>NW_023602073.1:119940566-122340566 GCF_014898055.3 Talpa occidentalis | reverse complement strand
CCCATTGACTTTTCAGAAATCTGGGCTACAATGACAAGTAAAACCAACCTACTTTACTTGCCCTAGACAAGTGATATTTTCTCTTGACAATTCATCATGCCAAATAAAAATATGACCCACAAAATAAAAACAGCTCAAAACCAAAGGGCACTCAGATATGTATTTCCTTGTCTAAATTCTATATTCTCCTATATACACAGTATTTTAAATAAATCAAAAAGTCATTATTTAATAAACAAAATATTAGGCAACATCCACCCTTCAATGTAGCATTGCAAATATAAGAGCTAATTCAGTTTTCTAGAAAGAATTTGCTTTATTAAAACTTTGTATTAAGATAGATACTCAATAAAGAAACATCCATTGCTTCATCTTCACTTAACAAATATTTACTGAGAACGTGCAAGTAGCAAGCACTGAGTATACTGATACTAGGCACAGGATACAGAATAAAAACACTTGTCCTCAAGGACTTTCCTCAAGGCAGACAAATACAAACCCAGAGAGCCATGAAGTCAGGCCCTAACTGCTAGAATAGAAGGGAAGGTTGCAACAGGAGGAGTCAGACAGAATGTAGCCTTGAAAGATGAGTGGAATGTCACTGGGATAAATGATGGGGCAACACTTTAGGCAGAGGGCCCCACCTGGACCACCATAAATAGGCTTTCATGTACCTGGTGCAATGCGGAAACAGCAGGTGTTCTAGTGCAGTTGTATCAGCAATGGCACTTCAGTTGGCTCATCTTGAGCCTTGCTGGATTGTCCAATACTAAGGGTCTAATTAATTATGCATTAATGTTCCTATACTCCTGATGTGCTTCTCAAAAAACACTGTGATTGAGAAACCCTTTAGAGGAAACACATAAAACTTTAGTGGTCAGACTAGCATGTGGGTTAAAAAAATGAATCAATACGTAAATAGAAAAATTTGGTAGTCATAAACAGTTTTCTAAGAACTGAAGATCACTTTCATGAAGAGGAAACAATTGTGAAGAAGTGCTGAGTGTCACTGAGAGGAGAAAAGAGATCTTCCATGCATCAAAAGCTTCAAATACTGTAAAGGTGGTTACTCTGCTCCCTCATAAGGTCAAATCCTCAAGCAAGAGTGGCAGTGGAGGGAGATGTTCCAGATGGGAAAACATGACCTGAGGTCTTGCCCTGATTCTTATTCCCTAAGATAACACCTCTGAATATAACAAAAATATTATTTCAAATGAAAGGAAATTATTTTATAAGTAGTGATTTCCTTGACAAGTGAAGAGTTCAATCAGAGTCTGAATAGCCATTTGGAAGAGAGGATTTATAACATGTAGTTACATGACGATCCCTTATAGATGTGAGGCAGTAAATGTAGAAAGGTAGGGAAAAAAAGAGTATGGTAGATGAGAAACGCACTGTTCTAAGATCTTACAGACCATTTAAAAATGAGCAATAGGCTTGGTTCTTTACCCACTATCCAGCAGATCATCAGAGAGAAATGATTTTCACTTGTCTCTTGTGCTGCAGACCAAGAGGACGATGTGATGAAGAAAAAAACAAACAGTACTCAATCCAGTTCTAGGTCATTTATGGTAACTATGAACTTTGATTATTATAGTTTTTTAAGGTCAGATGTAGGCTAAAATAGCAAATGAATTCTAATATTTGATTTTTGTTGTTAGGAATTCAAGCATGTGTAGTCTATAAAACATTATAGCTAATTTATGCATTAAAAAAGTAAACAAAGAACAATGGTAGCAAAATGCCTCATTAGTAGCTAGAGGGAGAAATGCATCCTAATGAAATTTAATAGGCCTGCATCATTGGTAAGCATTATAAATCTTTTCAGTGCTAACATATATAGCACAGCCTTTGTTTAAGTCGGCTTCTTTAAATTGGGCTGGACAGTTTTCTTTATCTCCTTCACAAATGTATGCCAATAATAATCATTTAAGAAACTATATTTGTTGTCTATTAGCTTCTGACATCAGTGATGGATTAATGCCAAGAGAAATGAGTATGTGTCATAAGCTGAACTGACCTTGCAGGATATGTACAAGCTGAATCTCAATTTGTAAACAGTGTCAATTTAAAGTGATGGTGTCAGGGAAAAACAGTAAAAAAGCAGCACACCAACTATACTTTCATGGGAAAGCAGTAAACGACTTTTATATATCGAAAAAAATCCCCCAGGGCTTATTAGAAGGAAGTTTAGGCACATGATCTTGCTCTCACTCTCTTAAAATGAAAATTGTTTATTGGAAGCACAACTGAAGAAGTGTGGCTGGGGTTGGAACAAAGGATGGGTAAATCCCCAGAAACAGAAATCACGGGAAGCCACTGCCATACTAGGGCCAAAGAGACAAAGAAGGAAAGAAGTTTCTGGAGCCCAGTGAAAATTGGAAACATGAAGGAGGGACTATCCAGGGAAATTATAACCATGGGGATCATAGCTACTGTCAAACTCCACATTGAATTATAAGGGAGTGACTAAGTAAAACACCTATTCTTTCTTCTACCCTCCTATCTCCTGCAAATGCTGGCTCTTTGCTGAACCGGAATAGTAAGAGATAGTGTCAGGGCTCTGGAGAAGCAATTCTAGAGGCAACTTTCTGGAGTACAGGGCAGGTCAATCATTATAATGATAAAATGCCTGAATAATAGACACAGGAAGAGAAAAATTGAGTATGACCAGAATTCCAGTCTTCACTTTAGCACATTTTAAAGTACACCAATTAGGAATAACAAACTCATAGATTTGACTATACCCTTAAAGTTCTTAGAGAAGTTCTTTCACCACATGAAGGAATAATGTATTTGTGCAGTTTTATAAAATGTGATTTCTACCTGGAGAGTTGATAATTACAAGAGAGGAAATTGAATGTTAGATGCTAAAGATACAATGTAAGAACACAGAAGGCATTTCCATAGGACATTCTGTTGGTTTTTTCCCCCTTTCATTTCTATGCTTAATCAAGGCACCATTATGTAAATTACATAGATTCTGCTTAATATCTGTGGTAAGAAGCAGAGGAATTATGCATTGTTTTATCTTAAGGAAACCATAAAGAGAATCACCTCTAACATGTCTCCTGTGTTGATTTATGCATTCCCTTCAAGTCACTCCAAATTGATATGAAAAGGGAAATCATTTCTTGGCCTTCATTTAGAAAAAGGAAACCTAACTGTATCTACTGCAGAAAAAAAATCCTAGGAGTGAAATAACTGCATCTAATCATTTCCAATTCTCTCCTTCTGTGAATAACAGTTATAACTTTTCCTACTTTTCAGAGCATTTGTTTTCATTTTTGTGAATTCAATCCCTCCTTCCACCCCGCCAAGTATTAAAAATTCCATCAGATTGCTCCTGAGCACAGGGCCTTCAAACCTCACATCAACATATTTCCAACTGAGTTAGTTTTCCACTCCCCCAACTGCTCCTCTTCCTCAAGACCTAGTCACCTTCATCCCTCCATTATGCTTATCACCCATCAGTCATCCAATCTTTATTCCAATCCTATTCTCCCTAACTCCTCCACTCCCCTCTCAATAGCCTAAGTTTCTCATTTTGCTGTCCTTGTCTGATCACAAAGTCATCATAGTTTCTAGCACTTGGGATTAAGCACTTTAAATGTGTGATCTCGTCTCATTCTGACTACACTTTTATGACAGGTACTATTCCTCCTCCCAGTTAAAGATGTAGAAAATGAACTCAAGGTTAACAGCTATTGTAGTATGTGGCAAGGTGAGATTTTAAATCTAGTCTGAAGCCAGTGCTCTTTTATTTTTTTTACAGATATTTATTTATGCATGCAGGAACTGGGGTACAGGTGAGAGGTGCGGGGGGTCAGAGGATTCACCAGAGACAGAGTGGGGAACGGAACAGGCGGACTAACTGAAATACACTGCTGAGGGGAGCAGAGGGCGAGACAAGAGAGGTCTGCTACACCAAGTGGGTCACCTCCCTGGCTGGGGATTGAACTCGTGCTGCAGTGGCTATGGATAGCTTCAGAGGCTGCGTCTTAACCCCTGGCTTCACCGGGGAGGCCCCTGAAGCCAGTGCTCTTGCAAATTGAACACTTCATGGTTTAGTTTAATGTTTCCTTTTTAATGAACTCTTCCAATCTCTTCTGTCTTTTCCTTCCCTATGCTCCCAGCATTCTCCACATGTATATATTATAGTACACATTATTATTCATGCATTGACCCATTTGCTAGTTCCTTCAACAAATATATTTTGAGGGTATACTTTATTAGATAGTGCTTGACACAGGTAATCAGCAGTATGCAAACCTGGTCTCCTAGAGACCAGTGGGAAAGAGGGACTTTAAGTAAACAGCTACACAAATACACCATAAAACCCCAGATGATAATTACTATAGAGAAAAACTGTAAATGCTGGTGATGTTTCCCAGATCTCACATGAGCACCATTACAGCCACAATTTCAACATTTTTATTTTCCCACTTCTATCTTGTTGCCTGTACTGATAAGCAGTTGGAGTTTTGTTTCTAAATTATAGGAACTTTATAGGTTAGAAATTAGATTTCTAGTTGGATATTAAAATTGACCTTGTACAAGTGGAATGGAAAACCATTTTTTGGCCTCATTGTAAGAGATACAGGGACAAGAAGACACAAATACAAATAAGACTAGATGTGACCAAAGGCAAGGTTGCCTCAAGTTCATAACTCCATTGAAGAATGCACTTGATCAGGCTGTATAGTGCCAGTTTAATGGAGTTTAGAACATCATGATAAGCTGCATTTACTCAAACTTAAACCAGAAGGAGTTGTTGAGACTAGAAAGATAAACTGAGACCTAAGAGTTCTTGTTATTGCCTGTTGATATTATTATTTACCCCTTTTCTATGTGCTCAGTACAAAAAAATTAACAATCAGTATTTACAAAAACCTATTTAAATGAAACCCCCATATGTGGAATTTGAAATTAGATTTCAAATTTCCTACAAAAAGTGCTAAAGTATTTTCTGATATAAAGTACTGAGATATTTTCAGGCAATTTTAACCTTCTACATTAAGTGTTTCTGCATTGTTTGCAGAAACCATAATAAATGCTCAGACAGTGATGCCTTAGATCAAGACATTGTGCTCAATGACTCAAAAAAGAATAATATTAAAATATGCATCATAAAGGTTTTGTCAATAGATACAAAGCACACCTTAGGCTGTAAACAATATTATTAAGAGATTTTATATATATTTTTTTATTTTTTTAATAATAAATTTTATTGTTATATTCCCCATACAATTGCAGCCCCCCCATTCTGACCCCAATCCCTCCCCTCCCGCCCCCACCCCCTAAAAAAGTGTCTCTGGTTCATAGTTTTTTGTTGATTTTGATTTTCACTTTCTTATAGTTATTCATTTTTTAGGCATGTTTCACTTTACGGTAACCTTTGTTTTTCTATTGTTGTTGTCTTAACACTCAATTTATTGCACTTTATTATGTGAACTCACTATTCTTAAAGTTATGATAAACTGCACCAAGTTGGAAGTAGATTCCATTATTAGGGAAAATGAATTTTAAAAATATGGCAAACTAAAATATATCCATTGTTTCATTACAAAGAGTAAAGGCATTAGTCTCAGTTTAGAGTGCTGTACTTTAATTCATGAATGTCAGAATTAGTTTGCCAGAGTACCCAGTCCATTTTCTCCTTAACACATACTTTCCAGAGAGGGATAGCCATGTAAATCGGGTAGTTAATGGTTATGTAAAAATGTAGTGTTTAATGGAGAAAAAAATACATAAATATTGTATTAAATAGGGAAAATCATTGCTTCAGGAACTGTATGAATTATATTGCGAACTCTAGACAACAAAGAACAGGGAGTTTTTTGAGATTTTTTATCTTTTCTGTTGTAGACTTTCTTTCATACAAGAGTAGTTAAGATTCATGCGAAAATTCTGTGGTAGTTTTACTTTTGTTAAAAGTTGCTCAGTAGTTTCACTTTATATTGACGTTTTTATCCTTCACCCATTCCCATTAATTAACTGCTTCATGATAAACACATTCATTTTGTATTGAATTCCCTCTCTTTCTGAAGCAAATTTCCTTCTCCTTTGCTCATCAAAAGTAAAACATCCGAGTTGACTAGATTTGAGATCTTGATCCATTTGCCACACCCACCCCTGACTTCTCTTGCCTACAACCCTCTGATAAGACACTGAAGGAAGTCTGAACATTGGAAAATGTTACCAGAGTTTTCTTAGTTTACTCAGAATGATACAAGTACAGGATCTTATATTTCTCAATTTTTCTATATCTCACTCGCAATACATATGCATTATGATAAATATCACAACATGATTTGGTGATTTTGAATGAGATGAGATATAATATTTCACTATTGCTAAATTGCACCTTACTCTGTTTACCCATTCATAAGAATATTACATTTTAAAATGACTAAATTATTTCCAATTTGATTCAATTATGGATAATGTTTTGATTGTCACAAATTCAAAAACAATAGCCTGAGTTTATTACATATTATAGATTACATATATATCATAAACATATGCTATATAAGCAAACACATGTAAAATGTGAATAACAATTCTAAACAT
The DNA here is from genome assembly GCF_014898055.3 of Talpa occidentalis. Classification (NCBI taxonomy): domain Eukaryota; kingdom Metazoa; phylum Chordata; class Mammalia; order Eulipotyphla; family Talpidae; genus Talpa; species Talpa occidentalis. The sequence goes on along the minus strand of NW_023602073.1, from coordinate 122,333,993 downwards.
CATTTTAAAAAATCAAATATCCTACGTTATGGAACAACAAGCAGTAGTTTTAGAAACTAGTAATTTCCTGATAATATCAATAACATATAAGTGGAATAAAAATGACTTAAAATAACCTAAGAATAGAGAGTCAAGTAAAATTCTCTTGCTACTAAGTCAACATTCAAAAATCACTGTGAGGGTATTATTTTAGTTAAATAATATTGTAATCCTAAAAAGCCAGCTTTTTGAAGAAGAAAAAAACGTTTTCTAGATAATCATGTCGTTTGTTTTTTTAATTTATTTATTATTTATACAAGCGCTGGGGTACAGTTCAGAGGTGCCGGAGAGTGAGAGGATTCACCTGAGATAGAGCGGGGAGCAGAACAGGCAGAAAGACCGAAATACACTGCTGAGGGGAGCAGCGGGCGAGACAGGAGAGGTCTGCCTCGACATGTGGGCATCTCCCTGGCCAGTAGGGAGTCAAACCGGTGCTGGAAAGGCTGCGGACAGCTTCACAGCGCTGCACTCAACCTGGTGTGCCAGCGGGGAGGCCCGTAATCATGTCTTAAAGAAACCAGGCTACACAAAAGTCGTAACTAAAAAAGTTAAGCAGTTTCAAAGACCAGTTACTCACCAAGAGGCCCTGACTAACCTGCTACTCCTTTAGTTCATCATTGCAAAGATGGAGAAAACTACTTCCTAAACCCTAGTCTCCTCAAAGCTACAGAATGAATTTGCCTCCACTGCTTCCAACATACAGAACATGGGCAAAAAACTTACCTTAAATGAAGATGACTTGAAACAGCCCTTGAAACCACTTCATCCTGCCATTTTGCTGTAATGACAAGGATGAAAACTACTGCTACAGGCCTCATCATTTTTCTGCTTCATTTACTGCAAAGGTTCCCAAATTTGTTTCATATTAGAGTTACCTCCCAGGTCTCAAAAATTTGCAAGAAAATTGTTCTGAGGTGAGTGGGCAGGGTGGTAAAAGGGAGACCTGATGTGTTTAAAAGATCATCAGGTAAAGCTAATGTACAGTCCTGACTGAATCAATCATTTGCTCCCCTCGTTGACAGCTTGGCTTCTCTGCCTTCAATCTTACCCTCCTGGGATATCCTCTATTAATGCTTCCAGAATGATCTTTTTGTAATGTCTACGGAATTAAATTCAAATTTCTGAGTTCAGCATAAAATATTCCAAACATCTCTTAATACCTGACCAGCTACCTCACCCTACCTTTTCTCCATTAGCTTTACAAGCATTTATTTCCAACCAGCCTGCCTCAGCATTTGTTTTTTTTTTTTTTTAAAGATTTTTTTTTTTTTTTTTATAGAGGCATGCTTTTATTTATTTATTTGTTTGTTTTTTGTTTATACATGCACTGGGTACAGTCAGAAGCACGGGAGGGTGGGAGAATTCACCAGAGCCAGAGCGGGGAGCAGAGCAGGCAGAAGGACCGAAGTACAGTGCTGAGGGGAGCAGCGGGCGGCAGGAGAGGTCTGTGCGCCATGTGGGACCCTCCTCCGGTGGCCAGGGAGCAGCCGGGGATCGAACTGGCGCCGCAGCTGCCTCAGCATTTGAACCTCAACTCTTGCTCATCCTTTGCTCTGAAATGCTCTCCACAGTTTATCTCCCAGAGAACTGCATCTTCTTTCAAAGCTTCTCCAATATCCTTGCCACTACTCCTCTGTTGGTGTTCTCAAAACGCAATATAATGGGTTTTGTGGGTCTTTTTGTTTGTTTTAGTTTTTTGATGACTCATAGAACTATCATTTTAGAACATATGTCTCTAATGTTCATTAGACTTTTGGAGCAAGTATTATGTCACATTTGTCTCTGTAAACTCAAATTTAGCTCAGTACCTAGCATTTACTGGCATTTTATACCTACTAATAAATGAATGAATAACATTTTATACTGTTTTCACTTATTACAGGCATATCTGGGAAGTCTCACACTGGGTTCATTGAAAAATCAAGCTATATAAAATTTTTTTGAAAGGGCCTTGGCAGTTATTGAATATTAATAATATAAATGAGTATTACTTTATAGGCCAGCCTTTTAATAAGGCTATTAGATGAATTTTAAACATGGTTAAAGTCAGTGAAAATGCTATAATTAAATCCTTGACAATATTCAGTTATCATCGACTTCCCCAAACCATACATTTTCAGAATCACAGCCAATATATACTCACCTTAGACTCTGGTAAGGGGAGGAAGCCCATTTAATGCCCACCACAAGTTGGCCTAATTTGGCTGCTCCCATCATGTGACATCTAACCCACAACTCTGGTGAACATGCTTACTTTGTATTTGCTTTCTGATCTGGAAGGGGTAGGAATATGTCCTTTTTTCTTGAAGGTTGTAAAGTGCTTGCACTGAGGACATGGTTTGGTGCTGGAATCAATACGGCCAAGTTCCAAGAAGTACTTATATTTTATGGAGTCTTCATGTGTTAAGTTATAGATAACCGTTGTTTCTTCCAGGAATTCAAAACATTCTGTGATAGGGCATTTGATTTCTACTTGGCCAAGTTGTACCTGTGTGAAGAGCAGATGGGAGAAAAAAAAAAGTTTCCGGTTATTAGGCTATCTCTCTTTTTTTTTTTCCATACAGTATTGCTTATTTCAGGATTGCAGTAAAGGATTATTCTCACTTTTCAAGATTCCTAACATTATAAATAGTAACCACTTTGGTACCTATCTCATATAGTACCAAAATAATTATTACCATGTTTTTCTTCAAAGTTTTCTAGCCAACCCAAGACCTACAAATTTTGAATCATTGTTGGTTAGCTGGTATTTTACACTATGCAACTTACAATCCACTGAATTACTCATACTTGATACTAATATTATATTTCTTTTCTCATAATAAAATACCTCTCATGACCTATCAATCTCTTGGCTTCTATGTGTTCATCTTTTCCAGAAAATATCACTAGCAAACATTAATCATAATTAATCTAAATGCATTCACTTATATTCTGTAAGATACATATTTCATCAATTCAATGGTGCGTTTTTTCCAACATTTTAAAAAAAGATTTTCTATTTATTTATGCATACAAGAACTGGGGTGTAAGCAAGAGGTGCGGGGGCAGGGGTGTGAGAAGATTCACCAGAGAGAGAGGGAAGCAGAAGAGGCAGATGTACTGAAATACACTGCTGAGGGGAGCAGCAGGCGAGACAGAAGAGGTCTACTGAGCCATGTGGGTTGCTCCCTGGCCAGCCGGGGATCGAACTCATTCTGTAGTGGCTGATAGTAGCTTGATAGTGCAGTGTAACTCTTGTACTACCAGGGAGGCTCTTTTTTCAACATTTTAATATCTCAAAAGTCTAAATTATCTTACAGTCAATAGTCTTTAGCACTGTCCATAGCTTAATTTGCACTGTTTTTCTTGGTGGAACATAACATAATAAAGTATCTTACAACTGATCATCTCTTAAATTTCACTAAAATGTTGTTTTTTTTTGAGGTTGGACATGTGACAGACAGAGAAGATAGGGCTTCTACTGGAGGAAATAAATGAACAAGTGAAGCAGTGGATTATAATCAGTATTATGAAGGAACTACACTTTAAGGACGGTACCTCTGAAGAGGTGACAACTTGAGCCAAGATCTACAGGACCTGTCATACCCAGAAGTTTGGAAACAGGTGCAGGCAAAAGAAAAAGGACAATGGCTCCAGGGCAGAATCTGTCTGATGTATCTATGTTTAGAGAACAGAAGTGAATAAGTGAAACCTATACTAAGTGAGCCAGAACACACAACCTCGTTTGCCATGATGAGAAAGGTGAATTGTATTTTAAGTTTACTATAAATCACTGATTTTATCAGGAGGCATGAATAACCTAATTTACATTAAAAAATCACTCAGCCTCTTCTGAGAGAATAGACTTCAGAGGGACAAATGTGAGAATGGGAGAACAAGAGGACTCTGGGTTGTACCTGTTCTTCCTACCAGTGATATATGACTGTTGCAGTCATCTAGGCAGTAAATGACAGATGACTGAATGAGGTAGCATGAGGGAGTCAGTTAGGGGGTATACTCTGGAAATGGAACCAACAGAAATTTGTGATGGGCCAGATATAAGGATGAAGTAAAGGGAAGAATCTAGAATGAATCTATGTTTCTGCTCGGATAAAGTGAACATGATGGGCACAACTTACTGAGAGGTTACTAATAAAATACAGTTTGCGTGAATATGTGATATTTCTAAAATGATACACTGCAGTTTTTTTTATAGTAACAAGAATAAAGATCATTCATTCATCCAAAAAATATAAAAGGTCCATATATAAAGAAGCGTAAACCATGAATTCCTTCTTCATGGAACTTGAGAAAGCACCAATTCAGTCTTTGTTCATGTCTTCTTCCAGCTAGTTGGGATTTGATGGTATTAACTCATTTAATATTTTACTCAATTTTTTATTAACTTTTATTAGGGATAATCATAAACATATGCCAAAGTTCGCAGATTGGCATTACCAATCCTTAAATACTCATTTTTCTAGCCTAAACAAATACCAACTCTTGGCAATTCTTGTTTCTTCTATGTCCTAACTTATATGCCACTCATATTACTTTGTCGCAAATATCAGATATCACATAACTTCATTCATAAATTTCAGTATAGGGCTAAAATAAACAAGAAGGCTTTAAAAGACAGAACCTGATGCCAACTAATTCCAACAATGAAATTCATTCTTTAATATCAAATTAACCAATTAAATAAGATGTCGTATGACTTCTGCTTACCAAATTTTCTGGACTTGTTATGACAAAGTAATTTTAAATTTCTGTTAGTTTCAAGAATAATATCACAATTTGTAACCCTGAAGAATATTCTCTCCATTTACTCTGAAGAAAAAACATGTCCATTCTTGTAAGAAAAAAACACTTAAATCTAAAGCAATCTCTAAGGACGTCATTAAGAGACACTATTATCCACTTAACGCTCCAGCTACATGGCTAATTTCCCATCCGGGAGAACTCTAGGTAATTATAATAGGTGAGAGGGATGTCTGGAAAAGTGGCAGATTAATTAATTAAACCATTCAAAGAAAAGCACAAAGTCTAAACCTTGGGCTTTGAAGCTCAATTTATCAAAGGTATGGTATAAACTTTGATCTTAGTTTTAAGTGTTGGTTTTGAGCTTTGTTCAACTGGATACAAAGGAATTTCAGATTTCCTCTTCCCTCTTCCCTGAAAAACTGGAATGTGTTAACAGGGCATAAAGAATACTACAACAAAATCAATACTAATCATCTTGAAATACATATAGCACCTCCTATATGACACCATCCTAGAACTTGCTGTGTATTAATTACTTTGTAAAGCACCATAAAGGGCTAAATCACTTTCAGGTTTATGGATTTTCCCATAACTTTACCTTCGGTGATTACAGGAAGGTGGCTGCTTTACTTATACAACGACTAATACAGAATATTTTGCAAGATGCTTTGATTAAAAAATAACAAACTTGTGGGGCCTCCCTGGTGGCGCAAGGGGTTAAGACACAACCTATGAAGCTGTCCGCAGCCTCTGCAGCACGAGTTCAACTGCTTGGCAGGCCAGGGAGCAACCCACATGGTGCAGCAGACCCTCTCCTGACTCGCCCGCTGCTCCCCTCAGCAGTGTATTTCAGTCCATCTGCCTATTCTGTTCCCCACTCTGTCTCTGGTGAATCCTCTCACGCCCCCACACCTCTGGCCTGTACCCCAGCTCTTGTATGCATAAATAAATAAATCTTTTTAAAAAATCGTAAAAAATATCAAGCCAAATATCCAAGATGTTCTCTTAACCCCAAGAGAGATAAGTATAAAGAAAATCAAACTTAGACAAATCAAGTAAAAGTGCCAAGAAACAAACACAAGGAAAGTAACTTAGAAACAAAACAGAAAAATAATTCTCACAGAAAACTTCAGCCCCAGGTAACGTGCTGGTAAATTCTATCAAGATTTAAGGATGCAATAACACCAATATTACACAACCACTCTCAGAGAAAAGTGAGGGGGCAATGGGAGGGATGTCACTAGCAAAGGAGTTTTTGGAGACAAGCATAATGCTGATACCAAAACTTGACAAGGACATTGCAAGAAAGGAAAATTACTGACCAGTCTCTTCATAAACATAGACACCAAAATCCTAAACAAAATATTAGCAAAAGAAATTGAACAATACATGGAAAAGATAACATATCATGATCAAAATGGATTTATTCCAAAAAACACAAGTTTGGTTTAACACTGAAATGTCAATTGCTGTAATTCACTTTAATAAAATAAAGAAGAAACAGTGTATGATTATCTCCATAGAAAGAAGAAATTTATTTGATAAATCCATTCATGTTAAAAAATTAAGAAACTAAAAAGAGATGAAAATTCTTTAATCTGGTCAAGGGTAGCTACAAGAAAACCTACAGGGATCATTATACTCAGTGGTGAAATACTGAAAGTTCACTTCTTGAGATTAAAAATGTGGCAAGTATAAACTGCCATCATTATTCAACATTGACTAGAGTTCACAGTGAATACTAGAGAAAAAAAGAATGAAAATAAAACAATTGGAAACGAAGCAATAAAACCTCCTTTTTTTACAGGCTGTAAATGATACATGTAGAAAATGCAAAATAATCTATATATACAATTAGAATAAGTGAATTTAGCAAATTTGCTGAATAGCTCAACAAACAAAAATCAAGTATATTTAAAAATATTTAAGAAAGATCATTTACAGCACTATCAAAAAATTAAGTTTATAACTAACCCACAAAAGATGTACAAAACCCTTTACTCAGAAAGACTGAAATTCTTTGAGAAAATAAAGCTAATGAAGATATAGCAGCCTCTTGAATTAGAAGATTCAATATAATAAAAATGTAAGTTCAGCCCACATTGATCTGTAGATTCAAGGCTATTTTAGTACAATTCCCAGCATTACTTTTTTTTGTCCTAAGGGGAAGGTGGGTTCAAAATTACAAGCTGGGGCCTCACCGGTGGCGCAGCGGTTGAGCGCTGGGTTGCGAAGCTGCCCGCACCTCCGCAGTGCCAGTTCGATCCCCGGCTGCTCCCCGGCCACCGGAGGAGGGTCCCACATGGCGCGCAGACCTCTCCTGCCGCCCGCTGCTCCCCTCAGCAGTGTACTTCGGTCCTTCTGCCTGCTCTGCTCCCCGCTCTGGCTCTGGTGAATTCTCTCACCCTCCCGCGCTTCTGACTGTACCCAGTGCTTGTATAAATAAATAAATAAAAATAAATCTTAAAAAAAAAAAAAAATTACAAGCTGATGGGCCTCCCCGGTGGTGCAGCAGTTGAGCGCTGGGTTACGGAGCTGCCCGCAGCCTCTGCGCCGCCGGTTCGATCCCCTGCTGCTCCCTGGCCACCGGAGAAGGGGCCCACATGGCGCGTAGACCTCTCCTGCCGCCCGCTGCTCCCCTCAGCAGTGTACTTCGGTCCCTCTGCCTGCTCTGCTCCCCGCTCTGGCTCTGGTGAATTCTCTCACCCTCCTGCGCTTCTGACTGTACCCAGTGCTTGCATAAATAAATACATAAATAAATCTTAAAAAAAAAAAAACAAAATTACAAGCTGATGTAATCAGGGAAATGCAAATCAAAACTACCATGAGATACCATCTTACACCAGTGAGAATGGCACATATTAAAAAAACTAGCAACAGCAAATTTTGGCGAGGATGTGGAGAAAAAGGAACTCTCCTGCACTGCTGGTGGGAGTGCAAACTGGTCCAACCACTATGGAGAGCTGTGTGGAGATTTCTGGACCTACTAAACATAGAGCTTCCATATGATCCAGCAATTCCACTCCTAGGTATTTACCCAAAGGACACAGAAACATCAATTCCAAAGAACACCTGCACCCCTATGTTTACAGCAGCACTATTTACAATAGCTAAACTTTGGAAACAGCCCAAAAGCCCAAAAATAGATGACTGGATCAAGAAGATGTGGTACATATATACCATGGAATATTACTCAGCATTCAAAAAAGATAAACACATGCCATTTGCAGCAACATGGATGGCGCTGGAAGGGATCATGCTCAGCGAAATAAGCCAGAAAGAAAAAGAAAAATACCGGATGGTCTCACTCATAGTAGGAATCTAGAAAACTTAAATAAGAAAGTGAAAATCAAAATCAACAAAAAACTATGAACCAGAGATACTTTTTGGGGGGGGGTGGGAGGGGAGGGATTGGGGTCAGAATGGGGGTGTTGCAATTGTATGGGGAATATAAAAATAAAATTTATTATTTAAAAAAAAATAAAATTACAAGCTGATTCTGAAAAACATTATTGATAAATATGATTTTCCTGATCAGAGAAAAAGTAATAAGCTTGTTCTCCTGTATATAAGATGAATCATAAAGCTACAGTAATTACAATAGTGTAATACCAGCAAAGGGAGAAATAAGGATAGATAATAGAACAGTAGAACAGAAAGGGTGCACGACATACATGTGGAGACCACCTGCAATGACACAAAAGAGCACTGGGGAGGATTTTATTTTTCATTAAATTGTGCTAAGTCACTTAAATATCCATTTTAAAAACATTTCCTGACTCCAGCCTCAAGCCAGATATATTGTAGATATACACAGGAAAGGTGGAAAAGTAAGGCTTCTAAGTATTATCAAGAAGAATATCTTCATGACCTTGGGGAAGGGAAGGATTTCTTATATAAACTGTTAAAAACACTCACCATAAAAATCAATACATTGGACTAAATAAAATTAAAATTTTGTTCACCAATAGCTGTTGTTGAGTAAAAATGCAAATTAGAAAGGAGGAATATATTTCAGTATGTAAGTGAAAAGGTTTATCCACTACACATAAAGATACAAAACAGTAAGAAAAAGGCAGACAACTAATCCAACAGAAAAAGTCTCAAGGCACTTTTCATAAAAGAGGATGTCTGGTACCAAGAAACATATGAAAGTATGTCCAACTTCATGAGCTATGAGGAAAGTGAACATTAAAACAACAATGAAACGTAATTTTTGAAGAAATTAACTGAGTTCTCACAGCATTTAAAAATTTAGCAAAATAGTTCTTAATTATATAGTTAATATATCATGCTACACAGTAATTTCAAATATATTTCTGATAGACAATCATACTTCTGTTACTAAACTTTTTTCATCTTTCTAATTTTTAGCATTCAAAAGTTGATCTTGATTCTATAAGATAGTAACTTCTAAATTCTAATACATCTCTAAAGAACATTAGGATGAAGGAATTTTTCAATACAAGTTATTATTTAGAGTGAAGGAGAAATAGTAAAATGTGTGCTCAGAAAAACAGAATGAATACATATTCACTTAATTATGATAAAATTTATTTCTCAAAAGTGAATAATTTTAGACTAGATAGTTGGTTACATTTTAGAAAGGGAACTATTTTCTTTTTTTTTTTTTTTTTTTTTTTAGAAATTTTATTGTTATATTCCCCATACAATTGCCCCCCCATTCTGACCCCAATCCCTCCTCCCGCCCCGCCCCCTAAAAGTGTCTCTGGTTCATAGTTTTTTGTTGATTTTGATTTTCACTTTCTTATAGTTTTTCATTTTCCTGGTCCATTATTTAAGTTTTCTAGATTCCTGCTATGAGTGAGACCATCCGGTATTTTTCTTTTTCTTTTTGGCTTATTTCGCTGAGCATGATCCCTTCCAGCGCCATCCATGTTGCAGCAAATTGCATGTGTTTATCTTTTTTGAATGCTGAGTAATATTCCATGGTATATATGTACCACATCTTCTTGATCCAGTCATCTATTTTTGGGCATTTGGGTTGTTTCCAAAGCTTAGCTATTGTAAACAGTGCTGCTATAAACATAGGGGTGCAGGTGTTCTTTGGAATTGATGTTTCTGTGTCCTTTGGGTAAATACCTAGGAGTGGAATTGCTGGTCATATGGAAGCTCTATGTTTAGTAGGTCCAGAAATCTCCACACAGCTTTCCACAGTGGTTGGACCAGTTTGCACTCCCACCAACAGTGCAGAAGAGTTCCTTTTTCTCCACACCCTCGCCAACATTTGTTGTTGCTAGTTTTTTTAATATGTGCCATTCTCACTGGTGTAAGATGGTATCTCATGGTAGTTTTGATTTGCATTTCCCTGATGACAAGTGATGTTGAACATTTTTTCATATGCCTGTTGGCCATTTGCATTTCCTCTTCAGAGAAGTTTCTTTTAAGCTCTTCTGCCCATTTTTTGACTGGATTATTTTCTTTGTTGTTGTTGAGTCTCATCAGCTCTTTGCAGATTTTTGTGATCAGTCCTTTATCATTAGTGTTGGGTGCAAAAATGTTCTCCCAGTTGGTGGGGTTTCTCTTTGTTTTTGTTATTGTCTCTTTTGCTGTGCAAAAGCTCTTTAATTTGATATAGTCCCAGCTGTTTATCTTTGCCTTCACTATCACTGCTTTGGGTGATGTGTCTGTAAAGATGTCTTTGATGTGCAAATCACGTAGTGTTTCGCCTATATTTCCTTCTATATATTTTATGGTTTCAGGTCTTATGTCTAGTTCTTTAATCCATTTTGAGTTGATTTTTGTGTATGGTGTGAGGTGGTGGTCAAGCTTCATTCTTTTGCATGTAGCGACCCAGTTTTCCCAGCACCATTTATTGAACAAACTTTCTTTGCTCCAATGCATAGTCTTTGCTCCTTTGTCAAAGATTAGTTGACCATAAATCTGTGGGTTTATTTCTGGATTTTCTATTCGATTCCATTGGTCTGTATGTCTGTTCTTGTTCCAATACCATGCAGTTTTGATGATTATGGCTTTGTAGTATAGTTTGAAGTCTGGGAGTCTGATGCCTCCATTCCCTTCTTTTTTTTTCAGGAGAGCTTTGGCTATTCGGGTTTTTTGTGATTCCATATGAATTTCATCAATAATTTTTCTATTTCTTTGAAGAATGACATTGAAATTTTGATTGGAATAGCATTGAATCTGTATATTGCTTTTGGAAGGATGGCCATTTTAATAATGTTTATTCTTCCAATCCATGAGCAGGGGATGTCTCTCCATTTCTTTGTGTCTTCTTCTATTTCTTTTAACAGTGTTTTATAGTTTTCTTTGTATAGGTCCTTTACCTCTTTTGTTAGATTTATTCCCAAATATTTGATTTTTTTTTTTGTTTCAATAACAAAAGGGATGGTCTTTTCGATTTCTTCTTCTTCAGATTTATTGTTTGTGTATAGGAAGGCTACTGACTTTTGCGTGTTGATTTTTGTATCCTGCCACTTTACTGAACTGATTGATGAGTTGAATTAGCTTTTCTGTGGAGTTTTTGGGGTTCTCTATGTATAATATCATATCGTCTGCAAATAGTGATAGTTTGACTTCTTCTTTTCCTATTTGGATTCCTTGGATGCCTTTCTCTTGTCTTATTGCCCTGGCTAGGACTTCCAGTATTATATTGAAAAGCAATGGTGAGAGTGGACATCCTTGTCTTGTTCCAGATCTTAATGGAATTGCTTTCAGCTTTTCACCATTGAGAATGATACTGGCTGTTGGCTTGTCATAGATGGCCTTTATGATGTTGAGGTATGTTCCTTGTATCCCAAGAACTTCAAGGGCTTTTATCATGAATGGGTGTTGCACTTTGTCGAAAGCTTTCTCAGCATCTATTGATATTATCATATGGTTTTTATATTTCTTTTTGTTGATGTGTTGGATAACGTTGATTGATTTTCGGATGTTAAACCATCCTTGTGCCCCTGGAATGAATCCAACTTGGTCGTGGTGAATTATCTTATGGATACATTGTTGGATTCTGATAGCTAAAATTTTATTGAGGATTTTTGCATCAGTGTTCATTAGGGAGATTGGCCTGTAGTTTTCCTTTTTTGTGTTGTCCTTGTTCGGTTTTGGTATTAGTGTAATGTTGGCTTCATAGAACGTGTTTGGTATTGTCCCTTCCTTCTCAATTTTTTGGAAGAGTTTGTGAAGGATAGGCACTAATTCGTCTCTGAATGTTTGGTAGAATTCATTTGTAAATCCATCAGGTCCTGGGCTTTTGTTTTTGGGGAGGTTTTTGATTACCATTTCAATTTCGCTAATTGTAATTGGTCTGTTTAGGTGTTCTATTTCTTCTTTATCTAGCTTTGGGTGATTGTAGAGTTGTAGGAATTTGTCCATCTCCTCTAGATTGTTAAACTTGTTTCCATATAACTGTTCATAGTAGTTACTGATTATTCTTTTGATTTCTGCTGTGTCCGTTGTGATTTCTCCTCTTTCATTGATGATCCTGTTTATTTGTGCTTTCTCCCTTTTTCCTTTGTGAGCCTGGCTAGGGGTTTGTCTATTTTATTGATTTTTTCAAAGAACCAGCTCTTGGTTTCATTGATCTTTTGGATTGTTTTTTAGTTTCAATTTCATTTATTTCTGCTTTGGTTTTTATTATTTCTTTTCTTCTACTGGTTTTGGGGTTTTCTTGTTGTTCTTTTTCTAGATCTTTGAGCTTCGAGATTAGGTTGTTTCTTTGCGTTCTTTCTTGTTTCTTGATGTGAGCTTCTATTGCTATATATTTTCCTCTTATTACTGCTTTTGCTGCATCCCATACATTTAGGATATTGGTGTCCTCCTTGTCGTTCAATTCAAAAAATTTTTTAATTTCTTCTTTGATCTCCTCATTAGTCCAATGGTCTTCCAGTAGTGTGGTTTTTAATCTCCATGAGGTAGGAAAGTTCCTTGCCTTCTTTTTATGGTTTATTTCTAGTTTGATGCCTTCATGGTCAGAAAAGATGGTTGATATGATTTCAATCTTGGTGTATCTGTTGATGTTTGTCTTGTGCCCCAGTATGTGATCGATCCTGGAGAATGATCCGTGTGCGCTTGAGAAAAATGTGTACTCCGTTTTTTTGGGGTTTAGTGTTCTATAGATGTCTGTTAAGCCCAATTGCTCTAGGTCTTTATTTAGAGCTTTGGTTTCTTTACTTATTTTTTGTCTTGTTGATCTATCCATTGTTGATAGTGGTGTGTTGAAGTCTCCCACTACGTATGTGTTTTCTCTGATGTCTGTTTTCAGAGAGGACAACAGTTGTCTGATATATTTTGGTGCTCCTTTGTTTGGTGAGTATATGTTAATGAGTGTTATTTCTTCTTGAAGTATTGTCCCCTTGATCATAATGTAGTGACCATTGGGGTCTCTTTTTATCTTTTTGAGTTTGAAATCTGTTTTATCTGATATAAGTATAGCTGTTCCTGCTTTCTTTTTTGGTCCATTTGCTTGTAGGATTGTTTTCCATCCTTTAACTTTGAGCCTATTTTTATCTTTTGTAGCTAAATGTGTTTCCTGGAGACAGCAAAAGGTTGGGTTTTGTTTCTTAATCCAGGCTGCAACTCTGTGTCTTTTTATTGAAGAGTTTAGTCCATTTACATTTAGAGTTAATATTGATATGTTAACATCTGTATTTGCCATTGTGTTTGTCTTTCCTTTGATTTTATTTATTTATTCTTTTAATAACTTTTTTTTTTTTTTGGCCTTCTTTCATTGTTATTCGTCGCTCTGAGGTTCTGGCTTTAGAACTCCTTGTAGTATTTTTGGAGTGGGGGTTTAGTTGCAATGAAATTCCGGAGTTTCTGTTTGTCTGGGAAGGTCCATATTCTTTCTTCAAAGAGGAAGGAGAGCTTTGCGGGATAGAGTATTCTTGGTTGGCATCTGTTTTCTTGGAGTCTGTTGACTATGTCCCTCCACTCTCTCCTTGCCCGTAGTGTTTCTTCGGAGAAGTCTGATGTCAGCCTGATTGGTTTTCCTTTGAATGTTATCTGTTTCTTCCCTCTTGCCAGCTTCATTATTTTTTCCTTGTCCTGGATTCTTGGGAGCTTTACTATTATGTGTCTTGCTGTATTTTTCCTTTCGTCGTGGAAGTTTGGTGTTCTTCTTGCTTCTTGTATATCAATTTTCAGCTCCTTCTTCACATTTGGGAAGTTCTCTTCAATTATCTCTTTGAATATTTTCTCTGTTCCTACATCTCTCTCCTCTCCTTCTGGTATTCCTATAACTCTTATATTTCCTTTCCTCATGGAGTCCGATAGTTCAGAAAGGGAACTATTTCTATAAGAAAAATTTTTACTTTGTTTAAATGTCCACTATTGCTTATAAAATTGTAACAATATGCTATACTTGATCTTAGCCAAAAGACTGAGAAATAATACACTATTTAAAAAATCATTACATTAATTAATTTTTAAAAAGATTTATTCATTCATGCATACAAGAACTGGGGTACAGGCCAGATGTGCGGGAGAGTGAGAGGATTCACCAGAGACAGAGTGGGGAGCAGAACAGGCAGACTGACCGAAATACACTGCTGAGGGGAGCAGCGGGCAAGACAGAAGAGGTCTGCTGCGCCATGTGGGTATCTCACCAGCCGGCAGTGATAGAATCCACACTGCAGAGGCTATGTACAGTTTCACAGCACTGCACTCAACCGCCTGCACCACCAGGGGAGGCCCAAAAAATCATTACATTAATTTAAATCAGATATTCTAAGATCTTACCATCAAAAACTAAAGATACTACATAAGTAATTTACTAAGAGAACCCCCAAATGTGATTATGCTCAGTGAAATAAGTCAGAAAGAAGAAAAATATCGGATAGTTTTACTTATAGGAGGAAGGTACAGGAACCAAAGAAGGGATCAGGAAAAAAAAAAACAAACTATAATAAAATAAAAATCAAAATCAACAGGCAACCATAGACCAGGGATATTCTGTAGGGGAGGAGGAGGGAGAGGGATCAGGACAGAGGTAGGAAGAGCACAAGGGACTATGGTGATGGTGCACGTGTGAATTGGTGGTGGGGATTTCACGGGAAATCATACATTGTACAAAAATGAAGGATGATAGGGCCTCCCCTGGTGGCTCAGCGGTTGAGCGCTGGGTTGCGAGGCTGCCCGCAGCCTCTGCAGCGCCAGTTTGATCCCTGGCCACTGGCGAGGGTCCCACAAAAAAAAAAAAAATGAAGGATGATACAATAAATATATTCAAAAAATAAAATTAAATTAAAACACACACATACACAAACCCAAACAGGAATGAGCTACATATTCCACTGCGGTTTATGTGGCTGCATGTTCTTGATTTCCAGGCATACACACAACTAATGCACTTAGAAATAGATTGCTTCACCTTCAGTATTCTCTGTTGGCTCTAAATTTGACTGGAAGTACATGTAAGCTCTAAGATTTAGCTCTTGATAAACAAACAAACAAATAAATAAATTGAGGATATAGTAGTTAACAGAGTAGCTTCCAGAGTCAAAATGGCTGTGCCCCTCACAAATATATCTTTATCTTTCCCTTGTCCTGCCTCTGCTTATGTAATTCTGGAAATTGGGTCTGTAAGACACCTAGATGCCTGAAACAGTAACTGGCTGATATACAGAATACTCAATAAAAATTTGCTTCCTTGGTACCCATAAAACAGTATTTCACAAATTAATTTTAGAAGTTGAAAACACTTATGCCTATTTCTTTCTTGATAACATTTTAAAAGTTGCAATAATTTATAACTCAATATTCTCATTCATAATTTAGTTTTCTTCCTCCAAAAGTATGTATTTAAGGGAGGACATATAAAAGTACAAATTACATGAATACACTGCATTCCAGGAGGTAGCACTGAATAAAAATAAATCATAAATCTTAACATCGAAATGCTCCTATTTTCTTATATATTTAATGAAGAATGGAAGTATGCACACAGGGTTCTGAAAATGTAGACATGCAGTTAGAAGGTATTACATAGCACTGGAAATATTTTTAGTGGAGTTAGTACCACAGAGGAGTAATTAGCATTACTCTATTGGGGGAAGGAAGCTGCTTTTTTTTAACCCAGAGGGTTAAGTTCAGTAAAAATGGCCAAGTGAAAATTTCAGATACTAGTTTAAGAAACAACTTTAATCTTTAAAATATTTTACAGAACCAAGAAACCTTTTTAATTTCTATCTCACTTACTTGATTTCTTTCTCTTTGCCTTCAAAACTTGCTTAAATATCCTGAATATGTCAAAAATAATTGGTGCCTTAGACACCAATTATTAGACAGAAGTTATGGAAAACCATTCTGCCATTTCACAAATCATAGTAAATTTTCTTAACTCTGACAAGGGAGATAAATTGAAAATTTGCAAATATAGGTGATTTTAGAAATTTGTAAGTAGGCAGATTTATGCCATTAAATCAAGTGTGGCTACATTTAAGGTAATGGATTCAGAGAAAACTGTTGCAAAATAGATGGGGTGATTCAGAAGAGTGACCTAGTGGCTCCTCAAATGTGTTCCTGTACACTGCTAGGTGTTTTTAATTTTCTCTTGAGACTTAGAGGTTGTGTTTACCCCCTTTTTTTTTTTTGCAAAGGGATCTTCAAATACTTGAAGACATCGATCATATGTCTCAGTAGGCTTTTCTTCTAGGAAAACATCCTTACTTCTTTATTCTTCACATGTTGTTTGAAGTCTTTCCTCCTTCCTAACTTTTTATAAAAATGTTGTACCCAGAAACTAAAGCCATCATGCAGGTGTGGTCTGGTCATGGGGGAAAACAGGGTTATCCTCAACCACAGTAAAAACTGAAAGAAAGGAAATGAAAAGAAAAAGCTCACAGGAAGTATAACTAACCCAAGATGTGGAAAACTTGAAGAGGTCAATTACAATAGAAGGCATTCCAGTATGTCTTCTTTTTAGGAAAGCATCTGTTTCCTAGATTTTCACCTCTGTTGCAACTGAATATTCTCTTATTCCCCACTCCCCTCTGATTTTTTTCTTTTTCTCTTTTAGTCTTTTTCTCATGTCTACTTTTACTTTCTTTGATCCTTAAATCAGCCTCCTAAAACATTTAATCTTTTATTTCTTACAGTAACCACCTTTTTCTGATTTCTCTATATATTTTACATCATTGTTCATTTTTAAACAACCTTTGCTCCCCACCCCTCTCCGGTGTAGTCCCCATAAAATTTCCTTCACCAATTCACCCCTGTACCATAACCACCTTTGACCTTGTTTATCCTTTTGCTTTTCATTTTCCTTTTTGTTTTTACCATTAGTATTACCCTATTCCTGTTTGTGTTTCATTTTGTTCTTCACCCAATTTTTTTTTTTCATATTTGAGGAGCTTTTTTTATTGCAAAGGATGAAGAGGCTGTTAAATAGGAAAACACATTTAAATTCACTGAAGATCATGAGAAAAAATATGTAGATATGTACATTTAAATAAGAACAGGACTCAAAAAAGTAGAAACTTTGAAAGTATTATATATTGAATAGAGGTTTCTTTTTTTTATTAATAAATTTTATTTTTATGTTCCCCGTATTTCTAAAGATTTCTTACTTCCTTTGTTTTCTACTTTTACTCTTCAGTAATGAACAGTTTTTGCTATATTTCAACATTTTGGTATGAAATGTTTTCTCTTTATTAGTCTCTAGGCAGTTTGTAATCTTTCTTCACTTCCTTTTTAAGTCTTTTTCAAATTCTATGCAGTAAGAACTTTGTTGCTGTTTCCTACTTATTTTCAACATTACCAGGTAATGAATAGAGAAAATAGACTGTGAAATCATAATTAATAAAGTATTGTTTTTATTTCTAGCTCATTATGCATGTTAAAAAAATCCTCAGACATTAAGATTTTTTACTCTAATCAAGAAGTATAAGATTCTCTATTGATTTCTACTAAAGCAAAGGTTTAAGTCAGTTCCTCTGTGAGTTTACTCTTTGTCCACTTGACCTTATTCCCAAAGAATATTGAAATTGCTTACTCTACTTGTCTCCAAATGATCTTTTTCCTCTTTCGGCTTTGTTAGTTTCTTCTTACCACAGCTGCTGCTTTTTTTTTTTTTTTTTTTAAAGATTTACTTATTTATTTATACAAGCACTGGGTACAGTCAAGAAGCACGGGAGGGTGAGAGAATTCACCAGAGCCAAAGTGGGGAACAGAACAGGCAGACTGACGAAATACACTGCTGAGGGGAGCAGCAGGCGGCAGGAGAGGTCTGCGTGCCATGTGCAACCCTTGCTGGCGGCAGGGGATCGAACCAGCACTGCAGAGGCTGCAGGCAGCTTCGCAGCCCTGTGCTCAACCGCTGCGCCACCAGGGGAGGCCCACGCAGCTTCTTTTTAAATGACTTTGTTGTATATGATTCCACGGGGTTAGTTGCAATTAAATACCCACATACTTATCCAGTGTCTGTGATAGGCAAGCAAACCTACTACTCTAAGCAACTGAGGGTAATTCAAAGGTGAATAAATTCTTACCCTCCAGTCTTTTGCCATTTACAGGGGAGATAAAGAGTGTAAATTAAATAACCACAACTCATATAGAGAAGCACAAAGAACTGGTTTTGACAATTCATAGAAGAGGTATTTCAGGAAATGAAGAATGAAAAGGATCACAAATTTGGCTGTTACATTTCTTAACTAGAAAAAAAAAGAAAAATAATATACAAGACAAATAGATAATGTTAGATAAAAAATTGTATTTATATAAATATGTAAAATAATGTGAAAAATTTATTAACTGAGAGGGATGATGGAATAAAATTTATTTTTCGGGTTCTGGAATTTTTTTCTCATTTAATATTCTAGTATTTTTGTTAAACTTTTGATAGCACAGTATTTATTTTGTATAAGTATTATGCACAAGTAATGATAGATCAAGGACTGATAGCCAAAAACGAGTAACCAAAGTTTTGGATTAGTCCTGCAGACAAGAGAGGAACCTGAGAATTATGAGTATAGGACTCTACTTATCAAAACTGAATTATGAACACTAAGTTTGTCTCTGCAGTACACTTGATAGTTTTGTTTATATCTTATACCATTGCACTAATGAATTCTGGACTTTGTCCTAACCCTCTGCAGTGTGCAGTGGAAAAAGCAATTATGTTCTAAGTAAACTAAAGCCAATGATAATCTCATCTCACACAGTACCACTGTATGCCTAACTCACAGAAAGCAGTGTTCCTTTTGTGCCTGTTGTCAAAACAGTTTTTTAATGCAAAAACTTTTCTTCTTGAAAATTGTTTAACAAGCAGAATGGCTATATCACTCCTTATGATATGACTTGTAAACTTGGAGGTGGTCCATATTTGATACTTAAAAAAAATACCTGTTCTATATTTTTATACACAACCACTTGAATATTTTTTTCCTACAGATTTTGGTCTTTCAGTACTGGCAAGCCTCAATGCTTTCTCAGACGTTAAACCAAGTTAACATAATTCTTTAACGTAAAAACAGCAATTTCAACAGGGCCTTTTCATGCCAAAACAAAGTATCTTTGTGCACCATCCACCCAGTTCTAGGAACATTCTGTTCATTACCTGGAGTTTTTAGATTCAATTTAGAAAAATATAATTCCCTCCTTCCTGGCTTCTATTCATTATTTCCAGATATAAAATACTGTTTAGTATAGACAGACCAGATTTCCTTTCTATCTCCTGGGAACAAAGTTTAAAGTGTATTTGAGTGTGAAAAGAGAAAAAGAATACATATGGCTTTAAAAAATTTTCTTCTCTTTTAATGTTTGAACTTTAATACCTCCAAAGTAGGAAGAAACCTAGGAGTATCACAGTCTCTTTTAAAAATAGGACTTGGATAGAGAGGTAACAACAACAAAAAAACATGCATAATGAATGGATATACTATAAACTCTTACTGAAAAGTTCTGTGATTAGATTGAAAAATTCAATGTTGTATGTCTTGATTTACTGCAAATATATTTTTGAAAATCCAACACTGCTTCAAACTGAGTTCTTTCATTAATTCAGGTGACTACAATAAAATAAAAATCTCTCGACTTTGTTATTGGCCAACAAGGTAAATATTGCTCATCTATTAGAACTGAGATGGCTTGATGGTGCAGATTTTGACTGAAATAATTCACTTAAGCCAGTTAAAATAAAGTACAAGGAGAGTAAGATGGAAACCACATCAGAGAACTGTTGTGGCTAAAGAAATAATAGAACACCTCACAATATTTTAACAGAGTAAATGATCAGAAGTAAAACTAAAAACCAAATGCTTTTAAAAATTCATAAGTAAAGCATAAGTGTAAGTGTACAGGGAGAACAACAATATAAAACTTAAATTTTTAAATACAGTGCCATTTTGGTTTTGTGGGTTTTTTTGGTTTTTTAAAGATTTATTTATTTATGCATACAAGAACTAGGGTACAGGCAGAGGTGTGGGGGATGAGAGGATTCACCAGAGACAGAGTGGGGAACAGAACAGGCAGACGGAATGATATACACTGCTGAAGGGAGCAGCAGGCGAGACAGGAGAGGTCTGCTGCACAATGTGGGTTGCTCCCTGGCTGGCCGGGGATCGAACTTGTGCTGCAGAGGCTGCAAACAGCTTCATAGGTTGTGTCTTAACCTGTTGCGCCACCTGGGAGGCCCTATAATGCCATTTTGTATTGGTATTATTTCCAGTTTTATTATATGCCATTACCTCTTTTTTATATTGAATTACAATATATTTTCCATAATAGATATTCTAGAAACTAAGTCCTTCTAGTAGGACACAGATATACATATCAAAATTCTGTGCGCGCGTGTGTGTGTGTGTGTGTGTGTGTGTAAAACCTGGTGACCTGAAATTGCCTTTTATGTTTTGCTCACTTGTATATTGTGGGAGATCAGAGAATCCTAGATTTCATCATATGCTTAAACAGATTCCAGACCAAAATAGGGATATAAGATAAATTGTATTAAGAATAGTGCAAATGATGTCATGTTCTGGCACCAGTTCAGTTTGTAAATATTTAGTATGTGCCAGGCACTGTTACCTTTACGTGTAAAGATACTGCTTCTGCACTGTCAGTGCATAAAGGCCCTTATGTGTTTGTTTCCATTTTTGTCATCCATAAGGTAGAGAGTTTGGGCAGATACATCATTCACACCTACCCACTTGGATTCAGAAGCACCAAAGAAAGCACTGCAGTGCAATCCCTGGAGAATTTAGGAACTCTATATAAAAACATTCCCACTAAGAGGACTGAGTTGAAAAATATCTAACTTTGATTATGTTTTTTTTCTCAGAGAAAGTCTTTTAATATTTGTTTTAGTTTTATCCTCTCAAAGCAGAAGTGCACCATGCACCTGTCATTCTTTCCACCACAGAAGAGTGAAGGACTGGTGACATGTGCGCCATGGTAGTCATAAACTCTAAACCTTCCAGGAACTTCTGAAATTGCCACCATCAAATGATGATGATGAAGTTGATGATAGCAGCAGCTAACATTTATTGAATTTTTTTTAGCATAGCACTGTTTTAAGTACTTTCCAACTATCACCTCATTTTTTTCCTCATAAGGATCCAAAGCACAGAAGATTAAGTAGCTTTTCTAACATCACACAGGAAGAAAGCACTGAAGCTTTCATTCAAATGGAGTCACAGCCAAAGCCTGGGCATGCTGTCATTATGCCTCTGTCAGTGCCTACTCAGATTTGGCAAAATTAGTCACTTGGAATAATAATTTTGTCTTGTTGGTGATGACTGAGAATTCTCCATTAAAAGTAATAGATGCCTTTCTGCACGTGGTACTTTCTTAAAGATAAGCAGTCTTACCCCTCCCTCTAGGTGCAGTCCTCTAACAAGCAATCTCCAAGTTCATCTTTGATGGGCTGTCATCCTTGGACAGTAGCCCTTCCCTGGGCCCTCTGGGTCACCTCTTACTTTTGAACAAGTTCTAATTTTCACCTTCCTCTTCAAGGCCTAACCCCCAACTTTCCTGTTCATCAGACTGAGACACATGCAATCAACAACCTCGTCTCCTACCAGACAGAATAAAATCTAACGTGATCAGATAAAATATGTTCAACTTCTGTTCCCCACTATATGACAGTGCATTCTCATGAATCCTTCCTTCTTCTCTGACAGAAAGCAGGACTTCTCAGGCTGAGTATTTCCTAAGCTGAATGTTTCCAACTGTCTCATCAGGGATCGAAACTCTCTCTTGTAAGTACAGTCAAGTATATAAACATACTCAAGCCCTCCCATCATAAACACAAAATAAAATTTTACTAGGACCCTATGTGCCTTAGTCTCAGCATCTTATTCTCCTTCCATTTTCAGTCAAGTCAATTAAAAAGTTAATGTTCTTGTCTCTCTGTCCACATTTAAAATCCTCCTGCAATCTGTCTCAACCCTCCAATTTCAGTCATTTCTACAAAATTACCAACAACCTTCTTGTTACTAAATGCCCTTGTGACCCCTAATCTCACTTTCCTCCTCCGCAGCATTAACACTTTCACCTTTGGTTCTTTCTTGACTTCTAGGACATCATATTCTTTTGGTATTTCTTCTGTCTCTTTTTTGGACTTTTCTAAGTCTAAGTTTCCCAAGTCTCCAACGTTTTGTTTATAAGGCATTGTTCTCATTGAGTAACTTTTCTGAGTGTGATTCTTCTATCCTCATGGTCACAACTCCACATATATGCTGAAGGCTTCTCAATGCAAACCTCTACTCCAGACCTCCCTTCTGATCTTGTTACACCTACATGCAACTCCCCACTTAAGATCTCCAGTCAAATCTTTAAACTCAGTCTAAATTTGAACTTTTCTCCCCATCTCCCCCTGACAATCCACTTTAATGTTTCTTCTCAAAGTGAATGGTGGAGAAACTAGAATACAAGTATGATCACTTCTTCTGCCTCATCTTCTGCCTCATCGCTCCTCAATCAATCAATCAATCAAAAAGATCCTACTTTATTCAGTCTGCAAAGAACCCCTTACATCTTTTGATCTCCACTGCCACTGAGTTAGATAGACCAGGCTCTGTATTACTCTTTCTAAAACACAAATCTGATCATGATGCTCTACTACTTGAAAACTTCAAAAACTTGTACTCATGATGAAGCAAACCTCTCAAGCTTGTGAAATGAAGACCTGATTCACAATCTACTTTTCTGGACTCTCTATTGCCATTCCTTCTCATCACAGGATATGCCTTAATCATACTGTTTTGCCCCTGCAACATGCTGTTTCTTCCACTGGGACATCCTTCACACACTCATTTCTCATGCCTACATTGTGCAGGTCTTACCTTAGATGTCAAATCCTTCTGCAAAATTTTCTTAACTCCTCAAAATGGCATTAGATGATCCTTATTTAGCTGTAGCTTCCAAGGCTTTTTTATTCCTGTCATTTTGTTTATTTTACTTTAGAGTGAATGCTTATTTTTCCCATTATCCTATAAACCCTTTGAAGCAAGGAACTGTGCCTTGTTTAATTTTGCATCTCAAATATTTCACTCATCACCTGGCATATAGTACCTGCTCTATTCAACATATTTGTTGAAATTAATAAAAAAAGGGGGTTAATATAGGTAGTGCTGGTTTTCCAAGCAATAATTCTGAATTAGATCTCCAACCACAGAAGACCAAGGTTGAAGAAAGGAGTAATAAAGGAGAGTATGGAGTCATTAGTCCAAGTACAGCATCTTTTACAAGGGAGGAAATGTATTTTTGCTTGCTTTGTCTAGTATATAAAGTGGCTTCTAGGTAAATGTCTTGTTCTGGACTACTTTAAATGGGGCAGGTGTGACAATCAAATTGGCTTTTCTCAGTAATTCTAACATAAAAATGAACAGTCATAACTACCAAGCAGAGACCTCACACAAGCCAGAAGCCCAGATCACTGGCTGGCCACAGGTTCAACTCTGTTGAACCCAATATGCTAATTGAAAGTAAAATGGCTTGAGAAGGAGAAACTTCCGGACCTCTCTACTGGTCAGTTCTTTCTTCCTTGTCCAACTCCTTCAAGTTGTTCCTAAGCTGTGCTGATTAAAGAGCATTAATCTCTGTTTTTTCAATATACCTGTTACCAAAACTACTACTCGATGACCCAAATTTCATTGAATTATTGATAACATATGGTGGAACTGTATACATTTTATCTAACTGTTGAATAATTTCATAATTTTTTGAGGAGAATAGAAATATATTTCACACACACCCTGCCAAAGAGTGGGCCTTACAAGGCTCTCCTAGAACTGTAGGGTGTGGGGAAATGTTTGATAACAGTCTTAGGGGGGCACATGGGTTTGTGCAGCTGGTAATTTTATAAAGGAAATTTGGAAAACAGAAAAAGGAGGAAATTAGACTTTGTCTTATCATCTAAATGTTATCAATATTGATATTTTCATATATTTTCTTCTTGAATATTCTGTATTTATTCTAAATATACTGTAAATTCAATTTCGTATCTTGCCTTTTCAGAAAAGATAACAAGAGCATTTTCCATGCTATTGCCATTTGTAATCATTACTTCTGCACATTGTATATAACATTTCAGAAAGTAGAGGAGCCACAGTTAACCTGTGGTGGCTGTTTCCAATTTTATGCTATTATAAATAATGTAATGATGAATAATTTCATGCATAAAGCTTTTTCTGTATTTCAGATTATTTCCTTAGGACACATTCCCAGAATTGGAATTATTGGGTTAAAGTCCATGATTATTATAAAACTCTTGATACATTATTACCAAACTGACTTTCAAAAGTCTTATTTATTTACAGCTTATGAGAATAAGCATTTTACCACACCTTGCTCTGATGAACACCATCATTTAAGAAAGCAAACATAAAAACAACACGAAGGCTCTAAAACTTTTACATTCAATGTGATAAGCAAAAAATGAAAATATTATTTAAATGTACTTTTAATTTTTTTATTAGTTACAAGCTTTAATATATAGCATTATATTTATTTTTTGTTTTCTCCATTTCTGTGTATCTTCTAGTCATGTGCTGACCTGTAATAGTTCAATGCTCTATATACACTAAGCAGTATTCATGGAGTTTATATAAGAATATTTTCCAGCAAGATGAGCCAAAGCAGCAAGCCTTTATCCAGAATCCAACCCTGAACAGATGTTTTGTTTGGCAGCCTAGTTGCAATAATTAACATCAGAAAGCAGGGCAATTAAAAAAAAATACAACCAGATCTCACATCCATGAATCATGGTTCTGTAAATGTCCCAAACCATCTGGATGGCTGGCTCCAGTCCTCCATTTTGAGAAAGACCTGCATGGTAGTACTAAAAGACAAGGGACCTGAACACCAAATGTTCATGAGATATTGTCTGTCTGTCTCTTAAATCACTTATTGTTCTCTGTCTTTTAATAATAGATGTTGATGTTAACTGTCTAAATTCTTTCTCTGGGCTATATACTTCTCATAGGCACATACCACTCTTTATTTCTCTTGGTATCCAAGAGAGCATTAGGATTCTGCCTTGCATACAGTAAGCACTTAGTATTTGTTTGTTGAAATAAACTGAAACAGAATAATCAAGACATTGGAAAAAGTCTGACTGTAAGCCAGAGCTGTCTCTTAATTACACTGGTAGTTGTTTATCACTATGATAAACAACTCCATCAAAAGTCCTGCCTGTGGTGTGAGGTCTGGCACAGAATTCATACCACCAGGCCTGCATGTGAAGAGCAGTACAGAGAGAGAACAGTAGTTGTCTTCTGATGCAGGTGGAATGCCTTTACCACTCCTATATTATACCTGCCCAGGTTTATTATTGGATCTTTATAAACCTGACAGAGCTTGAGGCACAGTGTTACTTTAAGTTGACATGCCAAATGGCAATATATTATTATTTTAATGTGTGTAATTTTAGGGGAGGAATTTTCATTTTCCTAATAAATAGATTGGGACAGGCAACTTTCAAAGGAAGGAGTGTGTCCACCTGAATTAGCAACCTAGAGAGATTTTCATTTCAATGTTTCAGTATGACCTGAGTGCATATTTTCAAAGCATTTATATAAAATCTACTTCAAATTTTAGAAAAACATGGTAATTGCCTTCAATTCCATGCCATTTCTTCTGCAAAACCAAAATTTACACTAAGTGTCTGTATTGGCAAAGAATTCACTAGCACTTTTAAAATAATGCATGGCAAAATCTGTCTCTCCACAACTTTCCAGAATGTATGAGACACAGCAAAAGCAGTAATAAAAGTATATAGCAATACAGCTTATATCAAGAAATAGGAAGGAAGTCAAAGAAACACCCTAATCTCCCATCTCACTAGAAAAAGAATCACCAAAAAAAAAACAAAAAACAGGGCCTCCCCGGTGGCGCAGCGGTTGAGCGCTGGGTTGCGAAGCTGCCCGCGGCCCCTGCGGCGCCGGTTCGATCCCCGGCTGCTCCCCGGCCACTGGAGGAGGGTCCCACATGGCGTGCAGACCTCTCCTGCCGCCCGCTGCTCCCCTCAGCAGTGTACTTCGGTCCTTCTGCCTGCTCTGCTCCCTGCTCTGGCTCTGGTGAATTCTCTCACCCTCCCGTGCTTCTG
Source organism: Talpa occidentalis (assembly GCF_014898055.3). Classification (NCBI taxonomy): domain Eukaryota; kingdom Metazoa; phylum Chordata; class Mammalia; order Eulipotyphla; family Talpidae; genus Talpa; species Talpa occidentalis. The sequence continues at coordinate 122,307,688 of NW_023602073.1, read as the reverse complement.
ACTGTACCCAGTGCTTGTATAAACAAAACAAACAAACAAATAAATAAATAAAACATGCCTCTATAAAAAAAAAAAATTTAAAAAAAAAAAAAAAAAAAAACAAAAACAAAAAAAACCCCCAAAAGCCAGTAGAAGGAAAATGATAAAAAGCAAAGCAGAAATAAATGAAATGGAAATTAAAAAAAAAATCCAAAAGATTTTTGGATCAATGAAACCGGTTAATCAATGAATCCAAAAATTGGTTCTTCAAAAAAATAAATAAATAAACAAAATAGACAAACCTTTAGCCAAGGCTCACAAAGAAAAAACGGGAGAAAACACAAATAGGATCATAAATGAAAGAGGAAAAAATACAACAGACATAGCAGAAATTAAAAGAATAATCAGAGGTTACTATGAATATCTACATGTAAACAATCTAGAAGAGATGGACAAATTCATAGAACTATACAACTATCCAAAGCTAGACAAAGAATAGAACACCTAAACAGAGCAATTACAAGCAATGAAAATGAAACAGTAATCAAACCCCCTCCCCAAAACAAAAGCCCAGGATCAGACAGTTTCACAAATGAATTCTACCAAACATTCAGAAATGAACTAGTGCCTATCCTACACAAACTCTTTCAAAAAAATTGATAAAGAAGGAATACTACCAAATATGTTTTATAAATACAGCATTACACTAATATCAAAACCAAAGAAGACACACAAAAAAGGAAACTACAACCAATCTCCCAAATAACAATGATGCAAAAATCCTCAATAAAATCCTAGCCAACAGAATCCAACAATGCATCAAAAGGATAATACACCATGACCAAGTGGGATTTATTCCAGGGTCATAAGGATGGCTCAACACCTGAAAATCAATTAATATAATCCAACACATCAACAAAAAGAAAAGTAAAAACCATATGCTCATATCAATAGATGCTGAGAAATCATTTGACAAAGTTCAACATCTATTTATGATGAAGACCTTGAAATTCTTGGGATAGAAGGAACATACTTTAACATAATAAAGCCATATATGACAACCCCACAGCCAATATTATCTCAATGGTGCAAAGTTGAAAGCCTTTCCTTTAAGTTCTGGAACAAGACAAGGATGTCCACTCTCACCACTGCTTTTTAACATAATACTGGAAGTCATAGCCAGAGCAATAAGACAAGAGAAAGATACAAGGAATCCAAATAGGGAAAGAAGAAGTAAAACTATCACTATTTGTATATGATAGTATAATATACCTAGTGAACCCTAAAACTCCACAGAAAAACTAATTAAAACAATAAACCAGTTTAGTAAAGTAACAGGATACTAAATCAACACACAAAATCAGTAGTCTTTCTATATATACACATACACTCAAACATGCATACACATTTTTTCCTCCATATTAGGTTAACTATTTAAGAGAACAGGAGTATTCTTTTACGTAAATAACATAACCAACTCATTAGGAAATTCAGTATAGATAAAATATTTCTACCCTAGTTCCCCAGTTGTCAACATGATGTTCTTCAGAGCTTGATTTTTAAAAATTATTCAGGATCCAATTAAGGATTATACTACCAATTTGGTTGTCATTTCTCGTTCATCTCTTTTAAACCTTCAGCTTTTTAAAAAAATTGTAATTAACATTTTGAGGAATTCAGTTCAGTTGTTTTGTAGACTGTCCTACAATCTAGACTTGTCCATTATTTCCTTATAACCAATTTGAATTAAACATTTTGTGCAATATATGCTTTCATGGGTGTCAGATCAAAAAACATACACTTTCTTTCAGCTTACCCCATTATTGGTGATGAGATGACAAGTTTCACTACTTGGTTATGTTATGCCACAGTAATTAATATGTAACTTGTAATGATATTTGGCCATGTGATTATATGTTATTTCTCAAAAACACTTTACCCAATGGCTTTACCATTCACTGATAATCCTTCCCTGACTCATATGCTGCAATGAATGTTACAGTCGGTGATTCTTCCAGTTTTCTTATTCCTCCTACATTTATTAATGTATTAACTGACATTCTTTTTTTTTTTTAATAGAGGCATGTTTTATTTATTTGTTTGTTTGTTTTTTTTTTTTTTTTTTTTTACATGCACTGGGTACAGTCAGAAGCGCGGGAGGGTGAGAGAATTCACCAGAGCCAGAGCGGGGAGCAGAACAGGCAGAAGGACCAAAGCACACTCCTGAGGGGAGCAGTGGGCGGCAGGAGAGGTCTGCGCGCCATGTGGGACCCTCCTCCAGTGGCCGGGGAGCAGCTGGGGATTGAACTGGCGCCGCAGAGGCTGCGGGCAGCTTCGCAACCCAGCACTCAACCGCTGTGTCACCAGGGAGGCCCAACTGACATTCTTTTTAAAGAGCATTTTTCACATCACATTTTAAAAAATATCTCTATAGCTTCAGCATTCCTTTTAAAATTCATTGTTATTACAATCCATTACCATCATATAAATTGTCCCAAATTTGGCCATTATGAGACCTCTTCTAAGGCAGTGTCCATTTGATGGGTCTGTATTAGTCTTGAATAATTCCTAGATAGACTAATGGTGTAAATTTAATAAATTCTTAAATATACTGTACAATATGTAATATATATTTTAAAAGTATTTTTCCCTTTATTTTAAATTAGCCTTTCATCATGATGCCTCCAATTCTAATCGAGTGCTACAGGGTTCTTCTCCACCTTTCATCGTATTTATAACTTTCTTCTCCTGTGGTGGGAAAACTGTTATCAACATATTTGCTTAATCTTTCAATATATACATAAGAGTTTTCTGATTACTATATCAACAAACTAACAACAACAAACTACTAGATGAAGTTCATTAGTTATTTGGAATTCTCTTCCTACTCAGAATATATCTCAGCACAGTCAGAGCACTGTGCTTAAAGATGCCCGAGTTAAATTGTGTGCAAACTCTGATAAGGGTTAGTTTTTTTTTTGTTTTGTTTTTTTTTGTTTCTGTTCAGGTTCTATCTACAGGCGAGGCTTGTTCTCGCTTTTTTTTTTTTAAAGATTTATTTATTTATGCATACAAGAACTGGGGTATAGGCCAGAGGTGTGGGGGGTGAGAGAATTCACCAGAGACAGAGTGGGGAATAGAACAGGCATAATGACTGAAACACACTGCTGAGGGGAGCAGCAGGCGAGTCAGGAGAGATCTGCTGCACCGTGTGGGTATCTCCCTGGCCTGGGATCAAACTCAGCTTCAGTGGCTGTGGATAGCTTCATAGGTTGTGTCTTACGCCACCAGGGAGTCCCTCATTCTTTTTTAAATCCTTTCTGATTTCATTTTATTTTTGTTAAGTAAAGCATGAATATGATTCAAAAGTCATAACCACATACAAAGGTATAATTATTTTCACTCCTACTTTATGTTTCACCTCATTCCCATCCACCTCTGTAGGCATCCATTTCACTGTTCCTAAAGTATTCTTATGTTTCTTTCTGTACAAATGGGCAAACATATTCATGTATTTCTTTCATATTTTTCCCTATTTATAATCTAGCTGAAAAGCTAAATAAAGCATTCCCACATAAAAAGTTAATTTAAGACTATGAGGCAGAATATTGGTTCCAAACATAGTTCAGACAATACATGCACTAGGACTAAATGTTCTGGTGGTCTTCTCCAGTACATCTGTAAGAAGTATTCAGAGACAGAGTTTGAGAATCATATTAATCATGCACAGAATTCAAAAAGGCATAAATATCCTATGTTTATATTACTAAATAAAATACATAACACAGAATAGACAAAATTAGTTAAAACAAGTTGTAGTCATTATGTGCACTTATTCTGAACGACTAAAAGTGTGTAGTTACAATGTGCTATACACTCAGCAGAAAGAGTTGTGACAAGAGACACTCGAAATCATGAAAATCCACCTTAAAATTAAAATCTAAGTGTTTAGCAACAGAAATAGATATAAGCTAAAAGCTCACTTTATAACAGAGTTTCACTTTAAAATAAAAAACTATTAAAACAAGGAGTTCTAATAGATAATTCTATCCTTAGAAGTAAAAACTTTCCACGTGATATGACCTTTAGCAGGAAATGTATTAAATATCCAGACTCAACCAGTGATAACATGTACTAAGCACCACACCAAGTGCTTTGCATACATCACTTTGTGTTCTTTTCATAACATTCATATTAGGTTATCTTTGTTGTTATAATTACTTTCATTATCCCCATCTTGCAAATGATGGAACTAAGGCTTTTCAAATGTTAAGTAACTTTCCCAGGGTTACAGAGCAACAAAAAACTGCCTAACAACTTAAAAAGTAGAGTTAGGTAAAGCACCTGTATGTGATTGTCCACTCTATTTTTATCCACATTATACATGTGTATTATTTCAAATAGTCAAATGATTCTTAGAGGGTAGATAACAAAAGCAGATTCAACTCTAACCCCTATTCCTGAAAGCAAACCATTTTCAACTTGGCTATTTCTTTTGTTACTACCTTTATGTTTCTAAAGAATATTCTTATGTTCCTATATTACAGATGATCTACTGATTTCCTATAACAGATTAAAATTAAAACTCATACATACATTTCACCAATATTCATCCTCCCAATAGTTATAGCACATGATTTTTGTTTATTAGTAATTAGTATTTAGAATACTGTCACTATGTAAAAAATACTATGTACTGCCAAGATTAATAGTATCTTATAAAAACACCTCACTTCTTATCTAACTATGTCATTCCTAGATTTTAAATTTTTCTTTTAGTTTTCTGTATCCCCATTACTAGTACTTCCTAAAATTCTCCACCTTCCCCTGAAAGCTATTTTCCACATAAGCAGATGGACCAGTTTATCAAGTTCCATTTCTTCTTTCTCAGATCACACTTTCTGGAGTCTTCTGTAACTCTTGACCTACATGGACTGGTACTAGGCTGACCACTTTGATCATATGTTGCAGTCTATGACTTCCTGGTTACCTGCAATCTTGCTTCATTTCCTTTGGTGGAAAACATCCTTTAGGGATGTCATCCAACTTCAGAGTGAAGCTGATTAGAAGGTTTGTGACTCAGCCTCATGGGCTGATTACAATCCCTGCAATTGCCTGGCAAACTGGCCTTTTGCTGAGAAATCAATTGTATGTCACCTCAGGTATTCACCCTGGGGCTATATACTTTCTCCAGAGATGAATGCTCCAGCTTTATGCCTGGAGATGTACATCCAGCTGCCAGAGCTGAAGCATGTGGCCAAGCAGGGTGTGCAAGATTTGCCCATTCCATGCACATTTGTCCACAGATCCCTATGGTCAGTGCAGTGCCTCAAGCTTACCACCCTGACCCAAGCATCCATGTCTCTATTACTCTGAGAGAGATAGTCACCCCTGTGCATGGTCAGGAAAGGTAAGAGGGTTGAGGTTCCTCTTACTTCTTCAGATTTTCAACTTAACCTACTACTATCACACCCACAACTCACTACCATCTTCTAAATAGCCTGGTGTTGCCTATTCCAAAGGTTTTCTGGAATTCACTGGTGTGAACTAACCTCTTTCTTTTGGGTATCCCCTGTCTTAAAATAACCTAAGTTTAATAAGTTGTTACATTAATTATCCTTGCAACCATTTTCTTTCAAAATTGGTCTTGATTTCCGTTCCTCTGTTGTCTTTTTCCTTGCTTTCATTATCCTTATACATTAAAAATCTGAATTTTGTGAATACTAATATGTTTGGAAAACAAGATGCTATGCTTTCAATGAAAATTTTTGTACTCAAAGAAATTTGTCCTTGAAATAATACATGAGCTCATTCTGCTGTGTCAAAATGAGGTCTGACGTCAGCTGAGTTCTGAAAAAAAAAATCATAAATATTTCTAATATTTTACTCTATAACAGTGCCCCTGGATTTCTAGTAAGTTATTAGACCTTAGGAAAACAAGGAAAATTGTAACTTCCTTCAAATACAAGAAAGAAAACTAATAAATTATAACAATACTGTATAAAATGAAAATATAAAGCCATAGCATACAAGTTACCCTACAAGTTCTCAATTAGCCAGCATTAGAAATGGTTAGTGGTTATACTTATAAAAATTAATTCTATTGATTGTATACTATTAGAAGGTTGGGTGTAACCAAACACTACTTAAATGTATCAGAAAATCCGATTAAGGGGAATATGTGTTAATCTCTTTTGTAAAGTTAATAAGCACTTCTCTGTATCACTGGCTTTGTAATTCTAGATGTACTATCTTAACCTTTCGCCAATGAATGCATTAATTCATATGCAATGCTATGTTTGTGCCAAAATAACTACAACACAATTCAAATCAAAAGATTAAACTGATGCCACACTATAAAAATATACACTTAATATTTAATAATAACTTCCCCCAAAGTCAGTGACATTTACATATACATAATTAAGGATGGAATTTAATACTGATTTAAATCATTGGATTATATATACTTGAGAATAAAGGCCTATAAAACATATGATCCAGGTGCCAATGGTAAGAAATAATACATGTCCCACAATAACTTTTCTTATCTAGAAATCCATTTTTACTCCCTGATAGGTGGCTTTTGTTATTTTATGTATTCATATACCTGTTTTCTATACCTAATTTATAATTCTGCAGAAGTCTAAAAAAGTATATGATAAGATAACAATGAAACTGAAAGACAGGGGCAAACAGCTACTAATTCAAAGAGCTAATAGTGTTGATTAAAGACCTTCCTCAAGAAATAACTAATCCCCAGTTAACTCTGTTTCTCAGTGGAAAAAAAAAGAGAAAAGCAGTGAGGATAAATAGCTATTACTGTCCAATAAAGAAAGTACATCAACTCACTAAGAGAGAGGAATATTGTTTCCTACATGAAATTCTAAGAAAATTTGTATGACTTCATATTAAACATATTAAGTACCATGAAAGGCAATGTCACCCTAAGTGGTTTTCAAAAGATGTTTTCACATAACCATGTCTTTTTTTTTTTTTTACTTTGTATTCACAGCTGAGATTTATTACAGTAAAAGGGAAAAAACTCAAAGGGGAAAGGCACATGAGGTGAAGTCCAGAGGAAATCTGGTGCGTTTCCAAGAGTCTTCTCCAGTAGAATCATGAGGGATGCACATAATCCCCGCAGCAAGAGTGAGTGTGAAGTGGCTTTCATGGAAGTTCACTAGAAACTCAGTGCCCAAGGTTTTTATTGGACACTGCTCATGGAGGCTCCTTTGTCTATCATGTACCAAAATTCCAGAATCCAAGAAGGCAGATTTTCAGCATAAACAAACAGCTTGGGCACTCTAAGCCTCTATTGCTAGGGAAAGTTTTATAGCAGTGTAGGAAAATGTTTGCCATTCAAGCTTCCCTGTCATTCAGTCAATTGCTCACTTGCAAGTAGAACTTTCTAAGGTGAGGGACCGTGTTAACCCTTTTTCTGCACAGATTCCATTAAAATAAAATGGCAACGAACTATAGAAATGATCCCTGAAAATAAAATGGCAAAAATCCACTAAATTGATTTCATAGCCCATTAATGAGTCACAATCCAGTCTGAAAAACACAGCTTTAGAAAACCCATCTTAAATAAACAACAAGAAACCCTCTATTGTTACCAAATTTCCCTAGTTTCTGATTTTTCTCTCTGTTCTGTTTTCATTGTAAAATTTGTTAGAGTGCTCTATATTCTGTATGTTTATTTTCACACCTGCAATTAAGTGTTTAATTTTATTGAGTTTTTTTTAATTTAGAAAAGTACAAAAAAAATGCAAGAACCACATTCCTATCATCTATTAATAACTATTAAATTAATATATTGATGCAAACTTTAATTATCAAAATTTATTTTATATAGAAGCCCAAAACAATATATATGATATTTCAAATTGAAGCCCCCAAACAGTACATATGATTGTGGGTATTGTAGCATTACTACAATTGATATATAAAAACACACTTCAGAGGAGCAGAGTACATTTTCAAAGTCATATTCATTATACTTATAAGTGAATATTAACTTGATAAACTTTCAAAATTCTGTCAGGTATGCTACTAACACTTAAAAATCCTTATTCTGTTGTGCCTACCAAGACAGCCCTTCATAATTATTTTATTTGAGTATTAAATATATTTAAATATGTTTTAAATATTTGGAAACAGTAGAATGTATCTTTCTTTTTATCCCTTGTAAGTTTATTATTGCTTATTTTAAGTATGACTTTTCTTTTAAAGGACTAGATTTCAAACTATCTTTGATTATCTGTTTTATTTAATCTTGACCTTAAATCAGATTCAATATATATTTGTTCATGGGGTATAGCTCAGGGACAGAACATCTGACTGCAATATGTATTTGTTCAGTGTTGTGACCCTTTCAATTCCCACTAAAATGCACTGAAGACAAATGAAAACGATAAGAACTCAGTACCAAATACTAGGCTAGCTGTTAATATGCTACCAGGAGGAATTTCTTTAAATGCTAACATTGATGGAAGTGGAATTAGAAGAGGAAGAATGAAGAGAGAAAAAATAAAATGTAATGATAAATAGAGAATTATATGGACAAATACCATGAAAAATTATTATTTGGTTCTTTTAAGAAATTACTTTTAAATTAAAAGTGACTTTTCCAGAATCCAACATTTCCTTATTCTCACATGTAAAACTTCTGGATCTAATTCAAAGAAGCATCTACACTAATGAATGTTGACAGGCTTTAAGACCTTACCTAACCAAGTAGCTTTCGAGTAATTATGTGAAGAAAATTGTTTAAAAAGGCTAACATAATCAGATCTAGATACCAAAAATCAGGAGGTGAGGTGAACACAGCACAGCGCTCTAGAATCAGAGTATTCTAGATCTAAAACCAGATTCAACACTTACTCTGGTCCAGAAGAACAGTTTAACTTTAGCTGTGAGGCCTTTTCTCTCAGGTAAATATATTAATGGCAAAATTGTAGGACCACTCTATGGCTAATCACAGACAATGTCAGCTGACTGACACACAGTAGCTACTCACTCAACAGTGACTGTGTGTGTGTGTGATTATTTCCCTATTATTGAGGGTGAGAGCCCAACTACATTGGCACTCATTCTTCAGTCTTTAAGTTTCTACTATCCCCAAAGATAAAGCTTTTTGTGGAGTAAGCCTAGGACAAAACTTTAAAACAGGGAAAAGTTATCTTTGGTGTTCTGCTTCCTTCCCTTTTAACATGACCATCTGATTTCTTGAATTCTTGGTTCTTTTTATTTCCACTCTACTACCTTGAAAATTATTGCTTTCCTTGTAGAACTGAGGTATGTGTGGGCGAGGAGTGAGAACAAAGCGGGGAGTGAGGAGCACAATGGGCTATGGTGGAGAACTAGGGGTGCTTGGGTGATGGGTGTGCTATGCTAACTACATCTGAAGGAGGGGATCCTATACTTCCAAATTACCAACAATAATGTAAACCAACCTTACTTCCCCAAAAACTACTGCTTTCCAAAGTGATGGAACAAATCTACAGTCTGTGCTTAGTGTATTAACCTTCCCAATTTATAACTGAATTTCACCATTTTAATTGAAATTATGAATCAAAAAGCAGAATTTTAGGTACCATGACAGGTCAGGGAGGGTTAGCCCTTAGAACTGGCATATATTAGATCATTTCTCAGCACCCAAGCACAGCAGAATCGGGGAGACCACTAAAGGCAATGGAATGTCACCATCCCTGGTTTAACTGGTGAGGTAATGGTACAGCCAGGAGCAAAATAGCAAAAAGCTTTCTGCTAAAGGAACTGAATAGCCAGGGATGGTCTAAACTCTTCTGTATATATAAACAAGAGTTGCTTTTTTCCCTTAAATTCTGAAAGGTCCACTACTTCTTTACATGACAAAAAGTTTCTATTTAAATATTAAAATAAACCCAATTGAAGCATTTTGAACAAAATTTCCTAGAGATTCAATGTGATATAGCTTGCATCAAAACCATACAAATTGGTTTGGCCATTCAAATTTATGAAACACAGTACTCCCCTAAGCTACTTTGTGGACTGCCTACTGAGAAGACAAAGAATGCAAACAGTTAATGTCCTAATACAACTCTTTTACATCAAATCAGTTCATACATTATATCTAGTTAGTTAGCACATTAGAGAAAGCAGAATGGAAACTAAAATTGAAATACTTGCTCACTAATGTATCAAGAATAAAATAGACAAAACCATGGTTAATCATCATGCTCTGATAGTTCCTATCTAAGAGGAAATAATTCCATAACACACTAATAGCTTTGGATCTGCTGTTTTATAACAATACGTTCACTTCTTAGAACAAACAATCAAGAATAGTAATTTAAGAAAATGTTGCTCATTTCACTATGTAAAATGGATGGGTTACAAGGAACATACATATGACAAGCCTTCAAATTTCCTGGCTAACTCTTGTTTTTTTCTCCATGAAGTCAAACTGAAATCCTGCGTGACCTTAGATTTATGTGAAGCTATCTTTAATCAGCAAAAGGAACCCACAAAGACAAGTAAGAATCATAAAAAAAAATTACTTAAACTACTCTAAAATAAGTAGAGCAATACAGGAATGGGAACATTTTTAAAGATCCTATAACATGGTTAAGGTCAGCTGGAAATAAAATTACAAGTATATAAACTGTTTTCTCATAGAAATTTCTCATAGTGCATGTGTATGGAAAAGGACTGAAAGTTGTGAGCAGTTTATTTTGGTATTAAAAAAGCAAAATTCATCCATTATATATAATTAGCACACTAAAATGACAAAGCAAAATGGAAAAATTTATATATGTATGTATACATACACACACATGCCTTTCAGAGAGGAACAACACAAGAGAAGAGAAAGAAAGGGAAAAGTAAGAGAAGGTAAGGAAAAAGGAAGGAGAAGGGAGGAGAGGACAGGGGAGGGAGGGAGGAAAGAGTCTCTATTGAATTATAACACAAGTAGCCTAGGCAGATGCCAGAACGAATGCCTGGTTGAATCATGATGGGTTATTACATTGTCATGGCTCTCCATGGCAAATAAATCTCTTTCTTTTTCTGTCTCTCTCCCTATCTCCTATTCCCTCTCCTCCTCCTTACACTTCCTGAAAGAATCCCTGCTGCTTCTAAGAAAGTGAAAAAAGATCTGTTCAGGCACCATGTCTGTAAGGGCTTGACAGGAGGTGTTAAGAAGAAATCACAAGGGTTTCTGAAGCACAAAATAAATGTGCTCTGTTTGCACAGCTGTCCCTCACCCCTTTGTTAATCTAGTTTGTGAGTGTGAATGAGAGAACAGAAGACAACAGTCTTTCTATGCCTTTACCTAAGATTCAGCAAGAGAACCACAGATATGAGTAGAGAAAAAGACGGTGCAAGCTCAAACAACAAATCCTCTTTTACATACATTTCTGATATCTCTATTCAGAGAAACATATTGTAACTACTTCCTTGTTATTTTGAAGTTGTTATATAAAATTACATGTTATAGGGTATAAACATGCATGCAATAAATTACCACTTAACCAGAAAAAAAGTTTTAAATCATAATACTCAATGTTAGTATCAGGGTAGAGAAACTAAAGCTCAACAATAAACTATAAACCTAAACCTTTTTAGAAAGTAATTTGACAACGTTAGTTCAATGTGAAGTAAGTTAATCTGAAAGATCTTGTTACCTGACACAAGCACATAACAATAATGAATAAACAAAGCATATTTTACTACCTAATTAAATTTGAAATGAAGAGAGAAACCTCTAAAATCCAGCGAAGGATCTCCAAGGCAGGGATCAGACAGAAGCTATAACTGAAGGCAAAGGACAGGTAAAGACCAGTCACATGAAGATCTTCACCTGAGCTAAATGTACAAAGCCACAGAGGGTTGCTCCATTTGCAAATCTAACCAATACCTACCACAGCCAAGAGAATTCACCTTAGTCTTGACTGAAGGTAGAAAGAGTCATCTTAAAATTGGAACTCCCGGCCTAGTCTGTGCTAAGGGTTGGGATGTACATTCACAATAGCCCTGGAATTCATAGGCCAGGAGCAGAAACTAAATATGATGACAGGTCTGGCACTGGCTAAGGCATAACTTCTTTGTTAAGTATGGCTTTCTAACCTGGAGTATGAGGGGTGTCTGTGGAAAACAATTCCAGTAAAAATGACTCTAACTGTCAGAAACTGTAAGTTATGATAAGGAACGAGGAAACACAAGTGCAAGAAACATTAGTCACCACAAACATGAGATTTCTGCACCCTAATCACGAAGACAGCAGAACAAGTTTAAAAAACAGATTTTAGGTAGGTTTAAAATGTCTAAATTGATAAAGGGGAGAAAAGAAACTATTAGGCAAGACTAAAGCTATTGGTTGAAAAATAAGAGAAATGAAAAGGAAGTAGACAAATTCTACATAAAAAGCACACTCTTTTATGCAATTCAAGTCACAAGTTGATGTATGGGCTAGACAGAGCTGCAGACAAGATTAGTGAATTAGAAGATGTATCTTAGGGTATCACCTACAACTTAATCTTACATAAATGTTGAATATATATTAAGTATATGGACATGTTCAATAATTGTACTTATCCTAACAAAACAAATTCAAAATACAGATGAAGTTATATATACAATATGATCATCATTGAGGTCAACTGTAATCAGAAATATCTCAATGTCCAATGACAGATTATTAAGTGGCTATATATTCATTTAGTGAAATAGCATGCTTTCATTAAAATTAATTTTGAGATGTGGGAAGTAAAGGGAAATATATATGAAAGAAATCTAAGTGAACAAAAAGGTTGAAATTTTTATGCAATAATTATAACTATGTAACATATATAGTGAAATAATGTATTAGTAACTGTGAGAGAGAAAGAGGTTATATACTTTGATCTTTTCTGTAGCATTGTACTTAGGAGTTGAATATTTACAAATAACTAGCATTAGATAACTACTTTAACTGAAATGTCTCCACTCTCATACCACAGTTATAGTGTAAATTTTAGAAAAGTTCAGGCCCTTTTCTCTTCATTAAATACAACTTAAACATCTCCAACATAAACTTTACTTCTATGCTCCACTCTTCAATCAGTCTTTGACACCATTGTGGGCATTATGTAAAATATATCTCATCAATTTTACATAATGAAATGAGACAAAGACAAAAGACCTGGCATACATTCTCAGGTCTCAGACATTGACAGCACTTTCCAGAAACAGGAGGGTACCTCAAAAATATCTGCTGAATTAATAGACCATTACTGAGTCTATATAAAAGAACCATTTTCTTACCTATTCCTTAAAGCTTTAGGATACCACATACATGATATTTCCCTGCATTTTAAATGCTACTCTTAGAAAGTGATATAAATCAAACTTGAATTTGCTGCATAAATAATTTCCTATAATTTCTAATTATGCTCTAATGCATTAGGCTCTATGGAAAGCCATATTTAATCAGCTAGCAATCTAGTCTTGAAAGTTTTCTACTGCATATAATAATTCAATCAGAGATAGTAACAGTGAAAATAACCACATAAATTCACATTTAGAATGTAACATGGTATATGAATTTCTAGCAGTACCATAAAAATTCTTAAACATTAAGTGTTCTTTAAGATTTCAGAAGATGTGAATTTAATAACAAATTCTTTCAAAACATTTTCAAAGAAAGCAATGAAGTTCTATTATAGGAACTTAGGTGATGGCCACTTGATGACTGAAAACCCAATCCAAATATCTGCTTTTATCATGAAATATTTTCCCTGCGGAGATCAAGTTTCTCTTTTTGTTGCCTGAAAAACAGAAAAGTCTTTCTGCTTTCTCATCACCATCAAAGAGTTTCAGATTGTACCCTTATGTTAAGCACAATTAATCTATTTAAATTGCAGAGTCAACAGTTTTACAGGGAATTTTTTATCTTTGATGTCTAGATGTGCTGATATTTCACTGTCAGAAAGCTTCAGACACTTCCATGAGTGACCTGAAACACTAAGTCTGAGGTCGAGTTTACAAAATCAGTCCTTTTTTATTTTATCTATAAATCCTATATAGATGCATTTAGAAAATACCTTTTGCTTCCTTTCGTCAACTATTGAAAAAACCCTAATGTTTTGTGTAGCTATAAAGTAGTGAGACTAACTGTCTAAGGAACAAATCAGAATTAGAACTTCAACATGAGTTCTGGCCTTTGTCCTTTGTGTATATATTTATGCATTCATGATTTTCTCTCTCCCTTTCCACAAAAGGTTTGCAATGAACACTATAGAGGATTATTTAAAAAGATTCAGATCCTTATACACCTTGTAGAGAGCCTTGTTCGTCTTCCAAAGATAATAGCTCAGATCATGAGCAAATGTACCTTCCTTTGGGGACAATTTCTTACCCAGGCAACAAAATCATTCTTGTTATCTTGAATGTGCTGCACATTTACTCTCCCTGGGGCTAAGGCCTGCTTATCTCCCCTTAGTTTCCACTGACATCCCTCTTACCATGTGATTCATCAGTCACAGGAAGACTATCCTGGCTGGAAGCTGGAGGGTGTGGTTTGAGATGAGGGCAGAAGAAAAAGGTTAGGATGCAGGAGATATGTACTGCGGCAGGATGACAGAAGTTTGTGTGTCAGCCACGTGCCTACTCCTGACTCCACGACTGAACAACTTCTCAGTAACAGGGTCAAGATTAGATGCAGGCCCTCAATCAGAAGAGAAATCATATCATTGGTATGCCTTATTTCTTTTAATATTTGGTATTAGATTTATTATTTATACATTTATCTAAAACATTCTTACTAGATTTTTTTCTAAAACTACCTCTGAGAAAAGTAACCTTATTGAATTGTTGAATTTTAAAGAAAAAAGGATGAGAATCAAAACTATAATTAAAAATGCATTTCAGGGGCCTCCCTGGTGGCGCAGGTGGTTGAATGCAGCGCTGTGAAGCTGTCCACAGCCTCTGCAGTGCCGGTTCGATCCCTGCCGGCCACGGAGCAACCCACATGGTGCCGCAGACCTCTCCTGACTTGCCCACTGCTTCCCTTAGCAGTGTATTTCGTCAGTCTGCCTGTTCTGTTCCCTGTTCTGTCTCTGATGAATCCTCTCACCCTCCTGCACATCTGGCCTGTTCCCCGGTTCTTGTATAAATAAAATAAATCTTAAAAAAGAAGTTAAAAAAATAAATAAAAATCTTTAAAAAAAAAAAGGCATTTCAAATGCAGAATTTTAAAGAGCTTGACATCATTTGGTCGCTGGACAATGAAACCAAACAGATCAATTAGGTCAGAGTTCCCATCAATAGCTCTTCCCTAACTTTTCTGAACTTTAATTTCTTCTCCAAAAATCATTTATCTCACAGGAGATTTGGAAGACTAAAGGGAAGAAAGGGTACAGCATGACAACTGAAAACAGACACTCATAGATGCTCAATAAATATTTTGCCTTTCTATCATTATAATTACCTTTTGGTAATGCTGAGATTATTGCTGTCTCACAACTGTTGAGTGTTTAATATGAACTAATTATTGTGTCACCATTATAATAAGAGAACCACGAGGCCTGAGGAAGTTAGGTAACTTTTGTAAGGTCACAAGCCAACAAGCAGCAGTGCTGGGAATTTAATTCATATTAGTCTGACTCCTGAGTCAGTGCTGTTTTCCACTACAATTTGCCTACTCCCTTCTCTTATCAGTTATTATAGAAAAATGCAGTTTCTCTATTCTGTTTCTTACAAACCTGAACTTTAAACCTATCATGTGTAACAATGTATTTTAGATTTACTCAAAAAGTATAATTCCTAGATCACCAATCACAACTATGTATGTTACACTTTGATGGCAAATTCAACAAAACATTTAAATGTTAAAAAAAAAAACACAAAGAATTCTATTTCATTCCAATCAACACATTCTAGACCAAATGCGAATGATAATCATTGAATCATACTATATCAGCATGAGTGAAGACATTTAATCTTATCTATTATGCTCCCATATCTGATTCTCAGTCACCTTTATATGCCTGAAAATGAGTGTGTATATGTATGTGTATACACACTAATATATGAAATAACAAGTTCACTACTTACTAAAGTAGACCACCCAAAATCTTTGACCAACACCACTACTACTAAATCAATCTTTCCAATAAACAACCACAATTTTCTACTTTCTCCTTATCCTACAGTAGTTTCCAGACTCCATAGTATTGTGGTTACTCTGATTTATCTGATATATCTGTGTTATACTCTGGATCCAGAATTATTACAACATAAGTAGGCTTCCCATATTATAACTAATACAGTTGCCAAGATTCTGACCTTGTTCTCTATAGAGTAGAGCTAAGTACATACCCCAATATACATTATGTACAGTTACAAAAATAACATAATGGGGAAGATTTCCTGAGTAAAGAAGAATGTGAAATCTAATAAGCCAGAACAAAAGTCACAGGGACACTGGCAAAAAGTGGACCACGAAAGGCTCAGAGGAAAGCACAGGGCTAGGGTTAGGCAGACAACAGAAAGATGACAGGGGGAAATAGGTAGCTGTGGTAGAAATAGATAACAAGGTCAAAAGAAATAATAAGCTTTGGGGAAAAAAAATCAAGGAAGGTTTCCAGATTGGAAGTAAATGGGGAAATGAAATGAGAAGCAAGCACAAAGAAGCAAGCAATTCTTCTAAGTCCCAGTGGGAGAAAAAAGGTGGCCAAGAGAGTATTTAGCTAGTGAGATGGAAGCAAAAACAGGACAGCAATTCAAAGCAATTTGGGCCAGTTAAAGATCATGAAGTTCATGATGAAGAGGATTAGGAGACTTGAAGTCATGAAATACCCACGAATGAGCACATTGTCCAGTGTCTGCAAAGTGGTGACTAAATTCCTCAGCAACCAAATAAGCCTCCTCAGTCAATAGCAACAGACCAGAGAGAAAGACACTTCATTCGGAAGATAACAATTTGACAAAAGATGTCCGGGACTAGGATAAACCGAGTAGGCCACTTAAGGGATTATTATGCCTTCTAGTATTTTATTCCCTAACATTATCAAATTAATTCAATATATACCATTAGTTAAGGATTTGAGGTTTATAAAAATTTCTGTAACTAAAGACTATTTTACAATAGCACTTAAAGTGTATCCACAATAATTATTTTAGTACACCCTGCCTAGACAGAAACAGTAATTCTAGAGGTCTGCCACAGAACACTCCCTCTTCTGTCAGGGATAATTGATGGCAGTAACATTTGCTCTTCAGCTGCTGTGCATTTTTTCACTTATCACTGCTTTGAATCACACTACTCAGCATTAAAAGATAATCATTTTGTTTCCCTCTCTCAGCACAAATAATGCAAAATCCATGCAGTGATGCATGGAGGATTCCATTACAATATATGCTATCACACAAGGGGGAAATCCTATACTTTTTCAAAACCATAAATTTAAAGAGGAAAACTAAGATACGTCTGTAGATTCTGGAGTAGCAAGCAATAATTCCTAATTTTAGTGTCTGTGCTCAAATTTTCACTTTATATTTTAACAATAAACATGTAATTATGAGAATTATCAGGAAAAAGACTTATTTCAATTAATTTTATTTTCATTTTAATTTTTAGTTGATAAAACCTATTATTACAACTTTATCATGTTTTAAAGATATTAATAAGTGGTGATATTAACATGGGGTTCTATGTGCCCAAGTCTTCACTAGATACTTCACTCTATAGTTCTCAAATAAACAAACCTAGAACTGCTCTATTCATCATTAACTTCAGTGATATTGTCTCTAAGATAAATGGTAGATCAAGTGGAATATTGGGGCAGAATAAACACCTAGAAAGATTGATATAAGAAAAAACATATTAAGAAGACAAGAAAATTTATTTAAAAATTCACATAAATTTTGAATTTAGTATCCTCTAACAAAATTCTAATTCTCAGAATATTTATGCCTTCTTTATATCCCTCATGAGAAAAATCTCATTGATCAGCAGTAAGGGAAATGAAAGGACAATTAAGAAATCAATATTGTGCAAAATGCCAAATCAATTTAAAAAAGTAGTTTTTGAATTGATGATTAAAATTTGGGGCGCTTTATTCTACGGCTCTTTTGGAATGTTTTAAGCATTTGCATCTGAAAGATAGGACGTATACACTATGCTTCTATATTTTTGAAAAAATTTATACCACTAAAAATAACAAGTCCTTGATATAAACATATTACTCTTCAAGTCTAAGGATTTATATCTTTTCTTTTAAAAAGTCTTTTACTGTAGTAATTCATCCAGGATTACCCCTTCCATTTAATGTACCATAAAACATGATTTAAGTTAGAATATGGAAAGCTTCCGTAAAATGTATTGGGTGACTAAATAATTCCATTCCCTAAAATAAGTAGGCACACATATATTCCCATATCACAGTCAATATATTTAGATTAGATGAAATGTATTCTAAAGCATCTATTTCTCTAATATGCAATCTGAAATTTTTCATTTTCCCCGAGAATAATTAATGTAAGATACAAAGTTCCTTAGAAAATAATGAAACAATAATATTTAAGGGTGAAAGAATCAGTGTTTTCTTTATGGTATTATATTCATATAAAAAATGGCAATGAACAAATTATATTTGTCAGTTGACATCTCTAACACCTCTCCCTGCATTAACCCATTGTGTTATATATAAAACACATCATATACTATATATATATATATATATATATATAATTTGTTAGTGTTTGTCAAGCTGTGATGCAATATACAGATTACCACTTTACTCAGAGATTTTTTAAAAAAACAATTCTAAAGACAAAACACCTTTCCAAGTGATTATTCATATCTCATACTATCTAAATAGAATTTCTTTAATTTCTAGCTTTTTAAATAGACAGTTGTTTAAGATAAAAATTATGACACTACATGGCAAAGTTTTGTATCACTAACTTCCAAAAGCTAAAACAAAAGGAAGAGATGTAACTGACTGTAGAAAGTACATATTAAATGATAAGGCTTCTCAGTAGTCCAAGGGAAGAAAATGAATTGTCTTGGGTGAACAGAGCCATCATATGACCTATGGCAGTGTAATTAGGACAAGATTCATCTGCACTGATTTAGTTTAAGGAAAAAAAAATTCATTATGCTAAAATGATCTTGCTAATCTACAGTTAATTTATTGTCCTGTGAACTGTTAGAATCTGTTTATAAGTTTGTTTCAGTTTTACAGGTGAAGAATTACAGAAGGGGTATGGGTATAGAGCATGTGAGAAATATAACTGGATGCATGTCTATTATATTGTAAGGAGTCCATAATTTTTTCCTTTAAAGGTGATCTGAATATTTCTCAATTTTAAGAAACACTGCTCCATACTTTTGAAAACAGTCTTCACCATTTCACCTGATCCTCATAGCAGCCCTGAAGGACTCACCTCTACTTTCAAGATTATTCAAATGTGATAGAGTCAGATTACCTGCCCTGCCTGTAGTTACCATCTAGATCATGGCTGATTACACTGATTTTTCTATACTACCATTCTAAATACATCAGTGAGCTTGAACTACATTTTTTGATGTTAGGAAGAAAAGAAAGACCATTTAAATGTATTTTCCTTAAAGAAGAGGGACAGATGTGAGAGGAGGCATATACTTATAGGCAGAAAGCATCCAGTGAAACTAGAGATCTGTTGGTCATGTCAGCTGAGGAAGCAGTGAATCCCTGCTAGCTCCTAGTGCCAACTTCCCTGTGCACCTGCGGTTAGCCACTGATGTCACAAGCTGGCTAAAAATGGAATGGCGTTCCTACAAGAGGAAATTTAAAATGAAATATCCCTAGACCAACCACTTTCATGACTCAACTAAAAGACTCAGAACCAGAACTAACAAGAGCCAGCAGGCCCTGCTTGTCCTCACATAATACAAAGTATTTTTTCCTTGTATGTTCAATAGAGGCTTCAAGTCACCTTGAGATATGAAATTGTCTGATGGCAAACATTACTATTAATCAATTATAAGTTCTAACTATGTAAAGGTATATACAGATGTATTTTCTACTTAAAAACAAAAAAATGCTAGTAAAAAAGCCTATCATACATAAGGTATTGTTGACCAAAATGAGAATATAGCTTGATTGCCAACTACAAGTATCTTATAGATATTTATCTTATTTGACAAATAATTACCACAAATTTAATTAAGGCTAGGATTAATATGTTTGAAATGTCATATTCAGAGAATTCTGAATTTTGAGATTTGGGAAAAGCAAAAATGTAGATAAACTTATTTCCACGAGCATTTTAGAAACCCCCAATTGCATTAGTTTCCACTGCCCTTAGCCCATACCCCATAGGAGTTTGTACTTGTTGGAGAGTGTGAATCAGAACACAGTTTGAAGACCAAAGGCAGATGTAAATGAAGCATAAGGTTGTTCACAAAAGTAGAATGGAGGGGTTACGTGAAGTGTAGAAAATAAGGTAATAGTGAGAGGAGACAAGATTTAACACTATGTGACTGAGAAGGTAAGAGATGAAATGATAGTAACTGAGAAAGGAATACAGGGGAATGAAATGCTGAATACTCTGGAGAAAATGGAAAACTTTCCTTCTGGACATAATTGAGGTATCAGAAGATGAATTAAGGGATGCCCCATCTCATAATCAGAAAAGGGACTTGTATCAGCGACATCCAGGAATACTTACACGATGGAAAACAAAACTCTGAAAGAAGATCAGGAAGAAACACATTGAGATGATAAGATCAAGAGAAGCCACACAGAAGAGAGCAATAAAGCTAAAAGTGAAGAGAATGAAGACAAGCAAGGGCACAATATTGGGGGCTCTAGGGAGAGGATGAGCAGACAGAAGCAGAACTTGATTCTGGAACTATCAGGTGTCTAACTTGCACAGGTTCTCTACAAGGCCTTAGAACTGTATTCATAGAGCAGTAGTATGTTTTGGAGAAATAAGATTACTTTAACTGCAAGTGGTTAAGAGTGCTGTCGCTTTCCATCTGACATCCCCTCCATCACTGTATACTGTGGTCATCACAGCAGCTATGAGTGAGCATTTTTGAGATATGCCCAAAGAGAATGTGACTTGAGAATGTAAATCTGAGTCCTGGGAATGTCTATGTGATTTGTAGTCACATGTGAATACAGTTAACCAACTGGAAGGGTAACAGGGTAGGAATGCCTTTCAGCAATATCTTACTTCCTTTTTGACTGATTGACATGGAGGAATCATGATGAGGGACAAAGACTGTATCACAAAACGATCATATTCAACAAAGTTCATCAAGAGAATACAGAACTCTTATGTGTAGTGGAGGAGAAATAAGTTTCGGATATATGGAACCACATCTTTATCTATAGAAAAATTCCTTCCAGCCATCAAACACAAAATACATTTAACAGAGGTTTTGTTCTCTTTGCCGAGGCTGAAACAGAAAATCTCTTAAATAAAGTTTGATAATTAAGAACACAATATACTTTCCTTCTTTTTTATGGAAATAACATGAAATAGAACTTATCAGCATGTCTGTGTTTGCAGGACACAAATTCGTAGGCGTGCTATGGACAGCAAGTCTATGTGAGGAGGTATATGTTTCATGCATCTCAATTACCAATCCTAAAATCAATTTACAAGGAACTACTTGAGGAACATATGAATTATCTTTATATTTCACTTTCAAAAATTATATTACATATTTTTTTCACAGAAAGGTAATCAAAGTGAAAGAGTATCAAAACTAATTTTAAAAGATACATGCACCCCTATCACAGAGGCATTATGCATGAGTTAGCCAAAAGTTGAAAACAACCTATGCATGCATGATCAGATGAGTGGATAAATAGATAAAGGAAGATGGGATATATGATATCTATAGATACAGATATATGTATATCATTCAGCTACATAGAGGAAATTCTGCCATTTGCAACAAGGTTAGAACTAGAAGGTATTATGCTTAGTGAAAAAAGTCACCCAGGAAAATACATATACCACATGAATTCTTTCATATGAAATACAGAAAGAAACAAATGAATTAGATAAAACTAAAGAGCCCTTTACACTATGAGGAAAAAGCAGTGGTTACCAAGAGGGAAGCTGGGTGGGTAAATTAGGTAAAAGGTGTGAACTGCAAGGAGATGGATGGACAAGAGCATTCTGGTGACAAGCATAAGGTAGTATATACAGATGCTGACTTAAAAGGCTGTATACATGAAACAAAAACATCTTAAACCAGTTATCACTTCAATAAATATTAGTCATGATGACAAACAAAACAGTTAAAACATATATTTTGAAAGTGTGTGACTTTCTAGTATTTGTCAGCTTTCCAAATTGATTTGTATTTTCTTTGTTCTTACTTTTATACTCCTAATTTAGTATTTTTTTGCCTTAAAGAGTGTATCTACATCATATAAGCTTCAGATTCCATAAAACCTGGATCTACTCCTGATTATAGACCTTACCTACAGAGAGCAATATGAGTAGAAGGGTGGGGGTGAAACCCAGATTGTCATATATTAAAAAGAATCAAAACTCTTCATAAAAACAGAAAAAGAAAACCACAAATTGGGGGAAATAGAACTCCTCTGAATCAATAGGAAAGAGACAATCCAAGAGACAAAGAGAAAAATGTGCTAAAGACATAAAAAAGCACTTCATAAAAAAATATGTGAAACAAAATCATTCAAAAAATGCTCACTCTCATTGTAAATGAGGGAAATGGATATGTTAAATCATGAGATTTTTGTCATACACACCAGATTGGCAAAAACACTTGAAGTATGATATAACAAGTACTGTTAAGGTTATGGAGTGAAAGAAACTTTCATCAGCTGTGAGAGCAAGTGTAAGTTGGCAGAACTTTGGAAAACAATTTGGTAATACCAACCCAAGCTAATGATGCACACCCTTATGAAGCATTCATGTTTCCTGAATATAAATCCCAGAGATTTTTGTATCTGTGCATTATTTGCAATAGAAATAACAAACAATACCAACAGAAACAATTCAAATGTTTATCAGTAGTATAATGTATAAGAAAATCGGGGTATATTCATTTTTTCAAAGATTTATATATTTATACAAGAACTGGGGTACAGGTCAGAGGCACGGGAGGGTGAGAGAATTCACCAGAGACAGAACGCGGAGCAGAACAGGCAGATGGACCGAAGCAGCGGGCAAAGCAGGAAAGGTCTGCCACACCATGTGGGTTTCTCCCTGGCCGGCCGGGAATCAAACCCAGCTATAGAGGCTGCAGACAGCTTCACAGTGCTGTGCTCAACCCACTGAGCCACCGGGGAGGCCCAATCAGGGTATATTCATACAATGAACTACCAGATAGCAATAAAAATGAGCAAAGTGTAGCTGAACACTTCAGAAATTTAACTTTGATTTTTAAAAACATCATAAAAGAATACACAATATTTTTATTTATATAAAAGTGAAATCAAGTAAAAATGAGCAATACTGTTTAGGGATGCATACATTTGTGGTGAAAGTACATTAATAAATGATTCAATAAAGCCAAGACACTGATTAGCTGGGAAGTGAGGAGTATAGAACATGTTTGGATGAGTGCCATGATGAACTGAACAAAAAAAAATGTAGCATTTTTTAAAAAAAATGAATGCATAGTGAGTGTATACAAGTATTCATTGTTACCACTTTTTAAGTTCTAACATATGCTATCTATATTCCTTTATAGAAATGATATTTTACAAAATAAAATTTGCAAGAGATTAGAGAAAGGCAGTGAAAGTGTACTAACTTAAAGAAAAAAAAAACAACTATGACTCAAGAAGTCACAAATAACAAGCCACAAACATCTCCTTAGCAGAACTGTAAATAGAATCAAGAACTCTCAATAATCTTGTATCAATTTTTTCTTAAGGGAAATTTAAGCTTTTTTTTAGGTAATATTTGAGTTCTTAACATTTCATTTTTGTATAATACTTGTAGCCTGGATTTACAAATGATATGGTATATTCCTTGATCACCAAGAATTTTTGTTACTATATCCTATCTCAGTGCTGTATCTCTTTGATAATGAGTTCTAAATTTCTGAGACTACCAAAAGTCGTCACAGAGCTATAAAATCCAAAGTCAAGTAACAGGTGTACAATATTTCAAGTATAACTCATACTCCTAAAAAGATGAAAGCGGATTTGGAAATACAATGCGATACAATGGCCTACCACAGTGCTACTAGGTTTGAAGAAAACCCTAGGTAGTTCAGGAGACATTCGTTTCAGGATATATATAGGTTGTAGAGACTTTAGTTACTTATCTAAATTTATGCCAGAAACTGACTTTTTTCCTCCAAACTGGAAACAGCAAGTGTAGCTTATTGAGAGAGAAAGAAGACTCACAGATTTCCTTTATAAAACCTACAAGTGTGTGAATTTTGGCACTTAGGCAATTGGAAATTTGGATACCAATATAGATATTAAGAAATCATTGTTGTTAAAAATAAAAATAACACAAAATACGTTATTTCATCATAACAATAACAAAGTCTTATTACATATTTGAATATTAAATAACTTAAGATATTAAACTTTTTATGTATGAAATGGTGTCAGGAATTTGTTTCAAAATAATGATGGGAGGGGAGTTGGGTGGGAATAGAGATAGAAAAATTGGTCATGAGTCATTAACTGTTATAGCGAGCTGATGGGCACAAGGGGATTATAATAATCTGTCCGTTTTTTGAATATTTGAATATTTTTTATTTCCATATAAAAATAGGCAAACACTTATAATGCATTCATAACACACATACATATCACTCATAATATTTTCTCTAGAATATATATTTTAAACTCATTATTTCTAAAATAAATAAACACAATCTTTTAGATTATGAAAGTGAAATAATGGAACCAGAAGGGTAAAAGGAAGAGGGGAGGCAAATCAGGTAAAAAGGGTCAGTTATATGGTGTCAGAAAACACTTAAGCTGGTGAATGTAATATATTGTATATAGATATTGATTTATAAGACTGTACACCTGAAACCTGTATGTTATAACCAATGTTACTTCAATTTTATAAATTTAAATAAAATGACCATTGCTTCCAGCTGTACTTTTTATTCTTCCTCCATTAAAACCTTCTCCCTTTTTCTAATCCCCTCTCCACACTACAAGGAGAATGATTTGTTTTCTAAAATAAGATGGGGTATATATACACAATGGAATATTAGCAATCAAAAAAGATAAACTCATGTCATTCGCAGCAACATGGATGGAGCTAAAAGGAATTATGCTCGTGAAATAAGCCAGAAGGAAAAAGAAAAATACCAGATGGTTTCACTTATAACAGGAATATAGGGGAACCAAATAAGACATTAGTGTAAAAAAAATAATAACAACAGTACAAAACACAACAAAGCAAAAACAGGTAATTATAAACCAGAGACCTACTGCAGGGAAGGAGGAAGGAGAGAGATCAGAGGGAGGGTGGGAGGGACACAGGGGACTGTGGTGATGGTGCATGGGTGACTTGGGGAGGGAGATTCTATGGGGACTCAATCTGAGGGGGTGGGGGAAAGCAAATATTTTCTAAAAAATATAAAAAATGATAAATGTTAAAATAAAAAATAAAAATAAAATAAATAAATCTTTAAAAATAATAAATAAAATGCAAAACACTGCTGTTTTGATGACGTTCAAAGATTCCTTACATTCTACAGGATAAAAGTCCAAGGTCCTTGCCCTGGATTATAAGGGCTATTTGTGACTGATTCCTACTCACCGATTCAGTGTCTCCTACTTCTATTTGAATCAGCTGTGGTTTTTTGTTTTTTTTTTTAAAGATTTATTTATTTATTTATACAGGCACTGGGTACAGTCAGAAGCGCGGGAGGGTGAGAGAATTCACCAGAGCCAGAGTGGGGAGCAGAGCAGGCAGACTGACAAAGGCACTGCTGAGGGGAGCAGAGGGCCGGCAGGACAGGTCTGTTGTACCATGTGGGACCCTCACCCGGTGGCTGGGATCAAACTGGCGCTGCAGAGGCTGCGGGCAGCTTTGCAGCCCAGCACTCAACCGCTGCGCCACCAGGGGAGGCCCAGCTGTGTTTCTTTCAGGTGCAGAACACTCTTCATTCAGTCCTTTCCATGCCTGGCAAACTTGTACTTATTCTCAGCTCTCACCTGAGGCCTTTACAAAGCTCCCCTGGAGAAACAGGGTTCCCTATCCTTCCCCCCAGTACCTGAATCCTCAGCTATAATTGCAAGAAAATTGCTTTTAGTTATATGCTTATCTGTTCAACCAGAAACTCCTTGGCTTATAAACACAGTATATTTATTCTTATATCCCCAAGATAGTGCATATTTCATCTAGAAAGCATTCAGTGAATAACTGTGCTATTAGAAATAATGCTGTTCTCTCATATTTCCTTAACCTTTTCATCAAAGAAAAGATGTAACCAAATGCTGGTCAATATATGGACTAATGATAATAACTGTAATAATAACGAGGGAGAAGGAATGGAAGGGGAGAGAAGAACAAATATTTATTAGAGCATACTCCCTGACCTCTATACTTCTAAGCAATCTATTTATAGAAATTCATTTAACAAAAAAAAAAAAAAAAAAAAAGGCACTTGGTAAAAAATACAGATTTCTGGGTCCCATCCTAGAATTACTGAATCAAAATTCCTTGGGACAGGGCCCAGAATCTATTTTTAATAGGTGCTTCACACATTTCTGATGTTAGGTCAGATTTAGGAATAACTGACCTAGCCATACAGAGCAAAAAAATAATCAAATGATATGCACATTTTCCACTTTGAAGTTTATTATTACACAATGTTCATTATTCCATGATATACTATAAATTTGAGAATAATCCTAGTGTAGGCAGGGCCAATGTACTGGTGTCTCAGCCTACAAAACTGACAAATATTGTATTACATAATTTTAAAAAGCTTCACAGCAATGTCTTTTTCTGATATATAACTATATCATCAAAGAGATAAGTTGTTTTAGATAAAATGTGACTAATCAGCTTTGTTAGTAAGTTTATTAAATGTCCAAATACTGTAAAGTTAGAATTTGAAAGCAAATTACATTACAACAAAAAATAATATCCTGTTGAATAGTCATTCTTTACACAGATTTGGAATAGAAGTTCCTAAAGTAATTTTTCATTTAAAGGTTTATTACATACTTTCCAAAATCAAATCCAAATTCGGAACAAAAAGAAATGCCAATTTTATTTATAAACATCTCCCCTCCTCCCACTATTCCAAATTTTTATTATATAAAATAGAACAAGCTAACATAGTACAATATTTCACTTTAGAAATCAGCAGAGTAGCCATTACATTCTATCTACACACCATTAGAAAGGTAAAGCACTCTATTTCAAGGTAATGAATGCTCTATAGCCTCTCAAGTATCTTGTTTTCTCCTGCCTCACTGTGTACTATTTATGAAGTTTTCATCTGAGAATAGGGAATATGTTTTAATATATGTAGATGTGTATGAGACCAGAATTTAAGATACCAGCTAGTTTTATTTAGGAAATATTATCCTAATTACAAAAGCATACCTTTGTGATAATAATGAATAAATGCCCTAATAAAACAGTACCAAAAGGTTGTATTCCTTAACATTTATAGATGTTCTGCAGCCTTCATACTCAAAGTGTGATGCCCCAGACTAGCAACACTGGCAGTACCCTGGAGGTTGGTAGAAAAGCAGCTCTTGGGTCTTATCCCAGACCTATTCAATCAGAATCTACAATGTTAACAAGATCCCCAGGGCCTTTCTATGAGAAGTTCTGCTGATAGTTTTCATAAATCATTTGTGTTCCTTCTGTTGCATCCCAGTTCTGGACTAATGACCTGTATGACCTTGGGGAATCCATCAGACTCCAACTTCCCAGAGCAGTATTGTCTGATAGAACTTTCTGCAATAATGGAAAAGTTTCTACACTTGTGCTGATAAACACAGTAGTCACTGGTCACATTAGAGCTTGATATGGGGTTACTGAGATTGATGAAGTAAACCTTTAATTTTAATTAAATTTATATGTTTATTTAAACTAAGCTGGTATTTAAATAGTTCCATCTGGCTATTAGCACATATCTAGAGACAACTGAGAATATAAAATCTCTTACAAGTCATTAATATCTTCCAACTCTAGATTCAGGATAAAAATGATTTACAGAATCTCATTCAATACCGTATTTAAAACAAACATCTGTTGAGTACCTACTATGTGTTAAGCACTCAGCCTCCCTCAATAAAC
The DNA here is from genome assembly GCF_014898055.3 of Talpa occidentalis. Lineage (NCBI taxonomy): Eukaryota > Metazoa > Chordata > Mammalia > Eulipotyphla > Talpidae > Talpa > Talpa occidentalis. The sequence goes on along the minus strand of NW_023602073.1, from coordinate 122,279,464 downwards.
AAAACATACCAAATCCTTGTCCTTGAGGCTTATAATCATGCAGAAAGACAAAGACAATAAATATAAATGACAAATTATTATCATCATAAGGCTATGAAAAAACAGAACAGATTAAGAAGGGATGAAGAATGCTGGTATAGGGATGTGTTGGTAGCATTTATACATCAGAGAAGGTAACCAGAAAAATTGATGTTTCAGCAAGGACAGGAAGCAGACAGGATTTAGATGGGTAAATGGTTGGAGGAAAAAGGTATCCAGTGAGAGTAAACAGCTATTGCAAAGGTCATAATGTGAGCAAGGACTTGTTGTAAATGAGGAACAGCAAAGAGTCCCAGGAACTGAATCTGAGTGAGCAATGACAAGAGTAATCAGAAATGGAGTTAGAGAGGTTAGAAAGAAAACAGTGGTAGTGGAGGGTCATGGGTCATGTACACTTTTGAACCTCTGTGAAACTTTGACCTTTACAGTGAGAAACGATTGTAAAGGAGTAACATGTCAGATCTTACATTTTTATATGATCCTTCTGGTATCACTCTTGAGACCAATCTAAAAAGGTACAGAAGCAAAAGAAGTAGTCAAGGTCTTATTACTGGATTCCTGGTCAGAAATGATGGCGGTTCACAGTGGTAGCAGAGGAAATGGTGGGATGGAATCTTGGGTTAAAGGTAGCGGTAACAACAGTGTACGATATATAGGAAAGTAGTGTGAGACAAACAGAAAAATCAAAATTGACTCCAAAGTTTTTATCCATACTCATCAACTAAGATGGGGGAAACTATGGGTGGAATAGTATGAGGGAAATATAAAGACTGGTTTGGACATGTTGAATTTTGGATATGTTTACATATCCAAGTACAGATATATCACAGAGATAAACTAGTCTAGAGCTCAATGGATAGTCTATGCTAGAGATAAAATTGGAGAACTAATGGAATATAGATGATATTTGCTAAAAATAGGATAAAGTAACAAAGTCAATAAACAAACAGAAAAGATCAAGGCTGTTTATGTTAAAAGTTAAAAAAGCAACTCAGATGGTGGAATTGAAAAAAAATCATAAAAGCAATACTCAGTGTAGAAAGAAGAAAATCAAGAGTATAATGTCCTTGAAGCAATGTGAAGAAAGTGTTTCAAAAGGGAGAGCTCTATTGTGTCAAATAATGTTGAGAAATCAAATCATACAAAAGCAAAAAATGACCATTAGATTAAGCAATATAAAGGTCAATGGTGACCTTTACAAGAACAGCTGCAGTGAAGAGGCAGAGGCAAAGCTTGACAGAAGTGTGTTTAAGAGACAATGAAAAGAAGAAAAATAAGAGACAGGAAATATAGACAACTTTTGCAAAGAATTGAATTATAAGGAGAGCAGAGAAAAGTAATACTATAAGGAAAAGTGGGTCTATAATCAAGATTTTTATTTATTTATTTATTTATTTATTAAAGAAAACAGCAGTAACAGTTGACTTTCATGCCAAAGAGAAAGATCCAATAAAGGGAAAAATCAATGATATTTCAGGTCAGAGTTCAGCAAACTATTTGATCTATGGGCCAAGTCTGAACTGTTAACTGTTTTGTACATCCCATGAGATAAGAATGATTTCTACATTTCTAAATGGTTGAAGAGGAAAAAAATCAAAGACAGAGAGTATTTCATGACAAATGAAAATCATATTGAGTTCAAATTTAAGCGTCCACAAAGAATTACTAGAATATAGCTATGTTAGCCATTTATGCTTCATCATCTATGACTACTTTTGCTTAATCAGGTAGAGTTGAGTTTGTTGTATAGAGATTGCATGTGACATTTTAATTGATTCCTTTTGTTGCTCAGTACAATATGAATCACAGTAATACAGCTAGAACTTGGCAGTATTTTAAGTGCTGTGGGTACAGCAGTGTCACGATACTTTATAATTACTAAAAATGTCTAACAATATCTCACTTTGAGGTCATAGTGGAGTGTGGATTATTTTGTAATGAATTAAATGGCATAACATATTTTGTTGTGAATTAAAGTATTTTGTTTCTTGTATTATAACACCAGCTATGCTAAAAGAATACTATATGTCAATATTACCAACCTAAGTATACTCAAAAATATTCTCCATTCATCGGAAAGCAATGGTCATAAAAAAACAGAACATTTAAAATACAGTGCAACCTGAAGAAGAATCTGTTAAGATGTATTACAACAGATGATGGTAAGAATGTACATAAAATGCTTAGTTTAACAAATTTTTAAAGCTAGTGAAATTTAAAGTACCTAAAGTCTATGATTACTTAATATATTATTCATCCCCATGTACCTTGGGAAAGTATTCAAATCTATCATGTTCTTAAACAAGTAGCATTAGGAGTGAAATTTATTTGTTTTCATGAAATTAACCAGGATTAGCTCTCTGAATTTTGTCAGCAATGATGATAGAGTTTAACTGCAATATTTTGAACTTGCGGTCAGGTTGAAATTTTTCTGAGTGAGAACTGTTTTCAATCATCTTTGGAAACTACCATTAGCTTAAATTTTTTTAAAAGATTTATTTATTTATGCATACAAGATCTGGGGTGTAAGCCAGAGCTGCAGGGGGTGAGAGGATTCACTAGAGAGAGTGGGGAGCAGAACAGGCATATTTACTGAATGAAATACACTGCTGAGGGGAGCAACGGGCAAGTCATTAGCTTAAATTTTTAAGTTTATTAGTGATTTCAACCTACAATCACAGGAACTATAGCACTTACATGCAAAAGTTACAATGCGACAGAAATCCTTCTGACAACTAACCTTTGTGACAGGAGTCAGACTGCTTTATAAAATTTTCATAGACTCAGAAATTAAAACAAGACATAAGATCTCCATTCCTACACAAATTTGCATCAGATATTTTTTTCTGAGCTCAAACTAAAATTTCAACATTCAGCATTTCAGCAGTTTTCGGACCTTGATACAGTACAATGGAAATTTCTGTATGTCAAAATTTATTTAAATCATTCAAGAAAGACCACATATTCTATGATTCCATTTGCATATATGTCCAGAATTAGCAAATCTACAAAAACAAAAAACAGATTAGTAGTTTCTTAGAACTGGAGGTGGGGGAAGGGTGGGAACATGAGATTTCTTTAAGAGGAAACTAAGATGTTCAATCTACCATAGACAGATAGTATATTCTATATAATTTCACAATGGTAATGGCTTCATACTAAGTAACATTTAATTATGCATTTTAAATAGGTGAAGTATATGCAAGGTGAAATATTTTTCAATAAAGACATTTTAAAAATCCAGTTAAGTGCTGAATTAAAGAGCTTCCACTACATTTCAACTGGAATCAATTAATTTGTAATGTAGTATAATTCTAAAAGATAAATACCAAGAGAAATATCTAATATAAACCTATAATGAACTTCCAAATGATGACTATGTATATATGCTAGTTAGCTGATATCAATGCTTAGCAATATTTATCTGTGAAAAGACATTTTAAGGATAGAATACATAAAATCTTAATACAGTTCAGCATTGACACATGAATATTTGCCATTGATACTTATAGGAAACTTCTAAGTTTGAATCCCATTAAGCAAAACATTAACCCAAAAGAATAATCCTATTCTTCTTATTAGTAGATCTGTATTACAAATAAAAATTACTCTACTATTAGATTATATTTTCAATACTAGCTATTACAACTATATTGAAAATTATATTTCCTGTAGTTAAGTTCCTATATAATAGTCTTGATTTTGGCTGTTTTCCTACAAAACCTGAAATATTTACCATCTAGCCCTAAACTAAAAGTGTTTGCAAACCCATGATTAATACCCGTGAAGAGACAGATACTGGAAAATTGGTTTTCTGTAAGAAAGAAAAGAAAGCCCTTGCACCAGTGGAAAGATTGACTTAACTTAGACTTTTAAAAAAAATCCATTTAAAATGAATACACACAATAACTAGCACGGAGATAAGACATAAAAGTAATTAAAATAGACTAAAGGCTGAGGAAAAGTAGGGGATGGAATCAATGATGAAGACGCGTTTTCTTCCTCCAACCCCAAAACTGTATCTTTCTCAATGTGAAAATAAAATGCCATCACATAAATAACTAAAAACAAGGTCACAAAAAAATAAGGTGTTTATAGAAAATAGTAATTTTTAGTCTTGCAGGTAGATATAAATTTAAGAGTAATACCAATCTGGCAGTAGAGACAGATGCATATTTGCACTTGGAAGAGAAATTGAGAAATATAATTTGGATTGTGCTCCTTTAATGGGATAATCATTTCTACCTTTATAACTGATCTAGAATTCACTTCAAAAGGCATAATAGGATTGAAAACAGAGGAGCATATTCTTAATGCACTCATATGTCCTTGGGCATTTAGTTTGTTTCCATAACTTGGTAATGAATACAGGAGTGCATATATCTCTTTGAATTAATGTTTTACATTCATATAATAGATATCTCGGAGTGGAATTGCTGGAAAATATAGTGGATCTAATTTTAATAGTTTGAGAAACCTCCATACTGCTTTCCATAGGGACTGAACCAGTCTACATTCTCATCAACAGTGTAAAAGGTTTCCTTTTTCTCCACATCCTCACCATGACTTGTTTCTGGTCTTTTTGATATGGGCCATTCTCACAGGTGAAAGATGGTCTCATTGTGTGTCTGACTAGAATTTCCCTGATGAACATTTTTATGTGCCTGTTGGCCATCTACATGTTATCTTTGGAGAAGTGTCTAGTTCTTCTGCCCAATTTTTTGATTGGGTTATTTTCTTTTTGTTGAGTTGTATGAGTTCAGCAATGTGGTGTGCAATACTTTCTTCCACTCAGTAGAGAGTCATTTTGTTTTAATGGTAGTTTCTTTCGCTGTGTAGAAGCTTTTTAATTTGATATAGTCATATTTTCTTAGGTTCCCTTTTGTTTTCCTTGCTGTTAGGGATAAATTCACAAAGGGGGCTGCTGGGAAGGGGGTAGAGCTAAGTGGTCATTTTGAGGAGACTTTACTAGGGAATGATGATCATGGACTAAGTCTCTTGTTTATCAGAGCTGCTGTGGCAGGCAGCCACACTACTGGGCAGTAAGCCTTCACATTCCCTCCCACATGGCAGGGGGAGACCCTGACTCAGCAGTGGAGGCCCTCTGCCACACCCTACTGGCTCCTGTAGCTGAAACTCCACCTCTCATCATTACCCTGTTGGTTACTAGCACTAATCAGTAATTAGTGACTGAAACTTGTGCCAAGTTTTTGGGCCTCAATGGCCCCACTTTGGGTCAACTATCTTTGGCTGGTTATTTACCCAAAAGGGTATGGGTAACTTTGGGTGTTCTACTGGAAAATGACTATTGTTTCTTCTCTCTCTATGCATACTAATACTATTAAAGTTATTTTCTATTAAAGGTCTTACACACTAAGAATATGCTTTATCTTTATGAAGCAGATGGCAGAACCCATTTAGAGCATGTGAATTTGGGAGCCCCAGGATGCCCCTTACACCTCAGTCTACATGCTAACAATCTCTTTTCATGAATCTGTGACTAGATAATATTGATAGGTTGATATCTACTTCGAATTAGATGACCTCTAAGGTCCTTTCCAGAATTGAGAAATTCAGCCACATATCCATCAAAACACCAATCAGGCTTAAATTTATACTCATCCTGCCCATACTTCATCCACCACCCCAGTCTCCTCTTTGTTCCTTCCTCTATATTAAGTAGACTGTAGATTCAGAGCTCTAGTCCATACCTTGGGTTATAATGAAAAATAAATAATCACCAGAATTTGATACCCCTACTTCCAGAGTGACTGAATAGCTTATCCACATGGATTTAGACGCCATCTTACATAGTTTTGCAAAAATAAGGCAGGTTGAGGAAAGAAAAAGTTTCAGTTAAGAGGGTTGTTAGGAAAGCAAAGATATACAGATTTAAGTTATACTTCTTAGCTGAAAAGAGATAAGGTTAGGTCTTCCTAGGAGAGGCCCTCTCAGAGAGTAGTTTACATATAAATACAAAGAGCAATGTCCAATCAATCTTTAGATCCCCTCCCATGAAATAAACCTTTAGCCAAAATGATATATTTTGGGGGGCGAAGTTTTGCTCCCCAACATTTACCTTCATAATGCTTCAATCCTATTCAAAGTAAACATCTGAATAATGCAAACTCATTTCCATTCTTCTTACCAGAAAATTACTTTCTGCTAATACCATCACATACCATAAAGTCATCAACTTTTAACATTTCCTTTATAAATTTACCAACGATATACCCAAAGTAACTTAGGGATCAGGTGTTTGAATACCATAGAGAATTTTTGGAAAACATTTTGCAGATAGGTATATAGGTAAAACAACTATTTACTTTCTGATAGGCTCTATTACAGATAAACCTGGTGCATCGAATGGGCACCATTTTCCTCTGCCCCTACTCACAAGCAGCTCCCTTGGATAAGTCCCAGTATCCCATGAACTGGACTTTCTGAGTGGGGGTGTACTGGGAACTAGGGGTGGAGCTGAGTGGCAAGGTGCAACTATGCAATGCAGAAGGCAAGCAGGTCATCTCTCCTGCTTTTCCATTTTTGACTTGTACCCACCGACATGGAGGAAAAACATTTAGAGACACTTGGAAGAGATATAAGGGTATGGCAGACATGAAGAGGATGTTCCTGGCCCTTGGCAGAGACAATGGCTGCTGTTATCTTGATGTAGTCTATTTTGCATTTTCTCTCTCTTCATCTGTCCCAGCTATCTGGGATCTGTCTAACCACTTTCTTGGGGTTCCTTGCTAGAGGTTCCATAGACTTGTGGCAAGCTTTTCGGCCAAGCCTGTTTGGCTGGACATCTGCCCACAAAGGGACATGTAATTTTCAGTTTTATTAGAATATCCTTTCTATGCACAACAATTCTATCAAAAAGCTTTGTACTGACTCTGCTTCCTTTGCTTTTGTGTTTGTGGATGGCAGAATCCTTCTTAGAGCAGGCACCCCTTAACAGTTTGGAGTTCGCGGGCACCCTTTAGTCACATACTAACAACTCCACCAAAGTATCACATAAATATAATATTAATGATAGTCTACAAGATAGCAATTGTTATAAATTGTTATGTAAAATGTGTTATTTATACAAAATGCAAGGCAGGAATACTGTTTTTATTTTGGAAGTTGAAGGCAGAGTTTAGATATACCATGAGGTATAATATGAGGTATCAAATAAGTATCAAAGTATCTATAAAATGAGACACTGAAAAATATCTTGTATCACCTTAAAAACCAGCTTTGTCTTTTCAATAAAATGGGTAATTCTGAGGGGAAATGTTAAAGTGCTATGATCCAAAAATTAAGCCCAATTCATACTTACAAGGAAAAACACTGAACTAGCCTTCAAATGAGTTAATTCTAGACAGGAAGTTAATATAAGGGGAAGACTTCCTTGCAAATAATTGAAATCAAATTTTACAAACAGTAAATGTCCCGGACATTAAATATAAAATTTTTTTTAAAGATTTATTTATTTATATAAGAACCTGGGATATAGGCTAGATGCGCGGGAGGGTGAGAGGATTCACCAGAGACAGAGCGGGGAACAGAACAGGCAGACTGACTGAAATACACCGCTGAGGGGAGCAGCAGGCGAGACAGGAGAGGTCTGCTGTGCCATGTGGAACCCTCACTGGCAGGCCGGGATTGAACCGCCACTGCAGAGGCTGTGGACAGCTTTATAGCGGTGCCCTCAAGTGCCTGCGCCACCAGGGGAGGCCGAAAATATAAAATTTTACTTTTTATTTCTACTTTCTTTTCCACCACCATCCATTGTATCCTTTTGACCCTCTGACCCTTCCCTACCTCTGAACCTCAGAGATGTCATTTCATTTATTACTGTCCAATCATTTGCTTTGTCAAACAGTCTGCTATATAAATGTTCAATACTCATTTATCTTTGTTATGACCTACTTTACACAATTCCCTCAAAATCCTTCCATTTAAAGTCTACTTTTTTAAAAAAGATTTTTTATTTATTTACGCATACAAGAACTGGGGTGTAGGCCAGACATAAGGAGGCCTGAAAGGATGAAAGGATTCACCAGAGGCAGAGTGGGGAGCAGAACAGGCAAATCTACCAAGAGACACTGCTAAGGGGAGCTAAGGGCAAGACAGGAGAGGTCTGCTGTGCCATATGGGTTAGCCCTGGGGCCAGGGATCCAGCAACCCCAAGTGCCTGGGGATAGCTTGATAGCACTGAGACTTAACCCCTGCACCACTAGGAGGCCCTAAAGTCTAATTTTTTAATGACTTTAACTTTTCTCAAGCTGTTTTAAAATCATAAAAATCCTACAAGTTACTACTCAGTGTTGGAGCAGTATCCAATTTGACATATTCTGAAGTTACTGAATCTTAATGCTCCTTTACAGATATTAGACGCTACTGGATAACTTATTTTTATCCGGTGGTATAATATGTTGAGAGAACTGAAAACCTGTGATGATACAAATGTATAGGACGGATAGTCTAGATAAAAATTCCATGATAATTGAGGTTTTCTTATAAATTAAAGAAATGACATTTTGTTACTTCAAATGAAATATTGCTAGTTTTATTATCGATAACAGCATGTAATTAAACACTTCAGGATTCAATAAAACAAATGAAAGTATGGAGAGGAGGGAAAACTTAGTTACTTCACAATGAAATCAACAAAGCAAATCTTTGTTTAAGTAGTTACTTTATCAGTGTACCCTTACTAAAAACAAAAAGGACAGCTACAATAAAAATAAAACAGCCTTTGTATAGTTAAGCCATGACCCCAGGCCTTTCCCATTAAAGGTAGAGGAAGTGGAAATGACACCAAAAGAGAACACTGTTACAAAAACAAGAATTAGAGGAGATTAATATAAGTAATTAGATAGGAATTAACTGAGGAAGCTAATGACAATCAACCAAAACAATTTTAAAGAGTAAGGACAAGAACTAAGTAGGATTACTAAAAATGTCTAATAACTTCCTTTCAGAAGTGAAGGGTAACCAGTAACTTTTGTTATTTGTGGGAGGCAGGGGATGTGAGTTCCTTATTTGTTTTATTTTTTTTTTAATATTTATTTATTTTTTTATTTATACAAGCACTGGGTATAGTCAGAAGCGCAGGAGGGTGAGAGGATTCACCAGAGCCAAAGCGGGGACCAGAGCTGGCAGAAGGACCAAGGTACACTGCTGAGGGGAGCAGCGGGCGGCAGGAGAGGTCTGCGCGCCATGCGGGACTCTCCTCTGGTGGCCGGGGAGCAGCTGGGGATCGAACCAGCGCTGCACAGGCTGCGGGCAGCTTCGCAACCCAGCGCTCAACCGCTGCGCCACCAGGGAGGCCCCCTTATTTGTTTTAAATAATGATGAAAGCAAACCTATAAGCTGAAATTGAGCAATGACTAAAAACAGCAAATGGCAACAAAAAATATTAGGTAGCAGAGGCTACCTTAACTTCTTTTAATAAAGTGATTCTGACAATCAATAAAGGAACTACAGACAACTAGTCAAAAAATGTTCTCATATTTTTCAATCAGTGACTTTTTAACAGTGTCTCTGCAAACAATTAAAATCAAGCAAACAGGGACCTCCCTGGTGGCTCAGGGGGTTGAGCACAGCACTGTGAAGCAGTCCGCAGCCTCTGCACCATGAGTTTTTTTGTTTTTTTTTTTCCCCCTTTTTTTTTTTATTAGATAATAAATTTTATTGTTATATTCCCCATACAATTGCAGCGCCCCCATTCTGACCCCAATCCCTCCCCTCCCGCCCCTGCCCCCCTAAAAGTGTCTCTGGTTCATAGTTTTTTGTTGATTTTGATTTTCACTTTCTTATAGTTATTCATTTTCCTGGTCCCTTATTTAAGTTTTCTAGATTCCTGCTATGAGTGAGACCATCCGGTATTTTTCTTTTTCTTTTTGGCTTATTTCGCTGAGCATGATCCCTTCCAGCGCCATCCATGTTGCTGCAAATTGCATGTGTTTATCTTTTTTGAATGCTGAGTAATATTCCATGGTATATATGTACCACATCTTCTTGATCCAGTCATCTATTTTTGGGCATTTGGGTTGTTTCCAAAGCTTAGCTATTGTAAACAGTGCTGCTATAAACATAGGGGTGCAGGTGTTCTTTGGAATTGATGTTTCTGTGTCCTTTGGGTAAATACCTAGGAGTGGAATTGCTGGATCATATGGAAGCTCTATGTTTAGTAGGTCCAGAAATCTCCACACAGCTTTCCACAGTGGTTGGACCAGTTTGCACTCCCACCAACAGTCTGCACCATGAGTTTGATCCCCAGCCGGCCAGGAAGCAACCCAATTGGCACAGCAGACCTCTCCTGTTTCGCCTGCTGCTCCCCTTGGCAGTGCATTTCGGTCAGTCTGCCTGTTCTGTTCCCCACTCTGTCTCTGGTGAATCCTCCACCCCCCTGCATCTTTGGCCTCTACCCCAGCTCTGGTGTGCATAAATAAATAAATCTTAAAAAAAATAAACTTTAAAATAAAATCAAGCAAACAAACCTATGCCAGACAGATAAAATGTGAGAGGGAATAAAGCTGAAAAGAGGTAAATCCTGTGCTGTCTGAAAGACTAAGACTGCAGCTAGAATGTTTAGTTATACACAGAACACAAAGTCTGCAAGGACTGAGTGACAAAACCCTAATAAATGAATGCACAAGAGACAGAACCAGCTCCACTGCTTGCACACTAGTGCAAACCATTGTCATCTCTGCGCTGACTCCCGCAATTGCCTCCAAACACACAGACCTGCCTGATTTCTTGCCACTCCACCCTTCATAGTCTCCTCTACACTGAAACCTGAATCATTTCAAAGCATTATCATTTTACAGCTTTACTGAATTTCCCCATGACTCCTATCACAGTTGGAATAAAGTATATCCATTCCATAGAAAGGCAACACAGCTCTACCAGATCTGGCCCATTCTACTGTGAGCCATCTCCAAATAGGCATTCCTTTTTTACTGTTCTTGAAACACACTTAACTGCAGTACCTCTGCCTAGATGCTCTACTCTATGCTGAGGTCTTTGTTCTGTTGACTCTAAGTCACCATTCAGCTCTCACCTCTTTACTTGTATTTGCCATACTATATTTGCCTTTTTCTAGTTGTCACCTGCATACCCTTTCTTCTTATTTCCAAAGGTGAGTGTGTGTATGTGCTTGCTCATGCCACCTCACTTAAAGAGATGCCCCTTTCCTGTCTCTATTCTACTCTATGCATCAACAGCTACTTTTAGGTAACAGCCAGTTCCAATTTGGTCCACTCTCATAAACAAACAGTACCAGTTAATCAATAATTAGCTTCACACAATTTTGTCACAAGCAGTCACCAATCTTTGCCTGGAGAGTTTATTTTTTACCTATTGAATTTCTGAACTTGCTAAGAGGATGGATCATGAACTATTAATTTCATCACTACTTCTGAAAAAAAAATTGAGGCTCATGTTCCAATAGAAGATAATTTAATGGTTGCAGAGACTTTTGTGTAGAGAAACATTTCTCTACACAATGCTGGAAAACATTTCATCTTCTTACACTGATTAGCATAGTGCTAAAGCAAATATTTTGTGCTCCCAATTGTTAAAAATAGAATAACTAGCTATTTATAAGAAGAATAACTATTTCCTCCCATCCTCTTTGATCTTCTTAAAACAAGTGAATACTAGAGAACAAATTTTCTAGAGTTTCATCACAGTGAAAGAAAAGAAAGTATTGGCCAGTGTTCTCTACACCAAGTCTCTGCAACCACTAAATTATCTTCTATTGGAACATGAGTCTCATTTTTTTTTTTCAGAAGTAGTGATGAAATTAACAGTAATTCCTCTACTTTGTCTCAGCTCTATCTTGTGATCAGAAGCAGACACTTTATGATATGACTGTGCAGGGTTAAGGACAAGTTTATGGCCACTGACCAGACTGTCAGTAACCAGCCTTTAAGGAGACTGCCTAATTGACCTTGGCCTCATTAGCACCCTGAGCAAACCAACAGGGCTCTGTCCAATCCATCCAGATTATAACAAGTCAAAAGGTTTTTAGAAGGAAATAATCCACAAATTCCAGGGATTTTTTTCCCATTTAAACTTTATTAATTAATGATATAAAAACATCATACTAAAGTAATAAACTGGTTAATAATCATGACAGCAAAGTATTAGAACTGGCTTTAAAAATCTTAGTTCAGCATTTAGTATCTGCCTCTAAGGTCTAGGGTCAATTTATTTTGATACATTGTTTATATAAATATACTGAGGGGAAAAAAGCCCTCATACAGAGATAGATGAAAAAATACATTGTTGCCCATGCTTACCAAATCATTATGCCTGTTCCTTCTACCAATTATTCTAAGACTGTTGCTGAATTCAGTTAGTTTACATATATCCTAATGTCCATCAACTATTCTTGCAACTAAAGAGATGCTAAATCTTTAGTAAATGATTTAAAAACTCTCTGAAGCAACTCATTTGATTTTTAAGCAGAACAGATAGTTCTGTTTCCCAAATTTTTTTTATTTTAAACTTGTAGACATGCTAGAGTTTTAAAAGGCAAAAACATACTTGAACAAACAGATTTTTTCAGAAATCCTGAAATCTAAAAAAACTAGAAGCAAAGTATTAGGGAAAATACTATCTTTTCAAGTATTTTTCTTTCCCTCCAAATATTCCTTCTAAGCTCCCTTCATCTTAAGGTAATGCCTCAAAGGCACACTACAAACTAACAAAAAACAAAAGGTAACCCCCAGGGATATCTATTTTGGTTGAGTCTATCAATGCCTGAATATATAAATAAATGGATTTTTCTGGAAATGATTATACTCAGATTTTTATAAATCAAGAGCAGCAACTACCCCTTGTGATGCACAAATAGTAACCATGGGACCTGCACATGTGCATGTACACACACACACAATTTTAACATGTCAACATACTGACATACTGAACACAGAATATTTTTTTTTTATCTTGGAGAGACTTATTTTCAATGTTTTTTCCACAAACATTCATAAGAAGAAAAAATGATAACATAAAGCTTGGGAAAAACAGTAAGGTTAAAGGTTAATCTAGTTAAAAGTAGGATTAAATGACAACTCTTAGAATTACATCTGTCATTTTTCACCAAGGGCCTATCTAGCAGGAGAATAAACCCCTACTCTCTAAACAACTGTAGAAAGAAAGTCACCTTCCACACCAAGCTCATATGTCCCTATAAAAAAGCTACACTAAGATCAGACCATAACTTAGACTTGATTTCATCAAACAGTTCTACTTATACTAATAATAAACTAAACTATAAACATTAGAAAAATGACATTGTGAAAGGAAACAAAATGCTTGTGAAATATCATAAGCAACTGTTTTATTTTACCTGCTGTTTTACATTGTTAAGCAACCAGAGGAAAAAGTTGTGGTGATTTAACTTGCCCATACACAACTCAGCACTAATGAGCTTCAGGAACAGTGGATAGGGCCAATAATCATGTGAGGAAATAAGGCAAGAATCTACACCACAAAAAGGGAAGTAATTTGCTAGGTAGCCTATAATTAGCCTTTGAATCTTGCAGCAGAGAATATTATTGAAGCACATAGTTTAGGAAGATTTAAAAAGGGATTAGTCATGCACATGAATGAATAAGCCCAGAATTCAGTTACCTAAGCCAAGGGGGGGGGGAGGGGGGAGTAGGAGGAAAGCACATCTTAAAAACAATATATCCCCTCTACTTCAGGGTAAACAGATCTTTAACCAGGAAGAGATTTCTGAATACGACATATGGAAATTTAATGGTTAATATTTGAGAGGACACTAATCAAATAACATCACCGAAACTAGACCACCATAAATAACAAATACCCAATAGTAGGCCAACTTAACAAAGATTAACTAGGGTGGTTAAGTCTCAAGTGTCATTAGATATATTTCTATATAGAATATGCCTTGGTTACAAGGAATATATCTATTATATCTACTACTTTTTTTTTTAAAGATTTATTTATTTGTTTGTTTGTTTGTTTGTTTGTTTATACATACAAGCACTGGGTACAGTCAGAAGCGCAAGAGGGTGAGAGAATTCACCAGAGCCAGAGAGGGGAGCAGAGCAGGCAGAAGGACCGAAGTACACTGCTGAGGGGAGCAGCGGGCGAGCAGGCAGAAGGACCAAAGTACACTGCTGAGGGGAGTAGCGGGCGGCAGGAGAGGTCTGCACGCCATGTGGGACCCTCCTCCGGTGGCTGGGGAGCAGCTGGGGATCGAACTGGTGCCGCAGAGGCTGCGGGCAGCTTCGCAACCCAGCGCTCAACCGCTGCGCCACAGGGGAGGCCCTCTACTACTCTTTTTATACAGAAAAATACTCAACTTTTTCAAAGAATATTTTAAGCACTATTCAGGTTAATTTTTTTATATGATGGAAAGAAATTATAAAATTTTAAGTTGAGCTTATAATAAGAATAATTAGAAGATAATTCCGACTTTGAGGTATTTCAATTACAATGGAATTCTGTAAAATATTTCACTTTAAAAGAGAACAGCTTTTATGTAAATTTTGATTGAAATTAAGTGAAACTCTAAGAGTAAATTAATCAAGGATAAAGCACAAAAAACAACACTAAATTATATTAATCAATATGACATGAGTTGGAAATATTGGGCTGTCAGAAAAGTCAAGACACATTTTTGCTTAAAGACAGAAAAAATACGTCATGACTTTTCTGACAACCCAATAATTAAATGATTGTTAAGATATCATCTAATTTTTAAAAAATTAACATTCAGACTCAAAAGCTTGACTATTTAAATTCCAACATTCCTGATTTTTGTGTGAAGTGCTGGTATTAAAACATGGCTCCCAATGTCATGACACTTTCACAAAAAAAGATGAGTCTAAGACTGTCCCTTGAATCTAGACAGACTGCTGACTGCTTTGCACAAGTAATGCTGAAGTGACTTTTGAAGTCAGGGCAGAAAAGATCAGGCGGCATCCGCACGGCTCCCTTGAGACTAGCTCTGGGGGAGGCCAGCCTCCACCTAAGAAGCCCACTACCATGCTGGAGGACACATGCAGGCAGTCGTATAGACAGTGGCAGCTGAGCTCCTTGACAAAAGTCAGCCTCAGCTGCCAACCAAGTGAGCTGACTTCTCACGACAACTGCATGAGAACCCCCAAGTGTGAATTGACCAGCTGAGCCCTTCCCAAATTCCTGACCAACATGTCATGATCAAAATGAAATGGTTGTCTTAAGGCTCTCAGTTTTGAAGGAATTTGTTATGCAGGAGACATAGTACCCAGAATAGGCTTTATAATTAAAGAACCACCTCAGTGATAGAGGGCATGCCAGGATAAAGAATTAGATCACAACATTCCATTGCATTCAAAATTTAAATATATTGTTGAATAAGTTGTAAAAAATTCAGGTTCAAATATTTACATTACTTTTCCTATCAACCTAAACATAATCTACTTTCAGTCATCACACACAGTCTTTTAATAAATATTTATCACGTACCTATGCTTTTCTGAGCTCTGCTAGGAACTAGTTAGGAAAGCAGCCCGCTCTGAAAATGGGAGGGGGGGGCAGATGATTAATCAAATAGCAAATCGTCACATAAACATACAATTGCAAAGGGGGAAAATACAATGTTGGCAGAGAAAAAGGTCATCTAAAAGCATGAACAGCAGGACTGATTCAGTCTAGAGACCTAAGGAAGACGCTGTGTCTGATGGACGAGGAGAAATAACAAAGGAGAGGGCATTGGCTGAAGACATGTGAGCTGGACTGACAGAGGAACAGTAGAAACCAAACTTTATCAGCAGTGTTACGAACTGGGATCCTTATGTACAAACAACAGGAAGTTCTAACATGTTTTTAGGAAAGTAATGAAACATCATGTTGGCTATTTTTACATATTGACAACACCAGCCTCTAAAGAGATCTGGCCTAGAAATGAAGATTTGGAAGTCAAGAGCATGTAAGTGTTACCTAAAACCAAAGCAGTATGGATAAAAGGGTCCCACTAGTAGTGAGAAGAGAGCAGGTTTAGGATAAGGTCACGCAGACATGAACATTGAAAGATGGTAATACGAGAAGGCTCAAATAGAAATAAAAGGGCCGGTCACTGTTAAGAAAATAGGAAGGTATGCTGCCATTAAAATGAATAAATCAAATCATAGCTATTCTAAACTCTGAATTCCTTTTGATATTCTTTTTCTTTTAATTATGAAGATTTTTTTAAGATTTATTTATTTATTTATACAAGCACTGGGTACAGTCAGAAGCGCAGGAGGGTGAGAGAATTTACCAGAGCCAGAGCGGGGAGCAGATCAGGCAGAAGGACCGAAGTACACTGCTGAGGGGAGCAGGGGCGGTAGGAGAGGTCTGCACGCCATGTGGGACCCTCCTCCGGTGGTTGGGGAGCAGCCGGGGATCGAACCAGTGCTGTAGAGGCTGCGGGCAGCTTCACAACCCAGTGCTCAACCACTGCGCCACCGGGGAGGCCCTCTCTTGATATTCTTATATGCAAATGAGGATGCATTTGGCAGAAATCTCTCTGTATTTGGACAAGAATTTTCCACTTCCTCAAAACATGTAATTAAGTTTTGTCTCCTTTTGGAATTGGAAGTACTGCAATCTTGCAAAACACAAATACAAACTTAAAGGAAAAATAAATGTATTTACTGTGTTTATAATATTTTTAAAGACTGTAAAAAGATCGTAAGTTTGAGAACAAAGTGGACCTGAATTTAAATCTCATTTTTGTAATTTCTTTACTATGTGACTTAGGGCAAGTCATTTTAATCTCTCTAACCTTGCGGTTCTTCATATAACTTTCTATCACCTAAAACACAGAAATACAGCTGTTCCTGTTTTCTTGAACCCACTCTAGTCAAAAAGCCAATCCCACCTGTGCCAATGAAAACAACACTGTTCATTGCTACAAATAACCTCC
Organism: Talpa occidentalis; assembly: GCF_014898055.3. NCBI lineage: Eukaryota > Metazoa > Chordata > Mammalia > Eulipotyphla > Talpidae > Talpa > Talpa occidentalis. Next base: position 122,262,501 of record NW_023602073.1, on the reverse strand, counting down.
TTGTTGGGAAATTCAATGGTCATTTTCAACACTCATGCTGCTGAAAGTATCAGAAGCATTAGACAAAGATAATTACTTCTTTCTTTTGAAAACGCTCTTAGTTTGGCTTCTGGGTAACCACTGTACCTTGGGCTCGACTGATTCATTCTTTTTCCGACTACTTGCTGTTTATTTCATATTTCTCAGCCTCCATATCTGTAAGCACTGGTGTCCTACACTCAAACCTCAAATCTCCCTTCTCTATCTACTACTGCTTCCAAAGTGACCTCAACTAGTCTGATGGCTGTAAATATTATCTAGCTACAAATGTTCAAATACGTTTCTGAAAGCCAGACACCAATTGCCTACTAAAGATTCTTGCATGAATGTCTAAATAGCTTTTAACTTTGCATGATCTCATGACTTTACCCTAAACCTAGTCCTCCTACCGTACCCATCATCTTATTAAATAGAATCCTCTAAATCCCTTGGATTCAAATCCTAAGCCATCCTAGATTGTCCTTCTCTTATTCCATACCCAATCATCAGCAAATTCTGTCAACTCAATGGTCACAATATATTTAAAATTCCACCAGTTCAAACCATATCTACCTCTAACATCTAGTCTCAACTATATCATCACTCCTCTGGATTACTGCCATGGTCTTCTAACTGATCATTTTACTTCTACACTTGACTCCTAAAATGCATTTTCCGCAGAGAGCCAGAGTAATCTCTTTTAAAAGTTAAGTCACATCTGGCTAGCTTAGTATCTTCTTATAGATTTTGATCTTACTCAGAGGAAATGTAAATTCACTATGTCCTTACAGGCCTCTCTGACCAGCTTTCTCCACTCCTGTAATGTTCTAGTTATTGCTCCCAATTCATTCCTATGCTTCAGTCACACGGACTTCCTTGCCATCCATGGAACACCACCTAGCATGCTGCTATCTCTGGAACTTTATATTTGCTACTCCCTTAAGATATCCTCATGGGTTGCTCTCTCATGCCATCATGAATATCTCTGCTCAAAAGTCACCTTGTAAAACAAACCCTCCCTAACCATTCTCCCCATACTATAAAAACATAAAGACCCCTCAGCACAGCATTTCTTTCTTCTTTTTTTTTTTCAAGATTTTTATTTTACACAAGAACCAGGGTACAGGCCAGATGCGCGGGGGAGGGTGAGAGGATTCACCAGAGACAGAGAGGGGAACAGAACAGGCAGACTGATGAAATACACTGCTGAGGGGAGCGGACGTGACAGGGGAGGTCTGCCACACCATGTGAGATTCTCACCGGCAGGGATTGAACTGGCGCTGCAGAGGCTGTGGACAGCCTCACAGCGCAGCGGCCAACCGCCTGCACTGCCAGGGGAGGCCCAGCACAGCATTTCTTACTACCCTTCTCTGAGTCTCCATAACCCTTATTATCCACTAATATCCTAAACAATTTACTTATTTTATTGTCTGTCTTTCTACCTCCTTCCCTAATCTAGTATATAAACTCCATAAAGCCAATTAAACTGCTTTAGTTTTCGTTTCCTATACCTACAAACACTGCATGGAAGGTAACAGGTACTTGATATACAATTAAATTATAATTAAATTGTAAAACATGAAAAAATTCTTAGAATACAGATATTCAATAAATGGTTTGTTATTATTACTCGTAGAAACTTAAACATTCAAATGCAGTTATTCCCAAATTAATGGGGTAATAGTACTGATAAAGTTGAAAATGAATTATATATTCTAGGAATTCATTTCCTAGACATTGACTTTTTATGTTAAGCTAGGATTTGATTTGGGAAAGGTTAGTTAGTTTAGCATACAAAAATTTTTTTGACAAAATGAATGTGAACAAAATAAGTGATTTTCAAAAAACCTAACTTTAAAGATTTAGCCTACTGCTGTGAATGATTCAAAACTTAGCAAAATGTTTTCTTTTAAATAAACAGATTTTGAAGGGCCTCCCCAGTGGCGCAGCAGTTGAGCGCTGGGTTGCGAAACTGCCCGCAGCCTCTGCAGCGCCGGTTCAATCCCTGGCCACTGGGTGAGGGTCCCACATGGCACGCAGACCTCTCCTGCCGCCCGCTGCTCCCCTCAGCAGTGTACTTCGTCCATCTGCCTGTTCTGCTCCCTGCTCTGGCTCTGGTGAATTCTCTCACCCTCCCGCGCTTCTGACTGTACCCAGTTCTTGTATAAATAAATAAATAAATCTTTAAAAAAAAATAAAATAAATAAACAGATTTTGAAAGGAACAAGATATTTACTAATATTTCATTTCCAACAATTAAACACAGGTGAGAAATATATGTATGAATAAATAATAAATTTATTACTATGAGTAAAGGATATCAGGAGAAATTGTAATGTGCTTCCCAAAAGGTTAGCTGGTGGTCCAGAGTTGTTTTAATAATATCCTCCCAGAAAGAAAGGAGAAGACAGAAGAGACCTATAGCTCTCTGGCAACTTAAAAAAAAGTTTATTTATAAAACCATATAAAGCTGGGAATAAAACCAAACCCTAAAATGACTCCTTGAGAGCACTCGTACATGAAATAGAGTAGCTCACGGTACTTGGCAAATAGATTTGTTTGAATGAATGTTACAAATGAATGTATGCTAAATACACAGTGTTACACTAATAAATGAAAAAGTTAATTACAAGAAATTACTACTCAGGTGATCTGTCTACACTGCCCATCACAAACTCTGACTAAAAAGCTGGGAGTTAAAACTCTAAATGTTTTCCTTTTTCTGTTTCTCATATTAGGAAAAAAAAGAAGAGATTTCAAGTATAAAAGATGAGCTCTGCTCTAGGAGAGAAAAAAAAATCACCAATTTAAAGGCTTTAGTTGTCACATTAGGCTAGTATTCATCAACTTATTTGAGATCTTTCACAGAGCACAGGACACAGAAGAGGGTTCCTCTATGCAGCCTCTCTATGTAGGAAGAAACAGGAAGAAGAAAATACCCAGGCAGCACAAAGACTAGAGATGGCCCAGACCTCAACCTTTCCCAGGGGATTCCTCCTTAGAAATTAAAATTCAGTTAAAACCAGGTTTTGAATAGTGGGGGGAAAAGAAATTAATAAAGAAATTATTAAGGAAACAGAAGTGGACAATAAAGGCATTAGTCAGTAAGGAATAAAAGCAAATGTTACCAAACCCCCAGATATACACACAGGCACACACACGCACAAATTCTAAACACAATAGAACAAGCATACGTATGATTTAATTCTCACTTTTTAAATTTGTGGAGTGATTTAACAGATTCCAGTCTCCTTCTTCACATTTTCAGAACTACCAAATCACGCCTGGCATGACAGAATCTGTAAATTCACCTGTGTGAAGACAACTGTGTTCAAACTCGATACTGAATGTGATAGTTTCTAAAAATATACATGTTGCTTTAAGGTTTAAAGGATAAAAAGTAGGTTTACACTTTTACCCATAAAGGTCTGGATGACTCAGAGTTTAATAATAGGATGCACAAGCTTTCACCCCTAGGTCACTAATTCTAGGGTGACTATAGTAGATAGTCATTTTAGGACATTAACATCCAGCAGCTGTTTTGTTCACAATCTGTAGAAGAAATGCGTTGCTTGTCTCTATTAATACTTATTTGACAGGTGTACACATACCAACTCATATGCATCTGCCAATTGCTAGCACTTTGAAGCAGAGTGATGAAAGCCACACCAGCTGCTACCTTTAGAAAGCCCTTAGTGTACCCAATTTTCTCCTTCCTTTATCTGACGTACTATATATTAATACTTCACAATACTACATATTTTACAGTCCAAAGCCAACATCATAAAGAAAGGCTACTGTGGAGGATTTCTGAAATGAGTGCATCATCATTCTACAAAACTAAGAGGGCAACAGAAAATCTTTTCTCCTAGGAAAGCATGGCAGAGGCCAAACTATCTGAGAAGGTTAACATTTGAAATGGCTCAGTGACCTGCTGGAGACTACAGACAACCCTGGAGTGTGTGCTTCACTTTAGTCATCCGTGCATACTACAGGGGTCACTGGGAAACAGACTTCTAAAAGGCATGTACCAAGGGCCTTGCTGGTGGCGCAAGGGGTTAAGCAGCCTCTGAAGCAGGAGTTCGATCCCCAGCCAGCCAGAGAGCAACCCACATAGGTGCAGCAGAACTCTCCCGTCTCACCCGCTGCTCCCCTCAGCAGTGTATTTCAGTCAGTCTGCCTGTTCTGTTCCCTGCTATGTCTCTGGTGAATCCTCTCACCCCCGACACCACTGGTCTATACCCCAGTTCTTGTATGCATAAATAAATCTTTTAAAAAAATAAAAAATAAAATGCATGTATCAGAGATTTACATACTCAGGCAACATAAACCAATGTGACTCCTGCTACCTCTGTCATGGTGCTCTATAGTCTGTAAGCTAACACCTATGTGTCCTGTCTAAGATTTATAATCTATCGATTCAGTCCTTCACCATGGCAACTTGAAACTGGATGACACCTAACACACTCTTAAGGTCACTCCATTAAGAAAGTTCCCTATAGCCCTAGTAACAGCAATCACTGGAAAAGAATTTATTTAGAAAAATAAAACTATTATTTTTAAACCACGGTGTGGAGGCACTTAAGTCACCACCTAATCTTTACTGAAATAAAGATAACACCTAGTTATCATGCTTTGGCACATATTTGGTGCATGTCACTCATGCCCTGAAATAAGATTTATTAACCAACAATCTGCCTTCCTGGGCTTCCCTGGTGGCACAAGGGGTTAAGACGCAACCTATGAAGCTATCCCCAGCCACTGCAGGACAAGTTAGATCCCCGGCTGGCCAGGGAGCTACCCACATGGCGCAGCAGAACTCTTCTGACTCGTCCGCTGCTCCCCTCAGCAGTGTATTTCAGTCAGTCTGCCTGTTCTGTTCCCCACTCTGTCTCTGGTGGATCCTCCCACCCTCCACGCCTCTGGCATGTACCCCAGTTCTTGTATGCATAAATAAATAAATCTTTAAAAAAAACCTGCCTGCCTATATTCGAGGTTCACAATGACCTTCTTTCAAAGAATTCAGCAGGTTCTTCTTTCAGAAAACTATTAATTTAACTAGGCAATATCCCAACTCACATTTAATATGCATTTTAATGCCTGCATAGAATGCTTAATAGCTCTGCTTTTAGAATTTTAATTGTATAAGTTTTTATGAAATACTTATTAGACTGCTTTATTTTCTTAGGTGTTGTAAATAATGCTCTATTTGGCATAAACTCAAAATAATGGTGAAAAAAGTCATTTCAAATTTATCATTTTATTTCACAGGATCTAAAAAGCACTACAAGTTCAGGTTTGACAGATTTGCTTCTGTCAAACCCACGAATTCTTATAGAATGAGGGAATAAAAGCACTTCCTATACCTTTTTGTGATCTAGCTCAGAAAGGCATAAACACAAATAATAAGCAGACTGAGTTTATTTTGCTTTACAACTAGTGGATCACTCTAGATAATAGCCTGCAATTGCATTTCAATGATGAGGAAATTAAGACACAAGAGAGGTTAAATAACATGGAAACACAGATCCTTCCAGTGTAAGGGACCTTAGAATTAATATCTGAAATTTTATGATCACAAGTATATAATTTTATCAACTTGAAAGAACTGTCATTTTTGTATAAGCTAGAAGTCTGTCTAAAATCTCTTTAGGGCCTTCCTGGTGGCGCAAGGGGTTAAGATGCAACCTATGAAGCAATCCACAGCAACTGCAGCAGGAGTTCAATCTCCCACCAGGGATTTACCCACATGGCACATCAGACCTCTCCTGTCTCACCTGCTGCTCCCCTCAGCAGTGTATTTCAGTCCATCTGCCCATTCTCTTCCCCACTCTGTCTCTGGTGAATCCTCTCACCCCCTCACACATCTTGCCTATACATAAATAAATCTTTGAAAAAATAAAAAAAGTAAAAACCTTTTAATTCTCATTTTGATACCAAATAGCAAATCTATTAATTCTGTCTGCTTTAAAGCTTTATCTTTGTCTTAAGTATCAAGAAGTTCAAAGTCGAATTTAGTGCCCAAGCAGAGCACCACTTCCTAGCCAGGGTTCCTGGCAGTAATCTCTTTCTCTCTTTGTCACTCAGCTCTTCATAAATTTGATTTCTAGTAGTTAAATGTGTAATATGCTAGACAATGTGCTGTGTGTTAAAGATAAGTAGTGAACAAATCATGTAAAAATTCCTGTCTTCGTGGACAGTACTTGTATGTAAGACGGAGTATGTCGGTGGTATGGAGAAAATAAAAGCAGGACAGAATACAGGGAGGGTGGGGGTGACGTTTAACCTTAAAAAGGGTGGTCAGAGTGGTCAGAGACCTGTAAGTGACATGTGCATAAGTTTCTGAAAGGAGGAAGAGGAGGAGTCATCAAGGAGAGAGACTGGCATCAGGCGGTGATCACAGGCATAAGGAACAAGTACAAAAACCCTGAGGTAGAAACATGCCTGGCCTGCATGACTCATCTTTTTTGTTGTTGTTTACTATTTTAATAAAATAACAGTTTTTTATGAAAGTTCTGTCAAATACTTTGGAAGAAGATCAGGAATATACATAAAATCATAAATACTACAAATGAGCTTCAGATACTATGTCACTTCAGAGGAGTTTGGGGGGGAAGTTATGCTTTACAATGACACTTGACTCACCTTGCCACCCTCCCACTCCCTGTTCCTCCTCGTCTCCACTAGAAATCAAAACACTGACTTCGTAAAACTAATTCATGGAGGTAAAAAAAAAATATCTGCTTTGGGGAAGAGGCCCACATTAAGGAAATCAAAAGCAAGGCGGAATACCCCAAACCACAATGACCACCTCGCTTGAATTTCTAAGCCCACTTTATTTGTATCCAACATGATAGTGCAACCTGCCACGGTTACTCTCTTTATATCATTATGTGCTACTTCATGCAGTTCTTGCCTACACATCTGCTCTCACAGTGAGCAAGGCCCTTTGGAGGAAGGCCCTTATCTTGGGAATGTCTGAATCCCATCGGGCTTTGCACATGTACCAATATCTGTTTGATGGTGATGTCATAGACACCACCACAGACATTCCTCCTGTTTTAAGTTATCTGTTTGTGGATAAAGCATGAATGAGCTATCATAGACTCTCACAGGCCTTTGGATAATCTCAACTGTCCTGGCCAAGTTACTGTTTGTGTAACATTCCATTCTGTTTAAATTTCCCTTGCATTTTCAGTTGGGTACAGCGCATACTTTCAGTCTAGACACAAACATGGATTAGCAACAAAATAGAGGGAACCACACTGAATGGAGTCTAGCTCAGTTCACTTCAGCTAATGTTACTAAACTATCATGGGAAGGGACTCACCATGAAACCACAAGATACAGGGACTTAAGATACTGTCCAGAGAGTACAGCCAGACAAACAGACACATAAGGAACAATTGCAGTGAACATAAGATACAAAGAAACATTCTGAAAGTATATAGGCAGGGGCCTGGAGAGTGAGTAAGGCTTTGGGGAAGACTTGGCACCTGAACAGCCAGGGTTTTGAAAGATGAATAGGCCTGGGACAATCAGACACAGGATCAAAGGGCATTTGGGATTGTGCAAAACACTGGCTGAAACATAACAGATTGAAAACTGCTGCAAGAAGACATGCACCACCAGTGAATGAGAGCCGGTCCACTGCACTCAAGCTTTCCAAGAAAAAAAACAAGCCTCAAATAAGGAGCTGAGGAAGAAAGTTTCACCAGTGCTTGTTTTGCAAAACCCCTCAGCCTTACTGTTTTGCCTTTTCTGTTTTGTTCCTTCTAAAAGTACTGAGCTGGCTGAAAACTTCTCCGAGAAAAGGCACATCAATTTTCCCTTGGAAAAAGAAAACTGAAAAGTAGGTGAGGGCCAAGCAATAAACACTTTTTAAATCTACCCTCCCTTTAGTGTATGAATGGGGCAAAATTCAGAATCAGGGGTGAGGGAGTTGATTTCGCCTCACCCACTCAATACATAATTGTTTTATGCCCACTAGCTGTCAGTTTCTGGGATGCCAGACCTCTGAGCCGCTCTCATTGCCCCCCTCTTTGAGCAAGCTCCTGTGTGCAATCTAGAGCAAATACGCAGAGGGCAATTGATCATGACTTGTTCCCTGCAGGCTTCCACAGCCTGAGGCTCATGCAGTTAAATTCCGGTCAAATTAACCAATAAGGACAAAATACACTTAAATATTATCACAGCCACAAGCAATCGAGATGCGAGAAATTGACAGAATTCTCCGGGTGGGTGTCTAGTCACCTCCTCCTGTGAGTAGAGAGCTGGCGCGCAGGACTGGCCCGCCAGGGATCTGGAAGGCTGAATGGGGAGCAAAAGGGGGTTCAGAAGGGGTGAAGTTACCTGGGAGCTCAGGTAGACTTTGAGGCACTCCTCGCACACGGCCTTCTTGCAGCAGGGCAAGGGCTTGATGGGCTTGTCTTCCAGGCACACCCGGCACATCAGCACCATGAGGGGCGCATAGGGATCCCCTACCCCACCCAGGCCAGAGTAGGGTGGAGCTCCCAACAGGCTGGGCACGGAGAACGGCTCGGGGGCCAGGTAGAACTCCAGCTCAATGCTGCCGCCGTCGGGGGCGAGGGGATCCGAGGGGAGGGACAGCCGGGGGCTGGGGAAGGAGGTGGGGGTGTCGGGAGGGCTCGTCACCGGCGGAACCCGCGGTGGCGACGCGGGCGGCGGCAGCTGCTCCGCCGGGGGGCCCTCGGGCAGGTCGTTCTCCACGCAGTACACGGAGCACAAGACTTGCCTCTGGGCGGGCGGCAGGCGCCGCTGACCCGGCACGTCCAGGACCAGTCCGTCCGGGGCCCCGACGCGGGCTCTCGGCCCCGGCGCGCCGCCGGCAGGCGCCTCGGGGCGCTCATCCCTGCCCTCGCCGCGGTCCCCCGGCTCCTCCGCTTCCGCTTCCAGCTGCTCGTGCAAAGTCTGAGGGTTGAGGGGTCCGGCGAGCGCCAGCCCCGCGGGCTGCCCCGCGGCTCGGCTCCGTCTCCAGCCCGCGCCCCCCGCGGTCCTCGGGGGCTCCGGGGAGCTCGTGTCCGCGCAGCCCGAGTCGCTTCCGCGGCCGGCGCCGCTCGGCTCCGCGCAGGCGGCGCTCAGCCCCGGAGCCCCGGCGCCGGCCCCCGGCGGCCTCGGGGGCTCGGGGTGGCCCGTGGCGCCGCCCGCCGGGGCCCGCGCCTCCTGGGGGCCGCCGCCGCCGCTCACTGTGCTCTGCTCCTCGCCCATCGCCGCCCGCGGCCCGCGCCGCCGCCGCCCATCCAGCCGCCGGGACCCCCAGCCGGCGCCGGCGGGCAGCGCGGGCAGCGGCTCGGCTCGACTCGCGCCTCCGCTTCTGCTTCCGGGTCCCTCCTCCGGGGCTGGGACGCCCCGAGCGCCCTCCGGGGAGCCCGTGCTCCCGGGCCGCGGCGCGCCGGCAGCCCGGCCCGGCCCGCGGCTCCGCCTCCTCGTCCTCTGGCGCGGCCGGGCACGGCCTCGGGGGCGCCGCGGGCCGCTCGTTCCGGGCGCGGGCGCGCCCGCCCCTCATGCAGGTCGGGGCGGCGCCGCGGTCCCGCGCGCCCCGGGCGGGGCGGAGGGGTCCGGGGGAGGCGAACGTCAGTCCCGCGCCATCGCCGGGGCCCGCGGCGGGCCGCTCGGGGCGCGCGGCCGGAGGGCGGTGGTCACAGGGTCGAGGGGCCTGTGGCGCCGCCGCGGCGCGCAGCGGGAGGGGCCGCCGGGGCGCGAGCGCGAGCCGCCGCGGCCCCTGAGGGAGAGGCCGGAGCGGGCGACCTCCTCCTCCTCCTGGTGCTCCTCCGCGTCCGCGGGCTTCACCTGGGGAGCCCGCCTCGCCGCCCCGCACCCCGCCCCGCGCACACCTCCCCGCACGTCCACACGCGCGCGGCGCCCGCGCTCCCTCCCTCGCGCGCCCCGGTGGGTGTGAGTCGCGAGGCGCCCTCGCGCCCCGGCCCCGCTCGGCCGCCCGGGAGCCCTCGGCGCGGGCGGGCTGCCCTGCGGGCTGCGCAGTGAGAACTTCCTACAAAACTAGTGAGGACGGCGAGCCGGGACGGGAAAACGCTGGCGACTTGAGGCTTTGGGTTGCTCCCGTTTCTCTTGGAGCCAGCCAATTGCAAAGCCTCCAGAGAGGATTTGACGCTGGAACGATTACTCCAAAATGCAACTAGGGATTGCTAGTGAAATGTAACGATCTGTTTTCTGTCTACCGGGCTAGGAAGGGTCTTGAAAGCCGCCCAGAAGACAAAAACCACTTTCAGGGTACTCCCTCCTTGTGAGAGCCGATAAATAACGACTGTAAGATTTAGTCCTCTTTTCGAAATCCTCTTGACTGTTCTCTTAGGAACTTTTTTAACCGCTTAGATTTGCCAAACTGAGTTGCACATGGAGTAAGATGCCCTGGCCTAATTAATAAGCTGGATCATTGGTGGAAATTATGAGGAGTTTCATTAGCATATCCTTTTTTATCCCCAAAACTGTTTCCAAGACAACAATTATGTTTGAGCCAGAATTTAATTATGTGTTGATCTATCTTTATTTTACAGGAAGTATTAGTCACACAGACTGGTGTGTTTTAGTTCCCTAAAGCCAATGAAAACATTTTTGGGAAGCCAATCCTTGTTTTTTTCATCGAGAGGGAATTTAATTTACACATTCATGTAATAGGAAGGAGCTGTGAAGTGCGTAGAATTTTTTTATCCTGAAGTTATTGGATTGTTCTAAAATATTTTCCAAATTAGATATAAATGCTACAAAGGTGACTGCGTACCAAGACAGAAAACACCAAAGAACATTTCCATCGTGTGTGTGTGTGTGTGTGTGTGTGTGTGTATGTGTGTGACTGATGCTCACTTGCACCCCTAAGGGGTGAACCAATCAATCAGTCTAAATGTCACCTCATTTATCACTCTGACCTGAGAATAAATAATTCTTATTTGGAAGATTAATTACTATTCATGGATTTTTCTTTTCATCTTGGCTAATTGACTTCCTGGTACTGCGCATTTCTCCAAATGATACCTCTAATGTTTATTGTTTTAAAGGCAGGGACAAGATGCCCGCATTTATGTGTCTTTTGTGTCTGCCATCTGCTAACTACTCTGCTATTCTTTCAGAAAGAATGCAAACATAATCTGTATTTACCAGGTGACAAGCTGAGAGTGAGTATAGCCAGAGTAACAATAATGAATACTAAAAAGGGGCCTCCCTGGTGGCGCAGCGGTTGAGCGCTGGGTTGCGAAGCTGCCTGCAGCCTCTGCGGCGCCGGTTCGATCCCCGGCTGCTCCCCTGCCACCAGAGGAGGATTCCACATGGTGCGCAGACCTCTCCTGCCGCCCGCTGCTCCCCTCAGCAGTGCACTTCGGTCCTTCTGCCTGCTCTGCTCCCCGCTCTGGCTCTGGTGAATTCTCTCACCCTCCCGCGCTTCTGACTGTACCCAGTGCATGTATAAACAAAACAAACAAACAAATAAATTAAATAAATAAATAAAACATGCCTCTATAAAAAAAAAAAATGAATACTAAAAAGAATACTTCCAATAGCTTCTACAGAAATCAAGCCCCTCAATATCCTGCGGTAGGTTTGGGACTTCCTCCCCTGAACATGTTTGCGGTAGATGTCCAGAGTACTTGCTCTTGCAGTACCCACCATTTAGTTTCTTATTCCCCAGTCCTAGTTCACTAGTGGTGACTTTCCTTGATAGGCAACTAGAAGTCACTCCTGGAATTCCTAAAGGCTTATCCATAACTCTACAACTCTTGTCCCAGTGACTTTCTCCTTGTGGTATTAATCAGCCTTTGTGAAAGCAGAACCATGGCATGCCATGCCTCCACCTTCCAGACAGACTCAGACTTGCTAACTCCTGGGCCTGGTATCCCTCATGCCCAGTCTGGGGCCTATGGGATACCAGCACTATGGATATAAAGTAAAATGCCATGATAAGAGGGTGTTCCTATCAGTTTCCTCTGAACTGAAATATATGAAGCACCTGTGATGATTGTGCTGCCTAGGATTCATTGTACTTAAAGAATAGGTTGAGAATATAGTTACCTTAGCAAAAATTTTACTTATCTACCACAAACTGAATATTCTTGAAACTCAGACCATCTGCTCCAGGTCAAGTTGTATAGTCATTAGTACAACATAAGTGCTATCTGCTACTACCGGTTTCAATTCTCAGTACTTTCTTGTCTGCATTGAGCAAACCTTCTCTAAAACCAAGACCTCAATATCAGGAGACAATGTCAAGTTTGAGAACTGACATAGTCAACTGCTTTTGATCATTCTTGAATATTATTTTTTTTGTTACCACATTTCTTTAAACATGACTTGTTCTTCTTTCCCTACTTTTTAAAATTCGGAAAATAATTAGAAAATTAAAGAGCCTAGACTTATGAGAAGAATATTATGAGATAAAGAAAAGTTGTGAATCATTTTATTTTTACATATTAAAGTGAAAACTAACTTGTGGAGAAGAGACATATAACATTTAAATACCATGAAATAGGGCCTCCCCTGGTGGCTCAGGCGATTGAGCATAGCTCTGTAAAGCTGTGCGCAGCCTCTGCAGCGCCGGTTCAATCCCGGCCGGCCAGAAAGAGTCCCACATGGTGCAGCAGACCTCTCCTGCCTCACCGGCTGCTCCCTTTAGCAGTGCATTTTGTCAGTCTGCCTGTACTGTTCCCCGCTCTGTCTCTGGTGAATCCTCTCACCCTCCTGCGCATCTGGCCTGTACCCCGGGTTCTTGTATAAATAAATCTTAAAAAAAAAGTTAAAAAAAAAATAAACACCATGAAATAATTATACAGCAAATTTGACTTGCTTTTCTACTAGTTCTTCAACTATAAAAAGGGGTAAAAAGAAATAGAAATCGCCTAACTTCTTAAAAATCCATTTTCTGAAGGTCAGGGAACAGTGGAATGTTTCCTGGGCCTGCTTTGGAAGGATAGTTCGCTATAGGTCCTGTTTTTCCTAGTTTTTCTTCTCCACCCCCATGGAGGAGGAGAACTTAGAATCACTAAGGAAAAGGAGCTCCAGGTGGGGAAGAGAAACACAGCTGTTTCAGTTTATTTTTTTCCACCTAAGGTCCCTATAGAAATTTCAAACAGCAACTTTTATGAGATAACATTAAAAATAAAGCAAAGCATTGTATTTCTTTAAATTATAAATGTCCAAATTCTTGACAAATAGGAGAAACAAAGAATAAGAAGGAAGATGGGGAGGGGTAAGAAAGAAAGGAAAGGAAGAAGATAGTATATAAAATTATATATATATATAATATATATATAATGGTATATGCTTTTTTTCCCTATTCTTGAAGTTATGGACTGAAAGCTTTCCCTCCTTAACTTTTTTTTTTTAATTTCCTCTTTACTTCTTCCAGTGACAATAATGCTCTAAAAATGCTCAGAGATAAACTCAGTCATAATTAATACTTCTAAATCCCCAAAACTAATCCCCATTGGCAACAAAAAGATGCAGTAATGTGAGTGCCCCAAACTTATTCCCAAATGCCAAGTTTGCCAAAGAAATCCCATCTCTCAACCCACACTGAAGAAATTCTTATAAAACTTTTTCAAAGTTATGTTAAAAGTTAAAACCATGAAAAAAGATAGGAAACGTACCATATGATCACAAATATGGAAACCCAGTTCTTAGCATTCTGCAATACTTATTCTCAATATAACATTTATAAGGAAAGCAACAATGAAAGAATGATATTCTGCAGTGACTTAGTCCATAGAATTATGGTTCTCAAAACTGTGTGCCTAGGTACCCTGAGGCATAGTACCAAACTCCTGGGGACACAATAGATCATTTAAAAATCTTTTGGGAATCACAGCATTGCCTGTTGGAAACCATGTAAACTAATACTATATAGTGATCTGAATCAAATTGCTATTAGTAATTTCTTTTGGCATCATTTAAACTGAGACAAAAAGGCTCCGAATACCAGGAGTATAGGATCCTAAATTAGAAACTTTAGATAAAGGGCAGAAGTAGCAGGACAGAGACTCTCAGAAATTTATATCTAAAATTTACAAGAAACACTTGTGTAGTAGGTAAGGGTTAACCTTGCTTAAGGAGAACTTTGGTAGTTTCCCCAGCTCCTGGAAGGTAACCTCTAGACTACAAGAATGGTCTTTATTTACCTGAAATCCTTAAGTAATGCAATCTATGCTAATAATATGATTTATGATGGGTCCATTGGGTCATGTACCATCAGCTTGACCTGTGGAGAGTCTGGAAACTAAAGTTTAGCCATGCAAGTTCAGTCATGTCTGTATCACTGACATCTAAGAAAAAGGATTGCAGAGCTTCCCTGGTTGGCAGTAGTTTATGTATATTATCACAAATTGTTGCTGGGAGAAATAGGTGTTGTCCACACAACTCCACTGGGGAAAAAATCCATGCCTGTTCTCTCCTGGATCCTGTCCTATGTTCTTTTGCCTGTCACTGGTATTAAATAAACCATAACTGTGAGTAAAGTTTTTCTGCATACTGAAAGTCCTTGTAGAAAATTTCTGAAGCTGAGAGTGGTCTTGGGACTTCATGAACTATAACACTGCAAAAAAATAGAAGTTCACTGACTTTTCTAAGATTTTATCTTCCTTGTTTTTCTCAAGCAGAAAGATGTAATTGAGAAGGTATGGTATCACTCACATGAGAACAAGACAAGTTCTTATGTTCAATATAAACACAATTTCAATATAATGGAAATCTGAGATAAAATGCATTACTTTGTTCTTGTCAAAAAAGAAAGTTGAATTTATCAGATCATATAGATTTATGGATCTTTTGTGTTAGTTTTGACATTTTTCTTAATAAAATGCTTGAATAAATGATTCTGAAATTTTCTCAATTGACAGCTCATGCCAATCAGTTATATGTATTTTTAAATTATGGCAAATAATTTGATCACTTTCTCTCTTAACACATTGCTACTGAACAGGATGGGAAAACCCAGCTGCCTTGAGAGGATGTTAAGCAGCACAAGCTGTTTCTGAAATATTGTAGAATCAATAAAACTCAAAATATTTTCTCACATACTTTTAAAAAATTCCCAACATGCAAATATCTTAAAAAGCTTTTAATTCACACATTCCTAGATAATTTACATTTTTCTTATCTCTATTTGACTTTAGAAATGTTTTTAGGAACTTTATGAGAATGAGAATTTGCACCATTATTTATTCATTTATTTATTTACTTATTTTAAAGATTTAGTTTTATTTTTATACAAAAACCATGGTACAGGCCAGATGCGCGGGAGAGTGAAAGGATTCACCTAGACAGAGCGGGGAACAGAACAGGCAGACCGACTGAAATACACTGCTGAGGGGAGTAGCAGGTGAGGCAGGAGAGGTCTGCCCCTCCATGTGGGTATCTCCATGGCCGGCAGGGATCGAACCAGCACTGCAGAGGCTGCGGACAGCTTCACGGCGCTGCGCTCAACCGCCTGCGCCACCAGGGAGGCCCTGCACCATAATTTATAATGAGAAAAGGACCAGACTGTCAAATGAATATCTCTATCCAAGTTTTATTTTGCCATAAATTGAGGCAAAATAAAATTGAGGTTTTCACCTCACCTATTTGGGTCTCAGTTTTTGCTTTAGTGGAATGGGCAGATTGAACTGGTTAACTCTAAGTATGATTTCAACACTAAAACTAGTGTTTTCAGTTCAACCTACAGATATTAATCTTTACTTAGACCACAACTCAATCTATGTCCTGATGGATTTTGTAATTAACTAGAGAAGACCAATGCCTAGCTATACTATCAGACAAATTTTGTTGGATTTAATCATAGATTGACAAACTCAGGGCTATGGGAGCTGCAATGCAGGTGATTTCTGCCTCGGTAGATCACACAAAGTTTCATGGAAGAACTAAAGATGAATCAGATCTTTCAGATAGAGAAGGTGGTAAGGATAGTAAATATTGCAGTAGAGGGACTACATGAACAAACACCTGAGTGCAGAATACATATGGTGTCTTAAATGGTAGCCAGTGTCCTGGGCATCTAATATGAGCTGTGGAGAAAGACTAGGATATAAAACCGGAGAAAGAACAGGAGATAAGACCACTTAACATGAAATTATTAGGGACTTTGTGCTAGATAAGTTCTATTTGATATTCTAGATAATTTTTTTCTGCTTTTTCCTGCCCTCTTTGTCCTTGGAGGCTGACCCATAGGAATCTTGATTAACCTCGATATTCCAAAGAAGTTCAACCAAGAGAACACACTGGGGACTTTGATAGGTTGGAGATAATTATTTTTGTGGCTGTCAGTTTGCCAGGTCCCTGTATGCTGTCTGTGCCTCTTTATGCTGTCATCTCTGAGTTGTGAGAGTTCCTTTCAGATCTAAGGGAATGCATGGTTTCCTAAAGTTACTGTAACAAAATATTATAAACGGAATGGTTTAAAACAGAAATGCTTTATCATATACTTCTGGAGACCAGGTGTCAAAATCAAGGTGTCATCAGGGCCATACTCCCTCTAAAATCTGTAGGGAAAATCTCTTCCTTGCCTCTTCTAGCTTTAATGATTGCTGGCAATCCTTAGCATTGCTTGGCTACTAAACACATCAGTCCAATCTTTGCCTCCATTATAAGATGTTCCTATAAGAACATAAATCATGTGGATTAAGGGTCCTCCCTACTCCAGCACAACCTTATCTTAACTACATCTGTAAGGACCCTTTTCCCAAATAAGATTCTATTCTAAAGTACTGGGGGTTAGGACTTCAAAAATGTTAGAGGGAGGTGGAAAAAGGACATAATTCAACTCATAGGAGGAGGTAAGATTCCCTATATTTGTTAATCCTAGGGTATTGTGCTAGTTTATACAAGTCTTAAAAAAGAATGCTCACACCTTTGTAATTGGCCTTGATACTTAATTCTCCTAAATTACCAAGTTTATATGTACCATCTGTTTTCTTCAGAGATTCTGAATATTGTGTTGAACTGATTGCCTTGACAAAAATTCGACCAGGTGTTTTTAGTTTGTTTGTTTTAGATAGTGGGATATAGTTAATGGGAGAGTAATGATCAGTTTCAACTTTAAGAAAAATAAATATTATGGCAAAGTAAAATACACATTAGAAGAAAGAGACACAGAAGGCCAGATAGGAGGCGACAGCCTACTGTTATGTTATGTTGAGACATGACAGTGGTTTCCTGTATACCAGATTAAAATCCAAAGTCTTCCTTAATGCCTATCATATGGTTCTCCCCACCAGTTGTCCACCATCTCCCCCCAATTATTACACACTCATTCATCCTCTGCTCTTTATCAAACACCCCAATCCTGCTTCTACCTCAGGGCCTTGATGGCATTCCCTCTGCGTGGAGTGTTCCTACTCTTTGACATATGCTGGCTCACTTTCACTTTCCACTGAATGTTTCTTTGTCATAAGGACCTTCCTCAAACAACTGTGACAAAATACCACCACACATCCAGCACCTCTTCTCAGGCATCAGTAGCCCTTTATTTTCCCATATAGTACTCACCAATTAACAGAATAAATGCCTCCCTTCCTTTTTGATTCTAAACTCTGTGAGAATAGGGATTTTTGCTCTTTGTCTGCTATTCCCTTTCCAGTGGATAGACTTGTGCCTGCCACATAGTAGGTGCTCAGTAAACATTTATTAAATAACTGTCACCATCAGAGATAGATTCTATGGGATTTGGCAATAGCTGTAATGTGTTAAAAAGGATGAGAGAAAGGGAATTAAATATGGCTGAAGGGGTTTTTTTTTCCCTTCCTCTTTGGGAGACTATGAAGATATGCTAACCCAGTTTGGTTATTTTTGCATTTTACATTTCAAAAAAGAAGTTTTTTCATTTCCAATGTTATTTTAAAAGGACTAATATTAGTCATAGGGTTCAGTAATTCCTATGAGAACTATGAGTAGGTTGTGACTCATAAATACATTTTTAAGATAGTGCTTCTGATTTGTACAGTTGTTCTTATAACAGATTCTATTGATACTCTTCTGTCTGTGGGTTGTGGTGAAAAGTTCTAGGACATTTTTTCCTTTTCCTTAACTTCATCTAACTGTCTTCTTACATGGATGCCTCATCGGTTGACTCAGTGCTTCCCTCTTTATATCAAATAGTTAAATAAAAGAATTAGTCAACATGTTTAACATGATTAGCCAGCTTGTTCTGTGATGCACATTTGTTATTTAATTACTTGCTTCCAATTTTAGGCATGACTAAGAGATATTGTGAAATTACAACTCATACACGCTCTATGGCACAAGCTCTCTCACACCTGAAAAACTGTCCAACATGGGGCCAGCATTTCTCAAAACGGCGTCTGTGGAAATGGCATCTGTGGATGAAAAGGAGCAGGCCTATGGGTACGCAATTTGCTGATCTCTAATTTTTATAGTAAACTGTGGTACTGCAAAAATACTGAGATCCTATGCTTTAGAGAGTAGTTATGTTATTATTTTAAGAATAATACTTTTATCTTCACAAGGAAAATGAAGTAATAAAATAAGAATTGTTGTGGGTTTTTTTTTATTTGTTTATTTATACAAGCACTGGGTACAGTCAGAAGCGCTGGAAGGTGAGAGAATTCACCAGAGCAGGGAACAGAACAGGCAGACTGACGAAATACACTGCTGAGGGGAGCAGCAGGCGGCAGCAGAGGTCTACGCGCCATGTGGGACCCTCGCCCAGCGGCCGGGGATCGAACAGGCATTTCAGAGGCTGCGGGAAGCTTGGCAACCCAGTGCTCAACTGCTGCACCACTGGGGAGGCCCAAGAATTATTTTTTAATCTTACCAATGAGCTGTCTATGAAGCTGAATCAAACAAGAATTGACTCTTGAGGAAAATGCCTTTACTGTTTTCTCCCAGAAAATATCATGAATAAAATATTTAAGTCTAAACATAAGTCTTAATATTTATGTTGATTAAAATGAAGCAGTGATGATTCAGTGTGTGATCACTTTTTAAAATTTACAACACTTACTTTAAAACTATGAAATAAAAAATAAAAATAGGAGCTGAAAGAGAAATTCTATTGTTTTTTGAAAATTTGTTATCATTATAAAAAAAGATTGAGTTATGGGAACTTCATTTCTGGAAAAGAATATGACTATTGGTTTTTACACCATTTTTCTGTCTGCAGAGCATGCAGCTTATTTTATTTAAGGTTAGCTTTGGGAAAAATCTGTGAAGTACACAATGTGTGTATTGGTAGTTCCTTTGCCTTGTATCAATGCTGCAAACTTATTCTGCTACTTTGCTGTGTTGCTCACCATATTAATCTGGCAAGACCCAGAATTTTCCTGCAACATTCCCTCCATTAAAGTTTACATTAACTATGATCAATTCCCTCAATCCTTTGTGCTATCCTCCAAATGACAAATATCATTATTAACAATATCACACACAGGGCCTCCCTGGTGATGCAAGGGGTTAAGACGCAACCTGTAAAGCTATCTGCAGCCACTGTAGCATGAGTTTGATCCCTGGCTGGTCAGGGAGCAACACACATGACACAACAGACCTCTCATGACTCACCCGCTGCTCCCCTCAGCAGTGTATTTCAGTAGATCTGCCTGTTCTACTCCCCACTCTGTCTCTGGTGAATCCTCCCACCCCCCCACAGCTCTGGCCTGTACCCCCAGTTCTTGTATGCATAAATAAATAAATCTTTAAAAAAATCACACACATACATATATAATATGATTTACCATTTGTTTTCACATGCATTATTTCATCTGATTCTCTAGCATACAATAGGAATGTCTAATATGTGGAAATCAGCAAATGATAGCCCACCATCTGCTTTTTGTACAGTCCTTAATCTGAGAAAGGCATTATAGTATTAGGGAGTTGTGAAAAAACAGAAGAATAGGAATCAGAATGTTGCCCACAAAGTCTAAAATATTTATTATATGATCTGCCACTTTCAAAGATAGTTTCCCTACCCCTGGATTAGTATTGTAATCTTCATTTAAAGATCAGTAAACAAAGACAAAGCTAGTCATAGATGAAGAACTAGAAGACTTTTAACTTCAAAATTATTTTTTTAAATACCAAGAAACTAGGGTATGCACTCTCTTTTGCTAAGAAAGAATTATATTTTCCCCCTTCTCACTAACCATGCTTCTCTGTGTCTTTGAAACTGCAGTAGGCAGATGACTATGCAGTCCTAGTGATAAATAGGACAAGGAGCGAAGAAAGGTTGGGCATATGGGAGAGTCACTCAATTTTAGAAGAACAGAAATAAAAGATTACCAAGAAAAGGAGTGTTATTTCCCCTCAGTCTCCCTAAATTCAAATGTGTCCTGAGAGTATGAGCAACTAATAATAAGGATGACAAACAGGAAGATAAAGAAGAGTACTTATTGGGCACTTAATTTGTATCAAGAACTCTAGAGTTTGCTTTTGTAAACATTAGCTAAATTTAATTCTTAATATACCAGCATTGTCCTAAGTACATCAACTACTCAGGACCCCAACTGCTTCATAGCAGCTCATGAAATAATGTGATCCTAAAGACAGTCAACAGAAAGATATATCAGATTGTGATTTATATAGTGTCCCTATGATAGTATCCTCTCTTATTTGACATGCAACATCAGGAAATTTTGACTAATACCCACCTATGTTATTTTTTAAATCATATAATCATTTAGTCTTCAATTTATCATCTGCAAAATTAGAGGGTTTATCTAGATTACCCGAGTCTCCTCCATTTATAAGGCCTGTCCTATAAATTTGAAATGCAACCATTAAGCTAAGCTGTAGATAATTTCATCCTTCCAGGTGCAAAGTATACCAGATTTTAAAAAATAAAATATTTCAAGGGATTGTATCGTGACTTTGACTGTCCTGTAGGCTATCAAAGTAAACTGGAATCAAGTTCAAAAGAAAACACAAGTTTTTGAAATTATACGTCTACTTTCCTTGACATCTTAGAGAGTAACACTGAATTTTTTTCTCCTAGAGACTTAACAGTTTGTATGTTTTTAAGATATTGAAACAACCAGCCAAGTTCTGTTTCTATGCCCGTATAAGTTCCTAGTGGACTGAATCTCCACTGAATATAAGTGGACTTATATAAGCGTTATAAACACTGAATAAAAAACAAATACACAATAAACAATACCACACAGACCAAAAGAAGGCAAATAAAACCAAACTAAACCCCTGAAGGTTCTGGGCAGTGAGGAAAGCAAGCAGATTCTGGAGGAGAGTCAATAACTGAACAGAGAAACTGGCTCACCATGAATCACCTATTTCTATGGCTTTAACATGAGGAGTCATAGCCTGTATTACACATGGAGGCAGAAAACCTGTTAGAAAACTCAGAGATTTGAATGACCAGAGGAGTGTTTAGGGAAATCTTAGCTGCTAGAAAGTAGGGGGGGGCGCGGAGTGCAGAGTGTGATCCCATAAAGAGAGTCAGAGTGGTAAGCCACACATTCTCTGAATTAATTTTGCCCAAATGAACATTTTCCCCAAAATATACATACACGTGCTGACTATAAGCAGTCCAGCTAGTAATAAAATAAACAGAATCAAGCTGGCACAAAAAGACAGCATTTATAGTTTGAATCCAGCCAAGTTAATTGCTTGTTGAAATAGAGTCAACAGTCAATAAATACCCACATACAACTACTATCAATTTGGAAAGATATAAAGAATTCAGAATTTCTAAAACAAATCACTCCCAATGTCCAGGATGTGATCCAAAATTACCTAACATGAACAAGGAAAATATGACCCCTTCTTGGAAGACAAAACAATCCATGGAGACCAAACACAAGAGTGCCCAGATAACAAGGTATTAGCAGACAAATATTTTAAAATCAACATAAGTAAGCTTAGTGAGGTAAGGGAAAATATCATAATGAATTTACAAATCTCAACAAAAGTATAGAACCAAATGGAAATTCTTGCTGAAAAATACAACATCTGAAATTTTGGCAGTCACTGTATGGGCACAGCAAATAGTGGAGATGGCAGAGGAAGTCAGACTAAAGGTAGACACAAAGTTATTTATTCTGAAAAAGGAAAACAATTTAACAAAAACTAGCAAGAGGTTTATGTGCCTGTGAGACAATTGCAAAATATCCAATATTTGAAGTCTCAGGAGAGGAGAGAGATTGTGAGGTGAAAATATTTAAGGAAAATATTGCCTACTTCCCCCAAATTACCCTAAGATGGTAATCAAGTATTGTAGCAAACCCCAAGCAAGATAAGATGTTTTGGTCATAATGGTTATAAGAGAAAAATTTAGAGGTGCCTGAACAAAAATGATGTATCAGGAGAACACTGTTTTAAATGATCAGTGACTTTCCCAAAACTGGAAGTAAAAAAGATATTAGAACAACATCTTTAATGTGTTTTGGAATAGTGTCACCAGTGAAAATATCCTTCAATATGTATAAGGGTGAAAACTAAATGAAATCAATACCAGAAAAACCTACCTGTATTCTAGTTAGTTCAGAAGAAAATTCTTCAGAATAAAGAGATATAATATCAGCAAGAAATGTCTAAGTGAAATATTGTCTTGCATAATTTCGGTATAAATTATCTTTTTTCTTTTAAATTTCTTAAAGCTGCAAATGAATGTCTAAAGCAAAGATTTTTCTGAGAAAAATTTTTTTATTCTGAGTTTATTGTTTCTTTTTAAAAATTTTCAAATTACCTATTTTAAAATGAGAAGAAGAAAGACAAATAACAGGTTTAATATAGAGAATCCAAGCAAAGGGTCAGATAAAGTCATACTTAATATCCAACCCTTCAAAGGTGACTATAGATGTGAGGAATCCAGGGGCCTCCCTGCTGGCGCAGGGGTTAAAGACAGCACTATGAAGCTATCGCCATCCACTGCAATCCCTGGCCAGGGAGAAACCCACATGGCATGGCAGACGTCTCCTGCCTTGCTCGCTGCTCCCCTCAGCAGTGTGTTTCAGTACATTTGCCTATTTTGCTCTCCACTCTCTCTGGTGAATTTCCACCCCCACCCGCACCTCTGGAATGTACCCCAGTTCTTGTATGTATAAATAAATAGATCTTAAAAAAAAGAAGTGAGGAATCTAGTGGGAGGGCATGGGATATGAGCAGAGGGAGCAGAATGGACTGTGGTGGTGGACTGTGGGTGCTTTGGTGGTGGGTGAATTAAGGCAATAACATTTGAAGGGGGTAAATCCTATACTCCCCAAATAAAAAAAAAAAAAAAACAACCAAAATCCAAAAACATAAACCAAATCCAAAAACGTAAACCAATATTAATCACAGATCATGCAATTATTTGCAAAGAAAATCTTTGTAATAATTTCATCTTGAATCAGCACATTCCACTTATTTTTCCTATATCTCTGGCTTGATTTGAAGTTATTCTTCAGTTATATCGATATTAATATTCACTGCCCAGAACTTACCTCTCAAATAGCAATGATTTTACTGTCTCCTATTTACATGTTTGTGCATGTCTCTTCCCCATCAGACCATAAACTCCCTGAAGATAGTATACCACTTAGACATCTTCTATCCCCCTTCACATAAGATCAGTCATATGGTCAGAAATGCAGTAATTGTTTGTTGGAGAATAAGTCACTCAGATTTAAATGACCTCTTTTTTTTTTCCCCTCTTGGGATTTTTTTTTAACATTTATTCATTTATTTATACAAGCACTGGGTACAGTCAGAAGCGCGGGAGGGTGAGAGAATTCACCAGAGCCAGAGCGGGGAGCGGAACAGGCAGAAGGATGAAGTACACTGCTGAGGGGAGCAGCGGGTTGCAGGAGAGGTTTGCTCGCCATGTGGGACGCTCACCTGGGGGCTGGGGATTGAACCCGCACTGCAGAGGCTGCGGGCAGCTTTGCAACCCAGCGCTCAACCCGCTTTGCCACCGGGAAGGCCCTGAAGTTATAATTTGATCTGAAGACGAAGTTCCAGGAGTTCCTATCTCATGAGTCAATTTTCTTAAGTTCCTTTCTAGGACACTACCTTCCTGGTATCAAGATACCTGGAAAGATGATGCTTCAATGAAAAGGTGGGTTGGATATATGTTTAACCTAGTCCCTGTGGAGGCATGCTTAGTCTGCAAAGAATACATTTCTCTAGTGACCATCTTCATATCCCCTAGCCCCTAGATTTATTGTCTTTGAACTTTAAACTATAATGGTCATATAGAGACTCCCCTGGTGGCGCAGGCGGTTGAGTGCAGCACTGTGAAGCTGTCTGCAGCCTCTGCAGCACCAGTTCGATCCTGGCCGGCCAGCGAGGGTCCCACATGGTGCGGCAGACCTCTCCTGTCTGGCCCACTGCTCCCCTCAGCAGTGTATTTCATCAGTCTGCCTGTTCTGTTCCCCGCTCTGTCTCTGGTGAATCTTCTCACCCTCCCACGCATCTGGCCTGTACCCCGGTTCTTGTATAAATAAATAAATAAATCTTAAAAACAATAATAATGGTCATATATTGATAGATATTGTGCTTCTGAATGTGTGCTTTTGCTGGTTATCCTATTTCCAATGATACAGACAGTAAATGTGTTTTTGTTAAAGAAAAATATCAGATGGTCTCATAGGGGTAAGATAGGGAGACTGAACAAAGGATCAGGAAAAAGACAAAATCCTAGATCTGAGGCATACAGCAGGAGAGGGAGAAGGAGCAGGGTCAAAACAGGGGAGGGAAAGCACAAGGGCCTACCATGTTTGTTAACAGGTACAATGGTGTAGGAGAATTATGGAGACTACACCTGAGGGGAGAAATCAAATAGTGTACAAAAAGGAACAAGGATGTAAGAAAATTAAAAAAAAAAAATTAAAACAATGTTTTTGTTGTGGATGGAAGTGCTACCAATTTATTGTTATTACAGTTAAAATAAATCATCAAACATCTTACATTTGCATACAATTATTCCAACCCATTAAGTGATTTTTTTTCTCTGGAATTTAGAACCCGGTGCTGGTAATAAGATACAATTCAATATAAATCAAAATTGTTATTTATTAAATCTATATTTGGAGTAAGAAAATATATCTGAAATCAGTATGTAAAATCTCAATTCTTTTCACTGATCTGACTCATATCCACTTTCTTAACGTCATGTCACAATGTTCTCTCCTTCCTACACTATGCTCCACATCTACAGGCTTTTATTTTCTCAATATATCAAAGTTATCCCAAACTCAGAGCTTGCACTTGTTCTTCCTCTGCCTAGACTATAATTCTCCAGACTCCATCTCTGCTTGGCTGTTTTCTGATTTATAATCAGGTCTCAACCCAAATGTAATATCTTCAGTCCTCTGTCACATAAACTGTTATTTTTCTTTTAAAAAAATATTTCTTTTACTTATTTATACATACAAGAACTGGGGTGAAGGCGGAGGTATGGGGTGGGGGGAGGTGAGAGGATTCACCAGAGACAGAGTGGGGAACAGAACAGGCAGACTGACTGAAATACACTGCTGAGGGGAGCAGCGGGCAAGGCAGGAGAGGTCTGCTGTGCCATGTGGGTAGCTCCCTGTCCTGGGATTGAACTGGATAGCTTGATAGTGCTGAAACTTTAACCCCTGTGCTACCAGGGAGGCCTGGAGTTATTTTCTTTATTCTACTTACTACCACATGGAATTGTTCTTTAGAATTGATTTTATTTACTTATTTATTTATGTACTGTACTTACTTTTCCATTTGAATACATGCACCACAAGAACTAGGACCTTGTGTATTTTCAGTGCTATAATACCAATCCTAGCGCTGAGAAGAGTACCCAACATATAACAAGCCTTGGAAAATTTGTATAATAAATAATTAAAGATAAAAGCGATCTGCTTCTTCCCATTACTTGTTGATATTTAGACTGATTTAGAAATCTTAAGAACATTTGAAACCTTCAACTTCCTTATATTACAAGTTTTAATACCCACTAATATCTTCAATTAGTTTTCAACCTCTTTCCTCTGTTTGGCCCATTCAGTGTGATCTCTGGCTAATTGTAAGTATTTGGAAGGTGGAGTTTTTTTATTTTCTTTCTTTGTGATTCTGCACTACTGTCTTCTCAGAAGTAAATGCATGATGATTGTTTGATGATGGTACATGTAAGTATAGATGCACTCTAGACAATGGGAAATATGAACTTACTCTGCAGTAAAAAACAGGCATTCACACTGGTATTCATCATCATAGGGATGAGGCTGTGAGACAAAACTATTATGACAGTTGAGTTCAAAAGAAAAGAGCAGAGAATCCTAGTTATAGGCTTTGCAGAGTTCAGAAATTATAGTAGAAACCACATAGTGAGGGGAGAAGGTAAGAATGGGAAGGTAGAATTTTGTTTTTGTTTTTTTAAATTTTATTTTTATATTCCCCATACAATTACAACCCCCTTATTTTGACCCCAATCCCTCCTTTCCCCCCGACCCCCATAGTGTGTCTCTGGTTCATAGTTGTTTGTTGATTTTGATTTTTTTCTTTCTTATAGTTATTCTTTTTCCTGGTCCCTTATTTAGGTTTTCTAGATTCCTGCTATGAGTGAGACCATCTGGTATTTTTCTTTTTCTTTCTGGCTTATTTCGCTGAGCATGATCCCTTCCAGCTCCATCCATGTTGCTGCAAATTGCATGAGTGTCTCTTTTTTGATTGCTGAGTAGTATTCCATAGTGTATATGTACCACATCTTCTTGATCCAGTCATCTATTTTTGGGCATTTGGGTTGTTTCCAAAGCTTAGCTATTGTAAACAGTGCTGCTATAAACATAGGGGTGCAGGTGTTCTTTGGAATTGATGTTTCTGTGTCCTTTGGGTAAATACCTAGGAGTGGAATTGCTGGATCATATGGAAGCTCTATGTTTAGTAGGTCCAGAAATCTCCACACAGCTCTCCACAGTGGTTGGACCAGTTTGCACTCCCATCAACAGTGCAGGAGAGTTCCTTTTTCTCCACATCCTCGCCAACATTTGTTGTTGCTAGTTTTTTTAATATGAGCCATTCTCACTGGTGTGAGATGGTATCTCATTGTAGTTTTGATTTGCATTTCCCTGATTGCAAGTGATGGTCAACATTTTTTCATATGCCTGGTGGCCATTTGTATTTCCTCTTTGGAGGAGTTTCTTTTTAGCTCTTCTGCCCATTTTTTGATTGGATTATTTTCTTTGTTTTTAGGAAAGGTAGAATTTTGAGTAGTGATTAACAGCAATGAAACTGGCTAGAAGAAATAGATTTACCAAAGCTGTGGGATCAAAACATGATCACTTAGTGTTCTGGAGGAGGGTGTTTAGCCAGAAGTTTAGCATTAAAAATTTTTCCTTTGCTTCCTTAGTAAACAAAATATTGAATAAATTATTGGCATTTAAATCACTAAGTTGTCTGACCTGGTTTTCAAGAAGGAACATCCACACAAATGTATTTCTACTGCCTTAAGATTTATTGGTTCCAGTAAATATAATTGTTCTGGGATGTTCTCCATATATCTGTTTTATTCATTTCCTTTCATCTTTCTTGATAATCCAATAATTTTCATTTTTTTCTTTTGCTGTATCCCTGTCTCTATACCAATCCTGAAACAATTTTAAAAGACTTAGTAGTGTTGGTTGTTCTTTGAGAAATAAAGAGATATTAGAAAAGACAACTTCCATAGAAAGGGAGGGAGAATAAAGTAGATAGCATAGCTCTGCTCTCACCTTCAGAGGGGAAGAAGAATGTGTCCATTGAAGATATAACTAAACTATCTTGGGCCATTCTTGAGAAAGTGGGGAGAGCACAGCTTTGGAGGAATATTAGATACTTGGAAGGAGTGAAAGAACACATATAATACACTTCTTTTATTCTTTTTTAGAGTTGTACTTCTTATGCAACAGTTAATTCATCAATATATTTGATTTTGTATTGTGGCTTAGTAAAAGGACTATTGTGCTCTAGTGCCAAATCTATCATGAAATGATTCTATCATCAAACACAAGTTATTTAGTGTTTGTATCTTAGTTTCATGTTTGAGTGAAGTTTTGGGCTACGTGACCTCTAAGGTCTTATTGAATCTAATATTCAGTGGTTCCTTGGGAAAGGACATTCGAATATGGCAAAGTAAATAATAAAACAAATAAATAGAAAAATTAGCTTGTTAATTTTTCTCTTTAGATATAGAATGCACTAAAAAATCTTGTTTTAACATTTCCACATTTCTAATTCTTTAATCTTGTCTTAATTTCAGTTATCTTTATTGATTTTTTTTCACTAACAAATATATAAAACATATAACACATTAAGAGAATCCTAAAAAATGAAAGAAGATAAATGCCAAAGAAATATTCCCAACTCACTTTATACCTATGTTATATTCGTTGTTTAAGACCAAAAATTCACAGTCAAAACAAAAGGAAGAGTTGGTGGTAATGGTTTTTGTTTTTGTCAGGATAGAAGAAAAGAGATTGCCATGAATAATGTGCCATGGTTTAGAAAGATATCAGTTCCTTCTGTTTCAGCTTACAAATAATGAAGAATGTCCTGTCTTTTAAATTTACTAACCCCCTTCTCTCTTTCCCAAATGGCTATAATTCTTTGATTACTAGTAATGTTGAATATCTTGGCATATGTGTATTCATTATTTGTTGTTTTTTTTCATTATCTTTGACCATTCTTTCTCTTTATTAATGTATGTATTTTAAAGTTATTAACTCATTACTATAGATACATTAATTTGCTTTGTAGATGAGCAATGTTGTGATAGCCATTCTTATTTTATTTTTTCAACACTAGTTTTTCATAGGCATTTGTGATTTTATTGGAGCAACAAATCTGTTATTAGCCTATAGGTCAGTAGTCACTGAAAATATCCTTAAAGGTTTCATATGCCTTTTCTAATAAGCTATAGTTTTCAAATTCTCACAATACTCACTTGGTCCAGTTGGATTATAGCATAGTGCTTTCACTGAAACTCCAGTTAAGTTGGTCTCCATTGCTTCTGTATACCTCATGATCCCATCCCACATAATCATATTTGATGTATTATGCTTATGCTATTTAGGCTCTTCAGCATGCAGGACTTTATTTTTTAAGAACTTAGAATAATAGAAATAGCAGAATTTCCACAGAGACTTGAATAAACTAACAGGAGAGGAATCATTGCTGGCAACGAGGACCTTCTTAGGCAGAGAAATGATAGAAACTATTGCAGATGGGCAATCTTGACATTGTGTTGCCACTAAATCCAATAAAATGAGAGTATAGTTTTAGAGTAAGAGCTGTAGAATGAGAATGAATAGACTTTGTCTAATTTTATGATATTTGGAAGGGCTTTTAGAGCAATATAAAATAATAATCTAATTTACTGAGAGCTGCAACAAGCCCATGAGAAGAATCCTCATCCTAAGAACAGTTTTCTTTCTTTCTTCCTTTTCTCTCTTTTTTTTTTTTTTTTGCTTCATAAACAGGGAAACACTGGGCAATAGATTTTTATGTTATATTAAAATTAAGAATTAAATATTTCCATAGTATTACATGATAAACAGCAGGGAGATAAAAGCTATAACCAAGATACAAATGAATTATAACAAAAATTATTAAATTAACCAGCTGTTCATGCTAATATACAAGTGAATGTTGGAATAAATTAAGACTAAGTCACTGTATTATCCAAATTAGATCATGTATAATTCTCAACAGAACAGCTTATCATTTCCCTCTTTTATTTCTTTTTTTCTTGCTTGAAGCCACATTATACAATGAACATTTGCAAAAAAAAAATCATTTAAAGTATTAATATTACAAAACCCCATTTCATCATTCAGGATATGAGTTTCACAATATCAATAATTTAAAAGTATTCTAGAAGATAATAAAATTAAGCAATTAAATATGATCAATCTGCATGAATACATGGCATGGCTCAAAATTGCCATTTAATTACATTTGTCTTCTCCTTCAGGCATACATTTTGGAATTAGATTTAAAAAAAAACCTTATATGAGTAAATGGAATAAAGCTTCCTTCATCACCTGATTTCATATAATCTGAGTCCTAAAGAAATTCATTTTACTCCGCAAAATTTCTGTTAATTATAATATGAATCCTCAAATTATGAGTTAGCAATTAAATTATAATAAATTTAAAATTAATTCCTTAAGTGATATAAAGCCAAAAATTAAGTTTTTTGAATGATCAAAAAATAACTGTAGTTTATGGTCTCATTTGTTTTTATGAATAGTTTAATCTCTTGCACACACACACAGAGTCTACGTGTGTTTTATATTTTGCTTTAAATAATTCAATGGTGTCTTTAAAAACTGGTCAGGTCATCACAGCCAGATTACCTGAAATAATTTTTAGATCAGCTTTTTCTTGAACTTCTTTTTTTCCTTCACCATATATAAAAATTGGGGGGAGGGTATTGGGGGAGTGGTTTACTGGGAGATTTATCAGAAGTAGGACTGGGGTGATGCTTATTTCCCCTTCTCCAGATTAAAAATGCTCTTCAGGGTTATTTTTTCACAGACTGTATTTGAGACACCCTTTTGAATACAAAAATGTTGATTAAAACCTGAAACAAATAAAATATTCAAAACAAATTCGCAAAATTTACAACAAAAACCTTACAAACATAAAACCTCTTAACAAGACCACACAGAATTTAGAAAAGGATCTATAGATACCACATTATTTGATGACTTTCTGAACTATGCCTTTGAATAAAACTCCTTCCTTACTGCTCTAAAATCTGTCATATACTCACAGAGCAAGTTTCACGACAATCCTTGAAAATACATGATTTTTCTTTAACACTGGATATTGCAATGTTTTATCTTTTTTCTTGAAGCCAGATCTCCCTCATTTTGTCAAACCTGCTCATCCAGGTGTCCACATGATATTATGTAGCTTCATTGCTGACAGAAATGAGTTTTCCACACTATGAAAAATTTTGCAGTACTCCACAAATCACTCTGAAGTTTCCAGTAAAACCATGCAACAGAGAGCATCATTGTTGAGAAATACTCTTCTGGAATCTAGTTTGCTTATATGCCCATTTCCCTTTCTTCTGATTTATGCTTTTATACTCTATCTAAATTTCCTATTGTTCTGCATCATTTAATATTTTCCAGGCATGTAGTAAACTTTGCTTCATTTCCTCTTTTATTTTTTTTTTTGGGGGGGGTGGCTTGCTGCTGAGCAGTCAGTCTTTTAAATTTTTCTCCTTTTTCTAAATCCACTCCCAGTGATTGCTTTTCTTTGGACTAACTCCAGCTTTTGTAGTTGGTTTATAATAGAAGTCAGGGGAAATTAAGAATCCTTGGATCTTGGCTCTAAGGACAGAAGCAGAGAAACACAGTCGTGTTTGGAGTATGCTCTTCTCTTCAATACTTGACATAGTCTAGAATCTGGATGGTTCAAGTAGCCCTGGAGGGAGTACCATCTGGGGACTGAGAGAATTGGCAGAGTTCCAAAACCACCGTGTTTAGGAGCCTCCTTGGGAGTCGGGAGCATGACTCATCATAACAATGAAACTGCTCCACTGCACAAATACCAGTTTTCAGCAGTATCTGTACTCTCATTCTGTCGCTCAAGCAAGGCAATATTGTAAGTCACTTGC
Organism: Talpa occidentalis; assembly: GCF_014898055.3. Taxonomy (NCBI): domain Eukaryota; kingdom Metazoa; phylum Chordata; class Mammalia; order Eulipotyphla; family Talpidae; genus Talpa; species Talpa occidentalis. The sequence continues at coordinate 122,230,937 of NW_023602073.1, read as the reverse complement.
ACTGCCTGTCTGGAAATAACAGTGTTACAGCTTGAGGTCTGGATGATGGCCAAACTTCAACCTTTCTCAAACTGTTAAAGAGCTCACTGTTTTTGCAGAATTGTGTCTGTGGATCCACATTTCCATTAGACTGGAGGACCTCCAGGTGTTTGCTTAAGGAAGTCATTGAAATTCAATGCAAATTGAGGCCAGATTTCCAGGAGAAGAAATTCAGCAGTAAGAATTTTCAGGCACACTATTTCAAGACACATTATTTAGATGTTCAATATGTGATTATAATGAGTAGTTAAAATTTGTTTTAACTTTTCAAAATGCAAGTCCTCTTGCAGTTTGAAATAAGGAACACTTTGGTTGGGGGATATAATACAACATCTATGGAAACTTTTAAGTTCATATAAGATTTACTTATTCAAGGGTGATAACATACGGTTTTTTCAGGACTTGTTCAAGATGTAATTTTCCATTGCAAATTCAAAAGCATTGTATATATAGAAAAAAATATATAGAGAGAAGCACTATAGGAAAATCAAAAGGTTAATTTTAAGAGATTATAATAAAGGCCAATGAAGAAATAATTCTAATTAAAAAAAATTAAGTTTCAATTTACTTTGCTACACACAGCCAAGTGTTATCTCTTGAAGAAGATTTTACATACATGTTAAAAACAACAGTAAGTCCAGGGACTCCTTGGAAAGCCAGACTGAATGGAAAGACTAAATGAATAAATGATATGCTACATAAATGCAAAGTTGAATGTGCACAACATATCTAGATATAACATTTATAGGGAAAAGACTATTATTTTTTATTTAGTATCTACTTGTAACAGATGAGGAAACCCAGGTGGTAAATGGATATGAGATTAGCCGTCACCTAGCTGGCATGGTTGAACTCTCTTATTGGCTCCTGATCTAGTGCTCAGCAAACCAGATAAAAGAAAATTATAAAGACAAAATTAAACATTATAAAACAAATTCCTTAACCAATAATATTTAAAAAAGTTACAACTTTACAGCTTTTTAATTATAGAACGTATTTTCCTATTAATTGTAATTAGTTCTGAATAACTTCCTAACCATATATTTATATTAGTATTTGAGTAAATTTGTAAATATTGATAATAATATGGAGAAAAAACATAAAAATCTCTATTGACAGAACCAAAATGATGGGTTTCATTTTAAAAGGTCAACGTAGCATATTTAATTCCAAAAAATACTATTTTATTCCAAGACATACTGAAGCTGAGACTCTTTCCCAGTAAAAAATATGAGTTTATTTTCTCTAGAAGGTGTTTCTTGACAGAAATAGATGTCTTTTTGGAAAAAAAAAATAGGTGCTTTGGGGAAAAGGGATATAAAAGTACAGGAAAGGGCCTCCCCGGTGGCGCAGCGGTTGAGCGCTGGGTTGCGAGGCTGCCCGCTGCCTCTGCGGCACCGGTTCGATCCCCGGCTGCTCCCCGGCCACCAGAGGAGAGTCCCACATGGCGTGCAGACCTCTCCTGCCGCCCGCTGCTCCCCTCAGCAGTGTACTTCGGTCCTTCTGCCTGCTCTGCTCCCCGCTCTGGCTCTGGTGAATTCTCTCACCCTCCCGCGCTTCTGACTGTACCCAGTGCATGTATAAACAAACAAACGAACAAACAAATAAATAAATAAATAAAACATGCCTCTATTAAAAAAAAAAAAAAAAAAAAAAAATTAAAAGTACAGGAAAGATAGGAGAGACAACTAAAGACATACACTTATCCTTTGTAATCTAGTAATTCAAGAAAATCACTAGAGTGGCTTTTAAAAGCAAATCAAATCAAGCCCCACTGTTGCACGAAATTATCATTGGCTTTCTGAAGCTAAAACAAAAAGTCTTCGCCATAGTCTGTAAGGTCATCCTGCTCCCTGGAAGGAGACTCCTCTCCTCCAACTCCAATAGGGCTCTTTTTCCCCAGGTGATTTCCTCCTATATATTATACTTTACTCCTAAATGCTATATACCCTATTCACACATATATAATTAACATATTACCACATATTATTATATAATATATAATTATACACATTATATATTATATATTACCATCTGTATTATATAAGGTCTCTTTCTCCTACCTTTCCCTCTTTGCCCCCAGATGTCAGCATGGCTGACTGTTAGATCTGTACAGATGTTGTCCTTGTAGAGTTGTCTTTGCTGTCTAGAACACTGCTCCCACACAACTCCTGTATCTTTATCCTGTTTTTATTTCACTGCCCACAATTTATATTAATTAACAGTCAGTTTCTCCCATGAGAATATAACATCATTAAGGAAGAAATTGATACTTTATGAGGATATATATGTTTTTGTTTATATAAAAATTGTAAGATTTCTTTTGTACTTACTATACTCCCTATAAGGGTTTTACATCCATTTCTCATCTTTCTGCATAATAATGATATTAGAAAAAATGTTACTATCATCATGACTTGCAGGTAGGGAAATTGAAGTTTGTAAAGATTGAAATATTTGTCTTAAGTCACATAGATATTAAATATTTAAGACAAGATTCAAACTTAGGTCTTCTGGTTTCAGACATGAGCCAAAAACAATAAGAGCAATAAGGTTTCAAGACATGTGAGTGACATAAAAACTCATATATGCAAAGTGATAGATGAAAAAGCAGAATGTAGATAAAGTGACCCTCTGGGAACAGAAATACAAAGAGAATTTTAGTACACAGATCACTGAAAAAAAAGTCTAAGATAAGCAGAGCTGTATACATAATAAGCACTTAAAATATTTACTTAATGAATAAATTATTCAAATTATTATCAAGTCAGTTATACCACTTTGCTTGATTATAGAATATGGATTCTTAGAAGTGGGCAGTGTTTCAAGATCCCATACCTAGCTTCCTTCCTCAGTGAAGTTAATATCAAAAATATCAGTGAGAGATTCTCTTCAAATATTAAGTATTTCTGACATGGAATTTTCTTTTTTTTCATCAAGTAAATTTTTCTCTCTCTTAACAAGTACTTAATTATTGTGTCCAAAATTTTCTTTTGTTCAATGTTTTTGTGGCATTTGAGAGAAGAATAGATCAGTATTTCCTCATCATACATGACTCATCTTGGTTGTCAATTTTCTTCTATCCAGTCGAACCTGTACTCAGTTCTACTGGCAGTAAAGTGACCCTCTGATTCCTCAGTAACAAATTCCTCCCTTTATACATGTACCGTGAAGCTTAAGAGCTGACTCTAAGGTGTGAGTGAACTTCTCTTATTTCTAAAGCAGCTGGAAAATTGCTAACAAGTTTTGGAGTGAATGTTTCTTTTGTTCATCCTTTAGACTCCTCTAGCACCTTGGAGGACATCTTCAGAAGAGTAAGTCCCAGCAACAAAGACTGCAGCAGCAGCGACCAAGTTCACCACATTATAGGACTAGGGTGGAAGTTGAATCCATTTTGGTTGAATAAGTCTGGTCAAAGCCAGTTTCTCAAAGTCAGTCTTCTGTTTAAAGGCAAAGATTATGAGCTAATTACTCTACATGAAACACAACCGACTCATTTGCCTTTTGATGCTTAAATAGAAACCAATAGTGTAGACTGGCTCAAATTAACTTAAGTGAATCAGGCTTCCTATGGAATTAACCAAACAATTATATCTAGTACTGGTTTGAACATGCTTTCAGGGATTTTTGAATAGATGATGTAGTGATTAAAAGTTGGAGTGATGAGGTTGGACTATACATACACATCTCTGTTAACCACAAATATTTCTTTTTGTAGGGCACAGAGTAATTCTTGTCTTTAAAATCCCTAATGAAATCCCTAAAAGCATGGAATATAATTAAATTCAGAGTTTTTCAGGTAATTGAGGTTGTCTGTGTGAATAAACATGTGGTTCAACTGGACCAGCTTAAAAATTCCTTGCTTGGCTTGTCTGTATTTGCTCTTGCTGCTCACAGTGCTTTCAAATGGTCCAGTTAAATCAGACTGTCAAAATGGTGAGGTTCCCTGTTTGATTTACTCATGCCACATAAACCCACGCAGACTGTTATGAATGCCACATTTGAGAAAATTTCCTATTTGTGAAAACATATTGGGTCACATTAAAAAAGGAGATTAAATGAATCCCTTTTTCAAAAAGTTGTTGGTAGGTAGAAAGGAATGCTGAGGTGACGCCTGTCTAATGGCAGAACTACAGATGTCTCTTTCTCGTGGAAATATGCTCTATGGGCTAAATTTCATCACATTGGGGGGAGGGAGAACTATAAGAAGCATGCCTCAAAAATCCCTGAAATGGAAGGCTGGCAAATTAGATCCTGACCTTCTGTAGGGTATTTAGAGTACAGAGAGAGAAGCAGCCCACACATTTTCAAAAGAAACCCCATTGTGAGCTTTGCTGTACCTAAACACTGCCAGGAATGCTCTCCTTCACTGTTTGGCATTGTAGAATGCAGGCAATTTAGTGTGTGACCCATATATTCCACTTCTATAGCATTTACTGCCAGCACACTTTGTTTAAAAGGTCTCAGTTCCAGTGCTTTTCAACGGAGTTTTAAAACCAGTGGATTTAAATGTGTATGTAGGTATATCATATAGATTTACATAGAAATGAAAGACTATACACACAGAAAAAAAAATCCCATCAAATATTTAAAAGAGCAATATTTCATGCACATGGACACAAATTAATATTGTGGGCTACTTGTAGGCAATGCCTAGGAAGTAGAAAGTAATCTTCCAGAGTGAAGTGTGTGCTAGTGTCCAGCTAGGTGCCAATGAACAGAGAATATTACTGATGAGTCCTCCTGGGGATCTCAGTTCATGGAGAGCAGTGGGGATAGATGGACAGATGGAACTATACCCTTCAATTTGCTTACCCTTTACATAGGCCCATAAGGAATGAACCTTAATGTGACTGACTCTGCTGGAAATAAACTATGATGGTTGGAAAAATATATCAAGTTCTATCAGCTACTCACTGAAAACTGAGGATTTTAAGTTAAAAGATGAAAACATTGAGTGAGGTAGGTGGGATTTCACTATTTTATTTCTTTGAAAGGCAGAAGGATGAGCAAAATTGCCTTATATTTTTTATTATAATTTTACTGCCTTAAGATTTAAATTTTGCAACAATTAAAAGGTACAGAGGATGTGCCATTTATTAGGATCACTTATTTGTTTCTTTTAACGAGACACACTAATCAAGTGAGGCCCTGTGGAGTCAGATCACAGCTGCGGGTCTAAACCCTACAACTACTGCATTGTAGAACCTAATGGGACATGACATGTTTATACTGATCTTCAGCTCGGTTTAGTGACCCTTTACACTTATTTTTGCTCTGCTCCCTCAATATTACAAAGCAAACCATTTTAAAGCCCAAAAACTTAGAGTTTAAAGCCCTAATACTAATTTTGTAGTAAAAAAAGGTCTAAGTAAAAAAATACAAATTAACTTTATTTTTTGCTATACATTTTCCCTCTCTGACTGAAAAAATGTGGGAGATTCTACCTGAAACTGGAAAAAAATGTTCTGCCTGCTCCAGTTGTGAACTCTTTTACATTGTTAAGTAGCTTTAAAACTCAGATGACTTGAAAATCAAATATAAATGAAGGGAACCATTTTATTTGTTAAGTCTTTGGAATTGAGTCTATAGTACCTGAATCATGAATATAGGAATACATGAAACAAAATATGTGGATGAGACTGGACATAGTATATTTGAAGGTGCATTTGGAGAGTGATCAAACTTGGGGATGACAAAGTGGCTGGCAGTGGAATGTTTTAACATAGGGACAGATTCCCTTAGAGGGGCTGTGAGCGTGGCCACAACAGAGATTGTCTTGAACTCAGCATCGCATTTCTGTAAGAGACATTGGGATCTTGTGATAAAACTCCCTCCTACTGGGTAGACTAGTCTCTGATCAATATTGGGTCATATTCAAGAAACTACTATGCAGATATATCAAAGAGATTAATTTGTTTTTAAGCAATTTCTCCCAAAAGGCAGAGATATTTCAAGGATTTCAAGGTTGGCATGATTGCATATATGCTGTTTCAATATCTGAGGGTGTATAACTTATTTCTATAACTAGCTGCCATCATCAGACTATATATTATGTATTAATTTAACATCTTTGAAAATGGTGACAACTTCTACACTAAAAGAAAATCTTGGCATGTAAGGGTAGAAAATAATTATTTTATTTTCAAATTCCAGGATCAGAGCGAAATTTTTTCCCCAAGTAACAGGGACATAACACATTGTACCTTGAAGGTTATATGATGTTAAAAACAGAAAAAGAGAATGTTTGACAAAAGAACACATAGTGGAAGCAGAATTTACTAAATTATTCTTTCATGATAACATTACAATAGCCTAAATATATTGAAAAATATAGTAGAATAAAGGTAAAAGTTTTCCTTATCAATTACAAGTCATCTTAGAAACAATAGAAACATTCAACAAAATTTGTATAATTAATGCATGCCTCTCATGGTTTACTTTTATGACTCAAAACTTACTTAACGTATCAGAATTTAGTGACAAAAAAACTTATACAATCAGCCTTCTATTTATTTATCAACAGAAAATCTAAAGATGTACATAAAATCATAGTCTAAAAAAGTGTCAATGTTTAGAAAAATATACTTAATGAAAGACGGTCCTGTGTGGTGATTTTTTTAAAAGAACAAAATTAACAGATAGTCTGTGTGCATAGATGAACTTTGATAATTCATGACAAGTAGATCTTGTGATTTATTTTTAAGGAATAAATGATCTTTAATAAATATAAGACAATACATATGCGGTAGATGAGGAAAATTTTGCAGGGAATCAGTAGAGATTAATCTAGTCTTAAAATGGTCAGAAAGACCTTCTCAAAGGAAGTAGGGCACAGGGGCCAGAAAAAAAATTTACGTGATAAAACACATGAATTAGGAAAGTCAGCAATGAGCTGTAAAAAGAAACAAAGGAAACCTATGTGGTGATTCATTTACAGAGAAATGAAAGACTATACACACAGAAAAAAATCCCATCAAATATTTAAAAGAGCAATATTTCATGGACACAAATTAATATTGTGGGCTATTTGCAGGCAATGCCTGGGAAGCATTGAAATGACAATGTTTTTTGCTAGTAAACTAAGGTGAGGATGTTATTGAGGAGATGGGTTGTCAAGTTGTAGTTTTAAGAGGATCATGGACTTGAATTTTTCAGACTTGATTCAACATTCTTACTAAACTATTGGATTGCTTAGTAAGTGTATCTTGACAGCTCATCCTGTAACAGGTTTTCAAAGCCTAATAAACTGAATTTGAAAGATTTCCCCCCTTTATTGTTCATTATAAATGTAACTTGTAATTGCTACAAAGAACCATAATTACCAAAAGCCAGATTAGATGAACTCTAAGTGCAATTACTAACTCTCTTAATTAGGAAGGCAAGCTCAAGGGAGAAAGAAAATGGACCTGGTGATACTGGCTTTTACTTAAGCAGAACAAGGACACTTAAGGGGAGTTAGACTACAATATTCCAATTCTCAGTGTACTATTGCATTAAAAAGAATACCATTCAGGAACTATTAACACTGATATTTTGGATTCACAGCTCAATTCCCTGAAACCACTAGTTTCACTTTTTGCCATTAATAAGACTTTTTTATGCATGTGTCCAATAAGAAATTCTTCTGAAAACTAAATATAGAAAGAGAATGACTTTGTGGTTAGAGCCAATGAATGAGCTTCCCTAATTTTATACTCATATACTTATTTTTCTCTTGAATTGTTTTGCAATCATTTCATTTCTCCAGCACTTTGATTTATAGATGATAATTCTAACATAAAATAACATAAAAATTCTAACATAGAAATGGAGGAAACAAAAGAAATAGCCTTTTCTCTTTGTGCAGAGAAAATATATGCGCAAATGCAAAGAATTACATACTTGCTTTCTTCCTTTCTAGGTCTCTTTTATTGCTGCAGCATTGGTAAGTAATTCTCAGAGACTTATATAGATGAACTGATCCAAATGTCAAGAAAATCAAACCAAAACCAAAAAAGCAACAAAAGAAATATGTGGACCTTCTGCTTGTGTCTACCCCCAGAGCATAATTTCCTCCCTGGGTCTGTCATGAGACAAGATCTCGGGTAACCCAGGGCTTCTGAGAAACTGCTCCACCACTCTCGATGACTCAGTGGGAGCCTTTGAACACATTTTAATAAAGATAGGGATTTTTAAAAAAAAGATTGATTTTTATTTATTTATGCTTACAAGAACAGAGGTGTAGGCCAGAGGTGCGGGGGCTGGGTGCGAGAGGATTCACCAGAGACAGAGTGGGGAGCAGAACAGGCAGATCCACTGAAACACACTGTTGAGGGGAGTAGGGGGGAAGACAGGAGAGGTCTGCTGCACTGTATGTGGATTAGTTGCTCCCAGGCTGGGATCAAACTCATGCGGCAGTAGCTGGCTATAGCTTGATAGCACTGAGACTTTAACCCCTGTGCCACCAGGGAGGCCCCTAAAGCTAGGAAATTTTAACTCTTTTTTCAATAGCATACTTTCCTTATGGTCAAACAAGGCATCAAGAATTTTTTCTAATGAACTTGGCAAAAGGGAGTAAAATAAAGATGTCTCTTCTACATATTTTATACTAGAGTTGGGATGCAAAGCTGGATGATGCCTAAGAGTATAACATTTGTAGTAAGAGAACTCAGGGTTTAAATTACTTTTGCTGTGTGACCTTAGAGAGCTCTCTCTCTTTTTTTATTGAAGCAAAATATTTTGCTACAAAATAATGCATGGCAGCTGCAATAAAAAATATGCAAACCACATCTGACAAACACAGATAGAAAACTCGATAATTTCTTTTTCTCTCTCTCCATTTTACCATCCAGAGAAAGTCATATTTACAGCACGCCCGTAGGAAACTTTCTCTATACATATTTTTTTCTGTCATGTAAATGCTATTGATATTTAACCAAAACAAAGGATTGCATTTATTAACAGAAATCTTACTGAAAATAATGTAATTATGTGGGTGAATTGTTTAAACTCTCTAAGCCTTGGTGTCCTCAGCTTTAAAATTGGAAATGTTAAGTCCTATTTCAAAGAAATCGGATAAGAATTTGATGAGTGGACAAAAAACAGTGTTTAGCTGAATGACTGAAATATGGAAAGAGCTCAATAACTCTGAATGTTAAGCATACACCTTGTTCATTTTCTCTTCTCTGATTGCACTTCACTTCAGGGGTACCATGGTTATTCAAGCACATACTCTTTTAATCTTATACTTTTACTTTGTATGAGAGATATACTACACCAAGAATATATCTCCTCACCAGAGAACTAACTCTTTGAGAAGAAGTTTCCATTCATTTTTGAATAGGGTGTTTCATTGTATGTTTATGATAAAATGTCTATCTTAATTTTACATTTAGATTCATTTACTTTTGTGTTAAAAATTAGTTTTCCTTAACCAAAATAATCTTTAAAAAGAATAAATTTGGATATCTCACACATTCTAATTTCAAAATTTACTACAAAGTCACAGAAATTAAAGCATAGTAGTATTGGCATAAAAAAAGACATATAGAGGGCTTCCCAGATGGCACAGTGGGTGGAGCGCTTTGCTGTGAAGATGTCTGCAGCCTCTCCAGCAGGGGCTTGATTCCTAGGCAGTCAGGGAGGATCACACATGGCGCAGCAGACCTCTCCTGTCTTGCCTGCTGCTCCTCTTAGCAGTGTCTTCGGTCGGTTTGCCTGTTCTGCTCCCCGCTCTCTTTGGTGAATTCTCTCACCCTCCCATGCCTCTGACCTGTATCCCAGTTCTTGTGTAAATAAATATATATTTTTATATATTTTTTTATATATCCCCCACCAGAAGTGCGGGGGGGGGGTGAGAGAATTCACCAGAGCCAGAGCGGGGAACAGAACAGGCAGACTGATGAAATACACTGCTGAGGGGAGCATCAGACTTGGCAGGAGAGGTCTGTAGCGCCATGTGGGACCCTTGCCGGTGGCCAGGGATTGAACTGGCGCTGCAGAGGCTGTGGGCAGCTTTGCAGCCCAGTGCTCAACCGCTGCGCCACCAGGGGAAGCCCTAAATAAATAAATCTTAGGGAAAAAAAGACATATGGAACTGTTGTGCCCAAGATCAGCAGACTTGGTGAGCATAGCCTCCAAGAATCCAAAGACAGCTGATGCAAATACAAAAGGGAGTTTATTACGGGCTCAAGTCCGGGCTCATGGCACCTACCAACACCGTGGCAGATAGCGAGAGCCCCAAACAGAGGAAGTAGGGGTCTATTATAGGGTCACGAGCATCGCGAATTTTGAAAGAAGTTGGCAATTACTCATTGGCTACTACAAAGGCATTTTGGCACACGAGGTTACAGTTTCAAACTGACTGGACGGTTAGAGATGTTGTCCCATTTATGGATAGGACTGCCCTCATTGGCAGCTCTGGTGGTCTGCTTTTTCGTCACCAAGTGGAGTGAGGGTTGTGACTGCTGAAACTATCTCCGGAATGCAGCTGGACAAGGACTAACATATCAAGGTGGAGGATATACAAAATGGCGAAACCTCGGCTAAGCTTGGTTCCACAGAACAAAGGAGTAAAAGAAGACAGAAATAAATCCTCATAGATATGGTTTAAATATTTCCAACAAGAGTGTCAAATCTACTTAATAAGTACAAACTTTGCAACAAATGGTGTTAAGAAAACTAGATATAAACACTCAAAAAGGGGCCTCCCTGGTGGCACAAGGGGTTAAGTCTCAGTACTCTGAGGCTATCTGCAGCCACTGCAGCATGACGAGGTCAATCTCTGGCTGGCCAGAGAGCTAACCAACATGGCGCAGCAGACCTCACCTGTCTGGTCATCTGCTCCCCTCCATTGCTCCCTTCAGCAAAGTATTTCAGTCAATCCACCTGTTCTGGTCCCCACTCTGTCTCTGGTGAATAATCTCACCCCCTACACCTCTGACCTGTACCCAGCTCTTGTATGCATAAATAAATAAATAAATAAATCTTTTAAAAAACATCCAAAAAACTTAATTTGTGTATTTATGTTACCATATACAAACTTAGCTCAAAATGAATGAATGAACTAAATATAACTGCTATGATCAAACTCACAGAGAAAAACCTAGGGGAAAGCTTCATGACATTGAATGTGATAATGATTTCTTGGCTATGACTTCAAAAATACAGAAAACAAAAGACAAAATATAGATACATTGGACGTTATAAAAATTAAAATTGTGGTCGATCAAAACACTCTGACAACAGATGAAAACATAACCCACAGAATGGGGGGAATATTACAAATCTCATAGCTGGCAAAGTATTGATATCCAGAACAGAAAGAATCCTGCCAACTCAACAACATAAAAACAAATAACCTGATTTTAAGCATGGGCAAAGAACTTGAATACAATATATACAAATAGCTAACAAGCTATATTCAGAAAGACAATAAGATATATAAATAGCCAGCAATCCCATGAAATATATACTACCTTATTAGTTGCTATGGACATGCAAACCAAACCCACAATGAGATGCCATTTCACTCCAATTGGGATAGCTATAATGAAAAGATCTGAAAATAACAAGTATTGTTACTTCCAGGTAGAATGTGACCTAGACTGGGTTGACTGTGGAAAAATTAGAACCTTTATGTATTGCTGGTGGGAATATAAAATGGTGTCACCACTATGGAAAACAAGGATGATAGTTTCTCAACATATTAAATACAGGCATATCATGTGAATTGGCAATAGCAGTTCTGGGTGTATACCCCCCAAAAGTGAAAGCAGGGACTTGAACTGATATTTGTATCCTCATAGTCATACAGTAACAGGGTGGTCCCCAGGAAAGGGGGAGGTTCCAGGTTTCCTGCCCCACCCAAAAGGAGGGTGGAGCTGAGCAGGAGAGAAGAAACTGCAGAGGAGACTGAGGAAGGAAGGAAGCAGGATGGAGCCAGAAAGAGACATGGAGGAGGCACAGGGAGCCCAGAAACGTGAAGAAACTACATTTGCTTTTTGGTCGTGGACGGTTGACACACAGATGTGGGTGAGAGACCCATGGGGAGGTGACAATGGCAGTTTTTGTCTTGATTTTGATTTTGCTCTTTTCCTTCTAGACTTGTCTGGTTATTTCTGATCCTTTTCTGTGGGTCCCCACTGGAAGGTGTTTTAGACTTGTGACAGGCTTTGGGGCCTTGTTCTGAGCCAATCCTGCTTGGGTGGACTTTTACCCACAAAGGGGAAGGGTAACTTTGGGTACTTGATTTGGAAACTATATTCTTTGTCTTTCCTATATTGTTTCCTAATTGTATTAAATTTCCTTCCCATTAAAGTCTCATATGTTTTGTGTTGACGTGGCGGATGGCAGAACCTATTTAGAGCAGGCAGGTTTGCGGGGTCTAGATGCCCCTCTCCCTGTCCTGTACAAATACGAGCATTATTCACAGTAGCCAAAGACAGAAGCAACCCACCTGTTCATCAACAGATGAATGGATGAACAATGTATCTACATTTAATGGAATTATTATTCAATCTGACAATGAGAGGAAATTTTTAACACATCCTACAACTTGGCTGGATTTTGAAAACATTGTGATAGGAGATAAATCCAATCCTAAAAATACAAATACTGTGTGATTTCATGGGATTCCTAGAGTAGCGAAATTCAGCCATGAAGTAGAATGATGTTGCCAGGGGCTTGGGTGAGGAGGAAGGAGGAATTAATGTTTAATGGGAAGAGTTTCAGTTGGGGAAGAAAATCAATGGTGGTGATTGCACAATGTGAATATACTTAATGCCACAGAACGAGACACTTAAAAATGGTCAAATTGGGGCCTCCCCGGTGGCGCAGCGGTTGAGCGCTGGGTTGTGAAGCTGCCCGGGGCCTCTGCGGTGCCGGTTCGATCCCCGGCTGCTCCCCGGCCACCGGAGGAGGGTCCCACATGGCGCGCAGACCTCTCCTGCCGCCCGCTGCTCCCCTCAGCAGTGTACTTCGGTCCTTCTGCCTGCTCTGCTCCCCGCTCTGGCTCTGGTGAACTCTCTCACCCTCCCGCGCTTCTGACTGTACCCAGTGCATGTATAAACAAAAACAAAAACAAAAAAAAAAACAAAAAAAAAAAGGTCAAATTGTACATTTTAAGTTATATACATTTTACCACAAAATTAGTGTTTTTTGCTATTCAGTCTTATATTCTTTATTTTCCTACCTATTTAAAAAGTAGGCTTGAGAAAAAGAGAAAAAATTTTCTCCTTTGTTTTTATATTCATTGGCATCTTTCTGGATCTTATTCTTGAACAGAAATGTTCTAGGGAAATTTAATCAATTATACTCTGGAAGCATCTGTGATGCCTATAATTTTTCCCAGAATAGAAAATCAACAACAGAATCCTTGGGCTCAAAGATAATTGAATCTAATTCCTGAGAGTTACAAAGATGCTGAGACCTGGGGGGATTTCGTGACTTGCAGAGATAACTCAGCTGCTGTTGAATACTGTGGGTCCACTGGTTTTACTGCTTTAACAGAAGTCAAGGGGTTTACAGGAGATGTACTATTTGGGGTGCAAATCACTTTACCTAGAAAAACAAAGTACTGACTAATTCAGTATACAACAAAGCCATTAGAAAGACAGGAATAGAAAAGGGCTCAAAGAAGCCTCAGGCAGTAGATTTTTGATCCCAAGTCACTGCATTCAGTATTAACACAATTGAGGCCATGAAACTGCTCACTTCCCTCTACGGAGTTTAATTACAGGGCATTCCCCATAGAATGCTTATGAGATTAAGTGAGATAGTGCGTATAGAACGTTTGCATTGGAATACACTCTATAACAAGGTTAACCTTGGCTATATAAAATTCCAAATTATCCCATAAGGGATACTTTTTGTTTACTTTTTATATATAAATTGATCAGACCATCAAGAAAGGGTTTAACACAAATCACCTCTTTTTTTTTAATTTAAATTTTATTTTTATATTCCCCATACAATTACAACCCCCTTATTTTGATCCCAATCCCTCCTTTCCCTGCCCCCCACCCCCATAGAGTATCTCTGGTTCATAGTTCTTTGTTGATTTTGATATTTTCTTTCTTATAGTTATTCTTTTTCCTGGTCCCTTATTTAAGTTTTCTAGATTCCTGCTATGAGTGAGACCATCTGGTATTTTTCTTTTTCTTTCTGGCTTATTTCGCTGAGCATGATCCCTTCCAGTGCCATCCATGTTGCTGCAAATTGCATGTGTTTATCTTTTTTGAATGCTGAGTAATATTCCATGGTGTATATGTACCACATATTCTTGATCCAGTCATCTATTTTTGGGCATTTGGGTTGTTTCCAAAGCTTAGTTATTGTAAATAGTGCTGCTATAAACATAGGGGTGCAGGTGCTCTTTGGAATTGATGTTTCTGTGTCCTTTGGGTAAATACCTAGGAGTGGAATTGCTGGATCATATGGAAGCTCTATCTTTAGTAGGTCAGGAAATCTCCACACAGCTCTCCATAGTGGTCCCACCAACAGTGCAGGAGAGTTCCTTTTTCTCCACACCCTCGCCAACATTTGTTGTTGCTAGTTTTTTTAATATGTGCCATTCTCACTGGTGTAAGATGGTATCTCATGGTAGTTTTGATTTGCATTTCCCTGATTACAAGTGATGTTGAACATTTTTTCATATGCCTGTTGGCCATTTGCATTTCCTCTTCAGAGAAGTTTCTTTTTAGCTCTTCTGCCCATTTTTTGACTGGATTCTTTTCTTTGTTTTTGTTGAGTCTCATCAGCTCTTTGTAGATTTTTGTTATCAGTCCTTTATCGTTAGTGTTGTGTGCAAAAATGTTCTCCCAGTCGGTGGGGTTTCTCTTTGTTTTTGTTATTGTCTCTTTGCAACACAAATCACTTCTTGAAGAGTAAAAATATTTTCCCCTTGGCTATCACTCTGCGCTGTGACCCATGTAGGGGAAATGGGTAAGAGCACAGGAATTAGGTAAAGTCCTAGGAGCCTCCTTTATTTTTCTATTATTTTTAAAATTATTATTTTTTTAATTTTATTACATTGTTGATCATTTTGTACAATATTTGATTTCTCCTCTCACGTGTAGTCCCCATAATTCTACCACCACGGCATCCGTGATCATCACCTGGGAGTCTTCTCAACCTCACTGCTTCAGAGCTCCCTTCACCAACATCACGAGCAACCTTTGGTTCCTCTCTCCCCAGGACCCGGCATGCAGAGGAACTTCATCCCTCAGACCCCCGTCTCTTAATAGTCACTTAGAGGAACATGTAGGTCTTCTCATTTGAAGGGTTTTATTGCTGTTCTCTAAAGGGCATAAAGTAACGTAATATGTTGAGGAAGAGTAAAAGTTCAGGAAATCTCTCAAAAGGGAGTAATCTCCCTGGGTTGTGTAAAATGTAGGTGAGATTAGATTTGCCTAATTATTAGCCAGTTTCCACAGAAAGACCCTTTTATTATTTCTGATTCTTTTATTCTAAAAAATAGTATTCATAGAATGATTATATCACAATTCCAAAACAATATAATTGTAATTTTGATATAAATATTATTTCAACTTTTTTCTTATTTATTATGGATTTTATTCACCAATTTGCTGTCTCAAGTGCCTGGGAAATTGTATGAAGAAATACTATTCTTAGATATTCCTTAAAGTACTTGAGACTTACGAAGTTTTAAATGGCAAATTTCTTGATAATTACTTATGTTTATTAGACACTTGTTAGTTATGGTACCTTGAGGTATGCAGATAAAAACCAGACAGCAGGCTGTGTGCAAGCTTTAGGAAAAGAACACTTCATCATCTATGCACACTAGTAGTAGTTGTAGGCACACGCTAGATTGTTGAAAGGTTAAATAAATTAAAGAATGAATAGAGAAAAATTAGTTGCCTGTTTATTGTTCATTGTTCATTAATATTGATTTTCTCCTGATTATTTTTTCTGTTGTGGATTTCCCATTCTACAATTAATACAAGTATCTATTATTTTGATGAAATGCTGTCATTAAAAAATGAGCTAAGACAATAATGCCATAATGCTGGGCATCACTTAATCCTTGGCCTGATATTTGTTATATGGAACAAATTAATTTTACCACAATCCTGTGTTGAATATTCTGGGTTATTCCAAGAATTGAAGTTGGGAAAGGAGCAGTTTGGGGGACATTCCAGAGTGAATTTAAGCAATGAACTTGAAGGAGCCCATTCTATTGAAATAACGAAACTTGAACGGACTAGATCCCCATGCTTAAGGTGATCAGTGTGGATCAGACTCCCAAAAGAACTGCCGGGAAAACCTGCTAATTGCTTTTCTTTTTATTGTGAACTTGCTTTCTTTTTTTTATTTTTTATTTTTATAGAAGCATGTTTTATTTTATTTTATTTATTTATTTGTTTGTTTGTTTTGTTTATACGTGCACTGGGTACAGTCAGAAGCGCGGGAGGGTGAGAGAATTCACCAGAGCCAGAGCGGGGAGCAGAGCAGGCAGAAGGACCGAAGTACACTGCTGAGGGGAGCAGCGGGCGGCAGGAGAGGTCTGCGCGCCATGTGGGACCCTCCTCCGGTGGCCGGGGAGCAGCCGGGGATGGAACCGGAGCTGCAGAGGCTGCGGGGGCAGCTTCGCAACCCAGCGCTCAACCGCTGCGCCACCGGGGAGGCCCCTGAACTTGCTTTCTTTATATCTGTAACTGTCTTAATTGATACATATTGTAACATTAATTTATACTTGTCAGGTTTTTTTCTTTTGCCTTTCATGTTCTATTTTTGATCTTTTCTTTTCTCATAAATGTATATATTTTTTGCTTCTCAAAACCTGTAAGAGTTTTTAAGAAAATGCAATTATTTTGTGAAAGAAATGTCACAGATGTCTGATGTAATTCATAACCATTTTGAAGGCTGGAGCATGATCACTAGTTAGCCTTACATAGAAAAGTTTTGTTTGTTTGCTATACTGTCTGGGAAATAACATCTAAGTCTACTGTTCTCTATAATTCTTTGGTTTCTTTTTTAAGAAAGGAATTACAGTTATCATAGGAATTAAATTTATTGTCATATAATATTCCCAGGAAAAATAATTATCTCTGTTTCACAGAAGGATGTATAAACATTCAGAAAACCTAAGTAGAGTTAAACATTCTAAAACCTGCATAGTCAAACAATATAATATCGAAACTCTGATTCACTTTTTTTAAAAAAAAAATATTTTGTTTTATTTGAAGCCTGCCTACTGCTTCTTTTCTGTCTTCTGTTTGATAGAAACAGCTGCACTCATAGTGGAAATCTTTCGAATATGGCTTCTGCATAAGGGAAAAAAAAAAAAAACCCAAAACTATTGCAGTTTTTCCGATTAATTTTCACATCTTCCTAAAAGCTCTTCTTTTAAAGAAATATCATCTTGGAAA
This sequence comes from Talpa occidentalis, assembly GCF_014898055.3. Taxonomy (NCBI): domain Eukaryota; kingdom Metazoa; phylum Chordata; class Mammalia; order Eulipotyphla; family Talpidae; genus Talpa; species Talpa occidentalis. The sequence continues at coordinate 122,213,523 of NW_023602073.1, read as the reverse complement.
TAATTTGGATGACTCCTTTAAAGTAAAAAATGTATTAACTTATTCTTAATCCCATAATCTCCTACCAACCTCCTAAATATTTTCTGTATCAGCTTTCTTGTTTATAAATTTCAAATAACATGGAAATATTTTGTTACTTTTTTCCATTTCAATTTTAAAATAATAACATTTAATTTAATTGAGTCTTGTGTTATGTCTTTCTCTAGCATCACGTTATCAATAAACTCACAGCTTTCTCTTAATTCAGACATAATTTACTGAAAATTTTCCTTAAAATATTGGTTCGCATATCTGTTTTCTGACTTCTACTGTTTATCTGAAGTATTTTGCTTTTTATTCCAGAAAATATTTGCTATTACTGAATTTCATATTACCTCAGTTAAGCCTCCCTTTTAATCTATGTTGCTATGTGATTTACAGGCAATATCTGGATGTTTAGACTACTGATTTCAAGTGCTTTCTGCCAAGCTCAGTTAACTTTGTTAAAGTGATTAATTGACAAGCGTGGGCATCACTATTTATTCTGCACTTAGAAGATGAGAGCAATCAGGAATATAGGGTGCAAGGGACTAATGAAAGAACTCTTCTGAGGGTATGGGAAAAGTCAGGTAGGGAAGCAGGGGCAAAAGGCAACTATGGAAGGGAGTGCTAATTGATTGTCCTTGACACAGATGGAGAATCTATGATGGTGGACTCTAAATCCTACTGATAGGCTTGTATGTTTTGGGAACAAAGAGGAGGCCCGGGTAACTTGAAGGAAATCGAGCAAAAGAGTTGTGTAATCATCAGAGATAAGGTATATAATCCTTCCAGAGTTTGTGATAAGAATGGACTATAGGCAAAAAGTTGTATCAAAGGTAAATGAGTAGGAGACAATTATAATAATCCAGTGTACAATTGAGAGTAGAAAGGATTAGTGACAATGGGGCAAAATTGGGTAGATTTTGAAAGCAGAGTCAACAGGATTTGCTGATATATGAAATGTGGAAATTGAAAGAGGAGAAAGAGGTGGATCCATTCTCTATTTATTGAGTCAGTGTATGTTAGACATTGTGTTAAGTATCTTGGCCTAGAAAGATAAAAAAGCACAGCTCCTGCTCTTAAGGTGCAGATGACCTAGTACATTTTTTCTAAACTTTTGACTGCAACAGTAAAATATAAATTTAATTTGTGGCCCAGTATGTGCAAACATACATCTGCAAAACTGAAACAAAGATTTCAAGAAATTATATTTATGCATATAATTGAAAAATTAAGACTATTATTTTAGAAATATAAAAATACAAATTTGTTTTATGTCTTGTTTCATTATTTAAAATGTTGGTCACAATCCATTAAATAAGTGGTTCTCAAATATTTTGGTCTCAGGGACTCTGCCAACTTAGAAATAAGGCCCCTAAAAAGCTTTTATGTGAGATATATCTATTGATATTTACTAAATTATAAATTAAATGGATAACCAGAATTATTTAACTTATATACAAATGACAATAATAAATCCATTATCTGTTAACTTATTTTTTAATGAAAAACTGTTCTTGAAAAAACTCATGCAAAAATTGGTAAAGAAGCATTGTTTTATATTTTGCAAATATTTTTAATGTGTTAGACAGATTCTTTTATCTGCTTCTGGGTTCAGTCAGTAGAAACATGTTATTTTACTTGGGGTATATGAAAAAAGTCTTTCCTTATACAGAACTGTAGGTAGAAAATGGAGGGAGCATTTCAATAGCCTTTTGAAGGGAATTATGGATGCTCTTGTTACACCAAAACTCAGTAAGTATATCATAGAATATGAAACTGTGAATAAAATTTTAGTTCATTTTTATCAAAATCTCTTGGCCTGTTTTGTACTCAGAATGTATTTTTTCATACATGCATAATTTGGGAGGATCACACATTGGTCATTTGGAAAATAATGGTTTACTGAGTTACAAAGATTTTCTAAGTATTTATATACTTCACTATATGATATTTAAAAAATTGAATTTGTTAATGTCATCATCCCTCTCATCAGAAAAGTCATCAAGTATTGGGAAGCTATCATAGTGGTGGGCACAGCTTTGAAAAATTCTAATTTTTGTTTGAAGTCTTGAATTTCATAATGACAATGATATAGACTAACTTTTTTCATGTTCAAGAAAATGTTGGTCAAATACCATAGTCTGAATAACAATTGTGTTTTCACATAAAAATGATGTATCATTTCAAAAATACCTAGTTCATCTTTTAGCTCAATTGCATAAGAATTTTCCTCCAGACAACATCTTTTATTATTCCCCTATGGTGACGGTGAATATTGAAAAGATGTATACTTAAGGCTGAGATTTAATAAAGTGAATGTTAGAAATATTTCATCAAGGACATTCCTAAGTAAAATTGGCATTTAAAAAATGGAGTAAAATGCAGTGAATAAATACAGTAGCTACTAGCATAATTTGGTAATGCTGCAAAAATAGTTCTGCTGTTTTGTTAAGGGTTTGCAATTCTACCCATTATTCTCTTTGTACCATCAGTGCAAATATTGACATAGTAATAATGACAAATGACATATTTGTATTATAATGAAAGTAATATTGATCTTATGGATCTCCTGAAAATATTTTGGAGTGCCTCAGTTCCCAGAGTTCCACAGACTATGCTTTGGGAACTACAATGCTAAATGGATTTGGCAGCCCAACAAGTGGTGAATCACAGTTTGATACAGAGAACACATTAAGGCAGAAAGATCAAAAAAGAAAGAAATTTGGAGTACATGGAAAAAAAAATCATTTACTAGATTTTACATTATAACCACCAACCAAGGTCATGGCTAGTAGTTGAATGAGAGGGTGTTCAATTTGTATTTATCCAATTTCAAAGGTTATATTCTTTACAATATAAATGTCATCATTTTATAGGGAAATGTGGTGAAAAAATGATCATTTATTTATCCAACAAATATTTGTTTAGTATCTTCTATAAGGGAGATGCTATTCTAGCATCAGAATATTATTCTAGGTATCATAACATGCAAAGTCTGCTTTCAGTCCAGAGGTCACAAAATTTAAAAAAAAAAGTAGATAACAAAACAAATAAAATGACATTCAGACTGTGTTAAATTCTACAATGGGAATATTGAAATGCAAGTGTATTGCCCAGGCATTATGTAATAGAGGATTACACTAAGGCCTTCTACCTGTACCTTTATCCACAAAATAGGGAGTCTCCTGAACCAAGGGTCAGGACGATCCCAAATCAATAGTTACCACATTCTCCACTCCCAGGATCTCCTGGTGGTGTTTGTATTTTAAAGGGGAAGAATGAGTCACAAGTGTTCACATTGATAGGACTGTTTCTAGAAACAAGAGGGCTGAACTGAGCCATCAAAGGATAAGCATTTAGGTGGTTTATTGAAGCAGGAAGACATGGAATAGGAAGCAAAGTGAGCTTGGACAGAAGGTACCATTTATGTTCTTGGCATTTCCTGTAAACTTTCAGGATGGCCTGAGTAAAGACTGGAGCAATTCGGTGAGTGATTTAGAGTCATACACTCAGTTAGATAGGTCAGTAAGTAACATGTGAATAGAGAGTAGGCTATCTTACTTAACATGTGAATAGAGAGTAGGCTATCTTAAAGCTGCATATCATACCTGCCTCAGATCATTTTAAACTTATCAAAACATCCACATTAAATCTTAGTTTTTGCTATAAAGTTTTTAAGCATTTTTATAGTTTTGCTTTAATAGAATTTGGCCATGAAAAACTAATTTATAATTGTCTATGATTTGATTTTTTGCAGTTATTATGTGTACTTGGAAAAACTTGTGAAGAAGAAAACTATAATCAGCCAGCAAATTATTTGTAAACAGAATGTAATTTTCTTGAGTTCTCAATTTTTAAAAACAGATACAATGCATTATGCAACTTTTAAAGTTTTATTATTTTTCATTTTGTTTTTTCATTTTTCTTTTTCAATGTTTCCTATATGTTACCTTAGTTCCTTGAAAATTTTATTGTGCTTGGGTTGAACTCTCATAGCATCATTTAATAGCCTAGGGCCTTGACTTAGAGTCTCTTGTCCAATGTAGTAGCCATTAGCCATAGAGCTATTTAAATTAAAGTTAAGATTACATTAGATGAAAAAGTCAGCTCCTCAGGTGATAGCATGTCATATTTGGGGGCTGGTAGTCACATATATTTAATGACTACTGTACTGAGGAATGGAGACATGAACAATTCTATCACCATTGGAAATTTTAATTTACAATGTTGGCCTAGGCCAATCACAGCTTTGGGGGTACAGACACTGAGACTGTATACTACACATCAGGTTAGTTATGAAATATTGATAGAAGTTCTCTCAAGTGGAATATAAGGGGAAAGAGTATGAAGATGGCATATGCTTGCTGATTGCTTTGGAGAAAGGTCTCCAGATGAAGTACAAATAACATAGAGATGAGTGAGGAGGGACAAAGAAAGACTGGAGGAAAAGGTGAACAAATAAATGGGTAGAAAAGGTGATACTGATAGTTTAAAACAAATTAAGACTTTGAAAATGAGAATTTGTGGCACATGGGGGAAAAAGGGGAATGATTTAATGAAAGATAAGTTTCAAGTATCTGATTCAAGTGTGTTTTGTGCAGCATTGAGAGGAAAAAACAGATCTCCAAGATAAAAAGGAGGAAACAGCAGCTGAATCTGGCAACTGATTAAATATGAGGTGGGGGAGTGGGTAGAAAAACTTCTAAGAGACTGAAGAGAATACAGAGAGAGTTCTACGGAATTAATACAATTGATAAGGGTCCTGTTGGTGAGACTGGATAAACTTTGTGAGGAAATGAGAAAGACTTTAGCATTTATCTCTTTCAAATGAGAGGATGGTGGTGAGGGTGTCACCATCAGAAAACAGGAAAACTGCAGGACTTGATGGGGTGAGGGGTCAATGGGTAATCATTCACCCAAAAAAAAAAAAAAAAAAAAAGGTGGTTACTGCCCTGAAACAGGACTTTCTCAAGGAAGGAAGAACATAACCAGCAGTCGTTGTCTGGAAGGCACTGTGCTCAGTGAGAGGAAGGAAAAGCAATGCCAAAAGGAATGCAGAAGAGTCCAAAAGAGGAACAGCTGTGAAAGCCAGTGAAGCTCCTAGGGAAAAGGAATGACATAGACTACAGGTAGCAGAATGTCAAGACTACATAGAAAATGAATAGATCTATAACTTAAAATGCATACCTGAAAATCTTTTTCATAGTGCTTGAATTTGAGGGCAAGAAAGTGCCTTGCCCCTAGGACATGACAAAACACCTAGGAAATTCTTGAATTAGGACTTTATATTGCAAGGAGGAGATGCACAATGCTTCATAGGGTGACAACAGCTTGGATGTGGGTTTATGAGCAGTGTTTCAAAGACTGGAGGCACATGTTTACAGTAATTTGCTGAGAACAACTAAAACTTGTAAAACACTATCATTTCTAGAGCTTTTCTTGAGTTTACTATCTCATTTAAACTTGAACATGTGTCCTGTAAAGAAGGCACTCCTTTTACACTCATTTCATGCACAGAGAATAATGTAATTGAACTGAGAAGATGATGAATGCTTGGATCTAACAATTCCATCTTTTGTGGTCCTTCTAGTTCTTCCCAGATTCCTAAGCCTACACTTAAAAACTTTGTAACCTGTTTCCCACATATGAATTGCCACATTCCACCTGTTTTTTTTCAACCCACATCAAAGTATTTTGAATTGAATCTAATTGCCCTAGGAGTATATAATATTTTAAAATTTCACCCTTGACCAGGAATCAGAAGAATTTCTTTTTAAAAAATATATTTTATTTATTAATTTTTTTTATTTTCTTACATTTTTGTTCATTTTTGTACATTTGATTTCTCCCCTGAGGTGTAATCCCCATAATTCTCCCACTACCACATCACCTGAAACTGTCACCATAGTCCCTTGTGCTCTTCCCTCCCCTGTTTTGACTCCTTTTTCCCCTCCCCTGCTGTACACCTCAGATTTATAGTTTGCCTACAAGTTTTGTCCTTTTTCTTTTTGACCCATTGTTCCATTTTCCTATATTTCTCCCATCAGCGAAATCATCAGATATTTTTCTTTTTCCTTCTGACTTATTTCACTGAACATAATCCCTTTTAGCTCTATCCATGTTACTGTAAATGGCATGAGTTTATCTTTTTTGATTGCTGAGTAGTATTCCATTGTGTATATGTACCACATCTTCTAGAACCAGTCATCTGTTTTTGGGCCTTTAGGTTGTTTCCATATCTTAGCTATTGTAAATAGTGCTGTAATAAACATAGGAGTGCAAGTTTCCTTTTGAATAATGTTTTTGTGTCTTTTGGGTAGATTCCTAGGAGTGGAATCGCTGGGTCATATGGTAGATCAATTTTTAGCAATTTGAGGAACCTCCACATGACTTTCCATAGTAGTTGGACCAGTTTGGCTTCCCACCAGCAGGGTAAGAGTGTGCCTTTTTCTTTACATCCTCACCAACATTTGTTGTTGCCAGTTATTTTTTTAACATAGGCCTTTCTCACCAGTGTGAGGTGGTATCTCAATGTTATTTTGGTTTGCATTTCCCTGATTATGAGTGATGTTGAACATTTTTTCATTTACCTATTGGCCATTTGCATTTCCTCTTTGGAAAAGTGTCTTTTTAGCTCTTCTGCCCATATTTTGGCTGGCTTGTTTGCTTGGAAACAAACAAATTTCTAAGGGTGAACTCCTGCCTATGTCAAAGAATTGGCTTACTTTTTGTTTTTTTTTTAAAGATTTATTTATTTATGCGTAAATGAACTGGGGTACAGGCCAGAGGTGTGGGGGGTGAGAGGAGTCACCAAAGACAGAGTGGGGAACAGAACAGGCAGATTGACTGACGTACACTGCTGAGGGGAGCAGTGGGCAAGACAGGAGAGGTCTGCTGTGCCATGTGGGTAGCTCCGTGGCCGTCTGGGGATCTAACTCATGCTGCAGTGGCTGCAGATAGCTTCATAGTTTGTATCTTAACCCCTTGCACCACCATGGAGGCCCTCAGAGAATTGATTTATATTTCGACTCAAGACAATTAGAAATGCCCTAGTATAGAGTTTGTGTTTTTCCAACCTTAATGAGTTTTTTGAAGATTTATTTTATTTATTTATGCATACAAGAGCAGGGGTGTAGGCCAGAGGTGCTTTGCGGGGTGGGGTGGGGTGAGAGAACTCACCAGAGACAGAATGGGAGCAGAACTGGCAGATTGAGTGAAATACACTGCTGAGGGGAGCAGCTGGCGAGGCAGGAGAGGTCTGCTGTGCCATATGGGTAAGCTCCCTAGGCAGGGGTCTAACTCAAGCTGCAGTAGCTGCCAATAGCTTCATAGTGCTGAGACTTTACCCCTTGCACCACCAAGGAGGCCCAATGAGGTTTTTGATAGAAGGGGAAGTGTTTGAATTCCTCTTGATAGCAACAGATTTTAGAAAAATAAAGAAAAATTACATGTTGATGAAACTACACCTTACAAGTATTTTCCACATAAAAACTTTTGATAAAAGCATATTTCTCTAACAGAAAAATAGGCAGCAATTTTTATTCAAGAACTTTAATCAAGAGCAGTTCTCTCCCATTGGAGACATGGATTAAAGACTTGATCTTTTTTTTTATTTCCATTTCTGCTCTGTGAATAAGAAAATGTAGAAGAGATTCACAGGCAATATGTCTGATTTAAGCTTTTTAAAAGATTAGCTAAGGGAAACCCTTTCATTATCTCTAACAAAAAGTTTAAAGAAGATGAACAGCAACTCATCATGTTAATTCTCTAGTTAAAACTTTCCCAGAGGCACCAATCTCCTTCAGGAAAGATTCTAGATACCTTAGCTTGACAAAGGACTATTGTCCTCTGTTGCTCACAACCTATAGTTCAGTCCATCCCCTCTTTTAATCTGGTCTCTCCATCTCAGTCACAAAAGTAATCCCCAAATACAAATCATGTTTTATGACTCTTTAAATTCTACCTCACATTTCCTTTTCTTTGTGAATCTTCCAGAACTCCCAGGGACTGAGTGCTCATATAAAGCTCCCTTGTTTATTCCCTTGTTCATTATTTATGCATTTTCTAGTTTATGTATCTCCAGTTTTTGAGCTCTTTGAGACAAAGTTTCTTGCCTTAACAACCTTTATGATTAAATGACAGCCCTGAAATATTTTAATAATAAACATCTTTAAATTGATAAATGAGGTATATACACTGAACAGATAAATGACTGGATTATAGGAGCTGGATACATTAGAAAGTAGTAAGGTGTGAGGACAGTTTATTAGCGCAATATGTGAAGCAGCAGTTCTGATGTTTCTGAAAATATTCTCTACTATTTCTGTTTTAAAAAAAATCCTGAATAGTTGACTTAATAAGTAGTTCAGTTTGACTGGGATATTAATGGGTGTCTCATTCCCCGATAAGGCATAGGACTTGTGCTTTGGGTCACTTGAAAAAAAGCACTTATGGTGATGGTAGAATCATTCAGTCACTTAAACAGAAGAATGTGTATACAAGAATGATGAATTCTCTTGAGTTGAACTTGAATACATAATTTAAAGTGATGGCAAGTATCAGAGCAACCATAGCACAGCAGATCCATATAGTGAGCTAATTGAGAAGGAAATATACATAATTTTTAATCTTCAAAATCAATTCCAAGTGCTTTTAATCTCATTAGAAATTTTCTTCTAGTGTATTTTAGATATGTTCTAAACATAATTTGTAAAGGGTGATTTAAATATGGGTTCTGTGGAGTGTTAGTTTTTTTAAGTTTCATTGCCAAGTTTGGGAAACATTGGGTTAAGAAGAATAAATTTTTTTTAATGTTGTTTTTAAAACTTGGTGATACATTATAAATCTCCAAGAGATGGGGTATAGAGTAGTTCTAAAGTTTTCTTCACAACAGACTTCATTCTCTTTTGCTTTCTTTTAATGTAACTCAATGTCATACTCTGTTCTTCCGCTCTTCCTAACAAAATATTAGACTGGTTGGTTTATAAACAACAGAAAGTTATTTTTCATAGTTTCAGAGAATGACAAGGTACAGTATGGTCTCATTTTGGTAAAAGCTCTCTTGGTTTCACCAAATGCCTTCCCTATGTTCTCACATGATGGCACAACCAAGAATCTCTCTGGAACCTTCTTCAGAAGACATTAACCACACTCATAAGGACTCCATCCCCCAAACCTAAGCACCTTCCAATTCCCTGACTCTTAACACCATCATCTTTGGAGGTAAGGATTAGAAGGGGACACAAACATTCAGACCATGACACTCAAGCACCCTGGAAAGTCGTCTCCTAAAATTCATATTCATCTGGATATAACTTATAAAAGTATATTGCTCTTCTGTCATGCCTTAAGTTAAAAGAAAAAATAAAAGCAAGCAAGGGGACATTACATGATGCTGTGAGATTTTTAAGAGATATCCTTTGAATTATAATCATTCTTAACCTTTCTTGCAAAAGTGAGAAGCTAACACTTGAATACTAATGTTTATACATATGTTTGCTTGAGATGAAATGGTAAAACTGGTATAACATGTAGTGTACTTATAGAGAACAAAGTTCTTAAGAAACTCTTAATTTAGAACAGCATTTCCTAAAGAGTGGTTCTTAGTATCTACTAGATAGATGGGAAGACCCATCTAGATAAGAAGGCAAGTAAATGATCTACTGCCATGATTTTTTTTTCTCCTGTTCTGGAATTAAAAAAAAAAAAAATTAAAAACCTTGTCCTTTCTTGTAATACACACCCACATCTGTGTCAACTTCAGATTTCCCACTTAAAATAAACACAACAAGGTGGGAATGAGGAGAGAAAGAGGAAGTGTTTAAACAATAAATCACCCTGGGCTTGATATAGGCCTAAACCTTTCAAGAAGTGAGATTTATTTTGAGCATAATTGCAAGATGAAAATGCCAGAGTATTTCACACATAAGTAGCATATTTGAACCAAAAAAAAAGTATAAATTAAAAAAAGCAAATAAGTTAAAAATGAATTATAAAGAAGTCTCAAATTTTTTTTTTGGATCAGATTTCATAAGGCAACTTGTACCTTTCTATATTTGACTGTTGGGGGTAGGGGTCTTTTTTTCTTCCCAGAAAGGACCTGATAGGAAATGATTCTTTCCACTAAATCAAGGGGGTATATTTACATAGTTCCTCCTGCTTTGACCAGGAAATCCTGTGTAGAAAAACAGCAGAAAAAGGAGGGAAAAATATAGCCTGTTTATGTTTTCTTAAACTTCCTCTGCTCTACCCTTAGAACCATTTGAAAGACATCTCACTTTTTTTTTTTTTTTTGGTAAACCAAGATGTCAGCACTGAAGCTCATATTTCTGGGTTTGCATGTCTCGTGTTGACAAAAACCTAAGACAGTGGAGATTTCGGATCATTTTTCTTTCAATCCTGGGTCTGTTCAGTCCCACCAGGGATGGTTGAGTCTCCATGTGCTAGAGAAGGCATTCTTGCTTTGCAGGTTTCTAATCTGATCTCCTGTTGACGTCTGAGAGCTGTGCGTCAAAGGCAGAAGGGATATAGGCTCTGTGATCTCTCTCCTGAATGACAGTGACGCTGCCAGCCAGAAGGGGCTGTCACTTTAGATTCCACAGCAACACGAGCAGCTGCAGCTGCCGCCTTAGGGAAAACCATATGCGCCAACATTTTGAATGTGCTTTTAGGTTTGCTCGGAATGTATAGACTTGTTGCAGTTGTTTTGCAGGATTCTGGTATTTGAAATCTGTCACAAAGCCAATTCCAATTTGGGTAACAATATAACCCTGAACCCTGGGTGCCATGTACTAAATTTTACTTTACTGTTCACACATGCTTACTGACAAGTTCTATGAACCACATGTTATAAATAGGGGAACTACCCGGTGTCTAAAGACACATGATGAGTCAGTTCTATAAATGGTAACCCAGTGGCATGTCTAGTCTGTAGTAACTTTCAACCCTTTATGTTCTACCTCTAACTATTCTATCCGTGGGAAGGATGGGGGGCATTTTATTGCCACCTGTGAATGAAGAATTAGCAAGTTAAGTCAATTATTCTAGAAACATTTTAATTGAAAGTAGCACTATTATAATTCAGAGGCAGAAAAATCCTACCTTCTACATTATACAAACATATATATATATGCACACATATATATTTATCTATGGTGCTTATTGTGTAGTCAAATGTAATTCATTCTCAAATTCCTTTTCATTGTAAAGCACATAGGCCTTGCTTTCCCCTGACCTGAATCTCTCTTCTGTAACTGTTTTCCTAAATTTTCTGCTTTTTTAACTTTAAAAGTGTGCATATGACAATTTAAGATTATATCACAGGATTCACAGATAGAAAAGCCTTGCTTCATTCTTGTTTTACTCGCTGAGGCTCTTTACTCTTAACCTCGATGGTATTTGATACTTTCGGAACATAGTTGAATTGTTTGATCCAGTCGTGAGAAACTTTCTTACACAAAAGGAGCAAACGAGAGAAACGAAGTCCTAATATGATGAACTTCCACTATGGGAGACTTTGCCTGTCAGGAAGGGACGGGGCACGCTGCCTAAGACAGGGTGCTCCTGGCCTTGTTCTCCTCAAATCTCTGTACAAAGAACAGTGTCTGGCATGAAGTACGGACTATCTAATATTTATTGAGGGAAAGCATGAAAGAATGAATAAGCAAATGAATAAATTGCAGGCTTTTTTGGAGGAGGTTTTGATATTCTGGTAAGGAAAAAGAAGACTGGGCAAACTCTTCCAGCCATTTCCCTTGTCTTCACCTTTAATAACATAAATACATGTCTCATACATTGAAGGAGCTGAGGTCTCCTTCCTCAATCCATTTTCAAAACAGCTACTGATTTTCATGTCTAATTAAGTCCTCAGGTCTTCTGATGTCAGAAATATACCAATATGGTGCTCTTGTGTGCTGTTCCCAAAATTCAGAGATCATGAACTTTGTGGTAAGCGCTGCTGTTTTTCATTCGGGGGATTTCCTCAGCTATAATTCCTCACAAATACTTGGTGTTCTATTAGCATTATTGTTGACTTGAATTATTAAATTTCGAAAGCATTTCTTCAAAGATGATTGCAATAATATTTCTACTTAGTATAAATAGTTCTTTGATTATTTTATGCTAACTTGGGATGCTTAGAACATTCCAAAAAAATTCTTTTTATCACTGAGCTTATTTTACTTAGGCATTGGTTATTTTTTTCTCATGTGAATACTTACTCTGTCTCTCTTGCTTAAGTACCATGTGTCTTTCTGAACCTCAGTTTTGTGTGTGTGTATGAAATGGAAATATTTATCTTTTGAAGAGTTAGTAGTATTGAAGAGAGTTCATACAAATAGATAAAATTCCTGGACATTTTTAATACTCTGCTTAAATCTGCCAGTTATTACTATTGTGTGCAATTAATACAAGGACGAGGTGACAGACACTAAAATGAAAATTACATTGGTTTTACTCTTTTATTTTCCAGTTATGTTTATTGAGATAAAGTAGGTTTACATCATTGTTTCTGCTTTGGGTATTATAGTCCAAACCTCTACAAATGCATGCTTTTATGTGTCACAACATGCCCATCTCCAGCACCCCAATAATCCTCTACCATGTTCCATTGGGCTCCCTGCTTTCTCTCTCCATTCTGCCACCCTCCCCCCTCAAGTTGCCTCAGTTTTACAGTCAGAGGTGAAAGATTTGTTACTGTTTTGTCTTCGTCTGACCCTTTGCTTTATTTCTCTGTAGTCTACAGAGAAGTGAAACCATCAGGTATTTGTCTTTCTCCATCTGACTTATTTTGCTTAGCATTATCCTCTCCAGTTCCCCCCAAGTACTCACAAATGGCAAGAGTACACTTTTTTTAAAAAATATATATAGCTGGCTAGTGTTCCATTGTGTACATAGACCACCTAAGAACTCATGATTTTGCTGAAGCCACTATTTTATCCTGACTAAAGATAAATTATTTCTAGGCAAGAAATGAAAAAAGTTAGTTATTTTAGGGTAGCTACTAACGTTCTTTTTTTTTTTTTAAGATTCATTTATTTATGCATACAAAAGCTGGGGTATAGGCCAGAGGGGTGTGTGTGTGTGTGTGGGTGGGTTAGAGGACTCACCAGAGACAGAGTAGGAAACAGAACAGGCAGACTGACTGAAATACACTGTTGAGGGGAGCAGCGGGAGAGACAAGAGAGGTCCACTGTGCCATGTGGGTTGCTCCCTGGCCAGCTGGGGATTGAACTCATGCTGCATAGGCTGTGGACTGCTTCATAGTGCAGTGCTTAACCCCTTGTGCCACCAGGGAGGCCCTACTAACATTTTAATAGAACAAAGAATACATTGTTAGAGTACATGATGGTTGATTGCAGGGAAGGGATCACTGTTCAACATAATTTCTTTTACAATATTGTTCAGAGTAGCTATTGTTTTTGTGTTTATTTTGTTGTGATAGATAATATAAATTTTATTTAAGCACTAATGAAGTATAGGCCCTCATTTATACTTTGATATACTGTGTCAGTGTTAATAAATTTATAACTTTGCTATTAATTTACTTCTGTTGACTGGACTTTACTTTCTAGTATGAAATTGTAATGATAATATAGAAACCACTTTCTGAAATAAATGTTTAGGTTAGTAGTGATGTTTAGGTTAGTAGAATCAGCAGAGTTGGCACTTAGGTATAATCAGTTTGTTTACCAATTTGTTAGGATAGATATTTTGAGAGTTGAAATTCTACTGCAAGTAACATTTAAACAAACTTTCTGTTTCAGAATATATGCAAGTAGTAAAAAACAATGGTTGAGAATGACTTTTGTGGTCAAACACATCTGCTCTGTTGATCACTAGTGTGGTTTGATTCAATTAAGTAGTTTTTCCATGTCTTCAGGGTGAAAAGATGATATTAATAAGATGACCTATTTCAAAAGATACTGAAAATGGAATTAACTCTAGGTAATGACTTTCAATCCCTAACAAACATTGCTCAAAAAAAGGTTAGGCTTTATTACAATTTTACATTGGCTTGCCACTCTCATTACATAATAAATGATCAATTCTATATATGACAACATTGATTATTTTTAGGAACTATATATTTTTTACCTTAATGAAATTTTGACTATCAAAATAGTTAAGTCCTACCTTTTAAAAAACTTTTATAGTACCTTGAAATTTTTGTTGAAGTAACAATGGTATCTATATCAAAAATGTTTTGTGTGTATGACTTATGAACCAACATCTATCTGTATATACTATATTTTCCTTGCCACCAAAATTTTAGTATTTTTGTTTTGTTATTTCATTGGCTTTATTTATCTCCAATATATGAATGAAATGAGGAATATTTTATATGGAAATCTGATTAATAGAGTTTTCTGCTTGTAGTTGGTATGAAAACACAAATTTAATTATAAAGTTCTCATAAAATGAGAAAGGAAAGACTTTTTTATTGAGCTTCTGTGTTACAGGCAATATGTAAGGAATTTTACAAATACTACCTCATTTAATCTGCACAATAGTCTTGTAGAATAATAACTATTACTTTTTAATTTCAGAATTAAATTATAGAAATTCAATTTCAAGAGCCACACACACAGGGATATAACTGTTTTCCAACCCCCCAAGCCCCTATTTTTATTTTCTTGTAGAAAATGTGATTGAGTCATAAATTGATTGACTGGAGATTAATTTTCTCATTCTTTTGATGCCTCAGCTGACCTAACAGAATGAAGCAGTTCACATTCTAATTGTCCATTCCCACTGTTATGTATGTAACTATGCTGGAAATAAGTCATGAAATAATTATGGCTTCCATAGTTTCTGACTAATCTCTAACAAATTATTTACTGATAAAATTACAATGATAAACAAATAAATAGAAGTAAAAAGAAAAATAAGAGACAGTCAGATCTGACTACAAATGGATAAAAGAGCAATTGTTGTTGAGAAGCATAGTTTGGATTTGTAAAGTCTTTAGGACCATCTCCCTAAGCTTTATCAACTGGGAGACATTAGACTAGAAGGCTGTAACAGAGAAAAGAAGGCCCTACTCTCTACAATTTTCAAATGTTTACATGTGAATCCTTTTAAATAATTGTACATATTCATATACATGAGTGGACATTTATTATAAACATATATTAAAGAAAGCACTTCATGCTGATAGAATTAGAGTTTACATTGCATTTGGAACAAAAGATTAATTATTCCATATTTAAATCTTAGAACGAAGACTCAGAATTTTTTTGGCTGTATTACTGGATTTATTTTATCATTTAGGTATTTTGGTTTGTATTTGCATATATTGAAATTTTGCTATTTTTTAGCTTTGGAAGGCTGGAGTGTGTATTCCAATCTTAGCACGCCCTCTTCTGGTAATTAGTAGGTATGATAAATTCTGAATTTTATTCATCTATCAGATTTGTATCAGAATTTCCACTTTCACGTTTTTACAATATCTGAAATGTGACAACAAGTCACTAATTTTTATATTGTTGACAAGATTACCTTTAGCAGAGTCTGTGATGGCCAGAACCATTTGTATGCACTAGTACCCTCTAAGAAGCTTGCATCTTGGAGCTAAAATGCTTTCAATTTTAGGATTCAATTGAGACCATGATACATAGTAAGGCAAGGAAAAAAAAAAGAAGAAAAAGTATATAATCCCTCAGTTGTTATATGTCAGTGAGATATTAGTATCACCCAGACATTATCTGAAAGGTGATAGATACTGGTTTGACAAAAAATTCAGTTGCAAAATGTTCATATGACTTTCCCAAGATCACATAACTGGTAGATGCAGATATTAGGTTCTTCTTGAATAGAAATCCTGTTCTCCTTCCACTAAGATGCAATAAAAATTTAGAGAGACAAGCAGAAGAAAAATAATGTATGACGGAGAAGTCTCTGTGACTCATTTATTCAGGAACTCATTATTCAAGAGCAAGCATGATTAGATTTGTGGATTGTATGGTAGATGTTGTTAAAATAATTTAAATATATTCTAATTTATGATATTTTAGTAGACTGAATTATAAATACTGTTAGATGTCAGATAACTTTTTCATTACATAGTAATAAATACTAACAACTTGTATTCTTATTCTTTTTGTTAGTATAAAAAAACTGTTCTTATCTCTCAGTGGAGACAAAAAAAGAAAGAGTGAAAAATGATAGAAGGACTCTGGTTTTTACCTAATGCTGACTGTTTTATGCATTTTGTATTTTATCAATTGTCTTAACAAACCTGTGATATTAGGCTTATATTTTTAATTCTCCTGACAGGCTAACATACATCATGAATGCTAGACACTCTTAGTTTGTGTCTATTGTCCTGGATTAATTATTAATAACAACCCCTTCTACTCTTCAAAATACCCCAGTTTCAACAAGGCATTTATTGCATGTCCTTTTAATTATTCATGCTTTGTACTTGTAGAATCTAAGGCTCAGAGAAAGTAAACAACTTGCCAAAGATAACCAGTTTGTAAACTGCCAATAAATGCTGAATGAGAATTCTGTCCTTTCCTAAAGTCCATATATTTCTTACTGGGTCAAGGTCTGTTACCAAAATCTTCAGAATTTCATCTGGGTCTTCTTGATATTTTTTTTCCTATTAAGGCATATGATTTATTGCTTATCTTGCAGGCTTTATAGGCTAAGGCATAACTCTGATTAAAGTTTCCACATAAAATATAATTCCATTTTCAAAATAAAACACAGATCTTGCTGATACGACTGCTTCTGAATACTGACAGCTTTTTCACTGCTGCATTCAGTTGCCTGGTAGAGTGATCCCCATTTCCAGTTTTCCTAGGTCATATCAAAAGGCTGTAATGATATGGAAAGGCTTTATTATCTTTCTTTAATATTCTACCTTTTTTTGTAGTGCTTGATCTGATCAAAACATTAACTTTGCAGAATCATAATGTCACTAATGAGTTCCTGGTAAAACTGAAAACTGTGTCAATGTCAGAGAGGAAAGAATCCTTGGCATTCAAATTTTCAATGTTGGTATCATGAAAATATATAGATCCTTGAACTTCATCCTCAGGAAAGCTGTCCACAGGTGAAACAAGCTGTACATATATAGGGTGAGGAGTGGAAGGTGGGGGGAACCCATATGTGAAAGTACAACAAAATAACCATTGCAGGAAGAACTTACAAAAATCAGTCTGAGGAGCTGAAAGGGGGCACATACCTCAAGAGACACGATTTCACCCTATTTTCTTAAAAATAACGAGTGGGTGGCTCTGAATAAGCAGGTAGCAAGATGCTCTACATGATAAATCTCATTAACTTTAATGTGACTTAACGCATTTCTTCTCCCAGGAATATTTGAATTTTAAAAGTGATAAAGTAGACAGAAACCTTAGTGTTGTTTAATAGCCTAGACATATTTTAGTGAGGTGTCTGCCTGGAAAGTCTCGACTCAGAGGGAAAGTCTGTCTTCTCCAGCAATGGCAGAGGGCCTCTCAGGACACACACCACTTTAGGTGACTTCAAAAAACACTGTGAATGAACATTTTAAAGGAGTTGTTCTCTTTCTGGACTCTGTTCCTGACAAAAAATTCCAAACCATATATTCTTTTTCTTCTCTCTGTTGGCCTAAAATAACACACACATAATACAAACATATCATCAACTTTATGAAATATTTTTGTGTTTTATGTGGTGAGAAAAATGATTTTTTTTTGGTGGATAATGAGCGAGAAGGAAAGAGAAATATTTCAAAATCTACACTTTGTACAGAGAAAAACTCCTGAAACTTGTAAAAGGGTTTCTATAGTCAGCTAGCTGACAATCTGACCAATCTTTGCAAATTCCAATTGGAAGAATTTTTACCATTGCACTAGCTTCTGCGTTCTCATCTTGGCTTCCTAGGGCTTGCCAAAATGCATTCTAATGTACATTAGTAGAACTTTTCCTTTCTCTTTCTACTCACACGTCTCCATGTAGAGCCTTCTCATAGCCCATAATCAGGTGAATTGTTTATGCTGCAGTTTAGTGAAGATGGCCCATGCTAGGGGTGCCCTGTTGTGTTGCCATGGAAATGTCAAGGCCACTGATTTAGCATTAGGAGTTTGGACCACACTATGAAAATGAGCATAGGGGGAAAGCAAGATGAGATTTTCATTAAAAGGATCCAAAATAATTTCAGTTATTCTCATTCCTTGCTTATGCAACAGACACCTCTATTAAAGTTTATTTGTATTAAAAAAAACTTCAGAAAATAAAATTCTCTTATACATAAAGTAGCCTGATAATTATACTTGGCTAGTCTAGAAACAAAGACCGTGGGGTGGTTTGTTATTGCAATTGTTAGTGATAACAGAACCTATCCCTTGATTATATTTTTTTAGGACAATTAAATACCATAATGTAAGTAAAATATTCAGAAGGTGTTTAATAACATAGTAGACAGATTTCTAAGCCATCTTTCTAAGATTCCCTCCCCTGGCTATTCAACCAAACACTGATCTTGACATAGCTCTGAAGAGGCAACAAATGCAGTCAAGATTACTAATCATCTACCCCTATAATAAATGATCTGGATTATCTGGTTGGGGTCCTGTAATATATGGACCCATAAAAGCAGAAAAGGAAGGTAGAAACACCAGTCAGAGAGATGTGGCAGAATGTCAGAGATATTTGAAACATGAGAAAGGTATTATGGGCCAAGGTACGAGGCAGCTTCTAGAAGCTGAAAACAGCCCACCCCTGAGTGACAGCCAGCATGGACACAGGTTTTCTAGTCACACAACCATGTGGAACTGAGTTCTGCCAACAACCTACATGACCTTGAGAACAGGCTCCACTCCCGAGTCTCCAGAAAGCAATGCAGTCCTGCTGACAACTCGATTTCAGCATTGTATCCAGAAAAACTTTCTGAGCCTGTAGGTCTTCAGGTCTCTGGAACTTGAGATAATAAACTTGTTTTAAGTATTTGTGGTAATTTATGCAGTAGCAGGAGGAAGCCAGTACAGGCACAGAGAAATGACTAATAGATTTCTTTCCTTTTTTCCCCTCTTTTTTTTGCCCTCATCCACTGATTCCTCATTGCTCTCATGCTTCCTTGCAGCTATCCTTTGTTTTTTTGTTCCTCACAAGTTTGAAATCAGAAGGATCGAGAGGAAGGGAAGCCCTACTCTGTTATTAGAGTCTTATTCTTCCCCAGCCCTCTGTAGAGTGCTCATGGCCTCCACTCCCCTTTTTTCTTCTCCCTTTGTCTTATTCATCCCACCCTCTCAGCTCATGGTGGTAGGCAGTGGAGGCTGGGAGTAATCAAAATTATTTGGGAGATAGGGGAAGAAACTTTTTTTTCTTCACAAAAAAAAATCCATATCCCCTTTTCTTTTTTTTTTAAGATTTATTTATTTATGCATTCAAGAACTGGGGTACAGGCCAGAGGTGTGGGGGGCTGAGAGGATTCACCAGAGACAGAGTGAGGAGCTGTAGTGCCAGGAGAGCACAGAGCAGGTTTTCTATGATTCAGCAGACCAGTAAAGGAGAGTCCTGGAACCCTCTGTGGCTTTCTTAGGTTTTTATGGAGCTTTTACATGTAGTGCAACAACCAGGTATAAGGCAGGCAGCGTTCCCCGGGGCACAGGAGGCCGGCAGGCCACCAAGCCCCCAGCAAGTTCACCGTGGGCTTCTCTGGTGTTCTTTCTCCCCTTCTCTCTCCTGCCTCTTTCTCCTGCCTCTGCTTCTCTTGGCAATATCTCAATACTACAGTCATGGCCCACAGAAGTAAACAATACAACTTATAAAAATGTAACAAAATGCAGGTGCTCCATCAGGCAGGGCAATCCTAATGGCAGGAGGGCAGAAAAGCCTGAAAACCATTTACCCTACAGGAGCAGAACAGCCACATTGACTAAAACATACCGCTGAGGGGAGCAGCTGGTGAGACAGGAGAGGTCTGCTGCGCCATGTAGGTAGCTCCCTGGCCGCCGATTGAACTCGTGCTGTAGTGGCTGCTGATAGCTTCATAGGTTGCTTCTTAACCCCTTACATTACTAGGGAGGCCCCATATCCCCTTTCCTTAGATTGAAGTGAACTTGAATACAACGGAAAGAGAAAAATCTGAAAGAGTCTTAAAAGGAGGCTTGTTTTTGAATGGAGTGCCTGTTTGTTTTATAAAACATCATCAAGGTGGTTGAGACGATAGTCTTCATGAATTTTTGAGCAGGGTGGAGATCTATGAATGTCCTCGGCAGTGTCAGAATCATTAGTGCTCAATGTCTGTCTTTCATCAGGGTTTCCTTGTCTTAATAGGTTGACAATATCCAACATAGGAATTGTTCAGCTCAACTATAATATCATGTGATAGATAATATCCTCCCTTGCTAAATGCATCCTCAGGTAAAGACAGCTGATGATAGAAGGATTTGATATGTTTGCTTAATGCTAAATGACATTACATATAATTTTCTTCCCTAAAAGGAAGTGGGACATGAAATGGACCTGCTGAGTCAGGCTTACTTCTTTTAAGACCTTACTGAGGTCTCTATGTCAGTGTTTCTATGTGGATTATAAAGAAATCTATCTTGGTTGTGTGTTCTCTTTGGCACACAGAGATGCCCAGGTTTAAAAAGTTTGTTTTCAGATGAATATGAGGAGAAATTTTGGGAGTAGAAGATATTTACAAATAGTGTATAATGGGGCCTCCCTTGTGATGTAAGGGATTAAGACACAGCACTATCAAGCTATTCATAACTACTCTAGCATGAATTCAATTCTCGGCCAGGGAGCTACCCACATGGCCCAGCAGACCTCTCCTGACTCACCTGCTGCTCCCCTCAGCAGTGTATTTCAGTACATCTGCCTGTTCTGTTCCTCACTCTGTCTCTGGTGAATCTTCTCACCCCCGCACCGATGGCCTGTACTTCAGCTCCTGTATGCATGGATAAATAAATCTTAAAAAAATAGTGTATAATGCTGAAGTCTAAGCTGGTCTAAGTTCTATTTCGTAGAGAAGAAATAGACTTCCATGAAGGAAATGATCATTTTCAGGTAATGAATGTTCATATGACATAGGCAAGACAATTAATAGGTATTAATGTATGATCCAAGAATGGACAGCTTAGAAGAAAGTCAAGAATTTCCCATAACTGGATTTCTTAATGTAGAGAACTTGGGAATTTATATACAATACTTGTAAGACCTTATTTCTCACAAGAGCACTACAAAGTAGATACCATTATTAGTTCTGGGTTACAAATGAAAACAAGTCAAAGCTCAAATAGTTAAATCCTTGTCAAAGGTCACATGGAAGGCATTGGCACAGATGAGATTCACAATCATGGTGTCTAATTCCAAAGTGGCTGCTGTTTTCTTGCTAGCTCTCAACTACCCTCATAAGGATACTTGGAGAGGATTATTACACGGTCCCTTTCCTCTACCCTCTTTTTTTTTTTTTTTTTACTGTTTTTTTCCTCTCATAATTCTCCTATAATCTAGGTGGATTCTATGAACTTCTCAATTTACTCCTTAGGAAGATTTATGCCTTAGAAAGGGTAAGTTTCTTTCCTAAGATCACAGCTACTCAGTGTCAGAGATAAGATTTACATCTAGCCTTTTATGTCTTCAATTCCATGTTCTTACTAATATAAGAAAAATTATTAGGAAACCCTAAAATGCTTATTACTCCAGGAATAGTTATAATTAGTCTTAATGTTTTCTATCATAATCAGAGCAGTTATAGAAATAAGATTTTGGAGATGTATAAGAAATAAGAGATCATTAAATAATTTATTGAACCTTTACTAAAAAGTTGAAGTATTGAAAATATTAATAACCAGAGATTAGGCAATACAGTACATAATATATTAATATAGTAAGTGATACTTAAATATTTTATCTAGAGTCACTCAGTAAGAGAAAATAATATTGTAAATATGATAAGAGAGAGAAATGGTTAATGAATGGTAGATTTCCATCCAGAGACAAGTCATAGATCCTGATCAATAAGTTACCTTGGATTTTCCGATGATTACTTACTATGGTGCCCTTATCTTAAGCAAAAGGGCCCTGTTGTCCCCACCCCTCAGCTCTCTAGGCAGTACTGGGTAAGTCCTGGCACAGCACTGCCCAGTGACAGCATACACCCTGAGGTAGTGTGGGCATCTCTGTGCTGGGATTGCCTTCAAGTTCAGGTGCATCGGTTAGTAGTTTTCATCATTATAGGAACCTTAGCACTTAAAAAGAAATGAAATTGGCTCATGATGAATTGAATGATAAAAGGGTCTTTTTCTTATATCTGAAGGTATTAATGCCTCTTCTTGTAGTGACATTCATTTTTTTCATATTTAAATATTTCACGTGCCTTTGCCTTGTGCTGTATTTTGAAAATTTATGCTTTACATCTGTAAAGTGCCTCAAACCTTTTTAAAATCAAGAAGGGCTTCAATATTAAATGAATGAACAAACAAATGAATATTTAAGTAAATAAATTACTTTAACTTAGAGACTTTGCAGTGAAGACCTAGAAAATAGAAGCAATTCTTCCCTGTATAGAGCCATGTAAAGTAGTTTTTAATGTATATAACAAAGACTAATGCACTAATACTGATTTTCTTTAAGCAGGACCTCAGAAAATGATTCTAGGTATTTATTATAAGTACCCTAGCATGGATCTGGTATTTATTAGAAAGAATTCTTATACAGAGGAAACTGAAATATTGGAAAGGATTAAGGAAGTTACTTTTAGTATGATTCTTAAAATTTACTTGTTTTCATTGGCCTGACTACTAAATTATGATTCCACACAGAAAAGAAGACAGGATAGATTGGCTAAATAAAAGAAAATTACAGTTAGAGAATATTTAATTTGTGACTTTCCTATACATTTATTTTTGGTAAATAAAAACAAATTATAACATGCAGTTTCAAAGTGTTCCAATGGTTAAAATCTTTGGTTCTGTAATAACATTATATAATATTTGAAACAATTTTTAATGGGATGTTTAAAGGAAAATGGATGAGCAAAACACAATAGCAAATTAAATTTACCCTTCTTTTTCTCATTTGTCTGTATATTCAGCTTGAGGACTAGTGTTCTAATTTATTACAAATAAGAATTCTCACACCAGATTCAACCATCCACTAAGCCCAGAATAAATTTTAGGATTAGTGATGAATAAATCAAGAAATATATATATTTTTAATATTGCAACTCTAAACAGCAGGCAGAATTTAATAGCACCTGGATCAAGCAGAGACTAATGAGGTTTAAATTGCTTCCTCTCTGCATACACAGTTTTCTCATTTGCTCTAGCTCTTGTTAAAGGGAGAGATCATTCAGAGTGTATTTATTGAATACCTACAAGGTTTAGCCAAGTAGTCGAGAGTCTCCCACATGAAAGAAAGATACGCTTATGGATCAGAGATTAATTCACAGAAAAATGCATTCTATTGAGTTCTTAGAGAGGCTTATCTGTGTTGTTAGTCACTCAACATACACAGATTCTCACATAGCCATACGCACTGGCTACTACTGATGCTATCAATATTTAGGTTTAATCTTGAGAATGGTTAGCTAGGCACTACTCACTGCCTTGCACCCCCTTTTCAGCTCCCTAGGATTGACTGGGGTTCTGTACCAATAGCTTCTTGAAAAAACTTATTTTTTATTTCCAGAATGTCTTGGTAGACTAGAGAGATTAACCCCCATGATACCTACTGGCATGGTTCCTGGCCTACTCAGGCCTGGACAAGACCAAGGAGTCTTGGGGCTGCCTCTGCACAACTGGCAATCTGGGAAGTAGGTGATGATGGGACTGAATCTCCTAGTGACTGAAGAGGAAGCATCTGGCTGCTCTTGAAAGCACTGATGTCCAGCGAGAATCCTCACAGCATGGTCTTGCTGCATTGTAACATATGCTGTTGTGAGTCAAGGGGAATGTTCTTTACTAATCTGAGTGTTAAAAAATTAGCCTCGGGTAAAATCATCATGATGTTTTTGAACAAAAACATTGAAATTAAATTGTTTTCTTATTTATTTTGTTTATGAAGTCTTTGAAACACTAGATGGCACTAAAATATATCACAGTGCATTCTGTTATTCATGTGGGAGGATATATTCCTGAATTATGACCTCAAAAAATGGTGAGTTCTTTGTTTACAATGTTTAAACATTAGAAACACTTTAAGTGCTGCTAGTGTAGTTGATTATTGAAATAAGCAATAAGTTTACCAAACTGCAGAAACACTTAAGTTGTCATTAAAATTATTCAGTGTTATTTTAGTGGCCTGACCCAGAGCTGCTTCATCATATGTATGAGGTTGTTTCCCTCTAAGCTCAATTAAGAGGAAGAACTAGAGAACGAAAGTAATGGGTAGGTTCTGGGTTGTCTGGTAATCAGATTATAATGAGGTGTGAGTCAGATAAATATATTGATAATATATTTAAATTCTTAACAT
Source organism: Talpa occidentalis (assembly GCF_014898055.3). Lineage (NCBI taxonomy): Eukaryota > Metazoa > Chordata > Mammalia > Eulipotyphla > Talpidae > Talpa > Talpa occidentalis. The sequence goes on along the minus strand of NW_023602073.1, from coordinate 122,189,085 downwards.
GAAACTTCTTTGGAAAGATAACTTAAAATTGCTGATATGTCACTACGTGAAGATGTCCGTAACTCATCATTGATTTGTCATCGATCAAAGGACTAATTGTTCAATTAGTCACTCTACAGAATATTTTGAAATGACCTGAAATCTCACATTTTAGAGGGTTTCCTAAATTTGACAGAAATGTAAAAATTTATCCATCATCAATGTCTTATAAAACTGAAAGAAACTTCTATATAGTATTGGTAAGAAACAAATTCTGATCAGCTGTGCAAGAGGAAAGGCTGAGTTATGGTCCTTGTCATGTGGGGATGCAATGGCAGAGCACAGCCAGTCAGTGGGAATATGTGTCAGGTGGTAAATTAATCCAAGTAGTCAAGTCACATCTTTTCCAGATGTTGTGATATTTGCCCTATTTGTTTGCTTTGAAATGTTTCAAATTTGTTGTAATTCTTTTTTATTCTAAATACATTCATTTTTGTATGTAATTTTACATTATTTTTCTTATAGGTCTCAAAAAACTGTATCAGCTTCAGACTGCGTAATCTTGGATCTACTCTACTCCAGCCCTTTTGAGTCCCCTTAAGTTTGTTCCTTCTCATTCTCTGATCTCATCTGTATTCATCCCCTTACATTGTATGACTATAAAGACTAATTATTCATTGTTACTTCACAGTCTATGCTTTTTTTAAATATTTTTTTTCTATTGGATTTTTGTTTGTGTTGTGCTCTTTGATTTTAATGTTTGTTCTCTCCATACTACCTTTCTAATTTTTTTTTGCCTAGGTGTATAAGACCATGTTCATATATCATTTCCTTCACAAAATGGGCTCTGATCTCTTTCCCAAACCTCCACATTTCCTCAAGCTAGTCAAGAGTAATTTCCCCTCATCTAGGAAAAAATGTATCTTTATTTATTGTGACACATTTCCTTGTATTTCTTGCATTATGTATATTTATGAGTATGTGTTATTTTCCCTATTGGGCTCTTAACTTGTGATAAGAGTCTAAATCTTGCCCATATTTGCATCTGTTATAGTATCTAGCACAGTAATTTATACATTATGGGCAACCTACAAATATAAATAATGGATTCATGAACATTGTTTGGTCTGAGGGTCACAGCATATGTTTTTCTCCACTACTGTATTTGAATTTTTAAATATTTTGGCCTTAGTTGTATGCTTATTTTATTTTAAAATAAAATATACATCAACCAAAGAGACTCAGAGAAAATAAAGGAGGGTGTTTTATGTTTATAAGAAATCATGGTTGTATCTCAATACAGACATTAAAATACCAGTTTCATCTTCCAGCATATTTTAAAATATATATCAGGAGCCAGCAAACTACAATCCATAGATTAAATCTAGCCAGCTTCCTGTCCTGTTTTAGTAATAAAGTTTTATTGAAACATAGCACACCCATCCATATTTCCACATCAATAACTGACTCCAAGTGACAGTAAGTTGAATAATTGCATAACCTCTATAGTAAATAAAGCCTGAAATCATTACTATCTGACCTTAGGCGGGGGAAATTGCTGACACCTGCTTTAAGTCGTGTTGGTAGTGGGTAGCCAGATGACTGGAAAGGTGAGCTTAAAAGCTTTTTCTTTAAAAACGGCTAGAGGGGCCTCCCCAGTGGCACAGCGGGTTAAGCACTGTGCTGTGAAGCTGTCCACAGCCTCTGCAGTGCAGATCCGATTCCCAGCCAGCCAGGGAGAAACCCACATGGTGTGGCAGACCTCTACTGCCTTGCCTGCTGCTCCCCTCAGCAGTGTCTCGGTCCGTCTGCCTGTTCTGCTCCCCTCTCTGCCTCTGAGGGTGAATTTTCTCACCTTCCTGCGCCTCTGACTGTACCCCAGTTCTTGTATAAATAAATACATCTTTAAAAAAAACAACAAACGACTAGAGGGTCTCCCTGGTGGTGCAAGGGGTTAAGATGCAACCTATGAAGCTATTCGCAACCACTGCAACACAAGTTAGATTCCCCAGCCAGGGAGCTACCCACATGGCGCAGCAGGCCTCTCCTGACTTGGCCGCTGCTCCCCTCAGCAGTGTACTTCAGTCCATCTACCTGTTCTGTTTCCCACTCTGTCTCTGTGAATCCTTTCACCCACCACACCTCTGGCCTGTACCCCAGTTCTTGTATGCATAAATAAATAAATCTTAAAAAAATAAAAAATGACTAGAGACTAGAGAATGACTGAAATTTCAGATTTGGAGCTACCATTTTTCGTGTTTGAGAGTTAAATTTCTCTTGGAACATATATGCCTCATTGGGCAGCAAAAAATTTTCCATAGAAAGAAGAGGAAGGAAATAGGTATTTAAGCATTTTTATTTCTCTCTGCTGAAGTTTGGTTTGAAATCAGGGTTAATTTCTCTTAATGGACTCAATAGATAAACCCTGAAATAATTCAATGGGTTTTACTTAAATCTTTGAAGTTGAACAAAGTTGCATCATCTCCCTTAAAACAGATATACGTTAATAACCAAATCATTACTACATCAATATAAAATATACAATTTTCTAATAGTGTTAATGAATGGTGTATTAAAAATTAATGTGTATTTGTAAATGCAATAGGAAGAAAGCTAATGCCATATAAAAAATTGATTTCCTTTTATTTATTTTAACAGAATACTTTAAAAATTGACTCTAGAACATTAAGTTGAGAAAAACAGCCAGTCAGCTGTTTTGAATCTTATTCTTTATGATCTCATTAAATCTTTTATTATTGTTGACATCTATACTGTATTAAAGCACTCTCTTGGCTTCAATATTGCAGTTTTGTCATTTTCAGTCACCTCTTGGATGGCCCTCATCTATGTCCTACTTCCCTCTTCTTTTTTCTTCCTAAAAATATGAGTACATGTGTCCTAAGACCCAAAGTTGGTCTTACGTTTCTCTCTTTACTATGATTTCTGGAGTGTTCTTTCTGTTTTCCTGATTTCAGCTAGCATCCCATGTAAACAACCCCCAGCTTCTCATCTCTACTACATATTTTTACTTAGTTTTAACTCAACAAAACTTAAAATGCCTGCTAGAATGTGTAAATTCAATGTCTTTGTGGACACTCAGGTGCTTTCTAATGCCCTTATTAACTAAAACTTCACGTGTTAGCTCAGGCCTGACTCTGTCTTCCTTCTTCTATCATTCCCTACAGTGAAGCAAAGTTTACTCTTTCTAATCTGGCCTCCTTGCCAACATTTTGGTCCAAATCATAATTACTGCACATTTGTATGATACTGAGTTCTAATATCAATTTATTATACTGATATGTAAAGCATTGATGTTAATGTGTAAAGCATTGATGTTAATTTAGTCTTTTAGTTTTCCTCACTCTTTCCCTATCCACCCACTTTACAAGTCCTGAATCGTACATATATTTCACAGTCTAATAGATAATCTATAACCAAATATGTCCAAAACCATGCTCTTAATATCCATTCCCAAACAAACCCTTATAGTTTCCTTCAACTCAGTTGAAGAAATAGCTATCCTACCAAGTGCTAAAACTGAAAGGTGTCATGTCAATTCTGTCTCCTTGCCAGAGTCTCTCATTGGTTTCTTACCTTTTAGGGGGACAATGATTTTCCTTCTATTTCACATTCACCTCCGGGTTGGGATGTGGTTAAATCACCTCCTATTCCTGAAAAGTGTTGCTCGACATATCTTGATTTCTCCAACATAAATGCCAATTTTATGTTATTTTTCTAGACTTTTATCTACTCCTCTTCTTCACCAATGATCTCAGTTCAATTGCAGGTCTCTATCTTATGATCTTTTAGTACACAGAATCCTCAGGTCATCCCCACACTTTCATGTAAATAAGTATACCATCAATGACCTGGCTAGTTTTTTTGATTATCTTAATTCTAATGACTTCCCTCTCTACCCCACTCTATTTTAGCCATTCATACTCCCCTGACTATTAAATGCAAGTGTGAGATAAGCAAGCATTCAAATAAAAACAATTGATGGGCCAGTACAGGCCAAACTGAAATTAAGGAGTGTGAGTTTTTGGTAGCACCAATTGGAGAGGACTTGGAATTTTTTTTTCTTTTTTTTAAACAAAACACTTAGCCACATTTAACAAAAAAAAGAAAAGGTTTTGCTCCATGAAAGGGACTGGAAGCTAAGTGTGCTCAATAATTCAAGGTGCTGCTAATGATCTGGAAGCCTGTAATGATTAGGGAATTAAGAGAGCTCAATAAAGAATTGATAGACTGGAGGAAATGGAAGGATCAGTGGACATGAGATCTCTCCGAGGTCAAACTCCCTAGTACTCTTGGGGGCACGAGAGAATAGCCATGATGAAGTATGGCCAGGGAATTGCACAACCTAAGTTCAGTGTTTCTGAGCTAGAGCAGATCCTGGTTATGACAAAATCTAGGAGGTAGCCTGAGAAAAGCAGGAGTGGAAATAAAGGTGACAGTCCTATTGTGAGAGAGACCATCTCTTCTGGTATTTGGATATATACAAAGAGTTCTTATTGCTTCCAGGATGACCCTGAAACTTGTGTTTTAACAATACCAGATTATGAACAATTTGCAAGTGTTTTCATAATACAAGAGCCTATCATCAGAGGTACTTTATCTTTCCTCACTAAGATCATTCACTCTTATTTGCTCAGTGAAATCTCAGTAACATGAATAAAAAATAAATCATTGAAATTTAGACTACTTGTTTTTAGTCATAATGGTTCCCATCAGCTCTTATATCTATAGCACTCACTGTACATTAACCATGCATTATTAACTCTTTATGTTCGTTGAGGCAGCAATCTTAGTCTACAACTCCATCAGACTTTAGAGCACCTAGGAGATCCTTAATACATATGAGTTGATTTATATAGCTGTGTTAGGATAGGTTCAAGTTCATTTATAATTCCAGCTGGAAAGTTAAGATCTGACCATTCAGTTGGGAGGGTCACTGAACCTTTAAAAGTGAAACATATGAAGGATAATCTGTGAGAATATTCCAATAAAAATTATTTTTGAAAGTGCACGTTTATTTATGCAAGAAAGAATGCATAAAATATTTTCAAATTTACAACTCAAATATTTTTTAAAGTTGGAGAAAAATATAACTTCTCTTTGGAATCAAACATGGTGTTTTACTAGCATCTTTATTGCAATTTGCATGTATAAATACTTCTGAGATCCTTTGTTATCAATTTCTTCTTATTGATGAAATAGAGCAGTTGTTGCCAATCCTATTGATCACAATTTATATATCTACAGCACCTGTTAGTAACACTGTATTGTATCATGTCTCATCCTAGAAAGTACTCATGATCCTCTTTACTTTGTTTCTGGACATACATGTTCTCTTTCTGAAGTGTTATATCAAAGATTGGAATTATTTTGAAATATTAAGAAATAAGTGAAAAACTATATGGTAGAGATTTTTGACCAGAGAGAGTACGTGGTATCATTTTGATCTTTTTAGTTTTATTAACAATTGATTTGTGTCCCAACATGTGGTCTATTGAAAATATTCCATGTGCACTTGAAAAAAAAATATAGGCAGTGACTTTTGGGTGAAGTGTTCTGTAGATATTTATTAAAACTATTTGGTCTAGTTCTTCATTTAAGGCTATTGTTTCCTTGTTTAATATCTATATTGTTGATCTGTCCACAGTTGTGAGTATTAAAATCACCTAGTATTATTTTGTATGTCTCTATGGTATATATTTTTTTGAACCTTTGTGTCAATTTGGATCACTACCTCTGGCTTGTTTCTCAGATTGAAGTGGTCATCAGCAATTATTTCTTTAAATGAAATTTCACTACCTTTATCTTTTCTCCTTCTGGGGGGAGAAATAATGGGTGCTATTCTTTGGTTACCTCAGGTTAGCCCTAAAGGGCTCTTAAACTATTTTCATTTTTGAAAAGTATTTTTTCTTTGTTATTCTATTTGTGTATTCTCTGAAATTATGCCTTTGAGCTAACTTATTCTCTCAATTGCTTGCATTTACCTGCTGTTGAGGCCTTCTATTGTATTTTTTTTTATTTTGGTTATAGCAATTTTTTAGATCCATTAGTTCTAATAATAACTGTCTCATAATTTCTTAGTCTTTAGTTTGTTCCTGTTTTACACTATCCATTTATTTTTGATTTCTGTAAGCATTATAGTAACTGTTGCATTGAACTCCTCAGGCATATTTTGCAGTTCTGCTGGATTAAGATTGCTCTTGTTTTTTTAAATTTTTTAAATTTTCCTCCAGCAATTGTGATGTGTGCTTCTGTATCTTTATGATTATTATTGTTTTCATGGGTTGTAATAGGGATAGATTTTCAGATATGCCTTTGCACCTGATGATGTGATTAGAGAACTGGTACTGGCAGGGGATAAACTGTAGAAAGGAGCCAGGACAACAGGGTACTGAGCGTTAGAGATTCAAGTTTCCTAATGTGCTGAGCTGTGTGTGTGATTTCACAGTGACCCCTCCTTTAGGCCAGCTCCACTGCCTAAGGGTCTCATAGTCTCATGCCAGCTTCCAGCTCTAGGCTATGTTTGAGTACTAGATGCAGCCTGGGCATGGTTTGTAGTTGAGTCAGGGTCACAAGCCAGGAGCTGTTCTCTTTTCTTTTGTAGCACAGAACTTTGTCCTGGTGTGTTTGCTCCTATTGTTAACATGTGCTTTAACTTTGGTTAGCAAAGTGTTCATTATAATCTTGGTTTCAGCTTAGGGCGAGGTAGGGCAAGGACAGGGAGGATGGAAGGTGTATTGAATATCCCACCCTCAGTTGCAAACAGTAGCCTCGCCTATGAGGAGATGCAGGTGATCTGTGTCTGACTCTCCCCACTGATTTGGGTTCCAACTGTTCTAAATTGGGAGCTTTAGGCTCAAGCCAATAATCACCACTCTTCCTCTCTGCTCCTATAGTTGTCCTATAGTGCATCCTTTTTTCCCGGACGACTACTCTCTGCACCCCTGTACCCCACTCTGTGGTGGTTCTCCAAAGTCTCCCATGTGGATATGCTCTTAGTCACTAACTGTGGCAGGTTCTGTACAGCAGCAGCCCCTTTCTCTCAGGGGCTGTACTACTACAGTATCACTGTACACACAGTTCAATCACAGTTTTTTCCTACCTCTTTCTATCAGACTGCTGCTCCGGAAACGTACTGCAATCGTCCCTTTGTCTCTCAGGGATTGTTGACTTTGTTCGGCAATATTTACGGAGGCAGTGATCCCAGTGTCTTCGCTCTGCTGCCATCTTTCGGATCTCATGGCAGAGATTTCTTAAAGAAATATTTACCAGCATATTTGGAGTGACAACCAACATTTTTTAAATCACTGGAAAGTACACTTAGAATAGAGATAGGGTTTCTTTTTTATTTTTAAGATTGATTTATTTATGTATACAAGAACAGGGGTACAGGCCAAAGATGGGGGTGGGGTGGTGGTGGTGAGAGGATTCTCCAGAGACAGAGTGGGAAACAGAATAGGCGAATCGACTGAAATATATTGCTGAGGGGAGTAGCAGGCAAGTCAGGAGAGGTTTGCTGCACTGTGTGGGTAGCTCCCTGGCTGGGGATCGAACTCATGCTGCAGTGGCTGCTGACAGCATCATAGGCTGCATCTTAAACCCTTGAGCCACCAGGGAGGCCCTGGAAAGAGTTTCTTATACAGAGTATTGTTGGGTCCCTGAATGGGTGATATAGGTGGTAGATGGTCTCAGAACAGAGCTTTTAAAAAAATTAATAAATCATGACTGCCTTACTCAGTAAGATCTAAATTGCCATAAAATACACCATAAAATATTTTTAATATTTTGGAAATAAACAAAATATCCTTCTTTCTAAGACATCTATTCTTTCCAGAGCTGTTGATAACCAAAAGGTGTGGAATAGATTTCACTGGAGAAAATATGTGCTGTCATCAAAAGAGCTTCAAGAGATTTTAAGTGAAAACAAGCAAAGTTCACCCACAGAATGTGTATCATGACTGATTTCAAAAAGGGAAGTTGGATATTAAAAACAGAAGTGTGAGAAAGACCTTTTTGATCAAACCAAGTATAGGTATTATCTACTCTGTAATAAAAATAATAAATTTTAAAAAGTGCTTAATTACTAAAAATAAACATTGGAATCGTCTATGTTGACCAATAGGGAAGTAGTTACATGTATTATGGTTCTCTATGTAATGAAATTAACTCTGCATTTATTAAAAAAAGTATGTAGTTGATGGGCATAGTTAAATTAGTAAGGGATCAATAGTAAAGTGCAGTATGTATAAGTGACATTTAAGTACATTTCTAATGATCACTCGAAGAACATTATGTACATATGCTGTTTATATCCAATATTCTTGTCTGGAAGGACACATGAAAAGATGAGTAGGATTACCCTTAGGAAGAGAAAATAGGATAAATGCATAGGGAGGATGACTTTTTTGTCATTTTATTCATTTCTGTAGCATTTTTAATATCTGCATATATTATGTTTATTTAATAAACTGTGAAAAATGCTGAATTCATGTTCTATAACTTGTTAAGATGATGTGAATCCAAATGATTGATCCATATTACAGTAAATAAAACTTCTGTAAAAATTCCACAAGTGGATAAATAGCTGTTATCATCCTAGAAATTTATATTCCTTCTTTTTTATTCACACTTAGACTTTAGAAGTGATTAAAAATGTGTTAAAATTCAAATTAATTGCAACAACATGATGTAGTGGAAATAGTAGTCTTATTTAGCTGTTCCTCTTTCCACTTTCATGTGAATAGTGATCTCCTGTCTCCTGTGTTAAAAGGGGGTGTACGTATTCATCTTTAAGATTCTGCTCCACCTTAGAATTCCGGTATTCAAACTCTTATTTCTAGAAAGTAGAGGACTTGCTGATAATTTAAATAATTCTGTGAACTGTTTGAAGGTTTTTTTAATAACTTAATGATATTATATAGTAGCGATTAGGATGGTTGACCTCAGCAGGAACATCTTACACCAGGGTGTGGCGATTTTGGAAATTGTGGTAGGTAGAACAATGGCACTCCAAAATATTCATCTCTTAATAACCCAAACCTATGGATATGTTGGCTTCTGCAGCCCTTTATGCAGGTATGATTATTTAAAGGATTTCGCGATGGGAAAATAACCCTGCATAGTCAAAAGGATACTTCGAGGTGGGGAGGGAGGTCAGTGTCAGAGTGAAGCCTGTGACTTTTGAAGTCAGAGGTGGTGGAGTAAAGGGAGATTTGAAGATGCTACCTTTCTGACTTAGAAGACTGAAAAAGGCAGCCAAAGGCAAAGAAAATAGTCTCTGCAAGCCAGAAAAGGCAAGGAAATGGATTCTCCTCTTGAGCCTCCAGAAAGAACATAATTCTGCTGATACCTTGATTTTAGATTATTAGAGCCTGTTCTGGACTTCTAATCTCCAGACAGGTAAGATAATATTTATGTGATAATCTGTTACAGCAGCAAAGAAAAGTAATACAGTGATTTATATCTAGCATTAAAATTTGAGGGTCACATCAACTATTGCTTCCATCTCCTTTAATACCAATAAAAACTGTCAAGCAGAAGATTGATGAAAATTTGAGGCACTCACTAACAATCAAAACTACATATAACATGCTGTTGAATTTTGTGGGCAAAATATAAAAAAATATATCATAGGTACTTATTTTAGGAAAATATTTTTCTTTTTGTTTACATGCTGGACTTTTAATTGTAAATGTACACTATTTAAGAAAGAGAAATTACAAATAGATATTTAATGAAGATAAGAATGAGAGTATACCATTATACTTGGCATGAATGGTAGAAAACCATGGGAAATTATTTTGGGTTTTGTCCCTGGTCTTCTGATATAAGTGATTATTTAGGACAATGTGACACTTTGTAGTGATACTAAATTCTGCCTGTAAGAATGAATGGCATTGGCAACAAATATTTAACAAGTCCTGGTTTACTGCCCATCCATATCCCTTTTACTCTAGTTCAGTATATCTCTGTTAGTTTCAATTTTAAATGTCAAGCACTACCAAAGTGGGACTTATAAGAGAAGGGAATTTATAAACACAATATATTACAAGTGTCTTGTTTTCCTTCAGAATTGACCATGTTTACCAAGATTTACTGTGCTTTTATTTCTCCCTGTACAGACAGGAAAAGCATGTTGGTGAAGAGATCTTATGGTAAAAATAGGATCACATTTAAGCCATAGTGAAACTTAGGGAGGGATAATTCCAGGGTCTTTCTCTGAGATCCTCCCTCTGCTAAGGGCCTCCATTGTCAGAAAGTCCCACATAATGTCTTAATGGAATAAATTTGGGGAAGTGGGTTGGATGGAAACAAGTTCCTTGAGGAGAGTCTAGATGTTCTGTGAGTGAACTGAATAAGAATTCACTATGATTGGAAAGGTAGATCTTTGGGGTCAGAAGAAAACATAGCTATAGTATCTACATATTGCTTTTTGGAGATTTTATAAGATGTTTGAATGAACTCCACAGTTCATTCTGTATACACACTGTCTTTGAAATTTGGGGTCTGTCACACAGATGTAGTAACCATGAGAGGTATTGTGTAGGATTTATATACTTAATATTACTTTACATTGCAGAATGTTGCCAAATAGAAAAAAGGAGTAAGGGACGGGATTTTGCTATTCTAGTGCTTCTAATATATGTCCATATAAAAGTATAAAGGAAAAAATAAAATACTCTTCAATTATATTAAATAAAGGCATTTCAATTTACTCTTTTGACACATGGTGTCTTGACTCACAATGCATTATAGTTAGGTATATTTTCAGTTTCTAAAGTATTTTAACAATATATCCAGCTTATTTTAAATGTGTTGGATATGTACTGTCACTAAATTCAACAATTCTTATTTTAGAATTTTAATGGGGGGATTGAGAAAAAACTTATTATTTTTAAAAAATTTATTCTTAAATTTTCATTATCAGATTGAAATATGGCTATGAAATGTTAGTACCCATGCACCATAATGGATTTCAGTCATTCCAAGAAAATCATGTTCTTTAATAGAAATGTAATAAAAATCTGTCTGCTGAAGCATATAACCAGATATTTGATCCAATTCATTGAATGTTCTGATAAAATTCACCAGCCTTTGTATCCAATCTATCCTTTTTTTTGAGACAAGAACATTCATTCTTAGAAAAACCATTCCAGGACTATTGTTAGTCACAAGTGAAATATGTCTTAATTCATCTATCCCAGTAAAACACTGGAGTAAGTGTGACATGGGAATAGAGGTAGAAGACTTATTTATTCTTGGTTTCTATAGCAAGCAGGGCTAGCTTTCTGGGCAGGTGACACGTGCAATCAAACACTGTCACCATGCTCAGAGAAGTCTGGTGTTTTGTTAATGCTCTACTATCCCCTCCATGAAATTCTCAATATATTATTTTTGAGCATGTGGTCATTAGAGGAACTACTGTGGGGTGACAGCCCATGGGAAAGTTTGTTATCTACAGCGGCACCCATCTTCCTGCTCAGGTCCTGAGTCCAGCATGTAGTCTGCAGAGCAACTGGCTTGGCCTGCTTCAGGGCAGTACGAGGAGTTGCTGGGTGAAGTGGATAACTGAGAAGTAATATGGGCCATGTTTGCACTGGTGACATAGGCAGCAGCAGCAGCAGAAGTGGAAATTGTGAGAAGTTCTAAGCACTGCGAGAGGCTGATTTGTCCCTCAGTTTCCCAAGAGAGCTTGTCCTTGAGGCTTCTACACAAATATTAACTCTGGTTTAGTGCTGGGGCAGGAACTGCTGGTTTTCTCAAAGGCAAGTGTTGTCAATAAATTAATACACGATGAAAGCATACACATGTACATTCCAATACAGCATATCAGAGAATTAATAGAACTATTCAAAGAATGTAGTCTTTGGTTTTGAAAACTTCCACAACTTTGTAAAAAAAAAAATCAATAGGATTACAGAATAGAATTAAACTTAAGGATGATAGCATTAGCAGTAAACTGAAAAGAATTCTATTTTGATATGATGCCTTCATATGAATTATTAGTGAGGAATACAATTTAAAAATTTTTTTCTGGGCCTCCCCTGGTGGTGCAGCGGTTGAGTGCAGGGCTGTGAAGCTGCCTGCAGCCTCTGCAGGGCCCATTTGATCCCCGGCCGCCAGCAAGGGTCCCACATGGCGCAACAGACCTCTCCTGCCGTGCCTGCTGCTCCCCTCAGTAGTGTATTTCGTCAGTCTGCCTGTTCTGTTCCCCACTCTGGCTCTGGTGAATTCTCTCACCCTCCTGCGCTTCTGACTGTACCCAGTGCTCGTATAAATAAATAAATAAATAATAAAAAAATAAAAATTATTTTCTTATAATTAAAAATATAGCAATAACATACATAAGTAGATGTTTTCAGTTATATGAAAATTGTGAAATTGCTTTCAGCTTCTTGAAAAACCTCTACATGTTATAAGAAATTTCAAGGAATAAACCAAAATGACACTGTAATTTTTATTTATTAAATTTAGACCGCTATGAAACTCCTTTTTATGAAGATTTAAATCTCTGTAGAAAAAATGTGTTGTGAACCATTAACTCATATGCCTAAATTTATATTTAAAAATAATTGATAAGAAATTTATACCAATGTTGTCGCCATTTATAAAATATTCTTTACAGCTCAGCAATAGTTGCATTAGCAGAAAGGTTTTCTCAAAATTAAAAATTATAAAAAATCATTTGTGATGTATTTACCAAGAGTGATTGACATCACATTCATATATGGACTGAAAATGAAAACACATTGTATATATTTTGGCGATTTAATGAATAAAGGTGTAGAAAAGTGAATCAAAATCTTGTGATCAATTAAGATAGCCCATTAAAAAATCTAATGTATTTATTATATTATTCCAAATTATTACACCAAGTATTATTTTCATAATTTACATTTTATATTGATACCTACATTATTCTCACCTTTATTATGTTTTATAATAAAATATTTTTAAAGGAAAAGTTCTTATATATTTAGTAGCTCTCATGGTATCTTTTTCCCACTCCTTGAAAAAAGGGCCCCTCATTTTCATTTTGCACTGGACTTTACAAACTATGTAGTTAATATTGATAGCAAGATTTAGCACTGAGGTTTCTCTCGAGAAATCTTCCCTTTGAATTCTTATTCTTTACAACTGAAACCGAGAGATGATTTGGCCTATTAGAAATAGAAATGTTTCAGGTTTAGGAATATTTGCCTTTCAACACCCAAAACAATATAATTACCAAATACATTTTCTTTTCCACATTTTATTAACATAGAACCCAGCCTCTTGGTCCTCTGTCTCTGCTCACCTACCTGCTTTTTAAAGATAGGTAGACAAGTTACATGGTATGTGAAACACAAAGTTGTTAACATCCTTCCCAAATGGAAGATTTTTCATCATCTTCACTCAATTTGATGTTTTCCCATTGACTTACCATTTGCTTGACTTCATCCTGAAAGAGAGAACAATGACAAGAGGCTCAGGTGTTCTGGTGGCCTCCAGTTTGAAGCTTGGAAGATTTATGTCTAGACAGCTGTGTGCAAAACCTCTCTGCACATGGAGATCAACATATCCCCCAAGGATATAATGAGCAAAACTAGAAGAATAATGAAGAAAAATGACAGGCACACGGAAGGGGAATAAACAGGGTATGCCTCTGGTAAATAACTCCCTGAAGGACTCTTAGAAAAGACTTACTGATTAATTGAATCAATCCATCATCCTTGGGGTGACAGCATCAATTTGCAATCTTTTTTGGGAGTTGTTTTACTCCATTGCTGTTACAGCTTAAATTCATATGAGGGTAGACTGAGAGGTTAAAAATATAACTATTTTGTTATTAAGGTGCCATAATTTTGTGCTCTCATTATCGAAGAGGCGTAGGCTAATTTTAATAACAGTTTAGACTGTGTCAGAGCATCAACATGTGGCTTATAAAAGGATTTTTCTTCTCTGAATTTATCTTACACATATCAACTCTCATTACCCATCTAAATTTTAAGTTCTTTGCTTCTAAACTTCATAGTGCTTCAGAATATTTAAAAACAAACTTCATTATGATACTAGAGAACATGAAAAATATGTATCACCTTTTGGAGGAGCTTACCTTCATTTACTTTGTTGTCACTGGTGATCATTATTTATAATAACTGTGCAGATTTCAGTGGTAAATGAAACACTTGAATATGTTATCTAGTTCAAGTTTTTGTTGAATTCAAAAGCATAGAGTACCTAAATGTCAGATAGTTTGCTCTCAGAGCTATCAAATGTGATTATTTCAAGGTACTAGTATGTTTTAAGTTGGGCATAAAATATCCATCACAGATAATCTTACTTTCCCTTCTTGGGAGTAGTTTGAAGGTAAATGTGATTAAAAGAAAAGAGGATCAGGGCCTCCCCGGTGGCGCAGCGGTTGAGCACTGGGATGCTAGACTGCCTGCAGGCTCTGCAGCACTAGTTCGATCCCCGGCTGCCGGCAAGGGTCCCACATGGCACGCAGACCCCTCCTGCTGCACCTGCTGCTCCCCTCAGCAGTGTGTTTCGTCAGTCTGCCTGTTATGCTTCCCGCTCTAGCTCTGGTGAATTCTCTCACCCTCTTGCGCTTCTGACTGTACCCAGTGCTTGTATAAATAAATAAATAAATCTTTAAAAAAAAAAAAGAAAAGAGGATTGAAGGTAGATTTAAGCAAAGATTCTCTGTGATTAAAGTAACTCAGACTGTTTTTTTATTATTATGTAAGGATCTTGAAGGATCAAGAAGCTTGATAATAAAGCTTCCTGAGTACCAGAATTGAGTGCCACGACTTTACCAAAGACAGATGAAATATGTGAAGGAAAGTTATCTTCACAATTATAGAAAGTATTTGAGATGATATTGGTTATCTTCATCTCACTTATATTAGCTCTTCATAATGTATTGTAAAAGAAATACTAGAATCTTGTAACTCGAAACTAAATTTAATTGGTCTACTAATATTTAAGGATGTAATAAATTTACATATGTGTATGAGTTATTGGCTTTTAAAAGTTGTAACATTGTACAACATTTAACAATGAGACTGGACTGAACCTTATAGTTTATGATTATATTATCTTAAAATCATACTTCTCAGGGTTCTTTCTGATTTCCACAATTTGGGGCTAGTTGATAGCGTCTGGAATTTGGTTTACCTATTCTGAGCAGAGTACACATAATGGAGTTTGTTGTAGAAAGGTGTTATTTGCATGGTTATCTTGAGTAATTTCTTACTCAAGAAATTTCTGAACTCAGACTTAGTTATCTCTATAATGAATGGGTTTAGATCTCAAAAGTTTGTTCTATAATGTAATCCATCTAAAATGATTTTGTATTGCTGAGTTTAAATAGTCTACTTGTTACAGTACAGTGGAATGTTGAATATTTGCTTTGCTGTATCAGAGATTGTGTCTAATAGTTGCTAAATAAAGCTATTGGTGCTACCAACAAATAGATTTGTTATTTATCAGATGCACACCCATTTTATTATGAACTCCATAAGGGATCTTTTTAAATATATAGTATTTATTAATATATGTAATGTATTATGTATGTATATAAATATGGCCTATTAACTTTGTTTCTTTTTATGCAACTAAGATGTGGACATTTGAACTCTCAGAGTGAAGCAACATCTTGACAGCCAACCACACCTATCAATCGGTAATGAACCTGCACCAGCATGCTTTTCATAAAAATGTAAAAAAAAAAAGACTTGATCATTTATAGTTGATTTTCTCTTTCTTGGTATGTTGCCTTGAAGCCTTCCTTGTTTTCCATCAATTTTGGCATATTGGCTTCCAGGGGATGCATGTATGCAAGCAGTGAGAGAAAGGACACAGCCCTATCAGCAGCTGAAGCCTGTGACCTTTCAGTACATGTAGTGAGCCTTACCTAAGTTCTGCTTGTATAAGCATAAATTCAGCATCATCTTTTCCACTCGTCTACTCTAGCCCAACATGCTTCACTATAGTTGTCATCAAAGGGGCAATAGATGAATATTTTAAATAATCTGCCTTATAAAAAACAAAAAAACACTTAACCAAAGTCTTTAACCTAGTGCCCTAACACTTGTGTCAGCTATTAGCCTGATGGTAACTCTAAGTTCCAGGTAGAAGGTGAAAAATGTTCTCCAAATGACAGCATGTCTATTCCTGGCAGGCTTATAAAAAGAACCCTTAGTGTCAAGAGATAATGAAAGTACAAGTTACCTATGACTGAACTAAAATGGTGCCATGACCTGGCAATTTCTTTTTACTACTGATACATCCCTGCACAGCATAGAACATCAGCATTGCCTTCATGTAAATTTAATAGGGCTTCCCGTCAGTGACATAATCATATACACTGTGAGAAGGATCAGGGGTTTTCAGGGATGGCACAGAAACTTAATTGTTTTTCCATTTATTTTTAAAATGCAAATTACACTAGTAAGTCAAAAAAATCACTCTGTTAAAAATACATTCAGAATTAACAAACGCAAAAAAAAAAAAAAAAACCACATCAGGATTGTACCTCTTGCCTTCTGAATATTAGGTTTATAACAAAAGCTCAGCCTAGAAAAATAGCATTCTTCACCGGATTTTGAGGAGGATACAGCTATACAATTTAGATGTTTTCCCAGATACAATCACACTACTGTGCTCACTGCTCCCAAAAAGGACCTGTCCACTGATTACTTTTTAGTAGTCAACACTGTTTTTAAAAATTTTGGAGGTGATGATAGTAGTGATTAGGTGGTAACTTGGCTGCAACTTAAAGCAGGATTATGAGGGCTTATTTATTCTCTGTGCACTGAAATCTCTTTCCATATACATGTCCCAGAAGGTGGAATCTCATCCCAGCATGGATGTACAGTGAAACCTCATTTCAATGGCTGCACTACTAGCCATATTAGAAGAGTTTCTGACATTGTTATTATTTATATTTCAAGAATCAAAGGACAATACATTGGTAGTAAATATTCTTCTCATACACTAAACATGCATGTCACTATAAAATCATCAAATGAGGTTTCACTGACATGGCTGTAATTGTCTATTTTATATATGTATGTAGGGACGAACACATACAAGCCGCTGAGAAAATTCAAGCACAAGTGCTGGAACCTTTTTTTTTCTGGTTTATGTTCCAATAGTTATCTTTGTTCCTTTATCATTTCAAATGTATATGTGTGCATATCACAGACACCCATGCAAACACAGTAATGGGACTGGTTTATGTAGATCTGGATGGGCTAAGATCCAAAGTAGGTTAACCCAATAACTGAAACTTCATAGAAACCAAGAGAAAAGTTACTCCATGTCAATTTATAACTTTCAACTCTGAATTTCATTGTATTTAAAGATGGTGCTTAAAAAAAGATTTTCGTGTCTCAGGTGGAATCTTATCCTAGCATTGGGTGTTTTCCCAAGATAAAACATGACTCATCTGAGTTCCTGACAAGCCTGAGCTAATTATGTTTTCCACTAATGAAAACCAAATAATGCTTGAATATATAGAACAAAATTTCCTAGGAATTCAGAATATTCCATAAACACATTGACCTACTATTAAGTTTCCAAAGGCATCTTGTTGCCAACTACGTTAACAGCACAGTTTTTCTGCCACGATAATACAGGAGGATTAAAATACACTCTAACACACAACAGATCCCCCAAATACCACAAAGAGATCTCAAATATTTCACCAAGGTAACTATTGCTCCCCCCACCCACCCAAAAAATAATCTCGTACGCTGAAGTTAGGAAAAAAAGTTCACCTACATAGGGTCTTCGATTTGAATTAGATATAAAAGAGTAAACATAGCTAATACATATTCAGTTGGCCTCTGTTGATAGAAATCCACAGCCATTTCTGTGTTAGTAAAAGACATTTGTAGATACTTATAAAAGCACCTAGAGTGCAATAAATAAAATCAGTGAGTTAAGCCATTTCTGTTCTCTGCTTCCCATAGATGAGTTTAGTAGATTAATACGTTTTACTTTGTCCCACCCAACTCCATCAGACGACTGTATTTAAGGATTATAATGATGACAATTGAATATTGTTGTCGTCGTTATGGTTCCTTGTCTCTCTTTTGGCCACCATGGAGGCTCAATGGTAAAGCACTTTGCTGACAGCTGGCAGTTTCCATACACAGACACATTAGAGCTGCTGAGCTATGCAGTCTTGTTCCTTGATGTGAAACACACAGACTTGAACTCATTTGGAATTAATAGCAGTGTGTTAGCCTAAAGGAAGTGACTTGGGATGTCTGCACTGAGATTTTTGGGCACACAACTTAGGTGGGTTAAGGCAAGTATGTACGGTACAGCCTTTAGGGCAAACAACCTGCCATTTCGGACTTCAGTTACAAGGTCATTATGGCATGTTTTATTTGTTTTGCAATCACATTGCCTACATAGCCATGGTGCTATCTCAAGACATATGAAGCGCAGAAGACTGGGCTCTCAAATATGCTCTGGATGACCTCGCAGCTCATAGAGGCTGAGTGACTGGGCTGTAGAGGAGTGAGTGATGGCCGGCAGAGGGCACTAACATGTCCAAGATGGGCATGTCCTGCATATTTTGTCTGCTTTAATTAGAAAGAGGAGGAGGTGAGTGGAATAGTTGTATGCCTGTGTGTGTGTGTGTGTGTGTGTGCGCGCGCGCGTGTGTGTGTATGTGTGTCCCAGGGTGTGAAGGTTTTATGTTTATTATGTTAATAGGTTTGTATATCTAAACTCAGTTGCTTCTTGCTCTTCATAAAATGCAGGAGGTCACTGTGAAACAAGTTCTTTGAAAAGTCCAGGAGTTGACATACTGAAGCCATCTGTATTATTTCGACCTAAGAGAGAGAGGGAAAAGATGTCTTGAATAATCCATGGGGGATTGCTGAGCACCATTTCTCAACTCTCCATGCACAAAAGCAAGCCAAAAAAAAGAAAAAAAGTTCCAAGCTCAAATTGTGCTTTAAACAGACAATTTTCCTCTACTTTTCTTTTTCCTTAGTTCAGCCTCCTGGATAGAGAGGCCACTTAATGGTAATTTAAAATCCATTTCTGGGGACAAGTGAAATGAGTATGTATTGCTGTACGATTAGGCTGCCAAAAAGAATGCCGTGTTTTCAAATATTGTCTAATATACCATGGAGTATTCTCACAACTCGTACTGCAGGGAGCCCACACAGATCTCTATTTGTTATGGCACATAGGTCAGTGGCAGGGACAGCAGCTACTTTGTTGGAAAATTAACCTATGGACATAGAAATGTTTTTGGGCAGCAGCTACATAGCTATTATTTATTTCAAGAAGGTTTACCAAACTATAAGAAAAAAATATGAAAACATTTCCCTTTTATTTATTTATTTTTTTTTTTTTTTTTTTTTTTTTTATAGAGGCATGCTTTATTTATTTGTTTGCTGGTTTGTTTGTTTTGTTTATACATGCACTGGGTACAGTCAGAAGCGCGGGAGGGTGAGAGAATTCACCAGAGCCAGAGCGGGGAGCAGAGCAGGCAGAAGGACCGAAGTACACTGCTGAGGGGAGCAGCGGGCGGCAGGAGAAGTCTGCACGCCATGTGGGACCCTCCTCCGGTGGCCGGGGAGCAGCCGGGGATCGAACCGGCGCCGCAGAGGCCGCGGGCAGCCTCGCAACCCAGCGCTCAACCGCTGCGCCACCGGGGAGGCCCAAAACATTTCCCTTTTAGATGGAATATAGATAATCTGAAGAATTCTTGGCCAAGAACATTCACCCAATTTAACTTAAAAAAAAAGAAAAGAGCACAGGCTATTCATTGACTACAAGAACTAAAATGCAATGTGAATGGAAGTCAGTTATGACAGTGTTTTCAAAGCTTTGTCCAGGCTTTCAGCCACGGAAGATTTGCTGGGCATAATGGAAGCCCCACAGCTAAAACTGCACATTGCTTTTAAGCATTTGCTTTCCTTGTAAGGAACAGCTTTTATTTCCAGTTGCTATATTACATCATCAGGGTGCTTGAACTGGCCCATGATGGTAATTACTCTTACTTTATAAAACTTATTTATGGCAGGTTGACAGGAGAAGGTACACTCCAAAGGAAAAAAGACAAAAGAGTCACTCAGGTCTCTGCCGCTCAGCAAGGGATGAGATTTCTGAGAGAATGAGTTTTGATTTTTCATAGGATTTGAGTAGGAAGTGGCTCTCAAATAACTGGTTTTGATGGCTACAAAGTTGAAAAAGCCCTTCATTGAATACTTCTTTGAATTACTGTGTGAAATCAACAGGGAAGGACAGCAAAGCCAGAAAAGGGCAGGGGTGCAGGCTGGTGTGGAAGTATGGGAGCTGAGGGCAAATAAGTACAAATAAATAAGTTAAAAAAGCAGGGGCTATAACACTAGAGCAAACTCACAGTCCATCTAAGATTTTGAAAGAACACTGGTTGATCATTGGGGCTGCATACTAACAAGAGACGTCTATTTTCCTTTCTCTTGTTTCAATTTCCTCATCTGTAAAATAAAATCTTAGTGTTCTAGTACTTGAGATGTTCTAGGGGTATTTTATGGAAAAGGGGGTTGTAGTAGTTTGACTGGCAATTTGTTATGTACCTTAAGCATTTTTGACTTTTTAAAATTTAACGACTTATTTCATGAGCAGTGAGTCTTGAAATTCTTATGTATGTATTTTGTCATTCTTAGCAAGTAGAAGAACAGTATTTTGATTGCTCTTGGTTAGGAGTTTAAAATATTGATAAAATAATGGCATCAAGGAATTTAATGCTGGATTTTAAAATTGCAGAGTCCCCCCTTTACAGAGTATTCAAATCATAAATGCCTGATTTGAAAAAAATATCCCTTTTTGTGGATAATTAGCTTTTTCAGGTTATTATCATAGTTGATCCTTATAATGTGGATGCATCTAATTTATTATAGCTTCATCACATTTATTGATCATTATATTGACCAATACAATGAAAAGATATGTGATAAAAATGTTATGTGGCATTGTCAGAAGCAAGGAATTGCAAGTCTTACAGATACTCTGTTCAACTCTAAGCACAAAATTATTGTCACATTTTATATATGACATACTATTTACAGACAAAATCCTTTGAGATATATAGTATATATTTGTAGTATGCTTGTATAAACATACTTGATAAGGTCTTTTCATGAGTTATATTGGCTGACATAAGCATTTTCCCTACTAATCAATTGTTTATTAAGTACTAACTATGTGACATGCCCATGTTTTACATACACTATTTTTTATAAATTCAGAACAATTTCATGAGTTAAGTATGTTATGTTTATTTTGCAGGTGAGGAAACTTAAGCTTGGTGAATATTATTCAAATAAAATTAAATGTGCAAATTCAAATCATCTTACCTCAGGCAATCTGCTTCACTGTGTCATATAAGCACTACCTCTCATGGCTATCCTTTATTTTTTCATATAACACTTTATATAAGACTGTGATATAATATTGAAAGAATGATGAAGAATTTAAAGAATCTATCATTTTATTTTTTGCTTAAGCTACCAAATCTTTCTAAAGTGCAGGGTAAAAGTGAAGAAGAAGAGTATTAGAGAGTTAGAGATTAAGAAATACTTCCTATAGGAAGTACATTTCAAGACAGAGTATGAAAGGTACGGAGGTTCCAAAGAGTGGAATTTGGAAAAACATGCATTTAGTGCCAAGAGACTAGCAAGGACAATTGGAGAAGACAGGAGTTCTAGTTTACTTGGGTTGGGGGAGATGTCAACTATTATACTAACATGTGCCCAGTAGTTTGTAAACTTCAGAAGGATAGGACCAGTTCTTATTCTTCATTATATTTCTTCAGGATATCCTAGTATCATTTATATATGGCAGTTGGGATTCAAAATTTATTAAAGGCTGAATGGAAGAGATACTACTACACAACATCAGGACCAGATTGGAGTAGACTTGCAGGCTAAGGCTTTGGAAAGTAGGTAAAGGGAGTCATTGATTGTTTTAGTATAGGGAAGTGAAGTTACCAGAGTTGCTCTTTAGGAAGATTAATTTGTAGCCACATGGAAGATGGGACAGAAGAAACTAGAAATCTTAGAGTTGTGAATACCTGAATTAGGGCAGTGGTTATGGGGATATATAAGAGGTGATGTGTATGTATTGCTCAAAGAGAGAATGCTTTGAGTGATATATAGTACTTATTGGCTGCTTTCTGAACTGATAAAGCATTTTTATGAGTGGTGTTAACAAGTGTTTTCAGGGAAATACAAGCAACACAAAGAAAAATGCAGGCAAGATGCATAGGTCATTCTCTTTTTAAAGAGAAACTTTAAAGGGATGTTTCAAGATTAATCTCTTCGGAGAATACACTAAAAATCCATTTATTATCCTATAGACTACAATTTTAAAAGATAAAATGGTTCAATGGTGGAGGACAACGACAACAAACACATATCTTCAAAAAGAGAAGCTCACGTTTCAAAATGAATTGGAATCTTACTTTCTATTTTGATCTTCACTTGCAATTCAGCATATCACTTGATGCTGATATATAGAATTTGTTATCAGTTGTTATCCAAGGGAATTTGCCTAAACACAGATATAAAAATCAGGCTCTGATTGTATGTCTGCTTTCTTGAGTGCTAGAGTTAAGGGTCTGATAAGATTCACTGTTAAAATTCTGGTTTCATTTTCACATCAAAAAATGATAGAGAAAGAGTATTGCTCAGTTTTTAGCTTTCTAACACTACTTATAACTAGGGTAATATCCTCTCATGTATAATCCAAATGATAACGCTTTTGATAGTATTGGTTGGGCTGGTAAGAATTATATAAGGATAGCAGGTACAAACTGAGAATATCCTAGGGAAATCAGAATATATTGTTATGGTTTATGCATAGCTACATATGACTACCTACAACGCTACATCATTTTCACAACATACAACTTTTGGATAACTGAAAATAGTAGTACATTATATAGTCTGTTGAGCCAAGTAGTTGATACTTTGTAAGACTAATGATAATTTGGGGGATGGCATTTCTGATAAGTTAAAAATATGGAGAAAATGCTATTAGAAGTATCCTAGTCAAAATGATAGAAGAGTAGCAATTGAAGAAAAGTTGTATGCCATCTATTTTGTGCCACTATAATGCTTACATAATCATCTTTCTGCATCCCAGAAGAATACCTCCAAGACAATGTACTTACATGTACATAGGTTGTAGTTGTAAATGAGATGTCTTCTGAGGTCCTTGATAGCCATAAGAGTCAAAGCCACCTATGAAATCAACTGGAAAGGAACAAGTGCCTTCATAAGTTAACATTTCAGATGAGATAAGCATTCATGATCATGGTCTTACACAGATTACTGAAGGTTTTATTAATCTATTAAGCCAAAAGTAACCAAACATGGAGGAAAAATAAAATAGCACCATCAAAGTAATGATTAAGTCCAGTATCAATTAAGAAGTTCAATTATTTCTTTACACGAATCTACTCACTTGGGAGAAGAAATTATATACTTTTCTCAAGCAACCACTAATTCAAGTAATAAAATTTGCATGTATATTAAAGGTACCATATACCATTTTTTTTGTTTTTAGCATGGAGATTTTCTGCAACTCATTACAATGTGAAAAATAATGATCACTCAGGGATATATATCTATTGGCAATTATAGTCTTGGTAGTAATGATATATATGATTGTCAAGGTCAAAATACTATGGTGTATATTAACTCAACACAGCATCCCTGCCATCATGTGGTTTAAAATCTAAAATAGACAATTAGAAATAAGATGTGATTTAACTATGTACCAAACTTATATAGCCTTTTCTGATTGATCTTTGTCACTTACCAATATTCATTTAAAGGTCCTCTATGATATTTTATAGCTTGATAACCCATTTATTTTTAGTGTGGGAAACTATGCATATATAAATGCAATATATATACATAGATATTTAAGGGATGATAAGATAATCAAGAACTTGTGGTATATTATGTTTCGAATGGACTGCCTTAATAACTCTTATTCCACATGTGTTTATCAATGTAAACTGGACAATCCTCCAATCTGATGGTTTGTGTCTGTATCCCTTCCTCTTGAACCTGGGCAGAACTTTGTGGTCACTTTGACCATAGAATATGGTAGAAGTAATACCATGTGATTTTCAAGGTTAAGTTCTAAGAATCTCATACACTTTACTCTTGTTCTTTCAGGGCATTCATTTCTTGAACATGGCCACTTTGTCCAAATTAGAAAGCCCAATATTAGTTCAATACAAAGATACAATAGGAGAATGCTCATGTACTGCAATCTTGCTGATAGGCTAGCTGAGGCCCATCTGATAACCAGCATCAGTACTCAGATATGTGAAAGAAATGCCTCCAAATAACCCCAGTCCCCAGTTATTGAACCAGCCCAATCCTGAATTCTTCCAGCTAAGGATCCCATATCAGGGATCAGAGATCAGCCCTCCCTACTTGACCCTGTCTGAATTCTTAACCCACAGAGTCTTTGGGCATAATAAATGTTTGTTTTGTACCAGTGAATTTTGGTAGCAAGAGTAACTGGAAGTAAGTAACTTAAACAATAAGAGTACTATGAAAGAAAAAATTTTTTTTCCCATTCCTGTAATGGAGGTTGTATGGTGGCAACTCAAAAGGTTGCTAACACAGATGATGGGAAGGAGAAAAGAAGAAAGATAGGGACTGAATCAGGAAGCCTTAAGATACCTTACTTTTTTTAGTATCATATTCTGTTGCCTTAGCGTTGACTAGTTTTTGCTTTTTTTTTCAATATCGTAGGTGTTACTGGTAGAAACTGAAGCAAGGTGTGAATTACCATAAAGTCATGTCTAATTACTGGGGAAATATTCTTTAATAGATACTATTTTTTTTTAATAATAAATTTTATTTTTATATTCCCCATACAATTGCAGCCCCCCCATTCTTACCCCAATCCCTCCCCTCCCACCCCCGCCCCCCTAAAAGTGTCTCTGGTTTGTAGTTTTTTGTTGATTTTGATTTTCACTTTCTTATAGTTATTCGTTTTCCTGGTCCCTTATTTAAGTTTTCTAGATTCCTGCTATGAGTGAGACCATCCGGTATTTTTCTTTTTCTTTTTGGCTTATTTCGCTGAGCATGATCCCTTCCATTGCCATCCATGTTGCTGCAAATTGCATGTGTTTATCTTTTTTGAATGCTGAGTAATATTCCATGGTATATATGTACCACATCTTCTTGATCCAGTCAAATAGATATTTTTTTAGAGAACTCTAAGCTCATAGCAAAATTGAGAGAAAGTGCAGCGTCTCTATGTATCTTGTCTGTACACATGTGCAATCTCCCTACTATCAATATCCCACCAGAATGTACATTTGTTATAATCCATAAATATATAGTCACACACCATCACCATCTGAAGTTCAGAGTATACATTAAGTTCACTCTCAGTGTTTTATATTCTATGGGTCTGATGAATGTATAATGACACATATCCACCATAATGACATCATACAGAATAGTTTGTAACAGTGTAATCTAAAAAGGGGAGGGTCCATGTTCCCTCTCCCACTTAATGAATGGTGGTATAAAATCTACTGGTTGTAAGCTTTGGATATGCCACTTACTTAATTTGTAGATTGGAAAAGCATAACATTTCCAGGCTTCATCACTGTATACTTTATATATCCTCACAGAATAGCTGAGGGATACAGTGAGGCAGTTTCGGCATAACTGTTCAGATAATTTCAGTGGAAAGAACTTTAAAATATGTGACTCAACTGGCTTAAATTCTCTCATAAAATGTCTAGAAGAACAATGTTTCCAGAATTAGTTAATTCACATGCTCCATTACATTATCTCTGACATAGTTTGTTTCCAAATTTTTACTTGGCTATTTTCAAATTGATAGTTTGAAACATGATCTCACTCTCTTCAAGGTCTCAGAATGACTGAAGCAATCCCAAACATCAGATCCTGACTTAACCATATATCAAAGCTATACAGTCTTTTCTGATTGACTTCTTTCACTTATTAACATGCATTTTAAGTTCCTCCATGTCATTTTATGTGATGACAACCCATTTTATTAATGTGGAAAACCATTTTCATCTGAGGCAGAATTGCTCTTCTTGTCAAAAGTGGAAGAGTATAATGATAAGAACAGAGACCCTAATGTTAGAAGGCCCAGGGTTCAAATAATTTGACCATTTTCCAGTTATGTGATCTTAAATAATTTAATGTCTCTTAAAATACAAATTAAAATTTGTCTCATACAATTTTTGTGAAGCTAAAATAGGAGCCTTAAAAAAAGTAAAAGTCCCTGAAGAAGTTCAGGATTATCTTTTTTTTTAAAAAGATTTATTTATTTATGCATACAAGAACTGGGGTGTAAGCCAGAGGTACAGGGTGTGAGAGGATTCACCAGAGACAGAGTGGGGAACAGAACAGGCAGACTGACTGAAATTCACTGCTGAGGGGAGCAGTGGGTGAGTCAGGAGAGGTCTGCTGTGCCATGTGGCTCACCTCCCTAGCCCAGGATCAAATTCATGCTGTAGAGACTGTGGATAACTTCACAGTGCTGTGCTTAATCCCTTGAACCATAAGGGAGGCCCCAGGATTATCCTTAATACTTTTAAGCCATGTAGCACAGAGGAAACACAGAAAGTTCTGAATTTGGGAAAACAATGGAACCTTATAGAATATAAGATGATATAAAAGTGAATTTATTTTCTGGATTGCTCATATTTATACATCAGTTAATATACATAGCTGAATAATGACTATATTTAAAGCTTATATTTTAATTAATTATTGCCTCTGAGTAAGGATTTGTTGTACAACAACCCTAAATTCCCATCCACCCAGGCAGGCTCTTGTCAACAAAGAGACTTAATTGAAGACTACTTTCCTGTAACATATTGACAGTGTTAGACATTTCTTGTTCTGTAGATGTCCCTTTTTACTAATTGTTCTCCATTACCTTTCCTGTGTCCTTTCTAGAAAATTTACTCTTGTATTTTCTTCCTGTCTCTAATCTAATATTGTAGGGATAGACTGGTGTGAACAATAATTGAAGCAAAAGCCACCAGTGCTGGATTTGACAGTGATGACATCTCTTCGTTTTCTGTAATGAATCTTTCAGAGATGATAGGTGAGCATCCTTCAAGGTTTAGTTCAATTCCTTTTTATCGGATAACTTGTGCAGATGAACATTTAAGCAGTCCTTTCTTGGGAAGCATTTATATTCTCAGTCCCATCTTGTATAATTCTGACAATAGTGATATTTTCCAAGTAAGGAGGGATGTTTTCTTTATATCCACTTGGCATATTGTCTATGTTATTTCCATGCTTATCAGAAAATGTGAAAGACAGAGGAGTGGCTGAGGCCTGAATTAGAATGAGGAGAATGAGAAAGGATGGATAACAATGGATGCGAGATAAATAGAAAAAGAGAAAACATAGGACATGCCAAGCTTTGAATATAGGGGAAGGGGAAGAAAAGGCAAGATTCAAAGTTGATTCCTAGAAATGTTTTGGATAGAAAATGTTGCCTTTCATAGCACAAAGAAAGAATGTCAGGAGGGGGTTTGTATTTGGCTTCATTTTGGAAATAGTATTTGAGATACACACATAAGTGCAGGAGTCAGAAAACACTTGGGAAGAGAGAAATGAATCTGTAGTTGGTATAAGGCAAATTGGGGAAATGTTGAAAATCTTCATTACTGGTAGGAAAAACATTGTTTTCTTTCTGGTCATTTCATCGGATCCTAAACGGAAATATGCAACTGGGAAGGAGGTGACAAAATAAAATCTGCCCTTGTTTAATCTTTGCTTCTTTTGGAGGAATTTGCCTTTGGTCCTCTGAAGACAACTCAAGAATGTTACCATTTTCTTTGCAGTTATGGTATTTTTCTCTTTGCCTCAGTTTTCCTATCTATAACATGGGTATGTTTGCATTTACTGACCTATGGAGCTACAATTATTTTAAATTAGTAAACTGCCATATCAGTTTAATCACTATGTTTTAATGACATTAGTAACAGTGGGATTTAGAACTTAGTAAGAGGAAACATGCTTTTTGAATAAATAATCTTTGCTAAAATACATTCCCTATTGTGAGTTTTGCTTTTATTTAAACCTTTTAATCATGAACGCAGAGTTCAGCAAAACCAAAACTACCTTTTTAAATACATGTTGGCAGTGAGGTATTGTAATACACAATTGTACCTTGATTTATAATGACAGGGCCAATAGTCAACAGACTTTTAGAGACAGAGTTGGAAAAAACCATCAGGAAATTTTAAAATGCAGTTTATAGAAAGCTAAGCCTAAATATTTAGAACTCATTGAAAGACATTAAGGAATTTGAGTGGGCCTATGAAAACAGAGTGTATATCTATTATCTCAGTGGGCAAGAATTCCAAGGGTACTTATCTCTGGTTGCACAAAAGAAAATTAGAACACAACGGACTATAGGCTCAGTTCAAAAGAACCCTCTTTCATCACACAGGCTTCCTTGGTGGTAGCGATTCGGCTGAGGGTGTAAGGTTGAGCTATTAGGTCTGTTCTGAAATCCCCGAGTGAACTTTCTGTGTGTGTTTTCTGATTAGGAAAACACTTTGTAGGGGTACTTTGTCTCCTTGTTGCCTGAAAGGTCACTAAAGTGTTATGCTAGAGGCTTCTGGCAGGTGAAGCGCTCATAGAATGCAATGAAACTTATTAGCTGAATCACTGCAGAGGCTTCCCTTCCTAGCCTTGTTCAGCAAATCTATTTTCTCATAGATTTTCTATGTTTCTCTCTTAGTTATCTCAGAAACAGATCTGCAATATTTTTCTTTTTTTTCATTTTTATAATTATTTATTAATTTTAATTATTTACTGTTTCTGTCTATTCTTCAAATCAATGTTAGGATCATATGATTTTATTTTTTTTTTTTTTTTTTTTTTTTTTTTTTATAGAGGCATGCTTTATTTATTTATTTTACTTGTTTGTTTGTTTGTTTATACATGCACTGGGTACAGTCAGAAGCGCGGGAGGGTGAGAGAATTCACCAGAGCCAGAGCGGGGTGCAGAGCAGGCAGAAGGACCGAAGTACACTGCTGAGGGGAGCAGCGGGCGGCAGGAGAGGTCTGCGCGCCATGTGGGACCCTCCTCCGGTGGCCGGGGAGCAGCCGGGGATCGAACCGGCGCCGCAGAGGTCACGGGCAGCTTCGCAACCCAGCGCTCAACCGCTGCGCCACCGGGGAGGCCCGGGGATCATATGATTTTAAATAAATACCTTACATGGATCAAAATTTTTCTTTCTGAAAATAAGCAATAGTTGGAAGTTTTTCAGATTTTACATTAGCACTAATTCCTTTTTTTAATTTTTTTCCCCACAGTTTAATTATTTTTAATATCTTTTTTACATCATTTTTCATTTTTGCACAATGTATGCATTTTCTTTTTAAAAATATTTTATTTTATATAATTCTTACATCATTTTTCATCTTTGTACAATGTATGCATTTTCATTTTGGTTATATTCCCCATACAATTGTACCCCACTCCCCTTATTTTGACTCTAGTTCTTCCTCTCCCTGCCCCTCCCTAATCCCCCCACCCCCATAGTGTGTCTCTGGTTTATAGTCACTTGTTGATTTTGATGATTACTTTCTGCAATATTTTTCATTTGATAACACACTTACATATGCTAAAATAAGAATGTGAACAGTAATCATTCCAATGGTATCAGAAGAAATGAACTATTTTATTGTTAGAAATAGTTTGAGCAACCACTTTATACTTTTGGTCCTAAAATCTTAAAAAACGAAATATGCATTCTGCTTGATAAATTGCTTTGTCTTTTTGCTCTTACTTATTTCTGCCAGTTCTCAGAGAGCCAATATCTCTGGTGAGATTTAGACCAGGATCCTACTCTTGAATAGTCTTCTAATAATATAATGCCACCCCTGGACACATCATGGGGAGGCTGTGAAGTGGTATAAAGATTGAGGGCTTTGGGGTCAGAAGACCTGGACTCAGGTTGTGTCTTTACTTTTTCCCAGTGTCAGACCAGCAGCAGGTTACAATTGCTTTGAGCCTCTGTGAAGTGGGGATAATAAGCAATTCCAACTTCAAAGGGTTATTGGGAGAATCAAGTGTCCTGTATGTAATACTTATATGCCTGTATATTAAAGATAGATTGTGGATAGATTTTGGATGTCCTATCTATTTGAAAGGGAATATACAAAGAGAATGATTTGAATTATGTTTTAAAATTCAAATTCATGTTCTTTTCTGAGAGGATGAAAATTTTCCAGCAGAGGAGAACAGATGGAGATAAGGCTCAAAGAAGAGAACTTTGTATTAGAATTTACTAGAATTCTGTGTGTAATGAGTAAGTGTAGAAGTCATCAGCAGAAGCTAAGGTGAGAAGAGGTAGGTCTATGGAAACCCTTCCAAAGCCCACTTAGTCAGTTAACTGTGGTCTGACAAGCAATAAGACTAGCCTGGGTAACATAATGCAGAACGAAAGAGAAGATATTTTATATTTTAATTTAATTTAATTAATTTATTTTTTTTATAGAGGCATGTTTTTATTTATTTATTTATTTATTTATTTATTTATTTATTTATTTATTTATTTTATTTGTTTGTTTGTTTTGTTCATACATGCACTGGGTACAGTCAGAAGCGCGGGAGGGTGAGAGAATTCACCAGAGCCAGAGCGGGGAGCAGAGCAGGCAGAAGGACTGAAGTACACTGCTGAGGGGAGCAGCGGGTGGCAGGAGAGGTCTGCGCACCATGTAGGACCCTCCTCCGGTGGCCGGGGAGCAGCCGGGGATCGAACCGGCGCTGCAGAGGCCGCGGGCAGCCTTGCAACCCAGCGCTCAACCGCTGCGCCACCGGGGAGGCCCAAGATATTTTATATTAAAAAAAACCTGAGTTTCCATCTTTCAAATACTTTTATTTGAAGTAAACTTGTATATTATCTGAAAGGACAGAAAAAAGCTATTATCAACATCAACATGGTATGTGGTCTATGAGCCTTTGGCAAGTATGTAGCAAAAAGGAAATATTCAATGGCCTAAATGAGTAAAGACACGGAGACCATACACCTATGGTTAACATATGTCTAATATTTTCTATAGATATGAAGAAGCATGCCGAGTATGATGAAATAACTAGTAAACATCACCTTAAAGGTGTTTTTAATCCATTTGGATGGATTAGATTCACCAGTCTTTGTTTTGGCCTCCTCTATTAGAGTTGCTTTCAATTATACATGGCATGCCTTTCAGCTGAAATCGGACAGAGCTTTATTACAATCTGTAGGTGAGTTAGACATGATTGGCTATATCTTTTCCCAGCTAACATCTTTTCCCTGCCAACATCTACAACATATTTAGCATGCACAACCCATTTAAATGCAGTGGTTTTAATTAGGGTATGAGACATCAATGCATGGATATTTAAAGAAATAAAAAATAAAGCATTCATGCTATAATCACCCAAATATTGCTCACCCTGTGATATTCCCTAACATTTAACAGTCATTTTTCAGCCTCCAGAAAGGAAAATCACAAAGCTCCTAAGGCTAAATGAGTCATCTTTCTATTTTTGTTTTTGTTTTATTTATTTTTTTGTCTTTTCAGTCTTTTTTAAAATTTAGTTTGTGTTCAAAAATCAATTCTATAACATGAAAAGTTACTATGAATTAAAAGAGTAATGCAGAAATACAGTATGTGATCCAAAATAGATGTATGGATCTCGGGTATGTAACAAAAAGGAATGTTCATTCACACACATAGTAGCTTGAAATTCATTGGATAAGATTTTTAAACTGACATAGCAGTTTCAGGAGAGAGAAATGTCCAGTGGTTACTCTAACAATTTTATTGATATTTGGGAGCACTGAAACTAGATTTGCTATATTGAGCTCATTAAAGACACTTAAGATTATTCCTGTGTGAATTATGGTGTACATTCACTCAAAATGGATCAAAAAAGTCATCCTTTTTCAAAAAGGTATACCTATTTCTGCTAAATCCTGCACATCTCTCTGATTCACCCTTTGAGCTTCAGCTGAAATGTCATTTCCTTAGGGAAGAATTTCCTCTTCGTCTTAACTGGATGATGCTCCAGGGTGCATTCCCACCACACCCTCTACTCTCCCTGTCTGAAGTCTCACCCAATTAAGCCTCTTTCCCCATGTGTCTGTACGCTGGACTGTGATCACCATGAAGGCAAAGAGCATTTACTCACTTCCCTGCCTCTTGTCTAGTGCCTAACACACACAGAGGAGTTAACCAGTAAATATGTGTCCAAAGACTCTTACCTCTACTTCCTCCGTGAAAGAAAAGGTCTCTCCTGACCTTCTGCTTCCATGTGCCTCTATCTGATCACTTGACTTGAAGCAAGTCAATTCAAGTGCTCCTGTCCTCCACTGTAAAATTTGGGGATTAAAGGAGGTGACAACTCCTATTATTCATAGCTCTATGATTCTGCACAATTCCCTATTCTGGGACTTGTTTAAACCCCAATGATAGCAATAAAATACTTAAAATGGGCAAATCTGCAAAGGTATAGTAATTGAGAAAAATTAGTGCAAAGGAGTTATTTCCCTCTGGTTGTTCCTTTTATGCATTGCTTTTACTGAACAAGTTTCCAGGAAGATTAAGCTGCTGAAAGTGTATGAGAGCTCAAAGAGGTATGTGTATTTAGACATACATACATATAGGAGGGTCTCATTTAACATTTTGATAGAATCTTGGAAATTGAAACTTTAAGTAAAACAAGATATACCAAAACCAGTTTCTCAAATAATGTCGTTTTGTTCAGCATCAGCGGGATTATTTTCCCTCATCAATGCTATAACAAAGTCACTTAGAACGCACCTGGAAGCTGAGGGGAGACGGTTCCCAATTGGAAAACAGAGTGAAGAAAAGGTGGGGCTTAAGAAAAGGTGAGGCTTGGGAGAGAGGAATTGGATTGGCTGGTTTGGAGCCCACAGAAATACTGTTGCCCATTCAGCCTCCTTCAGTGATGAAGGTGTGCGGATGTGCAACTGTGTTTCGCTCCCCTTCCCGCTCTTGGGAATTCCTTTAACATCAACTTCATTAGTTACAAAGGCAGCAATCCATATCCAATTTTCTTTTTGTGTCAGGACTGCTCATGTATAAACTAGACTCCTTTGTTGGAAACATTTGCAATTAATCCTATAAACAAACAAACAAACAAACAAACAAACAAATGCAAATCTTGCACTGCCCGCCCAGCCAAGTCTGCTGACTCTGAGGCCTGACCACCCTCTATTATCCACAAAAATGAATCGAAATTCCCACCTTGGGCCTAACCTAATTTTCAAGTGATAATAGGCATGGATTCCCAGAAGCACTCGATGCCTCTTGATAGTAACATCCTAATTTCCTTTCCTGGTAAATGTTTTAAATAAGATTTTAGCACCAAAGGAAATTAACCTTTAAATTAATTGTAATTATAAAATGCCATCACTGATTTTTGTCTTCAGCCTAATTACTTTCTATTATTTAAACAAACCTCACCTCCTGTGAGCTTTAAGTTTGTTTCTCTTTCACTCCCTGCCACACAATACCAGCCAATCCTCACGGAGGACTCCCCAAGTCTCTGCTGCTGGAGCAGCCTCATTTAAATGTCACACTGCAATGTTGGTGGCCCCGGTGCTTGCTTATTTACAAGAAGCTCTTTCAGTAGCTACTACATGTAAGGCGGCTCCGCTCAGATGTTTTCGTTCCGCATACCTGGTGGCCATCCTTAGAGATGCAGTGTTTTTTAGTCCTCCTGCTGCTAAGAAGGAGATAGCTTGGCCCAGCCATCTGTTTCTATTAGATTCCTCTTCAACAACTAACGTGCAACTGGACTTAATGAAGTGGGCACTGGCCAACATCATTTATCAAAAGACTAACTTTGAATGTGCTTTCTTCTTAACATGTCTCTGCTTTGGAGGACTTTTAGAATTTTGTTTCCCATGCCAGCTCTTTGTCTTATTCTCGTTTGTTCTTCAGATGGCACTAAAGGATCTCGGTAACTTTATTTTGTGAGCATGTATACCTACATTCGGGTGCTAAAAGCATCCTGTTTTTTTCTGTCACTTAGCTGCTTTCTTTGTCATGTCATTATCAATGAGAGAATAGAGAGAGACGCTGGAGCAAATACAGAACACCCATTACAGGGGGACCGGTTATCTGCAGAGCTGGAAGAAGCAGGATAATCAAATTGGAAGATTTTTCTTTTAATCATATATGTAAACATCACCACTTCTCCTTCCATTCACAAGCTCTGGATTCCTTTTCTTTTGAGGCTGATTAAGACAATCTGAATAGTCTTCAGTTTACCCAGTAAAAAATGCTGTCTGCATAAAACAACTCCTTTGTGACACCCCACTCAAAGGTCTTCCTTTTCTAATCTCTGCAATGAGTCTTCAGAAACAAAGTCTTGATTATTTTCAATCAATGGAAGATGGAGAGTGAATCAATTTCTTTCTCCTATTTCAACTCAGGAACATTAAATGTATTTAAGATGATCAGAGTATGTGTGAATGCGTGCACATGTGTGAAAAAGCATATAGCATAATAAAGGTGACATTACGAAAAAAGTAGAAAATAAGAAGTATTGAAATATTATTGAGGAATCAGACTCAACTTTGACCTCAATATCCAAATTTAAAATCAAATTGATAGCTTTTCTCTCCAGTGGCCACAAGAGAGAGCAATTTCACAATAGGCTGAAAAAGGCCTGAGCTAGCTCATTTTTGGAAAACAATGTATGAAATGTGTGTCTCACAGTTAGGAAATGCTGTTGTTATTGATATGAGCTTGCACGTGATTAACAGGAGGCACATGTATATGTAGGCATTTGTTTTAGATGTTGATCATATGTTCAGACATTTATTTTTACACATGGGAACATGTCTTGTTTCCCTTCAATTCCATTTGTTTAGAAATGTGAAAAGGTGCTCTATTCTAGTTATCCATTTTCTTAAAGTAAACTGGAATCTAAGGAAATGTCACATTTCCTTAGAAATTCCTATATAACTCAAGAAATGTTTGCGGGGAGCTGATTGATTAATTCATTTTTTAGCCAGATACAGAGTTGTTCCCCAGGTAGGGGGCATGCTAGTTGCTGGGGGCACAGCAGTGTTCACTACAGGTGTGGTCCTAATAGTGTTTCACCCTGAAGGAGTCAATATGTGCTGTATTGGTGTCAGAAGTTCGTGAGTGAGCTCAGTGACCTTGGGCATGTCATTTAATCTTTATGGGTCTATAAAATTAAAGTCTAGAAATAGAGCAGTAGGCAGTAGTTTTCCATCATTAAAATCTTGCAGTATTCTTAGTTCTAAGGAAGTCTTCAGCAGAATCAAAAGTCATAAAATTAAGTAAGTGCAGAGCTCCCTTTGGGGATGTGGGGAAGGAGAAATGGACATCCTTACCCTGGCCCCACTATGAATCAGCTAAGCATAGCTGGAGATTAGTAGCTTTCAAAGTCTGGTGCTCCTGGCTCAATAATACTTGATTCTGTTCAGAGATGGGGAATGAAATAGCAAGTTTTGGCTTTGGGGGGGGCTGGTAGCTATGGACAAGATTATTTTAGTCACCTTCAAAGTCACAAAACAAATGCTATAAAGAGATGATAAAGCAAAAATATACAAACATTACTCTTTCATTTGACTGCTTGAAAATAAAACTTGAAAAGGAAAATAGACTTATTATTCTCATAATTCTACCTGTCAACCTGGCTCCCAGAATGTGCCACTTTTTCAGAATTGCTAATTGTTCACCCCTTAGGGTACATTTGATTTATAAATGACAAGAGAGAAAGCTCATGTAACAAAACGGAATATATAGTATGATCCTAACAACCAGATAGAAAGAATGATGGATGGATGAATGGGTGGATGGATGGATGGATAAATGGGTGGGTGGATGGAAGGATGGATAGATGCAGAGATGCTGGAGGAATAAAGACAGGAAGACAGGAGACATAATACTCTGAAATGTTAGCTGAGAACCAGGATTCAGAGTTGTGAATTCATTCTAATTTTCTTCATTTTGTTGTCATTTCCCGTACTTTCTAGAGTAAACTTACATTTCTTTATAAACAGGGAGAAACAAATATTTTGGAAAGTATGAATACTGCCCCTGCTCACACCTCTCCTGTCACAGTAGGTGGGAATGTGTGATGTGCTCAGAGAATTGCAGCCAAACTCAATGATCCTGAAAAACTGGAAAAAAATGATCAAAACACACAGGATGGAGTTCAATACACAGAAGTGTAGGCCAGCAGGCTTTAGAAGAAAAAATCAAACAGAAATAATAGAAAATTATTAGCCTCAGAGAAGTGAATAATTTCCTGTGGTTTGCTTTTCAAATGAAAGATTCTATAAATCGATGCTGACTTTTATCCCAAGGCCAGTTGATTTTGGAAAATCCAGCACAGGTTTTTATATATTTGGGTGCATTTGGGTGGATGTCTGCATATGTGTAATTACATGTTTAAACATCTAGACTTCATTTTCAATATTTTTTCAAAATTAGTCCCTTTGGGATATTTAATTTTTAAAATGACATTCCATATCTTTCCTCAGATGGTTTGAATATTTAATAACATTTGCAAATACAGTGAATATTCTTTTAGAAGAAAGATAGAGCCTAGTTAGAAATGGACCCGTTTTCCAGAGGACTGATATTTAGATTTAGTTCAACTATTAAGCCAAAGGTTTATAAGAAAACATAGTAAAAACTGGGAAATCACATGAGGATCTATTTTTCAGTAGAGATTAGTGAAAGTTTCCATGGCTGCCTGTCTTCCTTTAATTGTCACATCTAACAATGCAAATGAAGCAGAGAGATTAGCTCTTAGTTCTCTCGCTGTAAATGGACATCCGGCTGTGTTGTGGAAGAGCTGAGGATTACATGAGAGAAGAGCTACATATGTAATAAAAGGCACTCCAGACCAGGAATCTAGGAACATTTCATTTTTTTCACAAAATAGTGTAAAAGAGAACAAGGAGATGGGAGAAGAAAAGACTGAAGGTCATAAGGAAAACTCAGCATGGCTGGCGAGGAATGATGCAGTGAAAAGCCTTGCCACAGAGTAGCTCAGTGAGGTAGCTGGCTCTCCCCGGGAGAGTCTTTGCTCTGAAGACATATCACTGCCTTTTCATGAACAAATGTATACAAGTATGTTCTGATGGTTGTTCCCACTCAAGTGGGGGTTCAAGTGTCAAGGCACACCCTCTGGTTATGGGTCCCAGCTTTTTTTTTCAGGTGAGGAGCTACTCCCCCACCCCACAGCAGGAACTCCTGCCTGGGGGCAGCAGGCCCAGAGCCTGAGACAGGAACTGTACAGCTGGAGTCTCTTACCCAGGATTTGATGGGCCAGCAAGCTGCAGATATCCTGCTCTGTGCCTCACAGATATTTCTAACATCTTGGAGCCACATGGTGTGTGTGTGTGTGTGTGTGTGTGCACGTGCATGCGTGCATGTGTCACTATAGAAAGTTATGGAATTTATTGTGTCCTCTTGCCAAATTTGTATGTTGCAGGCTTAATCCCCAGAATAATTTTATTTGGACATAGGATCTTTAAAAGCAATTGGAGGGCCTCCCCGGTGGCGCAGCGGTTGAGCGCTGGGTTGCGAAGCTGCCCGCGGCCTCTGCAGCGCCGGTTCGATCCCCGGCTGCTCCCCGGCCACCGGAGGAGGGTCCCACATGGCGCACAGACCTCCCCTGCTGCCCGCTGCTCCCCTCAGCAGTGTACTTCGGTCCTTCTGCCTGCTCTGCTCCCTGCTCTGGCTCTGGTGAATTCTCTCACCCTCCCGCGCTTCTGACTGTACCCAGTGCTTGTATAAATAAAAAAAAAAAATAAAAAAAAAAAATAAAAAAAAAAAATAAAAGCAATTGGAATGCAAGGCCTCCCCGGTGGTGCAGTGGGTTGAGCGCAGCACTGTGAAGCTGTTTGCAGCCTCTGCAGAGCGGGTTCGATTCCCGGCGGTGGTGCAGCAGACCTCTCCTGTCATGTGTCATGCCCGCTGCTCCCCTCAGCAGTGCTTTTGGTCTGTCTGCCTGTTCTTCTCCTCACTCTGTCTCTGGAGAATCCTCTCACCCTCCCACGCCTCTGTCCTGTACCCCAGCTATTGTATAAATAAAAAATAAAAAAAAACTTTATACATATAAAAAAAGCAATTGGAAGGTGCTATATACAGATATTGGTTTGTAATCATGTACACTTGAAGCTTATATCATGTTGTAATGTGAAATTACATTAATAAGGAATTATTTAAAATATAAATAAAAGAGGGAATTAATGTTGAGTGAGGTTATAAGGATGGGACCCTCATTCAACAGGGTTGGTGTCCATACAAGAAGAGGAAGAGTGATAGGGGTGGAGCACCCACACCCTGGGAAGACCCATGTAGTGAGAACCATCTGTGAGGTAAGGAGAAAGGCTTCAGAAAAAACTAACCTGCCAACATCTTGATCCTAGAATTCTAGCCTCCAGAACTGTGAGAACTGTAACAACTTCTGCTGTTTAAGTCTCTGTAGCCTGTTTTTTTTTTTTAATTTTTAATTTTTTATTGCAGCCCTAGGCAACTCACTGAATCCTACATGGGGGCAGGGGTGCCCCAACTTTTCATTTGGCATCTCTGTTCAGAGCATTGGTGTTTTCTCCTGGTAGGCACAGCAGATGGCAGTGGAGCCCTGTGAGTCAGCACAGTCAGCCACCCTGTTGGACTATGGCTCCAGCTTAGGTAACTAAAGGGTCAGAAATGTATACTTCAAGGTCTGGGCTTTTTCACTGGGGAAAAAACCACAACTTTGCATTAAAGGTTTGTAGAAGTAGTAATCAAACTCAGCTTTAGAAAAGTAAACGAGATACTGTTTATAAGGTGAAATACAGAAAAAAAAAACCTTTTCAGACATTTGATGTTCCTGCAGTCAACTCCCATAGTTCAATTATGATTTATTGCTATTTTGTGGCATCTCTGCTCATGGACCTTGAATCCTTTCCATAGCTCTCTGGAAGCTTCTGCCTCTGAGATCCCTGGATACACTTGCTGCTCAGACCTGAAGTATCAAAACTGAGTACATAGCTGGTCAGATTCACATTGTGCTCAGGTAAACTTTATTGTTCCAGTTGTCATAACTAGGGTCTTACTTCCACAGTCCATCCTCAGCACCAAACAGAACCAATCTCTCCCGTGTTTTTCACCAGGCTCTTAGGAGTGGAAACTTAACTAATATGCTAGGCAGTTTGCCAGCATCATCTCCTATCCCAATCAGGATGCTTCATGTGAATCCAAAGCAGGTAAAAGCAGACACAGAGATTCCTTGTGTGTTGACAAACACGTTGAACTTCTCCCATGCTTCTGGGCTTACTTCCTTAGAGCACTTTTACTTTTTTTGCTTTCACTAAGTCAGAATACTTTTAAATGATCAAAATAATTTTCATTATATTATAATTACCAAAAATTGGAGAGAAATTTCAAACCTTTTTGACTCTTGAGCATTGGAAGTAATATGTTCCAGGCAGGGTCTGTATGTGAATGTACAGAAAAGTCACCAGGACAAAGGTAATTCACTCATAATTGTCTGCTGTGTGTGATGAATAAGTAAATGAACCTACGTGGAAGTCACCCAAGGCCACTGGATGGAGAACAGGCCAGCTGTTAGTCATCCAATGAGTGACTAAGGTAAGTATCCAAAAGTAGTTCCTATCTTGCCCATGAGCAAAAATACTAAAATTAGAAAACTTGTCTTTGGGCACTTTGCTTATTAATTTTGATTAAAGAAAGATAGGGGCTGAGGTCCAAATATATGTAAAGACAAATGCATTATTTTATGAGTCTTTGGAAAAATTTATTAGATGTTTGAAATATCCAAAAGATATTCGTGACTTCAAAGCTCCTTCAAATCCCCTTTACATGGTTTTGTCCAAAACTTGATCTACGTATATTTTCTTAAAATAAATCCCTGGGATTCTCACTCTTTGGAACAATAAGACTTCTCTTGGAAAAAGTTTGTGTTGAAATATTTGGGAAACGTATATTAGCCGTGTTTAAATTTCTGTCATTTTCACAAAATGATCACGATGTTCCAAGGAAACCCTGTCTCACCCAAAACCTCTGAGGACTTAGATGACCCCAAAGCCTGCCTTCTGACTGTCCTAGTGATCTTGAATTTCACAGGATGCTACTTGCAAGCTGAACTAGCCAATCCTAAGCCTGTTTGTCTTGCCTTGACAGTTGCTTCCTATGGAAGTCACAATAATGGTGTTTACCCACAGTTCTGCTCTCTCTCTCTGGCTCTTGACCCACCCTTGGTGCTCTTCCTTAGGGGTCTGTGTTTTTCCAGGGAATTATAAGGATAGTAAAGCCTTTACAGCTTCTCTATTTGATCTACTGCTACCCTTACCATCCTTCACTCAACATAATATAGTTAAAACAGAATTGTGGATTAGAATAAAGGGAACATCTTTATGCAATACGCTCAGAGGTGTTAATATGTAAATGCACATTCTGAATTTTGGGGATCAAGCATACTTGGCTTTGCCATCTTTTTTGAGCTGTATATCTCATAGAACTTGCATTTCTGGCATCCCCTTTGGTAGATACTCTTCTAGAGAGATACCGACTATATGTCTGAGAGGCTTGATGTGTCAGTATTTTCTGAAGATCAAAATACACTGGCATCACTGTGAAATGAACTCAAACATTATAGTCTAGGCAAAGTTCAACTCCCATATGAAATTAAGTCTGGAGACTTTGCTTTCATCGGAATTTAGCAAAATACACTGAATGGTAATATGTGAATGAACTTACATAATCTCTGTAGTTCATGCATTTTAAAATCCATATATTGCTTACATTTCCTAATCTTTGGATAAATCTATTGTGCATAAGACAAACACTCGTATATTCATTAGGCACCTCAAATTCAACTTTCCAGACTGAAACAATTGTTAAATCCACATTCCTTCAAATCCCATTTCCTTCTATCCATTTACTCATTCCAGAAATCTAGGAATCTACTATTATCTTCCTTGTCCTTACATAGTACTCATCCATAGCCCATTAATCAGTCTATTTTAACAGGTTTCACAGGTATGTATGTATGTATAATATATACACATATATATCCATGCTCCCCATCTCCACTACTGTTCTAAGTCCAGACCCTTCTATCTTATCTCAGTCATTTTCATGATGTTCTCACTAGTCTTCCTCTCTCTAAGCTTTCCCTCCCCTACACTAATATCGTTTTTGATTGTCATTCCTCTTTTATTAATTACCTGACAATTCATTTGCCATCATGTTTTCCAAAATAAAGTCCGAACTCCGTACTCTGTCATAACCATTTTGCTACTTTTTCATTCATGCTCTTCTTCAATCTTCTCTGAGTGCTGCTTCTAGCACAACAAAATTAGGCCACATAAATCTGGTGGCTTGTTCCCAGCAAGGCAGGCTGTGATATGCTTTGGTGCTTTTTCACCTTTTGCCTGGGATTGCCTACTTCCACATCAGCTACCCAACAAATACCTAGTCATCTTTCAAGAGCAAGCTCAAAAGTGTCCTTCTCTATGAAGCTTTTCTTGAGCTTATCTCCTCCCATTATACATTCTGCAGAGTTTTATTATACTTATTTGTTAACATGTTAGCTTTTCCCTATGAGATGACAAGCTCCTAGAAGTAAAAGATTATGTATTACACATGTGAAAAATCTCCACACCTGACAGGGCACATGATGCTTTGAGGAGTGTTTTATAAATGCTTATTTAGTGAGAGGGCCACTATTTGCTTTTACACACTTAATAAGTAACATAATCCATGTACTGTGTATTTCTGATTTTACATCATGTATTAGTATGATTGAAAAAGTGTGTCCTCCAAATTAGTTACCTGACAGTGCCTTGTCTTTTTTAGCATGATTAGAAAGTGGAAAAGAAGCATATCCTCTTTGGATACCTACTTCAAACATCCTATAACAGATAAATGGATACTTGCCTTTTCAACTACCCACCTCCTTTTTCAAAATCCCAGTCACCATATTTTTGGAAACCATGAGAAATGATATCTAATTCTGAGTTCTTGTCACAATAAATATAAATATAGCTGCATGGGCAAGTATCCCTGACAGAACACAGGAAAATAGAGGTACTTATTCAATCCTCCTATTAAGATTCTTATGTGGCAAGGAAAAAGTAAAATCTTCTATCTATCATTTTTAGAAGAGCAGAAGATGATGGAGTCACTTACAGTTCTGTAAGAGTCACCTTCTAGCTACTCAATCATGCATTAAGATTCAATACTGAGACTCTGACATAGAGTTATAGCTATTTGTATCAAATTGTAGGAACAGAAAGGAAATATCAACATTTGATTTCCCAAATTTCTTGAATTAATCCCTTTGTCTATTGCAAATTGCTGTGATTTGTAGTTCTGGCTAAAACTGATAAGTTACAATACCCAATAAATGTTTAATAAGAGAAAACAGTCAAGTTAACCACATTTTACAATCATTTGCATCTTCAATCTCTCCTCTATTTTCTCTGCTAAAACTGTTAAAAGAGAAATAGACTTTAAAAATACCTTTCAGTAAAGGGGAAAAAAGGTTTTCATAATGAACGCTTCTCCATTTCTTCAATATAGGAAACTTTCATGAAAAATTCTTTAGCCTGATGGTACAAAAGGTTTATTCCCTGTTCTAATGATGTGTTGGGGACATTGTCTGAGAAGGAGGAAAGCTAAGCAGGAGGCAGAAAGGAAGAGGCTTTGAACTTGAAAGAAAGTGAATAGAGCTTTAATACTTACAGCTGTCCTCTTCTTCAGTTATACATTTCACAACATAACAGGCGTAGATGAACCCTGCCAGCTGAAACAAAACAAAGATGCTTTAGACATGAGGCAAAGGCAATAGCACTGGACCTCACTGGGGGAGTGGCTTTTCAAAGACAGGTAGTGTACACCTAGATCCAGTGATCCCAAAATATTCACTGGACTGGATCTATACTCCAGTGTTGATTCCTGATCGAGTGATTTCTATTGTCTATCTGCTTTAAAAAGAAAATAGACTACTCTTTTTACTTTGACCTGCATTTATGTGTAAGATTTGTTAATTGTCAGGCAATTTAAAATGTTATTTTAGATACAGGAAAAAATTATGGCTGTTCATTAATGGTTTAACATTTGCATTTATGTCAATCAACTTCTAGTTCACTTTTCATTAGCCAAAGATTCTGAAATTGGACTCTCAATATAAGAAAAATATTTTGAGGGAAAAATATTCTGAGGTTTTGTGGTATGTTGCATGGCTACTTTGTAAGTCAGAAAATCTCTAGACCTATAACAGAAACCCAGGCGCAGCAAGCATAATTAGAATGACACTATATAGAAGCAAGGGGGTGACACCTGTAAGCTAGTGTGTCACAGTGCATTGTATTGGGATTATATGCATCACGGCATCCTTTCTGAAGCAAATTCTGTTGCCAAGGAAATCTTTTCATTGAAATTGGTATATGTAAAAGAGCATGGCAAAGTCCCTTGCTATCTAGCACCTCGATTGTATGATTTTTGTATTCAGCATATTTATTTCATTAAATTAATGAGCACCAGTGGAAGGAAGAGAGTAAATACAATCTCCTGTTAAGAGGGAAATGTTTTTTTTCCTAAATATAATTCAGTTTGGGAAAACCCTTAAAGATATGTCCTCAGGAAAGTGATGAAGATTATTCACAACATTTCTGATAGGCATTCATCTGGCAGAGTACCGACCCTACACAATATTTGGTGTGGGAAA
This sequence comes from Talpa occidentalis, assembly GCF_014898055.3. Classification (NCBI taxonomy): domain Eukaryota; kingdom Metazoa; phylum Chordata; class Mammalia; order Eulipotyphla; family Talpidae; genus Talpa; species Talpa occidentalis. Next base: position 122,145,303 of record NW_023602073.1, on the reverse strand, counting down.
TGGAACATTCTGGAAAGCTTCAGTCTTCAACCAGGAAGCTAAGGTACAAGGCAAAGGGAGCAGCTGTGATAAACCTAATGAAGTTGTTTTTTTGTTAGCTGACAGTTATATTTCTAGAAGATGTGAACGGAACATTTTAAATCAGAGAGTACCCTAATAGGTATTTAATGAGCATGCAACTATTTGGAGACAAAGGAGGTCTAGAAAAAAGGCACTTGAGAAAAATCTCTAAATCGGGTTTTAGAGGGAAAGCACTTTCTGGCAGATTCTACAACAGTTGCCTCCCACGGAGCATTGGCATGCCACAAAATAGTAGTTAATCTGGTACAGCAGCAGTGACCACACTCAGGAGAGGAATGGACAGGAAAAAAGATTTATGCAAACATTCTGCAAGAGCTTTTGCTTCAGATCCTGGATGAAAGGGAATATGTTCCCCCAGTCCAATGTGTATATAACAAAATGCAGTATCCGAACCAGGACCCATATAGAGAGCTAAATAAGAACAACACTAAGGCCATATCAACAGAGTTGATATTCTTTCTTCATAACACTTTTAAAAAATAATCAAATTGGCATTATTCTCTTTAAATTATGTATTTTTATTGGCAGTAAAATCTTTATATGATAACACCATCGGGACAATTGTGTTTATGGGGATTATTTTCACAGTAGGCACTACCGTACTGTACCAATCTGATGTTGGCTAGGTTCAGCCATTAAAGATTTGGTAAGTCCACATGTAACAGGGTGGTCCCCAGGAAAAGGGGAGGTTCCAGGTTTCTTGCCGCACTCAGGAAAGGGGGTTGCTGATTAGAGACTGGAACTGAGAGAAGACCTGGCTGAGGAGAAAGAAGGAAGAAAAAAGGAGACAAAGGAGAACTGGAGGAGGCACATGGAGCAGAGAGACATGTGAAGAAGCTGTGCTTCTTTCTTTTTTTTTTTTTTTTTAAGATTTATTTTATTTATACAAGAGCCAGGGTACAGGCTAGATGTTCAGGAGGGTGAGAGGATTCACCAGAGACAGAGTGTGGGGAACAAAACAGGCAGACTGACTGAAATACATGCTGAGGGGAGACGTGGGCAAGACAGGAGAGGTCTGCTCACCATGTGGGTTGCTCAGAGGCCAGCAGGAATCGAAAAGGCACTGCAGAGGCTGCAGACATCTTCACAGCACTGCGCTCAACTGCCTGCGCCACTAGGGAGGCCCTGTGCTTATTTCTTGACCTTGACCTTGTACCAGGGACTTGGGGGGCATGGAAGAAGACACTTGAAATAGATGTGGGTCAGAGGCCTGTGGGGAGGTTAACAATGGCAACTTTTATCTTGATTTTGATTTTGCTCTTTTCTTTCCAGACTTGTCTGTCCTCTTCTGTCCCTTTCCTATGGGTCCCCACCAGGAGATGCCTTAGACTTGTGGCAAGCTCTCAGGCCTCAGTGGTCCTGCTTTGGACCAAACCTGTTTGGCTGGGCACTTACCCATCAGGGGAGGGTTAACTTGGTGTTTTGTGTGAAAACTATTTTATCTTTCTTTGTTTCCCTTTTTTATTGCACATTAATTCTATAAAAGTTCCTTTCCATTAAAGGTCTTTTGCCCTAGAGTATGTTTTGTCTTGATTTTTTGGATGGCAGAACCCACTTAGAGTAGGCAGGGTGAGGGGTACCCCATACCCCTAAACCTACCCAGTAACACACTGGGCACTGCCAAATAGCTCCTCCCCTTCCTCCACATAAAGCTCTTATCACCTATGGCTAAATGCAATAGATTTATCAATAGTTTATCTCTTTTTAGTTCTATATATTTGTTACCTGAATTATTTTAAAAAGAACATTTTTCTTATCACAGACTTTCTTTTGATTCTTACTCATCACTTCATTATTTTATTTATTTATTTATTTAAATATTTTATTTTATATAATTCTTACATCTTTTTTCATCTTTGCATAATGTATGCATTTTCATTTTGGTTATATTCCCCATACAATTGCACCTCCCCCCCCTTATTTTGACTCTAGACCTTCCTTTCCCCACCTCCCCACCCCCTGCAGTATGTCTCTGGTTTATAGTTGCTTGTTGATTTTGATTTTTACTTTGTTTTGATTAGTCTTTTTCCTGGTCTCTTATTTAGGTTTTCTAAATTCCTGCTATGAGTGAGACCATCTGATATTTTTCTTTTTCTTTCTGGCTTATTTCGCTGAGCATGATCCCTTCTAGCTCCATCCATGTTGCTGCAAACTGCATGTGTTTATATTTTTTGATTGCTGAGTAATATTCATGGTGTATATGTACCATATCTTCTTGATCCAGTCATCTATTTTTGGGCATTTGAGTTGTTTCCAAAGATCAGCTATTGTAAATAGTGCTGCTATAAACATAGGGGTGCGGGTGCCCTTTGGAATTAATGTTTCTGTGTCATTTGGGTAAATACCCAGGAGTGGAATTGCTGGATCATATGGAAGCCCTATATTTAGTAGGTCAAGAAATCTCCACACAGCTCTCCATAGTGGTTAGACCAGTTTGCACTCCCACCAGCAGTGCAGGAGAGTTCCTTTTTCTCCACAACCTTGCCAACATTTGTTGTTGCCAGTTTTTTTTTTTAAATGTGCCATTCTCACTGGTGTGAGATGGTATCTCATTGTAGTTTTGATTTGCATTTCTCTGATTACAAGTGATGAATATTTTTTCATATGCCTGTTGGCCATTTGCATTTCTTCTTCAGAGAAATTTCTTTTAGCTCTTTTGCCCATTTTTTGAATGGATTTTTTCTTTGTTTTTGTTGAGTCTCTTCAGATTTATGGTCAACTAATATTTGACAAAGGAACAAAGAATATGCACTGGAGCAAAGAAAGTTTGTTCAATAAATGGTGCTGGGAAAACTGGGTCGCTGCATGCAAAATAGTGAAGCTTGACCACTACCTCACACCATGCACAAAAACCAACTCAAAATGGATTAAAGAACTAGACATAAGACCTGAAACCATAAAATACATAGAAGAAAATATAGACGAAACACTACATGACATGCACCTCAAAGACATCTTTACAGACACATCACCCAAAGTAGTGATAGTGAAGGCAAAGATAAACAGCTGGGACTACACCAAATTAAAGAGCTTCTACACAGTAAAAGAGACAATAACCAAAATAAAGAGAAATCCCACCAACTGGGAGAAAATTTTTGCACACAACACTAACGATAAAGGACTGATCACAAAAATCTACTTCATTATTTTGAAACAAAAATCTAGGTGAAGAGTGTTGATAAATTCTGAGACTGAGGTCCCATAAATTTAAAGTTCTCATTAAAGTGTCACTAGATCCTAGATTATTAACCTGTACTACTCTCCCAGAATGCAGCCAAGGCATTGTATTCTGCTTGCCAGTGATCTTTTAATTGTATTCGGTTGCATTCTTTAACTATCAGGGGATCTCCTTTGATGTAAAAGTAAATCCTGCTGCATTTCATTACAAAAGCTTGCTGATTAAGAGAACTTCAGCTTTTAAATTAGTCACCTCTAAATACAAATGGAAATTTGTTCCCCTAAATTAATCAAGATACATAAACTTTTATCTTCTGAATTTCCCTATGCCATGTAAATTTTTAATTTAATGTTCACACCCTCATAGCAATTTATAAAATTTATCTACAGAAAAGGAATTTCCAACCATTTCTATCAATTCCTAATGGCCCCTACAATGTGGGACCCTTAAAATGGTACCTTATCTATTTTGTTGGATTGGATAACTCTTTCTTTGTGGGATCTGTTGTGCATTATAAGATGTTTAATGACATGGTACAGTAAAGACAGTTGACAGTTGAGACAATCAAAAATATTTCTAGACATTACCATAAAGGCAAATTACCCCCAGTTTGAGTCACTGTTTTATTTATTTTTATTTTTTAAAAGATTTATTTGTTCATGCATAAAAGAACCAGGGTATAGGCCAGATGCGTAGGAGGGTGAGAGGATTCACAGGAGACAGAGCGGAGAACAGAACAGGCAGACCAACAAAATACACTGCTGAGGGGAGCAGCAGGCGAGACAGGAGAGGTCTGCTGCGCCATGTGGGTTTCTTGCTGGCGGGCCGGCATCGAACCCGCACTGCAGAGGCTGCAGACAGCTTCAGAGCACTGTGCTCACTGCCTGTGCCACCAGGGAGGCCCTATACAGTCCTAGCCTTAAGGAATCTATAATCTTGCAACAGGGATATGTATATAATTATAATTTAAAGTAGACTAAGATATATGTCATGGGGAAGGAAGGAAATTGAAGGTCTACTAAGTGACAAACTGTATGCTTTCAAACCTGAGCTCAGTTATCTTCATGTGTTAGGCAGGAGATAAGGTTCTGTGAGTCTCTGGAAACTCCATGATACTGGACATTAACTCTGGCTGAAGCCAACCAAGTCATTATAAAATAGAAAGTAACATTTTCTCCACTGGAGATGTGAGGCCAGTTCACATACCCATACTCTGATAGTGACTGTACCTGCCTCTCTAAAAAAACTCCTCCCTAATGCATACTTTAGATGAAATAAGGTTTTCACCATTAACAAGCCATTTAGACTACCAACCCTCTAGGCTAATGATATGGAATTTATCATGAAGAAGTTACAGGCAGCAAGAAATCATGAGTTTGAATGGTGGAATAGCCTCATCGAAAGAAGAGCAAAAGAAAAGATTCCAGTCCTTTAATTAGTATGGGCTAAAACTCCTTAAATAAACCTTCACTTCTTTCTCAGGGTGCAGCATGCAGACCCTGTCTCTGATGCTGACTCCCTTATGCTGAATTGTATAAGTTTTAATGCATTCTTACTTGATACCTGCAGGATTACAGTCTCCATTATTTCTATTTCTCAATGAACCCAAGAGCTCAGAATCCAGTAACACTTACCACCTCCCTTGAAAGTCTGTCTACGTGTATTTTTACAGAGGAGACGCAAAATGGGCTTATTCTTTAAGAGTGAGTTCATCCACCAAAAAAGATAACAGTTGTGTTCAGGGAAGAGCTATTGTTCTGTCTGAAAAGAGATTGAGGACCACATACTACAACAATGAAAATAAAAGTTGTGAAGGCAGATTGGGGCGTAATTGGATGGTTTTTGATTATATGTCAAGCAACAAATCTGATATTTTCTACTCAATATACCAAAGAACACCTGATGCTTTACTGAAAAAGTATCATTTTTTTCATGGAATATAAATCCCTCCTATTGTGATACTTAGCCCTCTTTTCAGCCTCATTTTCTACCACTTCTAGTCTCAGAATTGATGCCAGTAGTAAGATGTTGGTGTTTTGTGGATATATACAAGGTGGTTTTTCGCCTCTGTTCTTTCTAGCTCATTATTTCACCCTGTCAATAAAGTCTTCAAGTGACCTACACCTCTTCTCTTTCCTTTCTTCTCAGTCTTGCATCTTGGAACAATTATAACTTATTCTTTAAGACTGAATTCAGGTGTAGTGCTCCCTGCAAAATTGTCATCCATTCCCAGTGAGTATTGTAGGTCAGCATCTTGACAGTGGGGAGGGTTTTTAAGAGAGAATAATGAAGAACAAAGGAGAGGATATCTTCCAAACAAACTCAGGAAAACTCTGGGAAGATGTGGATTCTGTTCAGGGAGGAGCAAGCAATCACAGTTCAGAGGAGTTTGTGGGTAATGTGAGGGGGAGTAATGGTGTCCAAAGAAGAGAACAGTTAACCCATTTGCTATAGTAGATCAGAGTACCTGTACTTGAAATTATTTTATTTTGTTCCTTATTTAATAATGGTTAGAATAATAATGAAAGTTATCAGTGGTATTATACTAGGCAAACATCCAATTATCCATGTGTAATAAACCAAAATATTTTGGTTGTTCTAGTCTTTGGCATTCAAAGCAAAGCTAAGACTAAATGTTTTTATTTTTATTCATCTTTTCACCTTGCAACAACTAATATGATTTGTTCACTTTTAATTCACCTGATAGGGAATTACGTATCATCTTACTATCACGCTGGCTGAAAGGAAATGCTATTTTCTCTCTATAACTAAATCAGATTAAAATTTTTTTATATCTACAAACCAAATTATGAGTCTATGTCCCAGAAATTCACTTAGAAACTAATAGATAAAAGGAAACCAAAGCCTTTTGGTAAGTATTTTAGAAGATTCAATTGTAATAATTGAAAAGATAATAACCTTAGTGTTTAAAATACTATCTTTTTGTAGTTCTGTTCCAGGGTGTTGCAATAGGTACACTTTTCCCTAACCCTCCCACTAAGTATAAATAAAAATCTTGTACACTTTCTATATAACAAACTTAGGAAATTGAAAGGTGGAAAGAAGGTAGACTGACTGGTTAGGAAGCTTGGGACCCAAGAAAGGACATTGGAGTGAGTTCACTAATTTGTTTTATTTTTTTATATATCAGACTCAGAGCTGAAGAAGACTAAAACTCAGAAATGCCAATGCATCAGATAAAAAAAAGCCTCAACCAAAGCCCACTTTCTCTAGCCAAGAGGTGAAAAAGGAACAGCAAAGCAAGACAAAAATTTTTAATAAAAGCCCTTATTATGGAAAAACTAGTTCTACTCCTTTACCACAGCAACAAAGAATGGATAGCCAAGACTTTCCCCACCGGTCAGGCTGTTGTGTCTGAGAAATCTGTCAGGGAGACTGGACTTTTTTTTCCACGATGAAGGGGAAGACCTTCTCACTAATGCAAGTAAAGGCCATACTGGGAAACCTAGAGTTCTATCCTTACTGTGTGGTAAGGAAGGACTTCCTACCCTCTCAACTGAGGTGATACTTAGTGGAGGATAAGGACTTTTGCATATTTCCAGCATGAATGAGACCAATCTTTCTCTCTAATACTGTCAGACAAAGTCAACTGAGGGCAGCAAGTGGGTAGTTATATTCCTCGCAGTTGTGGAGGTAACAGTGACTGCTGAGTAGAGACAAGAATTTCCATTGCCTCCAATCCCAAAGAGAAGACCTCCTTTCCTTGAGAAGGGTTATCTGGACATTCACTCCCTCCTGTCAGAAACAAGTCTCTCCTTCTCCTGCCAAAGTGGCATTAAAGGAAGCTAACTAAAACAGAATTGTAAAAAAGATCTAGAGTCTCATAACATAATCTCCCCATGCCCATGTTTCAATTTAAAAGTACTCATCATACTACTAAAGAAGAAAGTCTCAAACTGAATGAAAAAAAATCAATGGACGTTAACAACAGATCTGTATGACAGGTATATTAGATTTATCTGACAAATATTTTATAGGATTTATTATAGAACAGTTAACCAGAGGGACTCCAACTTAAAGAGACTTGCAAAAGTGTTGCTATTTGCAGATGACATGATAATATACACAGAAAGCCCTAAAAACTCCACTAAAACACTTTAAGAGCCTATCAGTACAGTGAAGTGGCAGGTTACAAAATCAATGTAAAAAAATGGTTCTTTATGCAAACAGTGACTAAAAAAGAAAGAAGTCAATAAAACAATCCACTTACAGTTGCATTAAAAAGAATTAAATAATTAGGAGTAAATTTAACAAAGGAGGTAAAGCCTTGTACAATAAAAACTATAGAATAATATTAGAAGAAACAGAAGATGCAAAGAAACGGAAAGACATTCCCCACTCACAGATTGGAAGACTTAACATTGTTAAGATGGCCATCTTACTCAAAGCAATATACAGATTAATTGCAATCCTTACTAAAGTTTCAATAGTATTTTTCAAAGAAATGGAACAAACTACTGAAATGTACATGGAGCTACAAAGATCCCCAAAATTCAAAGCAACTGTAACAAAGAAAGAGGGAGAGTGGTGGTATCACAGTGCCAAACTTTAAGTTATACTACAAAGCTATAGTGATAAAAGCAGTGAGGTGTTGGAGAAAAATAGATACAAGACCAGTGGAATACAATTGAGAGCCCATAAATAAACCTACATTTGTACAAATTTAATATATATTTACATTTGTATGGCTCCTATCTCAAAGGAGCCAAATCTATACTATTTTTCTCTTTAACAAATGGTGTTGGGATAACAGAATAGCCACATACAAAACAATGAATCTTACCTCATACCATGCACAAAAATTAAGTCAACATAGATTAAAGACTTGAGCATAATAACAGACACCATCAAATACATAGAGGGAAACATAGACACAGCTATCTACAACATAGGCTTCAGGGATATCTTTGGGAGTTGACTCCAATAACATGGAAAACAAAAGCAAAAATAAACAAATGAGACCATATTAAATTAAAGAGCTTCTTCACAGCTAAAGAAACTATTGTTAAAATGAAAAGACACCCTTCCTAATGGGAGAAAATATTTGCACATCATACATCTGAGAAGGGGTTAATTTCTTTTTTTTTTTTTAAATAATAAATTTTATTTTTATATTCCCCCATACAATTGCAAACGCCCCATTCTGACCCCAATCCTTCCCCTCCCGCCCCCCACCCCCAAAAAAGTGTCTCTGGTTCATAGTTTTTTGTTGATTTTGATTTTCACTTTCTTATATTCATTTTCCTGGTCCCTTATTTAAGTTTTCTAGATTCCTGCTATGAGTGAGACCATCTGGTATTTTTCTTTTTCTTTTTGGCTTATTTCGCTGAGCATGATCCAGAAGGGGTTAATTTCTAATACCAAAAGTGTCTATACAAATCAACAAAACAACAAAAAAACCACAACTCAATAAAAAATGGGCAGAAAATCTAAACAGATACTTCTCCAAAGAAGACATACAGTCGGCCAAGAGGCACAAGAAAAAATACTCATCATTACTTCTTATTAGAGATATGCAAGTCAAAATCACAATGAATACCACCTCATACCCATAAGAATGGCCCATATCAAAAAGACAAGAAACAACAAGTCTTGGTGAGGATGTGGAGAAGAAGAAACACTCCTACACTGTTGATGGGAATGTTGACTAGTCCAGCTCTTATGGAAAACAGTATGAAAGTTTCTCAAAATATTAAAAGTATATTTCCATTATGACCCAGCAATTTCACTTCTAGGTATCTTCTGAAGAATGCAAAAATACTAATTCAAATGGATACTTACATGCCTATGTCCACTGCAATCTAAGTACACAAGGAGAGAGGAGTCACATACATAGTGAAATATTATTCAGCTATAAAAAACATGAAATCTTGTTATTTGTGACAACCTAAATAGAATAGGAAGGGATTATGCTAAGTGAAATAAGTCAGAATGAGAAAGACAAATACCAGATGTTTTCATTTATATATGGAATATATAAAACAAAGCAAAGGAACAGACAAAAACAAACACAAACAAACCCTGAAATACAATTGTAGAATTAAGTCTACCAGATGGGAAGAGTGAAGTGGTAGGAGCAGAGGACGGGGGTAAATAGAAAATGGTGGAAGATTTTTGGTGTTTTGGTGGTAGGCCTGGCATGCTAACATACATTTGTAGAGGTCTGAACATATGCCCCTAAAACACACATAATGCTGTAAATCAACATATGTCAATAAATATGATAAAAAATTATAAAGTAGTTGTTATAGAAGTGCTTCAAGAAGCATTAATAAACACATGAAGTAAATTTTAAAAGTAGTTTCAATGATAGGTAAATCAGGTAAATGGTGTCAATTTTTAAAATTAATTTTCAGTCATTTAAATATCTATGTGAATTTGGGAATACATTTTCATATGTCCATATGTTTATTTGCTTTACTGACCGTCCACTAAATCCCCCATCTGGATATCCTGTCCCCTCTCTCCCCCATATCCCATCTTCCTTCTCACCCCAACCTCCCCAATCCCTCTGGTAACCGTTATATTTTTCACTGAGTCTAACAGTTATTTTTGCTGTGCTTTGCCAGTATGTGTTCTTTGGTTATTTATAATCCACAAACAAGTGAAACCATCTGGCATGTCTTTCACTTTCTGACTTATTTCATTTAGCGAAAGGTGTCAATTATGTGGTGAAGGGTAGAAACCAGTACTTTGGTGGTGAGCATAATGTATTATGTACAGAATTTGAATTACACTATTGCACACCTGAAACCTATGCAATGTTATGAGCAAAGGTTACTTCATAAAAATTAAAAAAAATAGTCTCAGCAAAGAAATATGAGACATAGTGGGGCCTCCCTTGTGGCACAAGGGTTTAAGGCGCAGCACTGTGAAGCTATTCGCAGCCACTACAGCATGAGTTTGATCCCTGGCCAGGGAACTACCCACATAGCGCAGCAGACCTCTCCTGTCTCACCCGCTGCTCCCCTCAGCAGTGTATTTCAGTAGATCTGCCTGTTCTGCTCCCCTCTCTGTCTCTGGTGAATCCTCTCATACATCCTCCCCTCTGGCCTGTACCCCAGTTCTTGTATGCATAAATAAATAAATAAATATTAAAAAAATAGGAGATATAGAATCAAATTGAATATTTAGAACTAAAAAAAAATAAGAAAAATACCCTTACAAAACTCATTTGCTGAATGGAGAGACAGAGGAGTGAATCAGTGAACTTAAAGATAGAACATTAGAATTTACCCAACATGGGCAAGAGAGAAAAGTAGGCTGAAAAAATTATTATGTCTCAGAAACCCATGGGACTATAATAAAACAGTTAATATTTTTATTATTGTGTACTTACATGAAAGGGCAAAATATTCTGAAAAAGTTCTCAGGAAAATAAAAACATCCTAAATAAGATAAAGACAAATTTACTTATTCAAACAACTGGGTGAAGTCTAAACAGGATAAGCTAAAATAAATTCATGCTAATGTATGTGATAGTCAAAATTTAGAAAAAGAAATACAAAAATGTTGAAGGCAGAAAAGGAAAATATTTATATATAGTCGCTCTGGAAAATGATTTGGAAGTTTCTTAAAAAACTAACCATAAAGGGCCCCCTGGTGGCGCAAGAGGTTAAGACACAGCACTCTGAAGCTATCACCAGCCACTGTAGCATGAGTTCGATCCCCGGCCAGGGAGGTGACCCACATGGTGCAGCAGACCTCTCCTGCTTCTCCCACTGCTCCCCTCAGCAGTGTATTTCTGTGCATCTGCCTGTTCTGATCCCCGGTCTGTCTCTGGTGAATCCTCTCACCCACTGCATCTCTTACCTGTGCCCCAGTTCTTGTATGCATAAATAAATAAATCTTAAAAAAATTAAAATTAATTATAGAGCTAAAATACAACCCAACCACTGATTGCAGTGCTGGGCACTTACCACAGAGAAATTAAGACATGCTTTACAAAATGTAGACTGATTTTTCCAGCAGCTTTATCCATAATAGACAAAAACTGGACACATCCCAGATGCCCTTCAGTGGGTGAACAGTTAAACAAATGGTGATATAGCCATACCATGGAAAACTACTCAGTAACAAAAGGGACTAGTGATACATGTAACAATCTGCATGAATTTCCATAGAATTATGCTGATAAAAAAGCCACTCCCAAAAAGTTATGTACTGAATTATTCCATTTACATAACATTTTTATATGACAAAAATATAAAAATGGAGAATGGATTAATGATTGCCAGTGAGTAAGAAGGAATTGGGTGGGAGAGCATGACAGCCAACTGTATAATGATAATGGTAATGATAATGAAACTGCCTGTACCGTGATTGAATCAACATTAATAACCAGATAGTGATATTGTATTATAGTTTTTGCAAGATGTTATCATTGAGAGAAACTAGGTACAGTGTATGCAGGATCTCTTTGCAGTGTTTCATACTATTGCCTGTGATCTACAATTATCTCACACACAAAATAATTTAAAAATAACCTTTTTTAGGGAACTTCAAGAAACTTGATGAATAATTTAAAATACTGCAAATACACTTAAGTAAGGTGGATATACTCATTTTCCTAGTTATAAAGAAACCCTTTAATTCTGAACCCTTCAACTGACATGAGCAGCTTATTAATTTTTGATGTTGAGATCACATACACTCATTATTAAACACTTTTTTTGGACTGAGTGGAGATGGGCCTACAACAAACACTACATTTTTTTAAATTCTTCAGTTACATCATCCTTAAAAACATTATTCTATGTGTCATTTAAATTAAATAATCTATTTTTTTGCTTTGAATTCATAATCAGATGTCATAAGGCCTTACTCTCTGTAAAATGAATTTGAACAGAAGGATATTATGCCCTCACAAAATATACTTTTAAGTTGCAAATGATTTTACTTCCTCCTTTGCATTTTATTCCATTTACATAATTCAAGATTGCTTCAGCAAAGGATTCTAATATGATTATATCAGTGTTATTAATGAAAGTCTTTTATATAAAATCTTCTTTATGTGGGTTGGTGTATCATCTTTGTTGTCCACCAGATGATTTTTATCCCATACTATTCCACTGGCTGAACTGTTAGGGAGCATGGAGCAAATATTCTTTGCTCTGAATAATCCAGGTGCAGTTATCAACTTACAATAACTCATGGAGGATTGCCTTTAGGGCTATTGTGAAAATTCACAGCCTACTGAGTCAGAAAGGCTTTACAGAGGATCAGAAACATATCTTAATACCAGCCTTTAGGTATTGTGCCGCATCATCAAGCATGACTGTCTTAAACACTTTCTAAAAGATTAAATAAAAGTAGACATACATGCAAACTTGTATTATCTACTAAAGACTGGGAAATGGACTGAACCAAATGCCAACACTGGCTTAACCTATAATTTCCATTATAAATTGGCCTGTGGAGACTGGTAGATTTATTCAAGCCAAACTTACCAAAAAGTTACCCTTAAATGAGTCTAATGTATTAGTGAAGTTGGCAGAACAGATGATATTCAGGCAGAGTGAAAGATGATTAATAAAACTGAAATGTCATCATGTTTAATACCGCTCTCAGTGTTTAAATATCAGTTTCATTTTAAAACTGTATTGAGAGTAGCAGTTCAGTCATTTTATACATAAACTAGTGGGCAGATGATTAAAAAAAAGGTTGATCTAATGCAGTAGATTTGCCACATGATGCCTTCAGTTTCTGAGATTGAAGTCATAATGGAGGCCAGTAATTAAACTGCTCATTGAAAATAATTGGTATTATGTTGTGCACCTAAAATGGATACAATGTTACATGTCCATTGCATCTCAATAAAAAAAGAAAGTGATCTGGAAATGTAAAAAAGCAACCTATCAACAACACTCTGATTTTAATAGTAAAACTAATTTCAAGAGTGTGTATGTCACATACATACACGCCTATGTGGATATATATGTGTACATGCAAATATATATGGCTATATATACACACATGGGGACCTGATTTATTGAAAATGAAGCAACTGAGAAAGAGAGCACAATTTAAAAATATTCTATAAAATATGAACAATCCTGTATAGCAGACATTTAGAGCAAAATACATAATACCATTATGGGAAATGAAACAAATAGCATAATTTTGTTCAAAGATAATAGGGAATACAAACCAAATTAATTATGCAACAAGTAAGACATGCCAAAAAAGATCAGCTTATCTTAGGCAGGTCAACATGAATAGGCAAGGTTAAAATTATTCAGTAAATTTCATTGGGGGGAGGTGTACTGTCTCAGACATGATGTTGGCAATACAAAACCAGATTCTTCTGAAGAGATTGGGAGAATTGTATTGGTTACTAGTTGCAAAAATAACTATTATTTAAAAGAACTATTATTTAAAAAAACAAAATAAACTGGCAACTATTAATCAGAGACACTCTGCAGGGGAGGGGGTGGGAGAGGGATCAAAACAGGGGAGAGAAGAACACAAAGGACTATGGTGATGGTGCATGGGTGAATTGATGGTGGGAATTTCATGGGGACTACACCTGAGAGGAGAAAGCATGCATTGCACAAAAAGGAAGAATGATGCAATATGTGTGAGTGTATAAATAAATAAAATAAGTGTAAAAATATTTAAAAAATGGTCCTAAAACTATGTCTTTCCTTTCCCCCTAGAAGTGCTAGATTTGAAGATAAGGAAAATATAGAATGTATAATGCATTGGGTACTGCAGCACATATCACACAAAGTATTTCAGGAAATCATAAATGAGATGACATTTGGAGAACATAACATAGAGCCTACTGGATCTGTACCTGGTTAGAAACCTGCACACTGAAAAGAGCAATGATTAATTTATAATCAGAAGGCTGTTTCAATAGGCATGCTTTAGATGTCTCATCTTAAGTCCTGTTCTGTATGACATTTAAAAATTCTTGAGGAAGTACAATGATCTGATGATCAAATTTTCTAATTTGTCATGTGGTCCTAGGTTATCTGAAGAGAATTACTGTACTGGAACAAGGGAGATGAATAGCTCTACTTCCTTCTTATCTTGTCAATCAAAACCTGCAGAATGTATTCAATGCTGGTCCCACAGAGGGATACCTGATAGAATCTCAACCATATTGAAAAGGGAGATAAAGGAATGAGATGTGATGAGTAAATTTCCTGACTCATAGACTATTCTCAGTAAAAACTGTGATGATGATGATGATGATGAATTCCTGATTCATACTGATGGTTGAGTGGTTCCTAAGAACATCACTGAAAACAAGAAAATCCCAGTGATCACTGCAGAGATTTTAAAATAAGTCTCATTGTTTAGAAATACAACTTTGGAAATCACAAGTACACGTAAATGGTCTTTGTGTAGGCAAGGTGTTAAACTAGCATTTGTCAAAAAGAAAAGTAAGCATACTCATCCACACCAGATTAGGAAATATTCTATATTTTTTCCAAGTTAAAATAACTGATGAAATGCAGTGGGTTCTTAAATATTTTGTGGATGGCGAATAGGACATTATCTGTGGTCTCTAAGATCCTGTCTTGTTTCTATTTTAGGAGAATCTGGGGCTATCTAGTTCCCTAGAATAATACAGATGTGTGTGTGTGTGTGTGTGTGTGTGTGTGCGCGCGCGCGCACACGTGTACTCGCACAAAGTCTCTGTTTAGTCATTCTGTCCAATCTTACTCCAAGTAAACTGGAGCCTTCTTCTTGCTCGGCCTTTCTGGAATTCACAAGGTGTCAATGTCTACACTAGAAGTTAAATTCCAGTTAAGAGGTTTTTTTTTTTTTTTCCAGAAATGGAGGGTAGCTGAAGAAATATTTGAGAATAATAAATCTCATTAGGCAAACTACAGATTGACCTCAAAATTCTTGGTTTCAATGGATGCTTTGGGCACAGCCAGCTTAGATGGCCCCAAGACTCCTCTCTGAGTCCTGAATTCTTGGCCCAGTCTGATTTACTATGTGGTAGAATGTAAGAAAAGCTAAGTTTAATTAATTTTGGTGAATTTTCATAAGCATTTCTCTTTTGGCAGGTAAAGGGTACCAGAAGAGGTGTTCAAAGACAAAGTCATTAGTATCAAACATAATTTAATAACATTATTTAAAAATGATGTCAGCAAGAACAGTGCACTAACTGTACTAAAATAGAAAAAAAAATGCCTAAATGAAAGGGAAATAACAGGACATACCAGCTAGAGAAAAAAATGTTAAAGTAAACTTAGATGTATTATTAGAGTTGTGAAAATATAAATAGGAACCTTAGAGTAATTGGTCCCTTTACCATGGCATCTGTGGGAATAAGCTTTATGCTCTATGAAAAGGTATTTTATGTAGCATTCAATGAAGCTTGCTTTAGAAGCAAAGTACTTACTGCAATATATGGCAGAGGAAGATGAATGAGAGCAAAGGTAGTAAGAGAAAAAGAACCCCCAAGGGCAATAAGATGTGGATTGGAGAAGACACAAATTTGAAGACCAGTTTTTTTCCCAAAGCAATTTTAAAAGGCACAAAACTGAATCAAACTGTCACTTAAAAAAGCCCGTCAACCCTATCCAGGCTAGCAGTATGATCTTGCTGAATTGAATAACTTTGCAGTTAGAACTCGGAGATGATTGGTGTTCTTTACTCACCCTTCCTTCCTATCTGAATTTCCCAGTTTTCAGCAAAAATCCTAGATTATCTTCTTTCTATATAATTCACAGGCAAGGTGAGGGTAAAAGACACAGCATTGATTGCCTCAGAATGAAAATATTGCATTAGTTACTGGTAACACAACTGCTACCATCTAGATAACATAATATCACTGTACATAAAGCAGGAAAAATTGCAATTATATTTGAGTTTTACTTTTTTTCTATTTCAATGTTCAAGCCTTGAAGCAATCATCTAACTAACCCCTCACATCCTGTTAATACCTGGGACACAGGAAAGGTAAGACTAGAAATTAATATTCAACATCATAACTGCCTGGTTAGTGTGTTCACTATATCCTGTGCCTATGCTAACATCTTTCCATCTGTTCATTTTTTGGCCCCCTAAATATTTTATTTTTAAATGAAGTACTAGTGTTTTACAACCTTATTAATTTTTCACAATATAGGGTTTCGCCCCTCAGGCCTAGTCACCATAGTTCTTCACAAAGAGAGAGTTTCTGTTATCAGCCATGATTTGCAAATGTGAAAACTGAGACAGAAAATTAACTCATGTCCCAGGATTAAGAGAGAGTAAGGAGAGAACTTGAATCCACATCTGCAAACAGGAAACCCTATTTTTTTCACGCTTGTATTATTAACACATTCAAGAGGCAAAATGAACAATATTCTCAAATGAAGGGAACATAACATTCTAAAAATCAAAGTGATTCACATTTGGAAAAAAAAATCCTAAAATTAAGTTCATTTAGGTTTCCAAGTTGAAAATTTGGATTTGAAAGGATAGTGTTTAGTTTTGGATTAGCAGAGCTTGGAAATCAGCAAGAAACAAACTGGCTCAGCTACCAGACAAACCACAGAGGTGTTTAATGCCGCTCGTGGGAAACCTGGAGTATGCAGGGGAGTTAGAGTACTCCTCCCATTCATTTAATTACTGCTTCGGTTCTCTTTCAGTGGTTCTGACTCATCATGA
The DNA here is from genome assembly GCF_014898055.3 of Talpa occidentalis. Classification (NCBI taxonomy): domain Eukaryota; kingdom Metazoa; phylum Chordata; class Mammalia; order Eulipotyphla; family Talpidae; genus Talpa; species Talpa occidentalis. The sequence continues at coordinate 122,128,406 of NW_023602073.1, read as the reverse complement.
TTTTACGGTCCTCCTCTGAATTGTTTATATACGCCTCTACACACCAGAGTGGGCTTCTTATATTAGAAATATATTGGTGAGCCACTAATTACCTTCAGTTTATTGCTGGTGAGCAAGGCAACTCTCGCATTAGGTGGGTAGTCATAGGGGTGGTATGGTTCCAAGGGCCCGGAAATCTAATTAATGGCTCCCCTTGCTCATAAAATAAAGAACTGTTAGCAAAACATTCAAATGCATGCATGATTTGGCTCAAGCTGCACTTCCAGTCTCAATTCTTGTAACCCCCTTTCTATTCTTATATTAAACCTCTGGGAAGTTCCTCTGATATACTTGCCATACCAGTTGATACTTTCATGCCTTTCAATATGGTATTTCCCTGGTCAACAAATAAAATTTAACACTATAAAGTGAGTGTCTGCACGCAACATGGGTTACTGCAAGGCTGCTTCCAAGCAAGTATTTCCTAAGCACTGAAAGGCATAGATAGTCCTCACTCTGTGTGCATACAGCTTTCTGTTAAACTTGCTATAGAGTTTAAATCATTTTATTGCAATTTATTTTCTTGCATAGTAACTCTTAAACTGGATCATAAGCATTCTCAAGACTTTCCAAGAATATTTTCATTATTCCAGAACATTCCCTCTTGATTATTTCTCATCACCTTTCTTCTATCCCTACACCCACACCAGGCAACAAATGTTCTGATTTCAATCATCATAGAGTAATTTTGCTGTGTCTTGAATTTCCTAGAAACAGAATCATACTACTGTGTGTATGACTTCTTTCATTGAACACAACTTTTGAGGCTAATCCAAGATATTTCATGTATAAGTATTCTTATTTTCAACTTATGTTCCATTGTAGGAATATTCATATATCAGTTAACTTTTGCTACATAACAAACCATTCTCAAATGTAGGGTTTAAAACAACAATCTTTCAGTTTTTACTCATTGTTCTGTGGATTGGCAATTGGGCTGTTTAGATGGATAGTTCTTTTGCTAGAATTGGTTGAGCTGACTCATGCATCTGTGGTTGACTGTCAATCAGCCAGGCAGCTATTTTCCTCAGGGTTGGCTGATTGTTAGTTGGGGTGATGAGGACAAATGGACCACATATTTGTGGTCTCTCATATATAATCATCCATTAGAGCAATCTGGCTTGTTCACATTGATTACTGTCCTAAGGACAGTAATAGTAGCCTGAACTTTTCAAGTCTCTGTATTATTTTTGGTTTTATCCCAATGTCAAAATGAATGGATGGCCATGACAGCAAAATCCCTCCTTATGCCACAATTTATTTATCTCTTCAAGTCTTGAAGGGCATTATTGATGTTACTATGAATAAACCTGCTATAAACATCTACAGATCTCTTTGTGAATGTATATTTTCATTTCTCTTAAATAAATACCTCCTAGTGGAATTGCTGGTTCATTGAAGGGTAGAATTGGTTGCAACATGGGTTACTGCAAGACTTATTTCCATCCTGTCTGGATGGAAGTGGATTGGGCCTCTTAAAATAATTAGCAAGAATAAGTAATGGGTTACTTAAGAACATATATTGTTATTTGTCAAATTTCATATGTTTACTCATTGAAAAATATTTTTCCAACATCTTATTACACCCTAACTTTCAGCAAAGTTTTGCAGCATATTATTACATATTATTACATGAGCAGTACTTGGGGGAAGTGAAGGAATCAAGATGGCAGTTTACAAGATGGGGTGCAAAGAGACAACTGAGGATTCAGTGGAAAGAGTATAACTAGGAATGATCCCAAGAATCCTCCAGTGACACAATGGTGTTTGTTGTGGAGGGGATGAAAGTTTCAGTATTTTTTAATCCCAAAGAAAAGGTAGATTTCAGTAAATGGAAGACTTTCTGGCAAATAAAAAAGCATGAGGACAAACACTCAGACTCTTAAAGATTATTGGTTCCTATTCTAGTTTGTTTCAATTTTGTATCTTGGGTAAACTCATTTAAATCATTATACTTTAGGATTTCATAATTAAATAATAATAGGAAGATATGTCACATGTAGCTTATAGTTTATAATGTGAAGATGAATGAAATTATAACTATGATTATACTTTGAATTGTTAGAGAAACATCATATTTTGTTCTTTCCCTCCTCCTACTTTCTAAATGATCTGCAGATTCAAATTCTACTCAGTCATCTTAAAAAGCAGCTTTTAATTTCTTTTTGTCCCCAGTATGCATTGATTGACTCACGTGGTTTCTGTCTCTTTTCTTGTCATATTTTTTTCCTTTCAGGCTATAAAAATTGAGATCTGTCAGATAAGTTAGAGATTATTTTATGGAAAAATCATCTACAATTGAAGTTTAAATATGTGGCTTAGAATTGTTTCTCTTATTCCCAAAATTAAAAAATACCTTAAAATATGTTTACTTATGCTTTATTAATAAGTATTATTGATATTTCTGAGCTCTAACTCTTATTTTCATGTCAAACTAATTCTATGCAGATTATCAGTTTTTATATTTCCCTGTAATTAGTATATCATTAATGTTTTCTCATTACACACTTGTCAACAGTTAACAAGTTGAGTACAACATTGATGACTCCATCAAAGAAACAAGGAAAGAGAAAGAAAAAGAATTATATTTGTAAAAATTTTTCTTTAAAAAAAGTTCTCTTATATTGGGATTCAAAACTTTTTTCATTATCTTAAAATTGTAATCCAGATGCTGTAAGAACCATGTTTTCATTCTTTTAAGTCAGCATATTATTATTTACACAGATATCTAGTTTTTCCTCTCTATTGCAGGAAAATACATTACTCATTTTTTTTTTTAGAAAACAGCTGGCTTATAATCTTCAAAATTGTCAATTTTTTTAAATTTATTTATTTATGCATACATGAACTAGGGTACAGGCCAGAGGTGTGGGGGGGTGAGAGGTTTCACCAGAGATGGTGTGGGGAACAGAACAGGCAGACTGACTGAAATGCACTGCTGAGGGGAGCAGTGGCAAGTCAGGAGATGTCTGCTGTGCCACGTAGGTAGCACCCTGGCCTGGGGATCGAACTTGTGCTGCAGTGGCTGTGGATAGCTTTATTGGTTGTGTCTTAACCCCTTGCATCACCAGGGAGGCCCTGTCCATTCTTTTTTAAATCACACTGATAATACATAAGGGAGCATGCTCTTGCTAGCCATAACATCAACACTCAGAGGGAGAGAAAGCCCTCTGTTTTTTTTCATTTCTTTCAAGATGCAGTCATTATTAGGTGGTCTTCCTGAAAAGTGAGGCTTGAAGACAACCTATCTCCTCATCAAACTTTAATACTACAAAATTTGTGAAATCTCCTTACCTAATGTCATCACTGTGCACTAGCATCTGTGTGTATGTGTGTGTGTTTGAGTGTGAGTCTTAAGAGAGCAAGAAATACTAAGAAATGGCATCCTGTTGATTTGCATGTTTTTTAGTGAATGTTAACTGAGTTCTTTTAAAATCAGTCCCTGTCAGCTTCTACAGATGAATTTTCTAAATTAAGACTGTTTAAGAGACATTTTTCAACACCTAGCTTCCCCTCTCCACTTCAAAGTTCCACATCTATAATTTGTTTGTGACTAAGTGTGATTCCTGCTAAGCCTTTCTGCAGATAGCTGATTCCCAATGAGTAGTAATGTCACCACCCCCATTCTATGCCATATTCCATTTGTAAAAGCTTTCTGAAAAGCAGGTAGATTTTGCTGTTTCTCATTTCTGATGAACATATTCAGTCTGAGAGTATTAGTGAATAATCGTAATGAACATTTCTGTAGTACACCCTGTGTCAGGCACTGTTAATACATTAGCTCTCCTACAATCACATTTTGAAGGAGGTACACTTATTGCACCCTCCTCATAGGTATGGAGTTTGGGGCATTCAGAAGTTATGGCTTCTTTGAAGTCACCTGCTAACAAGAAGTAGAACTGGGATTCAAACTCAGGCTGGCCAACTCCATCATGAATCTATGCTCACTATACTCTGCTGCTAATTCAGTGCAGGTCCCAAAGTCTGCAGGCTTTGTGACACTGTGGCTTATCCTGCTCCTGAACTAAACTCCTCCCTTGAAATGCAGCTGGTTAGGAAAGCAAAAGTACACAATAACAACATAGATAACTATGTTCCCTCTGGGTTTTAAACTTATTATCGAATAAAACATTGAATTATAGTCAGTAAATCTCATATATTTAAATCTTTAGGCAATTTAACAACACAAGACCAAAGGACAATATATTTCCTTAATTACATTTTGTTTGACAGAAGTAAAAATTTCAGGTTCAGGTCCTCCCTGGTGGCGCAAGGGGTTAAGTCTCATTGCTATGACGCTATCAGCAGCCACTGCAGCATGAATTCCATCACCCCACTAGGGAGTTAACCCACATGGCGCAGCAGACCTCTCCTGTCTCATTTGCTGCTCCCCTCAGCAGTGTATTTCAGTAGATCTGCCTGTTCTGCTCCCCAATCTGTCTCTGGTGAATCCTTTCAGGCCCCTGCACCTCTGGCCTATAACCCAGTTCTTGATCTTAAAAACAATTTCAGGTTCATGCCAACTGTTAATGACAAGTACCTAGGCCTTTAACCTAATTGCATATCAATAACAAAGACAGGACATTGATGACAGAGTAAATTACATATAGACACCCATCAGCAGAAAAAAGGAACTTTTAACTTTCTTAAAGGTAAAGTAATAGCAAAATACTGCATAAAAACATGAGAATAATCGTCAATATAGAATATCTATAATTTGCAGCTTGACACTAGTAACTGTTGGAAAAATAAATAAAATAGAAACCACAGTTTCATTTCCTAGAAAATATAGCATAATGGGAAGAAGTCATAACAATTAAGCTGTTTAATAACTTAGAGGCATATGAGGAATAAAATCAGAGAAATAAAATGCATAGCCCAACTCTTTGGAGCTTATATTATTTGAGGGGCAAGAGACACACACACACACACACACACACACGTGAAATAATGACTGGAAGATAGTGTACTTTTTCACTACATTTCTGTGGCTGTGCTTCCTTTTCCCACTGCAAAGGGAGCAGAGTGATTGGGGAGCTGATAAAGAGAGGTGAAATAACCCACTTCCTATTTTCAGTCCCCCTAGTCTAGGATTTCTGCTGTTTTTTAAATGTTGTAATGTCAGTTGCAAGTATGATGCCTTCAGTACAAATTGAGTATAGGGAATAATAAGCCCAAGGCACCGACAGTATCAGAGAGAACCCCATGTTATGCTATTGGGTAGAAAGACGAAGTCCATAGTTGTGCAAAAATATCTGTTGGGGGTTTAATGAGCAAGCAAGGGAAATTAGATTTAGTCATTTTTCACAGGATGGACAGAATGCAAACAGAGATCTCTGCATATTGTTTCAGAACAAAAATTTCCCCAGACCACACTGCCTCAGGAAAATGAGGTTTGATTTTCTTTTTTGCCAGAGGTGCCAGCTTAAGTCAAAAGGAGCAGATTATTGAAGCTGGCAGAGCAAGGGGGGCATTTTCACATTACCCAACCCTCCCAGACTAGACCACTTCAAATTTCTTTTTTAGTCCCTTTGGACTTGACTCTTTGGATACTCTCAGTACTTCAGCAGTTTGACCTCTCTAAGAGAACAGAAATGTACAGGATAGTAAATGGGAAAAAAAATCTTTATTTCAATTAAACCAGTGTCAAGAGGGTTCTGAAGCTGCCCAGTGCAATAACCCTGACTGATGCAGTTTGGTTCTTCGCAGCGATATCATGGCTAAGATGGCAGGGTCACGGCTCAAGCTGAATGAAAGACTGGAGCTGTGGGTATTTTCCCACTTCACAGATAATGTTCTCTTTATGTTCCCTGGAATTGCAATACACGTTTCCACTGTAAATTGCAGTTTTACCTAAATACATACTAATCAAAAACTTACATGGTATTCAAAGAGCTTTTCAGAGAAAATAAAATGGGATGAAATATGTTTTCTGAGTGGTCAAAGCTTCCTGAAAACCTTAGCACTTCGGTATATTGTTTGGAGAGGACCTCAGTTTATTTTGTAAGTTTTTAAATTTGTCTTTTATTAATTTCTTAGGTAGATATTAATCCAATGGGTAAAAATAGAGGTTTCTTTGAGGACATTAAAGGCTGGCATCATCGCAAGAAAGATGTGAAAGTGGATTCTGAATTATTTGGCCCCACTGACCCCCTGAGACTGTGGCAGATGCAGTACTCACTTCTGAGTTTTATTTTTTGCTTGTATCAAATACTATCTGAATATTTACTCTTAACTTTATCACTCAATCCATTAAATACTTAATATTCCAAAATCCTGTAGTTAGAGGAGATGAAGCATTTTTCCTTAATGGAAGCAAAGAATGCACCTGAATTACTTGATTATCAATTATTGACTGAGCCTCTTCCAAATATAGTGGGGGTACAAAGGATTGAGGGGTCAGGTAACAAAAGCTTTGTCTGCTTTTCCCTCTAGAACTGGCAAGTTTATCTTTTAAAATTATTATCAAGTTCCTTCACAGTATCTATGGTCCTCATTAGTGATGTTCCCAGCTACCCACCAGGCATCTCCCCTTAAATGCCTTTGCAGAGAAGCTGTGTTATTCCCCAAAACTAAACCTCCTGCTTTTCTTCCAAGTAACTAGGTGTACCCACAGCCTTTCTGTTTCAGCTGATGACACTGCTGATGTCCTTCCAGATTTAAATTCCAAACCTGTGAACATATCCCTCTCACCACAGAACTAATCTTTAGGCTTTGTCTTCAACATCTATTGACAATCTGACCACTTTTAACCACAGTTATCTCCCAGGTCAAAGTTGCCATTTTTCTCACCTGAATTGTTGCAGTGGCCTCTGCCTCATCTCCCCATTTCAACCATTCCCATCCACTCATCATCTACTCGCAGCACAGGAATCAACATGATTATTTAAGAAAGTCACCTCATGTCACTACTTTGTTCAAAACTCAGTGTGCTCATCAGTTCAGAGAGAAAAGGCCCTGAGTCATTGCAATGATACCGAATTGTGACAAAATCTGTTCCCCCACTACTGACTGACCTGATCCTTTCCTCTTGTTGCACTCACTTTTCTCTAAACACCTCGAACTTTTTTGCTATTACTTAAACAAATAGGCCCTTGGCAGCCTATATCTCTTTCAAGTTTTGTTCAAATGTCATTTTCTCATAGAGGCTTGGCTTGACTGCCGTATTTTAAATTGCACCTTCCTTTTACACTCCCAATATCTCTAACCTTGCTCTATTATTTTTCTACAGTAATTCCATTTGATGCATGAACAATTCCTTTTTATTCCATTTCTGAAGTTAATGGTTCATCTGGGTTATTTTCATAATCTGGATCAAGATTGCCGAGTCTGGTCCCTCTTGGGGAAACTGAATATAAGTCACAATTTGGTCCTGTCATCTTACTTAGGGACACCCCCTACCTCCACTCCTTATTTTGTTCCAGTTTCAAACTTACCTCCATACATTCTACTCTGAAGGCCTATAATTCCATTTCCAAGAGTGGAGTATTCATCCTCTGCACCACACTTCATCCCTCCATTATGGTTGAGAGGCTGCATCCTTTGTGTCTTCCACAAGTACCTTTACCTCCACCCGCATGCTTCAATGTTCCAACCCTACTTTCTTTTCCCCCAAGGAAAAAATGCTTATATGTTTCAAAGACTTCTACTGAGAACTCTCTCCCTTACTGGAAGCTAGGCTTTTTCAACAATTGTTCAAACCAATTTGCTCTTCAGATATCCTTCATCCCAAAACCACAGCAATCAGGCTTTTACTTTCTCCTCTATTTTAAACTGTTCTGGTTAAGAAGATCTAATGGCAGGAAGGGACAGAGCAGGATCCCTATAATCAGAGCAGACGGGTAAAGGAGAGTCCTGGGGCCCTCCGTGGCTTTTTCAGGCTTCCACTGAGATTTTTACAGGTAGTGCGGCAACCAGGTACATGGCAAGCAGGGGTTCCGGGGGGCCAGGAGGCTGGTAGACCTCCCCACCCCCAGCAAATCTTCACTCTTTACTAGGCTCTCTAGCATTCTCTCATGGCCTCTGCTTCTCTGCTGGTTCTGTTCTCCTCGCTTGTTCTCTTGGTGTCCCCGTGATGCCACCCTTATAGGCCTTACTCAGGCCCAGATGAACCCACTTACGTATGCCCACACCCTACTCCAGGTGCCCACCATCAGGCACACATTCAGGACCACAGGGATCCATCATCAATCTTAATGGCTGGAGGGCAGAAAAGCCTGACAATCATTTACCCTCCAGATGATATCCATTGACTTTCTGGATAGGAAGTCCATGGACAATATTCAGACCTTATGCTATTTGACTTGGCTTCGGTTTCAAGAGCATTGAAATCCCACCATGATTCTGCCACTCCTGTGTTTAAAATTCTCACATTTGATAAGCCTTAGACAATGGTTTCTGTAGGGTAAAGAAAATATCAGGCTTTTCTGCCCTTCCGCCATCAGGATAGATGATGGATCCTTGTCCTGAATGCATGCCTGATAGCGGGCACCTGGAATAGGGTGTGGGCATAGGTAGATGGGATTCAGCTGAGCTAAGACTGTGCTTTTAAGGGCAGCGTCACGGGGACGCCAGCAGCAGCAGCAGTAGCAGCAGTAGCAGCCAAAGCAGAAGAAGCAGAAGCCGAAGAGAAGCCGAGATCACCAGAGAGCCCAGATAGAGTGAAGACTTGCTGGGGGCTGGGAGGCCTGCCAGCCTCCCAGCCCCCCAGCCAGCACCCCTGCCTGCCATATGCCTGGTGAACCCCAAATAAAAAACCTGCAAAACCACTGAGGACTCTGACTCCTCCTTTACCTGGTCTGCATGGGATCAGAAAACCTGCACAGTGCCCGTTCCTGCCCTTACAGTTTCTTCAGCTTTTTATTCCATCTATTGATAAATTTCAGTCTCCTCCCTGGGTTCCTTTCAACAGAACATTATGGAATGATGATTACAAAGTGGTCTCCTGGGTCCCCATCATTCTCACGTCACATTCTTCTGTATTCATTCCCACAGTTTTCACTGTCTTTGGACCTAGCAACTTGAAATCATTGCATATAATTTCAAGGGGAACAGTTTCATATAGAGAAGGTGGAGAACGGCTGGTTGCTTTGAGATTGTGCAATGAAAGTCATAGGAAGAACAAATAAAGAATAATCTCTCAAAAAAAAATGATAAATGGGAAGAAGATTCCTAAATTCCCATCTGCCTACCCAATCCTCCTCCAGTGCACCAGACTTTTACGTGAAGTTGCTGCTGGGCACCATCACAGGGAGGAGCTGAGGGTAAATCTCTAAATGCATCCTGTTTAGCACCAAGTCTGTGTTCCCCTCTGGCCCTCCTCTCTTCTTCCTGTCTTAGTGAATAGCGGTTATCTATTCCACATGTTAGCTGGAATCTCAGAGGTTATCATTGGCACCTGCACCTGCCCCAACCTGCTAAATCCCACATTTCTACTTAATAAGGAGCTATAAACTTGGTTTTTTTTTCCAATCACATTGCCACTGCTTTAGTCTGGGACCTTGCCATTTCTTGCAGAGTGTACTGTAATAGGTTGCCAATTCATTTTACACCGTACTGCCAGATTGATCTTTCTAAAAATGCAATCCTATCATGTCAGTCTTTTAAAAGAAACTCCACATTCCTTCATGACAAAATTTAAACTCACCTGGCATATGTGGTATTTCAAGATTTGCCTCCTGTCTGTCACACCAACTTATTTCCATTTTATTGTACGGTCTGGCCACACTGCACTACTTGCAGCTGTTACAAAATGCCATTCTCTCTAACATTTCCCCCAACATCTAACAGTCTTACTCTTGCTGTTCCTTCTGACGGAAAGGAAATTATTGTATTCACCTTGAAATCTATTTCTGTTTCTTCAAAACTCATTTAATTACACCTTCTCAGCTTGCCTGTCTTTAGTTGATGAGATGCTTTTTACAAAAAAAAATGATTTAAATTCATTAACTTTAAAATTAAGCAATGTTTACTATTTGAAAAACTGTAGGAGAAAAATGAAAATTACTCACAAATCTGCCATTTACATGTTATCAGTAACAAACCATTGTCTATCTTGTCTATCTAGCTATCTATATGTAATTTATCTAGCAAAATATAACTAATACAGATATAAAACTATAATTTTACAAAAATGTTGAGTACCATCATGTCAAATATGCTGTTTAAAACACACTCTTTTTTCCTTCAGAAAAGTAGCATGATTTTTGTGATTAGTCCTTTATCATTAGTGTGTGTGCAAAATTTTCTCCCAGTTGGTGGGGTTTCTCTTTGTTATGGTTGTTGTCTCTTTCGTTGTGCAGAAACTCTTTAATTTGATGTAGTCCCAGCTGTTTATCTTTGCCTTCACTATCACTGCTTTGAGTGATGTGTCTATAAAGATGTCTTTGAGGTGCATGTCATGTAGTTTTCGCCTATATTTCCTTCTATGGCACATATTAAAAAAACTAGCAACAACAAATGTTGGCGAGGTTGTGGAGAAAAGGAACTCTCCTGCACTGATGGTGGGAGTACAAACTGGTCTAACCACTATGGAGAGCTGTGTGGAGATTTCTTGACCTACTAAAGATAGAGCTTCCACATGTCCAGCAATTCCACTCCTAGGTATTTACCCAAAGGACACAGAAACATTAATTCCAAAGGGTACCCGCACCCCTATGTTTATAGCAGCACTATTTACAATAGCTAAGCTTTGGAAACAACCCAAACACCCAAAAATAGATGACTGGATCAAGAAGATGTGGTACATATATACCATGGAATATTACTCAGCATTCAAAAAAGATAAACACATGCAATTTGCAGCAACATGGATGGAGCTGGAAGGGATCATGCTCAGCAAAATAAGCCAGAAAGAAAAAGAAAAATACCGGATGGTCTCACTCATAGCAGGAATCTAGAAAACTTAAATAAGGGACCAGGAAAAAGACTAATCAATACAAAGTAAAAATCAAAATCAACAAGCAACTATAAACCAGAGACACGCTACTGGGGGTGGGGAGGGAGAGGGGCCGGGAAAGGAAGGACTAGAGTCAAAATAAGGGGGGGGGGTGCAATTGTATGGGGAATATAACCATAACGAAAATGCATACATTGTGCAAAGATGAAAAATGATGTAAGAATTATATAAAATAAAACAGTAAAAAAATAAAATAAAACTAGTACTTTGAAAAAAATCATGGAGAAAAAAAAGAAGGTAGCATGAAATCATTCAATAACAACACCACTCTTGATTGTTTTTTAATAGTGGTTGCATCTATTTCATTATAGATGCAGCATAAGTTATTCAATTCCCTCTTATTTCAGGTAGTTTTAATCTTCTATTCTATTAAAGACATCCTAGTGAACCATACACGTTGGTTATATATATACAATATATTATATGTATGACATAATATATTATTTTCTTGATAATTCAGAATGGAATTGCTGGCATGGACTCTAATAAATTTCACATCTTTTACAAAATGTCACCTAATCCTTCTGTAAAAAATTTCAAGCCATAATATAAACATAATCTAATTGAGATAAAACATTTGATAACTCTTTTGAACTATTTCACAGGTAGAGTAACTTCAAAATGCCTATGTGGAGCAACTCTTTTAGTCAACACTATTTTCCTGTGTAACTATTGATGAAATTAAGAGACAGGGCTTCTGAATTGGCTAAGATGCTCATGGAATCAGGATTTTTCTGGAGGAATCCTAGGGATTTCTAAGAAGTTTTTAAAAAAGAAACTTTGGAATAAACAGTAACTGTTATCTAATGGTGAGGAGAGCAATTTTTAGATTTCCTCTTGTTCTATTTCCTCACAATTTGAAAGTTCTTTTGATGTGGCAAAAGGAAGATGAACATGGGTACTTTTTAATATTATTTTAGTAATGGGGTGATAGTGTATGCTAGTAAGGAAGCCTTAATGAGAGTAACAGAGAGAAAACAAGTGAAAATCATTGGGCCAATGTGAGAGTACCGGGGGTCCTCTGAAGGTTTAACAATCTTTTAGGTAGCTCCTGGTACACTTAAAACAGTCATGAAATAAGAGGAACTAATGAACCAGAGAGTAGTTAAGAGAAGGCAGACATTAGGCAGTAAGAAGGAGGAAAGATAAAAAGAATAGAAGAAGAGAAATGGAAATGCATAAATTTCACAATGAAATCTTGAAGTGGATGACCCCCAGAAGCAGTTAAAATACAAGCTATTGTCATCCTAAAAAGGGGAAGTCAAATCCGTTCAAACCTTACTCCAGGAGGTCCAGTTTTGTTGGGAAATGGGTTGGGATTTTAAGGTGTTAATGAGCACATTGTTCAGAGATAGCAAGAATTTTGCTAAGAGATTAGTGAAGTTTTATCATCTCCTTTCAGGAAAGACTAAAATGAGTTTGGGATGTGAATGGAGGCCAACAGGATGGGACAGGTCACTCCCATGGGGAAGACTGTCTGGCACAAGAGCAGCTCAGTCCAGCAGCAGAAAAACTGGAGTGAAGCATACACAGGTGATGCCGACATCATGTTGCAGGATTTTCTCAGTTGCTTTTAACTTTAAAACTTGATGCTTACATATTTTTAAAAGAACATGTTTCGTTTGTAAAGGTTTTCCTCTGTTAAAGCAAATATGTACTCTATTTTCTCTAACCCTATTGAATGTGACTGTTCATTTGAGGGAGCTATTGAAGTGCTGACAGAAATGTCTCTAGAGAGGACTGCTACCTGCCTTCAACTAAGCTGAAGATAATAAAGCAAAAGGAGTTAACTCCTGAATTTCCAAAAGAAGGTGAACTATAAAAATATTCATTTTCTTTCTCCCCCACTCCTCTACCTAAAACAAAGAGTGTCAATATGGAGAGTGCTCCAGGGACCTAAAACCCATCTACCCAAGTTATGAATCTGCACGTTAGGCTGAGGATTAAGAGTTTGGTTTGCAAGAGCAAATAGCTATTGAAGTTGCCAGGTAAACCCATCAATCACTTATAATTAATCTAGCATTTCCTTTACTCTTTAATGTGCCTGAATTGGAACAATAAATAAAAAGAATCAACAAAATGAATTAGAGTGTCTTTTAGGCATGTTGCTTGAAACAGGAAAAATGATCTTCCTCATGGGGAGACATAGAAATTCTAAATCCATTTATAATCTTCCAAAATTAATCTAGTTGCTATTTGCAAACAACAAAGAAGAGAATTCTAGCAAATGGACATTTAAAAAATTATTATTTCTTGTTTCCAGAACTCTTGTTAATAAGAGTAACTGTAGAGGCATAGGGTGGTGTTAGTAGGGCAAAACACACAATATGTGTAAATTTTGTCCTAGAGTTTTGGTTTTTTAGTGCTAAGCATTCTAAACTTATTATTTTTTATTTTTTATTTTTGTCTTTGGGGGAATGCTACAGAATGGTTTAATCATTTGGCTTTGGTATCTGACTGCCTAGGGCAACTGTAGCCTTTCTTATCATTATGTCTCACTGTGTGTCACCTTTCCCAGATAGCTATAGGATCAGGAAAAGAAAAATTGTTTCTTTATGCTGTAGATCTAACAAAAGCACAAGCTGCTCACAGCCCACCAAATGAATGCCTAGCATTTAAAATCGACCTGAATTAAATGAAGCAGTTGATTATAAATGCTAGACACTCAATTTAGAAATCATGGCTTAAAGAAACAACATATGACTATGGATTGTTAGCTTTTCATGAAAGGAAAAATATGATGTTATGATCAGAATGAAATATTTTCTAGGGTGTGAGTGAATTCCAATGACTGTGGTGACCCAAAACATCTTTGTATACATCACACCACAAAATGGGTATTTTAATGACATTCAAATGGCATTTACAATAAAATTTCTATCAATGGAAAGAAGCACAATTCAGTAACAGACAACAGATTTACAAAAGTATAAATTTTATACATTTACTATGCCAATTATTAAAATACTGCAAACAGAGAAAATTAAGCAGAGGTTGATTTTCCCCCTAGATATTTCCCCCCTAGAATTTTTGAAATATGAGTAATTAGACAATTTGTTGACCTAAGAATGACTGAGAAGGTGTATTTGGTGATTGACATTTGTGTATGGTTACCTAAAAAGTGTTATATATGATACACAACACTTGTTGTTATGAGATTGCTTCTTTAGCGTAAGGAGGACAGTAGAATTAGATGGTTGTGCTCATTATTTTTCTGAGAGTGAAAGTTAGGAGTGTAGGCTCTCAAATGGCTCAGATGGAAGCTCACAGAATGGCCAGTGAGAGCTGGCCATTGACAGATTAGGTTGATGTCTTGATGTAGAGGAAAGAATTTAGCTGAGATGGCTGTTTAACATTCTTGGAGGGAAAAGTTATTATTTCTCCATAATACATAAATGTAGAGTTTGTACATATCTTCTTTGGCAATAAGGTGGGATACAGAATATTACTATGGAGTTAATTAATTTTATCGGTCAGTAACATTGACTACTTTCTAATAGTAATATGCCATCTGAGCATAATATAAATTTATATACTAGTTTCTTAAGACATCCTTTTGAATCTGAGATTAGCATTTTAATTTTCAACTTGTTAGATTTTTTTCTAGCTGTAGATTCAGACAAACATTTTGCCTATTTTACTTTTAATAGTATTGTAATGATGAGTGTGATCACAAATTTAGCTAATCTAAAGCCATTTTCATATGGTATGTAATGTGTTAGTAATGTAATTATTTGAGAATCTACTATATGGTTATGCACTGCAACACTTGCTGAAATATAGTCATGCCGGGTAAGAAATCTATTCTTTCAGAGATTATAGTTTAGTGGGAAAAAACAGACAAAAGTACAAGTAAAATGTGAATGGGCCAGTAAATAAATGGGCAAGCATAGTGTGGATCAGCTAAAATTGAAGCAGAAAACCACAGCCTCATTGCCTTCATGGTTCAGAGGATGAGTTCAGGACCTCCAAAGTGTTTGGGGAAAAGAGAACAGCAGTGAAGGATATCAAAACATGCCTATAAAATTCTTTTCTCCATTGTGCATGTGGTGTTTTAAATTGCCCAGGGAGAAAACAATAGCTAGAATGCTAAAGTTGCTAAGCAGAGATTTCACTGCAGAGATAAGAAAATTTGGAGTTCAAATCCTACCATATTTAAGGGGTTTAGTAAATACTGAGCCTCTTTATATCTTAAGAATAAATACTATGTCTAGGATTATGTGATTTCCTCAGATTAGGTGCCAAATCAACATAATCCCACTCTAAGAGAGAATAAAACCAAATCTCTAAATTATAAAATAATCTGCTTGTTAAATAACTCAGTAAACCTCAGAGGAAATCAACAAACATATTATTTATAATACCTAGTGTATATCAGAAATTTGTAGGTGTGTGGAGAAACAGAGTAATGTGAGAAAGAGAAAAACAGAAATAAAAAGGCCTACATTTTTGCCATTTCCTAATGAAAAATTAAAAATAGCTATTAGCAATATGTTAAATATGCATAGAAAAAGGTTTTTATAATAGATGAAAAGATGAGGGAATTTAACAGGAATTTATTAAAAAAACCAAATAGAAACCTAAGCACAATATCAGAAATCAGTATTTATTGGATGGGATTAATTGTACTGTATGTAACAACAGAAGAAAAGATCTATATACTTTTAGCCAGTACAAGTATATACATATAACCCAAACTGAAGCACAGAGAAGAAAACAGAAAACAACTAAGAGATTCAACAATGTTTGAGACACTGTCAAGTTGTCTTCAATGGATATTGGTGGAATCTGAAAGGACAATAGGACAGAAAGAAAATTTGAAGAAATATTGACCAATGTATTTCCAAATCTGATTTTTAAGGTGATATGAAAATCCAGAATCAATGGAGACTAGATGACAATATAACATTATTTTTAAAGTACTAAAAGAAAAATAAAAGCAAGCTGTCAACCAGAATTCTATATCCAGAATATTTTTTTCCAATAAAGAAGGTAATATATTAAAGCTGAGTAAAATTGTTGCTTGCAATATTAAAAATGTTAAAATGAGACTACCTGGCATTTTTCTTTTTCTTTCTGGCTTATTTCACTGAGCATGATCCCTTCCAGCTCCATCCATGTTGCTGCAAATTGCATGAATTTATCTTTTTTGATTGCTGAGTAATATTTTACTGTGCATATGTACCACATTGTCTTGATCCAGTCATTTATTTTTGGGGCATTTGTGTTGTTACCATAGCTTACCTATTTTCTCACTCTTTGCATGAATTTAGAAAACCTAAATAAGGGACCAGGAAAAAGACTAATTATAATAAAGTAAAAATCAAAATCAATAAGCAACTATAAACCAAGGACACACTGCAGGGGGGAGAGAAGGGAGCAGGATAAAAACAAGAGTGGTGGGAATTGTATGGGGACTATAACCAAGATGAAAATGCATATATTGTGCAAAAATGAAAAACGATGTAAGAAATATATAACATTAAAAAAAAAGAATGTTAAAGTGAGCTCTTCTAGTTGAAGAGGAATGATACCAGAATATCCATCCACTAAAGAAGTATTAGCACTGGAAGTGTTAAGCATATAGATTAATGTGAAATATTATTTTTCTTTAATCCTTAAACCATAATTGATTATAAAACTGAACTATAGTAAAAGGATGTTGTGAATTAATAAATCATTAAAGAGTAATAATGTCAACAATATACAAAAAATGAAAATGATTTAAATAGGACTATGGCTTAAATATTTTTATATTGTATGTGAAATTGCATCATATTAACTTATGCTAGCTTATGGTAAATTAAAGATAGATATTATAATCTTTACAGTATCCTTAAATAACACATAATGGTTTAGCTAAAAAGACAATAGAAGATATAGAATAGAAAACAAGTATACGTGTCAAATTCTTATATATTGAAATCATACTCAATCTGTCCTTTGACTACAACATAACATACCTGACATACCTGAGAATGCAGTATTTGAACTGTGATCTGTCTGGCAACAAAGAGCCAGTCATATGAAGATCTGATGACAAGATCAGATTTCTAAATTTGTAGAAAGCACAACAAAAGACCCCCATATAGGAAAATGTCCATTGTTATTTGAGTATCAGAAAGAAACTCACTGAGAATAGAACTTCTTGAGCTAGTAAGTGGGTAAGTGGGAACTGAGGTTCAAAGAGAAAGAAAGGATCAATAAGGACTTTTAATATTTGTATAAATACATATGTGCTTTTATATATTATATAAAACAAGACTTGTATAAGAATATGATTTTTAAATGCTATTTATTATATTTTATGTTTTATTGGAGGAATATTGTTTACAACATTTATTTGTGTTTTAGAAGTACAGGATCTCCCCCCTTATTTTATTTATTTTTTATTTTTATTTTTATTTTTTAATTTTTTTAAAATAAATTTTATTTTTATATTCCCCATACAATTGCAATCCCCTTATTTTGACCTCAATCCCTCCCCTCCCCGCCCCCCACCTCCCATAGAGTGTCTCTGGTTCATAGTTTTTTGTTGATTATGATTTTCACTTTCTTATAGTTATTCATTTTCCTGGTCCCTTATTTAAGTTTTCTAAATTCCTGCTATGAGTGAGACCATCCGGTATTTTTCTTTTTCTTTCTGGCTTATTTTGCTGAGCATGATCCCTTCCAGCGCCATCCATGTTGCTGCAAATTGCATGTGCAGAAACATCAATTCCAAAGAGCACCTGCACCCCTATGTTTATAGCAGCACTGTTTACAATTGCTAAGCCTTGGAAACAATCCAAATGCCCCCCTTTTTTTAATTGAAGTTTCTTTCTTTTTTTTTTTTTTAAGATTTTTTTTTATTTATTTATACAAGCACTGGGTACAGTCAGAAGCGCTGGAAGGTGAGAGAATTCACCAGAGCCAGAGCAGGGAGTAGAACAGGCAGACTGATGAAACACACTGCTGAGGGGAGCAGCGGGTGGCAGGAGAGGTCTGCACGCCATGTGGGACTCTCACCCTGCGGCTGGGGATCAAACCGGTGCTGCAGAGACTGCAGGCAGCTTCACAGCCCAGCGTTCAACCGCTGCGCCACTAGGGGAGGCCCTCCCCCCCTTTTTTCAACCACACTGTACCCACTATCTAATCATCCTTGGTCCACAACTATAGTCCATTGCATTCCCTCTCCACTTTGTACTCTCCCCTTCCCCGCCTTCCCTTCTGGAAGCCTCTGTTCTATAGTCAACTTTCTAGGGTTAGTTCTTAATTTGATTTTATCTGAATCTTTGTTTAGGTTATCTATATTCCATATGTAAGTATTCCATATATATCTGATATTTTCTTTCTCCTGACTTATTCTGCTTCAAATAATGCCTTCCAGCTCCATCTACATTGCTGCAAATGGCAAGAGTTTATCATTAAATATTGTTTTAAATGTTAAATATACTGAAGGATGTCACTATTTAGTTACATCAGTAATAGGCAATTAATTTTTTACATATCTAAACACAGCTAAAGTTTTGCCCAGTTTTAAAATTTTTTTATCTACTGTAATTAAAATTAGCAAATTAACACTTGGAGACTGTCTTGAAGGTATTTTTAAAGATGTCCATTTGGCTAGAAGGGTAGATTATAGAGAAAAGATGGCGAGGGCAAGGAAAGGGAGCATATGGGAGAAAAATGGGACTTGAGAAAAAAATGGGTGGTGAGAAAAAAAGATCACTTACGAGTGGCGTGTGTGAAAGAGAGAGAGTGTGTGTAGGGATGTTGTCAAGGAGAAGAAGGAAGTATATTTGAGTACTTGACATCTTGCTAACCCTTCACCAATATTTAAAAGTAAAACAAACAAAATATTCCTGTGGAATATGAATGAGTAAATGTCCTTAACCATGAAAGCAAGAGAACATTCCATTGTCTTCTCCCATGAGTATTTTTTTGCTGGATGACACCTATGGAATCTATTTTTATGGAAGCAAAATCTATTTTACAATGAGGAGTGTTTTAGAACAGCACTGTCAAAACTCAGGAAAGTGAACAGTGTATCTTCTGTAACTTCGTCACCTTCATAAACAGCTCAAGTAACACAGGGAGTTGTCATGAGTACAGTTTGACATGTGAAATACAAAGAGTGTCTGTTCTTCAAATAAAAAAAGACATCTCAAAAGAATATATTCCGAGTAAGATCATCTCTTGTTTTTGTTCCTTTGCCTAATTTAAAGCCCTTTATTATGCTATATCTTTTATAATAATTCTTGGGATGGAGAATACTTAATAGAACGTGAGTCCTGGAAAAACATAAACAGAACTTCCTTTACTTACATTGGGGTTATGTCCTGATAAATCACTGTAAGTTAAATGATAATAGTAATAATATATTGAAAATACATTTGATACACTTAGCCTACCAAGCTTCATAGCTTACCTTAAACATACTCAGAACACCTACATTAGTCTACAGTTGGGCAGACTCATCTAATGAAAAGGCTATTTTACAATAAAGTGCTAAATATCTCATTTAATTTATTGACTACTGTACTGAAAATGAAAAACAGCCTACAGAGTATGGTTATTTCCCCTCCAGGTCACAGGATTGATGGGCAGTTGTGGCCTCTGCTGCTGCCTAGGAACTTGAGAGGACCCTAGTGCATATTCCTGGCCCGAAGAAAGATCAAAATTCAAAGTCTGAGGTACAAATTCTACTGAATATGTATTACTTTCTTTTTTTTTTTTTAAAGATTTATTTATTTATGCATACAAGAACTCGGGTACAGGCCAGAAGTGCGAGGGAGGGGGTGAGAGGATTCACCAGAGACAGAGTAGGGAGTAGAACAGGCAGATCTACTGAAATACAGGGGGCTAGTCAGAAGAGGTCTGCTGCGCCATGTGGGTCATCTCCCTGGCCAGGGATGGAACTTGTGCTGCAGAGGCTGCGGATTTCTTCATAGTGCTGATGCTTAGCCCCTTGTGCCACCAGGGAGTTCCCTGAATATGTATTACATCCATACCATCTTAAAGTCACAAGTCCATGATAGGAAAAATCATTAAGTCTGACCACAGAAAGTCTGGGACCATCAATAGACTCATTTATCTTTATCTTGTATCAATATTCTAAGTTGCCAGAAATTGTGTAAATGAACATTTAAGCAAAGACTGCTTTTTGCTTTTATAGTTTCCATAATATGGGCTAGATATTCTCATTGTGTGAAATTCCTTGCAGGCAAGGGGCACTGGCCACTAAGGGTCCAAATGAGTGTTTCTGCAGAAACAGAAAGTAAGGCTGTAGCACTTACACAATATGTGCCTACAATTTTGTTGGTAGGTAGGGAAGGGATGTGTGTGTGAACAGCGGCTGAGAATGATTAGGTTTCTTTCAGAAGCTGATATATTTGTGAGTGAAGTTCACAAAAATGTAATTTTGCTTGAGATGTGTCAGGATAGAGAGAGTCATACAAAAACATATGGCAGAATCAATTATTGGTCCCCAGAGTTCCTTCAGAGGACCAACTTAAGAAGCCCCTTTTAGCTGCTATAATGCCAGGCTGGTGGTTCATTTGGTGCTGTGATAGTGAATCTCATGTTGACCACATGTTTTAGGAAGAGCTATAATTCAATTTAAAAAAAATACAGGGAACTCTTCAGTATTCATAGATCATAGGTACAGAACTGGAGGAACTTCTGCAAAGAAATTCAATTATCTACTGCATGGCTGGGGAAGACTAGGCATTCATGATTATGCACGTCCAGATTCTTCACAAGCCTTCCACACTATTTCAAAGAACAACTTAAGAAGACTGTGACCTAATCTCAGCCTGAACCTCTTTGGCAGGAATAAAAGGTGGAGAAGATAATTTAATTGGCGAGACATAAGAGGATCCAGTGTGACTCTGTGAAATGGTATCCAAGTCACACGGGCATCTTTCAAGACAGAGTGCTGTGCAGCAGCTTGATAAAACCAGGTACTGAAGTGAGCCAAGAAACAGCAAAACACACATTTCCTTCTTGATTGTTGAGGTCTTTCTATAAATGCAGTGAAATCACTAAGGAGGCTTTAAACATTGTTGGAAAAACTGGCCAGGGTCTCATTTGATAAAGCTATAGGAATTTCAGCAAGCTATTCATGGAGACTCCATTACTTCTCACAGAAAGGAAGAGGAGCGGGTATTTCTATTGCAATATGCTTTGATTGCATTTTTCTATGTGTAGGTCACTGAAAAGAGTATTAAATGTTTCTGTGAAATCCGAATATCCAAATATTTACAAAAATAATAGTGGCTGTAGTTTTTACTTACATAGCATCTTCCCTCTGAAGTGCTCAGACATTATTTCATTACATTTAAAGATATTATCTGGTGGTTGGTTAAGTAGAAACTATATATTTACATCTCATTCCTAGCAGAACTCATTTAAAGGATGTGCCAAAAAGTTGTAAGCATCACGCAACCTTATGATAAATTCATTCAATATGCTGTTTTTCACCCTAAAGTAATAAAAATCAAGAGAATAAATAATATTTTTTTGAATTAACATTTAATTGCTAGAATTTTCCTTAGTATGCTTTACTTTTCTCAACCTGATTTCTTCTTCTCTGTTCTGACTCCAGGGCAAATGAAATAAAAGAATCCATTTTCAGTCAACTTTCAAGTGATAAGAAGCTATCTAGGAAGGCTCAGAGGTATTGTCTCAAAGTCTGTAAATACAGAAGTAGATGGTTTACTAGTCAAAGCAGAAGCTAAATATGGGTTTTTTATGGCAAAGAGAAATAATACAAGGCTATTCTCTCTCTCCTCTCCGACTTGGGTAATATGTGGACCCCTTCAAAAGCGTGGATTCTTAACCACTTTTATCCTATAGAATGCGCTGGCAATCTGACGTAGCTTATGGACTTCACCTCAGAATAATACTTAAATGCATAAAAATAAACTCCAAGGTGTATAGAGAAAACTAATTATACAGAATTGTAATAATCAAAAATTTTACAAAATCTTAATAGTTAATATAGATGCATCTTTATTAACACAATAAATAAGATCTAGCATTAAGTTTGAGAAACTCCTGTAGTTTTGACTTAATGATTAGCATAAAAATATTCAATATTTTCACAATTACAATGTCCCATAAAAATGTATGCCTGTTTTGTTGCCAATTATTTTTAGAAAGAAATGTCACATTTCAGTTAAGTCTGTAACAATGAGCTGTTATTATTTTCTCATCCATCTTTAAGAGCCCCATGTTAAAAACCTATGTTACAAATTTTTTTTTCAACTCCTGAGAATAAATCTGTGCATAATTAAGGAACCAAAGACTATATTTAGAGAAACACTGACATAAGCGGTCCAAGGGTGTTAAAATATGTTAAGGCTGATCATGTGACCAAAGTAAACCCTTAATAATCTTAAGAATTATTACATGAAAATTTTAACTAAGTAGAGGGTGTTATTATAAAATAGGAAATGTTCCAACACCTGCCGAAAGCAAAATGCTTTATGGTTGAGGTTTTTATTAATATAAAGCTTCAAAAATGAATGATGCATGTAAACAAGAGTTTTCAAAAGTACTTTGATCGTAATACTTTCCTGTTACTGAAAGAGTAAAATCCAGATTCCTCAGCATGATTGTGAAGTCTTTCCTAGCTTAAATTCCTATCTACTTCTGTCTACCCACATAGCAGTCCTATTCTTACTCTTGCTTACTACCACTCCTTAATACTTAATGTTCCAGACAGATCATTCTCTATTGTCTTTAGCTATATTTTCAAGTCATTGAAGATGACAATTTATTCTTTCCACCTTTTCTTCAAGTCTACTGCACAAGTCCTTTCCTTTTAAGTCAAATTGAATCCTATTGTGGTCTGCTATCCTATTTTTCCAAATGCCAGACAACCACAAATATCTAACCACCTTATCTATTATTCACCATAATATACGTTGAATTATACTTTTATGACTGCATTGTTTCATACATATGTGTTAGGCATTTAATTTTATTCTTCCAAAATTCCTAAGTTGACAGAATAACCCTAATACCTCAGAATATGACTATATTCATAGATAGAGCCTTTAAATAGGTGATTAAGTTGAAATGTGGTGTTTAGAGTGGACCTTAATCCAATCTGACTGGTGTCATTGTAAGAAGAGGAAATCTGGACACACAAGAGACATGAAAAATACAAGCTCACAAAGGAAATTGCATGTTAGAACACATTGAGAATGTCATCATCATCTACAAGTCAAGGAAAGAAACATCAGGAGAAAAGAGGCTGACAACACCTTGAGTTTGGACTTATAGATTCTAAAAGAAAATATATTTCTGATGTTTAAGTTATCCAGTCTGTACTATTTTGTTATGGCAGTCCTACAGTCCTAGTAAACTAGCACAAGTAAGGAATGATTTACACAGAATATTTATTGTCTCTTACTAAATATACATAGAATATTTATTGTCTCTTACTAAATATAAAAATAGAGAGGGGGGGAGAGAGAGAGAGAGAGAGAGAGAGAGAGAGAGAGAGAGAGAGAAAGCGAGTTGAATGATTGTGAAGTTGAGATACGAAGGTATTATCTGCACATTATGCAGACATATTATTTTTCCCTTACATTGTTATTTATTTTTGTCCAATATTTGATTTCTCCTCTCAGGTGTAATCCCATAGCTCTCCCACCACCACCTCACCTGTGAACCATCATCATAGTCCCTTGGGTTCTCCCTCCCTTGTTTTTACCCCCTCCCTACCTCTCCCTGTTCTATATCTCAGATCTACAATTTGCCTGCAAATTTCCTTTCTTCATTTCCTTTCTTTTTCTCCAGAATTCATGATGCCTTTGTCAAACTTATTTGTAAATGATACAGAATTGATTACTAATAAAATATTTCAACTCCATTTTTTTTCTCATTCAGATTGCTAATAGACCACATGCAGTTATCATAAAAAGATGGAGGTTGCAACATTCTGGTTTGATGAATTATATTTCATTTATATGCAGAATTGTTATAATGAAAAGATTTTTTTTAGAGAATGCCAAAGAAAATGAGGTAAGGAAGTGTCAAATATTTCTAAAAAAATATTCTCAGAATATATAAAATTAAGGGATGATTTAGTTTAAGAGTGAAAGAGAAGGTGTAGAAGTGTGTAATATCATGCAATAATTTTTTTCTTATGGAAAAAATTCCATATGAGCAGGTGAGTGGAAGCCTGTTTATGAGGGCCTCTCACTCTCTCTATTTTTATATTTAGAGTGAAAGATGTATGGTATCTTTCTCAATAGCTGAATGCCTTATAAAAACAAGAAGTTAAGAACTTCCGTATGAGGTAATGATATCATCTGAGTATAAATGGGGCTAAATAAGTTAGATGGAGCCAAATGATATGAAGAAAAAGACTAGTGTCTAACAATCCCATCAAGTGTAGTAATTAATCTGTAGCAAGAAATCAATAGTAGGGTACATCATACTGTAATTAATGAAAAAGACTTTAAGGTTGTTATTATGAAAATTTTGCTACTATCAGCTTGTTCTTTGGACTGGAATATATAAATTGGCAATAAAATCTAGTATTGAACTACACAACTCATGTCTTCACTGATGATATAGAATGAGAGAAATGATCCAGGGCAAGACACCTAGTTGATTGGCACTGTTTCATTTACTCATTCATGCAACAAATATTTATTGAGTGCCTAATATTTGCCAGAAGCCATTCTAAGAACTTGGATACAACAGTGAGGAGAGTGGAAAAAACCATCTTTGCTGATTCCCAAAATACATTGGTTGGATGTAAATTCATACAATCTTGGGAAGTGAGTTAAAGATCTTGGGGTGGCATGGTAGTGTGAACAATTCATTTCTATTCAGATGTGGACAGATAACTGTGAACACCTTTCTTAGTTTTCTCAAACAGAAGTTCTTGATATGAACTCAAGAAGTTATTACTATTAACAGAGTCAACCATTGCCTTTTCCCTTTAGCGCTTCTAGAATTATGTAAAATAACTAAAGGATAGGTCCCTTTTTAGTTCCTGCATCTAGTCCAGGTTTGTCTAAGCTTGCCTCTTAGTGTGCTAAGAGGGAACCTGGGATCACATGTATAACTTCTCTACTTGTAAATATCCTGTGTAATAAGCATTTATTTTACATTTACTATGGTGCTCCCTTTGTGTAAATATGAATATAGTTTTTGAATAAAACTATAATATAATAATAAAACTGTTTTTATGTAATTTACATTCTAGTGGAGGATGTACACAATAAAAACAGAAATAAGTAAAATATTTGTTAGAGAATGATAAGTGCTAAGGATGAGAATAAAACAGGAAAGGGATACAACATATGTGTGTGCATGTGTGTTGCATGCATATGTGTGTTGGAGTATTAGAAAGGGTTGCCAGGACAGATGGCATTGAGAAAGTATCATTTGGACAAAATCTTAAGAAAATGAGGATAGAATTAAGGGACTTACTCTGAGAAGGATGAGCACTCCTGGCATAGATCAATTAAAGTACTGAATGCTAAATTACTATTTTATATAGCATATTTACAGAATAGATTCTTCAGTTAACATTAAAACAATTTTCTAAATCCTTAATAGGAATTGTTGACTTAAAGTTTTTTTTTGTCCAAAGCAAGTTATAATATGATATTGAAATTTATTTTTCTCAGCACATTAGAATTTTCTTCTCAACTGTTTACTTGCTGAAAAGTTAAGGGATAATCAGTTTAAGAAGAAAGTCCCAAATCAATTATGCTTTATTGCATCCTAAGATACCACAAATAGGTCTGAGGAATCATCCAGTATTTTGCTGTTTCTGTAGCTGTTCCACTTAGATCTTATTCATCAGTCTGCTGAATTGTTCCTTTTTCAGAAACATAGATACCATCCAAGAAATTCTTGATATCCTTGTATTTAACTGTTGTGGCTTGCTGAATCAAAGCAGCTGAATTTGATACAAGTTCAATGTCATTTCCTTTAAGAATTAACTCATCTTTCTGGATTTGAGATATTGAACAAGCAATGCCTGGCCTCGTTCGAACCCTGCAGATGTATTTTACTAGCAAGAAATTTTGGATTTTGACAAGAGATCCATTCTCCTAAATAATGCTATTGGTGGGCAAAGAAGCATCCACAGATCCACCTTATCGCAGAAGCCACTGTCACTCCTTTGATCAGGTTCTGTAAGTGACTACAGAGTGAAGAGTAGCCAGTTCCTTTTATGTTTACCCACCATTTGTCAACCCCAGACCTCTTCTTTTTTTTTTAATAAGGAGTTTCTTGATTTTTTTTAAAAATTATTTATTTATACAAGAATTGGGGTACAGTCCAGATGCACAGGAAGGTGAGAGGATTCACCAGAGACAGAGCGGGGAACAGAACAGGCAGACTGATGAAACACACTGCTGAGAGGAGCAGCGGGCCTGACAGGAGAGGTCTGCCACGCCATGTGGGATCCTCGCCTGCTGGCTGGGAGGGAACCAGCGCTGCCTAGGCTGTGGACAGCTTCACAGTGTGGCGCTCAACCGCCTGCACCATCAGAGGAGGCCCTGAACCTCTTCTTTTTTTAGAAAAAAATATTTCATTTATTTATGCTGGGGTGTAGGCCAGAGGCACAGGGGAGAGGAGGGGTGAGAGGATTCACCAGAGACAGACTGGGGAGCAGAACAGGCAGATCTACTAGAATACACTGCTGCAGGAAACAGTGGGCGAGACAGGAGAGGTCTGCTGTGCCTTGTGTGTTACCTCCCTGGCTGGGGATTGAACTCGTACTGCAGTGGCTGCTGACAGCTTCAGAGTGCTGAGACTTAACTCCTTGTGCCACCAGGGAAGCCCACAGAACCTCTTTTTATTCTTTCCAAGGTGAATGAGTTCCACACTGATGTGATTGAAGTCCTTCTGCACAAGGCCTCTGGGACTCTTCACAGTAACTGTGCATCCCTTCAGAGAGGTGTTGGCATTTTTCTGGAATGTCAGCATTTTCTGGTTGCTGAGAATGATCTTCATTTTGAATTATATGTGGCAAAAAGTGACAAAACTTTTGGACATAACATTTTATCATAACGTCTGTAGAACTGTGCTTCTCACATATTTACTACAGGATGTATAATTGTGGAACACATGATGGTGGTCACCATTTGCTTGGCATGGTCCTGGGCACTGCTGGAGATGTCTGTAGGAGTCAGGTGAGGTACTTGCTCTCTCAAAGCAAGAGGGTTAACACTGGAGACATGGCAAATAAAAAGCAACCATGATGCAAACAACCAAAAAAACAAACAAAATACTGTTTTGTTAAGGAGATGGGACATAATACATGACTGAAAAGTTAGAAAAATTCTCATAGGATATAGTATTTTAATTCATATTGAAGGATAGGCTGCTGACAAAGGAAAATAGAAAAAAATGCCTTGAAGGAGAGAAAGTCTAGGAAATTCAAGGAAATGCAAGATGTCAGTTTTGCATCAATAGAGAGCTTGAGTCAGAGAGTAGAAAGTGATAAGCTGAGAAGATAAGTTGGAGCCATATTGTGTAAGGCTTTGAATTCTGGGTTGAGCCATCTGTAGCTAAGTCAATAGAAATAAGGAACTGCTGAACATTTTATGAAAAGAGAAAAATAAGTCAATCTGATTCGAACAGAATTTTCTGTCAGGTTGAATGGTGCGGGGGCAGAGAAATTCATCCGTGAACCTCTGCCAAGGGGGTGAAGGAGGTAGTGGTAATTTCTGGAATGCGTCAGTAACGAGAAAGTCAGAGGTAAGGCCATTGAAATGACTGGAAGTCAGCATGTGGTGGGTGGAGTTGCTGACAACCATTTAGATATTTAACAGTTAGAATTGGGGTATGAATCAGACAGGGTCTTCTTTCAATACATTGAAATATAGAATTGAGCCTGGCATAACACCCTGGTAATAAAACAAATAAAATCTGTGATACCTTAATGTTCTTTTGCTAATTCAGTTTACTAAATTGGAAAGTCTAGAGCAATAAAGAAATCAGAGACTGTATATACTCCCATTTTGTTATTTTTATCTATCTTAAGCCTTCCTTTAATAATGAAAGTCTCACAAATCAGCAATACCTTAATGTTAAAAACTCAATGACTATAGTATTTTGGTGGTGGGTACACTATGGTGGCAATACTTGATGGGGGTATCCAAATATCACCTCAATTAAAAATAAGCAAATAAGTTAATTAAAATCAATAAATAAAACTAAGAATACAGATTAAATATACTCAATACAGTACTGACACATACTGAAGTGTGGGTTATTTTATGCTAAATCTCAACAGCACAGATTTTCCTATAACACTTATGCTGTTCAAACTCATACTGTTTAAGACTATTTGGGTCTATTTAATTTAGCATGCTGGCATATTTTATATTTCCAAAATAACAAGTCACTCCTCACTAGGTTAGCGCATTTCTGGACTACCCTACACTAACTCATATGGACCAGGATGCTCCACCTGCTTGGGGACAATTACCTTGTAGTGATGACAGTCTGTCAGACTTTACTGCTTTGGAAAATGTTACATGGATCCTAGAGGAGCCTGTTTTAATTCTACAGACATGCATCAATATATATAGTCTGGTCTAAACTGAGATGAAACAACCTATTGCTGTCATACTTACTCTTGTCACATACAAACTACAATTTTAAAATGGATATATCTCGTTTGATTTCCAATCATGTTCAGTTGAATAAAATGTAAATTATATTTGTGACTTCTTCATAAGCTATATGCATCTTAGAATTTGGGAAAGAATGAAAACAGAGATCCCAGCAAATTACAATATGAATCAATATGTAATAGTGACAGGATAACTGAGATATGCAGAGTATAATAACGGCAAGGCAAATAAGGTCTCTAAATGGCCAAACAAATCTATACTCTGTATAGCAAAAGGAGAAGCAGGAAAAACTTATGTAGAAAATGAATGGAAGATTACATCAGAGGCCAGATAAATAAACAATGTTTCAAACACATATCTTTAGCTAGTAAAGAATGAAATGACCTCTGATATAAATTTCAATTTATTATTAGCAGAATTATTTCTTTCTAATAAAAGGGTGGTACAATAGAATACAAAAAGACTTAAACACATTGAGTTCTGACAATGTCACTAAAATTTCTTTATACCAATTTTATAAAAAATAAAGATGCAAAATGGGAAAAACAATATGAGGCAATTTTTGAGAATCTGGAGAAAAAGATTGAAAAGTATAAGAAGTCATATTAAATGGTAAAGAAAAAGTGCAAACATTTAAAAACATTTAAATCTTTTACTATCAAGAAGTAAAACTCTATAACATGCTTCCCTGCTATATAATCTGAGGGATGACCAATGGCATGAAAGGAACCAAAGGTAAAAAGGAAAAAGAAGGGAAGTCTGTTAATAATTCTGAGTTTCTCATGCCATTCCCAGCAACATGAATGAGCTAGAAGAATTATGCTCAGTGAAATAAGTCAGGAGGAAAAAGAAAAATATCGGATGATTTCACTTATAGCAGGAATATAGGGGAACCAAATAAGAAATCAGTGTAAAAAAATAATAACAGTACAAAACACAACAAATCAAAAAAGGACAATTATAAATCAGAGACATCCTGCAGGGGGGGAGGCAGAAGAGGGATCAGAGGGAGGGAGGGAGGAGCACAGGGGACTGAGGTGATGGTGCACGGGTGCATTGGTGAGGGAAATTCTATGGGGACTACACCTGGGGTGGGGGGAAGCAAATATTGTTTAAAAATGAACAATGATATAAAAAAAACCCCTGAGTTTCATCAGTCATTCCACTAATCTAATATGAATTCCATAATTCCATTTCTTGATTTATTTTATTGTATGTTGTTTCCCCCATTTAAATATTCTTTTAAAAATGACTGGTATGCATGATCCCTTCCAGCTCCATCCATGTTGCTGCAAATTGCATGTGTTTATCTTTTTTGAATGCTGAGTAATATTCCATTGTGTATATATATGTACCACATCTTCTTGATCCAGCCATCTATTTTTGGGCATTTGGGTTGTTTCTAAAGCTTAGCTATTGTAAATTGTGCTGCTGTAAACAGGGGTGCAGGATCATGCTCAGCGAAATAAGCCAGAAGGAAAAAGAAAACTACTGGATGATCTCACTCATAACAGGAGTCTAGAAAACCTAAATATGGACCAGGAGAAAGAATAACTACAAGAAAGAAAAAAAAGTCAAAATCAACAAACAACTATGAACCAGAGACACTCTTTGGGGGAGGGGGGAGGTGTGTGTGAGGAGGGATTGGTTTCAAAATCGGTGTTGCAATTGTATGGGGAAGATAAAATTAAAAAAAAAAATGACTGGTATAGAAGACTAGCACTTGAGTTTGGGTGTTTGCGGGAGCTGGTCATAATGGGAGAAGATGACAAGTCCTAATTCAGAATCTCTCTCTTCTTATATACAACCAATCACACATGAATGTGTTTGTTCCAGTATACTTAAAAAGTCCGGTGCTGAAAGCAGTGGTCATAACTTTTCCTCTAACTATTGCTTTGCTCTCACACTTAAGAATGAGAATGGGGCTACTGCAACTAGTCCTGGTGTTTAATTATTTGGGGTTTTCTATTGAGAAACTTTTGAATCGAACAAGTAGAAGATATTAGGTAATACTTAAACCATCACTTCTTTTACTATTTACTTATTGATTTAATTTTAAAATGTGTCTTTTTGTAATAAATACATTGAGGAAAAGGCACAAGTGAGCTTAGTCTTTAGTGTGAATATTAAATAATGAATTAGTTACCTTAGTCAATAAATACATATGTGCCAAATATTGGCTTAGGGAGCCGGGCAGAAAGGACACAATCTTTAGCAAGAATGTATTTCAAAGAGGATGAAAATCTGACATATCTATCTATCTATCTATCTATCTATCTATCTATCTATCTATCTATCTATCTATCTATCTATTTAATATTTATTTATTTATTTTATACAAGAACTGGGGTACAGGTCAGAAGCACAGGAGGGTGAGAGAATTCACCAGAGCCAGAGCAGGGAGCAGAACAGGTAGACGGACCAAAGACACTGCTGAGGGGAGCAGCGGGCAAGGCAGGAGAGGTCTGCTGCACCATGTGGGTTCTCCCTGGCCGGTGGGGAATGGAACCGGCGCTGCAGAGGCTGCGGACAGCTTTGCAGTGCAGCACTCAACCGCTGCGCCACCGAGGAGGCCCAAAAATCTGACCTTTTTAATCTTTTTTTTTTTTTTATCCCAGACATTTATTTATTCAATGACCAGTAGATTGGCGATTTTGAATATTTTAATTTAATGACTTCAAGGATGGGATGAGAAATCAAATGAGACAAGGAATTCAGTGCAGCAATTAGTTCAGTTTGCTGGTGGCATTCTTCAGAACTTTGTTTATCATACAGATAAACTACTGACTGCGGTCATCCCAAATAACTATAGGTTTCCAAGGTTCCCTGGCAAACCTCTCAATAGCTGAGCACACAACTGCCAACTCAGTTAATTGGAATCTGCTACTGATGCAGGTGCACAGTTGAAGCAATCGAACAAATGTTTTGAAAATCAAACCTTTGAGGAACTTACTGAAAGAGTTATGAAAATTAGAATTGAGAAAGATTTGATTGTGCTATTCAATTTATTTCCTGAGAACTGCTATGAGATTGTCTTTTACAGACTATTTTTCCATATATTTTCCTACTTGAAGTTTGAATGGCTCCAACATAAGGATTTCTAATAGTTCTGTTGGGGCAATATTATAGAAGACTTCATCATTAAGAAGTGTTTCCCCATACCCATCCGAATTTTTCTTTGCTTAATTTCATCCCATTGACCCTGATTACATCTCTCCAGGGCAACAATAAACAATTTCAGTTTCTCCTCTGAAGTTGTACTTTTCAAAGATTCCTCATTCTATCCTGGCTTGATGTGGGATGGCTTTGCACCTCGGTGCCCCGGCTCTGTGTTCACAAGCCAACTGTGCCCTTCTAATCATTTTAATTTCCTTTCTTTGAACACCCTCTAATCTCAAGAAATTTTGAATCAGTATCAGTCCTCCTATGCTTTATCCCCATTGTGGTCCATGCATATGAACCCTGATCAAATAATAAGCCATTTTTCTCCAGGTTGAACTGGTAATAGAAGTGCGAAAAAAAAATCTTAGTGTAAATGGCATGCATGAAAAGCTAAACTGACAGAAATCACACTCTTGTTAGGATTTTCATCTTGCTGAATACAATTTTGTGCTAAAGAGATTATTTCAAGGGGTTGTGTCTGCAGTGCTGTTATTGTACTGGTTGATTTATAATCAGAGTACGCAGGTTAGCAAAGCTATATCCTTCATTCAGAAAGAGATTTCGCTTTACAGACAAGGTGACATGAAACACTTGCCCTTCTAAAAAGAGGATTAGAGACTTTTACATTTTAAAGCCCATTTTGGTACAATCACTAACATGAAACCAGTTTCCAATTTCATATAAGAAAGATCTCTAAGGAGATATCCAGCTTAATTAACTGAGAAATGACGAGTATGACAGAATTTCACACTGATAGAGTGTGACTTACTGTAAAAACCCTCACCTGACCTGACCTCTTCAGTGAAAACTGGCTAAAAAAAAAGTGTTTAAAAATTACGCCTGAACGTAGGCATTAAGAGTGAAAAGAAAAAGAGGGAAGACTAATTCAAAATCTGGACATTTTCTTGTTCATTTTGTTAATGTGAAGCCTATGAGATACTTCAAGTATTTTTAGTATATATATACACCAGAATTCACTACTATTTCATAAACTGAATTTCATCAATAGAAATCATTTCCTTAATACGTAGAATTTATTTCTAAATGTATAGAATAAGTGCTTAGATATACATTCTTTAATCTGTTGCTGTGTAATAAGTATAAAATATCTATATGAACTTGCTTGCTGACCTAACCAGAACTCCAGCCAAGGACTGCCAGGTAATTATTGCATTTTAGACATATTATTGTGGGATTGTTTTCCTATAAAATTTGTTGGTCATTAAAAATCCTCACACTCTCCAAACACACATGCATACACAGATAAATATATACCAATATATCATATGATAAGCAGAAAATTTGATCATATTTAGAATGGAGGAAATAACAAGGAGCACAAAAGAGAAAGAATGAAAAGAAAAACTGACAAAAATAAAAGAAGATACACTGGGAAGAAAAGAAGAAAATGGTTTTTCTCCTATTACTTATTTTTTATTTCATGCCAGGAGTTATGTTTTAGTGAATTTCAGAATGAAGAGCTTTGAATAAATGTGGAGAGGAAACAGAAAAGGAAAAAAATGGCCAAAATATTAGGATTTAAAAATTCTTCTGAAAGATGCCTGAGACTACTCATAATGTATTCTTAATAGCAGCCTCTGAACTTGCCCTTCTGTGCTATCCTCTTCTGTAGTTAAAAGCTCAGGAAGCAAGGACATGGATCACATAGTGGGGCTTTGACTCCACTGCTTCTTAATTGTTTGAAAAATGAAAGTTAAAAGGCAAAGCTTTATATCACTTTTCCTTTTTTATTGTATTATACTTTTTTATTGAAGGAATGATTTACAACACTATATATGATTTGGAGGTATAATTCATACTTTTCAGTTGTATTTTACCATACCACAAAGCATATAAAACATTTTTCTAATGCACTATCATTTATAGGCATTTCTACATACATATTCTCATAAAACCAGATTTAACTTGTTTTTAACCAAAGAATTCCTTTACTCCTAAGCATTTTTATGCCTGCTCCATTGCAGTCCAAGGTTCACTTTGCATGTCAGTAGACCTGTTGAGATGCACCATAATGGATAGATGACATTAAGGAATTTACTCTACCATGACGATCCTATTTTTCAAGGGGCATTTCTAACTCATGCCTGCAGAAATACACATCTGGGTTCCTACTGATCAAGAGGCCCTTAATGTTTCCCTTGGCTTAACTCAACTTTAAATTTCCTCTGGACTCTATGCCTTGGACTTCCCTATCTTTAGAGCACTTACATAGAAAACATGTAACTTCTTTCTCTGCTTCTTGGACAGGTGAAAATCTTTTAAAAAGCTTCTTTTGATTTTATAACCCAGAAATTTCTTTCTCAAGGCCCTGGGAGTCATTCCTTTGAAAAGTAATCATCAAGGAACATATTACTTCTAATGCCCAGTGTAGAAGCTTAACTTCCTCTGACAGCCTCTTCCAACTAAAAAAATTATCTCTTGTCATGAAGATACTAGAAAGTTTACCAAGTCCCCAAATATTTCCTGTTGTGTTTAGGTCAGCTGTTGAAATTTTTCTATGCAAGTATTTGACTAAGGATCAGCTCTTGGCTATCTAGAAACTGTAAATTTTAGTTTTTTTTTTTTTAATCATGGTATCTTTTTAAATCACTGTCAAACAACACTGAAAGTTCACTATGTATAGAACTTTTCTAGAATGAAGATATCAAAGAAATGAAAGACATAGCACTTTAGGAATTTATTATAGCTACAGGGACAAAAATGCAAATACATGGATACTTCCATTTAGTAAGCAAGAGAGCCAAGGTGATAAAAAGATAACATACATACTTACAAGATAGTATATAAATTAAAATTCAGCATTTATTATTATGTGCTATGCGTTAATGAACTAGGTTCTCCATCCATCCATCCATCCATCCATCCATCCATCCATCCACCCTTCATTTTATCCATTAATCCAAAAACAGGAAATGTCTAATTTTTACCTTTTTATAGCTACTATGGATGGATAAGTTATATAAATAAGACATTCTTGCACTCAAGATGTACATACTGTCCTAGAGGACACAGATAGTTGTAAACATTACCCCAAAATTCAAAAGCACAAAGTACAAATTGACAAAAGAGGTAATGAGCTAGGCCTGAAGGGAAAATAAGATTATCTAGAGCAAAATTTTAAAAAAAGCTAACATCTAAGTAAGGCTTACTATATGATAGACACTGTATTTTATACTTTTATTTATATTATCTCAGAGTCTTAAAATACCCCTGCAAAGTAGATTTTATAATATCATTACTCCTGGGACCAAGGAGGCTTCAGGTGATTATGGGTCTAGCAAGTGGCAAAGTGACAAACTCAAGTTCAAATAAATGTTGTTCTAATGTTATTCTATTTTGATTATATCACATTTTCCCAAAAGAAGGCCAGAGGATTTTCTATCCAAAGAAAAAGAAGAGCAGTACAGAGAAGCACAAAATGGCATAGAATGTCACAAATATTTTGATAAATAGTATCAAAAAATAAGAAATTGAGAAAATTGTGTCTGCAGATTAGGGTGGACCCAAATTATGAAAACTCAGATTTTCCAGGACAAAGTAGATTGGATTTTATAATGTGGCATATGGGTACACAATAAAGAATTTAGGCAGAGGATTCTAAGGCATTAGTTATTAATGGTAGTGATCGGAAGGTTGCATTGGAACTGGGAGAGCATTTGGGGAACAATCCATAGACCAGGTGTAGAAAGGTAAGCACAATATAGATACCATCATAAAGACTAGTAGAGTCTTATCAGAAGTCCTCATATATGAGTGGGATGTTATCCAAGATTGTAAAGTTAATAACATACATTTTGGACTTTCTTTTCTATGCAGCATAAATTCATAGATTTTTGTGTGTGTGGTAGGCAGAGCAAGATGCTCAAATATAACACCTCCTATTCCCTGGAACATGTGGACATGCTGTGTTACATGCTTAAAGGAACTTTGCAGAAATGATTAAGGTTACACATCTTGAAATGGGGAGAGAAGCCTGTATTATCCAGGTGGCTCAGTTTAATCACGTATGTCTTGAGAAGCAGGGAATCTTTCTCTGTGAGGATCCAACCACTACTGCAGAACTGGAAGATAAGGGAAACAGGCCATAACTCAATGGTATTGGCAATAGCCTTCAGCTGACAGCAAGGAAATGGAAACCTCAGTCAAACAACAACTCCAAGTTGAATTCTTCCAACAACCAGAATGAACAAAGATGAAAACTCTTCCCCTAGAGCCTTAGAAAAGAATGCAGCCCTACCAACTCCATACTTTCAGCTCAGTGAAACCATGTTGGACTTCTGACCTACAGAAGTTGTGAGATAATAATTTTTTGTTATTTTAAACCATCCAATTTACAGTAATTTGTTATTACAATAACAGAAAAGCAATACACTTGTATATTTACTGTCAGAGCTGGGGTGGGGGAAATGTAGCAAACAACTCTAAGGAAGTATTTAATAAACATTTGCACTAAGGTGCTATAAACCGGATGGGGAGAATAGAGAAACTTAAAAACATAGATACTGGCCCAACAGTTTTTACAATCTCCAAACAGCAGGAACAAGATGCCATGTCTATGTTTTATTCTGGAATCTCTTAAAGGAAGGGAGGAGAACATGGGGGCCACTCCAGGTGTTAAGAGGGTGCTCAAAGGTATTAACAGCAGAAAGGTTTATGTTCCTTTGTGCCTAAGTCATCATCCATTCATTCACTCAATCATTCATACATTCTATACATTCTTTCCTAGAACCTCTGACTGTTAGTCACTCTACCATGGACATAACTTCCAATCTAATGGGAGTAGGTTGAACTACAAACAGTTACAACGTGGATAGCTGAGTAAGTGTTTAAAGGGTAATTGTTGATCACAGTGCTATTAAAAAGTCTGGGAGTTATGGGTTACTGTCTGAGATGATAATGTGCTGAGTTAAATATCAAGAAACTTTATAGCAAATAGAGATTTTATGTCTGTTAAATCTAACAATAAAATTGGGTTTGTTATTTAATTTTTACAGTAATTATTTTTCCTATACTTTAGAAACACATCCATTGTGATAGATTGGAAAAATGAAAAGAAAGAAATCCTGAAATAGAGTTTTGAGAATCACTGGTCTAACATTTAAAGTGGTAGTAGGCTACACTAGGAAGAAATAGTAGGAAGGAAAGGAAATCAGGGGTATCCTGTGTCAGTTCTTGCTTTAGCTTGAGTTTTTTCATATTTCATGAGGCCAGGTGATGGAATATTTTAATATTCCATATTTTTGCAGAAGCAGTACTCCTCCCCATTTGCACATTGCCCCTCTCCTTCATATCTTCTGCTGTTCCAGATCTTTGAAAAAAAATCCATAACACAAAACTCTATACAACTACTCCAGGGTAAATGATTTTCAGGCTTTTCTGACCTCCTGCCCCTAGGATTGCCCTACCTGATGGTGGCACCTGCATTTGTTACATTGTTATAGTTGTGTTGTTTACTTCTGTGGGCCATGGCAGTAGTATTGAGATATTTGCCAAGAGAAGCAGAGGCAGGAGAGAGGCACAGAGAGATAAGGAGAGTAAAGAAGGCCAGAGAAGCCCATAGTGAAGAATTGCCCCAGGCTTGGAGGCCTACTGGCCTCCTTGCCCCACCCCCCCACCCGCACCCCTGCCTGCTGTGTACCTGTTTGCTGCACTACATGTGAAAGCTCAATAAAAGCCTGAGAAAGCCACCAAGGGCTCCAGGGCTCCTCCTTTACCAGGTCTGCTCGGATCATAGATTCCTGCTCTGTGCCGTCTTGCCGCTACAACTACTTATTCCATCCATTAAAGATTCCAAATACTTCCTAACTGTTTAAATAAAGCTCACACACTAAATGAGCAGATTTTCCTCTTCGTCCTCTGTACTAGGTTCTTGTACTAATTTTCCTGGAACGTTTATAGCTCTGGCTTCAGCTTAGCTTCTCTCCTTCATACTAAGTTCTTCTCTGATAAGGTACAGCTGGGGAAATCCATCGCTCTCTGGACCAGACAGGTTTATACATCAGTTAAGTTAATTGACAGAAGGCTTAACATATTTCTTAATTATGACTGCAAAGTCATTACTGGAAGAATTCCTCAAATCATAGAAAAAACAATGTTTTCTGATTAGCTGGTTATGGAAATGGCACAATGAAAATAAAACATAAAACAAGATGGGATTCCAAGAATTGAAAAAGGCCCAATGGAGGTCAGGGATCAGGAAATACGTATACCCCCAGCTCTAACCTCAGTTTGGCATCTTTTTTCTACCTTGGGTGTCTTTGTCTACATATCTTTCAGGGATAGCATTAAAAATATATAGAATGTAATCTTTGAGATAGTTTTGGAAATTTAATATTACAAATAGATATAAGGTATTTTTCAAAGATGAAATGGTGATTTATGGTTTGCTAAAAATGCAGATTAGGCTTAAGGCATATGTGAAAACTTTTTTTCTACTAATACTTCAATTGGTCTGTGTTTTCCTTGGTTATCACACGGTTAGTAATACATTACAGATTCATAAAATTGCAGAGGTGAAGGTGCCTTATGAGGAGCTCTAGTTCAATTTTCTCATTTTATGGATAAGAAAGTTAAGACTCAATGAGATTAAATGACTCCCCCTAGGTCACTTAGCTTATTAATGATAGAACCAAGTCTTGAAGTTTTCTTAATATTTGGCCTTCAAAATTTTTTGTGTGTGATTATGGAAGTAATAAATACTCATTGTAGATAAATTGGGGACATTGTAAATACATAAAAATAAATTGAAATCCCATACAACTCCACAATGCTAATTCAGAGATTAGCATTCTTAGACATTTCCTATTATATTATATTACATTACATATAATATAATATTTTCCTATGAAATCTAAATGCATAGACAATTTGGCATCCTCACTCTGCAGTCAAATTTCCTGGGTTTGTTTGGGTATACTTTTGTCTATTCCTTTGCTTTGCTTCTGTATATTACACATGTGAGTGAAATCATCCTGTATTTATCTTTCTCCTTCTGTCGTTACTTTGTTTAGCATAAACCCCCCCAGTTCCACCCACATTGATGCAAACAGCAATATTTCATATTTTTAAAATTGTAGCTGAGTACTAATCCATACGTAAGTAAATACACCACATCTTCTTAATCCACTCATCTGTCACTGGGCACTTACGTTGTTTCCATAACATGGCTATTATAAATAGTGCTTCAATGGACATAGGTATGTATATATCCCTTTGAACTGTGTTTTTGTACGATTCATATAGATAGCTAGGAGAGGAATTGCTGGATCATATGACAGGTCTATTTGTAATGTTTTCAGAACCTCCCTGTTGTTTTCCATAGGGGCTAATCAATTTACCTTCTCACCAACAGTAATGGAGGGCTCTATTTTTCCACATTTCCATCAACATTTTTTGTTTCTGATCTTTTTGAAATTGGCCATTCTCACTTGTGTGAGGTGGCATCT
This sequence comes from Talpa occidentalis, assembly GCF_014898055.3. Taxonomy (NCBI): domain Eukaryota; kingdom Metazoa; phylum Chordata; class Mammalia; order Eulipotyphla; family Talpidae; genus Talpa; species Talpa occidentalis. The sequence goes on along the minus strand of NW_023602073.1, from coordinate 122,089,179 downwards.
CATTATGGCTTTGATTTGTATCGCCCTGATGATAAGTAATGATAAGGGAATGGCATATGAAAAAATCTTTATCATTGCTTTTTCATGTATGTCTTATTTGAAAAGGTGTCTGTTTAGGTGTTCTGCCCACCTTTTGTTCAGCTTTTTCTTTTTGTTGAGTTGTATGAGTTATCTCTAGATCTTGAATATTAGCCCTTTGTCAGATGTATGATGTGCAAATATTTTCTCTGATTCAGTAGGATGTTTTTTTCACTGCACAAGCTTTTTAGTTTAATGTAATCCTATTTGTTTGTTTTTGCTTTCATTTACCTTGCCACTGCAATTGATCCTCCCAAACACAACCCTGAAGTCACTGTCACAGAGGATTTTGCCTATGTTTTTGTCTGTGTATTTTATGATCTTCTATGAAGGTCTTATATCCAAAGAAAAATGGTGGTAGCAGCACTCAGGTATCAATAATCACCCTTAAATGAAAAGGGGTCAAACTCACCAATAAAAAGACACAGAGTGACTGGCTAGATTAGGAAACGAACCCATCTTTTTTTCCTGCTATCTCCAACAGACCCATGTGAGCTCCAAAGATAAATATAGGCCCATAGTAAAAGTTTGGAAAACAATTCTACAAACAAATAAGGTCTGAAAAAAGGCAGCGACAGTCATAATTCTCTCTGATAAAATAGACTTTCAGTTAAAAATGGTAATAAGGGACAGTCTGGACATTATATGATTAAGGGATCAATGCATCAGGAAGACATAACATTTATCAACATATATGCACTAAATGAGGGAACATCAAAGTATATAAAACTATGTTAACAAACCTAAAAATAGGCATTGACAGCAACACAATAATAGCAGGGGACTTCAACATCCCATTTGCTTCAATGGACAGATCAACCAGGCAGAAAATCAAAAAGGAAATGACAGCTTTAACCTTTTAAGCCACAGAAAGTCACAAGATTAATAAACAACTGAAAAACATATAACTGGAAAATCTTATAGATATAGAACACATGCTTTTTTATATTCAAGATTTGTCTGATATTTTATAATTTAACTTCTTATTAAAGTATTGATTTATATTGTTGAGCTTCAGAACATAATGATGTTTAGGTTAAGAATGCTCAGAAATTGAGAAATAACAGTACTATTAAAAAAAATTTTGGAGATACAAATATTCTTCTTATATCATTTCCATGATTGTTTTAAATTTGATATTTAACCATCAACCTCAGTAAATAATTTTTAAAATAATATTGAATAGAAAGAACATATAGATAACTTAAATTTTGTAATGTTATCATGCATATCTACTCCATAATTTTTGTTTTGAAAACAAAGCCAGTTCAACAATTATTACATACTCATGTTTCAAAATATAAGGAGACTTTAGGACAATTCTGATATCCATAAAATTTCCACTAATAGAAAATATCCTAAACATTAGATTCATCTTTAATATTTAAGAATATTTTTCAGGGCCTCCCCAGTGGTGCAGCGGGTTGAGCGCTGCTGGTTGAGCACCACGCTGTGAAGCTGTCCAAGGCCTCTGCACTGTGGGTTTGATCCTGGCAGCCGGCAGGAGAGGGTCCCACATGGCACGGCAGACCATGCCTGCTGCTCCCCTCAGCAGTGTATTTCAGTCAGTCTGCCTGTTCTGTTCCCCTCTCTGTCTCTGGTGAATCTTCTCACCCTCTCTTGCCTCTAGCCTGTACCCCAGCTCTTGTATAAAAATAAATAAATCATTTTTTTAAAAAAGGAATATTTTTCATACTAAATATTAAAGTCATTCTGGGTGATGAACAAATTGAATATCTTGAAGTGTTTGTACATCTACTCTGATTATTCGTTTTTAAGCCTTTTCATAAAATCATCTTTAACTTTAAATATATGAGAATATATACATATTCTGTTCACTTTTCCATTTTTATCTAGTTTTGATTAAATTCCTTCCTTTGGGAACTGGCCATATCTCTTGTAGTAATTGAACATCTTACAGTATCCTGCATTAGGCTAATTTATCTTCACCATTATAATATTAGGGTGTGTGAAAAAAATTAAATGGGAAAAAATCCGAAGAGAATCCAACGATCTCCTGGCAATTTGAAAGCATTTGGTATTCAAGCCAGACCCTTTATGGGTTGATGGTATCTTTGTTAATTTTGTGAGACATTTGCCCCTTACTGGAAAATGGAGATAACATATATCCAAGGGTGACATCTCCTCTGTTTGAACTTTACCATCTAAGGACACTTCTTGGAAAACATTTTAGTTTTGTGCTCTTAAATGGACAAAATCTGTTTCTCCAATGCTGATAAGAAAGTGCTAATGGAAAGATGTTTTGGGAAATATCTCCACTAAAATCTGTGTATTCCACAATCATTGTTAACTTGGTAGAAAGTATTTCCATAGAAATAGAGGGCAAGAAAATGTGGGGATGAGATCAAAGGGGAGGGGACCAATGGTCTATGGTAAAGGACTATGGGTTCTTTGATGGTTGGGATGGTGTGGTAAACACATCTGACATGGTGTGAGTCATTTCCCCTAAATCAAATGTAATGTTGCAAACAAATGTTATCTCAATTTAAAAAGGGAAGAATTTGCACCATCATTTAATTAATTGATGGGGCCCCTATGTGACCCCAAATGCACAAAAGAGTATACATGTAATGTTACTTGCTTTCAAAGTGGTTGGAAATTAATTTTAAAATTACACGTTTTCTGGAAATGTCTGATAGTCACTACACGGGAGTAAAGGAGGGCCTCTTCCCACTCCCAAAGTATGCGAGATAACAGAAAAAACACATATATGCCAACCTACTATTCTTTTTAATGGACTAGCAGAAGAAATTTGGGCAGTCACATATTCAAGCAAAGTTATTTGGGTGAAATATAAAGGAGGCATTGCTACTGTGAGTAAATGCAAACTTTATACATTATCACTATCATCAGTGACTCAGATGATCATTTTGTAATTTAATCAGCCTCCTTCTTCACCAAATATATAAAAATAAAATGACAAAGAATAACAATTTGTTTGGGATCCTTCACTACGTAAGTCCATAAGCCAGGGGAATGTGTATGTAGTAGAACCAAGTATATTATCCCTTTATCTCTATAGTAGCAAGATATGTATTAGACTATCTTGTTTTGATTCCATCAACCATTAATCAAAGTGACCACTATGCTTTGCTTCCAAGCTCATCCTCAAAGAAAATAACAGAAAAAACAAAATCAAAAAGTTTTCTTGTATAATTTACTTTTTATTGTAAACTTTTCTAATAATAATGTCAATACTACCTCTAAGCTTCACTTAATTCAAAGAATGGGAGAAACAAGAAAGAAAACAGAAGCAGAATCTTTGCATATGTGTCATTTTTAAGATCAAATAAAAGGAGCTAGAAATTTTAACTCATCAGACACATTATAAATTCTTAAATAATTTATCATCAATAACTAAAGTGCAGTGAAGGCTTATAGTATCCTAAGTTTTAGTTGTGTCATGGCTTACTGAAACTCACAAAAATCCTGCAGACCAGGATATTGATGCTGAGTTATCAAAAGGTCAAGTCAAGGTCACCTGGCTAGTAAGAGGTTAGAGCTACAGATTTGATACCTAAGTCTGTACATTCAGCCAGTATGCCCTGTAAATTTGACTCCATCATGTCTATTTTTGATGAGTTCATTGTGCTGGACATAATGCCAGACAATGATCATAAAATAGGGAATAAGACTGACATGATATCTACCTCAGGGGGCTTAGGTTAACACTTTTTGAATACTAGGTACACACAGACCTGGGAGAATGATAATTCCTGGTGGAAGTATGATGGAGGGGGTGAAAAGGTACAGATCAGAGATTTACAGTGGAAGTTGTTACAGACAGGATGACCCCTGAGGATACAAAGAGATTGTGAGAGAAGGAGTCAGATGAAGGCAATCCACCTAAATGACAGAGAAAGAGGTACAATGATCCAGAGAAGAAATTCTTGGCTGCATTTTATAGGGCATTTATGATTTGAGGGATATGAGGTGAAGAGTTCATGAGGACACCACTCACGACCTTGATATTGACCTCATCTGAATATGAGCACTCGTACTCCTAGTGTTGGATTACTGGATGATACAAAACAAGTCAATGAATCTCCTTAGGCCTCTATTCTTCACTGAAAGTTAACTTGCATACCATTAACCTATTAACTAACTTTCTGATAAAATATTTGTTTTCTGATTAGTATTCAAAGGAAGATCAAAGTGGCTTACATGTTAAAATACATGTGAATTAGAACAACTAAAAAGACCGAAAAGCACCTGAATGTGATGGATTAGTAGAATCAATTATAAAGCAGTTTGCTTTCACAAATCACAGCATGAGGGTACAATACAGAATCATAAGCACAATAAATAATAACAATAGCCATTTTCATCTGCTGTTGCCCTGAGGTTCAGTACAAGTTCAGTTCCTCATTTTCTATTCTCACCTGACTTACTGTTTCTAGTCAGAGATAAGCACACGCTGCATTTCTATCTAAGGGACCTCATATTTTGATACCAGATTAGTCAGTCTGTGCAGTGTAGTATTTATGATTCACCCTGTTATTATTTTCAGCATTCATCTCCAATACTTAGAAATCCTGAGTTGTAGTTTGTATAAAATAGGGAATAACTTCTACTAGATTTCTACATTAATTTCAAATATTAATTGAAAAAAATAGAATCACCATCCTTTAATATTGTTATTCATTCTCATGGACATAAGTAATATCAAATACTGATGAATCCCAAATATGTATTTCCAGCAGTGACCTCTCCACTGAGCTCAGACTGATACATGCACCTGCCTGCTCAACATCTCTGCTGTGTTGTATATTTGACATCTTGATATTTTAAGTGTCGAATTACTGAATTACTTCCAACTCCACTTCATTACATCTTCCCCATTGCAGTAAATAGCACCATGCTTCCATTTAGGACTTATTCTTGATTTTTGTCCTTCTCATGTGCATATTTTAAGCTAAAGCCCACATATAGCCAGAAAATGAACATTTTTGCTTCCTCTTCTGCTCTACCATTCTGGTCTAAGAAAGCATCTTTTATCAGCTAGCCGGCTTTAATTGTATCCAAACTGGTCTCACTATGGAATTCTGCTCTTGCCTTCCTACCATCAATTATTTGCACTGTGGTTCAAAATCTTTAGAATCTTCCTATTATATAATTGCACCAAATCCGAAGTCTTTATAACAGCCTCAACTGTCCCATTTGATAGAACTTCTCTTAATTTATCTTCTATGTTCCTTTTCACTTATTTCTCTTGACAGATACTGGCTATTTTGCACTTTCTTAAGAATGACAAAATTGTTGCCAATTAGGACTTTCCTCTTACTATCTCCATTACTCAGAATTTCCCCTCCGGTACAGTAGTGTGGTATACTCGGGCATTCCATTTAGGTCCCTGCTCTATGTCATATTAGAAATGCTTTCTAGATTTAAATAGCCCAATGCACCATTTTCCTTTCTGCTTATGTCCCTTGTCCTATTTTTCTTTATGACATCTGTCCTTATCTGACATTTGGTGTATATATATTTATTTTCTATCAGCTTCACTGGAATATAAGCTCGGGAGGGTACAGTTTTTGTCTTGTTCTCTGATGCTTCTTCAGTGACTGATACTTACTAGGCACTCAGTTTATGTTTGTTAAAATAAATAAATACATGCACATGTAAATTTCCTTGGCATAGATCATGTGGGCTATGAATTAATCATGTCTTTACTATCGTTGATTCCTTACCATTACTCTCCCTCGTCATGCTATTGTAATACTTGAACCATGTATTTCAGTCATAAAGTGAGATGATGGAAGAGGGAAAAATAAGTGTAACCAACTTTGTTTATTTTGGTTGGGAACCTTTGACAGAAGACTCGGGGAAAAGCAATTTACTTCTGTGCACAACTGGAAGCATCAATCACTAACTTAGTGCTTTCCAGGTCCCTGTGTTTCAGATGAAATAAAGCAGCAGAGGCCAAGACCACAGGACACTTCTATCTTCCCACACTTCCTTTTTGCACCCTGATTGTGAGGGGTTACTCAGATATCATAAGGCCTCCTTAGGACATCTTACCATCTGCTATACAAGTTGCAGGACCACAAAGACTCTTTTTGAACTATGAGGTGTTTTGTTTTTGTTATCCGAGGCCTCAGTTTGCTTTTAGTGCACACCTTTTGACTCCATTTGTGACCTGAAAATACCTTTTTATTTTAGAAATTTTTATTTTGTTGAAGCAACATCACATTGTAACATTATATGTCTCAGGTGTGCATGATTAAAAATAAATATCTGCATGTACTACATTCATTTCTTTTCATGCTTTCAACTTAGCTATGCTACATTCTTCCACCACTCCTTGCCACCTCCAGAGAACTACTGTGGTGACAAAAGACTGGGTAGCTCTGAGTTACCCCCAACCATTGCCAGTTATCCCCAACCATTGTCTCTCACTGATTGAAGTACAGAGAAGGGCCACTGGCCATAATGCTCCATAAACCACCACTGTAAATCACCACCCAGTTTTTTTGTGAAGGTTGGTAAACACAGATGCACAAACAGGAATAAAACACAGTCTCCAAACTGCCTATGATTAATTTTTTTTATGCTGACTTTGGCTGTCAAGGACTTAAGAACAAAAATCTGGAAAGGTGATTTTTTAAAAAATATTTTTCTGTTATTCTTTATGATAGCATTAAACAGGTGAAAATAAAAATTTCAGAGAATGTGTTTAACAAACTGATGGATGAAATAGAGTTAATAAGCAAAGCTTTGAGTTAAAACTCATTGGGAATCATCAGGGCAAATACGTTAATAATTAATGAAAAATATAATTGCTAATATATGCAATTCACTGCAAGTTGAAAATCATCTCATAAAATTTATCTTTTAACAATGCTGTGATATAGTCATGGAGATATATTTTAAGATGAACAAAATTAGATTGAAGGCGTTTAAATAATTTTTCCCAAAGAGACTCTCAGGACCAGACCAGGAGCCCATGCAAGATTTTTGGTACCTGGTTTTCACTACGGCAGTCTAGGCAAAGAAAAACTGCAGTCATACTGAAAAATTCATGATTGATAATTAAGAACAGTATAAAATGTTGCTAAGTGTTATAGCAATGATTTCCATTGTTTTTCTACTTCGTAGACACAAAAATATTTATAAGCTAATGTTAAAATTTTGATTTGCAGAATAAAGACAATAACAATATTTAATAAAATCCATACATTATTGAAATACTCTTTACAAATTTAAAAGTTATTTTATTTTATTTTATATATATTTTTTTTATGGAACTTTTTTTTTAAAGATTTATTTATTTATTTATACAAGCACTGGGTACAGTCAGAAGCGTGGGTGGGTAAGAGAATTCACCAGAGCCAGAGCGGGGAGCAGAACAGGCAGAAGGACCAAAGTGCACTGCTGAGGGGAGCAGCGGGCAGGGCACGAGAGGTCTGCGCGTCATGTGGGACCCTCACCGGTGGCAGGGGATCCAACCAGTGCTGCAGAAGCTGCGGGCAGCGCTCAACTGCTGCGCCACTGGGGAGGCCAAAGTTATTTTATTTTTAAAGTTATTTTCCTCATTATATATTTTTTATTTAGGGGGAAATTATTTCATGCTATCTTGGCTTATTTAATTAAATTGCTTATAAAACAACTTCTAAAATGGCAGATATTTTGCTAAATACAGCAAGAAAGGTTTTAGAAATTTCATTGAGCTTACTTTTTTCATAGCAAATATTTTAAAATATTTAAGGTTTGATATTAATTCATCTAATACCAAAATCAAATTTGATAAAAATGGAGGTAAATATGGAACCAGGAGCCTTCTGCTATAGGATCTAAGCTCAGGGTGAGGAAACATTTATTTAACATTTATTAGCTTTCATACACCAATCGAACCAAGGATTACATTTTATTTTATTGTCACTATTTCCCCTTTAGGCATTTGTGAGCTCATATATTTCCACAATAACATACTTCCTCTATATTTTTACATATTGTTACTTATTATGTTATGTAACTTATAATGCCATTGTCATTTGATCTGTAGAATGACTTCTTTAATTCAATTAAATGCACCTGACGAACTGTATCAAGTTCCTAGGTCCAAGGGTTTATTTTCAACATGACAAGATGACATTATAATTGCTTTCTAGCTTACCTAGATTGGAAGATACCATCTGACAGAGAAACTATCATGGCTGATGTGTGTGGATAACTGTAACTGAGAATGGATCATGCTGTTAAGCTCAAACAATTGGTTTGCTGCTGTTATAAATGTGGGTTATAGGTGAAAATAAGCATTCTTTTCTCAGGAGGGCCCCCTTTTTCTGCTCTTCTGTATACATTTCTCACAGTTTTAACAACTTTGGAATTTTTGTGGAAAGGTGGTTGTGAAAGTGTAGGTATGCAGTTTGGATGCCTCTTACTATGGGTTTGTCTAACTTCTACCAAAATTAGAAGGTAGTGATTTTTTAAGTAACTCACAAATTAGAAATTCACGTTATAGAATCATTTTATTTTTGAATGTTTTGTAATTCTGATTTCTTCAAAAGATTTTGATTTATTTCAATGCTTCGCTACACTTGTTTGCAAAGGACATTTAAGATAATGGGAGGAAAATACCAAACAGCTTCACCGACAATGGGCAAATCATGCTACTTCTTTTCTCCAAACTCATGGTGATGTGATTGGCAACTTTCTCAGCCCTCGACATGTTCTTCCTGTTCTTTTGTCTCCTGTAATGTCCTACCCAATCAATCTCACCTCATGGATCTTTTCCATCTCTGTCATTTTTCTTTTTTAATAATTTATTTATTTATATATATTTTACATCATTGTTCCTTTTTTTACTGTTCCCACAGAATTCTCACCACCAATTCACCCATGCACATTACCATAGTCCTTTGTGCTCGTCCTGCCCTCGTTTTTTATCACTCTCCCTCCCCTTCCCTTGAAGAATGTCTCTGATTTATAGTTGTCTGTTTATTTTTGTTTTGTTTTGGCCTGTTTTTCATTATTATTATTTCCCTGATCCCTTATTTGGTCCCCTTATATTCCTTCTATAAGTGAAACCATCCAATACTTTTTATTTATTTATTTCATTAAGCATAATCCCTTCTAGCTCCATCCATGCTGCTGCTAATGACATTAGTTTATAATTTTTGATTGCTGAATAGCATTCCATTGTGTATATATACCACATCTTCTTGATCCAATCATCTACTTTTGGGCATTTGTGTTGTTTCCAAGTCTTACCTATTATAAATACAGCTGCATAACCACAGGGGTGCAGGTATCCTTTTGAATTAATGCTTTTGTATCCTTTGGGTAGATTCCTAGGAGTGGACTTGCTGGGTCATATGGCACCTCCATTTTTAGTAGTCGGAAGAACCTGCACACAGCTTTCCATAGTGGTTGGACCCGTTTGCATACCCACCAGCAGTGTACACATCTCTGTAGTTTTTAAATAAGCATGTGGCATACAATTATGTCCTGCCTTCTGGGATCACTTAGATGCTGCATATCTGGATTATGCTTCTGAGGACCATGGGACCTTTTCCCATCTTTCATGTACATATGCCACCCCTTAGCAAAATGCTCACTAGTTGCTCTGTTACTAATTGTTGAATAAACACAATTATACTTGCTGCTCCTTATGCTTAAGATAGTGAAATAATAATGGAGAATAAAATACATATTTCATATTTCTAAGTAGAATGGACTTATAATTTGTATAAGAAAACTTGCAGCACTGTATTAATCAGCAGAGAATTCCCTGAAGATGGGCATTTGGCAAAAGGACAGTGAACTGTAGATTGCAGGAACACTTTGTGACTTTGAACCTTATCTGTGATTCATCTCTGTTCCTCTGTGAAATGACAAGGTTGATTTAGGTACCTTAGATGTTGGCTATGAGTTTGTGAGTATTTTAATTAAAATGTCATCTTTATGCCATGGATTCTCGTCGAGACTTTCCTGGATATTATCTCAAGGTCAACAAAAAATCAGGAGAAAAGTAATAGAGGTTATTCAGGTAACCTCAGTTCCAGTCCCAGAGAAGCCTTTGTGGAAAGGCACAGGAAACATCTAAAAAGTAATAACTCAGGTGGCAGGGCAGCCAGGGGTCTGTGCAACAGGTGAGCCTGGGAGTACCATCCAGTAAATGACTTGTGCATAGCAGGTTGTGTTTAGCTTCAAAGCAGCTTTGTTTCTGCTAAAAGTTATAACACGTGAATACTTCCATTCAACTTTGCAGGCAGGGCTGGTTTCATGGGTGCGAGATCTAATAACATCACCCAGGTCCTCACCCTCAGATGGACCCAGTACTGAGCTTAATTTGTTGCTTTCCTTGTCTTGAAATTCTTAAGAAATTTTGAACAAGGTGCTCTGAATTTGCATTTTGCACAAGCCTCTATTATTCCCCCTTGCAGATCAAGGTAAAAAGTAAATAGAGAGGAGAGAGGATAGAGAGAGAGCAGAACACTCTAAAAGGTTGGCCAGATGAAAACAGGTTTCAGGTATTTTGCAGAGTATGCTCTGCGGAGTCAAGTTTTGGCACAGAACTCTGTAGCAGTCAGAATGAGGAAGACCTTGTACTTTATATCCCCAACTCTGGGTAATTGCAGAAGGAAGGACAGAAAATGCTGGACAATTAAAATCAAACTCAAGTTTCAAAGAAATCATTATTTCAATACAGGATGATATGATATGGACACAGAGAGGACACACACATGCAAATAAGTGAGGAAGAATGAGCTACAAAGCAAAGAAGAGGATTTAGAAAGAACAATATATATAATCCCTACATTTTCTAATGAATAACACAAATATAAGCCAATTTTTATAATTGTTTAATTGTATATTAACTCTACTTTGTGTTATTTACATACGGTTTCTCATGTGCATATTTGTTCACTATATATACTAATCTATATAACATTTAATATTGCATTTATTATATATACTATGGTTATATATTATACAGTACATATGTGTTTGGGTTTTTATGTGTTAAGTGTAGTTTAGTTTCGCTCTCATTTCAGTCATGAGTCTGGAAGGGGCCAGGGCTGAAGCCAAAGGCTGATAAAGGTGGCACCCTCTGGAGGGCAATGCAAGTGAGAATGAATAGCCCCAGGCAAAATACGGACAAAGACTCCTTGGGAGTGGAGACCGATGAAAATAGGAGGGGCTGGGATTTAGAATTTGCAGGTATTCAGTTTAAGGTAGCCTGAGATAATTAGTGAGAATGGCTTGGCCCACTGTCTTTATATAAGCTGCTGCTTTTTTTTTTTAATATTTGTTTATTTATACAAGCACTGGGGTACAGGCCAGAGGCGCAGGCAGGTGAGAGAATCCACCAGAGACAGAGCAGGGAGTAGAACAGGCAGAAGGACCAAAATACACTGCTGAGGGGAGCAGCTGGCGAGAGAGGAGAGGTCCGTTGCGCCATGTGGGAATCTCCCCAGCCAGGCAGGAATCGAACCAGCACTGCCGAGGCTACAGATAGCTTCAGAGGGCTGCGTCCAACCTGCTGCGCCACCGGGGAGGCCCTATATAAGCTTTTATAACAGGGTAGGAAAAACAGCCATCCTCACAGGAGAAAAGTTTAAAGTCTTGCAGGTAGCTGAGAGACTGGAATTCCTAGCTTTGCTGCTTTTACAGCTTGGAAAGGAAGGAAAAGACTCGGAGTTGGGTGCCTCACTGAGCTGTGTGTGGGCCATTTATCGGTTTATGCAGCTGCTGCACTGCTGTTTCCAGTGTTGTTCTCCGGGACTGTGCTGGCACATCTTGGCAGCTCTTGCGTCATCTGCTGTCTTTGTGAGTTGGATCCTGGTGTATTGTCTGGTTACCACTTACTCCAGGCTCTCAGCGATAGGAAGATGCCATCTTTGGAGCATGGCCTTTTGTTTGGGATAGGTATTTCACATCTGCAGTGGTGGGAAGATGTCATTTTAGACGCCTTTTGTTTAGGACTTCAAAACACTGGAAGCTGCTTTGGCTAAAATAACTGGCCACTTGTGGCCTCAGTGATTTTTTTGTTAAATAAATCCCATTATTGTTCTCTGAGACTGAGTAGTCTTGCAATTGTGAGTGTGGGTGAAGAACTCAGACAGTGACCTGTAAATTCTTTGGCCACTATCCTTGGCCAGTTTTAGTGCCCTTTATTTCACAGTATCAATTCTAGTTAAATGATTAATAGTCCAGTGGTTTTAGACAAGCCACCTGACTTTCCAAGGCATCAGTTTCCTAATCTATAGTATGAGAAAATTAAATTATACCTGTCAGACCCATTATATATTTAAAGTTTTGAATTTCTCCTCTAAGGAGGAAAAGTGAATAATAATGTAGTCCCTTCCAAAATGTGGGTATTGAGTAGACTATGGTGGAGTATAATGTGTGCCTGGATGGTGAGAGTGATGTGGTAATGTATATCTGAAGAGGTGTGGGCCTATAACTCTGAATCAAATACAGAATTGGAAATCACTGTTACCTCCAAAAAAAGTGGTTTTGTTAAAAATAAGAATTCCACCACAGGGGGTTGGAAAGGGGTGAGCTTAAGGCTAACCTATCTAACTTTTGGCTGGTGATCAGAGAACATGGACTTGGCTCTGGGCCTCATGTTCCTCACAGTGTTGGTTAGCTCTCTCCCTGCATTTATGAATAGAGTAATGGCTGTTAAAAGGTTTTATATTGTGGATCCCTTTTCTGTTTGACTTTGTTGTCCTAGGATCTTTCTTTAACATAATGCACTATATAATCTGCACATTTACACAGTTGTTAAGTTTTTGTAGCAATGTATATTTTATGCCTGTGAATACTTTCTGTACAGAGCATTTACACTTTTATAATCTTTCTGTTCACTTTTAATAACCTCTCTGCAGTTCTATACTGAATTATGCCCTCTGAAACATGTTCCCATTGTGCTTGAAGAGTTTTTCTTAGTCTATTACAAAGGAATTTCATGCTTTGCTTTCATTTTGTTTGTGAATTTGGACCATTTTCATTTTGAATAGGATATTTTTCTCTGAAATACAATAAAATGTTTGTGTATTTTTCCTAGCAGGGGGAATTAATAGATATGAATCTCATGAGTCTGTTTTTTATAAATTGCAATACTATTGAACAGTGTAGCTTCTATCTGATTTGATTTTTTATAAAATTTCATTTGCAAATATTTCAAAAAGTACCATGTAGCAACTGCATTCATTATATAAAGGAGAAAATGTATTTTTCACCCTATTTTTCCTTATTAATAGCAAAATCTCTTCTCTCAGTGTACACACACACATAACACCTTACACACAAAAATACACATATTTACAAACATTCATAAACACATGCATACATACATATTTGTACATATTTGATACATGTATACACAAATTCTGAACTTCTCTATAGAGAAAATTGTGAGAATGACACATGTCATATACCTGTTAATTATTATAGTATCAGGCACATAGTAAGAAAAATAAGTATTTAGAGATGAAGGCTTAGCTAAAACCAGCTATTCAATATTACCTTTCAAAAGTTACTACATTATTTCATCTTAGCGTTACTCAAACTTGACATTTTGAACTATGGTTATGTCACAAAGTGTCATTTTACTTTTATATCTTAATATCATTACTTTAATCTCCCACTGATATCCTCATTGACAAAAATCTTGATAACAGAATGAAAAAGTATCTATGAATATCTACCAAGAGCAAGGAAATATGCCAGGGAAGAAGAGCAAATTCTTTGTTGTAAAGTTCCTACAGCTTTGTATGGAAAGGGGAGGGGATAAACAACAAAAAAATAAATGACCAAGTTGTTCTAGCTTACATGAATTAGGTGAATGAAGAGGAAAACAAATGCTATATATATTTGGAATAAGATTTGCAACAATGGTGAAGTTTCAAGGAAGTAGTCCAACAATTTTTACTGAGAGATGGATATTTCCACTGAATCTTAAAAGCCACACCTAACTAAGTAAAGATAAATCAAAACTAGTATGAAAAATTTTTAAAATAAGGCTATGGCCCTTACATTTTGTTCTCTGGGAACGGGAAGGCACCTTTTGAACAAGTGGTAAAAGTGCAATGCAAAACTTGCCTTGGAAAGAAGGATAGAGTCCAGTACATGAGACCCTTAGGAAACTGTTACAATAATTAAAACACTAACATTAATTGTACACTCTAAAGAATCAGAGGAGTAGGTGTGGGCAATGGCGGAGCAGACAAATGAAGATTTTAGAATTATCACCAAGAAAAAAAAAACACCACCTCATAATATGCAACAATTGCGGATTTCCACAATATAATCTTCCCATCTTGGCTGATTTCAAGCTACTTACATGATGTCAACTGGCTTTCAAAATTCATAAAAATTTAACAATTAACAATTGTGGTTCATTACAGCATTCTACTGCTCTGATAAATTCATACTTAGATCACATGTGGAGCTTATGTTGGACCACTCATATGGCCCATCATATGAGACATGAAGTGGTTCAACAGGTATTAGTACCAGGATCTTGAATTATTGTGAAGGAAATCATAAGATTTTAAAGGATGGATTAGACTTTGTGTCCTTTATTCCTAATTTATATCTATTATTAATAGCACAAGCATGGTCCCTCGAAAAACTAACCTATTGTTTCTCTCAACATACCATTACTTCTATTTTTTAATTCTGTGCCTGTTAGTATGAAGAAAACAAAAGGCTATATTTAAAAAAATATTTAAAAAATAACTGAAATATTTAAAAAAATTTAAAAAATAACTGAAATATTTACTAAAATAAAAGATTTTGCATATATCATTTTACTTAATGATACTTATTTTTTTTACTTAATTTTACCTAATAAGCCTATCATGCCAACTTTATAGCTGAGGATATTGGGTACAGAGAATTTATATAATATGTACAGTTCTAGCCTTTTGGTAGTTAATGGTATCAAGACTCATAAAAGTCTATATGACTCAAATTCAAATATATAGAGAATTTAGAAAGAAAACTACTTGAGTGGATTTGATCAGCTGCAAGATCCTCTCTGTTCCCACTGAGTTAACACTCATTTCTGGGCAGACATGAAAGTCCTGAATCACAGATATTACAATTTTTTTCAGGGAAACCAGAAATCCAGATTTAAATATGAATTCACCATTTTTACAAAAATTTGGAGGCTTAAAAACCATGAGTCTGGGCCCTCAGGTTAAATTCTACACTGTAACAGTTATGCCACTAGGCCTAGCTAAGGCAGCAGAAAAGGTAACAGGAATAAGGGTGGAGAAAATGTCACATTCTTAATTATATCATGTGAAGTTTTTCCCAAGGTTTGAAAGAGAATTTCAATGCAAATTGAATTAATCAAATACTGTGTAAAGTATACAACTATTATTATAATTGCCTATGAGTGATAAGCAATAATGACCTTATACTGCCTTATATGGAATGGTTTTAGTTCTGTTTGAAAAACATTTATGGGGCATTACCCATTTACACTGTGCCTTGAGCTAGGTGGTGTCTGTTGTTGTCTGCTACTAATTTCCTTGATATTCCAGCAACTTTCCTTATTTCTTTACACAACCTGCCCTTGGAGTGTCAGTCAAGGTCTGCCAGAAGGACTCTCCTAAAAGTTCCGGTTGGATATCAGCTGTTTTTGTCCTGGTTCATAGGGTGTCAGGGTTCTGTCAGGGAGAAATTATGGGGAACACTGATAAGGCAATCTAGGGTCAGATTATCAGGGCCATGCTAAAGAATTTGGATAGTGAGGAGTTATTTGGGGATATCAACAAGGGAGAAATATGGTAAAAGATATAATTGCAGAGTAAGTCTGTGTCACTTTGTAAAAAAACAGTGAATTATATATAAGGCGAAGGCAGGAACACGGTTCTGATGCTGTGATAGTAATTTAGAGGGAGATGTTAAAACCCAGCAGAATATCTGAAACCATAAAATACATAGAAGGAAGAATAGGCAAAATATTCCATGACATTGGCTTCAGTGATGTCTTTGGATACTCAACTACAATGACAAGGGAAACAATAGGAAAAATAAATGAGTAGGACTACATCAAACTAAAACACTGCTCCACAGCAAAAGAAACTATTATTAAAAAGAAGATACCTCACTGGGAGAAAATATTTGCACAATATATATTAACAAAGATAATATTCAAGATTTACAAAGAACTCATAAAACTCAATGAAAAGAAAACAAATAACCCAACCAAAAAATAGGCAGAAGACCTAAACAGACACTTCTGTAAAAGAGATGGACAGATGGCTAATAGGCACATGAAAAAAATAGTCATCATAACTTATCATCAGAGAAATGCAAATCAAAACCACAGTGAGCTACAACTTCATACACTTGAAAACGGCCTATTCCAAGAAGACTAGAAACAGCAAGTGTTGGCAAGAACGTCGAGGGAAAGAAATCTTCAGACATTGTTCTTCGGAATGTAGATTGATCCAGTTCTTATGTAAAACAGTATGGAGGATTCTCAAAACATTAAAGATGTATCTGCCATATGGTCCTGCAATTACACCCCTAGGTGTCTATATGAAAACAAAAATGCTAATGCGAAGGAATATATGAACTCATATGTTCATTGTAGCACTCTTTACAATGATCAGGTTATGGAAACAAAGTGCCCAATGACAGATGAGTAGATAAAGATGTGGTGTGTACACACACACACACACACTGGAAAACTACTCAGCTATAAAGAAAGATGAAATATTTCCATTTGTGACAACATGGATAGAACTGGAAGGGATTATGCTAAAATAAATAACTTGGAGAAAGACGAATGTGGGATGATTTAGAATATAAAGCAACAAAACAAAGGGTTAAACAAAACTAAACCCAAACCAATATTTAGAATCTGATTATAGAATTGAGGTTACCAAACAGGGAGGGTGGGGGTTGATACCAGTGAACTGTGGTGCATCATTATTAGTACTCTGGTGGTAAGCATGGTGTGGTAACATCCATCTAAAGACGTATGAACCCGTACACTGAAATCATAAGCCCTGTTGTAAATCAATGTTCCCTCAATAAAAATTGATAAAAAAAAAATAAAAGTGGGGCCTCCCTGGTGACGCAAGGGGTTAATATGTAACCTAGGAAGCTATCAGCAGCCACTGTAGCATGAGTTTGATCCCTGGCCAGGGAGTTACCCATATGGTTCAGCAGACCTCTCCTGTCTCGCCTGCTCCTCCCTTCAGCAGTGCATTTCAGTGAGTCTGCCTGTTCTGTTCCCCACTCTGTCTCTTGTGAATCCTCTCACCCCCCCACCCCCACACCTCTGGCCTGTGCCGCAGCTCTTATATAAACAAAAATAAATCTTAAAAACAAACAAACAACAAAAAAAACCCGAGCCTCCCTGGTGGTGCAGGTGGTTGAGCGCAGCACTGTGAAGCTCTCTGCAGCCTCTGCAGTGCCGGTTTGATCCCCGCTGGCCTAGGAGCAACCCACATGGTGAGCAGACCTCTCCTGTCTCATCTGCTGCTCCCCTCAGCAGCGTATTTTTTCAGTCTGCCTGTTCAGTTTCCTGCTCTGTCTCTGGTGAATACTTTCATCCTCCGCGCATCTGGCCTGTACCCCGGCTCTTGTATAAATAAAATAAATCTAAACAACAACAACAAAAAAAACACAAACCCAGCAGAGAGAGCAGAAAATAGGGATAGATATTTGGGATGTAATTGACTTACTGAATGTATATGGTAAAAGTGGACTATAATCCAACATTACTGCTTTGGAGTGAATATATGTGTTTCTCCTCCCTTTGAGGCTAGATACTGCAGTCCTAACCCCCAATGTGATGTTATTTGGAGATAGGTCTTTTGGGAGGTAGTTAGGGTTAGATGAAGCCATGGAAGTAGAAATCAGCTGGTATTAGAGTCCTTGCAAGAAGAGGCACAAGAGAGTAAGCTCTTCCTCTCTTTGTGTACATGCTCTAAGCAAAAGGCCATGTGAGCAAATAGCAAGAAAGCAGTCATCTGAAAGTAAAGGAAAAAATTGTCATTCTTGCCAGACCCTGACCATGCTGGCACCCTGATATCAGAATTCTAGCATCCAATTCTGAGAGAAAATAAATTTCTGTATAAATCATATTATGTTATTTTGTTATGACAGCTGGACACATAAACAGAGCCAGCATTTGGACTTAGAAAAAAAAATATTTCATTTTTTTCTGCTATTAGAAGATTCCCAGTCTTCTGTCCCAGTCATAGAATCAGCTGCTTTTTCCAAGGTGTTCTAGTCCTTCTTATTGGATAATGGTACTAGAAGTCAGTATCTGGGCAATTTCAATTGAGTCATTGCTTTTGTTCTTTTCAGCTTACAGAGGTAGAAATAAATATGTATATGCACAAATGAAATTAAATATGTATAAACAAAAGGTGTATAAATGCATGTGTGTAGATGTGTAACTATATATACTTCTGTATGCAACAATATGTATCTCTATTAAACTAAATATTAGTTCATACTGATATCTCCAACTCTAATCCATTATCACAAGGATGATAACCTTCTTTCTTTGCTTATCTGCAATCTCCCATTACAATAGTGAAAAATCTGGCTCCAATTACTGAATTATTCAGTTCTCATATATATGTGTATCAGTATCACAATTATTAACTTGTGCCTCCTGGGAAACTATCAGTTCGAGAGCAGTGCTTGTGTGCAGTTTATTTTATTTTTAGTCTTGAAGGTCCGTTACAAATTTACTAAGGTCAACACCTTTCCCCCATTCCCTTCAATGAAACTTTTTTGTACATTTGTAATAGAGTAAGATTCTCTATTCATAGTCTGCATTCCTTTCTGGGATCTTTGAACCGCCAAGTTTTTGTTTTCATAATGTTCATATTTAGTTTTATGCCGTAAAGTTCAATGGATTTTGACAAACCTGTCACGAATCCACCACATAATATAATAAAAATAGTTCTACTACTCTTAGAAATCCTGTTTTTTACCTCTTCAATCTTACCTCCACAGCTCCCTTGTCCTTTTCTCCTGGAAATCACTTATTTTTTTTTCCTGTTGCTATATATTTGCCTTTTCCAGAATGTAATATAATTGGAATCACACAATATTTAATCTTTCTAACTGGCTCCTTTCACATAGTGTATCTATTTAAAACTCATTCATGTCTTTTTGTGGTTCATTTTCATTTACTATTTAATAATATTTCATTGTATGGATATACCACAGTTTGCTTTTTAACTCCCTATTGAAAAATACATCCTTTGCTTTCAAATTTTGGCAATTCTGGAAAAATCATCCTGCAAGTTTGTAATGTAAACAACAGGTATACACAAATGCTTGCAAGTTTTCAAAATATTTGGGCAAATACCTAGTAGAATGATTGCTGGATGATATGGAAAGATTATGTTAAGCTTTGTATGCAATTGCCTACAAAGTGGCTGAACCAGTTCGCATTCTCACCAGCAATGAAAAAGATCTCCTGTATTCGAACATTCATAACACCATTTGATATTGATGATTTTAAAAATTTTTGCTCTTCTTATAGGTGAGTAGAAGCTATTTCAACTTCTTAAATAGTAGTTATGCTAAATAGAAACAGAATACTCATTTTGAAGGTTGACAAAATCCTTACAGTTCAGTTAATCAGATGTTGGGTTATTTTCCAAGTTGAATAGCATCAGTACCTTTAATTTTACAGCATTCTAAATTATATCCAAAGATTGAATAAACATAGAAGAATAGACATATAAATAATCATCTATTTATATCATCTACTTATAAAGATATCATCTAAATATGAATTGTGTTTGGCTTAATGAAATACATGATGTGACCTGTTTTGTAATGCCAAATTTATTATTGTAATCATAGTAGCTTGAGGAGTCATAGTCATATATTTCCAAAACAGATGTTTGGAAGGGATTCAACTTGTATTATTAGTTTCTCAATCTATACTAATCAGTTCATATGATTTCTTTAATTTACCATTCTTTTTGTTTTAGTTGCTAACTTTGTATTGTAATTTCAGGAAAAAATATTTTTTTATTTTTAAAATTTATTTATATGTATTTTACATCATTGTTCATTTTAAACAATGTTTTTTCTCAAGTTTTTTAAAATATTCTTTCTGTACATCAACTCTCAGGAGATGAAGTGATAGATATACAATATCCAAAGACACTACAACATGCAAAATGAAATCTTGCCATTTGCAATAACTTGGATAGTACCTGAGGGGATTATGCTAACTGAAGTAAATCAGAACAAGAAAGACAAATACTGCATGATTTCACTCACATGTGGAATATAGAGACTTAAAGGAACAGACAAAACGAAACCAAAAGATGTCTAGAAATCTGTCTGTAAAATTGAGGTTACCAGAGTGGGAGGGTAAGGGATGGTCCTGTGGTAAATAATTATGGGTGCTTGGTGTTTGGTGTGGTGTAGTAATAAACGTCTAAAGAGCTATGAACCTATATATCTAAATAATGTACAGTGTAGTAAATCAATGGTATCACAATAAAGATTAACACAATAAAAAATGAATTTCCTATGCTCATGTTAGTTTTTATTATATTAGTGTTCTGGAGTTCAAATGACTGATTAAACTTCCAAAAATTTAACTCCATTGTACCCTTTGACTACTCTTACTATAAAGAAAATATAATATCAAGGTATAGGTAATAAAGGGAAACAACATAACAATATGATAGCCAGAGGAAAATAGAAAAATATCTTCATATCTTTCATTCTTTAAAATCCTTTCTTTAAAAAGATACTCAAAAGAAAAGAATACGGAAACTTTCTAGCACGATGAAACCGATAAGACAAAGTTCTGAAACATAGTAACCAAAAGCCAAAGCCACTTTATCAGTACCCAGACTGTGACCTAAGAGAGACACCGGTGAGTTAGTGGGATCAATGCATACTCTGGGTAATGCAAAATATCTAGTTAGCATGATGGCCCTGCATTTGCAAAAAAATGCAGGCACTGGCATTGGATCAGAGTAAAAAACTATAGGAAAAAAATGGTAAAGACAGAATTCTTAGCAGACTACCAGTAAATTGCAGCAAAATTGTGAGAGAGATTTTGTGTCAATAATTAGTGCTATTTTATAAGACATTCCTCCACCTAACAGAATAAAACGGTCACTAAAAGGGAATAACTCAATCTGGGGCTGGAGAAATTTGAGGTAGATGATCCAAAAGAACAAGAATACCAAGCTCAAGCTCATTTGAAGGACTTACAAATCAAAGGGGAGTATTTAAACCTTGACAAAACTAACCCTGCAAACTCTGCTTGCTTCATTCATGCTTTTAGAGTTTGATTTTTTATTATAAGCACAAACTGTGCTAAACATGAGAGTGATAGACATATAAAAAAACATAATCCTCATGCATTATTTTTATATTATTTACTATTTTATAACATATTGCAATTATAATTTTGTATCTATCTATAAAATCACCTCTATGCACACATATATATACATTCAATGATAGGCATACTTATATTATATATTTTATGCTATAATAAAAAGTAGTTGAGTACACTACCTGTGTGATCTGTACTGCAGTGAACTGAACTAGAACAAAAGAAGAAAGCAATGTAGAAAGGCAGGGATTCACAGAATAATCAGCAGAGGAGAAATAACTTTGATTTTACTCTTGGGTTGAGGCATTCACTATAAATGTGAAATATAGTCTAGCAAAGATAAAATAACTTAAAATATCTGTTATTTAAATACCTTTGAGAGCAAATTTCTCTGCACTGAATAGGCAACTGCAATTGTTAAGCCACGATGGGTAAGTTGGGAAGCCATTCCATGCTGTGCTCTGGTATAGCTCAGTAGTTGCTTTTGGTCAGAAAATTATTCATCAATTTCTAAAAGCCACATAGGGGCTTAGTATTTAAAACCTCCTACAATAGCAGACTGTTTAGCTGGAATGATATAAACTGGAACAAAAGGCAGCCACTCTTCCTTGCTGCCTTGGAGTTGGCTCATTGGATTCCATGGTTCAGCGACTCATAGCTGAACAGTATGAAACTTTATCACAAAGAGTTTTATTCTGCTTTAAACCTTCAAATGAAAAGTAATTTATTTCATATGCAGCAGTGATGCAAATCAAAACCCATAACATTTTTATTAATTGCTGAAAGCAGACAGGGTTTCAGCAGCACAAAAGTACCAGCACAGAACTATAGAAACACAATAAATTTGAAGATTAGGATTGGAAAGCTGCCCAGTATTTCGGAAGTAAAGGGTCTGCTTATACATGATTTTTAAAATGTAATTTTGCTGATGCAAAATCGGTGCAAGTAATTTAAATTAAAAAAATCTTTGGCATAAACTAAAGCTTCTTAATTCAAATCTTGACATAAAGCAACTTTTAACTTGTTCTTCACTTACAGTGAAAACTGATTTTACTCCTGTTCAACCCATGTTCTAAGTCACTGTCATTTAGGACACAAATTTCATTTTGTCCCCTATGGTCTTCTCATAATAAACAAGCATGTTCATAAATTGCTAAGGTCTAAGGTATTGTCTACTCTGTTTGTAGAAAATAGTGTTTAGCACAGTAATCAGTGTGAAGGACTCAAATGATCATTAAAAAATGTAATGTCAACTCTGACTTTTATCTTTTATTATTTGAAAGAAAAAAGGAAATGTATAACATGAAAATATTTGCCAGTGTAGTAGTAAGTCAGAGATCATTATGTGAGTTGAGTATTGCATATATATCCCTCCCAAATAAACACAATGAAAGTATTTATAATGTTCAGAGATGATAACATTAATATTCTGTAACAAATTGTAAAGTGTCACAGTTAAACAACTTATTAATGTGTTTTCAAAATTCTACATCTATAGGTAACAAATTGTCAGTTATTTCCATGTATTCTCAATTTATTTGTCCAGATAAAAAGTGAGAGTTTTTATAGTAAGTATTCTATTTATACACTCTCTGTAGGGGTGATTGGTGTTTTTTCCCCTTATTTTGAGGTATTTTCACATCACACCTATTTAATAAGGTGAGTTGTATATCAAAAGTCCTCAGAGGCCTCCTTGGTGGTGCAGCGGTTGAGCACAGCACTGTGAAGCTGTCCGCATCCTCTGCAGCACAAGTTCGATCCCCTGCAGGCCCGGGAGCTACCCACATGGTGCAGCAGACTTCTCCTGTCTCGCTCACTGCTCCCCTCAGCAGTGAATTTGGGTTGTCTCCCTGTTCTGCTCCCCTCTCCGTCTCTGGTGAACCCTCTCACCCTCCTGCGCCTCTGGCCTGTACCCCAGCTATTGCATAAAAATAAATAAATAAATAAATAAATAAATAAATAAATAAATAAAATCTTAAAAAAAAGTCCTCAAAAGGATCATTTGAAGAACTTGTTAAAATATTGCTTAGATCCATTCACAAAGATATGATTCAGTAATCTAGATGTTTCCAATATGCTAATGAAGTGAGTCTAACATATGTCATTTGACAACCATATTTTGAAATACTGTCTCAAATAGTAGCTAAAAATTGAGCTGATGATTCATATCCATCAGGATGGGTTTAAATGACACAGAAACATTAATTCCAAAGGGCACCTGCATGCCTATGTTTATGGCAGCACTATTTATAATAGCTAAGCTATGGAAACAACCCAAATGCCCAAAAATAGATGACTGGATCAAGAAGATGTGGTACATATACACCATGGAACATTACTTAGCAATCAAAAAAGATAAACACATGCAGTGTGCAGCAACATGGATGGAGCTAGAAGGGATCATGCTCAGCAAAGTAAGTCAGAAAGAAAAAGAAAAATACCAGATGGTCTCACTCATAGCAGGAATTTAGGAAACCTAAATAAGAGACCAGGAAAAAGACTAATCAATACAAAGTAAAAATCAAAATCAACAAGCAACTATAAACCAGAGACACACGGGGCGGGGGGCAGGAAGAGGCAGGGAGGGAAGGACTAGAGTCAAAATAAAGGGGGGTGTAATTGTATGGGGAATATAACCAAAATGAAAATGCATACATTGTGTAAAGATGAAAAATGACGCACAAATTTTATAAAATAAAATATTAAAAAAAATAAAGTAAAAAAAATTTTAAAAAAGACCAAAAATAGTGGTGTTAGCCAGAGGCAATGAGTGGGCTTTGGGACAAGTGGGGCAATATAATGAAAAAGTACACATTTACAGGTAGAAGATAAATTCTAGGGATGTAACAAACAGCAAGATGATCCCAGTTAACAATGCCTTATGGTATGCTTAAAAGTTGGTAATATAGTAGATCCTAAAATTTCTACACACACACACACACACACACATGCACACACACACGCACACACACACACATTTTTCTGTAACCATAGGAGGTGATGGATGTTAACTAAATCTAATGTGCTAATCATTTTCATTTTGTAAAATAATCATTATTTTTATACAATGTATAGTAATTATGCTGCATACTTTAAACTCATAAAGACTTGTTTGCCAATTATATATTAATAGAAATTGAAGAAAAGAATAAATAACAAAATAGAAAGTAGCATGTGCTCATGTGAAAGTGGTGCGATTAGAATCTTTGTGCACTGTTGGTGAGAATGTAAAATGGAATAGAGAACAGTATGGTGGTTCCCTTAAAACTTAAAAAAAATAGAATTACCATATGAAATAGCAATTCTACCTTGGGGTATATACTGAAAAGAATTGAAAGCAGAGCCTTAAAGAGACATCTGTATACCTATCTTCATAGCAGCATTATTCACAATAGCCAAAAAGGGGAAGAAATCCCATAATATGAATGGATAAGAAATCCCATAATTTGAATGGATAAGTAAACTATGTTATATTCAAACAATGGAATATTATTCAGTCTTGAAAGGAAATTATGACATATGCCACAAATTGGATGAACCTTGAAGTCATTATACAAATTGAAACAGGCCATACAAATAGACAAAAAACTATGATTCCTCTTATAATGAGGTACCTTGAGTGGTAAAATTCATAGAAACAGGAAGTTGAATGGTGTTTGCTGGAGGCAGAGTGACAATGGAAGTGAGATTTATCTTTTAATGGTTATAGAGTTTCAGTTTCACATATGTAAAGAATTTTGCAGATTGGTTGCACAAAGGTATGAAATGTAACTAACTTGTTACATTTGGTAACTGGTTAATATGGTAAATTTCAAGCTATTTTGGATGTGAAGGGAAAGTAGGAATGGGAAACCATGAAGGAAAAAAGATAAAAAATTTCATTTTACAATGGAAGGGACTTGAAAAAGACTGTAAATTGAAGAAAAGGACTTCATGAAGAGAGAAATAATAATGGAAAGGATATAAAGATATGCGAAATATATTTGTATTTACAATCAAATCATGACACCTAGTACATATTTAATATCCTTAATTCTTCCATGAACACATGGCATCAGAGAATGACTTTGGTGAAATGTCCATATTTCTAAGACATAAATAAAAGTGGGTAGATATCACGGTTATAAGTCCTTTCTACTTAACTGATGGAGTCGTGCAAACAATGTCACACTGAATGTTTTACTATCATCAGTTCCCAAAATACCAACTGTAGGGCATGAGATGTGTTAATTATACTGACTCTATGACTAAAATGGCAACTAATATTTCTGAACATCATAGTTTTGGCAATCTTATTATATATATTTTAAAGATTTATTTATTTATGCATATAAGAACTGGGGTATAGGCCAGAGGTGTGTGGGGGTGAGAGGATTCACCAGAGACAGAGTGGGGAACAGAACAGGCAGATTGACTGAAATACACTGCTGAGGGGAGCAGAGGGTGAGTCAGGAGAGATTTGCTGCCCCATGTAGGTAGCTCCCTGGCCAGCTGGGGATCTAACTCACCCTGCAGTGGCTGGGGATAGCTTCATAGTTTGCATCTTAACCCCTTGTGCCACCAGGGAGGCCCCCAATCCAATTATATTGTGGAGTATAAAGAACACAACTTCCAGTCTTGGGAGCTAGATTCAATTATGTTACGTTAGAGTTTAGAAATATTCTCATGTTGAAGTTTGTAGATCCTGTCACTTTTTTCTCCAAGTGAAACAACTTACTTCCTGGGCTTCTCTGGGTTTTTTGGCGAGGTGAGGTCACAGATGCTGAGGTGCTTCTAGCACAATGCAGGATTACAATAGCCAATTTGCAATGTGAATGTCCAACAGAGAAAATCTGAAGAGGGCTCTATATTTAGAGCACCATTGAAGTATCATGAAATAGTTGCTATTTACTTTAATTGTGGCACCTATTTTCACTAACATTTTCAAAATATGCTTGGCATAGGGCTGAAGAGTAGTTGAAAGGTGGCAATTCATCTATTTCAAATTTCCAAATAATTCCTTTCTTTATATTTAAATCATTTAAGCCACACATACGCCTTTTTTCTCCATTATAATTTGTTCCACTAATTTCCTACAGCTTACAATGAATTGATCTCCCCCTACACTTGATATAAAAAATTAACTTGTCAGTTATTGGTTGAGGTGAGATGTCTTCAATGAGTCCAGTGAATCATAAAATGGACTAAAATTTTGTGACAGCTCTATTGGTCTTTGCAAAAGTTTTAACTCTCTTCCCATCTATAACTATAGAACAATCTGACATATGGTCCTTGGGCTGCTTAATTACACATTTCTTTTCCACTCCAGTTAACATATTTCACTTATTTGTCATTTCTAATATTTTAGCTAAAATTATGCCATTTTTCCCCTTTCAGTTTGACTGATACCATGAATCTTGATTGCTAGGGAAAAATACTTCAGTCCTTGAAAGAAAGAACGAGGATCTAATCAACAAAAAATCCTGGAAGAACCTGACATTCTCTTTAGAGGATGATTGGCTGCCCATAAACTGGAGCATGTGTGAGAAACTTCTTTAAGTCTCTGTTATTTGATTAACTTGTAAAGGCTAAGATCAACTGACAAATTCAATTATACATTCAAATTATATTCCTAAATTGGCTTAATTTTTTAAAGTGATGAATGAACCATAGGGGAAAAATTCCATTACAATATGAACTAGCAGAAATAAGTTCCATTATTAACCCTATGCCTATGCACACAAGTTTCCTTACATCTCTTGATTAGCAGGGTAGGTTTAATGAACAGAAATACATGGCTTATGAGTCAACTACGAGGTTTAGTTTTAGGAAAAGAAAGTTAATTGTTTAGGGTACAAATGTGGAAAAAAGTGATGATGTCCTTGGAAAAGTAATAAAAGTCCTCTTGAGCTGATTTTACCCTAGTATAGCAAACCATAAATAAAGAAAACTATTTGTCCACAGACTATCTCTAAGGGTACAGAATTTGCTAATGACTTCCTGGTAGGAGTAATTCTGGAAGATGTCATTGCTGATAGCAAAAGACATTTCTAAGTTAGATTCTAATAAAGTCACATAGTAATAAGTAACATATTGCTAAACATTTTTCCCTTCAGGAGACTTAATGTACCATAATCAGAAAAAAAGGGAAATACTCCCTTATATTGTACAATTATAGTTTGAAGTATTGTAGCACTTGAATACGATAAATCCCACTTTTATGGAATGGGTTGTTATATAAAAATTGATTTTTATACAAAATGGAAATTAGCAATGTATCCAAAGAATGTTACTAAAAATCATCTATTTGACTAATGATAGATAAAACACACCACCATTTTTCCTTTTTTCTTCTGCAGTCATAAATTAGCAAATGCTGCATTTAAATTCATATTATTATTTACATCTTCTTTACTAGCCAGTCACTTTCATGTGTCAAAAATAACATGCTAAATTGAAAAAATGTATGTCAATGAATGTTATGAATTATAGCTTCCTATATTTTATTATTCAAATTTTACCTGCAAAGTTTTGATTATTTAAATTGACTCAGAGAATAGCGCTTCCCAACTAGCCACTGTTGTAAGGCAGCTATGTAGAAAGACAGAGGATAAATATTTGAAAGCTCTTTTGAGTTTTCTGCATAAATCACTTTTGACCAATGACTTTGTACCAAGACATGTTGCAGAGAAAACAGAAAAGCTCAGAGAAGTTAAATGCATGTGCAAACTTACACAGCAAGTGAAGTGAAGCTGGGGCTTGAGTGGTAGTTGCAAAGTTTATGAATTTCCTTGCAATGTGTGCGTGTGTGTGTGTATGTGTAGACAATTATCAAAAAGATGTGCATAAATGTTTTATTATTCATTGTAGACAAAAGGGGAACATCCAAATGTCTAGCAACTGATGAATAGATAAACAAATTGTGGCACTTAGTACAGGTTTAGGAACAAAAATGAATGAATTATTGATGCACATGACAACATGGATGAACCTTGAAAATATTATGCTAAATAATTCAGTCACAAAAGAAATCATATCAAATGATAACACATAAAATGTCCAAATAAGCACACCTACAGCGATACAAAGTAGACTTAGGGATCCCAGAGGCTGGGCAAGGCAGATATGAGGAGTGATTGCCAGTGGGCACCAGGCTTCTTTATAGAGTGATAAAAATGTCCTAAATTTAGGTGGTTGTGATAATTGTAGAATTGTAATTATACTAAAAATCATCAATGGTAGCCGTTTAATGTATGAATCTTACATTGTGTGAATTATATATCAATATTAAAAAAGACAATTTAACTATTGAGTGTCATACTGATCTCATGTTATTTGTTCATTTTACAATATTAAATAGATGGGACTTCAGGGATGAAACCATGTAAATCACAAGTTATTTGTGAATGTGCTTTGGAATCTCACCTGTACCAGAATTCTGGAAAAAAATTAGTATTCATCCTCATCCCCTTACTCTCTTGTTTACCAAAAAAAAAAAAATAATAATAATAATCCTAGGTTGATCTCCTCCAGGGGACCAGGCAGAGCACCCCACCAAAGGCTAGAACCTAAGTGTCTAAACTCCCAAGCTTATGATTCCTTAGAAAACACAATTAACTTTTAGAAATATGCCTTCAAATGGTGGGTTCCAGACATTATGGTGGGAGAGATGCACTTTTTAATACAATGTGGCTGAATTAGTGCTATTCCTTTCAAAGTAATTACCAAAGGAGGGTCTATATATGCTCTAAATACAGATCTAGTGATTAAATACTTATTATGACAGTGATAGTTTTTGTCAAGCCAGAATTTTTTTTTTTTTAATTTTTGATACTTTCCTTTAGATATGTGAAATCAACTAATCTACTGGGGAGAAAGTTTATTTTTGAGATATGTCAAAATTTATTTAAGTCAAAGCAAATAAATATGACCATTGGATCCAAAAATTGTAATATGTGAGTTCTCCAAAAGAAGAATTTTATTTATTTTTTTTAAATTTTTTTTAAATAATAAATTTTATTTTTATATTCCCCATATAATTGCAACCCCCCCCATTTTGACCCCAATCCCTCCCCTCCCGCCCCCCACCCCCCAAAAAGTGTCTCTGGTTCATAGTTTTTTGTTGATTTTGATTTTCACTTTCTTATAGTTATTCATTTTCCTGGTCCCTTATTTAAGTTTTCTAGATTCCTGCTATGAGTGAGACCATCCGGTATTTTTCTTTTTCTTTTTGGCTTATTTCGCTGAGCATGATCCCTTCCAGCGCCATCCATGTTGCTGCAAATTGCATGTGTTTATCTTTTTTGAATGCTGAGTAATATTCCATGGTGTATATGTACCACATCTTCTTGATCCAGTCATCTATTTTTGGGCATTTGGGCTGTTTCCAAAGCTTAGCTATTGTAAACAGTGCTGCTATAAACATAGGGGTGCAGGTGCTCTTTGGAATTGATGTTTCTGTGTCCTTTGGGTAAATACCTAGGAGTGGAATTGCTGGATCATATGGAAGCTCTATGTTTAGTAGGTCCAGAAATCTCCACACAGCTCTCCATAGTGGTTGGACCAGTTTGCACTCCCACCAGCAGTGCAGAAGAGTTCCTTTTTCTCCACAACCCCGCCAACATTTGTTGTTGCTAGTTTTTTTAATATGTGCCATTCTCACTGGTGTAAGATGGTATCTCATGGTAGTTTTGATTTGCATTTCCCTGATTACAAGTGATGTTGAACATTTTTCATATGCCTGTTGGCCATTTGCTTTTCCTCTTCAGAGAAGTTTCTTTTTAGCTCTTCTGCCCATTTTTTGACTGGATTATTTTCTTTGTTGTTGTTGAGTCTCATCAGCTCTTTGCAGATTTTTGTGATCAGTCCTTTATCATTAGTGTTGGGTGCAAAAATGTTCTCCCAGTTGGTGGGGTTTCTCTTTGTTTTTGTTATTGTCTCTTTTGCTGTGCAGAAGCTCTTTAATTTGATGTAGTCCCAGCTGTTTATCTTTGCCTTTACTATCACTGCTTTGGGTGATGTGTTTGTAAAGATGTCTTTGATGTGAATATCACGTAGTGTTTCACCTATATTTCCTTCTATGTATTTTATGGTTTCAGGTCTTATGTCTAGTTCTTTAATCCATTTTGAGTTGGTTTTTGTGCATGGTGTGAGGTAGTGGTCAAGCTTCATTCTTTTGCATGTAGCGACCCAGTTTTCCCAGCACCATTTATTGAACAAACTTTCTTTGCTCCAATGCATAGTCAAAAGAAGAATTTTAAATTAGTTTAAGTATTTACTGTGTAATTCATTTTTTATTTTATATATATGAGTATCGACAACAGACTAGTCACTAGAAAGTGTATTGTTATACAAAGTGATAGCAAAGAACAATAAACATTTACTAATGCCACAATTTATAAAATAAATTTACATAATCTATCCCCCAAATTAGAAAATTGAAAGATTTTATCTTATTTTAGCTGAACAAGAGCACCTTTTATTAAGAATGAGAAAGTGATGTCAGGATTCAAATTTTGATGTTTAACAATGGATCTGGAGCTTTTGTTTTAATTAGGACGTTATCTTGCACTACAATTTTATAAGACAACTCTGGTTTAGATAGATGCATGTACAGTTACAGGATAGCATTGTTCATTCATTCAACACATTTTTATGGAAAGTCTGCCATGTGCCAGGTAGTATTCTAAGTGCTGGGAATACAGCAGAGAACAATATACCAAACTTTCTGTCCACGTGATATTTATCCCCTAGCAGGAAAGATAATTATAAACAAGACAAATTAGCAAAATATAGAGTATATTAGGTGGCACAAGTGTTATGAAGAAAAAGGTAGGCAAAAGGTGGGAGGGGAAGCCACGTGGCATAATCAGGGAAATAGAGTTCTAGGCAGAGGGAAGAGCAGGGGCTCAGCTATAAGACTGGCATATTCTTGGGAAGTTCAAGGAAACGTGGTCAGAGAGGTAACAGGCCAGATGATGAAGGAGATGGAGACTATATGCAACTTGAATTTAAGTATCAGGGAGACCCATTTCAGCCTTTTAAAGTGTGGACTGGGATAATAAAATTCATGTTTTAACACTATGCTGCTGTGTTTTGTCGGGGGATGGGGGAGTGGGCTCAAAAGCATGTGTCTTCAGGATCCATGTCATTAAGATCATAATGGCGCTTCTCAGACTGGCAATTTTCAGTTCTCCAGATGCCACATCTTGGACCCAGGTGTCTCCCACTTATCTCATTCACAAAGCTTTCCCCAGCTTCACTGTTTGCTGCTATAGAGATTTTAGAAATGATTGTTTAGGAACATAAGGCGCCTAAGGTGAAAACTACCCTGCAATTCCTATATCTGGTGGGTATATTAATATGGGCAGCAAGCAGAGAATGCCCATTATCTGAATATTAGATCTGAACCAATTTGAACCCTGATTACAAAGTAAAAGCAAGATGAAATCTTAATTATACAGGATCTTTTTCTCTTTCTTTCTCTCTCTCTCCTCTCCCACACCCCTCTTCCTTTCTCTTATTTGCAAAATACCTCTAATTTCTGGTGCCAGAGCCCATTGACATAAAAAGAGGGGCAAAAAAGAAACTTAGCAAGCTGATAGGAAAGCATGAAGGAATATTCTAAAAGAGGGGTCTTGCTTGTAAACATTGTTCTCACTATGTCAGTGTGGGGGGAGAGGTGCATCATGAAATTAATCAGGGCACACTTCCTCCAACAACCACATTTCCTTAATCCCAGCCAAATAAACAGCACTACAGTAATTACTTTAGCCAAAATCTAGATGTGACCTTTCATCTTTGGATCCTGTTTATTGGTAAGGAAAAGGAAAGATGTGGAAGGCAAAAGTGAGATGAAAGGAAACCAGATGGCAGTGTTATGACATTTGGTGGAAGCAGTGACAGGGGCAGAGATGAGGGGAATGAGTTAGAGACTGCAAGGTCACCAGAATACACGCTGTGACCTGCTTCTCTCCATGGGTGCCCCTCAATGACTCTTACCTGCTCATGCTACTGGCTACCTTGAGTGGGATTAGCCATTGGTTTCCAAACAGCCTGATTTCACAAGATGCACAGTCAAGATCAGGCCCTCGCTTCCTCTTGGATTCTTTCTAGATCTGCCTACAGTGTGCTAGTTGGTGGTAGGGGCTCATAGCAAAAGAAGGCGTTCAGATCTCAAGGCTGACCCTCCAGTCCTAGGAGAACAGTTTTGGGAGAAGAAAAGTAGACATGAAAATAGCAGGGCAGAAGGACAAAGAGGTGTGCAGTGGTCCTTCCACCTTTCACCTCCTGCCCCACTTCCTTCCTCATGTTTGGCATGGCAGGCCATGCGACCCCTTCCCCCACCCCTCAAACATTATCACACCTTGACTTGTAGTGTGGAAGGAGGCTCTGCAGTTGATTCTCACTCTTAGGAGGTATAAATAGGGGAAAATAGCAAGTGTGATCTGGCTAGAAGAGAAAATGGAAAGTGTCTGTCCTCTCGAGGGCTCCAAGGATAAAGAGTCACAGATATAATCAAAATATAATCAAATGAATTCTGCTTTTCCACCGCATTTTTCAGGAAGTGAATGCCAGTGATAGAGTTTAGTTGCTTAATGAATTCTGAATCCTTCTTTCTTCTCCTGGTTCCTGGGCCGGCTGGCTATGCTCCTCTGACATGAATAAATGCTGCTTGCCATGCCTGGACTCTGTCTCTCCTGTTAAAATGGGGAGCCTCCCATTACTCAGTCAGGCATACCTGCTTCCTGCTTCAGAGCCTCCGTTTCTTGGAAATAGCCTGTCAGGTCCCATCTGCTTCATGAAGCTGCCGGTCCCCTGAGAATAGGACCTCTACTCTGATCTCCTGTCAGATGCTGGAAACCCAGAAGGGAATAATCCTTCCAATCTGCCAGAAATTGCTTTTGTGCTATCAAGGCCTGCGTCAGGAAACCACAATATACTACAATATACTATACTCCAATGAAAATTAGATTTGTAAGTATACTATTTTCTTCTCGGGGCTTCTGGCAAAACTTTGTCTCGCCTTCCCTTGTAGGGAGGGCTGCAAGGGCTTTACATTTATAGCCATTAATAAGCAGGACTTTGCCTAACACAAACATTATTTTCCTCTATCAGGCAGGTGTGAATATAGTCCCAAAATAGACAAAACGTTTTTCACCATTGAAAAATGAAAGCTAAACTTCCACATCAGTTCCAAGCATGAAGTGGATTATAGCAGGTGCAATTAATTGCCAGTACATTTATTGGAACCTTGAAAACAATTAGCAAGTGTCCTAGTTGATATGACAGATTCATTAATCATTTACTATATTCCTGCAAATTGATTTATCAATCAAATAGCTACCTCTGATTGAATAACTCATGGCTGAGCTTATGGCTCGATTCATAACTGTGGTCTGTTTTTTTACGGGAAATCAGAGGCTTTAGCTTCATTTAGATCCCTTAGCTTCAGTGGTTCTATAGATTACACCTCAGTTTCTTGAACTTAGAGCCACTAAATCAATAGAAGGGGTTCACGAGGCAGACACTAAAATGGATGGAAACATGTCAGGATCAGGTATACATTCTTCAAAACAAGAAATTAGAGTGACACAAGGACAAATTCAGGAGAATGTCTGGAGGACAATGCAGGTGGGCCTCCGGAACAGCTAAACCTTGTCCAAGTCAATTTCGAAGTTGCTAGATGAACATACAGGCTTCTGGGAAATACAAACTACTCAAGGTCACTTAGCCATCCTCCTTATAGCACCTCTGACAGGTGGTGATCAGACATCTCCCTGAATTCTTATACTGATGGAGTGCTCGTGTTCATAACATTTTGGAAGGGTTTTAATAATCAGAATCTTTTTATTTAGAGTAAAAATTTGCCTCCTGTTCCTTTAATTACTCATAGAAAATCTTGCATCTTTCTAGGTGACCGCCTTCTTAATATTTGAAGATAGCTCTTCTAATCTCCTGAGTTTACTCTGCTCAAGGATATCATTTTGCCTGCATGATGATTCTAAAATGTCTTCTACATCTCCATTTTTTAAAATGCATTTTCATTTCCTAGGATTTCACCTGAAACATGGTGTCCAGATGGACCACAATACTTCAAGTGTAGAGTGAGCTCTATCTACCTTCATTGTTTGAAGTTCTGGGATCTTTTAATGCAACATAAGCCTGTATTATCTTTATTTGAAAATTTCAGTACATTGTTGACTTATATTGGGCTGACTGTCAACCAAAAATCTCTGAGGCTTTTCCTTGTGATCTTTGTTAAAACATGTATACCCTATCCCACTCTCTATTTGAGGCTACACATACAACCTTTTAAAGGAAGAAACCGAGCTTAATGCCAGTTTATTATGGTGATTAAGAGAAAGAGTTTCTGGATTTCAAAGTTTGCTCTCCTACTTAACAGCTATGACCAGGTACAAGGAATTTAATCTTATCGAGACTTAATTTTCTTATTTATATAACTGGCATCATAATAACACCTGTATCACAGGAGTGCTGTGAGGATTGAATGAACTTTACAAATTAATTTTTAGGGATGATTGAGATATAGGAAGCACTCCATAAATGTACATTATTACCATTTTAACTTCATTATTCATCACATTTTTTTCCTTCTTCCATTTTTACTATTTCTTTAAGGAAGAGGTAGATATGCTGAGTGCAACTGAGACAAATAACAACAAAAACCCTCAAACACCATCATTTAAGAGATAAGCTTTTTTGGGGGGTATTGTAAATTGATGCCACCATTATGGAAAGCAATATGGATATTCCTCAAAAAATTAAAAATAGAAATTCCATATGATCCAGATATCTTACTTTGGGTGTTGGGACAAAGAATATGACATTACCAATTCAAAGCAATAAATACACCTCCATGTTCATTGCATCATTATTCACAATAGCTAAGAGTTGGAAATAATCTGCCCAATGGCAGATGATTGGATAAGGAAGATATGATATATACACAATAGAATTCTACTCAGTTATATAAAAAGATGAAAGTCTCTTTTACACAACATGGATGTTTCTAAATGGCATTATGCTTAGTGAAATAAATCAGGTGGAGAAAGACAAACACTGTATGATTTCATTCACATGTGGTGTACAGAGAAGCCAAACTAATGGATGAATAAAACAAAAATAAATTTTTAGACTGTAAGACTATTTAATGGTTACCAGAGGGAAGAGGAGGTTCAGTTAGTCAGATAAAAAATCAATTGTATGATAAAGGACAGAACTGGGCTTTTAGAGGTGAACTTAATGTAGAATATAGAGATGCTGATTTTTTAATGATGCATACCTGCAATTTATATAATGTTACAATGTGATGTTACTTCAATAATAAGTAAATAAACAACAAATATAATGACAGAAGGCATATTTTCACTACCTGATTTCTATTCTTTTATAGTTAGAGGCAATATTATTCTATTTTAGAGGTAGTGCTCTACCCTCCCCCCCAATTCTTACCACTTTCATTTGACATTGTTCTGGGAGTCTAACCAGAGCAATTAGGCTTGAGAAGGAAAAAAGTGTGGCATCTAGGTTGGAAATGAAGAAACAAAAAAAGTTCATATTTGTAAATGACATGATATTGTATATAAAATATCTCAAGGAGTGACTTAAAAAAACCATTAGAATGAAGTATCCAGTTCAATAAGATGAATATACAAAAATGAATTGTATTTCTTTATATTTATGAGTAACCTGAAAATGAAATTAATGAAATAACTCTACTGCAATAGCATTAACAGAATAAAACACTTAGGCACAAGGTTTTAAAAAGACTCTCAATGTTATAAAACATTGTTGAAAGAAATTAAAGAAGATCTAAGTTATTGGAAAAAATATCTTATGTTCATGGAAGACATAAAATTGTTAAAATGGAAACACTTCTTATATCAGTCTTTAGATTTAATGAAATCCCTATGAGAATCCCAGAAGAATTCTTTGAAGAAACTGACAGCCTGATTCTAAAACTCATACAGAATTTTCAGGATCCCAGAATAGTCAAAACTCTCTTGAATAAAACAAAGTAGGAAGACTCACACTTTCTGATTTCAAAATGTAAGAAGTAGTGCTTCTTAGAATATAACTGGGTGAAAAAAAGAAAAAAATCTGTAGCAGGCTCAGTCACTTTATTTATTTTATTTTTTCATTTGAGCACTCATTATATGACAGGTAAATGAAGATCTGGTGCCATGTCCATGTGGAAGCCATATTGAGTGCCTTGATGCTCTTTAACAATTTAGTATATTTGTTGATACTTTTCTACTTGCTTCCCGTAGCTTATTCTAGCATCAACTCCTTTGAGCCTGAATATTTTTATACTAATGAGTACATTGTTGTGTTGCATAGAATTTCCTGGACTTTCCCTCATTCACTTTTTTTTTCTTAGGGCCTTCATGGAATAAAGAAAATTGTCTCAACTGCCCTAAAATCAGATTTCAGGATGGAATGTTGCTCATTGTCACACAGGATATAATAACAGTGGGTAAGTGGGTAAGAATTTAAGCTTTTGACACATACTAAAAAAACTAGCAACAACAAATATTGGTGAGGATGTGGAGAAAAAGGAACTCTCCTGCACTGTTGGTGGGAGTGCAAACTGGTCCAACCACTATGGAGAGCTGTGTGGAGATTTCTGGACCTACTAAACATAGAGCTTCCATATGATCCAGCAATTCCACTCCTAGGTATTTACCCAAAGGACACAGAAACATCAATTCCAAAGAGCACCTGCACCCCTATGTTTATAGCAGCACTGTTTACAATAGCTAAGCTTTGGAAACAGCCCAAATGCCCAAAAATAGATGACTGGATCAAGAAGATGTGGTACATATACACCATGGAATATTACTCAGCATTCAAAAAAGATGAACACATGCAATTTGCAGCAACATGGATGGTGCTGCAAGGGATCATGCTCAGCGAAATAAGCCAAAAAGAAAAAGAAAAATACCGGATGGTCTCACTCATAGCAGGAATCTAGAAAACTTAAATAAGGGACCAGGAAAATGAATAACTATAAGAAAGTGAAAATCAAAATCAACAAACAACTATGAACCAGAGACACTATATGGGGGGGTGGGGCGTGGGGAGGGGAGGGATTGGGGTCAAAATAAGGGGGTTGCAATTGTATGGGGAATATAAAAATAAAATTTATTTAAAAAAAAAAAACATGGGCAGAAGAGCTAAAAAACTTCTCTGAAGAGGAAAAAAAAAAAAAAAAGAATTTAAGCCTTTGAAGCAAACAGTCTTAGAGTTGAATCAAAACATCCCCATTTCTTAGAGTTGATCTTGGCTAAGAACTTGCTCAAAACTCACTTTTTTTCATTGGTGATACAAGGGTAAAAAATTACCTGGCTTATGATGAAGTGAAAGAAAACATTGTAAGGTGTTTAGTGAATTCTTGAGCAGATTATACTTATATTATCATAAGCTATCATTTAATTAAATTTAATTCAAAAATTCTGATGTCCTGCTAGGTATTAGATACTGAACCACACCAAAGGATAAAACAAAAATGATCCCTACCCTCAGGAACTTATGAATCATTCTTGGTCATGAACATTGCTGTCCTGGTTATCATTGTCTTTGTTATCATCATCATCATTAGCATCATCAATCTTTCTAAATATCCAAAGGCCACAAACATGGGGGAATCTATGGGTTCTTTAATTTAGTGAGTGCATGTTCTCTCCAAACTTTTCTTCCTTTTCCTGCTAACAGGTAAAATCAGGAAGGTAAATAGAAAATTTTATAGAAGTCCTGGTTCTATCAGGATATAAATTACAGTTATCCAGATAATTATAGGTTGTCAGAATGAAGATATTTTGGATATATCTAGTATAAGGAGAATCTAGCCACCTATCCAGGAGAATTGTAGTATATTTTCGTCATGGGGTCAATTCTCTCTCAACCTCTCTCTCTCACTCTTGTCCTCTTTCTCAATTTTATTCCTAATCAGTTGCCATCCATTTGCCTCTAAGGTTTTTGGCTTTTGGTTTTCCATTATAGTTATATATTTGTGACATACACAGTTACAAAATCCATTAAAATTTTTTGGGGGCGCAAGATAGTTTTCAATTGCCATTTACTGGTCAAAATTTATTTTGGTCAGCCTTAGAGATATTTACAGGGTTATGTTTATAACCCTGTATTCAAATTTCAATTTATTGATCTCTATTAACTGGAATATAGGTATTCTAGTCACAGCTTTGTGATAGAGATTCTTATTTCTTCTTTCTACTGTGACTGTTTTTCCAGGAAGTTCTTAATATGATGTCTGTTATATAAGATTATTTCAGTAAATGTTTGAATGAATATATCAATATTTATGCTTCAATCTCTGACACATTTCTCATTGGTTTTACTTCATAGAAGGGTTTCATGTTTTCAGATTCTCTTTGATGCTTTTGTGAACATCTTCTCACAGTATTCTTCCTATCATTATGATGCCATTTTTGTGGATCATATTTATGATTTATACCAATGTTTTCCAGGAATTCCCATTTTGGTATCTGCAATCATCATCCAGAAAAACAAATAATGCTTTTCAGTGTGACTATCTTTTTATTAATTCAATTTTTTTTGGTCCAAAGACACCACTTTAAAATGGTAGAGGTAAAAATTGAATATATGTACTCCAAAGTTTTTTTCTTTTCTATATGACACTGTATTTGCTAGACATACATTCCAGATTCACCCACAAGCTAGCAGATGTAAATATCTGCTAGTGAATTTTATTTTTTGGGGAGAAGTTTCACATCTGTATTCTGGCAAGATAGTTCACCTAACAGACTTGAGAGTAAGTATAGGGTCATTTCCTTACTCCTCAGCTAAAGACACTAAGCCTCATGAGTAATCTTGAGCTCCCGGGACTAACAATTTTCAACACTTGTCAGAGTTGCCAGATTTTAGGTTGTACTGTTTTATAGATTTTTTTCCTTCTTTTTGATTACAGTACAGTACTTGAAGGTACAGTTGAATGCATGAATATAATTATTAAAGAACCACTTGAAAATCAAAGAAATGTGTAGATTAAAAAATACAACACAACAGAATTTTCTGTAATACAGAGTTATCACAGGTAAATAATTTTTAAAGCAGCCTAAGTAAGGAAAGTCTGGCAAGGAATATCAGTGCTCATGGACCAAATACTATGTTTTTGTCTTTTTTTTTTTTTTTTGAGGCTGGAAGAAATTTTCTCACACAGTAATTGTTTTGTTTTCTTTTGTTTGTTTGTTTGTTTGTTTTTGGTCTTCTTTCTTTCCTCAGTTGTTCTCACTTTGCAGACTATATTATACTTATCTTTGAAGATTCCCACAGTAAATCTGTCAGAGGTAGTCTTGAAGGATCATTGGCTTGTTCCAGATTGCAATTTTTGTCTTTTGGTGACAATACATTTGTGAAAGGTTTATGACTTTCCTGACAGACACAGTAGTGGCTGAATCTGAATTTAAATACACCCAGTAGAGTGAGGGAAACAAGTAGTAATGCCCTTTTCATGCATGCAACATTTACTCTATTCAGTGTCTGAGCTCAAGATGACTTCTAAGCCCGCAGAGCTTATTTTTAATTCATTTTTAAATAAAAGTGTTATCACGTGAGTAAAGCAGTGAGCCAAATTTCACTTTAGTAAACCATACATTTAAGGAATACATTCAATTTGAAAAACCATTCCCATAACAGAAATTATTTTACTCTATTCTCAATGCCATGTTTGCATTTTTAATGAGTAAAGAGACTCTGACTGTCTTTAGGGCACTGAGATATAATGACCAATGTCAGGGCATTTGTGCTGTCAGGTTAGCTTTTGAAATTTTACATTGTGCGGCTCCCAGAAAGCTAATAAGCATTGCTGATTTAACAGGAAAAGGACAGTCCTAGCATCAAGGCAGACAGACCAGGAGTGTGATAAATAATGGAAGCTGGAAAGAAGCATCATGAGCCTGTTTTTTTCTCCCCCTCCTCCACATTTTCTTGGCTACAAATTGCCTTTTTCTGACACTTTATTTAAACTCTGTAATGTATCTAAAGAAGCCCCATTGTGAAAGAAAATGAAAACAATGTTGGCAAGAATTTGCTGGCTTTTATGTTAGCCAGATAGGGGATTCATGAAGACAATTCACAATGTTTACTAATCATTCAAGTTCACAAGAACAGTCTTTTTGTTGTTTGTCCTTGTACATTTAAGTGCAAATATGTCACACTCCCAAAAGTTGAACTTTCATATCTATGATTTATAAGATGGAGATTTTCATGAAATTCAAAATATGATATATTTATGAATATAGAAAATAAATATTGAATATACAGAAGGAAATCTAAAGCAGTTCATGCTTTGTGTCTGATTTTGATATATTTTGCCATTTCATCATGTATATCAGGTATATAGGAATATATACACATATATAAAAACAAAAATTTCATATATTGCTGTCAGTTAAGCATAACCTATTTTTAAATTACTCTATCAGGAGGAATATTTTAAACATCCCAATGGTCAATTTGGATCTATGTCTAAGGTTTCTGAGTCTGTAGTGCTCTCCTATGTGGGCCTCACCGTATTTCCAGAGTACAAATCCCTTGCCAATCTGGGATACAGGGACAGAGCTAATCCCCAAAGCATCCTAAACTTTGCAATCTCTTTATTTAGACACACATTATCATGCAATAATCCTGATTAATATAAAAAGCTAAATGATTGATCCTCATGACTGATAGCTTTCTTTTTTATTTTTTTAAAGATTTATTTTTATTTATTTATACAAGCACTGGGTACAGCCAGAAGCGCGGGAGGGTGAGAGAATTCACCAGAGCCAGAGCAGGGAACAGAACAGACAGGCCCACAAAATACACTGCTGAGGGGAGCAGGGCGCTGCAGGAGAGTTCTGTTGCGCCATGTGGGACCCTCCCCAGTGGCCGGGGATGGAACCGGTGCTGCAGAGGCTGCGAGCACCTTCGCAGCCCAGTGCTCAACCGCTGCGCCACCAGGGGAGGCCCCATGACTGATAACTTTCTAATGTGAAAAATACAAAGACTCTTGGTGATGACACATAGAGCAACATAT
Organism: Talpa occidentalis; assembly: GCF_014898055.3. Taxonomy (NCBI): domain Eukaryota; kingdom Metazoa; phylum Chordata; class Mammalia; order Eulipotyphla; family Talpidae; genus Talpa; species Talpa occidentalis. The sequence goes on along the minus strand of NW_023602073.1, from coordinate 122,047,705 downwards.
GTAAATGCATGTTAGTGCTGATTAGAAGAACTCTTTTTGCATTTATTATCACTTATATATGTGTGTATATATATGTGTGTGTATGTATCTATAGCTATATCTATATACACTTAAAAAATTCATGTAAATATTTGAGTGGAGGAGCTCAAAAAAGTCTTTAAAAGACCACAAAGTTTGTTGTCCTTTCTCATATTCAGTTATAGTATTACAACAGAGCTCCTAAAGCAAAGAAAAAAAGATCAAACATGATGAAAACAAGCATACATTACTGTTTGTATATGTATACATCCTTAGTTTTATCAACCAAGATTTTTTGCGTGTGCTAAAAATTCTAGGTGACAATATTCCATGTGTAAAGGAAGTAATTTATAATAAACATAGTTTTGTAAACTTTACAGGAGTTAGTCTTCACAACTTCAAAATTCTATAAAATTTATTATTTGTTTTTCTTTTTTAATGGAGGCAACATTGGTTTACAACACTGTATATGAACTATAGGTATGGAATCACATATATATTATGACCACATCCCCCACCAAGGGACCCACAGTCCTTCACCATAGTCCACTTAGCCCCCTCCCTACTTTGTTCTTCCCTTCTTGCTCCCTCTCACAGCCTCAATTCAACAGTAAGATTTCTAGGGTTTGTTATCATTTTGGTTTTATCTGACCATTTGTTTTTTTTTTCTCTATATTCCACATATCAATGACACCATCTGGTATTTGTCTTTTTCCTGGCATTTTGCTTAGTATAATCCCTTCCAGTTCCATCCATGTTATCACATATAGTAAGAGTTTATTTATTTATTTATCTATCTATCTATTTGTTTATTTATTTATTTATTTAATAGTTGAGTAGTATTCCTTTGTGTATATATGCCACATTTTCCTAATCCATTCATCTGTCTTTGGGCACTGGGGTTGTTTCTACAATTTGGCTCTTACAAATAGTGGGTGCAATGAACGTAGATGTGCAGACATCCCTTCAAATTAGTGGTTTTGCATTCTTTGGGTAGTGGAATTTCTGGATCATATGATAGATCTATTTTTCATATATTGAGAAAGTTTTCCACAGGGGCTGGCCCAGTCTCATTCCCACTAATAGTGTATGGAGGTTCTTTTTTTTCTACATCCTCACCAATACTTATTGTTTCTGTCTTTTGATATGGACCATTCTCACCAATGTGGGACTCTATCTCATTATAGCTTTGCTTTGCATTTCTCTGATGATAAGTGATGCTGATCATATTTTTCATGTGCTTGCTGGTCATCTCTATGTTTTAATTTCTGTATTTATGTATCAGGAAATCCCTGGTGGTGCAGGCGGTTGAGCCCAGTGATGCGAAGCTGTCTGCAGTCTCTGAAGCACAGGTTCCATCCTGGTCGGCCAGGGAGATACACACATGTCGTGGCAGATCTCTCCTGTTCTGCCTGCTGCTCCCCTCAGCAGTGTATTTCAGTCAGTCTGCCTGTTCTGTTCCCCACTCTGTCTCTAGTGAATCCTCTCACCCTCCAGAACATCTGACCTGTACCCTGGTTCTTGTATGCATGAATAAATAAATCTTTTTTAAAAAGGAAAGAAATGACTTCTACAGGAATAGCCTGAAGTTTCTTTTTCTTGGAATTCAAATAAAGCACCCTACTAGTCTATTATCTGAGGGTAAAAAACCAACTTTTTGTGCTAGAACACCCAGTTTATTTAGGTGCATTTTTCCCTCTCAGTTTAGTTTCTGCCAGATATTTTTTATCTCACTTGTTTTACAGGTTTTTAAACCAGTCTTTAGGTAAATGCCACTGAGTTGAATTGTAATTGTTTTGGGGGTACACACTTTCATAATTTTGGTCAGTGAGGGCTTCTATCTTTTAACTTAATTATTTATTCATCTTTGAAGAAGACTGGTAAAAATAAAATTGTGTCATCCATTTGCAAACTGAGATCTACATCAATAATCTGATATGCAAAAGAGACAATGCCATGTTTTATATATAATGTCCTCTTCCCTGTGTCTATAATTTAATTTCTCAGTTGTGATGAACCTCTTGCTTTTGGCTAAGAGTTACTGATGTAACTCAACACCTGGGTTTTTATTAATGAGATTTTGAGTGAGCAAAAGTAATACTAATCAATTCAGAGGGAAGTATATTTTTAAATGTTCTTTCCCACATCTTGGTGAGATTCTATTAAAATATTTAATGCATGGATTATTTTCCCTTGTGACTTCCATGATTTTACCTGATTTTTCATCTAATTCCTATAATGTTCATCCATAGAACAATGATTGGAGTCTCTCACTTAAAGAGTAAAAATAGGTTATTCTGAATATTATTAAACCATATTGGAAGTCATCAAAATGTGAAATTAAAAATATATCCATGAATCATCTTTATAAACAAATATTTCTTTTAGTATTTTCTATGAGCAAGGAATTCAGATAGATTTTAACTTACTTAACTAATACCATGCAAGAAAAAAAACCTTAATTTTCCTGTATTTTAAAAATATAATACCAATAAAAAATGTACTTTATTGATATCATGTTTACTATATTCTGCAGAATTTTGATTATAAAAAGAAGATTTTATACATTGAACTTTTTTCCAGCAATGTGAAGTTCAAGATACAAATACTATGCTTTGGTCTGAGACCTATTTTTAATAGTTAAAATATGCTCTTCCTTTCATCACTTATGTAAGATTTTATATACCACTGACCCATTTTAGACTACAGAGCCCATGTGCCATAACCAGTCCTCACAGATAGAAGCAGTAAAGTATTTGCAAAAGGACACAGAAGGAATACATAGGGAATCAGCAATATGGAAGGCTGTTCCCAAAGAGAACAAATTCCATAACCCCTAAACTATGAAATACATGAAAAGAATGAATAGTTACATATTTACTCAAAATACCAAAAATTCTTCTGTCCCCATGTCTGCAAATGAAAACGTGAGTTGAAAATGTTAACTTTCGGGCCTCCCCGGTGGCGCAGCGGTTGAGCGCTGGGTTGCGAAGCTGCCCGCAGCCTCCGCGGAGCCGGTTCGATCCCCGGCTGCTCCCAGGCCACCGGAGGAGGGTCCCACATGGCGCGCAGACCTCTCCTGCCGCCCGCTGCTCCCCTCAGCAGTGTACTTCGGTCCTTCTGCCTGCTCTGCTCCCTGCTCTGGATCTGGTGAATTCTCTCACCCTCCCGCGCTTCTGACTGTACCCAGTGCATGTATAAACAAACAAACAAAATAAATAAATAAATTAAAAAAAAAAAAAAAAAAAAAAAAAAAAAAAAGAAAATGTTAACTTTGTAATGTTGAAAAAAAATGATCACAGAAGCTGCAGTGAGGATGAAGAGATCAGGACACAACACAGATTATTATTCCAGGTGCTGGAGGACAATATTAATATCTGACATCTACTGATGGCTTGAGATATGCCAGCCACTGTTCTCAATATTATTGTCCCCTCAACCTTTTGGAGAGATACTGCAGTTGCTGATCTATGTAAGATTTCTCTTTCCAGATATGCTACAATGACCTCTTCCATCCCACATGCTCTTTTGCAATGTGATCTCTTACTTGCTCCATCAGGCTGTGACATCTAACCCTTCACCCCAAGAATCTGGGATTCTCAAGTCTAAGTCATACAATTCTTGCTTTTTGACTCTTGAGTATCTCAAAAAGCATTCTCCTGGAATTCTCTGTCCCTCCACACTAAGGGGCTGTGCTTAGGTACAACATGTACAAGGTACATGGAGAGGTTAAGAGTAGACACAATGGCTCACCTCCCAACTGTGACCCAGCAGCAGCTACCATCAACTGCTACCGGTGTGAATGAGTCACCTCTGGGCCCACCATCATCTGACTGATCTCCCCATGCCAGAACCTTCTAGCTGAGCCTGGATAACTCACAGGTTATCCCCAAGAGATAATAAATTGTTGCTTTAAGTGACTAAGCTTCAACCTCAACTATCTAGATTGCACTTCCATTTTACAGATGGGGAAATTGAACCACTAAAAGGATGAAAAATTGCCCAAGGTCACACAGTTAATAATTGGAGTTGGACTTGGAGGGTCCAAGTCCCCTACACTCTCCCTACACAGTGCTCTAAGAAGAAAGGCAGGTGGATGATTAGCAATAACTAACAAAGTGAATAAACAACAACAAAAAGAAATAACCTAATTTAAAAAAATGGGTAGAAGAGTTAAATGGACATATTGTGTGTTATTCCTGGCAGGACAGAACTGTGGCCGGCATGGGTGACTCTGATGATGTTCTGCAGTAATTATCCTGTTCCTAAATAAATTCCTTTCCTTTTTCCTATTGACAATGACTCCCCCCAACCCCCTGCTGTAACTGTGCAGTTGGACAGGGAAATTAAAATGGCAAATCTGATACAGCTTTGAAAAATACAGTACATAAATTACGATCACATTAAGATGATTACAGCAAGGAATGACAGTCAAAAGTAATGAGAAAAGGACCTCTTTTCTAGAGAGCAAAGCAATTATTCTGCATGATTGTAAATTGGCTGTAAATCTAAAATACACTGCCTGCCTACTTCTCACGCAGAACTGGTATTGCTATGTCCGCTATGTCATTGTTACGTTACTTAATGATCCCAATTATTTAAAAATTAAGCACTGGGTACTTCATGACACGGTATTTATTATATTCATGTGGAGCCGATTTCAACTTTCCTTCAGGTTAGCACAGATTTTCATGACTCCATCCCATGCCTTTGATATTTTCCCTGGAGCTGTACTTTCTTTATGCTAACACTTTTAGTGAAAATTTCCAACATAAAAAATTAAAAAGGTCAATTTTATGATGAAGCACAGTAGCTTAGATATTCTAAATGGCACCCTAGATTCAAGAAGCTAATTGCTTTTTCTTTGCACAACTCTCTGAAGTGCCAACAGTGCACATTGGCCTAGACAAAACCAGGATGCATCTCTCTTCTGTTTCAAGGTCCACTGGGACTTCCTAAGATGAGTGAAGCCATAAAAAAATAGAAATCACCTGGAGCCTGTGAAAATTATAATCGAGTAAAACTACAATTATGCCAGCCTTCATCCATCTGTCTCTGTGCACGTGTTCCATGTTTCATCACCTGTTTGGTCACAGGTGTACTTTTAATCAAGTCAGAAATGGCACAATACAACCAAACTAAGACTTCTGAGTATAGGACACACATATCATTTCTGGCTCATTTAGATGAACCAGCTGCCAGAGATGGATTACAAGTCGATGTACTGCTGCTGTGGGAAGTATAGGAATTATAAGGGCAGGTCTAAAAGAAGGACTGGGTTTTTCCCTGGAGGAAGTATTTTAGAAAACAATATTTGGGGCGGGCCTTCCTGGTGGCACAAGGGGTTAAGACGCAACCTATGAAGCTGTCTGCAGCCACTGCAGCAGGAGTTCGATCCCCGGCCAAGGATCTACCCACATGGTGCAGCAGACCTCTCCTGACTCACCCGCTGCTCCCCTCAGCAGCGTATTTCAGTCAATCTGCCTGTTCTGTTCCCCACTCCGTCTCTGGGAATCCTCTCACTCCCCACAACTCTGGCCTGTGCTCCAGTTCTTGTAAGCATAAATAAATAAATTTTTTAAAAAAAAGAATATTTTATGGATCTCTGTTGGTATACAATAGAAATATTACTCTCTCTATGTTTTATAAGGATAATAAAGTTTAGCAATTTGGGGGAGAGACAACACAAACAGGAAAAGTTGGCTTAAATGCTATAAATAACAAAAGCCTGTTAACCTATATTTACTTGTGCAGGCTTGAAATCCTGCATTAGTTTCTGCTGGAGTTTGTAAAAGCATTGCTTATGTAGACTAAGTATTAAAGTGTCATAATGTTTATCATTAGGAGAGCTCTAGTGTAGTAAAGACACATAAGTGCACTTAAAGCTGCAATACAAAAAACAAATATTTCATATTATGTAACAAATTATGAACTAAAAACTCAAGATCTAGATTAGGTATTAGATGGTTAATGAGCCACTCAATAAAAAATTATTGAATAACCAAGTACTAAGCAGAAAATACTACCAATTAATTAAGTTAATTAAATCTATCAATATGAAATGTTTGTCCTTATTCTTCTGATTCCACACCTCATTCTGCCACTATTGCTGCCATAGATATTACCATTGATCAGTTACTTTTGCAATTGAAAATCTAGTTAATTTGTTTTGGCCACCTGAAGATCTAAGGATTCTGCAGAAGCTCAGGTTATGTCTTCTATAATGTGATTATATTGCACTCTAATTTCAAAAAGTCTTACAAGACACAAGATCACGGGAGAAAACCAATTAATATGATTTATAGTTCATAATGGAGATGACAGAGGTGATGTGAAAATAAGTCACTGAAGGTTGTGCAGTGAGTCAATAGAAAAGATTCCATTTTTCCAGCTGCCTTTGCTTACTGAGGCACTTCCTAAGCTCGCTGGGAACCCACTCTCATAAAAGAGACAAAGAATAAACAATGGCCTAAAAAAAGTCCTGGTTCTGCCAGGTGTAGAACAAGTTCCCCAAATTGTTTTATTTCAAGCTTCTTGACCTATACAGCAACTGCCAGTAATTTTCCTGCATAACAGAGATCCTTTTACTTTTCCATACAGATATACAGTCAAGACCATGAGACAAAGTGTCACTTGTTTGGAGTCTCAAGAGGGACCTGAAAGTGGCTGTAGTTTCAGCAATTTAACTTGTTAAGGTGACCTAGAAAGTTGCGTGTTTGTTTCTGTTTCTAGGAATTTTCTGTCTTCCCATAACAAGAGCACAAGAAAGATTTGTGTATGATACAGGATGTGAAGGAGATGCCCATTATTTGCTCCAGAAGAGAGCAAATCTGGGGCATATTTCCAATGTCAGTGCTCAATGCACTGGAGGTAGCTTCAGGGAGGGACACAGAATGTGGACAAAACTCTGAAATGAAACCGATTTGTATTGACCCCTATCCCTACAAAAACCTATATGTTCTTTGAGATCTTCCACATCAGCAAAGTCTTCGTTCCATTTTCTCTTTTTATAATGTGATTCTAAAACGTAGTATTTTTTAATGCATCATAGCTCTGGAAACAAATGACTTCCCAAATCACAAGACAGGTTGCCCAGTATCCTCCAGACCTAGGATTTAGGATGTACACGGTCTAGGATTTTGTTATTCAGACCACCGTTATAAAGATGGGATATTGTTCTTTGGAAATGCACAGAACAATATTTAGACCTTCTAAAGCTCTCAAAAGTGGGATTTAGTGGGATAACATGGAAAATATTTGCAGGAGAGTGATGGAATGTTTCTATTTATCTGAGACTCATTCTATCACCCAGGTAACAAGATCCCTGCCCAGAGAAATCCCCTGAGTGTGTTTGGAAGGTTGGGGTTTAGGGTTAGTCTGTTTTTCTGACATATGCATGAATCTAAATCTTCTGTAGAATAAACTATTTTCAGAAGCAGATGCAGAGAGGGCAGTTTTTTAATTCCTGACAAACCACAAAGTATTTCCCATATTGACAATCTGTTTTTCTTCCTGGGCAGGCTACAGTAGCAGTAAATCCTATTACACTGATCAAAGTCAAATGAAGACACTAGGAGAGAGAGAGAGAGAGAGAGAGAGAGAGAGAGAGAGAGAGAGAGAGATTTGATTCTTCCATACTCCTCTCAAAAAATACTGTCCAAAAAAGGGATAGGGCAGGGAAGAGCTGCTTAACATGTATACTGCTAGAATAAGAGCAAAACTCAATTCCACAAAAAAAAAAAAAAAAAGAAAGACAACAGAACTTCTATGTACCTATTCATATATTTCAGGTAAAACAAATGCAAATATTTTCATTAAATCAACTAGTACATTTAACTGTGCAAATATAGCCTTTACCTCTATCAATAAATATTCAGGTTAATTTTCTAGATAAAAAATCCATTTCATGCTAGCAGGAATACAGTGGAAAGTGGCTCCTGGCCACACATTTCCAGTACCAAAAATAACCATATGGCGTTGAATGTGTGCAGGTCATTCTGGAGATTTACAGTAATTATGTCATGATGTGGTTATTGTTATGGATTCAGAGATCTTTCTTGTCTCTCTACCTGCTTTGTTCAAGAGCAGCTGCTAGTTTCAAGCTGTTGTCTGTTTCCAGCACAGAAGCTGAATGAAGAAGTGCTTTCTAGGGAAGTCATGTTCCAAAGCAGGAACAGTAACAATAAACGGATTCAATGGGCGAACACAAAGTTCACTGGGCAAAAGTCTGGTAATCAGCCGGTGCTAATTTAATGCTGCTGGTTCCAATTGGTAAATAACACTGCCTCTGCAATTTATGCAGAGTTGAGAGAGATAGGGAATCTATTTAATGTATTTAATGGACAGAAGAATAGAATACCGCTTTGCAGAGTGCCTGATTGCAATGGTTTCATTAAAACAATTGCATGAGTGAATCTCGGTTACTATTCCTACTCACCATATGTGCCAGGACAGCAGAATTGTGGATGCCAGGGCACATAACAATCCATTAATTTTTGCAAAAGAGTGCTCAGGAAAGATATAATTGTTTAACTATACACCCTATATTAAGTGTTCATATATACAAACAGAATTGCTTTTAAGCAAATGCCTAAAACACTTGATGAAATGGTGTGTATGAGAGGCAGATTTACAGTAATTGTGTTGGGTTACAGTTTTTATGACATGGTATCTGTTCTTCCTTTTTAAAAAACTTTTTAAAAAAGATTTATTTTATTTATTGATACATACAAGAAACTGGCAGGGAGCGAGAGGATTTACCAGAGACAGTGAGGAGCAGAACAGGCAGATCTGCTGAAATACACTGCTGAGAGGAGCAGTGGATGAGGCAGAAGAGAAATGCTGCATTGTGTAGTTTGCTCCTTGGCCAGATCAAACTCATGCCTGCTGCAGTGGCTGGGGATAGCTTGATAGTACTGAGACTTTAATCCCTGCACCACAAGGGAGGCCCTAAAAAATGATGTTTTATAAATTTTTAAAATGTGACTTTTTTTCTTCTTATACCATATACATAGGATTGAAACAGATGCAATTCAGGGCAGTTTATTTCCTGGTCCCCTGGGATTATTAGGGTGCCCTTTCCCCAGGGGTCCAGAGACAGAAAACAAAATTAGTGGGGGTTATAAGGAACTATATGCCCATGTGTCCATGGTCAGCATCTCTGGACCTCCTTGGCTTCCCCTGGCACACTTCCCTTTGTGTACCCCCATGCTCAGTCACACAAAACCTGGCCTTCTCCCCCCCTTCACCTGCTGCTCCTGAGTAACTCCTACCCATTTTTCAAGTCTGAGTCAGGAGTAACTCACCTGCACCCCTGCTTTTCTGATCTCCCCATCATGGTTAAGTGCTTTTTATCAGTATTACCCTATTTATCAGGATTTTTTCCCATATTACTACTTAGCATCATGTAATGTCTTAAACCTGAAAGATACTGCCAAGTATATTTGTGTGCAAAAAGATGTTGTCCTGACTTAGAAAATTTCCAAATGGATACTTTTCTAAGGATGACTCCAGAGAGAGGTTCAGTGTGTATCAGTGTCTATCAGTACATCATTAAATATCAGGTACAGGCTTCAACCTGTCTCCTTAACTCCTGCACTGTGACGATGAACATTCATAGGAATGAGTTCAAATTATCCTTGTTGAAGTGACATAATATATACTACTATATATGTTATAAATTACATTATTTTCAACAAATAGTTTGGGTATTTGAAAACCACAAAATAATTATGTTTCCCATATCAAATGCATAGCTCATCTTGTGTTAACACTGGACTCTGTATCACATAGCTGACTGTTGCAGAAAGTTATCTTAAATATAGGGACCCAAGAGTTTCCATTATAATCATACCGTCTTATATTTGATGAGAGAAATATTCACTTTAGCTTTGGGGAGTTAATTTATTTGTCACCCATTTACCTCACCTAGCTTTATGCTTATTTTTAGAATAAGAGATGAGGGAGTGGCAGATAGCATCTTTATCAGAATATGAACACTGTAACTCAATGACTAGTGTCATTAACAAAGCTGAGTTCATTTACATAATGGCTTTGTGAATAATAGCAGAGATATTTTTATTTATTCATCCCACCCTAATATTTTTATTCCTTATGAAAATATTAAGAAATAAAGCTAACTTAGAATATTACTTCTCTGACATCTTGGTGGATTATAACTGATTGTAGGCATTAAATCAGTATTTCAAAGAAAGGCAAAAAGTATTAGCAATATAAAAAACAAATATTTCATATTATGGAGTGGGGCGGTAGAGGGTTGGGGGTTTGGCAGGATTATTGAAGAAATGGAAGTCCTCTCCAATATGGCAGCAGACAGATGGTAGGAGGGCCCCCACGACTCCTCCCTCCTGTAGTTCACGACTTTGCAGTTTTCACTGTGGGTGCAGCCTTTGACTTGCTTTTAACCAATAGTATTCAGGGAAAGTGATAGGACGTAGGTGTTTGTAGGTGTTTGCATGTTCTTGATTACCTAGCTAAGGTTTTAAGGCCTGTCTTGCAGAAGTCTCTGCTGGCTGGCTGGCTTCAAGAAGAAAGCTGCCATATTTAAACCTCCTGTGTTAGGAGGTATCTTAATCTGTTTGGGCTGCTAGAACAGAGTCTTATAAAGTGGGTGGCTTGTAAATAACAGAAATTTACTTCTTACAGTTCTAGAAGCCAGATGTCCTAGATCAGGGTGGCAGCCTAATTGGGTTCTGGAAGGGCTTTTTTTTTTTTTTTTTAAAGATTTATTTATTTTTATACAAGAGCTGGGGTACAGGCCAGATCCGCAGGCGGGTGAGAGGATACACCAGAGACAGAGTGAGGGACAGAACAGGCAGACTGACGAAATACATGGCTGAGGGGAGCAGCCTGCCAGACAGGAAAGGTCTGCCATGCCATGTGGGATTCTTGCCAGCCGGCCGGGATCGAACCCACACTGCAGAGGCTGTGGACAGCTTCACTGCGCAGCGCTCAGCCCACTGCACCACCAGGGAGGCCCCTGGAAGGGCTCTCTTCTACTGACTTCTCACACATGACTGAAAGCAGACCAAGAGAGAGCAAGATCTCCTTCTTTTCTTAAAAAGTGCAGTTAGACCCATTCATGACCTAATTATCTTTCAAGATCCTACCTCACAATGGGTATTAGGAATTCAAAAAAGAATTTTGAGGGCCTCCCCTGGTGGTGCAGGTGGTTGAGTGCAATGTGGTGAAGCTGTCCCCAGCCTCTACAGTGCCGGTTTGATCCCTGCCGCTCTCAGAGCAACCCACATGGGCGAGCAGACCTCTCCTGTCTCGCCCGCTGTTCCCCTCAGCAATGTATTTCGTCAGTCTGCCTGTTCTGTTCCCCACTCTGTCTCTGATGTATCCTCTCACCCTCCCGTGCATCTGGCCTGTATCCCGGTTCTTGTATAAATAAATAAATCTTAAAAAAAAAAAAAAGACAAAAAAGAATTTTGAGGAACACAATCATTTTGCCCATAACAGGACACCCACAATGCACAATGCACTGCAAGCAGCCTCTGGAGCTGTGGAGACCTTTTAACTGACAGCCAGCAAGAAACTGAAGTCCTCATTTCCATATCCACATGGAACTAAATTGTGTCACCAACTTCACTGAGCTCAGGAGGGCTTCTTTCTCTAGCCAATCCTTAGATAAGACTACAAACCTGGCCCAAACATTGTTACTTTGTGAGAAACTCTGAATCTAAGTCTCAGATAAGCCATGCCTAGAATTCCCACAGATATTGTGAGATAATAAATGTATGGTGTTTTAAGCTGCTAAATATCTGGGAAATCCACAAAGCAGCAATAAATAACTATTTCTGGCTTAGGGAAACAATTGCATTTTAGTAGTCAAGGTACCTTACCTTTCTGAATTGTGTTTTGCTTTATTCATAAGATGAAGGAGTTCAACTCAAATAACTCCCATGTCCTTTCTAGTCTGAATTTATCTAAATGAGTTCTCAGGATAAAAAAAAAATATATATATATATAAAATATATAGGATTTTTTTATTGTGCATTTGTATCTTTGTTACGTACAATGATACTCACTTTCCATACATTTTATTTGACTTTCCAAAGTTATTCTTTGTCAACCCCTTTCTAAAAGATGAGGATACTATGATTACAAGATTTCAATTATTTCACAAATGAGGAAAGCTGGTGAGATTCAGAAATGTGATTTGCATGCAGATCTGACAGATTACAAATCTTGTGCAATTAACCAACCCCTTTCATGGGAATAGATAATGATGCAATGACAGTTTGTGCCAGAAGTAAGCTTTGTCTCTAAGGATTCCTGAGAAAGCCAGGGTAAAATAGAATTGGGAATAGTACCTATGTGGTTTACATATAATAAACATGAATATTGAAATCCTTTGAAGAAACTAACAATCATATATATCATATGTTCTATACCAATTTCCAGTTTTTTGGTCAAGAGTCTAATAACTTTCAGTATTCTCCTGGTTTAGAGTACGCACTCCTTGTTTTGGCTTTTTTTTTTTTTTTTTTTTTTTGAAGGTAAACTTTCTTGACGTTACCTTACTTACACAGCGGATTGACCAGAACAATTTCTAAAATCTCTTCTAGTTTTAACATCCTAAGTTTGTATTGTATCTAACTTGATTTGCTTTGCACAACTTTTTGAAAACAATCCCACATATAATATGGTTAGCAAGTTTTTAGTGTTCAGCTTTGAACAATCACAGATGGCTCAAACATTGAGAAACCACTGCATTAAGCAATCATATTTAATTTTTAATGTGTCTTTTGTCACTAATTATTATTCTCTGCCTTTGTAGTTTAAAGTAGAATCGAATCACCTTTCCACAAGGACTAACAGGCAGAACATTTTTTATGTTGCTCAGATCTCAAATCACTTGTGTCTCATATGAGAGACAGCCAAAGAATCTAATTATTTATAATTTTTCAGTCTCTTATATTCAGAAATCCCAATCCAGTTGATTTTATACCTGTACCCACATGACTTTCAATAACACATGATAAATGCAAAAAAGAAAAAAAAACCCAAAACTCTCATTTCTGTGAGAATATAGAGCCAGAAGTTACCAGTCTTAGCTGAGAAAATCAGAAAAGATGACTTATTTGAGCTGGATCTTATAGGGAGGCTAATGGTCTGCGTGATGGAGAAGGAACAGGGAGAAGAATCATGCTTTGGAATGAGATAAAGCAGACTCAAGCTCAGAAGTACCAAAGAGGAGGGAGTAGCACAAATGGAGCTGGGTCTTAAGTCTGAAATTGTGGCATTGGATATAATTTTTTTGTCTTTCCCTGTTTACCTTCTTGTGTAGAGGGCAAAGTAACAATATTTGCCAAACATTGGTTAAGTGACTGGCTAGCTAATGAACAAGACAGAGGTATAAAATGGGGAACACATTATGAAGAACCTTGTGTTCAGACTAAGAGACATATTTTCATCCTCTAGGCTAAAAGGAACCAATTGCCATGGTTAAATGTATCAGTTTTTCATTCTGGATTCCCTTAGTGGGTTCATTATATGTTTTATGAAATTTCTCTCTATTCAATTTCCTTCCAAAATGATTCAAAATACTATATGATGGGAATGGTTTATCAACACTTTGCTTTGCTAAGGCAGTGACAGTCAAATGTTAGAGTATATTTGAATCATCTAAGCGACAGTTAAAACAGATTTCTGGGGGCCTTCCTGGTGGTGCAAGGGATAAAGTCTCAGTACTATGAAGCTATTTGCAGCCATTGCAGTACTAGTTCGATCCCCAGGCAGGGAGCTACCCACATGGCGCAGCAAACCTCTCCTGTCTCTCCCACTGCTCCCCTCAGCAGTGTATTTCAGTAGATCTGCCTGTTCTGTTCCCCACTCTGTCTCTGGTGAATCCTCTCACCCTCCACATCTCTGGCCTGCACCTCAGCTCTTGTATGCATAAATAAATAATAAATCTTTACAAAAAAACCCATATTTCTGGGTCCCATCACACAGTTTTGAATTTAGTAGTTGGAGTAGGACTTGATAATTTACATGTTTAACAAGACCCTAGGTGCGGCTAAAATTCCTAGTTCAGGCAGCACACTTTGAAAAACCCAGTACTAAAGAATCTCCAGCACAAGTTGTTAGACTGTTAATTGCTATTTGTATATATTTTTGAAATCTAAAATGTTTAGCAGATTCATACAAACACAAAATTTCAGGCAGACAGTTATTTTCTTATCGCCTTGAAGATAACAGATTGTAAATATAAGCAATTTTATGGATTGAGTACATTCCTGAAATTTTATTTATATGTTGAATTGTGCTTTTATATCACTAAGGAAACAAACCTTTCCTCCAGAGAGAATGATATTTTATGATTATAAACACCCTTAGTTTGCTGGTTTGTATGATTTTATTGTTTAGAAAATTGTTTTCTTATCTGGGGACGCCTCTGTAAGGATCCCACTCTCCTTTAGAAATGCAGTGATTTTTACTGGGTTGCAGGGAGCCTCCACTTTCTACAATACACTCAGAATCCCATATAGACAAGCCAGAACCATGTAGGTTTCACCTCTTCCCTTCAAGTCCAGATCTCCTTGCATAGTAACTGTCTCTCCTACTTGTGAATAAGAACAGCTGCCCCTTTTGTCTCTGCTTTTGAAGCCAGTGCATATGCTTGAATGATGGACTAGAGGCTGCTGTTGGCTCTTCATGTGCTGAGTCCGAGGGGGATCAAATCAGGTACTGGTCATCCACCCACCTGTGAGGCTAATAGAAGGTGTGAAATGCTACTACTCAACCTCCAGAGACTGTTCTCCAAGTGGCTTTCCTATCTCTCTGAGCCTCTCACATAGAATCTGCTTAGTAGCTGCATTTCCACACTCCCTTCTTCCACAGAACTCCAGGTAAGACAAGCAGTGTCTATGGGTGGAGGACATACTGACATGTAGGCAGCACAAGAATGACATTGGGATCAGATCTGGATACAGAGATAATCCAGATAACTACAGGCAATTGAAAGTACATAGAAATGTAAAGAAATGTTAGGAAAGTTTCCCTTGGACTGAGGCTACCTGAAGGGGTGTGTGGGGTCAAAGGGAGAAGAAAGGGGTTTAATGGACCTTGGTGGGGAGATTTTTGGTGCTTTGGTGGTAGGCGCAGTACGAGAATATACATTTGTGGTGGTGTGAAGCTATCCCCCTGAGACACAATTATACAGTTAAGCATATGTAAGTCACCATTACCTCTGTAAACATGGTTTAAAAAAATGTTTTCACTGGGCCCATATTGATATATACTTAGCCTGTAGCCCTCAGGAACAGAAATTTCTGTTCTCCATGTTTGCATGAAAAGGGATAGGAACAAGTGATCCTTTTTCTGCTAATGGAGTGTGAATGCAGCAGTGAATTAACACCTTTTATTATGGATTTATTCTGGTTCCATGAATGGCACAGGTGATGTTTCTCCTGTCAAGTATTTGTTTATTCCAAAATGTGTTTGAAGAAGAGGGTAGGTAAGAAATCAAGCCTAATATTGACTTACAGAACAGTGCATATTCCCTTTACCTCTAGAGTTGAAAATTCATCATGACATATGCTGGCTGCACAGTCAAAACTTATCAACACCCACAACTTCAGAAGCATGATGGGATACCTCTGTAGGAGCCACATCCTCAGCAGATGCGGTTTCACTTGTTAAGTGCAGGGCCCGAGTAAAGCAAAAAGTAATCCTTCTATACTTGGGCATATTGGGAGGTTTAATTGGCCTTCCATATATGGAGTGATTGGAGAGGTTTCATCTTGCCTCATAAAATTAAAACAAACCATTGTTAAATAAAATATAAACAACAACAACAACAACAACAACAATGAAACAAACCATTGTTTAGTATGGTTCATAGTTCTTTGTTGATAATTGTGATTTTAAGTCAGAATACATCAATCTTTATATTAGAAAAAAATGATCTCTACTGTATTTAATATGTAGATCAATTGGAAAAAATTTATTCAAGTCAGCAAATTTGTTTGTAGTTTATCATGGGTTTAGGAAGAATTTTTTTCCCCTTGGACTGAAATACCTTTAAATAATATTTGCTTACACAATTTTTTCTGAGGCTTAATCCTGACTTCACAAATTAAGATCCTATGGTTGTGAGACCTTAGAGATAAGTTGGTCTTTACTGTAAAAACTTCTTGTCACTTAATCTAAAAGTTAGAATTTCAGTCAATTTTTTTTTAATATTTATGGCCCTAGTCAAACACTGTGATCCTTTTATAGATCATAAATGTTTTAATGGATGAATACTATGACCATTTGCAAGTGTATGGTGTCAATATCTTTTTCAAACAATTTTTTTGAAGTTTTCTGACTTATGGCTACAATGTTCTCCTTCCCACAGTGGATAGTAGTCATTAAAATTTGGTATCTCTCTGATCATAGCTCTCTGATTCTTTAATGATCAGCTAGCTCAGGCTAATTTGTCCTTTACTCTCTTCACCATTTCATTTTTGTCACTGATAATTTTTATTCCTAAAAGAAAAGCTCAGATTAAAATATATGTGTAAATGCTTGTGGGATCTGAAGTAAATCTTTGTTTCTCTGAGAATGTGCACATCACACTCTCTTCCAGGGTTTTCTGTCCTCTTTACAGTTCTCTGACATTTTTCTTGCCTTTCCTAAGTTATTTTTTTCTCCTTCCTCTGTTGCTTTTCACTATGTTGTACTCTCCTGCAAGTTTGCTTGCTTCACTGGTGCTCAAGCTATCAATCCTGAATTTAAATGATCTCTCAAGCCTTTATTTCTATTTCTGATTTCTCACCTGCTTATGGGTGAAGGTGCTTAGGTAGAACTATAATAACATAGAGCTTTTCTCACATGAAAAGAAACCAGAGGGATTCTAAATTATATCCAATTATAGATTTTCCAAGCATTCATTTCTCTGTCCTCATATGTCTCAATCTCATTCTTCATAACTATCTATAGCCACAGAGCATATATACGATGTTTATACTTTGGTCATATGAAAAGTAACCAGAAAAAAACATCAACACCAAAATTACCCCTTCTGATAGCTACATCATTCCATAGCAAACCTAAGTCAAAGACCAAAAGACTTTTTTCTTTAAATACCATTAATTTGCTAGATCAACAATATATACCGTCATGAAGCATAAATCTATTTTTCCTATTTTTCTATGAACTTAGAAGATATAAACAACACATAATATACATTCATTCAGAAATGTTCCCTTTTTTTCTAAATAACATTTACCCATAAAAGAAGAGGAAATAAATGAAAGTGTGATCCATATCAAATAATAAGATATTCTAAGTGGGATGTAGGAAGGATTGAAGAAGGAGGTTTAGGGCCTCCCTGGTGGCGCAGCAGTTGAGCGCTGGCTTGCAAAGCTGCCCGCAGCCTCTGGAGCACCAGTTCGATCCCCGGCTGCTCCCCGGCCATCAGAGGAGAGTCCCACAAGGCGCGCAGACCTCTCCTACCTCCTGCCGCCCGCTGCTCCCCTCAGCAGTGTACTTCGGTCCTTCTGCCTGCTCTGCTCCCTGCTCTGGCTCTGGTGAATTCTTTCACCCTCCCGCACTTTTGACTGTACCCAGTGCTTGTATAAATAAATAAATAAACAAACAAACAAACAAACAAATAAATAAATAAATAAATGGAGGTTTAAATTTCTACTGCTTTATAGTAGACCTTGAAAATAAATAATATACAAATATCACGATAGGTCATATTTCTTATCATGTTACTAAAATAGTATGTGACCACAAGAATTAATGCAAAGATCTAAAAGAATGTAGGGCTGTAGAATAAGACTGGGTTTTTGTTTAGTCTCAACTGTCAACTAACTGGCAGACCAGAAACATGAGGGTTTCATAGATATATAAGAGGAATATTTGTAACTGTTGGAATATTATTTCTATATATATGATGATACCTCACTTACTCAAGTTGTTTCTTAAACCAAGGTTATTTAGTAGAATATGTTCACAAGTTAGGAGATGCACAAAAACATTCTAAGCATCTAAAACATTTCACCAATCCTATGCACTTTATTCATCGGAAAGCTTCTCAATCTATGACCACAAAATTAGTTATTGTTATATTTTTTATAATTTGAATAGCTCAGTTTTCCTGTCTAAGGGACTAGAGATAGAAACATATAGGAGCAGGAGAGGAAGAGAGTTAATTTCGTCAAATGAAGCAGGCATAAATGACAAAAAGTGAGTTATGATCATGTCATTGTAAAAGATCAGACAAAAATACAATAGAACACATAAGGATACAATAATTCCTAGCTATATAATTTAAGAAAAACATTTCCGAACTTTCAATGTGGATTGAAGGTACTGTCATATTTCAAAATGGTTCATTAAATAGCTACAACACAGTACTGTATAGTATAGTACGTTATTTGGTTTACAAATGTTACATTTTTTAATGACTTAAAAAACTAAACCCAAAAGACAATGGAATAATATTTTCAAAGTTCTTAGAAATAAATAGGTTTCAACTATGTTGAAATATTATGTTCTAATAGTATAGAACTCCATACTAAGATGTGAGGATATGGTAAATTTTGGTGTTGATATCTGAAAATTGAACATTCATTCTTACAGAACCTTATTAAAGAGAGAGAAATGATCTATTATTAGCAACCAGAAAATTGATTACAGAGGGTAGACTGGAATAGTAAGGACAGAAAGAGTTCTTGAAAACTCACAGGGGAAAAATAATTAAAAACAATAAAAGTAATAATGAATTAAGAGAATTATATAAAGTAATAAAATAATAGACAACAAATCATGTGATACAGAAAGTTAGAGTGTTTGAGGGGAACTTACAGTATTCTAATTGCTTTGTATTATTTAAAAGGATGCTAAATATACTGATATTATACAGTTGTATTAAGGATGCAGGCTAAAATGTAGTGCTAACAACCAATAAAGACAAAGTAGGAAATATAACTTCCTAAGAAGTACAAAGCAAAAGAAGTATGAAAAATTTTTAAAATCCCAAAAAGGGCAGTTTAAAAAAGTAAAACACACACACACACACACACACACACACACACACACACACGATGGTAAATAAAAAAGCAAAAGAAGATAATTAGGGTAAATGTAACTACATAGTAACTCCTCTGTGTTTCTAATTCTGCTGTATACTGTTTATATGTCAATTTAAAAGTAGAAAATAAAAATATATTTTAATATGCTTTGTTTTATTCATTTCATTTTGTTACTATTTTCTAATTAAACGTAAATGAAATATTGTGTTTCTATGGGAGGGAACAATCACTAACATTTTCATTTAGTTCTTTCTCAGCACAAGTATTATTTGCAGAGGTCAAGCATTATTTTTCCTATTAAAGCTATTTCATCCGGTGAATGTGCTAAGTAAAAACAAGAAAAATAAATATTCTAAATCCTGGCCTGTCTCATAATTTCCTTGCCTATTTGAACAGGTGATTTTTTTTTTGTAAGCATGCATTCAGTACTTGAATTTATAAACATTTCAATTGTGTATTCTTTTAAAGAAAGTCACATGATAAATACCACTAAGAAGTCAAATCCAAGATTTTGGTTTCTGTTTGTAAGTACTCTGCCATTGCTTCTAATGTACTCTGTGGAGTCTAAGGAGTGATGCAAACAATGATTTTGATTTAAGCATTTCATAATGTGAGTGCTCTATATTGAAAGGGTACTCAACCAGCTTTGAGTGAGCACATAAGTAGCCAGCTAATTATTTGCTATTTGAACTAAATATAAATTCTGCTGTCAGACAATATATTCATTCTGTCTTTGGGTCTGGTCAAGTCTCCAGCAACCAGCACAGAATCTGCTTGCCTCTCTTTCAAGAAATTTAGAGGACAATACTCTAAGAAGATATGCAATAAATTTTCTTTAAGGAGAAACAATCTGCATATGGTGAATATTATCACTGACTAATCCTTTTTAAAAGTCCTATATTCAAAGAGCCGTCAAATTTGTTTTTACTTAGGTCATTTTATTACTGGAGTATTTTGGAAGAATCTTTAGCATAACAGGAGGAAAATGAGTTATCACCTAATAGAAAACAAGGTAGGCAAGAGAGAATGATAAAAATTTGGTGACTCCAGATAATGAATAAACAATGACATTGCTTCTTTGTCTATTAAGGAGCTTATAATGGTTTCCTTTATCTCTTAAATCACATCTAAGCATTTCGCCTAACTTTCAGATTACTTTCTCAACAGACACCCTTGAATTTATTAACTCTGGTGAAAATTCTAATGATCACAAATTCTACTTTTTCAAAATAACCGTGCCTGCTTCCTTTTACAAATTAATAGTGACAACAGCAATAATATTTTGTTTTATTGAGTATTTAATTTTCTATGAAAGAAATAGAGACTTCAGAATGCATTCACTATCTTATTTTATTCTCACACAACCAACCCAGTGGATGGGGGATTGATGTAAGTAAGATGGTGCAGTAGAAACCCAAAACCCTCACTGCTGTCACAGAAAAAACACTCAACAACACAGGACTGTAACAAAATTATACATTAAATGACCCCAACAAAATTATACAGAATATTCCATATAACAATAGCAGAATATTTAGTCCTCTTAAGAGCATATGGATATTCTACAGGGTAGATCATGTTAGATCATGAAGCAAGTCTTAACAAATTAAGCTCACACAAAATATCTCTTTTGTCCAAGTGGAATGAACTGAGAAATCAATAGCAAGGAAAGATTAGAAAATTCACAAATATGTGGAAATTAGGCAATAAACCCTTAACAACCAGTGGACCAAGGAAGAAATCAAAGGAAAACTAGAACTTATATTGAGACAAATGAAAACAAAAATATACCAATACTTATGAGATATAGCAAAAGCAGTCCACATTAAAGGAGATGAAAGATATCAAATAAACAACTTAACTTCAAACCTCAAGAAATGAGGAAAAAAATGACAAAGTTAAAATTTATCACAAGGAAGGACATAACAAAGATTAGAGCAGAACTTAACAAAAGACACTGGAAAAAACCAACAAAACTAAGAGTGGATTTTTTAAAGATTAATAATTATTAATAACTTAGCTAGACTAAATACGAAGAGTACTCCAATCAATAAAATCAGAAATATAAGATGACATTACAACTGATGCCACATTAAAAAAAAGATCATAAGAACTACTATAAAATTATATGTCAATAAATGGCATAATTTAAAAGAAATTGATTAATTTCTAGAAGCATACAACCTATCCAGACTGAATCTTGAAGAAACAAAAAGAATGAACAGAACTTTACCTGGTAAGGTGATTGAGGTGGTAATCCAAACCTTCCAACAAAGTTCAATGATTTTATTAAACAATTCTACCAAACACTTAAAGGATCTAATCTTTCTCTAATCTTAAAAAAAAAATGAATGGAGGGAACATATGAAATGAGGGGACGTGTCTAAACTCATTTCATAAGACAAATATTATCCTGATACTCCAGAATCTTAATCATTTTGGACTGCTATAACTGAATACCCTAAGAATGGGTAGCTTATAAGCAACAGGAATTTATTGCTCATAGGTTTGGAGGCTGGAAATCTGAAATCAAGACATCAATAGATTCAGTGTCTTTTGAGAGTCCAGTTTCCACTATCAGAATACTTCTCCCCATCTCCTTACAAAACTATGGTGATCACACCACCACTTCCCTCTTTCTAATTATCCAGCAAGAACAGCAGCACTTGCAAACATAAAGCAATGGTACAAAACGACCCAAGCCCAGCTCTAAAATGTAAAAAAAAAACAATTTTTTTCATAAAATGACAAGTTATGTTTCAGAGTGCAAACTCATAAGAGTGTTCACTTGTCCACAAGGTGCCCTTTCATGACCAGAAAAACAAACTGCCATAGGATAAAGGAACCAGAATGCCCAGCTCATAGTTATATGAGCAAGATTTAAAAGTGAGGTGGGCTCAGTTTTGTTGCACTTCTGAACCTGAATTCACGTTACACCATCATTTGGCAGAAAACAACCAACCAGTATCTACCAACTTGCATCTTGTTTAATGCTTTATTTGTTCCTCAACCTTTTAAATATTGCCCAAATCCCCATTATCAGTGAGACTGATTTGAGAGTCCTGCCTTTATTCTCCTTGCTGGTTGACTACTTTTTTTTTTTTTTTTCATCGAAAGCCAGTTATGGTTAGCAGGTTCTGTATTGTCAGACAAATGGGCCTATATTCTTCAGCAACACTTATTTGGCACAGATGGTTGGAGATGTCGCTGGTGTCTCTATTATAAGGGTGCTAATCTCATTCATAAATGTTTCACCCTCACAGTTTAACCACAACTCATTAACCCAGGTCCCCTGGTAACATCACATTTGGAACTAAAATTTCCATTAATCAGTTTTGGGGGACAGAAATATTCAGGGCCTGAAATTCCACTCTGTCCTTCCAGTTATAGTCTTCCATAATTTCATTCCATTCCAACAGCTTTAATAGCTTTAGCCCATTTCATTATCAACTCTGAAGTTTAGATTCCAAAATCTTATTTAAAAATCATATGACTCAGGTATGGGTAAAACTCAAGGTTTAATTCATCCTGAGACAAATATATTTCCAGCAGTGAATCTTCAAAATAAAAAAGTTACTTGCTTCTGAAAATATGATGATGGGACAGGTATAAAATAGATAATCCCATTCCAAAGGGAGAAAAAGAAAAAAAGGGTAAATAGAGCCCAAGTAAGTCTGAAACTAATGGCAAATTCCATTAAACTATAAGGCTGGAAAATAATCCTTCTGACTCAATGCTCTATTCCTCAGATCCAGTGAGGTGACAGTTCTGTCTCTGACACTTCTGGGCTTGTGTCACGGCTTTGTGGCTACTGGTGACTCTGTCTGCATAGTTTTGCTGGTTAAAATCTATTCTATAGCTTTTTGCAGTGGTTCTACCACTAAGGCAATGTTTAGGGGCATCCTGACCCACCTTAAACAAAGACACAGCCCCATCCTTTGAAACCACTTGATATATAACCTAGTCCCCACCTGTCCTTGCATTCTGTGAGCATGTGGTAAAGTAGTAGCTTTTTGGGGGGGTCCCTCGCCGGCGGCCGGGGAATGAACTGGTGTCGCCGAGGCTGAGGGCAGCCTCACAGCCCAGTGCTCAACCACTGCGCCACCAGGGGAGGCCCTAAAGTAGTAGCTTTGATGCTCTCTGAATTGTCTTTGAGGAAGTCATTCTTCCCTTGTCTTTAAAGACAGTTCTGTGGTGAAGGACTGTGTCTTGGCGATGGCTTCCTTGGTGGGTGGCTGTGGGGTGGTAACATCTGAAGGCATGTGATCCTATACATTGGAATCACATACAGTGTTGTAAGTCAATGTTATCTCAATAAAATAATTTTAAAAAAGAATAGATCTGACTTTTCTTGAGATGTCTGGTTAGGTTGGTGGCTCATATTCAGACTAATCTCCTTATCAAATAATTGCTTGATCACACCCTTTGTATTCTCTTTGAATATACTTTTTTTTTTTTTAAATATGGCTAGTTAAGTTTTTTAAATACTTAAGTTCTGGTTCCCTTTTGCTTAATGATTTCATCCTTGAATCATTTATCTCTTTTCTCATTTTACTATTAGCAGTCAAGAGGAACCATGCTGCTCCTTCATAACTTTGCTTAGAAATTTCAGCTAAATATCCAATTTAATTATTCACAAGTTCTATCTTCCACAAAATACTAGAATACTAACACAAATCAGTGAAGTTCTTTGTCATTTTATAATAAGGATTATCATTATCCAATAACGTATCCATCATTTTCATCCAAGACCTTTTCAGAGTGGGCTTTACCTTCCATATTTATTCTCTAAGAAGACAGAATATTTCTCTACAGCTATCCTCTTTGCTTTCTGAGTCCTTATTAGAATTGCTTTTAAAATCCTGTTCATGACGGTTTAAGCTTTTTCTATCATGATTCTTAAAACCCTTCCAGTTTCTATTACTTACTTCCATATCTTTAGATATTTTTTACAGCAGCACCCTACCTATTCTTAGTAATTTCTGTCTCAGTTAATGCTATCATAACTAAGAAAATCTCAGAACCATATGACTTCACTGGAGAACTCTAATAAACATTTCAAGATATCAGTATTTTGCTAATCTTCAAAAAAATTAAAGATGAGGAAACACTTCCAAATGCATTCTATGAGGCAAGAATTATCCTTATACTGAGGGGTCTTAATAATTTGGACTAATATAACAGAATACATACCATTGACTGGGTGGATTATTAACAGTAGAAATTTATTTCTCACAGTTCTGAAGTCTGAAAATCAAAAATCAAGGCACCAAGAGTGTCTTTAATGAGGAGCTAATCTAATCATGATGGCTACACTCTCATGATCTGATCACTCCCCAAAGGTATTGATCTCCTAATATTATCATGTTGCAGAGTAAGCTATAGAACAAGGGAACAGGATAGAAAGTCTAGAAAGACACCTAAACACATGTCTATCTTCAACAAGGGCATCAAGAATACTCAGTGGGGAAAGGCTCATCTCTTTAATAAATGGTATTGGAAAAATAGGATATCCACAAACAAAATAATGAAATTGTAACCCTGCACACCATACAAAAAAAAATCAACTCAAAATGGATTAAATACTTAAACATATAATCTAAAATCATAGAACACTTTGATGAAAGCAGAGGAAAAATATGTCATAACATTGGACTTGCCAGTGACTTCTAGGTTGACACTGAAATCACAAACCAACAAAAGGAAAAACAGACAAGTGGGACTACATCAATTTATAAGGCTTTTACAAGGAAACAATCTGTAGAGTAAAAAGACAACCTATAGAATGGGAGAAAAAATTTGAAAGCCATCTATCTGATTAGGGATGCATCTTTAAATTAGGGATGCATCTTGTAAATACAAGGAATGCCTACAACTCAATAACAAAAAACCTGATAACTCGATTAAAAACCAGGTAAAGGTCTTGGACACACATTTCTTTATAGAAGACATGCAGACATGCAAATAGCTAACAAGTATGTGAACAAATGCTCAATCTCTCTAAGAATCAGGGAACTATAAATCAAAACTAGAAGTATCACCTCCCAAAAGTCAAGATAACTAGTAACCAAAATAATAATAATAATAATGAAGTATTGAGGAGAATGTGGTTCAGTTGGAACTCTTGTGGACAGTTGGTGAGAAGTACAGCTGTATTGAAAACCAGTATAGCAGTTTCACCAAAAATTAAAAAGTGGGATTACCATAGGATCAAGGAACCTTACCCTGGAGATTTATCCAAAAGTATTTAAAAAAGGATCTCAAAGAGATGTGTGCCATTGTATATTCAGAACAGCCAAGATGTGGAAACAATCTAAATTTCCATTGACAGATGCATAAATAAAATGTGACCTATACATATGGTGGAGTATTACCCAGCCTTAAAAAGGAAATACTGCCATATTCAATAAATAACATGGAGGCACCTTAAAGACTTATGCTAAATAAAAGAAGCCAGAAATAGGACAAATGTTGCATGATTTCACTTATGTGAGGTATTTAAAGTTGTCAAACTTAGAAGCAGAATGGTGTTTGCCAGGTACTGGGAAATTGGGAGATGCTGTTCCATAACTACAGCATTTCAGTCATGCAAGATGAAAAAGTTCTAGAAATCTGCTGTGCAGGTATGCACATATAAGGCTTTTTCTCTAGATCCTTTAAACAGAGTTTCAATCATCTGAGAGAGTGAATCCCTTTCTTTGCTATCCACATTCATTTTTTTTTAATCTTCTCCAATATCTAGTTACATCTACCCTACTCAGGCTTCTTCCTTATTCCATACTCACTACGCCTTAGGGTCAAAGATTTACTCTATATTGTCTTTGAATATTTCCCAGAGAGGACTGAAGAATATTTGATATGCAACAGTTCCTCCAATAAGGATGTTTTGTTCAATGTCAATTCGTTATATTGATGAGGAAAAAAAGAAATCCCTGCCAACACTGAGGAAAATGTTATTCAAGGCCCTGCTTTCCTAAGTTATTTGGCTTAAAGTTGCAGTTTCCAAGAACCTATCCAAGGTAAGGAAAGATTGACAGTACTGTACTGTAATTATTCACTTAAGATTACTGAAGATCACTCCAACTGACTCTTACTTTTATGGAACTCAAAGCTGCTTCAACTAGAGGTTCTCTTTTGTTCTTTGGAACTAAAGATATTTTTCTTCTTCCAAAGTTTCAACCATATAGTTAAAAGTACTGCCCAAAGTCATATATAAGAAAATTGACTGATTGACAAGGATTCACAAGCAGACATAATTAATCAAAAACCCAGTATGGGAGTTTTTCCAGAAAACTCCAGTTACTGTGTTAGAAAGGTGAAAGAGATAGAAATAGTTCCCACATTAAACACTCCTGCAGATGACATTGGCAGGAATTTAGTTTATGTCCAATATTCAACTCATCATGTTGATGATGAAAGTGAAGATAATGGATGAAACTTAGTTTCCTGGCTCAGAGGGTTTGATTTCCTCTATTACCTGGAGGCACGCATCATTGCAGACTTGTAATTCCTTCATCTCACCTCTTTGAGTCTTAGTTCAATATCTACAAGTCCTACTAAAGGGTGTTAATGAGGCACAAAAGGATGGTAAATGGGTGCTTCTCCTTCAGACTAAGAATCTAGTCAATGACAGAGGAGTTAAGAATGACATTCCAGTTCACCTCCTAAATCTTTATAACAGTTTCTTCTTTCTTTTAAAAATGTGTTCACTGTCCGGAAGATAGCATAATACTGTATAACAATTGGTCACCTACCTAATGTTAAAGGTACCTAGCCCTCTCTGTACTTAAAATGGCCTCAATTTGTAACCATCTGGATCACCTCCAGAGCCATCCATAATTTAATTATGTTCATCCAAGCTCACCTAGAAGAATGCAAAAATAAAATGATGACTTTGGTTTGTGAGGTCAAAATCAGTAGCCGTTAAGAGAATGAGATTTTTAAATCTAGAAAAAAAAAAAAAAACAAGAACTTAAAATATCCCTTGTATCAGTCTCAAAATTCTAGATATTGTGACAATGCAGATACAGTGGAACTTTATCATGATGCTCTATATAGCTTTAAAGACTGGAAAGTTAGTATCCAATGCAAGAACTGACAATAAATTAGGTTAAGAGTGAAAAAATCCGCTTTCAGAGTATCTAGGACTTCTGTGGCATGTTCAGAGGGGCAGGCAGACCCTGAAGAAGGACTGAAATAGATGAAAGCTGTAGATAAGAAGAAAATCCTACATAAACCAAGTGTATGCATTTTTCTAATCATGTCATTGGCATCATGTAAATGCCAGACACCATTTTATATACAGCTTTAGATATAGCAGATGTTGGCATTTAAGTATAGGTTGCTATGAGAGAAAATTGCCCTTGAATGGAAGAGGAAGTTTACTGGCAGAGAAAAATGATTTTCCCAGTTAAGTTATAACCCCAGTAATAGAATTGTTTTCAACCAAAGGTTGTGGGGTGGGAAAGAGGAGAGATATAATGACACCTCAATTCCCATCTAAAAAAGAAAGAAAATCAGCTTCAGTTTAAATTGCGGATGTGTGGGTTGTATACATAGAACCTTCTCCTCCCTCTCTTCTCAAACCTCAAGGCTTCATGTTAAATGGAACAAATCACATCCTTCGTGGTTCTGCTCTGTTTGGTACAGCTGCTTGCTGCAGGTGGTGCCCTAAAAATATATTGTTTGTTTATTTTGCAATATAGCAGTCTGCAGAGTGGTACCTAAAAGTGCAACAGCTCCCTTCTTTTTCTGTCAGTGAACCAAATGATGAAAGACTAAGACCTCTGCCAAACCTAGCATGAAAAGGCCCAACTAAGAGGCACAGGTAGTGCTTGAGGCTCCGTTCCTGAGAAGTTCCATTTTCTTTGGATTCATGAAGCAAAGCTGACAAGCAAACTATCTGTCATCAAAGCCTCTGACTGGGTTTCAGTGAAGCAAAGCCAAGTAACAAACTGCCTTTGTTGGGAGAATCATTGTGCTTCTCTGGAGATTAACATCTGTAAGCATATGGTTTAAGGGAAAAAATAGTCTATAATGGATTACAAAAAAGAAAATAAGTATGAAGATCAATCTCAGGTAAATACTCATGCAGATATGTTTAAACAGAGCCTTCAATGATTTTTTGATTTATAATTTAAATGACCAAATAATTTTTCGAGCTATATTGGCAGGATACTCGGAATTAATCCTGCTTGCTTCACAGAGTTGTTGAACACAGCACAATAACTTAGATGTTATATATACAATAGTTAAAATAATGATGCACTTATGCTTTACTAATATTTTAAACTTTACTGCACTGACTGATCTTTACCCCCATCATACCACCCCCACCCCCACACACTCACACACACACACACACACACATCTCCAGGGTTATATTTCCAGGGTTAAATGAGTACAGGGATCACTGATGGTAATGAGCCATGCTAATCAACCTCTGGCAAGGCATTGTTTACTGTAAAAATCTTACTTGATATCGATAGGATGTGATAAATAGATTTTGTAATCTAATAGATGAATGATCAAATGAAATAGGTGGAGGAATTTTCTAGAAAAACCTCAAAAATATTGAGTTTAGCTTCTGGCAATCAAATAACTAATGTTTCTCTAAAATTTAGTGACTTAGAAGGTGGTTGGATTATTAACATGGAGGGTAAATGGCACCAGAAGAGCGAAAATGATTCCAACCTTTACAAACAGGGATGATGTTTGTCAAGACAATAATGTAACAGAAATAATGGCTTGAAGGGGTCAGTGTCAGCTCACTGTCAGGTAGAGAGAGATGGATAAATGGAAGAAGGCAAGATGAATTTAAAAAAATTAAATAATACATCTAAGGCTGAATCAAAAGTGGGAAGTGAAGGATAGAGCAAGTGGCCAGATTCTGAAGCAAAGTGCTGACCATTTTAAGGGAAGAGGAAAATTCCAAAAGACTGGAGGCAGACAGAGGAAAAAAGAGAAAGACAGGTTAACTTCCACTGTAGAATGGTGACCTGCATTTCCTGACTGGAGACCAGGTTGCTCATATCAGAGCTCCAGATATAACCTGATGAGTGGAGGTCACTGCCCATAACTTTCTCATTACTAAGACATCATTCTCCCAAATATCTACATGGTCCAACTCTCACCGTACTCAGAACTTAGCTGAAAAATCACCTATCATGTGGTGGCATACATCTGAAGAGGTATGAACCTATTCCCTGAAATCATAAAGAGTTGTAAACCAACATTCCTTCAATCTAAAAAAGTTAGAGAAAAAAAATCATGCTCATAAACTGTATATTTTACAATCAATGAGAACACAAGATTTGAGATTTCATAGGATTTGTAATGTTCTCAATAAAGAATTCATTATGAAAAATGTTTAAAATTAGCTATGAGAGTGGCCTTCCTTGATCATCCTCTGGTAGCTCTCTTTTACCTTATCCTGCTTTATTCTTCAGTAGAACATTAATATGGTACATATCACACACACACACACACACACACACACACACCTGTCTCTTTTCATAAGAAATAAGAATTTGAGTTCCATGAGAGTAGAGAGGCGCTCAGTGAGAACTTCATCAGTGACTGAATGAATGCAAACCTGTTTTTCTTTCCAAGGAGTTGAAAACATGGGAGAACAGAATGCTTTTTAATTTGGATCTTTAGATTGACTCTATGAAATTCTCAGTCACCATTTGCAGGATACACATTTTTAAAAAAGATTTATTTATGCATACAAGAACTGGGGTACAGGCCAGAGGTGTGGGGGGTGAGAAGATTCACCAGAGACAGAATGGGGAGCAGAACAGGCAGATAGACTGAAATACACTGCTGAAGGGAGCAACAGGTGAGGCAGGAGAGGTCTGCTGTGCCATGTGGGTCACCTTCCTGCCTGACTGGGGATGGAACTCTAGCTGCAGAGGCTTTGGATAGCTTCATCACAGTGCTGTGCTTAACCCCTTGAGCCACTGGGGGGCCCCTGGGATACACATTTTTAGCTAATGGTGAGTTGTGGTGTCTGACTTAACTAAATCACTGATTGTCTTTTTTAATCGAATGATTGACTTGGCTTGTGTCATTATACAACAGTTCGTTCTCTCTCCCAAAAGCAGAAGGTGGGAGTAGAACCCTTTGACCTGTAGCATACGGTAATAGGAGATGTGCTGAAGCCTTTCTGTATGCCCTTAAGTTTATCTATGAATCCTATAAAGAAAATGTGCATGAGGGTGAGTAAATAATGGAAATGTGTATTAGCACTAAGTTACATCTACTAGAAAATTAATAGAATTTCAAGAACATGTAGTATGACCTACCCATCTGGGTTTGCTTGGGATAGCTGGTCACCATGAGTCCAGTCTCTGATGAAGCTGCTGATACATTAAATGATGAAGATTTTGACCCATTATTTCACCTGCTATCCTGGTGATAATTTGTTACGAGACACAACATTTTGTCAAGTATTTAATCCATTCCTCTATTGGGATGTGTGTTCTCCAACTCAGTCCTAGGTGAATTACCACAGTAACACTGGAGATTTTAAGACCATAATTTTTTTTTTTATATTCAAAAGGCAGGTTTATTAGAAAAAGGAGAAAGAACAGTAAAGGATGCTTGCACAGACACAGTGGGCAGAGAGAGCTGTCCCGGAAGGGACAGATTTGCTAAGAGACGCCGGCACAGGCACTGGCGGGCAAGACCATAAATTTAATGCAAACAAAAAAATGCGAGCAGCACATGGCTCTATAGTCAGATCCAGATTACAACCATCCAATTAAAGGACAGTAATGGAGTGGCCACCTGACTCTCCCATCTAGTTTTTGTCATCACTTCATTTTTTTAATATCAAGTTTCCTTTGACAACTAGTCTCTAATCTTTTAATTTGTCAGCATCACAGATGTTCCTAAATTTGTGCAATAATCACAGTACTGAAAATGAATACATGAAATAATTATTGAATCAGTGACATGGAATTTTTCTGTACCTCACAGTGAAATTTCAGTTAAAGTTGGTTTTCTCTGTAATATAGTATAGAAGTAATTCAATCTAAACATGGCGTGTGACTAATAGGATGGCATGGAATTAAAGCAAATATAATTTGCATTTAGAAATGAAAAAGAAAAATCTATCCATAATTCTGTGACGAAATCAATCAAATTATAAGAAAGCGAGCAGAAAAGCGAAGATAGTGATGGAAGATTGTGAATTTAAAAAAAGGAACAGTTTGTATTTATAAAGTTGCTGATAAGAACCTGATTGATTAGACATAATAATTGCGACTCAACAAAGGAGAGCAGAGCAATGCAGACGTTTCAAAATGTAAAAAGAAATTTTAAAAAACTAAAAGATTCCTGGAGTCACAAAATTGTTTAATTTAGTCTTTGACTCTGGGGCCAGATTTGCAATTTGCTTTAGCCAAAATAATCATGTGACAAATGACTGTTTCATTAAGTACTATAAAATATTATATTATGGGGCCTCCCCTGGTGGCGCAGGCGGTTGAGTGCAGCGCTATGAAGCTGTCTGTAGCCCCTGTAGTGCTGGTTCAATCCCGGCCTACCGGCCAGCGAGAACCACACATAACATACCAGATCTCTCCTGTCGTGCCTGCTGCTCCCCTCAGCAGTGTATTTCGTCAGTCTGCCTGTTCTGTTCCCCACTCTGTCTCTGGTGAATCCTCTCACCCTCCCGCGCATCTGGCCCATACCCCGGTTCTTGTATAAATAAATAAATAAATAAATAAATAAATAAATCTTAAAAAAAATATATATATATATATAATATTATGAATTAAGTCAGGAGAAGATTATAAGTGAGTGAAAAGCTGTGGTCCTGACTCTCAGGGTTACTACTTTTTTTTTTTAAAGATTTATTTATTTATGCATACAAGAACTGGGGTATAGGCCAGAGGTGTGGGGGTGAGAGGATTCACCAGGGACAGAGTGAGGAACAGAACAGGTAGATTGACTGAAATATACTGCTGTGGGAAACAGCAGGCGAGTTAGGATAGGTCTGCTGTGCCATGTGGGTATCTCCCTGGCCCGGGATTGAACTCATGCTGCAGTGGCTGTGGATAGACTCATAGGTTGGGTCTTAACCATTTGCTATGTGAGAGGAGTTTAACAAGGGGTGGGAGTCAGGACAAATGTGATAGTAACAAATGTTAGAGTCAAGACAAAAGCAGCCACAAAGTCACAACGACAGGAATAGGCAAGAGACCAATGACGACTAGGAATCATATGTTCAGTTGTGTAGAAAAGATGTGTGCATTGAGAATAGTAGTTTTAGGTTCTATTTATAGGGTTGGTAAAAAGCAAAAGGTACAGAAGGAATATTACAGATGGTTCTTTTGCTACTATGTAAACACTATTTAGATTAAGTATGTTTGCTCATCTTTTTCACTAAGTATAATATGCTAAACAATAAATTATCCTTCATACTATAGCTGTCATTATAAATCATCTCTATATCCTTCCTTTGAGAATGTCTTGCTATAATTTGAAAACACTAGCACATTTCACTATTATTATACTATCACTGTGTTTAGAACTTCTTGTAAAGAGAAAATTGACATGAAGACAGGTTTCATAAAATTTTTTTTTAGTATAGTAATGGATCGTGGCTGAAAAGACATCCTCAAAGACAATATTAGATACTATAAAAGAAGAGGTTAACCTTTTCTCAAGACCAAGAGCTTACCAAGTTTTCCAAAAGATACTCTATGTTAGTATATTATACATTCCATTTTTCTTTCTGAAATAAATTATGATTTAGTAGACTTTACTTATTTCTTTCTCAAATAGTTTTGTGATTATAAAACTTAGTATAAGAAATGGGATTGTATATGGTCCATTGCACATTACTCTGTGCAGAAAATTTAAACTTAAATCTCATATGTTAAAGAAAACACAATTATTGGTGATTTATTATAGGCTATAATCCTCCGTATTTTAAATGTACTGATATTTTTATTCTATGATATTTCCAAGCCTTCTCATAGATGGTATGATACAATGTTTCATGGGTAAGCAGACTTTTCAAATATTGCTCATAGGAGCATATACTGCACACTGATGATAACGTTGATAGGGGATAAAACTTGCCCCTGTGTAGGCTAGTATGTTGGTACACTAAATAGTATCACACTGGTTTTAAGAAGCATAGTTACATCTTGGGAATAAGTAAACTTAGTAGGATATAGCTTATTTTCACATATCACTGTGAATTAGCCTGGAAAAAAATTATAGTATTCTCTTGAACAGTGGAAGAAACTGAGTTAAGGAGAAAAGAAATAATATCACCTTTATTGTTTTCAAAGCAATTTCTTAAACATTATCTCATTCATTTCATAATTATAAAATAGGTTATTATACAGTTGGGTGTAAGATTTAAAGGTTGTTGCTCCCAGACTGTGAATATTTTACCTTATATTTCTGAATTTAAATGTAGGGAATACCAGAGTATATTAAAGTTAAAAAATCTTAGATTAAATTTGACACTAGAGGCTATTCCTGCACTCGGCTTGTTCATTAATTCACAGCGCTACTCACCAAGATAAAGGGAACTATCAGGAATAAAGGAAAATAAAATAATAAAGGACCACTTAACTGACTGTTCAGTGTTAGTTTTTATCAAAACTTAATTACCATCAGTGGCAAAGACATCAGTTTGAACACAGCATTTGAATGTATTCAAATGACTGCTATTGTCTAGTGGAATTGATAATTGGTTAGAAAGTTAAACATGTGACCATTTCTGAAGTATCAATGGGCTCTTAATATTTCTTACTATTCAGGACTAAATCTAATTGAAGTTCTAAAATTCATATGAGGAATGTTGTTCATATGTTTTGCAGCACTCAATTGTGCCAAGAAATCATCTTTCTTCATTCTATTTACTACCTTTATTCTTCTATTTCAGTAACTTTGTCATTGAGAAAATTCCATTTACTCATACTTTTGTAGATATTTATTTATAAGCTATTTCTGTGTTACAAAAAGGAAAATCACATTGATTTTATTTATTGGTTTACTACCTTTGATAAGTACATCTGTATATCTGAGTACCCAGGAGAATTAAGACTTAAAACAGCATGATAATAACTGAAAACAACCAGCATAGCTGTTGATTCAACATGTAATCTGAGAAAGAAAGGCAGAGCTTGTCTTTCTGTCCATTTTCCATTGCAGGCGACAAGCAGTTTTGTCCTAAGAAGAAATCTACTGTATGGTCTTAGACACTGGATTAGAGTAGAAGACTGAGCTTTCAGTTCCAGTAGCTCCAAGTGACAAAGTAGACACAGTGTAGGAGATGCAGTAGACGCAGTATGAGTAACTGATGACAGCTGTTATCTCACCAACTTGACCCTGCAGTGCCAGAAGGGAAATGAGTCAAAAGGACCATAAAGGAGCTGATGGAGTTAATGTAGCAATTATAATGGTGATACCATTGTGATATTACAGAATCATCTTCTCTGACCAAATGCCATAGGTGTTTTTGAACAATTCAGGACATTTGAGGGATTAATAGTGGAGGTAAAGAGAAGGCACTAATATTGCTGGTGAGAATTTTGAAAATTACATTCACTTAGACCCTAGCCCCTGCATAAAGGCACTACAATTTCCAGAAGTAAGTCATGTTTATGATAATCTTTTATACAACTAAGTAGAGAAGGCAATTTCTATTCTTAGACAGTATTAAGAGCCACAACTTTAGAACAGTGACCTTCAGGCATCTCTATTACCACAGGTCCCAAAAAAAGATTTTAAAAATTCACTTAAATATACACATGAAAACTATATTACTTGTGAATGCAGCAGTAACTGGGTATCAGCTCATCCCATTTCCCCATTCATCTCTTTAAAATGATGAAAAATCATAATTTAGATATAATATTTACCAATATTCTAGGCTACATGAAAATCAGGACTCAAATCTTTGACAATCAAATCTTTGTGAATAAGTGTTTCCAGATTAAAGGAGTAGAACACCTTGTGAGAAATAAGGCCATCCACTCTCATACATGCACCACAGACTCCTTCAACATCCAATGAAATTCCCATATGTCATTTCCAACACAACTTCAGATCATCTTGTACAAAGGCATTTCATCTCAATGGTATGCCTAGACAAGTGTTAGTAATCCAAATGACAACCATATATAACTAATTGGGAATAACTGGAAATATCTTTGACTCCATTCATCCAAGGCCACATATTTTATTTTTCATTTTTTCCACCATAATCTGTTAAACAATGAATTCCATCATTCCATGTATGCTGCACAGTACAGGGATATAACTGAAGGTTAAACTTGACAGTGAACTTATTTTGAACTATGAAAACTGTAGCAGGTATTAGAACATTTTGTAAAATCTTCTATGATTTTCCTGCTAATTTGAATATGGTTTCTTAACTCATTTTAATAGTTTCAGCAAATAATAACATTATTTACATTTTAAATAAAATCTTCCAAAAAGAAAACAGCAGCCAATCTACTATGGACTTGGAAGTATGTCTGAAGTAGTGGAAATAAGCAAAAGCAAATAAAAGAAAGCAAAACCCAGCAATTTTGGTTGGCAAAGTTTATACTAAGTTTAGAGATAATCATCTTTGGAGGTAGTTGAGAAAAGAGAGATTGAGTACTTTTCTTCAATGAATCAATTTTTTTACATATATTTTAAAATATAAACTTACTTCAGTTGTTATTATGACAAATGTTTTCCATTATAGCTTCATATAGTTACATTTCTGTGTACAGCATCCTCCCTTTTTGTGGAATTGGCTACAGGAAGTGAGGTATTATGACTGCATAACAAATACGAGGCACATACACCTTCATTTCCCTCACCTGTGGAAAATAGAGCTACTCAATCATAGCACTCTATCACTGAGGAGCTTTGAATTTTAGGGTTTCAAGAATCCATTACCAATCAGCTGTTGCTGGCAGGTTGGTTGAAGCCTATTTCCTATCTTTGGTACCAGAGAAAACCTCAGCTCAGCATGCCCATCCACCCTATTTACTAGCTGAGGCATCTTGAAAAGAATTTTAACCTATTCTGGTGCTTTCAAAGTTGATATACAAGTCAACAGAGTTAATTCCTATGAACACATTTTTTTGTAAGCCATGCAGTTGTAGCAATAACACATTGAAGAAATCAGATTAATTTTTTTGTAATGTGAATAACATCATCTTTCTAGTTAATCTGACTCTGCATACATATTTTATCTATTTTTGTAAGTGTAGATTATTTATTTTTGGTTTTATTAAACCAAGCACACCTGCACTCCTTTTGAATTTGCTATCTGATACTAAGATGCTTCTGGAAGAGAAGAAAGCTTGAAATCTCACACCTGGCTCATCATTATGGGGTTCTGGCAGTCCTTTCTGCTCGGCTGTGTGATTAATAGCCCCTCTTCCCAATTATGTGGATATTATACTCATCTTCCTTTGACTGTAGATGGGAGATAGCTTATGTATGTGTGATGCAAATGTGGGCTTTGTGAATGCTAATTTCAAAATCAGCCAGGAGCTGATTGGCAGAAAACCGAACAACAGGGTGACAGGCTTGCCAGGGGTCAGAAATCTGAAAAAAAGGCTGAGTGAAGGTGGAGAAAAAGAGCTGTAGAGATTTGCAGTTAATCAGGAGCAGTAGCTAGGAGAGCAGCAGTTTATAAAAGCAGATCTAAGCCAAATATCCAGGAAAAGAGGGCAGCTTCAAAGAAACAATGAGAAGAGTGAAAGTTTAACTAACTTTACAAAAAAAAAAAAAAAAAAAAACCCTAACAGGATGGAACTAAGAAGCCAAGATTATGCCACAAACTGTATTGTCTTCTGACTAGATCCTCAATATGCCTGTGTGCACTTGGCGTGGTCCTGAAGAATCTTGCCCCATTTTTGTCTGTGACATTCTCAAGGTCAAGGATCTTTTCTTTAGTTTCTTTACATGCCATCAAAGGGATAAGTACACTGTGGGTATATTCATTGGACCAGATGGAACTGAACATTGGATGATCTGGTGATGATTTGCATAACATGAAAAGGGGTGGAAGAGAGAATCAAGACACTGCTTTATCCCGGTTAATAATGACAGAAGTGATCAGAATGAGGAGAGGAATACTCAGTTGGAAGACTTCCAATGTCTAGATGGAGTAAATTATCCAAGTTAAGCCCCACTTTGGTTTATACCTTAAATCTCCAGTTACCATTTGCTATATTTTCTGCATAGCAGATGCTTTTAGCTCAAGGCTGGCTAGACAACAGCAGCCAATAGCAGAGAGTGAGTGGAAACGTCTCCAGGCAATGGCTTGGGTACACAGTTGCTACCTTACTTGCAGGTGATACACAGTCAGCATTGTAAAAGAAAGATACCCCCCTGGAAGGAAGAACAGGTGGAAAGGGAAGAGGCATAGATGCCAAATCCTGGGATGGCTTACTCTAACAATTTCTCCACTCCATTGGGGGCAATGTAGACAGGAAAAGCAAAAGCCAGTAGCTTGAATTATTGGTCACATCTGTTCTCAGGGACACTCCATCCATCTTTGCACTCTAACCACTTTGCCTTTACAGAAGGTTTTTACTTATGTAAAAATACTTCTTCTGTGACAATATTAGTCTCAACATATGCTTACATGCCCCAATGTATTTTTCGGCAAATTACCTGTGTGCCAAAATGTTATGTGGGATTTAATAAAAATGTGAATATAGTTGATAATACACATATTAATTCAATCACATCTCTAAAATTATCACACATAATTATTCATGCACATAAATGACATCTTTACAACATGCTTGGCATAGGAATGGAAATTTTCCAAAATGTCTGATTATAGTAAAAAAGGAGTTCCAACAAAGAAATATTTATCTAAAACTCTTAACAGATTTATATGAATAATTTTATGTCTCAAATCCCAGAAATATTTTACTTTTCCCATGTAAGAATAAATACTTCATTTAAGTGGTTTTTTAAATATTTAAGTGGCTATTTTCATCATAAATTCTAACATTTTATTTCAGGTCAATAAGAATGAACAATTTTAGCATTTAAAACTATTATTGAAAGGTTTGCTTATTGAGAAGTATCTTGTCTACTATCTGTTGGTAAAGTTAAACATTTTGAAGACTAGTCATTTGAAATATTGTATGAGAAAAAATGAAAGATATTAGTTTCACATCTATGCAACATGAAGAATATGAACTTGAAAATGGTACTTTACTCTTACATGTAAATATATCTGAAATCAAAATAAGTATTATTTAACATTCATAAAAAGAAGTCACTAAGGTTGGACATTTTGAAAGGAGGTCACTCTGCTCAGTTCAGAACTGAATTCAAATACTGCAGAAATAACTCATTCTGGCTTGTAAATATTTACCCGTCTTGCTTCTTCCCCTCCATTTTGTGATTGGGTGTGACTGTTTGACTAGTTCTAGACATTAAACTGTGAACAGTGAGCTTCTTTTCCCAGTAGGAGAACTTTTGTGCCAATAGATACTCCAAATCTATCCTGCTCTCTGGCACAGCCACCCAGGATGATTCAGGTGGTGGCTGTTTGCTATCCGTGTTCTCTTAGTGACAGGGGTTGGTAGAACTTCTACAAATACACAAAAGAATAACCCTTTGTATTTTTAGCCACATATTTGGAAAGTGTTCATTTAGCCTACAGTAATTTGTGTGTTTACACACACACACACAAACACACACACACAGAGTCCTCATTTAAAAAAAATCTTGTGACTAGGGCCTCCCTGGTGGCACAGGGGTTAAAGTCTAAACATTATCAAACTCTCACCATCCACTGCAGCATAAATTCAATCCATGGCCAGGGAACTAACTCACATGGCGAAGCAGACCTCTCCTGTCTTGCCCACTACTCCCCTCAGCAGTGTAGTTCAGTAGACCTGCCTGTTCTGCTCCCTACTCTGTTTCTGGTGAATCCTCTCACCCCCACCCCCACACCTCTGGCCTACACTCCAGTTCTTATATGCATAAATAAAATAAATCTCTAAAAAAAATCTAGTGACTATGTGTTAATTATATAATCTAATATATACACTCACATATTATTTCTTCAATTCAAGAGAATTTCATGTGAACTAATTGGTGCCATTCTACCCAGTACCTGTTATTTAATTGTTAACTAATATCATTGTCAAAGTAATAAACTGAAGAAAGAGGTAAAAAGTAGACTCTACTTGTATTGTTTGTTGTTAACAATTTTATGATTATGCTCATCAACTGCAGATCTAAAATGGAGTCTAAGAAAGATACATCTAGACTTGAACATATAGTGTCTGTAATGAATAATGGAGATGGAGAATAAAGCTGACTTTACTTTATAAATCCCACAAAAATAAGCATTTAACCTGAGCTAAAGTTCTTGAGAAAGGGATGTGTTTATGTATCTCTTTGTGGTAGCAACAAAATGTAAAACAATGTTCTATATAACAGGCATATTTTATATAAATGTGTTCTACAACTACACAAACACAAGCAGTTATTTATGCCTCCTCATGCCTCCTACTAGAAGGAGGGTTCTTTATTGTGAAAAAAATGACAGGACAATCTAGAAGCAGAATTTACAGAAAAGCTGATTTTTTTTAAATGGGGGTGACAATAAAAGATGTTGGATGACACCTTGATGCAACCTAGAAGAAGAGAGGGCAAATAAAGAAGAAATGTCCCAGGACCACCTGGGATACACCAGAACAACCAGAAAGAAGATCTTGGGGAGAAAACAGCTATTGAAGTACTATAAACTTATATGTATGAGGATATTATAAAACTTCTCTGAACTTCCCTCAGAAAACTTAGGAAAAAGCCTAACAAAATTCTAGTAAACCTTGACTTAATTTCCTACACAAAATGCTGAAGACACCAGTCTATTTACTGATTGGTAAAGAAAATGGACACTCAGTCCAAATAAGCGTGGCTTCTTTGAACCTGACAAATCCCTACTAAAGGTGCCATTAATTAGGACAAAGAAAATAGTTACACTACCCACAGATTCCATTTGTGTGCACTAAATTTGCACAGAAAGAAAACAATTCCAGAAGCGCTAGAAGGAGTTTGGCTATCAACACTTACTGCGAGGACAATCTGGAGGGAACTATGAGCCACTTCTACGTACTGGTACTCCAGAAAACATCCTGAGACAGTGATGTATCGATGGTCTTCTGGGGCCCAGTCTGGAGCTGGTGTCACTGATGTCACCTTACATCCTGGTCCATTCTCCATCCACCAGGATCGGTGCATTGAAATATTAAAAGTCAGGATAAGGTCTGTTTCCTGCAAGAAGGCAATTTATATGAATGAGAATTTATAAATGTCAGTCATCTTATTTGGGCATGACTTGCTTTGCTTAGCAATTTGGGGCTTTTTATTTCCTTCCTCTTAGTGTATTTTATAGGCAGAAAGCAAGCATCTAAAGTTAAACTGTCAGATGCACCTAGATATTATGTGTCTAAGGATTCCACTATGAAAGTTTGCCTATTATAAACATATTTTATTAGAAAAATTATCAATGATTTACATTAATTGCAATACTGAATATTTGTAAGTGAAGACAGAGCTCACCACCATTACAAAGGGAATGATTTAAATTGCTTTATTATCTTATTTTAAATCTGCTTTTTTCCTCTTTCTTAGAATATATACCCTTTGTAGATTTTAAATAATACAGTTGAACTTCAATTCTGTAACATTTAAAATAATGTGGCTAATGTAAAATTTATAACATCTTTACTTAATAAAACACTACTTATTTTCACCCTTTCTTTTATTTTAGAAAATCAGGGTTTCTTCAATATTTGTCAACTCCTGATCATAATATTTGGTTATAATATTTCTTAGGAAATATCATTAGCAAATTCATACACAGGAAAGAAAGTAAATAAACAAATCTCTGGATGAATGTCAGGATATTAGGTGATGTGCAACTATAAATGGAATAAAATATAGTTTCAGCATTTAGCTTACATTACATATAAAAAAAGGAGGTTATCAATAGCACATCAGTGTAACTTATCGTCCAGGAATAGAATGGCTAAAAGGAATGCATCAAATACATTTTATTATCCAGCAAGTCTTGAAGAAAGATAAATTCTAATAGAATGTATCAGTGACGGAAAATGGAATTATTTGTCTCAGTGATAAAACTGTATGATAGCAGATTCCCAACCATTCTTAAAAATGAGATACTAGATTGACTAGGCAGATTCTGCATAGAAAATATCTTGTTAGGTTTTGTGACCTTGGATCACTCACTTATTCTGAACATATGAAAGGACTGAACTGAAGTGGCCAGGGAAATTTCTGCATATTACATCTTCAGAATTTACTAATCCTATAACTGTATATATGCCCATTTTGACTACTTTCACCCATGTCCTCCAACCCTTATTCCCCATCCCTGGTAGCCATCAATGCTATTCTCTGTTTCTATAAGTCTGAGTTTTTTTTTTTTTTTTAGATTCAACATATAACTAAGATCATATAGTATTTATTTGTCTTTGATATTTCTTTAGCATAAATGCTCTCAAGGTATGTTCATGCTGTCAAAAATGGCAGGATTTCCCTCTTTTTTATTATTAAATCACACACACACACAC
Organism: Talpa occidentalis; assembly: GCF_014898055.3. Classification (NCBI taxonomy): domain Eukaryota; kingdom Metazoa; phylum Chordata; class Mammalia; order Eulipotyphla; family Talpidae; genus Talpa; species Talpa occidentalis. Next base: position 122,006,028 of record NW_023602073.1, on the reverse strand, counting down.
ATACACACATACAAGTTTTTCTTTCTAGGTTATCAATATAGTATCCCACCCTTTCTTGTCCTATAAGGTTTCTGCTGAGAAATCTACTGAAAACATAGTGCAGTATTCTTGAAAGATAAAACTTCTTTATAAGTGCACCTTTTGAGATTCTTTCCTTCTCTTTGATTTTTGACAGTACTATTATGTGTTTTAGAGAGGATTTCATTATGTTATTTTATTTGGTTTACTATAAGCTTCATAAACTTCGATATCCAAATATTTCCCAGATTTGGGAAGCTCTTATCCATTATGTTCTTAAATATCATTTCTGACCCCTTCTCACATTTGTTCTGGAGTGCCAATAATTTCACTGGTTCTGTTAGTCATGTCTCATATATTATGCAGATTTTCTTCATCTTCTTCATTCTTTATGCATTATTTCCCTATGACTAGATACTTTTAAAGCTCTTATCTTCTATCTCCCAGATTTTTTCCTTCTCTGATCTTGTGCAGTGATGCTCTCTATTGCATTTATTATTTCATTCATTGCATCCTTCAGCTGCATAATTTGTTTCATTCCTTTTATGATTTCTACTTCTTTATCAAATTTGTGTGTGTGTGTGTTGTTCCTATGATTTTGTTGACTTGTCTCTCTGTGCTTCTTATTCATTGAGAGTCATTGAAAGAGCTATTTTGATTATTTTGTCAAGTAAATCATAGATCTCTGCATCTGTGTGCTCAGTTACTTGAAGAGTATCATGATGTTTTGGTTGTGTCACATTTCCTTCATTTTTATGTTCCTTGGAGTTTTGCAATGCTCTCTTCACATTTGAAGAAGTAATCTTCCTACAATCTTTAAAAACTGTCCTCAGTGAAGAAATACCTTCTATCAGTCTTACCAGTGATTTTTAAAGATTTATTTTTATTTATTCATACAAGAACTGGGGTGTAGGCCAGAGGTGGGGGAGTGAGAGGATTCACCAGAGACTGAGTGGGGAGCAAAACAGGCAGATCCACTGAAATACACTGCTGAGGGGAGCAGCAGGAGAGACAGGAGAGGTCTGCTGCACCACGTGGGTCAGCATCCTGGCTGAGGATCAAACTCATGCCACAGTGGCTGTCGAATAGCTTGATAATACTGAGACTTTAACCCCTGTGCACCAGGGAGGTCTGATTCTAAAGCTTTTTCATTACCTTTTATGTATATACCTAATACATGCTTCTTATTCCTTCTTGTAGGAAAGTTCTTGGATTTACATATATTCTCCCCATCCTACAATGCACCAGGACGACTGCTGATAGTACTGATATCTGCTTGCCTATACTTAATGCACAGGTAGGCAAGACTTCTCTAAGGCTCCTTGGCATATGATGCTCGTTTCCACAACTCTCCAAAAGGCCCTTTGTTCATGGATGGATACTTCATTTTGGTGTGTGTATGTGCATGTGTGGGAGAGGGGTGGGTTTGTGGTCATTTTCTGCTGCTGTGATATTGATGTCATCTTTTGTTTTTCAGGTTTTAAATTGTTTACATACTCTATAACCTATTTTGGTTTTATATTTGGTTTTACCAATATATTATATCTATGTAGAATATATTTTTAGTTCTAGGTTCTGAAATTCTATAAGATAGTACCTTGATAGTTTGTTGTTGTTTTTTTCTTTTTTTTTTTTTCATTTAATTTGTAGAATGTATGGTGGACCTTTCAATCTAGGAGTTGTCACCTCTGATTTTAGGAAGCATTCTTAATTATATTTTCAATAATTCCCTCCCTCTATTTTTTTCTGTTACACAAAAACTATTGTTAACAACACATTTGACTTCCAGGATTGACATTATTCTTACCTGTTTTTTACTGTTGCTCATATGTTACATTTGTTTTTCCTCTTGGAGATTTTCTTTACAAGTCTTCCCAAACTATGTTGAACTATATTTTTTATTTTTAATATTTTGATCTTTTAACTTTTTTATTTTTTCTCTAACATTTTTGTATAGTGAATATTTTAATTTTTTTCTTTGCTATACTTTCTCTTAGTTCTCTGAATTATTATTTAAATTATGTTGCCTATGTTTTTTTGATTTATTAAAGTTTCTTATCTTCACTAAATATATAAGTATATATATAGCTCAATAACACTAAGAATGATTATTATGGGTTCACTCTGTGCTATAAGTAGTGTCAGAGTGTTCAGTCTTTCTGAGTGTTTTTGGGATTAAAGAAATGGACAATAACACATAAATACATCAACATATTTGTGCAATGAATGATATATGGAAAAAATTAATTCAAATAAATAGAATGGCCAAGAATTGTGCTTTTGAAGGTGTGTGACACCATTTTATATATAATGATGATAAAATATAACTTATTATTTTGTATTTGAACAGAGTCCTGAATAAAGTATAAACACGAGTAGAGCAAAGATGATGAATAGCATTCCCAGCACAAGGAACAACAAGTGGGAATACCTTGAAAATTTGGTATGTTTATTTTTTTTCTTCTAAATTTCCTATCAGAGATTTACATTACAATTGCAGTGATCTCTGGTTTTATTTTCATATCAAAAGGAGAAAAAATATTTGGCCATTTGTTATTCACTAGTGGGCTGGTATATTCATATAATATATGATAACTAGGCAGTGCCTTCCAAATAGTAGATCAATATAGAACTGTAGGAATTTGATCTGGGTCTTCCAGTTTACTTATAGATTAGGTACCAGACCACAGCATCCTCGGACTGGGAGTAGCAGGTAGTCCTGCTACATTGTATGTAGATTTTCTTTTCATCATGAGGTCTTTAAATTAATCATCATGTTTTCAGAAATTTGACACCTGCTTACCAGTGCCAAAGACTCTCATTTGTCCAGAAGAGAAGTCTTTTGTATAGACCAAAGGAAGAGCCTGGGGTTGTCTAACTACTATTTGAACTCTCTGAATGATTATTCAATCCATTCCAGTTGTTAGTCCTCTAATACACTCCTTTCACCTCTAGATCCTTACTTTCAAAGTATTTTATAGTCATGTACCATATGCCAAGCCCTTTTCCAGGCCATAGTGATATAAGCGATATATGATCTGTAACATTTTGGGGCTTATTATCTCTTTTGAGGGAAAAGGTACAAACATGAAATGTAACAATACAGTGAAGCACTTGATAAGTACCTAATGAGAGGTATCTACAATGTATGCACAGAAATTTAGAGGATATGATTCCTATGTCTTCTGGAGAAATGGTGTCCTAGAGATTGGAGCTCTACATGAGACCTGAAAGAAGAACCAGGCTTAGATAGATCCACATCATTGCCAGAGGGGAGGAGACAATTTTAAGAGAAGAGACCGAATAATCAAAATTGTAGAGCTCTGACTATTTCCAGATTTAAGGACCAGCAGTGTCTTAAGAGAGAAGTTTTTATAAGAAGGGATAGAGTATAATAGCACTGGAGAGATAAAGATTTAGTGCTAGCCTGGGGAGAGACATAAATGCCAGACCAAATATCTTGCTTATTGAAAGATTTTTGATGAGTGATGGTATTTGACATTGTCAAAATAAACCAAAATATATTATAATAAAATAAAGTCTCCTGTAGGATTGAGGTGGACAGTGCAGAAAAGTTGTAGTGACTAGTCCGAGTACTGTATTAAACAACAGTCATTATAGAAGTAATGGCACAGGATCTCCCTGGTGGCCCAAGGGGTTAAGAGGCAACCTATGAAGCTGTCCACAGCCACTGCAGCACGAGTTTGATCCCCAGCCAGGGAGCTACCCACATGGCACGGCAGATCTCTCCTGACTTGCCTGCTGCTCCCTTTAGCAATGTATTTCAATTGATCCACCTGTTCTGTTCCCCACTCTGTCTCTGGTGAATCCTCTCACCCCCACACCTCTGGCCTGTACCCCAGTTCTTGTATGCGTAAATAAATAAATCTTTCTTAAAAAAGAATGGCACAGATGCTATAAAGTCTGAATGCTTGACATTAATTACCCTAGACTATTCTCAAAAATAGTCTTAATGGAAAGAAGTAAATTTTAAAAATAAAAAGAGTCTAGAAAGTCAAGTGTTTATAGTTAATAAGAGCACATATATTCAGTTATTAAGACTGAGGGAAGTAGTTAGGAAACCCTATGATTGAATGCCATCCTGTAATTAACTGAGTATGCAAGAGCTAGGATAGAAAGGAAGGTGAAATTTGACATCCAAAATCACTTTTTAAAGCAATGAACACTTATTATTTACAAGCATTATATTTTGATTAAAGTTTAAAATATCATCAGAAAGCAGTGCATTATATTAAATTGCTAGTACTGCATGTGGACAGTAAGTTAAAGGAAACTGAGAAATACTTTAAAATGGTTATCATTCATGACTTAATTCCTGTGCATGAACTTTATACCTTAACTCCAAATATATCTTTTGTTTTCCATGTTAATGCATGCATAGATCTACACATGCCTATTTATACATGAAAAAACCCTAAACATATGAGAATCAGTGAAAACAAATCCTATTGTTCACAATGCCAGGAGAATTAGTTAAGAAAACATGGTTTTGAGAAGATAAGCAAAATTACAAATTTGCTTTATCTAACTGGTTGAATGAATGCTGCATATGTTGGAATGTAGTAAAGAATAAAAAGAAATACATATCTAGCAACACAACTTCAAAGATGTGATTCATACTACTATATCATGAATTTAAGGGAAGTAGATGGAGCAACAAACATATATTCATGCCCTACTTTCTGCTAGCATCTTTAACTAGGGATAATTTTGGGATTTGGCTGATTATGCATTATAATTTAATATAATATCATAGCTAGTGTTAACTACAGTTCCTAGTTCTCATTAGTTATTCAAGATGAAATATTCCTATGAGCATAGTAAACATTACAACTATTGCACTAAAAAACAGATGAGAAGTCCAGTGAAATTTGGATTTCTAACACCTACAGTTTTAAAAACAAAATGTGACTCTGTTATGTAAAAAAGACTTACTATAGACTTACTATAAAATGTTTAAGGTTTGTTATTAGATGTTTTTTCATTTATGTTCCAACAGTCTGTTATTTCATTTTTCTAAATCTATCTTGACTGTTGTTTTCTTAGTGTAGATAATTGTTTTGTGTTCTCCGATAATTATTCCATACCTCTCATCTTGAGCATTGCTGTAAGAATCACATTTTATATAAAATCTTCCTTAATACCTATAATTTATATCCTTTATATCTCTTAGCATTTAAACTAATATGTTGGCCTACCGCTTCTAATAAGCCTTTTCTGAATAGTTCTTTCTTTTTTTAATGTCACGATGTTGAAACATGGTGCTTTTTAAAATATACATGGATAGCAATGTTATAATGGTCCATTGCTTTCTTCTTATGGGTAAAGAAGTCTGTCAAGGGCCTCCCCGGTGGCGCAGCGGTTGAGCGCTGGGTTGCGAAGCTGCCCGCGGCCTCTGCGGCGCCGGTTCAATCCCCGGCTGCTCCCCGGCCACCGGAGGAGGGTCCCACATGGCGCGCAGACCTCTCCTGCCGCCCGCTGCTCCCCTCAGCAGTGTCCTTCGGTCCTTCTGCCTGCTCTGCTCCCCGCTCTGGCTCTGGTGAATTCTCTCACCCTCCCGCACTTCTGACTATACCCAGTGCTTGTATAAACAAAACAAACAAACAAACAAACCAGCAAAACAAATAAATAAAGCATGCCTCTATAAAAAAAAAAAAAAAAAAAAAAAAGAAGTCTGTCAAGCTACAATGTAGTCATGGTTCCTGCTTAAGAAATGCATATTATTTCTCAGCAGGAGAAGAACGACTGTATCTTGAATATAAAGAATTTTGTACTAAGGTGATCCTTGTAATGTTTTGAAGGAGGAGGGAGTTTGGAACGGAAAGGAAAAGAAAAAGAACTCAATTAGAAAGTTATCATGCTATGTTGAAGCTAATTGAATTTCCAGGCTTACAAGTCTTAATTTTTTTTTTTTTTAATTTCTAAAGTTAGGACTCATCAGCAATGAATGGGATCCAAGTCGGGCAAAATGAGTCTTCTCTCTTCTCTTTCACACCCTTAGTAGCAGATGCTAGAGGCAGAATTTTCTCAGCTGGTTACAATAATGAAAGATCAACTTCTCACTGACTTTATAGTTTTCGATGTAGTGAAACCTCTTCAGGCATCTTTTCCTGCTGTTTTCTCACTTTCCTGTTTGTTCCCTCCCTGCAGGTATCTTTTCCCATCTTGTGAGTGTTCCTTTCCTGTCTTAAGAGCTTGAAAAGTGATTTGCATTCACTCTAGGGGCTTAGAGAGGTAAAGAACAGGATAGCTATTTCAAGATAAGTTGTTACTACCATTTGAGCATTCACCTGAAGGCCAACTGAATTCAGTTGTTTTTAAGGCATGTTTATGTGGATTTTTAATTGGCAGGGAGGCACAGAAGTGCTGATGACATCGAAGGCTGGGAGACATTTTTTTTATAATAAATTTTATTTTTATATTCCCCATACAATTGCAACCCCCCCATTCTGACCCCAATCCCTCCCCTCCCGCCCCCCACCCCCAAAAAGTATCTCTGGTTCATAGTTTTTTGTTGATTTTGATTTTCACTTTCTTATAGTTATTCATTTTCCTGGTCCCTTATTTAAGTTTTCTAGATTCCTGCTATGAGTGAGACCATCCGGTATTTTTCTTTTTCTTTTTGGCTTATTTCACTGAGCATGATCCCTTCCAGTGCCATCCATGTTGCTGCAAATTGCATGTGTTTATCTTTTTTGAATGCTGAGTAATATTCCATGGTATATATGTACCACATCTTCTTGATCCAGTCATCTACTTTTGGGCATTTGGGCTGTTTCCAAAGCTTAGCTATTGTAAACAGTGCTGCTATAAATATAGGTGTGCAGGTGTTCTTTGGAATTGATGTTTCTGTGTCCTTTGGGTAAATACCTAGGAGTGGAATTGCTGGATCATATGGAAGCTCTATGTTTAGTAGGTCAAGAAATCTCCACACAGCTCTCCATAGTGGTTGGACCAGTTTGCACTCCCACCAACAGTGCAGGAGAGTTCCTTTTTCTCCACACCCTCGCCAACATTTGTTGTTGCTAGTTTTTTTAATATGTGCCATTCTCACTGGTGTAAGATGGTATCTCATGGTAGTTTTGATTTGCATTTCCCTGATGACAAGTGATGTTGAACATTTTTTCATATGCCTGTTGGCCATTTGCCTTTCCTCTTCAGAGAAGTTTCTTTTTAGCTCTTCTGCTCATTTTTTGACTGGGTTATTTTCTTTGTTGTTGTTGAGTCTCATCAGCTCTTTGCAGATTTTTGTGATCAGTCCTTTATCATTAGTGTTGGGTGCAAAAATGTTCTCCCAGTCAGTGGGGTTTCTCTTTGTTTTTGTTATTGTCTCTTTTGCTGTGCAGAAGCTCTTTAATTTGATGTAGTCCCAGCTGTTTATCTTTGCCTTCACTATCACTGCTTTGGGTGATGTATCTGTAAAGATGCCTTTGATGTGCAAATCATGTAGTGTTTCGCCTATATTTCCTTCTATATATTTTATGGTTTCAGGTCTTATTTCTAGTTCTTTAATCCATTTTGAGTTGATTTTTGTGTATGGTGTGAGGTAGTGGTCAAGCTTCATTCTTTTGCATGTAGCAACCCAGTTTAGGCTGGGAGACATTTAAGGAACTCTGACAGTCCTCTTCAAAACCTCCCCATCACTACTGTTCATCAACATCCCACCTACAAATGTAGCCCACTCCTGATAATTGGCCTATCCTTTCCCCAAAGTGAGGAATTTGTATATGCATCTGTGATTTGGTTAGCCTCTGTGCTTGCCTCCAAGGAGTTCAGCTTCCAGCAGAATTGAATTAGGAGTCTGATCTCATTTTCATCCATAGTTCAATGTGCTTATTGGTTAAATTTATTGCATGTGTGATAATAAAGTATTAGGTCTTTTCCTTCCTTCCTTCATTCTCTAGAAGAGAACAATTCATTGGATAATGACCAAACAAACAAAAGTCTGCAAGAGTACTAATATAGGAATGAGTGGAATGTTAATATTATTGATTATGGACTCCATCATCATTTTTCTGATATTGAGAAAGGCCATAATTGGAGATGAATTATTAACAAAAAATTCTTTTTTTGTTATAAAATCTCTATAAAATCTTTTCATTTTAGATTTTAACTTAGAAATGACAAGTGTAATTTGCAGTCCATTGTACATTTTGCAACTAATTGTTAAGTTTGAGGCAATATACTACAAAAAATATATAGAATTTATGTATTCATTATCTAGCATTTACTACAACACTGTCACCACATTTAGAGGTAGAGATTATCACCTTTACTTATCAGAGGTGAAAATGAGGCTGAGTGCATTTACAAGTACATTAAGATATACTTATTAATTGTCAAAGTAAGTTTCAAATATATTTTTGCCCAACTTCATGTTTTCCCACTGGACCTTGTAGCCTCCTAAAAAAACGCTTAGCCACTCAATCATTGTCAAGCTGCCATATTTGCTATTATTTTGGTGAATGTGCTAGAATTTAAAAATGACTACATAATTCACACAATTAATTCAGCCACACAATTAATTCATTCACTCAATTAAATGCTAAATGCCATTCAATCTCATCCCTATAAAAGATCTTAACATATCCTCTTAGCTGCTTTACTAACTCTAATCCAAAATTCATTTTACCTTGAATTTACAGTAGAGTTATATTTGCCTTGCATTTTGATAAAGAGGCATTTAAAGACATTTTAGTTGTACTTAATTCCCATGAAAAAATTTTTTAAGTGGTAAGATTTGTCTCTTATCTTGTTTTATCCTGGCAAGTACATAGATCAATACTGCTTAGAATTTGTTGAGACAAATATAAATAAACCTCTAAGTCTAAATAAAACACCTTAAAGTAGATATACCTATTTCATTTGGAGTATATCCAAAGAGCTCTTTTGCAGTTTTTATAAAACCCAAGGCCAAGAGACTACTGGTGGAAAGGTCACTATAAGAAGAAAACATTAAAAAACAAAAGAAAAATACTCATCATTACTTTCATCTTTACAGAGAAATATTGGTTGCTCAGTTTCCTTTAGGAAGAGGGAATAGTTTGCCCAGAAATGTAATGGGGTATGGCACACAAGTGAAGAAAGGAAGAAACAAATCAATCATTTAGTTTTGAGTGGTGGAAAGATGAAGGTGGTGTGGGGTGTGGTAGGTGGTGTACAGGATTCTAGAAATAGCACTTACAACAGTCACAAATTAGCCCTCCTTATTTAAATGATGGACTTCCTTTAACTCTTTCCCCCTTCATTTTATCTATAGAAAGGCATAATTATCAAAATATTATTTTCTATTATTTTATTTTAAGAGTATTAAAAATGACTTGAGAAAAATTATGAAAAGAGCTTAATAATTTCCCATCCCAAAGTGCTTATTGATAGCCAGAAGTCAAGGAGTCACATGGGTCTTCACCATATATAAGTCCAATATGAAACTGGAAATAACATAGAAAAACATTATTGTATTATTTTAAGTTATAGGTGGATTTTGTTAAGCTATTTTAATAAGGGAGTAATAAAGTAGCTGGCTATTTTCCTACAGTTGGCATAAGAAATTGTTTGACATTTAGTCTTCTCATCTACCTAAGGGATCTTTTACAATTTTCTGATCACTATTTATTATGGGGTTTAGATCTGGAAACAGACACTGATAAAATTACATCCTGACTCTGGTATGAGATCTAAAAACCATGTCATATGAAGAATCTTAAGAGAATTTGGGTAGATTTATCTGAAAAAGAAAGGAACTGGAGCATTCCTCATAACTCCCTTCAAATACTTAAAGAAATACCAAAAGTCAGAGGGATCAGACTCGTCATTTATAGCTAACTTCAGGATGGCAGCCTAAGATTCAAGTTGATGTATTCATCTGGAAGGTAAGACATATAAGCCTCAAGTTTAGAAGTACTCCCAGAAAGAAGGGGTGGTGTTCTGAATAATGAATTCCTGCACTTAGTGGTATTCTAGCAAAGGCTGAATGAATAGCCCTTTAAGAGCGAAGGTTGTACTCAAAACTTGTACAGTCTCTTTCTTCAACATGATCCTGTGATTGTGTGGGTGGAGAGTAAAGATCGCATATCATATAATTTTCTGTTCCCTATGTTCATTCTGTATCAATTAAATAGATAAACTTTTCTAAGGCTATCACTCTGTTTAGTTCATATGAAATTACTTAGAAAAATATGCTATAATTTGAAGTCTGCAAAAGACTAGTGTAAGGGGCAGGACCGGACACTGAGCAGGTTTTCTAGGATCCCATGCAGACCGGGTAAAGGAGTCAGAGTCCTCAGTGGTTTTTTGCAGGTCTTTTATTGGGGTTCACCAGGCATATGGCAGGCAGGGATGCTGGGGGAGCCGGGAGGCTGGCAGTCCTCCCAGCCCCCAGCGTCATCACAGACAAACACAGTAGGCAAGGGTGCTGGCGGGTCGGGAGGCTGGCAGGCCTCCTAGCCCTCAGCAAGTCTTCACTCTATCTGGGCTCTCCGGCCTTCTCTCGGCTTCTGCTGCTTCTTTCTCGGCTTCTCTTTCGGCTTCTACTGGCATCCCTGTGACGCCGCCCTTAAAAAGCCCAGTCTTAGCCCAGGTGAATCCCATCTACCTATGCCCACACCCTACTCCAGGTGCCCGCCATCAGGCATGCATTCAGGACCACAAGGATCCATCATCTATCTTGATGGCGGGAAGCCTGATATTTTTCCTTACCCTACAACCAGTTTATGCCCATCTGTTAATAATCTACCTCCACTGACAACTACTCATTTGAGCTACTGAATATTCCCCTATGTCATATTTGACAATGATTATATATAAACTCTCAGCATCATGACACTTACAAAATCTCTTCAAGAACATCAAAATCACTTAAACATTCTTGTGAAAAGGAGCAATTACAATAAGTTTTCACCAGTCAGTGATTGTTCACAGCTAGAACCAAGGGAGTAACTTGAATTTACACAATGAATTTGAAATGTTTCTTAGAAAAATTTAGGCAATTTTAGAATTTAAGCTAGCAAGAATATTACAAAGGTTACATATTTTTATAGAATATGGCTGTATGATTTTGAGTAACAATGCAACTTTAAAAAAATTCAGTCACAAAAGAACAAAAATTTATTGTAGGTCTTAAGGCTAAATTCAAACCTGACATGCCTGACTCTTTTCACTCTAAAATGCAGTAATTAATTTTCCCTGGTGCTACAATGTCACTTAGCATGGATTGAAGCTTTAGTTTTTATTAACTGTATAATTTGATTTCTCCCTGGTTGAGTCTGTGTTAATCATTCTCCATAAAAAGAGATGTATGTGCCTTCCCAAGATTACAAAAAAATAAGAGAAAAGGTAAAAGTAATAATTCATATTGAGGAAAATTTTGAAGGAACTCATATAATTAGTAGCAATCACTTTTTCTCTGGTCTTTATTGTCTGGGTAATTATGTAATTTCTTTGCTCTGTTTTCCAATACAAACTAAGATTTGGGGTGGGTGGGAAAAGTAAAAGACTTGAGGGGGAAGACACAGCTTTTGGCTGTGGCATCATTCTAGTCCTTTTATGAGGATATAGTGACCACCCTTTCCAGGTTATTGGTTACCAGAAGGCATAAAATGGAAACTGTTACCTTAATAAGGATGGGTTTGGTCTGTAGAAGACCTAAAAAAATGAGATTTCAGATGATTTGTAATAATTGACCATTTTGATCTGAAGAATACAATCCTACCTTTAGCTGAGGATTAGTACACAGCTAAGAACAAGGATCAAATTAATATTTGTCTTTTTTTTAAGATTTATTTTAATTTATTTATGTATACAAGAACTGGAGTGTAGGCCACAAGTGTGAGTCCTCTGATGAGAGGACTCACCAGAGACAGAGTGGGGAGCAGAACAGACAGATCTACTGAAATATACTGCTGAGGGGAGCAGCGGGCGAGATGGGAGAGGTCTGCAGTGCCATGAAGGTTAGCTCCCTGGCCAGGGATGTAATTCATGCTGCAGTGGCTACGGATAGCTTGATAGTGCTGAGACTTAACCCCTGCACCACCAGGGAGACCCCGATTTCATATTTGTCTTACTTTAAAGTTTGTGGTTCTTCCCAATGCCAGTGATTTCCAACTTTCAATTATTTACATATTTTATTACTTGGGTTGTCTTATCACCTTTGTGCTAATGTCAGAATATATTTTTATTGCAATTAACTTATTTGATTTTGAAAAGGAAATCCACATCAGCAATATGCTGGTGATGCTTTTCAAATATAATTTAAATTCTAATTAATTTAATTATAATATATGTTATTTTTTTCCTGTAACTGGCATCCTTTAGCTAGCATATAAATTATCTTCTGTAACAAAAAGCTTTCCCCTCAAATCTGGTTTGGCTTAGCCCTGAATAAAGACACAACACCACTGAGCAAAATCAAGACTATGTCAACTACTACTTAGCTCTTAAAGCACATGCCTCAGTGCAGGGGCACACCTGTGGTGGCTTTAAATATACCTGTTAAAATGAACAAATGTAAATATACCTGTTAAAAAGAAAAAAATTCCTGCCTGACGTAATCAAGCGCACCTTTGCAAATACTGCTTTTGACAAAATAAGAGAGGGACTATCAGTTGTCTTGGCATTTGTGAATTCCCCTTTTAGGCTATTATATTATGTATGGGAAGCACTTAATGAGGCATGAATCTTTTCACAGAACGGATTTCTTGGATGTTTAATGCATCTTTAAATGTGTGTTAAATAGATGGATTTACACATGTGGATATGAAAATGCTGTTTCTTTGGTGCGTGAATCTCCATGGTATAATTTTTGATAACAGCTCAGGTATCCTAGGACCTGACCATTGGTATGGCTATATCATAACTTCTTGATTCATTGATTGAATATTTTCTTAGAATTTCATCAGAGTTGAACTTAAGGTTCTCACAAACTCAGGAGAAAGCTTTTTGAATGGGATTTTTGGAATCTGGCCCTTCATCTCTGATTTTATGCCTTTTAATGTATTCCTACTTAGTTCAAACCATGGCAATTACTTCCACTTAAGATATTCATGAAAGAAGCAAAGCATATTCTTCTTTCCTATTTTCAAGTGGTAACATAAATAAAGAAAAGCTGGTTATAATTTTCTCGAAGAAGACAATATGTTACATAAGAAAGAATGTGGAATGTGGAATGAGATACACTTTGAATCTCTCATTTGATGATTTTTTTAGCTGTGTAACCTTAGCCAAGTTAATTAACCTTTCCTCCTCTTTAAAATGTGGATAATACTTTATAGTCTTTCTGTGAGACTTAAAAATATAAAACATCTCCAGCACAAAGTAAATGTTCAATGAAGATAATTTATTTTATCCTCCTATATTAACCTTAAATTGTAAAAAAGCAAAGTCAGGTAAGCCATTCAAGAATTTCTAACAATAATTTTGAAGTACCACTAATTCACATTCAAGTATCTGGTATTCTACAACTATCCAGATATTTTCTATTTTCTTTCATTTCAAGCAAAGACCTCTCCCCTGACAAAAAAAAAAAAATAACCTCAGGTTTCTGAATCATAAGATCTAGTGTTTTCCTTCCAGATCTCAGTCATATCCTTAGAGAAGAGCAACAGCTACTCCAGGCACCTCACTCCCTCACTGTGGGAGGAGGGAAACTTTACCTAAGAAACTACATGTCCTCAAGTCTCCCATCCACCTGCTGCCTGTGTGGTAAAAAGTCAGATTTTTAAAGAGGCTGTGTTCCAGGGAAAGGAAAATGATGGTCAACCATGGCTTGGAGATTTATGTTTAGACTCTTTGATGACTTTATTTAGTGTATAAGGGGAATGAAGGAAACTCTAGTGTCAGGAAGATAGAGTAGGCAAACACAGATCAATACTGTGGAGGATGCTCAAGGAAATGACTTTTCTTCCTACTTGGTAGTTTTTGATATGTGAATGATGCATTTTAGCAATTTCATTCTCTTAGTTTAGAACAAAATAAATATAGAAAAACTATTTGAGAGAGCTGATGTTAAGATGGAATATTTTAAGAAATTGAGCAATACAAATGAGACATTTTTGTCTATTTAAAAGAAGTAATATGAAAATAAAATGATGAATTTTAGTTTTTATTAAAATCATGTAACCCTTTGCTCAAAAGACACTTTTAGATTCAAACCTCTAATTTTAACAGTACAGTCTCTGAATCAATATAAACACATGCTACAAATAGACTCAAACTTCTTGAGGACACCATATTATCAGAATTAAAAATCATATCTTTAAAAGTGGCATTAGGGCCTCCCCGGTGGCGCAGCGGTTGAGCGCTGGGTTGTGAAGCTGCCCGCGGCCTCTGCGACGCAGGTTCGATCCCCGGCTGCTCCCCGGCCACCAGAGGAGGGTCCCACATGGCGCGCAGACCTCTCCTGCCGCCCGCTGCTCCCCTCAGCAGTGTACTTCGGTCCTTCTGCCTGCTCTGCTCCCCGCTCTGGCTCTGGTGAATTCTCTCACCCTCCCGCGCTTCTGACTGTACCCAGTGCATATATAAACAAACAAACAAACAAACAAATAAATAAAAACATGCCTCTATAAAAAATTATTTAAAAAAAAAATAAAAGTGGCATTACATTTCCTGTTTTTGGGAAAGCGCAGAAAATAAATAATATTATGACCATAATTTGTAAGATTTCCTCACAGTTGGGTTTAAAAAATGCATACCTTTGAGATATTTTACTGAATTTATATCCTTTCACTTTAAACCACCCCACTATCTCATCTCGGATGAGAAAATTATTTCTCAAGCATTAGCATTAAGCAGACATTCTTCCCATCTTCTCCAATTCATGTATTTGCTAGACTCTGAAAACCACAAAAGACCTCAGAAATTATATTATCTGCTAGAAAGTAGCAGAACCAGGTGGAGACCATAGATTTCCTAAATCTGTTTTTTTAAGATCCATTTATTATTTATGCATACAAGAGCTGGGGTGCAGGCCAGAGATGCAGGTGGTGAGAGGATTCACCAGAGACAGAGTGGGGAACAGAACAGGTGGATCTACTGAAATTCACTGCTGAGGGGAGCAGCAGGTGAGTCAGGAGAGGTCTGCTGCACCATGTGGGTAGCTCCCTGGCCAGGGATTGAACTCATAATGCCGTGGCCGCCAATAGCTTCATAGGTTGCATCTTAACCTCTTGTGCCACCAGGAAGGCCCCAATTTCCTAAATCTTATTCAAATATTCTAATGTTCCTTTTAAACTCTTATCAAATAATGCACTCTTTTCCTGCTGACCTTAAAATGATCAGGGAGCATATCTGTGAGTACAGCAATAACACAAAATTTTAAAAAATGGAGAAATTATGACAAAAAGGAAAGAGAAACTCCTAGTGAAATCACATCTTTTGTGTTCTTGGATTCTGTTAATGCTAAACTTAGGAGCATCTCCTTACCTGTCCTTAGACTCAACAGTCTAAGGGTTTCTGCAGATATAATTAAGTTAAACATATTTAGATGGAAATCATCCCATATTACTAGGTTAGATCCTAAATGCAATGACTAATATCTTTATAAAAGGCAGAAGAGGAGATGATACAGACACAGAGAAGAAGATCTTGTGAAAAAGGAGCAGGAGATGAGGGTTATATCACTGTGGGCCAGGATGTTTAGAGGTGTCAGGACTGGAAGAATCTAAAAGCATTTTCTCTGCAGTCTCTAGAGGTAGTCTGGCCTTCTTCAGACCTTGATTTTAGACTTCTGACCTCCAGAACTTTTAAGAGAACAACTTTCTGTTATTTGTGGTAATTGTTTTACAGCAGTCATAGGAAACAAATACAGGCATTATGAAATGTAAATACAAAAATCAATTATTTCAGAACCACTGAATATGCAGTCATTATTTTTGTCACTGAGGTTCCCTGCCTGACACAGCCTTACCTGCCCTTGAACAGAATTGGCTCAGGAGCAAGGAACGGGAAGGACAAGTACTTGCAAAACAGTAAAGATCCTCCTGTCACAGAGTTGGAAGGGGTCTCCAGATACGATTAATCTTATTTAGGGGTCTTTTTCTTTCTCAAACTCCTCAGTAGGAGAGAAACATGTCCTTCTTGTCAAACTTGTAATCTTGAAGTGTTGATGGAGAGAAAAAGTATTTTAACACTGTAATCAGGCAGGTCTGGGTACAAATTATAGCTTTAGCCTCAGTTTAGAGATTCCTGAACAGTCTCCAATCCAATCAGAGCAAATGCACCTTCTCATCAGATTCAAAGAAACTCTTGTTCTCCTTTTAGGGACTCAAATGTGAGAAGAATGCAGGGTCTAGAGTCAATTTATCATCCCACTTGAAGGCATATCTAGTCTTAGACTGGACTTACAATAGAGTGAGCCAGACAATTTGAAAATGAGAGATTGGAAGGAAAGCTAAACACTGCTTAAATGATTTAGATTTAAATTCAGCTCTACTGTTCCCTCAGACATTTTAGTTACATGTCCCAATAAACTATATTTTGTCCAAGACACTTAGCCCAAAGATTGTTGATAAACTATGTAAAGCCACTTACTATAATTTTTAAATTAAATGGTGTTTGTATGTATGTGTGTATAGTAAATATTAGCCTGGATTTCCATCAATGTATTCCCAAAAAAATCACCTTCAAGTAGTGGTTTTTCAATGTTGGTTGCACAATAGAATCACCTGAACAGTTTTAAAAAATGCCTGAAGCCCAGTACCATTCTATTCCAATTAAAGCAGTCTCTGGGAGTAAAACTCAGCTTCTTGATGCCCTTAAAGCTCCCCAGGTAATTTCAATGTGCAGCCAAAACCGGGAACCACTGTTTTATGGCTAGCTCACAAATAGAATTTGTAGGGAAAGGAAAAAAAAAAAAAGAAGGCTTTTACTTTAAATAGCAACCATAAGTATTGCCTATTTATTGTGTCAAGGTTTTGAAGTTCACTACCTCTATGGAGACAGCTTCTAATCTTGTTTTTGTTCCCTCTGGCAAATTGTTGCTAGTTTTCTTTAGCAGGAGTTAAGAGAATATCTTTTTAGCCTCAGTAGGCTATGTTCATTTATTTTTGTTCTATGGAACCCTTCAAGCTTTTGAGCTGGTTATTTTATTAGGGACTAATAAATTTAACTTGACCATACACACTGCTAAAAAGCTTAGAGTACCAGGTGAGCCAGGTTAACAGACTCTTATCTTTAAACCTTTCAACTGAGTTTATGGAAGGTATCAGGGTTGCATTAATAGAGATGTTAAAGTGTGTGCAAATTATGGATAGTTTTTAGGTCTCTGCCTCTATGAAGACCACTTATGATTCAATCCTGGACATTTCTAAAACTGGGAACGTGAAGCCAGTATGTGGTAAAAGAAAAAGTTCTGCATTTATATTCTTAAAACCAATCTTGTCTACCTCTGAGCAGCTGTGTTTGCTGTTCTGAGCTTCAGATTTTTTCATTTTTAAAATGAAGTAAACAATATACTTCATATATGTATCTTGTAGGATAAACTACAGTTATTTGCATGGATAAAGTTTGTAAACCAAAATTAATAATAAGTTAACATTCTTGGAAAAATAGGATTAGCATACATGTGAGTTTTGCCTGTATGATTTAAAAAATAAAGATTCCATAAATACTAAAGTAGTACTTATCTAAAAAGTCGTGCCTCATGGATCAGAGAAATGGAAACTGAAGAAATCATCTAGCTCTATGGTATTATGTCATCTATTTCTGTTCAATGTCAGACACATCTAAGTGAAAGGATTCCAATATTAGTAGACATCCGTAATGAGCCAGACAGCTTTAAAATATCATATATTGGTTTAACTTTATTTATTTGAGTACCTGATATATACCAGGCACTGTCTCACTTAATCCTCACTACAAGCAGGTGAGGAACCCAAGACTCAGTAAGGTTAAGAAATTGCTTCGTTGCAGTTGCTTCATTACAACTGAATGACAACTGGAATTTAAAGCCAGGCCAGACTCCATAGCCATTTGTTTGCAATGATAATCCACTGATCCTCAGATTTAACACAGATTTTCCTCTAAAAAGGGATAGGAACCTCTGGAAACTCATAAAATTTTTCCTACCAATTATACTGCAAGTTTAGAAGGTACAAAATCATGCAGATATTGTGCTGGTGCAGATTCACTGCTCCCCAAACCAAATCGATGGTCAGATTTCAGGTTGCCATTGTAGCCTCTCTTTGATGCAGTACCAGTGCAAAATATGTGTAGTTTGTTCTTTTTTTTTTAAGATTTTTATTTATTTACTTATACAAGCACTGGGTACAGTCAGAAGCGCGGGAGGGTGAGAGAATTCACCAGAGCCAGAGCGGGGAGCAGAGCAGGCAGAAGGACCGAAGTACACTGCTGAGGGGAGCAGCGGGCAGCAGGAAAGGTCTGCGCGCCATGTGGGACCCTCCTCTGGTAGCCGGGGAGCAGCCGGGGATGGAACCGGCGCTGCAGAGGCTGTGGGCAGCTTTGCAACCCAGCGCTCTACCGCTGAGCCACTGGGGAGACCCTGTGTAGTTTGTTCTTAAGGAAAAATAATTCATTTAGGAATTTTTAATTTTTTCCTCCTACAGTATAATTACTAGGTCTAAAAACTAAATGCTTTTAATATCAGTTAAATTTGTTTTAGAAACCATACTGTGAAAATGAAATATTATCTCAGTTGTACAACAAAGATATTTGACTTCTATCTCAGAATTCATTAAAATCATCTCTTTAGCCATAGTCCCCAAATAGTTCCATAGGCCTCCAAGGAATATTTAAAAAAAATAATTTATTTTGTAGACATGTTCCTCTTCCATTTTAACCAGGAATGAAATAATAATGCTAACACGGAATAGGCTGAGAATCTTTGCAAACCTAAGGAAACATAGTTCCACCCAGCTCAGATACCTATTATGTCTCTTTGATCCTCAGGTAATGAAACAAAATTGAAAATAATTTGGTCTTCATGTTCTAATTATGCAATGCAATTCAATTCTCTTTCTTAAATGTTATGATTAATGTGAAAACCTTTTCAGGAACTTTTGGGAGAAGGACTTTATTCTATTTTAAAAAATTATAAAAATCTGAGATAAAGTACCTTCTTATTTTAAATAAGGAAACCAGTGTCTTATTTAAATAACTCATGTACACGGAAATGCATGACTCAAGAGATGATTAACATACCCACAATGTCACAATAAACTATTCAGAAGAAATGGTTTATGAATATAATATACAAACCACTTTTATCTCTGTTTCTACTGTTTCTAAACCTACAATTTTCACATGCCACAGTCTCAAAACTATCTTTTGACTAATTACTCCTCCCATCAACTCAGTAAAATAATTTATGAATTTGTTTCTTGTAGCTGCCATATTTTTCCCATGCATCCAAATATCTTTGTTTTTTTTTTTTTTAATTTTACTATGTTTTGTTTCTTGCAAAATTTAGTTCATCACAAAGGATTTCAGACTTTTGGGTTCTTATTTGGAGAACAACCTGCTAAAGCAAAATATATTGGCAAGAGCTTCTAGGAAGCTAAACACGCATATATCCAAAATTTTGACCCTTTGCTTTGAAGGCCCAGACATTTTTTCCTATGCATGGCTTTTCATGCTCTGAATATCAATTAATGTTAACTTGATGTCACACAAGATGGGGGTACTTACTTTTTTACAATAAGAAATATTGCTTGTGTAGACTTGAATAGTCTTACTGGTATCATCTCTGTGATCAAGCATGTGGGAAGCCAAATCACAATCAGAAATTCATTTGAATTTTCCACAAAATAATCGCTGTGATATGGACAGGAAAGAGCCAAAGTGTGTATACTCAGTGCACTTTTTTTCCAGTAGGCAGACTTGCATGAAATGCTAGATTATAATCAGATGGTAGCTTGGTGAGCAGAACATGGGAACAAAGGGAGTCAGGATGAATGGACCGTCTAATGGCATCAGGGTCAGATCACCTGATGTATTCATCTCACAGTGGTCTTGCTATTGACATGGAAATACTTAAAGCACTCAGTCTCACTTCCCAGGGGATTATGCATGCATGGACCCTGCTACCATTTGTGCACTAACTCTCCTTTTACTATTCTTTCAAGACTCATTAATTCCAGGAATGTACATTCATGCTTTGGATATACTGAAACATTCAAAAAGTTATATTCCAGTCCTGCTGGCAGGAGAGCCACCTGCTCTCTTTTAGGACTTTGTATTTCTTTTGAACATGTCAGTTTAACAGTGTAATTCCCAAACGTTGATTTTATTTCCCTCATATTTATAGTTGGTTCTCCCAAAATTCCTATGTTCCTCCAGACTCTCTCATGCAAATAATAGATAATAACCACATTAGCAATCATCATCAGAGATGCATAGGCGTGGAAAGTTTGAAGCGATATGCTCTTTAAGAGTTCTGCTTATTTTGGGATACTGTAGTTCTGTCTCACCTGGATTTTTTTAACCTTCAATCCATAAATTCATAAAGCTTAAACTTGACCTTAGAGATCATCTGACTCAATAGCTTTTCTTTATAAGAGAGAAGAGTGCTGCTCCAGAGATTTTTAAGATATACAATATATAAGTTGTACATAATGGAAACTAAAGATGAGGTCCACTGACTTTCAGTCTCTCTTGTTCCTTGCTGCCTGAGGGGCATATGACTTTAAGAATTAGGTTTTCACAGAAATAGAGTCTTCAGTCTGGTAGAACCATCTTAGGATATTGTTGTTTTTTAATACATCTACCATAGGTTAAAAGAAATAATTTTATGTTAGTAAATATTGTTGTTAATTAGATGAATTTAATTCATCTAAAATAAATTGCCACTGTATCATAAGTAATAAGGAAGGAAATAACTTATTTTTTAATTAATGCAAAGCAACCTGTGTTATTTGATTTTGGATATTTTTCCTAGCAGTTTTCACATAAAATCTGTGTTTCTGTAAATAAGACATCCATATATCCCAAAGATATGGAATGATTTAAATGAAAAGGCTCAGCACAAATTATGATATATAATCAACCCAAAAGGTCTATAAGATATGGAAAGGAGGTGAGTATCTAAAATATAAATGGCAATATTTACATATAAATTTTGAGAATGAATGGTAGTTCTAGGAATTTTGTAGAAATTCAAAAAAAACAATGGAAATATCCACTACTTGTTTCTCCAGCTGCAAATGAGAGTGGAATTCAATTATGCCTATACACACTGTAGAATTTAAAGTTGATATTAGGAACAATTTATCTTCTAAAGCATACTGAAAACAAAGCATTAATATTTTCCCCCTATTTGAACCTTTGTTATGTTACGGGGACCTCTGGAGAAAATGACAAGTCCAATTTAGCCCACACATATGCTCTAGAGTGTCATACTTAGTCAGTCCTAGCAATACTCATTATATTAAAAACTTCCAGGCAAAGAAAGACCAAAATTTCTTTCACTATCCATCTTAACATATCTTTTTGTTTATATTTAGCTACATATATACATACATACATACTGTTCTGTGCAACTTATTTTATCATCTAAAGCAGAATGTTCACCTCTTAACTTGCTTTTTATAGTATTTATTTATCTCTTTCTTCTCCAAGACAAGTAATTCCCATTTCTTTAATCAATGTCTTAAGTCAACTTTCTAGTCCTTTAAGTCTGATGCCTTAATGTTGTGAAAGATGGCAAAACTAATGGAAACAATAAAAAAATAATGAAACATAAATTTAAAAAAAGCAAAAGTAGAATTTAGGTAATATTTAAATGAATTATTTCCAATTAAAAGTAGAGGTAAAAACTGTTGGTCAAACATTTTCTGGCAGGAGATAATGTTTTCTAAATTTTTCCAAATGGCCTTTGATGTAATGCAAATAAGAATTATTTTAGATGAGAATCAGAAATTCAATAACGGTAAAAAAAATTATATCTTTTATGCTTATACTTGCTAAAATAGGCTGATGATGATGCATAAGTTTACAACAGAAGTTGTTCTGAGTCAGCTTTTCTGAATTATAAATATTAGATTGATTATCAAGCACCTTTCTTAGGGAAAAAAAGTCATAAAAATATTTACATCCAGAGAAGAGCTATTTAGAATTGTATTTCCTTCTTGTTTTACCTATGGTGTGGTCATGTTTACTGAATGCATGGAAGTGAAGAAAGTAAAGTTTCTATCTACTTCTCCTTTCATTGTGAATCCACACATAGCAAGATTGCTCTTATACTCCAGAAAAGTAGAGTCAATATTGTAAATTTATAGTAAAGTGTGTAAAGAATTTTATAATCGTGGAGGCAAAGTTAAGTAATGGAAGTGAACGAAGTAATAACATAAGCCAATATTTTACCCAAGACAAACAACATTCTGGAAAAGATATGAGAGTACCTGTTATGATGAATACCAAGTCAAATCCACACAAAAATTTTTACGCTAATGCCTCTTTAATCTAAATGTAAGGAATGAAATAGTGTGAAAATCAAGCTTTCATACACATATTTATTTATTTGTTCATCAAACCGGTGTATTTTGAGTGTCTGTTCTATGTGAGACCCTTGAATAAGTTCTGGATAATGCTCAAAACAATGTAATCTTGTTTGTGCCCCTAGTAGCCGACAGTTTGGGAGGATATATAAGAAGATACTATAAAACACTGTTCTTAGCATTTATGAGTAAAAGGTTAAATAAAGCAGTTTGTTTTAGAGAATAGGTGATTATGGTTCTGTGAACCTTCTTTGGCTTAGGGTTCAAGGTCAGCTTCATGGAGAGTGAATGTGCAAGACACTAACAGTTAACACTATAACATGTATCCTATGTGGCTAGAACTCTTGCAAGCACTTTAGATCTACTACTTCACTAAAATATCAAAACTACTCTCTGAAGTAGGTAAAATTGTGATTTAACATCATTGATAGATTTTTGGTAACTGATTCAAAGTGAAACTACCAATAATGCAATACATTTTGCCAAAGGTAATTGAAGAGATTTACTTTTCTTTATGCATACAAGAACTGGGGTATAGGCCAGAGGCATGGGGGTTGAGAGGATTCACCAGAGACAGAATGGGGAGCAGAACAGTCACATCCACTGAAATACACTGCTGAGGGGAGCAGCGGGTGAGGTAGGAGAGGTTTGCTGCGCCATGTGGGCCAGATCCCTGGGCAGGGATCTAACTCATGTGGCAGTGGCTGCCAATAGCTTCACAGTGCTGAGATTTAACCCCTTGTGACACCAGGGAGACCCCAAAAAGCTAATTGATAGAAACAAAAATTAAGTTCCTGTAGCATATTTCTGGTCACCAATACATCACCAAACTTCTAAATAAAGACCTAGAACACTTTTAATATTAAAAAAATAATTGTTTTCATTCATTCATTCACAAATAATTCATTTTCCAACCTGCTTATTCCAATTAGGGACACAGATAGTGTCTCTATCCCAGCAGTCAGGGCACAGGTAGAGATCCATGCTGAATAGGTAGTCTTTCTGCCCCAGGTTGTAGGTGCACTCACACACATCACGCTCAACTCAGACTGGGCAATTTAGACAGGGCCCTGACCCTAACTAGTATACTGTAGGGATATGGGAGGAAATCAGAGAAACTGGGAAAAAACCTATTCAGACGTGGGGGACAATGCAAAGTCCCCATGGACAGTGGCTCTGGAAGGGACTCAATACATTTTTTTTCCTCATCAAAGTTAAATGAAAAATGTTAAACAAATGATGTCACTTAAGGACTTGCTGTACTGTTGTCTCTTATGTAAAGACAGGAAACTGAGGCACATCTTCACAGAGGTAGTAAGGACAGGGAAAGACAAAAAGCCCAGCTATGGAATTCTAAGTTTGAGCTCTGGACCACTATTCCATTCTATTTCTTTTTGACACCCTTTTGGAGATGGCTTTTGAAGAACGAGAAAGGAGGATTCAGATAGAGAAGAGAGTTCAAAAGGTGTGTGGTTTGTGTTCATGGGAAAGTTCAGACTGGCTGCTGGGGGCTAGGTGCACAGTGATGAGAGAGGCAGGCAGGAGGCAGGAGGCTGCCAGAGGACAGGCCTGGAGCCTCACTTTCATTTCTTTTACTAGTACTCCAATTCCCCATGCCACATCTTCCAGATTTCTTTTTAAAAATTTCCCATATATCATGACTTCTAGGAGACCAACAACTGAACGAGTTTTAGAAATATTCTGTTAAATAATTTTTAACATTTGGAGATCCTATGATTTCTCTTTGCCCAGATTCTTTCAAAACATCCTATAAAACCTTTCTAAGGTGAATGATGAAAGAATAAAGTAAAACTGACTTTAGCCTCAAGCTCTGGAATGATTATTTTAGCTGTCTTTCCTTTTTTTGTTCTTTCCTTTTACTCTTCAAATGTGACCCTAAGAGGATTTTTGCCTTCTCTTGGAGTTGTGAGAAACAGTATTTATTTTTCTTCATCAAATCATTTAAATTGAGGGGACATATCGGTCAGGTAACTAGGAGCATTGTTTGCATTCCAGACAGTAACTGAAATTAGAGGTGGCATTCTGGTTTCCTGCCTCACCAGTATATCTTTCCCTGAACAATTCCTACATTTGCTTACATTGAGGTTTCCAAGCACTTACACCACTAATATACTCCTAAACCCAAAGATTCACCAAACAAACCACAGCAACAACAGACAGCTGATTGGTACTCCATTTCTGCCAATAGCTGCTAAAATTGTTCTATATTTGTGCAATAAAGAAATGTACAACTAATCTATAATAAATATGACTGATACATAATTACAAATAATATGAATGCTATTAATAACTATGCATTATGAATACAATTAAATAAAACATTATTTTTTGAAGTTTTTAAAAAAAGAATATACCACCGATTGACAAATCCTCATAGACACATGTACTTCCCTGCTCAAATGTTGTTACTACTACCACCCTTTAGCCAGGTGAAGTGAGGGGAAGGGTTATAGTGACCCACAGAGCTGCTTGGTGAGAACTCTCCATCAGCTCTCCTATTTTCCAATGTCAGGTAAGAAACTGTCAGCCCCAATGTGAGCCACAAATATTTTTTGTTTGTCAAGCACGGTGTTTTAAAAAATACTCCCAATTATTTGCCAACATTAAAAATCAGAAGTTTCCACCTAAGTATTAGAATGTCTAGCTTTAAAATACTTGGAAGTTTGGCTACATACATTTCTGAAGGAAATCAGTTGTTGGAAATGGCCAGATACTTCCCCCACCCACACCCTGCATGACTGGGTTGCCTGCCTGGAATTCTCTGAGAGTTGAATGATTGTCCTCTGTTGTTTCTGCTACTTCAGGTGGTTTTACCTCCTTCCCTCCCAAATATATTGTCATTATTTCTTCCCCTTTTTGAAGCGGAAGAAAAAGAAAGATATTTGAATTCAATTTTTTTTTTTTTTAAGATTTATTTATTTATTTATACAAGCACTGGGGACAGTCAGAAGCGCGGGAGGGTGAGAGAATTCACCAAGCCAGAGCGGGGAACAGAGCAGGCAGAAGGACCAAAGAACACTGCTGAGGGGAGCAGCGGGCGGCAGGAGAGGTCTGCGCGCCATGTAGGACCCTCCGCCGGTGGCCGGGGAGCAGCCGGGGATCGACCCAGTGCTGCAGAGGCTGTGAGCAGCTTCACAACCCAGCGCTCAACCGCTGCACCACCGGGGAGGCCCTGAATTCAAATATTTCTAAAACATTAACTGAGTGCAGTGGCTTGTGCCATTAATTTGTTAACTCTTATCAGTTATATGTATTATTTACCTCTAAAGAGTTTACAGATGGTATAAGAAAAACAGTGACAAGAGATTATGGTAAAACCCTAAAATTTAATTTATTGGGTAATTGTGAATATTATCACAGGCAGTTCCGTTCCCTCTTTACTTTATACTTGTGAGAAAGATATATCCATTTGTCTTTATATATACATACTCATATACATACATGTATATGTATATATAACAAAGATTGTTTTATAAAACAATAGGGGTTGTAAAGCTGAAGATCATAGGTATAGAGTAGTTATATCTCAGCAGTATTTAAAATGCAATTAGAGTCCAATATCTTATAGGAACTGATTTGAATTATAATAATATAATATGCACTATAAGTTTATAAGTAGGTTTTTGTACCATTGCATTTTAAGTTCATTTCTCTCTCTCCACTGCACTTCATTTTTTCCAGTAACAATTCTGAGTCCATTGTATACTCCAAACTTTCGTCTCCATGATTTCACTTTTCCCAGTTGCTGACATTTCATCCTAACTCATGTTGATGAATGACCTGACAACACCATCTGTGTAGTAGTGTAGGAAATGATTATTAATTCTCTATTTATATGAGCCAACTGTCTTCCTGTTTAATTGTTAATCAATTTAAGTGGAGTCCCTTATTGAGATGTAGTTCAAAATTATAAATATGGATTCTGCACCCCTTCTTTGGAAGGACCTAGAATGGCAGAGATAACAAGTTCACAGTTTTGCTATTACTGTTATTTACTTTTACTGTTATTTATTTTCTACTAACACTACTGACAACCTCATGAGAATATAACTATCATAAGTTATATCTTATCTTTTGCTTCTCTATTTTTCCTCTTCCATCTATCTTAAATTGTATCTTTGAAAAGGACATATTATCATTTCTATTATTATGCATTTATTATATTAAGTGCTAAACATTTAGAAATTTTAAATTCTACCTCAAGAAAAATTTCTCTTCCCTTTAAATAACTCTAAATGGTGGACAGTTAAGATATTGTTGACCAATTAAATGAAGTTATTCAATACTTCAATACAAAACTCCTTTGAAGTTGTATTTTTCAAAGTCTACAGTTTTGAAGACTATAGCACTGAGGTAAATGCAAAGAGCAAGTAGAGGTGTCATTTTGAACTTATTCAACCTTTTGCTTCTGCTTTTCCCTCTGTAAAAAATAACTCTCCTCAGACAGAAAACAAAGTTGGCATGAAATTAAAAAAATAAAAAAGGCATATATCTTCTGGGAAAAGTCAGCCCTGGGATGCTCTCTACTGTTCTTTGCTCCCAGATCAAGGTATTTTCAAGAAATAGAATATTTATGAACACAAAGCTGTGGGAGGTGAGAAGAGATACTACCACTTTGGGAGGACTTTAAATACAAGGCAAATGGAAATTTTAAATATGTATAAAACATAAATGTTGAAAAATAGCACTAACCTAGCTTGAGATCTTTGCATTTAGACATTCTTTCCAAAAGTCCAAACCCTTATCTTTTAAAAGCTTTTGTGTCCCTTAAGAGTTCATCTCAGGAAACATGTGGACAGTAAGAACAGTGCACAGAAATAAACACCATTGGTAGCACAGGTCACCTTGAACTTCCAGTGACAGCAACTCCACTGACAAAATCTGTCCCTTGCTCTGTAATATCTATAAACTTCATAGCATATCCAAATATTTTTAAAAGAAATTGTGCTAATACAAAATTTTATTTTCTTTTGTGTAGTTGGGTGACCTGTCCTAACTGTATGAAATAGTTTTTCAAAATAATCTGCAAAGAAAAACTCTGATATAGAGTCACATTTTTCTACCATTTTATATAGAAAATATGAATGAGGAAACTCTGTTGGGGTAGTACCCCTATAATACTCCCCATAATAGAATTTGAAATCCTGTGGATTCAATTTTCTATTAATTTTGGCATGCTTCATTATACTGGCAGCCAACATCAATCTTTCCCCTCTGACTTCTTACAGTTTGGAATTAATGGAAAATGTGCTTAATTTTATTTAATTTAGCACTTTGTTGTACACAGTCTTTATATTGTTCTCGAATTGTGCTCTGAATTTTGCCTTCCATCAAAATTCCATGCTACACAGGAAGGAAATATGTCATTGTGCTTTATCTCTTTTTAAATCAGCTATGCCATCTTTAAATAGCACCAAGCAAACAGTAAGGGCTCAATAAATGCTTGTTAATTGTGCCCCTCAAAGCTCCTAACTATACCACCAATCTTCTCACACACTTTGGGAATAAAAGCAGCAACAACCAGCCTATAAGTTTCCTGGCAATATTTCAAGTTATTTGCTGCTACAAAATATTCTTTTATTTTCAAAGTCACAACACTTGCAAAGATTGAACTTAGTTGTTAAAAATATTGTTGCAAGGCCTCCCCAGAGGCACAGCAGGTTGAGTGCTGCAATGTGAAGCTGTCCGCGGCTTCTGCAGCACGGGTTTGATTCCTGGCCAGCCGGGGAGATACCCACATGGCGTGGCAGACCTCTCCTGTCTCGCCCACTGCTCCCCTCAGCAGTGTTTTTGGTCTGCCTGCCTGTTCTGCTCCCCACTCTGTCTCCGGTGAATTCTCTCACCCTCCCGTGCTTCTGGCCCGTACTCCAGTTCTTGTATAAATAAATAAATCTTTAAAAAAATATTGTTGCACATGGATGGCACTGGAAGGGATCATGCTCAGTGAAATAAGCCAGAAAGAAAAAGAAAAATACCGGATGGTCTCACTCATAGCAGGAATCTAGAGAACTTAGATAAGGGACAAGGAAAATGAATAACTATAAGAAAGTGAAAATCAAAATCAACAAAAAACTATGAACCAGAGACAGTTTTTGGGGCGTGGGGGGCGGGAGGGGAGGAATTGGGGTCAGAATGGGGGGGTTGCAAATGTATGGGGAATACAAAAATAAATATTATTTAAAAAAAATATTGTTGCAAAGCCACATGGAGTAGAGGTTATTATTCTCATTTATGTCATGTAAGGGCTTCTTTATGTGTTTGATTCATTCTTGAGTCCAGTGTGACAAGTTAAAAGAAAACCCAGGTTTTTCTTTTCCTCTGTTCATTCATTTGACAAATATTAATGGGTGTCTTCTCTGTACAAGACATTCTGTTAGGAGATATTCAGGATACAATGATGAATCAGTAGAGATCTTGCCCTCAAGTCTTACGATGCTTTGTTGTAAGGAGTACTGTCAAAGTCAGGTGGTAAGGCTACTGAACCCAGAATACTGAAATCTATAACGGACACATTTCCTACCACATTGCATGCGAATGAATAAAGTTACTGGGGGAGCAGATGTCATTTTTCAACTCAAATAGAGTCAATGCTTGGAGAAGTAGATTTTAGTTGACTAAGAAGCATGTATTATCACTCTTTCATTTTATATTATTGATATTATTAGATATTAATATTTGCTAAAAAAGTGAAACTTTTTTTGGTGGAGATAATGAGAAAACATTATCAGTCATAGTTGGAGAGATCTAGTAAGGCTCCATCTATATCTTATGAGAAGAGGAAGAAGACAATAAAACAAAAGGACAGAAAAGAATGGAGTCAGGAGAAACTGACATAGAGAAGAAATAATTTCAGGTGTGAAAATGCCTTAATTCAACATAAGTGGATGGATAAAATGCATAGTGTAGAGAGTTTTGACATTTATTAAGATAGCAAATCAGCCAAGGGTAGCAGTTAGGAATTATATCACATTGTTTTAATATTTATATTTAATTTAAATCTGAAAATGTAGTGTGACAATGAATCACTGAGGGATTTGGTTATAATTTCATTTCCTTGGGCCAGATTCTGGCATTCCTCATTCAATGATTCCAGGGTGAGGTCTGAAAGTCATCCAGTGAGATTTTGAGAGTAATATGAGAAATACTGCTTATGAGTTTGCTGTGGTCTAGCTCTTGATCCTCAAAGAAAAATGTGTTCCTTATACACTATACCTCAGACCTACAGTTGTGTAATAGCCGGCCTCTGATGGTGATGGCAGGAAAACCCAGATAACAGACACTGTCTTCAGAAGGTGATTTGGCTTGTAAAGCTGTAGTTTTGTGACACTTCATCTTTAAGCTCAGCATCACTGAGCACTGCCTTGGGTTGATCCTTTAGTTTGTGTAAATTACCGTTTTCATTTGGTCAATGATGGCTTCATTATAGGGTGACATTATGTCTCAGTTTTCCCAGGACAGTATGGTTAGCCCTGCTGTTCCATATTCTTGTCCAGTCTGGACAATAAATTATAGATACCCTATTGAAATATAATAGAAAGGAAGAGGGAATTGCAATCGAAAATCCTAATTTGTTGAACAACTCAATGAGGAATAGTAAATTTTGATGCAGTTTAATTACTCAAATATTCCATTATTTTATGACTTGAATCATTTAAGATGATATAAAGACACAGAGTAAGAGTTAGACTGAGGAAATAACTTGTTAATATTATATACATGAGACCCTGACAGTTGAAATAAGTAATTAATTATTGATGTATTTGTCTGAAGATAATAGAATAATTAAAAAAATATGCAATAAAAATGATGATAGGGACACTGAAGGAAAATTTATAAGTTCTGATACCACTGGGAAAGCAGTATTGTGAGTATATATGTGTGTCTATCTGTCAATTTATCAATCATCTATCCTTCAATAAGTGTATCATTTTGCTTTAAAGATGAAAATGACATAGCTGTATAGAGTCATTTTCAGGAGTAGGGAAGAGGGAAAATATAAGGATACATGAAATTACTAGATCTTGTAGACTAAAAGCTGGGTAACTTTTGTAGGTTTAGGTTCATTTAATTTTTATGACTACGCTTTTCTTCTATATAATGGGTTAAATTATGAAGGGGGAGCAAAGTAGCACATGTAATAAATGCATTATAAATTCTGATTGCAAAGCACAAGCTTGACTAATCTTCATGCTCTAATATGTTTTTCAATGTTTTTTTTCCCCAGTAGATGAGACCCTTAAATGAAATATGATAGTAGTTTAAGATTTATTTTAGGTGTATTTTAGATAAAGTATCATTACCAGGAAACAATTATCACATGTTGAGGATCTCATGGAGATAGAGGGAATGATAAAGTCTCACACAGCTTGTGGGCAATTGAAGTTCTACATGACTCTATTTATATAGGTAAGAAAGTATTTGGATGTTTTTGTCACCAAATACATACATTAGAAAGAAATATAGAGCAACGCCTGCTCTTTCTCCAGAGGTAAAAGCAGCACCAAGAATAAAAGAGTAATCCTGAAAAAGATAAAGGCAGTAAGTGAAGTTCCTTAATGATTAATTTCTGGCTTTTTTTCTTAGCTCCTTTTCCCTTCCTTCTTGTATCTTGCCGCAATTTCTCCTTTTCTTATGCAGAGAACTTTATGCTTTTATTTCAATCCTCAAATTATTCCAAAAATGGCCCATGATTTATTATAAAAAATTATTTCTAAGTGAACCCAGTATTAGCTAAGTAATGATTATTTATACCTGTTACAAAAAAAGTGGACCAAAATAAAAAAGATTTTAATTATATAATACAAATTTAATGCAAAGTAATTCTTAAGAAAATTTAGCTTCCACACTGTCAAATATGACTTTTTTAAAAAGATTTATTTATTTATGCATACAAGAACTGGGGCACAGGCCAGAGGTGTGGGGGGTGAGAGGATTCACCACAGACAGAGTAGGGAATAGAACAGCAGATCTGGGCCTCCCCAGTGGTGCAGAGGGTTGAGTGAGTGCTGTGAAGCTGTCCGTAGCCTCTGTGGTGCCAGTTCGATTCCTGGCAGGCCAGGGAGATTCCCACATGGCATGGCAAACCTCTTCTGCCATGTGTGCACTGCTTCCCTCAGCAGTGTATTTCCGTCCTTCTGACTGTTCTGCTCCCTGCTTTGTCTCTGGTGGATTCTCTCACTCTCCCGTGCCTCTGGCCTATACCCCAGTGCTTGTATAAATAAATAAAATCTTAAAAAAAAAAAAAAGAACAGGCAGATCTACTGAAATATGCTGCTGAGGGGAGCAGCGTGAGACAGGAGCAGCGTGAGCAGGGTGAGACAGGAGAGGTCTGCTGAGCCATGTGGGTAGCTCCCTGGTTGTCCAGGGATTGAACTCGTGCTGCAGAGGCTGAAGATAGCTTTGTAGGTTGTGTCTTAACCCCTTGTGCCACGAGGGAGGCCCTCAAATACGATTTTTTCCCTCAAATTCAGTTACGTATGAAACATGAACTGATATAAGCTCAGGTTTAAAATTACAAACAACTGAGACCACATAAAGTCTTCTACTCCATTCATGTATTTGTTCATTCAACCAGTCAATGCACATTCAGATTTTTTAAGTCCCAATCAGTGCTAGGGAAAAAAGTGGAGAATCTTAAGTGGCCTATGGATATATTTATTCTCCAGACATGTTCTGTAATGTTTATGCATTGGTCCTAATACCAGAAAATTGAGAGATTCACATCAATATTTGAAGTTACCTCTTTCTGTAAATTAGAAGTAATGGCAGCAATATAATTTAAACTACTCTTGGGGACGAAAGGCTACCTGATATCTGCTGTCTAATCAGTTGGTCTCTCTAGTTGACTATTTAAACTAATACTCATTTTCTGACTGTTTATGACATTGTTTTCACCCATTTGCTTTACAAGCCTGACTCAGGCCAATTCTACAACTTAGGCATTACTGGCGTTTCTTCATGTTCCCGACGTCTCCATTGCCTATACTCTAGTGCAGACTGTTGTTATCTGTAGACTGGATATCTTCAGAATCTTCTAGCAGTAGCTCTGCTTTCTGTCTTCTCTAGTCACCCACAGTTGCTAACCAAATTGATGCTCTTCAGACGCACTGTCCTTCCTAAAAAAATCTGACCATGACACAACTCCTGGGTTGAGTCTTCCATTTAATTCATCAAAATCCATGGTTGCCATTTTTCAACTGTATGCTCTAACTATATGAAATAAACTAGCTATGTAGCATTTCTAAGAGCATTAAGATAAAAACATTTGTCTCAGATAGACAAGCTGATTAATTTGAAAAAGGAGCTTATTTGATAATCTGGTACTTCAATAGCATAAAATCCTATATAAGAACTATGCAGGGTGGCTGACATTGGACACAGGCATCAGAGCTTGAGTTCAAATGATCAAAATCAATAACATTAGAGGGTATTCTTTCCAAAGCATGGAATATGTATAACTCCCATTGGTTTTAATGGAAATCATGAAGCTAACATGCCATGTAACCTTTTTAAAATGGAAGGATTAGCATTCAACTGGAGCTCTCTCATAGTGGTGCATCTGTTGATGAGTATTAGCATAGAGTTTGCATTGATCAGAGTGACTTGAATTTCTTCTCTTTCCTTTTGTGTAAATTGAGTGCTGTATTATCTCCCCTACCTGTATGATAATGGTTTGGACCTTCAAAATGCAACTCAATGGGGAGTACAAAAATAACATCTGCAGCAGGAGGTAAACACTCTCAGTATGATTCATATATCAGTTCTGATACCAGTGGGAGATTTTATTTAGATCATCATCTTTTCGGGAGGTTCTCCTCCATTGATTCATTTAAGAACAATGCAGAGAAAATGTATTAAGTGCAGGGCACTATTATTTATTTCAAAAAATTTCAAAATTGAGAGAATATCCTACTCTTCCACACACAAAAATGTTTGTTTCCTCCCACCCAAAAAATGTGACTGAATTATTTTCTGCTGATGGTTTACATAATCGTTTTCTTTGACAAAGTAAAATAAAGGTTAATAATCAAAATATTTTGCAAATGTATAATTCAAGTTCAAATGTATGTTACATAAATTTAACCCTTTGGATTCTATTAGTTGTTATTCATGGATTCCTCAAATACTAAAAAAAAAAATTCAAAGTAAACTATCTTCTAAGGGATTTAACATAAAAAATGAGTATAAAAATAAAAAATTGTAAATGTGAACCCCCAAAATAAATATTTTAATAGGCTTCTGGGTAGCTTTCTATCACATAAAATATTTAATATGACATATCATGATTAAAAAGAAATTTTCTTTATAAAAACAAAATTTCGGTTCAATAAGGTTGACTGATTTTATATTATAAGAGCAAGTAAATATGCCATTGGTTTCAGATGCTTTTATAGGTTGCCTTGAATAATAGCTGTTTCCACTTGAAAAAACTACATATATGAATGATATTTAGAACTTAGTTGAATGCTAACCTCTAAATGTTCGCTGCAGTGATGGGTGTCCATAAACAGACACTTATTACCTCCTTCTCTGAAAATGCCCATAACTGCAGAGATGCTGTGCAGTCACATCACAGCTGCTTGGTTTGCTGAAGTGACTAATATACCCTTTCTTTTACTCATTGTAACATGGTCTGATTCAAGCAGTGGCCCAGTCCTTCTGTTTTCACATGTATTCCTCAAGATAATGAAATCCATTTGGGAGCCCTGGAAACCTTAACCAACATATATTCAAGAAGCCATGCTGCCAGCCCCCTTATCAGGCTATTTGATGCTCTGCATCACTTTCCATTTAGACAGAGCCTCTCACACAAACAGAACATGCCTCATATATTCCAGAGCCTTGTGTTCTATTCCATCATACCCCAAAGATGTCACTTATCATCACCCTTGGTCACGCAGAGCTAAAAGAACAGGAGAGAAAGATGTGCTCTGCCATTCACAGCTGGGCTCCCTTTTGACTGCAAAAGAATGCTACTTATTGTGGACCATTTCTTATTCATTCAATGATATTCTAAGAAGAGCAAAGAGCACCTTTTATAAAAATGACATTTCAACTACTACTTTTCTTATTTCCAGTCCCCATCCAAGAAGTTTCCAAAATCTAAGAAATACTCAGTTTTGAAGGGTGCTTAGGGTATAAGGTTTGTGGCTGTGCCTCTGCTCTCACACACAGATTAAAAGTAATTTCTGACTATTTTGAGCTGCAGTACCATGTGCTTTTTTTTCTAGCAGAGTATTTCTGTGGGATCTCATAGTGAGGCTAAGAGAACAGGCTAAATGGAAGTATGAGGCCTTGTTCTAATTAAAAACGTCTTAAGAAAATTCACACCCACTTCAAGCTGTATGCATGTGATAATTTTTTCTTCAAAGAATTCAGTCTCAAAATATGCCATTCTTCAAACAACAATTTATTCACCTGATATACCCTTGTATTTTTTACTCCTCATTATCTTTTTTCCCTCATTATTACTTTTCAATATTATTTGTATTAAAATAAAGATGTAAAATGGAACTTCCAGGACAATATGGACTTGTTGGGAACCAAAGAAAGGAAGTAATCATTAGGTTTTCCAAGACTAGATCGCTGGTTGGTAAGAGGCTGTTTGCACTCCTTCTGAGGAGATTTTAGGTTTTGGAAAGAACTACGGTGGGATATTAGTTTCTAAGAGAGAAAACAGATTTATGCAACTCATTTACCTCTCTATGAATTTGAATATTAGTTGCCTTAAAGTGATTCGAGGGCCTCCCTGGTGGTGCAAGGGGTTAAGACACAACCTATGAAGCTATCTGCAGCCTCTGCAGCACAAGTTCAATCCCAGCCTGCCAGGGAGCTACCCACATGGTGCAGCAGACCTCTCCTGACTTGCCCGCTGCTCCCCTTAGCAGTGTATTTCAGTCAATCTGCCTGTTCTGCTCCCCACTCTGCCCCTGGTGAATCCTCTCACCCCCGACACCTCTGGCCCAGTTCTTGTATGCATAAATAAATAAATCTTTTTTAAAAAAAGTGATTTGAGAAGTATTGATTCACCTTTCTATTGAGCCAAAAAATAATGAGGAAGAGGGAATCTCTGAGAAAAGCTTTTGAGAAGCTATTTTATTTAGGATCAAATGTGCAAAAATCCATGAGAGGGGGCAAAGTACAAATAATGAAAATCTGTGAACAGATAATTTGGAGGCTGTGTTCCAATTGTGGCTTTGTTAATAACCAACTTGTCAACTTGTTAATAACCAACTTGTCAACTTGATCTTGTGGTTTAGTCTTATCTGTTGTGGGCTTCACTTTACCATTTTAAATAATAAGATTATTATTGCTGTTTAAAAATAGTCACTGCCCTTCTCTATTGGGCTCATCCCTGAGGAGGGAGTATACTTCCAGCCAGCTGTCTGGCTTGACTGTGGACTCACTTTGGCAGTGGAATGTGTGTGGAATTAACATATGCTACATCTAGGTAGAAACTTTTTAAGACCTATCACATGTTTCTCTTGTTACTCCCTTGACTCAGGAGCAAGAACTATATATTCCAGTAAGGGTATATTAACAATGAAGAGAAAAGTTACCAACAAAACCCATTTGTTTAATGAACTTTGAACCTCCTGGTAGTTAGGACATTTAATAATTCATGAAGTGATGCAGAGTTGACATTTTTATGGATCAAACAAGTTATATCCTCTTGATTTGTTATGAAAGAGAAATATGATAATTCTAATTTTGAACATCCAATAATTAGGGAGACAGAGCTAATAAACACCGAGGCAGTCCAAATCAGGATGATTCACAACTAGGTTTTCCTGGAAATGTAATCATTAAAATGATTTCAGCTGTAGTTTCTCAGCAGTACTTTTTTAGGAAGAAGTTACTCTATCTAGGTAATATTTCATAAAATGAACTTACATTTTGAATTTTTTCAGAAAAGATTAGATAGCTTCAAAGTTAGACGTTTTAAGAAGGGAGAACTAATGACTGTTTGACAGGTTTAAAAAGTCATACTTGACAGCATGGTTATAGCTGTTTGATAGTAAGACTTAGATGTTCTGCTTTATTGAATGTCAGGCAGTAAAGCTGAAAGATCATGCAAATAACTTTTCTATAAAACCATCAATTTTTCATTAAAAAAGCATAGGAGTAGTTGTAATCAAGTGATGATTCTTAATATCTCTTACAGCTTTAAAATTATATGATTTTATGCGCTCAAACCATTTATTGGTTCAGGGTTAGAGGACGCCAGAATTTTAGCTTTGTATTTCACTCTCAACTAGAAAACAGGATATGAAGGTCCTTAATGTAAATTTCTCTGGAGACCCTTGATTAATATAAATATGGAGAATAAGAATTAGAATTCTGGGTTTGGGTCCAAAGCGGACAACTGCATAATCTTGTAACTTCCTTCTCCAATGTTAACACATTTTCAACCAATTAGTAGTTGCTATTCCTTAATGTGTTTTCCCTTGCAACAAATAAAATAAGTACAATTTTGTTTTGCATATATTGTGTCAAAATGATGGAATCAGCAAGTCTGTTTAATTTCCTAACTCACATTGTTACTCATTCTGGTATAGAGGAAGTTAGTGGGGTTGTCGAACTTAAATTTGAATTTCAGATAGATTATAAGTTAGTGTAAGATGTTCAAAATATTGCATGGTTTCTTTAACATCTTGGTCCAATTAAATAGGTTTTAAGAAATTACTAGCAGTTAAGAGTTTGAACTAATTATGAAGATAAATTCTGTTCATCTTTAAATTCCTAGAATTGGGATGGTGTGACGATTTTATGTGTCAACTTGACTGGGCCATGGGATGCCAGATATTTATCTAAACATTATTTTTAGGTGTTTCTGTGAGGGTGTTTTTGAATGAAACACCGAGTGAAGCAGAATGCCCTCTCCACTGTGGGTGGGCTTTGTCCAATCTGCAGAAGGCCTGAGTAGAACCAACAGGCTAGGGAAAGGGTAGGGGGTGGTAGTGCTAAGCAAAATAAGTCAGGAGAAAGACAATGAATGGTTTTACTTGTAGTGAAATATAGAAAAATAAAACACAATATTAGACAAACCCAAACTAATAACAAATCCTAAAAGTCTGACTTTAGAATTGAGTCAGAGGAGGGTGGAAAGCAGAGTGCAGAGGAGACCCTATGCACTAAGATGGAGTTACTGTGTGTGCCTTGGTGGTAACAATGTGTGGTGCGGTAACAATACAGCTGAAGAGGCGATCCTATAGTTCTGAATCATATACAGTGTTATAAATCAATTGTATCACACACACACATACACATGTACACACACAAAATGCTAAGGAATACAGAACTTACTTGTCGTGGGCCATGCTACCCATGCTATCTGACAAGGTCCGGGCATGGGGGAAATTTCTGAAGTCAGAAAGCTCCATAGCTGGCTCCTGCTACTTCCTTTCATTTGTTTGTGGCAGTTATTGAAACCATGGAAATTTTCTATAAGTTTTAGACTAACACAATGAGTGTTGGTATCAATGCCAGTTTCGGTAATACACATCTCAGTAGTTTGAAAAAATGTACCTTCCAACATGATTGATAATGAAACAGTTTCCAATAATTCTCCATGTCCTCCAATTTGTAATTCAGTTACCATGAGTAACATTGTTTTCTAACAAACTACACTTGATAGAACTGATGGAATGAGCCAGGCAAAAGTCCCCCACAAGAGAAGGCCCTGAGTTGCCCCCGGAGGCGAAATGGTCCCATGACACCGGGACCCCTTGGTTCAATATTGAAAATAGGAAGAAGCCACCCTCGATTTTACAATGCCTGCTTAGCTTTGTTTTAGTTACCTAGCTTAACTGCATAAATCACGTTGAGCATTGCACCTGTTTCTATTTTCTGAATAACATCCATCACCTAGGGAAATATGTAACTAAGTTAATGTAACCAAGTAACCAAGTTAATCATAGACTAGGAAAATTAAAAAAAAAAAAAAGGACTGTGCACTGTTAATGGTCATTAATAAGTTCTGAAACAATGTAAAAGTAAAATCAATCATGATCGCAAGATGTAATGATCAAATAACAATTTTGGATGTATAAATAAAGCCCTGCTGAGGTTATCAGAGGGAGATGTCTGCACCCTGATCAAGTGTCAGTGTCTCCTCACCACCTCATCTACCTCATCTCCCCTGTCCCCTCATCCCTCCACTTCGCCAACGCTGTCTCGTCCTTACGGAAACCTGGCCCCTGGTTGGAGTTGGACTCCGGCACTTATTCTCTCTGTGTGACTGTTTTTTAAGCTGGAACGTTAGGCCTCCCCTGTCTTTGGATTTGATTTGCCTGAAACATCCACCATTAGTTTTGTTCCTTAAGATTTTGGGCTCACTGAGCCTCCCGGGTGGCGCATCAGTTGAGCACTGGGCTGCGAAGCTGCCTGCAGCCTCTGCAGGGCCAGTTGGATCCCCGGCCTCCAGCGAGGCTCCCACATGGCACGCAGACCTCTCCTGTCGCGCCCACTGCTCCCCTCAGCAGTGTCCTCCGTCTGTCTGCCTGTTTTGCTCCCCGCTCTGGCTCTGGTGAATTTTCTCACCCTCCTGCGCTTCTGACTGTACCCAGTGCTTGTATAAATAAATAAATTTTAAAAAATTAAAAAAAAAAGATTTTGGGCTCAGGCTAAAACTATATTACTGGCAGTTCTTAACTTCTCAGCCTCCCTATTTGTGTGAGACAATTGCTTAATATAAATCTCTTTACACACACACACACACACACACACACACACAATTCCTGTTTCTTTGGAGAATGTTGCTTAATATAGAGAATAAGAATAAATGCACACTCTTTATAGAACAGAAGTTAGTATATTGCTACATCCTCTGAAGGTCTGTTCCAATGAAGTCATTGATAGTGAATGGACTTGCAGTGGGTGTGTAGAGACCTCACTATGCTCTGCTTCTGGGAGGACTCAGACTCCAGTTTCAACTTTCCTAAGCCTAGCAGCCAGCTGCCACTTGGAGTTCTCACACATTATTCCTGTGACACTATGTTGTTACATTATAAAAGTAAGCCTTTTGCCCTGCAAATCTCATTACACTCTTGGACACAATTCTCTGCAAGCATGGTGACATTCACTTAATGTACACTTTAGATAACGAGGACTCCAGGGGGTAATATTTGTTAGTGTCCACCTACCTTATCAGTGTTCCTCCCCATATTCAGATAGCACTTGGGCAAGCAAGCAACTGGGCCCAGGTTAAGCAGAATCTATTGGCAGACCCAAACATCAATCTTTCTTGAAGGCAACTTAAACATTCTTTTTTTTTTAAACCTTTTTTTCCCCAAAGATTTATTTATTTATTTATTCAAGCACTGGGTGCACTCAGAAGCGTAGGAGGGTAAGAGAATTCACCAGAGCCAGAGGGGAGGGCAGAACAGGCAGACTGAGGAAGTACACTGCTGAGGGGAGCAGTGGGCAGCAGGAGAGGTCTGCACATCTTGTGGGACCCTCGCTGGTGGCCGGGGATAGAACCGGCGCTGCAGAGGCTGCGGGCAGCTTCGTAACCCAGCGCTCAACCGCTGCGCCACCAGAGAGGCCCAACTTAAAGATTCTTATGAGTTCTGTTGGGGCCCCCATTCACTTTTCTTTTCCCCAAGGAGAACAAATATTTCAGCCTCTGGGAGTGCATGTGTAGCAGCGTTACTTTTCAGTATTTATTCTTCCAAATGAAGAACTCTCCACATTCCTCTCCTTCATCATCTTCTCCCCCTGGCCTGCACTTTAAATCTGTGATCAAGGCTACTGCATCTCTTTGGTCTCTGTAGTTGTCGGGGACCCTGATGGCTGTACATTAAGAAATGGGCCTTTTGCATTTCCTTTTTGGAGAAGTTTCTTTTCAGCTCTTCTGCCCATTTTTTGACTGGATTATTTTCTTTGTTTTTGTTGAGTCTCATCAGCTCTGTCTAGATTTTTTGTGATCACTCCTTTATCATCAGTGTTGTGTGCAAAAATTTTCTCCCAGTTGTTGGGTTTCTCTTTGTTTTGGTTACTGTCTCTTTTGCTGTGCAGCAGCTCTTGAATTTGATGTAGTCCCAGCTGTTCATCTTTGCCTTCACTATCACTGCTTTGAAATAAGGGGTGTGCAGGCCTCCCCAGTGGTGCAGTGGTTGAGTGCTGGGTTGCGAAACTGCTCACAGCCTCTGCAATGACGGTTCGATCCCCGGCTGCTCCCCGGCCACCGGAAGAGGGACCCACATGGTGCGCAGACCTCTCCTGCCGCCCGCTGCTCCCCTCAGCAGTGTTCTTTGGTCCTTCTGCCTGCTCTGCTCCCCGCTCTGGCTCTGGTGAATTCTCTCACCCTCCCGCACTTCTGACTGTACCCAGTGCTTTGTATAAATAAATAAATCTTTAAAAAAAAAAAAGAAATAAGGGGGGGTGCAATTGTATGGAGAATATAACCAAAATGAAAATGCATACATTGTGCAAAAATGAAAAATGATGTAAGAATTAGATAAAATAAAATATTAAAAAAAGAAATAGGCCTTATGTGAACTTGGCTATGGAATTTCAGTAACATCACCACTCACATAGCTCTACTGCAAAATCTGTATTAATGTCTGAAGTTAATATGTAACACAAATGTCCTATTACCAAAAATTTTATTAGAATTAGTCCCCACTAAAGTTTAATATTATTTCTCTTCCCTTTTCCAAAAATGTGTATATTATAGGGAGTTTAAGATTGTTTTATGAGGAAGAAAACCATCTTAAGGCATTTTCTGAATACCTGGAGATAGCCTAGTGTTTCACCAAAAAGGACCAGTGATTATTTGCTCATGAAATGGTTGTTCTTTCAGATTCTCAAAAGGGGCTAAGCTGAGGGTCAGGTAAGTGTTTTTCTGCAGGTGTTAGACAGTTAGGTGGATCAGATGCAGGCCATGCACTGTTAGCACAACCAAGTGGAGCAGGTAGAGTCTAAGGACATAGCCAGCTAAGGAGTCTGAAGCACCAAACTGAAACAGTATTGCAAGTCTGGGGACCAAAGGCAAATGGTCCAGGTAGACAGAGAACGCATGGAGATCAGGACCCAGGCAGAGTGTGAGTGGTAATCATGCAGCATCAGCAGTAAGAAAGATTCAACCTGATCACAACCACCCTGTGAAAAGAATCAACAATCTTTAATTTCAGTTGGTTTCTTACAGTGTCCCTACAATAGGCTTACATAAACCTGTACAGCTCTTCTTTTGATTCTGCTATACTGCAAAGTTTTAGACTTCTCTTCAATCTTCCAATGCAGCTACTTCTCCCTTGTCTCTCAGTAGATAACGCCCACTTCACTGAGCCCATCAGGAGAAAAGTATCTCCATCTTCTCCCCTAGCAACAATGTTTATATCACTGCTTGTCACAGAGGAATGCGTGCTCTTCTCATCTAAGGCAATCCATCTCCTTCCACCCTCTGAACCTCCATACTTTCCTCTATACCAAGACTCCTCCACGCTCCTCTCTTACTTTTCCACAAATAAGTATGCACAAGTCTCTCTTAAAAAAAAAAAATCTGCATTTCCCTCTAGATATAGTCATCCTCTCTCATTTGGAAAATGAGTCAAAAATTTGGAAAAAGAAGTCTCATTTTCTTACTTCTTCTTTTGTATAGATGTCGATATACCTAAATGAGGTATCAAACCCTCTTTTTACCTAATCCAATCTACATACTGTAGTCTGTTCTAATTGAAATTTCTGAAACATTTTACATTGTTGACATTCCCTCTTTTTTCAATTCTTTTCTTTGTTTAATGTCTGTAGTTACCTCTGAATTGCTCTCTATCCTATTTTCATCTTTCTGTCTACCATATTTCATCCTACTCAGAGAAAGAAAGGAGGTTTCTTCTCTCTCTACCCCTTCTTCATAAGTAATTTTTCAGTATGTTGTTCTTGGGTCAATCATCATTTCACTCTATTTACTGTAGTTACATTTGGATAGATTTAAATTCACTATACTTAAGACTCTTCAATCCATAACTACAGGATAATATTCTGTTGAGTGTTGAGTTCTGTACGTCTAAGTGGATGCTACACAGAGGGCCTAATTCTAAGTCACCAAAT
Organism: Talpa occidentalis; assembly: GCF_014898055.3. NCBI lineage: Eukaryota > Metazoa > Chordata > Mammalia > Eulipotyphla > Talpidae > Talpa > Talpa occidentalis. The sequence goes on along the minus strand of NW_023602073.1, from coordinate 121,963,471 downwards.
CCTAATCTCCATCTATCATCTGTGCTTACCTCCCCCTCCCTTCCCCATAGTCTTAACCTCCTCTATATAATCAGTATCTCTGCAAATATTCCTCATATAGGTAGGAATGGTTTAAGTCACTTCCAATGTATTAATCCATTTAATCTGTATAATAACCCTAAATGTTGACTGTAATTATGAAATAAAACAGCATCAGCATTTATCTACTTGCTAAAAGCAGAAATCTGGAGGTTACTTCAGGTTCATGTTCCACTAATACCCAGAAAATTCTCCAACTCCTATAATATTTCTCAAACCCTCCCTTTATCTCCAGCCCAATTAAGTACAATCTTAAGTCATGGATAAAAGTAATTCCTAGGACACCTTGCACGATGTAGTCACAGTGATCTAAAATTCAAATCTGATTATTTCTCTCCAATATTGAAAACCTTTAAGTAGCTCCCCATACCATTTAGAATAAAGCTTAAATTTCTTAGCAAGTAGACCCTTCATGAACTGATCTCTTCCTATTTTTCTGCCAATTTTTTTTTGAAGGAAGTTCCCCTCTCTCTTCCTGCACTCCTAAGATCTAAACACTGTGAACTTCTGTCCTGTAGGAGGTGATGTAAAGACAGCTTCTGCCTTCTGCTTCCACTGCTCACACCCATCTTTCCCATTCTTAAACTGTTGGTACAACTGGGGAATAGATCAGAAGTTAACAGTTAGGAGATAAGCAGAGTAGTATAGCCAGATGACATAAATCTTTGGAAAAATAGTTTTTAGCTAAGAGGATGAAATAGCAGGAATAATGGAATAAAAGGAAAAAAGCCTGAAAATCACTTAATTCATTCCTCACCTTTTTGGCCTTTTTTTTTTTTTTTAAGATTTATTTATTTGTTTGTTTATGCATACAAGCACTGGGACAGTCAGAAGCGCGGGAGGGTGAGAGAATTCACCAGAGCCAGAGCGGGGAGCAGAGCAGGCAGAAGGACCGAAGTACACTGCTGAGGGGAGCAGCGGGCGGCAGGAGAGGTCTGTGCGCCACGTGGGACCTTCCTCCAGGGGCCGGGAAGCAGCCGGGGATCGAACTGGCGTTGCAGAGGCTGCGGGCAGCTTCGCAACCCAGCGCTCAACCGCTGCACCACCGGGGAGGCCCCCTTTTGGCCTTTTGAATGTGAAGAAAAAAAAACAAACAAACCTCATCTTCTCCTTTAGATGACTAAGCAGAAAACACTGTCATCAGAGTAAAAATAAATTTCAGTGAAGACGGTGAGGTAGAAGAATTGTTCTGGTGGCACAGGAGGTTAAGGGTCAGCACTGTGAACTATAGGCGGCCACTGCTCGAGTTCTATCCCTGGCCCAGTAGCTGACCCACGTGGTGCAGCAGACCTGTCCAGTCTCGCCTGCTGCTCCCCTCAGCAGTGTATTTCAGTCAATCCAACCTGTTCTGCTCCCCACTCTGTCTCTGGTGAATTCTCTCACCCCCTACCCCCTGCACCTCTGGTCTACACCCCAGCTTTTGTATGCATAAATAAATAAAAATGAATCAAAAAAAAAAAGAATTGTTCTGGAAAGACTCTGCGGGTTTAGAAGAGTTTGTTTACAATGGAAGTCAGTGACATTCCAGTGTTCCTGGCAATAAAATGTGGAGAATTGGCAACAGTAGAAGGATATTAGTAAAAGGAAGTATACAACGGTTTGCTGAAGAGGATAAGAAAGTAGTGATCATTGGTGGGACTTAGTTTTGGACTTTGGTGAAGGAATAGTTTCCTTCCTAAAGTTCCTAAGTTCCTAAAGTTCAAAGTACTTATGATACCTAGTCTTGTTTTGATCTTACTGCATGCCCAACACTTGTTCAAGCACTTAACATGAAATATTCTCCTTTCATTTCACAGTTGAGAAAACTAACTCAGAGAAACTTGCCTACATTTATGTTGCTACAAGGTGGCAACTCCAGGTACAAACCTAGCCTACTACATGATAAGAGAACTGTATCATGAGGCAAGACCATTGCCAGCTTGGTTTGAATCCATGTATTGGTGAATAAATATTTTTACTGCCTCTATAGTTCTTAGCTGTGGGGGAGGCAGAAGGTGAATGAGGTCTCTTTCAATTCCTCTAAAGTAGAGGTTTCCCAGGCTTTGTAGTTCTGGCAACCTTGAGCTTTACTCACAGTCACTTTATGTCCTTTCAACAGTTAAGTGCAAGAAATACAAATGATTATGCAAAATATTATGCTAAATGACTCTATTATGGTTTTAATAGCGACCTATATCTTTTCGGGGTCAAAAGGTTCCTCAGTTCCTACATTTCACCAATGACACTAACCAGGTATTCATGTAAACCTCCACCAAAATATTTTCTTGCCTATAACAGATACAGTGAAGGAAATCTGTGTATAAGTACATGTTGATATAAAAGCAGTTATCTAAAATTCTGAAAACTGGCCACTACTGAAAGTATTTTTTGTTGTTTATTGTGTTTTGTGTTCCCCTTAAGGCTAACGAATGTAACCTCTATCAGACTTCAAATTCAGCTCAAACTCTATTGTAGTCAAGGACATTTTCATTAGAGTGGTTTAAAGTTGACTCTTTTGGGTCTATTCTTGTAGAAAAAATATAGTTGTAGTGGAAAGTGTAGAGGTTTATTATTTATCAAGACTTAACCTTAACGCTACCTTTTATTAACTATATGACCTTAGGCAGATCACAAAAATTCTAAGCTGTAATTCTATAGATGGTTAGGACTTTACCTGAGAAATATCTTGCTCATTTCCTTACCCTTTCCTCTCATGCTTCCTCTCTCTGTAACAAGTTTTGCTTGAAGTATACACCCCAAACAAACCTTACACATCAAATCTTTGTCCCATACTCAATTTGGGGGGAATTTGGCCTAACACATTAGGTACATTCCCACTGTTGTTTTGTTATTTGGGTTGAGAGTTGGTGGGGGTGGCATTTTTCTTTGTTCTGATTTAATTTCAGCTAAGAATTTCCTTTTCTGCGAACTTGACTAGCACACTTTTGTATTTGCAACATACTTAGAATACTCTTAATATTTTAAAAACCATTGCATTTTCATTGTGATTCTACATGTCTCTCTCCTAGACTGTTTGCTCTGAGAAGACATGCAGATATTTTTCATTTTTTTTCAGCCTCAGAGCTTGGCAGAGTGCCTTAGTCCCAGAATATGTGAAATAATGGGGGAAAGTAGCAGAGGGGACGACAAAGAAGAAAAAAATATTTATTACATATCTGTTTATCCATTATTTTTATTGATATCCTCAACTATAATGGTATAGAAACAACAGAAATAACAAAACCCTTTTAGGTTGGTTTGGTAACCGAAGAGTGGCAGACAACAAGATGAGCAATGGGCAGTGGCAAGTCTTGCTAGGGAAAGGGGGCAGATAAACCAATGTTAGGGGGAAAAAACAATCTAAGGGTAAGAAAAGGCAGACGATGGGAGAAAATGGCTCAAAACTATGATACATTCCCAAAAGAATATACTGGGTTGAAGGCTTGACATGCAGTTCTGTACTCCTTCATCTTACCACTCCATTTCTTTTCACTTTATGTCCTTTCAATAATTAAGTGCTAGAAATACAAACGATTAAGCAAAATATTATGCTAAATGACTCTAGTATGGTTTTAATAGTGACCTATGTCTTTTGGGGGTCAAAAGGCTTCTCAACTCCTACATTTCAAGATTTCTTCTCTACCCCCCAGTCAGATCAGTTCTTAACCTATCTGCTGCATAGATATTTGTGTCCCACTTCCCTCATGATTTTCTTGACCCATTCCAGAAGAGTCTAGAGGTGTAAATGATGGACTGATAAATGAATCTTTGGTCACATCAATTATTTAAATAGATCTTTGGCTAAATCTGTTTTTTCCATGCAATGATGGTTTGTTCTAATATGGGACACAACAGACTTTGAAAAGAAGCACATGTTTGTCAATTTCTTAAGTTTCCTAGAATTTCTCCGTTCACACCAGGAAATGCACACAGGACTCAGTTTTCAGACTCTGATTCAACAGATATAACAAAAGGCAAATCAGAGATCCTACATATGCAGCTTCTCCTTTGGTGGCCACTGGAACCACTCTTTGCTTATACACATGGTATCTCTCTCATAGAAGGGAGGAATCCAAACAACATGTACACCATGGTGAGTGGTTACATTCTCTACTATTATTTTGTTGATAAAATCAGAAAAACTGTTCCTTCCCAAACTTCCCTTTCAGACACTCCAATTACCAATGGCATCTAGTTGCCTAAGTGAAACCCAGACCTGCTCCTGTATCCTGAAGGCCTTGGCCTGCTTGGTATCTACTTCTGTTGGGTTAATCAGAGTTTCACCTCCTTTCTCAAACCCCTGTGAACCCCTAACTGGAATCCTGCTGTGAAGAAGCTGTATTAATGCTTTATGTATGACTTTGAGGGTCACCAAAGACTTTATTTTCCCCTCGGACTTCATTTTCCACTTTCTCCTGTCCTCTGGAAATATGACCATAAGACTTGCTACAGATGTTAGGCTAAGTGCCAGGGGGCTCAAAGCTACTGGTCCCAATAGGAAAGTGAGTGTCATCCCTCCTGCTCCTAAGTCTTTTTTATCCCACAAGTCCTGTCCCTAAGGTCCCAGTGTATCTCCTGACAGAGTCAGTTCTGCAATGAAGATATATGATGCAGATATTGCATATAGTTCTTTCAAGCAATGAGAACACAGGATGGTGCAGACTTCAGTAGTCCATTTAAAATGCATTTCAAAATTCCTAATGCAGTTAATGCACCATTCATCCAAAGAGCAAGTTCCTGGGAATTTCTAGTTCATTGGAATTGTCCTGACACCAGATACAACACAAAATGTGTAGGTATGGAAGGAGTTGTCACAAAACGTCAGCACTGAAATATGGCCTTAGGATCTCAGGGAAAAAAAAACTGTCCACTCCAATTAAACACATAATTATTGATTAGTTTGCAATATGGGTTTCCTAACTCACAGTGAACAACACAAGGCAGCAGCAAAATAGAAGAGCATGGACAGAAATTGACACTGTACGTAACATGGGTGAGATGTGACAACTGAGAATCTGGGAAACAGTGAAACAGGAGCTAAAGCAAGAGAATTTTGCTGCATATTGGAGAACATTTTAAGAATCAAGATGTAGTTTTTGTGTTTAATGTATAATTTCCCCTACAGGTTTTAAAATTGACATGTGTGATCTTGTCAGTGAGTACAGCTGACATTACTTTGTTTTTGCAACAATGGTTGCAAAATGGTTTCATATTTCCTAATATGAAAGTGCCTCACTAGTGAAGTAATGTGGTATTGATAGGGACCTCAAATTATTAAGGAAAATTTAAATTTTGTCCAAAGTGTTTTTACTTGGGAAGATCTTACAATATTTAATGCATATTAGAATATCTCCCACAGGGGAAAAGAGGTTAAATAAGTAGTACTGAATATTATTGAATTTATAATTTAGTTATAAGGAAAACTCAATAAATTTTTTAGCAGCAGCAAAAAAAAAAAAAAAATCAAGGCTTTATGCCGAACAAAACCTACTGCTTTACCATTTATTCTCCTTTACAAGTAAAAATAAAACACTCTGCTAAATGACTTATATTCTGCAAACTATTTTTGTGCAGATAATTTCTGCTCCTTTTATAATGATATATAAAAGATTAGCATGCTATATTTAACTAGATAAATATATACTTCTCAGGAGTCTATCTTTTTTTTTTTTTTTTTTTTTTTTTTTTTTATAGAGGCATGTTTTTATTTATTTATTTATTATATTTGTTTGTTTTGTTTATACATGCACTGGGTACAGTCAGAAGCGCGGGAGGGTGAGAGAATTCACCAGAGCCAGAGCGGGGAGCAGAGCAGGCAGAAGGGCTGAAGTACACTGCTGAGGGGAGCAGCGGGCCGCAGGAGAGGTCTGCGCACCATGTGGGATCCTCCTCCGGTGGCCGGGGAGCAGCCGGGGATCGAACCGGCGCCGCAGAGGCCGCGGGCAGCTTCGCAACCCAGCGCTCAACCGCTGCGCCACCGGGGAGGCCCTCAGGAGTCTATCTTTTGCCTTTAACTGTTTATATACTAGAAAGATACATCTATTTTATCTACAGATGAATAAGAAACATAGCATCATTATAGCTGACATTAAAGAAATATATTATTTTCTATAATGAGAAAATACTCAAAATAGCTTACTGAAGTAGAGGTTCCCAATTGTGAGCAATACTTTTTTATTGTAAGTCAAGATAGGAAATATTTTCCAGAGGTTGCACAAACAGACTAAACCACAGATATAACATTATTTCAGATAAATGATCAATCTTTCTATGGTCCCCGAGGCTTATTTTAAAGGAGCTTTCAGCTGGGGGTACACTACAAAGTCTGTGATGCATGTAATAGAATCAAGAGCTCCATTACAATCCCAAATTGGTAGCACCTCTGAGTATCTCTTGGCTCACTTTCTAGAGAAGAATATGTAGGCCCAAAATCTCAAATAACTTACTATAGCTCACCCAATTATTAGGATACATAATTGAAAGTGAATTTCATTTATTGAGTTGACGGGTCCTACAGGTTCATTTTAGAAGCTGATAGATCACTTAAAATGGTGGCAAAAATTCAAAAAGAGTGAATCCAAAGAAAACAGAAACATGTTCAGTGAATAAGTATATGGTGATTATTAATACAAGTCTCAGATTATTAAATACTTGTTCCCTTGTTTTCTAAGGTCTAATTGTCTATAAATATTTTTAAAGTAGAAAATTTTCTTTAATTATGAGAATCTTAGTAAAGAATCTTAGTAAATTCTTGGAAGCAGAGGGATGCAATGGTTGAAGAAACCTAAATTACCAGAAATGTATATTTAAAGCTGTAGTAGACATCATCATTTTTTTTTTAATTTTATTTTTATATTCCCCCATATTGCAAACGCCCCATTCTGACCCCAATCCTTCCCCTCCCGCCCCCCACCCCCCAAAAAGTGTCTCTGGTTCATAGTTTTTTGTTGATTTTGATTTTCACTTTCTTATATTCCTTTTCCTGGTCCCTTATTTAAGTTTTCTAGATTCCTGCTATGAGTGAGACCATCCAGTATTTTTCTTTTTCTTTTTGGCTTATTTCGCTGAGCATAATCCCTTCCAGCGCCATCCATGTTGCTGCAAACTGCATGTGTTTATCTTTTTTGAATGCTGAGTAATATTCCATGGTATATATGTACCACATCTTCTTGATCCAGTCATCTATTTTTGGGCATTTGGGTTGTTTCCAAAGCTTAGCTATTGTAAACAGTGCTGCTATAAACATAGGGGTGCAGGTGCTCTTTGGAATTGATGTTTCTGTTTCCTTTGGGTAAATACCTAGGAGTGGAATTGCTGGATCATATGGAAGCTCTATGTTTAGTAGGTCCAGAAATCTCCACACAGCTCTCCATAGTGGTTGGACCAGTTTGCACTCCCACCAACAGTGCAGAAGAGTTCCTTTTTCTCCACACCCTCGCCAACATTTGTTGTTGCTAGTTTTTTTAATATGTGCCATTCTCACTGGTGTGAGATGGTATCTCATGGTAGTTTTGATTTGCATTTCCTGATTACAAGTGATGTTGAACATTTTTCATATGTCTGTTGGCCATTTGCATTTCCTCTTCAGAGAAGTTTCTTTTTAGCTCTTCTGCCCATTTTTTGACTGGATTATTTTCTTTGTTGTTGCTGAGTCTCATCAGCTCTTTGCAGATTTTTGTGATCAGTCCTTTATCATTAGTGTTGGGTGCAAAAATGTTCTCCCAGTTGGTGGGGTTTCTCTTTGTTTTTGTTATTGTCTCTTTTGCTGTGCAGAAGCTCTTTAATTTGATGTAGTCCCAGCTGTTTATCTTTGTCTTCACTATCACTGCTTTGGGTGATGTGTCTGTAAAGATGTCTTTGATGTGCAAATCCCGTAGTGTTTCGCCTATATTTCCTTCTATGTATTTTATGGTTTCAGGTCTTATGTCTAGTTCTTTAATCCATTTTGAGTTGATTTTTTGTGTATGGTGTGAGGTAGTGGTCAAGCTTCATTCTTTTGCATGTAGCGACCCAGTTTTCCCAGCACCATTTATTGAACAAACTTTCTTTGCTCCAATGCATAGTCTTTGCTCCTTTGTCAAAGATTAGTTGACCATAAATCTGTGGGTTTATTTCTGGATTTTCTATTCGATTCCATTGGTCTGTATGTCTGTTCTTGTTCCAATACCATGCAGTTTTGATGATTATGGCTTTGTAGTATAGTTTGAAGTCTGGGAGTGTGATGCCTCCATTTCCTTCTTTTTTTTTCAGTAGAGCTTTGGCTATTCGGGGTTTTTGGTGATTCCATATGAATTTCATCAATAATTGTTCTATTTCTTTGAAGAATGACATTGAGATTTTGATTGGAATAGCATTGAATCTGTATATTGCTTTTGGTAGGATGGCCATTTTAATAATGTTTATTCTTCCAATCCATGAGCAGGGGATGTCTTTCCATTTCTTTGTGTCTTCTTCTATTTCTTTTAACAGTGTTTTATAGTTTTCTTTGTATAGGTCCTTTACCTCTTTTGTTAGATTTATTCCCAAATATTTGATTTTTTTGTTTCGATAATAAAAGGGATGGTTTTTTTGATTTCTTCTTCTTCAGATTTATTGTTTGTGTATAGGAAGGCTACTGACTTTTGCGTGTTGATTTTGTATCCTGCCACTTTACTGAATTGATTGATGAGTTGAATTAGTTTTTCTGTGGAGATTTTGGGGTGCTCTATGTATATTATCATATCATCTGCAAATAGTGATAGTTTGACTTCTTCTTTTCCTATTTGGATTCCTTGGATGTCTTTCTCTTGTCTTATTGCTCTGGCTAGGACTTCCAGTATTATATTGAAAAGCAGTGGTGAGAGTGGACATCCTTGTCTTGTTCCAGATCTTAATGGAATTGCTTTCAGCTTTTCACCATTGAGAATGATACTGGCTGTTGGCTTGTCATGATGGCCTTTATGGTACACATCATCATTTTAATAGAAGTAATTTTTAATTAATTATCTATCCATGATACTGAGTTAGGCACCATCTATTGATAATTAAACAGACATGATCCTTGGATGCTATAAAATTTGTACCTATGAAAATTACTGAGACATAAATGACATGTAGTCAAGTCGATATTGCAATGGAACCTACATAATTTACTTGGTCATGTATAAGAAACGAAGCAATATTCATAAGTGATTTCTTGCAGGAAAAGGAGTTTTCTAGTGATAGCAACATTGGGAGGATTGGGCACTTGATACACAAATGCTCTTTTTAAAACCCCTGCTAGTTATGCTGTTACATTCTGATATATTTAAATTTTTAATAAAAGTTGAATGGCAAGAGCAGAGAAGCTTCTTTTTCCTATTTCTGTTTCAAACAAGAGCCTTTTCCCCGAGCCCCTATCTCTCCAACTGGAAGTGAGATTCCTGATTAGAAGATTGGATGAGGAACGGGGCACAGCAGCTCATTTTTTTGCCCCATCCTTCTCTCAGAGGTCTACCTGCAGAGAGCATGTGTTCTGAATGGTCTCAGCCATTCAATGAGTTTAGGCATGGTGACCTGGCACTGGACATGACACAGCCAGTGACTTGAGCAAATTGCTAACATATGAATACAGCTTTCTTTAGTATCAACTTTAGCAGTAATAAAGGAAGAATTAGGATCGTCCCTTTCCCTTACCTCTTATCATGTTATCCCTTTGTGTTCTATTATTATTATTACTACTACTATGATTTAGTAGTAGAAATTCAGCAAAACTTTCCCTTTTCAGTGTACAATTCTGTGAATTTTGAGACGTATATATAATAGCCATCAATCACCTCCCGAAAATTCCTCGTGTCCCGTTGTAATCAACCCCTCCCAATCTAACTGCTAGAAACTAAGGATGTTTTCTGCCTCTACATTTGGTCTTTTCCAGAATGTCATGCAAATGGAATCAATCAACGGAATGGTATGTAGCATAGGTTCTTTCACCCAGCATAATACATTTGAGAGTCATCCATGTTGAGACAGAGATCAGTGATTTGTCCTGTAATTTTTGCTGAGCAATATTCTGGTATATGGATATATCATAGTTTTTCCAGTTAAAGGAAATTTGAGTATTTCCAGTTTTTGATGCTTGTGAACAAATTTGCTCTAAAAATCTAGTCAAATTTTTGCATTACCCTAAGTTTTTCTTTCACTTAGGTAAATATCTAGGAGTAGTATTGCTCATAATTGTAGGTAGAACTTTATAAGAAACTGTGTTCCAAGTTGGCTGTGTCAATTGTATCTTGACCTGACTCTCACTCATGAGTTCCACTCTGAGTACAAGCCAGTCTTCAATATTGTTGATTTTCTTCTTTATAGTATACATTTTAGCTAGTTTAATAAGCGTGTAGTGATAGCTCATGGTATTTTTAATTTGCATTCCCTAGTGAGTAATAATTGTGGATATCCTTCATATACTAATTTGCCGCATGTATAGCTTCTTTGATGAAGTGTCTAATCAACTATTTTGCACATATTTTAAAATGGGTATTCATTGTTCTGCTTTTTAATTTTGATATATCTTAATAAAGTCTGGCTACAAGTCCTTTATAATATTTATAATTTTAAAATATTTAATATTTTATAAGAATTTTAATAGTATAATTTTAAATGAAAATATCACAGTTTTAAGGATTTTGTTGGTGGTCTTTTATCCGAGAAATTTTTTCTTAACCAAAGGTAATGAAACTTTTCTCCTCTGTTTCCTTCTACCAGCTTCAGGTTTTCCATTTAGGTCTAAGATTCATGTAGATTTAACACATATGGTTTGAGAAATAATCTTCTGTGATGGAATACTAAATTCAATTAATACTTAAGTTTCTTAAAGGTTATTTGCAATGTGCAAATATATGCAATGAACTATCAAAGAACATTTCATTGTTTGTTACAATAAAATAAACTGGTCTCTCTTTCACTTTATATGAATCTTTTACCCAAGCATGTTTATGTCATATGAACAACCATCTACTACTATTTATTCGTAAAATGTAGGTACATTGAGTCATGAAGACTTTCAAGTGTTCACACACTTCATTATAAAATTTAAAAGTCATCTATTTTAATATCAAGAATTTCACAGAATAATGATGTTTTATCATTATTTTAATGATATTCAGATTTTTGCAAGATGTTAAGTTCACTATGGCTGATACTGTTTTATGTTTTTGCTTGAAGGTTCAAATGTTATTTATCATTGGCATAAACTTTAAGATTTTTGCTTTGACATGACAGGTACTTTTGTTCATTTTCATGAAAATTTCTGCCAAATCTCTAAGTGTGCATAACCATATTTTATCTGCCAGTTGTTCTTTAAAATAAATATCATTTTCTATAAAAAAGTGGCTAATCCAGTTTGCAACTCAATCATATAAATGCTTTTCCTTCCAGACAACCATCATACTTTTGCATGCAATAGAAGTATTTTATGCATACTTTCCATTTTGTCACACAGAATATTAAAAAGATGTGTTGACAGGCGCTGAATTTTAATAAAATTAATAAATTTTGTTCCTTGAACAGGGATATTGCTAAGGGAAGTTGGCTCTCTTTTTTTTCTCTCTCTCTCTCTTTTTTTTTTTTTTTTTGTTGTGAGTGCATGTTAGTAATGAACACAGTTTTTCTAGTAATTTAGTGCCACTGTCCATCTGTGCTAAGATGCCAGCAGTTTAATCTACCACTGCTATTGTACCCTCGGTGTACATGTCAACACACTGTAAACTTAAATAACGTCTTACCACTAGAAAGAATTTTTGTTTGTTTGTTTTTAGCACATGGCTCTCTTGAAATGGTCATGGGGATGCCCAGGAATTCATGCCCTCACTTTGAGAACCACTGGCCTAGGATATGGGAAAGGTGAGGAGAGTAGGAGAGAAGCAGCATCCTTTAGAGACATCTACTGATGCTTCCTTTCAGGATTTGACTGAAACAAATTCAGATGAAGAAAGAATCTTCCTTAAGGGGCAAGTTTCACGGACAAAGGCAAATCCCCAGCAGGAGGCATGGGAAACAGGCCTAGTGACACAAGACTGAGAGAACACCAGCTCCTAAGACATAGCCCAGAGTGTCATTGGACCGAGCACACAATGCAGAAGCAGGGAGTCAGGAAGCCATAGCTCCAAGGGAAAAATGAAAAGTCAGAAGGTTCCAGAAGGCAAGGCAAACACCTTTGAAGTGGGCTGAAGATTAGGTCTCCTCTATTCCTGGTTTCTAAATGCTGCCACAGGCAGCGATTTTGCAAATATCACTCTAAGAGAGAAGATGGTTTGCACAGACAAATTTATTTTTTAATCCCAGGTTATGTGCCTACCTGAAATAATACAATGGGGATATGGGATTTTCAGAGATCTAACGAAGTAAATAATGGAAGGGTTGGGATTTAGACCCTCCTAGTACTGTTGAGAACTGTAGGTCATAAAGGCCAGGTCAAATTAAGTGCCATCATCCCTAAGGTTTAGGAGTCCTGTTTGATTTCATTTTGTTGTAGCAACATTACATTATACTATTATATCTATATCTGTTTATCTATATCTGTATAATGTACACACACGTATACACAGATGCTTCAGGTGTATATTGAGTTCACATTAAAAGTCCCATTAGATCTTTCATCACACAACTTACACCTTTTACTCAATTTATCCAATCCCCTTAAAACAAGCTTACAAAGGAAAGTTGTTTGCCTTCATTCTACTCAGAAAAAGAAATTGGCAGTCTAATTACAGAGGAGTTAAGCATGGAAATATTTTGTCATTTACACCCTGTGCCTCTACTATAGATATGTGGCAGTTTTTTATAGACTTTTATTAATACATTCTGACATGCTGGCGTTCACAGAGGAAACATTGGTCCTTCCGACCTTGACAGACACTCTGACTAAATTTCTAACACACTATATTTTACAACAGTGGCAGATAGGTGAGTATTGAAAGCTAGCTTTAATCCACTTTTCATTGTATACTAAAAATTCTGTGTACTTAAAAAAAATTAGCAACCCAAATAACCCCATGAGATACTTGAATTTTATAGATGAGGGAAGTTGGTATTCAAGAGGTTAAGTAGCCCTAGATGATACTTGCAATTGGGGCTTGGAATCAAACCCAGGTCTGTCAGACTTTAAAAATCTATGGATTCTCAATTTTCTCCAGTATTATTTTCAACACATTTTTGCTTGTTTTGGCAGAATTTAAAGAAAAAAAATGATAAGCAGAACACTAAAATGTTAATACTCCTTAAAGTGTGTTAGCATCCATGAAATTCTGATCAAATATTTCAAGAACCTCAAAGCACTTCCAAAAGGGCTCTCTAGATAGAAAACAGCTGCCCTACAGCTGCCTACACTACGTGCTGTCTCTAGTTCCACATCTGCTACTTGCCTTTTTTGTCTCTCATTTTTTGAAATTGCCCCCAATGCCTAAGATTGTTCATGCCAATGCATGGAGCTTTTCCAATTTATCTCCAGGCTGAAGGAGCTGATTCTGGTTATATCAACTTTTTGTAGCTTTAACTGCATGTGAGTAGAAAAAACCTCTGTTAGCAGAGCAAATAAGTCTCTACTCCTTCGTTATCCACAATGGAATATACAAGTGACTTTTTTCACTGACTGGCTCTGAATAAAATTAGTTGCACTGTCAGAGGATCTGAATGGAATATTTTACCTTGAAGGAGAATTTAACATTAGTGCAACACCTTCTATATATCACATACTGTGCTCTAATTTACATAATTCACAGGGTTAGGACACGTTGTACAATGTTAGATGATCTACCTATTATGCCAGGCGTCAGCTTCAGATCTGAAAGGGAGATCACATTGGGTAGCTCTGTGTAAAATAAATTAAATTTGCTAATATGAAGCTAATACACATTTTTTATTTATTTATTTTAAAAGATTTATTTATTTATACAAGAACCAGGGTATAGGCCAGATGCGCAGGAGGGTGAGAGGATTCACCAGAGACAGAGCAGGGAGCAGAACAGGCAGACTGAGGGGGGCAGCGGGTGAGACAGGAGAGGTCTGCTGCACCATGTGGGACCCTCGCCGGCCGGCCGGGATCGAACTGGCGCAGCAAAGGTTGAGGACAGCTTCACAGCGTGGTGCTCAACCACCTGCACCACCAGAGGAAGCCCTAATAAAAAATTTTTAATTAGGGAGAAAAATATGAGCAGGTTTGCAATTTATATTCTTTTGACAAAAAAATTAAAATAAAATTAGAGGGAGATGAGAAAACTAAAGGCAGAAGAGCATGTTAGGACCCCAATGATAGAAGTAAAATATGAAGTGGGGTCTCTCTGGTGGCGCAAGGGGTTAAATCTCAGCACTATAAAGCTATCTGCAGCACCAATTGGATCCCTAGCCAGGGAGCTAGCCAACATGGCACAGCAGACCTCTCCTTTCATGCCTGCTGCTGCCCTCAGCAGTGTATTTCAGTGGATGTGCCTGTTCTGCTCCCCTCTCTATCTGTGGTGAATCCTCTCACCCCCCTACACCTCTGTCCTATACCCCATCATAAATAAATCTTAAAAAAAAAGAAGTAAGATATGAAGAATCAGTTTCAACAGTTCAACAAGAAGGCACAAGAGGTAGTGAACAGTGAAAAGTTCAGGAGAGAGGTAACCCACAGTTCTCAGCACATGGAATATGGAAGAAATTATTGAGATTTCCTGGTCTTTTAGCTCTTTGTTCCACTAACTCCAATAGCATTGCTGAAGAAGGGACATTAGCTGGGGCCATAACATTGCAAACATATCATATAAGAGTGACATCATATGCTAAGCATTTATTCTTGTGTGTATGGTACGCCTTTGACTGGGGTTAAACAGATAGGTTTTCTATTCACAAAATAGGTTTTTTGTAGACATAGGTACTAAATCATATCAAGTACTTTTATAGGATTAATAGTCTAATTACCTAACTGAAGTTTATATTATAAAAAATTGTGATATTGATCTAACCTTTCATTTCTAGAGTAAACTTTATATTGTTAAAATAAATTATGAGTTATTCTACTATAATAAGATTACATTCGGTAAGACTTTCTAGACATTTGTCATGCAACTATTTATAAGTGCAGTAGTTTCTCATTTTGTCATGGTGGGTATCCAAACTCAAGTTTTGTAGGAAAAAAATAAGGATTAAATGCTGCCCTTTGGAAAGAACAAATTGTTTATCTATAAGATCAACTGGGATGCGATATTTTAAGAAGTATTTCCTAAATTATTTTCTGGATTTCTTTTTAATTATCATTCATTTTACTTTTTCTTATATTAACTTGCTGAACCAAAAAATTATATCTTTTTAATATAAAAATGCTCAATTTTTCGTTAAGTCTGAAATTCTTCTTTGTTAGGACTAATTATAGTCCTTTTCTTTTTTTTTTTGTTCCTGCTTTACTGAAATATAATTTTCATGGTTATTTATAGAATTTTTGTGCATTTAAAAAGTTAATCAGGTCTCTTGTATGGAGCAGACTGGATTAAAACCAAAATTTTAAATCTTAGATTTCTTATTCCTTAATAAAGAAGTTTAAATTGCTTACACATGCTATAAATGTATGAAACTTGCCCAAATTTTCCATCTTTATGTTGCATTTTAAATAATGTGTTAGCTTTATTTTACCTCCTGTTTTAACTTTTCTTAAAAGATAGTGCTTTACTCCTAATGACAAGAAGTTGTATTAATATAGTACAGATGGATTTGTGAAAACTTCCATGGATCAGGCTGATGTTAAAGATCATTAAACATTTTTTTCCTCTTGGAAAAAATAACAAAAGCAAACAAAGGGCTGCTCAGGTTGTGTAGGGTTTAAAGCCTTAGTGCTACCAAGCTATCACCAGCCACTGTGGCATGATTTCCATCCCCAGCCAGGGAGGTGGCCCACATGGCACAGCAGACCTCTCATGTCTCACCAGCTGCTCCTCTCAGCAGTGTATTTCAGTTGATCCACCTGTTCTGTCCCCACTCTGCTCTGGTGAATCCTCTCACACACACACCCCTGCACCTCTGGCCTACATCCCAATTCTTGTATGCATAAATAAGTAAAAATAAATCTTTTAAAACAAAACAAACCAAACAAACAAAAACAGCCCTGGTGCTTTCTTCTTATTTTGTAACTTGGAAAACAGTCATTTTAAAAATTACTTATTAAATTGTTGAGTTAATATTTGTTATTAAATCAATATTAATTTGATTCTAAAATTTGAAGACAAAAGTAATAACTTAAGCATTACATTTATGGATGATGAAGCATTTTAGTTGCTTGCCTTCATGATTCCATTTCCTTATTCTCGTCTCTTTTGAGGATCAGAAATCCCATTTAAAAAAAATCGAATCATCGCTTTCTCTATTTCTTTGACTACTTTTGTTTCTAATGGTAAAACAATCACTTGGCTTTTGTGAGATCAAGAATAGCCTCCCCTACCCATTTTTATCTGACTCCAATATACCTCATCCTGGCAGGGAGGATGGAGAGCTGCCCAAACAAAGAGGCCTAACTGTACATCCTGAGTGGTAGGAAGTTCAGGCCACAATGGACTGCTTTAGGAGGCCTTGAAATGGGACACAGAAATACAGTTACACTGAAGAATCCCACATGCCTAGGCTATTGAATTTTAACTTTAACTCAGTTTTGATTATCTCTTGGGAAACTTTCCCTGGACACTGTTCACATCAAGCTGCTCCCTTCTCACTCCTGCTATTCCCATTCCTTTTATACTTCAAGGATGGAGCCTTCCTGTACATTCTCCATAGCTTGTGGGTTCTATATTCCTCCACTGCAGTAGCCAAGAATAATTCAGGAATTGTTTACCTCCTGCCAGACTGTGAGTGTGACAAATTAATAAAATAGGTTCATCATTTTATCTTGTGTCTGGCACAAAGAAGTCCTCAAAAAAATGGTGCTGCATTGAGGATCACTATGCACTGCTAGGAGAAAGGGTGCAGAGAGACGAGAGAAGAAAACTTTTAAGCCAAGAGGAAGAAGAAAGGCCAACAGTGACAGAGTAGGGTCCTGAAAGTTTACCAAGAAGCAGCATAGTGCAAGAGTCAAGAGAGGAAAGGGTCTAAGCTGAAAACACACAGGTAAAATGATGAGTATTTCAGAATGATAAGGTCTAGAAAAATGTCACCAGATGTAGTGAAGGAATGGTCAATGATCACCTTCAAAATAGCAGAGCAGCTAAAGTGATAAAAATAAAACCAAATTGCAAAGGCATTGTGAGTGGGAGAAGAGAAGAATAGATAAGTTCACTTGGAAAAGTATTTTTATTAGAAGAGAGAGTCTGAGTCAGTAGCTTGCGTGAGTTTAGAGGCTGAGAATCATTTTGTTCTATATTAAGAATACATATTTATGTTTATAGGCAAAAGAAGTCAAAGGAGAGAGGAAGTGGGACATAAGAAAAATGCAGCATTGATGGGAAAATGATAAAGCTAGAGAGGAAGAGCTAAAGGTAAAAAAATAAATGAAGAATGGGTGAACAGGAGAGGGAGGGAGAATACATTGTATTCTGAAAGGGAAAAAGACAAGAGTTTTTAAAATGTCAGAATGAAGATAAACGGGGGTATAGAAACTTTATTCTTGTTTTTAGGTAGAAAGAAATCTGTGAGAGATGACATACCTTTCAAAAAATTAGGAATGAAGCCATCTCCCAGAGTAGGTGGAATTGGGGCTGAGAAATAGAGTTCAGAATAGCCTGGGAGGAGCTTTACAAGAATCAATGAGAAAGGAGGTATGGGTTGGAAAGCAGCAACTAGAGTCAATGTAAGAATAGCTTTTGTGAATTATTAATAGTCTCAGATATGGTTTATTGAAATTCCCCAACACTTTTTGTCATCCTGGGTGGTATAGTAGAAACTGACATGGGTCATCAAATGCGTGTGAGAGTCTGGACTCTAAGTGAGGTCAGTATTGACAGAACTAAGCCTGGATGCCAGACTCGACAGACAAGGCCTAAGGTCAAAATGGGAAACTGCGTAAATGTTAGGAAATGGAAGACAGAACAGATTTAGAGCTTGTGGTCAGAAATAATGAGTGTTGGGTGTTCACTCCTCTAAAATGATTAAATATTTATGGGTTTATTTTAATAAAAAATTTCCAGGCAGTCAGTCCTTTTTTTTTTTTTTTTTTTGGCACAGTATGTTTCTGGCAACAAAACTAAAAAATAAAAGCTGAACTTTTTTCTTTTTTGTTGACTTTTTCCTTATGAAATAGCTTACAGACTCCTCTTACCACTGCATCACAAATCTGTACTTGGAATTGGCGATCTGGATTAATTTCATGGAGGCCAACTTTAAGTGGTAGAACCAATGGATATTGACAATGATAATTCCATATACAAGGGTTAGAATAATAGAACCCAGATTCGGGAAAATGACAGAAATCTTACATACTATCACTTAGCCACAGGAAACTTAATTAACCTCTATGAGAATTTGTTTTCCCACCTACAATTGGGAGTAGTATCAACTATGCCAAATAGTTCTAAGAATTGTAAAAGATAATACATACAATGTGCTTAGAATGGTTCTTGGAATTAAGTGCATGTTCTCTGTACCCTGCCCATGATTAATTTTGTAGTTATGCAGAATTCATCCCTTCATTTGTTAAATACAGGCCTACTATGTGTCAATCATTATTCTAAATACTCAACCTACAATGATGTGGGGCATTAAATGTTTGGCCCCAATTATTTGCCACTTCCAGTATGTATACCTTTTGCTATATGTTTTTCTGCTCTTCTACTAAGGCAGAAAAATTTTGGCCTCAGCCTCATGACTTGGCTTAAGTAACAAAATATGGGCTGAAGTCTCAGAGAGCCAGTTCCAAATCTAAAGCTAAAGACACCACTTGTGTTCTTATTTATTCCCTTCTGATTCTAACATTGCCATGAGCAAGGCATCCCTGAAATCCCAGAATGCAAACCTATGAAACAGACCAGAGCCCCACAAGCAGCAAGGAAGTCAAGCTAAACTAGACACACAGCTTGAGGCAGAGGTAGCTGCTCAAACAATCTAGATCAAGGGATGGCAAACTATGGTGCAGAGGTCAAATTCATTCTGTGGCTAGTTTTGTATGGTTCACAAGATAAGAATGAGTTTTGGGCCTCCCCTGGTGGCACAGCTGTTGAACGCTGGGCTGCGAAGCTGCCTGCAGCCTCTGCAGCACTGGTTCGATCCCTGGCCACTGGCGAGGGTCCCACATGGCCCGACAGACCTCTCCTGCTGCGCCTGCTGCTCCCCTCAGCAGTGTACTTCGTCAGTCTGCCTGTTCTGTCCCCAGCTCTGGCTCTGGTGAATTCTCTCACCTCCCGTGCTTCTGACTATACCCAGTGGTTGTATAACTAAAACAAATAAATCTTAAAAAAAAAAAAAGATAACAATGAATTTTGGGCTTTGAAAGAGTAGCTAAGAAAAAGAAAATATGTGAGAGACCACACATGGTTTGCAAAGTCTAACATATTTACTATCTAACCTTTTATTTATTTATTTTTAAAGATTTATTTATTTATGCATACAAGAGCTGGAGTACAGGCCAGAGATGCTAGCGGTGACAGTATTCACCAGAGACAGAGTGGGGAACAGAACAGGCAGACTGACTGAAATACACTGCTGAGGGGAGCAGCAGGCAAGACAGGAGAGGTCTACTGCACCATGTGGGTTGCTCCCTGGCAGGCTGGGGATCAAACTTGCACCGAAGAGGCTGTGGATTGCTTCACAGTGAGGTGCTTAACCCCTTGCGCACCAGGGAGGCCCAATAATTTGCTCTTTCGATCAACATCCAGCCAACCAGGAGATAATAAGTAATCCCCACCAAGACCAGCATTGTTGACCCAGCCAACTTCCAGCCATGACAGGAATAAATGCCTGTTGTATATCATCATGGTTAACTGTTTTGCATCATTATAACAAAAGTGAAGTGATAGAAATGAAAGGGCATAGTTCCTGTGCTCATTGAGTTCACATCTTGTTTAGGAAGAAAACCATTAAACAATGACTAGAACAAATATAAATTTTGATAAGTATTATGAATAGAGATACAGCAGTTTTGAAAATGGAAAGTGGGTGTTTGAAATAGTCACTGAGGCGAATGGAGAGTGAAATGATTTGAAATGAATAGTAGGATTGGTAGATGACATTGAAGGCTCAACCAGTTGGTGAATAAATTTAGAGTGACATCCATATATCCTTATTGTTCAGCTGTGTTAATGAGAAGTAGGTAAGACACATTATTGGTTTTATCATAGAATGTATTTTAATTCAGGGTGTGATAAAAGAGCTAGAAGGTATCAGTGGCTTAAAAGCACTAAAGAGGGCCTCCCCGGTGGCGCAGCGCTTGAGCGCTGGGTTGCGAAACTGCGCGCGGCCTCTGCGGCGCCGGTTCGATCCCCGGCTGCTCCCCGGCCACTGGAGGAGGGTCCCACATGGCGTGCAGACCTCTCCTGCCGCCCGCTGCTCCCCTCAGCAGTGTACTTCGGTCCTTCTGCCTGCTCTGCTCCCCGCTCTGGCTCTGGTGAATTCTCTCACCCTCCCGCACTTCTGACTGTACCCAGTGCATGTATAAACAAAACAAACAAACAAACCAGCAAACAAATAAATAAAGCATGCCTCTATTAAAAAAAAAAAAAAAAAAAAAATAAAAGCACTAAAGAATTTAAAGGTCAGGTTGTATGAGTGTGACTCACAATGAAGTCAACAAACCAAGAATTTATGGTCAGAATACATTGTGTGCATTGATGACTGTTGAATGCACCTTTTACAAACTTTATTAATCATGGAATCTCTTATTTCTCCTTCCTTCCTTCCTTCCTTCCTTCCTTCCTTCCTTCCTTCCTTCCTTCCTTCCTTCCTTCCTTCCTTCCTTCCTTCCTTCCTTCCTTTCCTCCTTCATTTCCTCCCTACCTGCTTTCCTTTCTTATTCTTCCTCCTCTTCCTTCCTTTCTTTTTCTTCCTTCTTTCTGAACATCATAGGATAATACTTCTTGGGAGAATTCTCTATGTATGTGAAATACTGAATCATGACTTCTTTATATTTAATGATGCCTACCAAAGTATTCACCCTAGTTTAATTCTTGGAGACTTAAAATATGCATTAGTATATTAAATTCTAAGAAGTCCTGAAGTCAAATTTTGTTTAACTCAGCATTTCTCAGAAGTTTTTGTCTATCAAAATCTTTTATTGCTTGATGCCCATTAATATCCTACAGAGGAAACATCTTAGTAAACAATGGTTTCAGGTAATGAATTGTATTTAGATATCTGAGGAAGGAGTGTCTCAATAGGATAGAAAAAATATTCATGGAGTCAAAAAGAGGAGCCCAGGACAATTCATTGCTTGATGCATGCATTCAATGTTTTCTGAGCTCCACTCCATTCAGTGGAATGGAATACAACATTGCCTGAAACCACAATCTAATTAGAGAAGCAGAGCTACAAACAGAATGAAAAATGACCAAGCAGAATGGTGACTTCTAGTAAAGGTTTATGCTGACCATTCCAGGAAGAAGACTTGCATCTCTGTTAGATGGGTAGTTGGGGCAGAGGGAGGCTGAATGAAGGATCGGAAAATGCTTTGAAGAGTTGGTGAAATATTAACTGGGCTGCCATATCTGCAATTTATTTTAAATATTGAACACAGACAATAATAGTTGTTGGTTGTTTGAGCATATTTACTCCAGTGTTGATTAGTATTGTCTCAGAAAGCCCACACTCCAGAAGTGGTACGAAAAGTCCTCTATTATCCAGATCTTGATCAAAAAGTAGGTCCTCTACTTGGCAGAGAAAATATACTTTTTATTGCTGAACTTAGTGGTTTTTATTTATCATAAAAATTTGAGAAAGAGGCTTTTACTGATAAAATCAAATGTATTCAAGGTTAGGTAAAATATATTGGAGACACTCCCTTCTTTTTTTTAATTGGGATCTTAAGCATTTACCCTTTAGAATTATTGGGGCACAGAGGAACATATTTGGGTCATTTTGCAACACTTTTGCTACAAACACAAACCTTGCTTGCTTCCTGAAAAGAAAGAACAGAGGGTATGAACCAGAGAGAATGCAAATCAAGAGCAGGATCAGGGAGGTGAAGACAAGCACAATAGCAGTGGAAAATTGAATGCAAATTTGTTTTAAAAATAGGATTATTACCTAGAAATAAAATGTCAAGGGACTTGATTAATACTACTGTTGTTAGAGTTCTCAGTTTACAATTAATCAAAACAATACTAATGTTCACAAATTATATTGGGATTCAGTTCTTTTCTGAAATCTAGAGTCGTGTAGAGATCTCATTGTGTGGTCCAGAGACTGCTCTTACAAAACAATTTTTTTTCCTCATACCTCTTTTATTTTTTTATTTTATAAAACAAAACAATTTACATAAAAATATTAAGATTTCATTTGCCTTTTTTGCCTTTTCCCGAAGTACAGTGAGTTGAATTTCTGGAAACTACCTGATGTATGATAGTGAAAGAGAGTGAATGCAGAAGTAGACAACTGTCTAAGCAACTGTCTTTTACACCAGATAGTAGAGTCAGCAAAAGGTAAAACTTCTTTTTCATGGATTTTTTAAATAATTAGATTCATGAGAATATGTTGCTTAACCTGCTGTGAGTTTATTTTTCTTCTTTTAAGATGAATTGATAAATAAAATTTTTAAACAATTTTAGTTTTCATTATGGTAAATGATAGGTATAACCTGCATAAACCAAAGCACTTTGAGGTTCTCAATTATTTTTAAGAGAGTAAAGAGAGCTTAAGACCAAAAAAGATTGAGAATCCATGGTCTGGTCCAATTAAACTTTTGCTATTTGACACAATCCATTTATCTCAAATAAACTAAAGCATGTGAAAATAAATTCCATGTGTTTGTCTTAACAATTATAGACGGAGACTTGGTTTAAGTGACTTTGAAAGTTTTAGAGAATGTACTTCATTTCATATTTGAATGTGATAGTGTCTCAGTGCACACATGGACAGAAGAATATTTTCACTCTTTCTACAATGCTAAATTTCTCTTTTTGATGACTTAGCATATCTGGCATCCATTGCATAATCTTATGTGAATTTCCCACTGCTGAAATTTAAAGGATTTTGACTGTTAGACTCTCAGAAGTAACTTGAAAAGTCACTACATATTTACATAACTATGAACCCAGTTTTCAGAAAATCCAAAGGCACCAGATCTCAGAGACTGAAATCTTAATGGTAAATTTCTCCACAATGACAGACAGTAAAACAGTGCAGTGATAAAATATGAGATCTGCCTGGTGGAAGTCAATGCACTTGAATGTAAGGCATCAGGTGCATTGCTTTGACTTATTAGGTGAAGAATTCATGTCCATGCATTTGCTGACTGCTGTCCAAAGTGTTGACAGCTGCAGATGAATCTTCTTGTTTTAATAGTCCAGGGTACAAAAGAATCTTCCTGTATATTTTAAAAATGTGGGCTCTTTCAAAATAAAACAGTGTAAGGCTGTGTCCTTTTAGAATAGTTACTATTAAAATAATGCAACACAATCGCACAAAAAACTCTTCCATGTGCCCTAGCTTGTAGGGAAAACCTGTTACTCTACTTTATCCAGAGATTAAGAAAAATACCAAACAGTAGATCTTAACTAGTGTGATCTTTCTCTTATTTAGTCTTGGCATATAGAGGATGGTACTGCAGGGGAAGGGAGGGAAGGAGGAAGGGAGAGAGGCAGGGAAATAGAGGGAGGAAGAGAGCACTAAGCAGCAATTTAATGTTTTTTAAATATTTTTTTTCCATAGACCAGATTGCAATTTACAACCTTGCCATTCCATCAAATGCTATGACACTTCACAATGCTGCCTAAATGCAAAATTGGCCAGGTTTAACATAATAGCTGGCTGCGTAAAACATGAGATTGTAAATGTCACAGGAAAGAGATGATGAATGACTGTGGGATATTTATACACACTATATAGATATGTTGGCTAAACTGTTGAAAGAAATCTGTTAAAACTGATTATTTCAGTTACAGATTTGGGCCAAAAATGTTTTTCTGTACAGCAGGCATCTGGGACCCTAAGGTTTCCTAGAGTAGCATGATTTCTCTTGCTCCAGACTTTTCTCTAGTAATCACTGTGTTTGCATCACTGCTGCTTTGTGCCCTAAAGCAAGACAGTGACTCACATGCAGGCTGATGAGGGCACTTCGGAGAATTTAGCCTATGCTTCTAGGTGACCTACCCAGAGAACCTTGCTTTCCTACCACCTCTGGGGCTTAAAGGTTGCTGGGCCTGGGTAGAATGCCTGATGTCTAAATAACTTGCTTTATCTGAAAGATCTCCTAGGAAGCAGAATCACTTTGAAATGTGCAAATAGCTAAATGATCTTAGAATTAAATGATAAACTCACTATCATTTCTCTGTTCTTGAATTAAACAGACCTATATTCTGAGTAGATTATCCCAATTTTTCTTCTGAGATAAAATGTGATAAGCAATAAAATCACTACATATTACACCTCTTAGTGTGAAGATGGCATTTTCCATAAAATATTTAGTGTTATGACAATAATAGCTAATCCTTACATCACGATTACTATGAGCCAACATAGTTCTCATTTAATCCTTACACACATGGGGTAGTCTCATTATATTCATTTTAAAACATGAAGAAACTGAGACAGAAAGAAATTAAACAATTTTACCAAGGCTAATGAGATTCAGGATTCAAACTCACACTGACAAATAGTGCATGCTTTTAATAATGATATTATAATACCTTGCCAATAAATATTATGATACTGAAAAACATAATGCACAAATGCCAGGTGTGGTTACTAATCTCATCTTTTGACCTAAACATCCTTTAACTGGATAACAATGTTGTTCTAGAAGACTTGAGACAGCATAAACTGAAATGTAGGTGGGTATATCAGTGAGAATAGCTCTATGATCATAGATTATTTAAGGCATCATAGATTATTTCTCACTTGTGTTCCATGCCACAATAGGTTAGTTGAGGACTTGTTTTCACATTCCCGATGTTCTAAAACCAGAACCCAGGATACCCCGGAACTTAGTACATACTCCAGCATAGCATGGTTGAGGCAAGAAAGAAAGTGCAAAAAATTTTCAGCTTCTGACTTATATTTTATAAGCTTAAGGGAATCATACAATCCCATAAACTCCAAGGGAGCTTATAGCACTGTCAAATGCCAGAAGGAGAAGTAGGGGCACATGTTAGCAGTTCTAAGAACTATCACAGGGTCACAGAAGGAGTTAGTTGAGACTGCAAGGGATAGTCTCAAACTCAGGGAATTATGACCCATGAATCCTGAGCATCTCAAGTGATTACTTCTTTGAAGCAACCTTTATAACTACTCAAAATGAGGTTAGAAGCCCTATTATGCGTTCTCATAACACCCACTTCCTCTTTCATAGTGCTCATATGTATTATTTTTTATCCTCTTCTGCATTAGATAATATATAAACTCCATGAAAGCAAAGGATGAATTTTGTTCATCATGGCTGTTTTCAACTATACTCCACCTACCCTCCCACCCCCACCATGCTTCAAGATTCAAATCAGCCCAATAAATCTTTATTAAATCAATAAATCCATATTAAGCTAGGAAGCATAAATAAGCAAAGGAATCTATCTGGTGCACACTGATGTTTTTCAGCCAGTTTTACTTAAGTACCATGATTAAACAGATTCATCCTCTCAGTCAGGCAACCTAAAACCTAGAATAATTTTTGATGGAAAGAGAATGTTCTCTCCTTCCTGCCCACCATACCTTGGGGAATTGTACACAGAGACCACGTAGCTCATTTTCCAACTAGAGCTTAAAGGAATAAAAATGCAAATATTTGGGAGAGTTACTTTATCAACATGAGTTACAATCAAAGTGATTATATTCCTGGGCAGACAGGGATAAAGGTATAGAAGTCAGAAGGTTGGTCTCAAAGGAAGGGGAGGTTAGTAAAATAAAAAAGAAAATGGAGTGGAAAAAAGAGTCTGGAGTTGACATGCCTGATTTGGAATTTATAAATATTTTCAAAAGACTTTGCTTAAATTCACCTACTCAACCAAGCTTCTTCTGTAGATCTCAATTATGTATTTCATACCCACAGTAGTCTGAATACCTTCGGAAGCATGGACACTACACATAAATCATGAGCAGGACTGATACCTGATGCAAAGAAATGACAGCATTATGTCTGGTGTTCTTTAAATAGTGTTATGGCCTGTTGCTTTCCCTACACTCAGCCCTCTTCCTCATCCTAAAGTGCACAGACAAGAGTTTAGTTTTAGACTCTTTCTCCTGGGAGAGAAGAGTTAATGGATTTTGAAGCACAAAGCATAACACAGTCTTTTTTTATTTGATCTAAAAAGCAGTGCATTCTATGCCATGTAATACATGGGTTACTAGGTCATGTGCAAATTTGAAGTAATTACTAATATTTAAACTTACATTTCTATGATAATTTAAAATCACAGCACCTTCATTTTTCATCAAAATGAGTCACTTTAGAAATCTAATAGTATGAAGTCAAAGTGATACGCTGTTAATAACAGAGGGTGGGAAAAGCCTTTTCTATGAAAGCTTTTTCTTTAAACCAACTACACATAAAAGAAAATGTCGGGAGCTTCTAGTTTTCTTAAAGCAGTCAAACACATCGTCTACCAAGCTTCATGGTTAACCTCAACTAGAGCAGGATAATCTCAGGGGAGAAGCAAAACAAACACTGAAAAAGCTCAGATCACACGGAATCCTGCAGAAAGTCCCTAAGTGGGGAAATGTCACTGTTAGTGCTACTTAATTCCTCTTCTGTTCCTATAAGTATTCCTGTTGTCTATGAGGAGAGTACTAATTTAATAAAAACTCAGTTATTGCAGTCTGGGGACATTTGCTTGTCCTGTTTTGTTTTTCTTAAATCAGCACAGTTACTTGAACCAAAAGGGAACCGCAGTCCATAAACACAAATGGAAAAGTAGAATTACCTTGAAAAAGGAAAACTGTGCTTTTTTTGCTACGCACTATGAAGCAAAATGTAACCCAAAGAGTTTCTCCTAGGAAAAGACATGTCATCTTTAGAAAAATCTCTACTTCTCTGTACACCTGATATTAAATTCTCAGGTGTTAAGATCATATTTCCATTCTGTATGTTTGATGAATCAAGAAGTAGAGACATTTGTCCATCATGGGACTGTTCTAACCATGAGTGAGTTGGAGTTAATTTATACTAGCACTAGAAAAGTCATTAATATTTGCATATGTTAATGTTATATATGAATCTTCTGCAATGTATTATGTAATAATTTGCATGTGGTATCAGACTCTGAAGCAAGACTCATCAAATCTTTGTTCTGGTGTTTATTTAAGTGAATTATTAATTGTTACATTGGCTTAGGCAACTTTACAGCATGTAAAATGCTTTGAAATGTATGTAAAGAAAGAATAAGATTTTCAAACATATATTAGTGGATTTTCAAAATTGTTTCTCAATCTCATATTTTTTTTAAGTTACAAATTGAATAGCCAAGGTTTGGTTGATTTAATAGGTATTTTGTTTGTTTTGAAATGGAAACAGTTTTGGTGGGGCTAGAGGAACACTAGATAGTAGGAAAGCTGACTTCTTAGCCTCAGCACTGCCAATTATCAGCATGTAGGAACTTAGTAGACTATGAAACTTTATAAATTTCACTTTTAGTTTTCTCATCTGTAAAAAAAATATCTAAGACATGGAGCTTTAATTTAATTTACATTATCTATACCCTACCTGTACCACAGAGTTTGCAGTGGCTAACAAGGACATACATGGAATAATATAAACAGGTCTTTCTAAGAAAGAAAGATGAAAATGATGAAATATCACATCAGTCTTTGAACTTCTGCAAGTCAGTATAAAAATGGAAATAGGAAGAAATAAATGACTAATTAAAAGGATGAAGAGGAAGTAGGCTAAAATAAGTTAATTTCTCAGAAGATACAGATATCTTCCTATTATCAGATTCTACATTTCCAGACAGCATACTCAATAATCTTGTGAACAAAATAATTGAAGCAAAATTGAAAGAAGTTTTTACATGATTTTCCTATGGATAAAAGCCAAGGGCATCATTTAAACAACTCACTAAAAGTCAAACTGAATGTGATTAAACTTGCTGATAATTTAACATAGCACATAGATAAAAGACTAGACAAATGGGGACACAAACCTTCACTTAACTTTGATAAAGAATTTCTTTTTCAGTCTGGTTTTGACAGGAGCTAAATAGAAGGTATTTTTTTCTTTGAGTTCCCTTTATTGCTTTAGTGAGAGAAGATTGGTCTATATAATTTGTACAATTTGGACACTGGGTTAGATAGGGTTGTCTGGATTATCAAGTATAAAATTTTTAAAATTTATTAATACTTTTTTTTGTCTTTTAGCTTATTTGCCTTCTTTCCAACCAGGATCATCAAGGCCTCTTCAATTAATATATTAAAGCAGAAATGCAAAGAAAAATAGAAGAGATATAAGAAATAAGAGTTGTATATGAAAAAGAATTCTGCAGTCACAGAAACATAGTTTTGAAAGCCATGATTTAGTGAAAGTAAATATGATTTTCTTTTGTTTTAAATAAAGTTTCTATATTAAGGGCTAGGTCTTGCCAAATATGGAATATGCTATAGAATTTTACATGATGATGGTGGAGAGTACATCATAGAATTGTACTGTCTGTGAGAGAGAAAGAGCACTTTGATAAGTCCTTATCATATAACATAAAAAAAAAAATCACCTTTTCAGCTCTGGGGATTCTGAGACATGGACAGGAGAGACAAACTGTTGTCCTGTTCAAAGCCCCTGAGGCAACAGCTACTTGTCAGGTTTAGTGAGAAGATAGAAGGAGGGACATTTGCTATTTTTTTTTTAAAGATTCATTTATTTATGCATACAAGAGCTGAGATACAGGCCAGAGATGCAGGGGGTGAGAGGATTCACCAGAGACAGAGTGGGGAACAGAACAGGCAGACTGACTGAAACACACTGCTGAGGGGAGCAGCGGGCGAGACAGGAGAGGTCTGCCTCGCCATATGGGTTGCTCCCTGGCCGGCAAGGAATTGAACTCATGCAGCAGAGGCTGTGGATTGCTTCATAGTGCAGTGCTTAACCCCTTGGACCACCAGGGAGTCCCAGACATTTGCTATTTTTTTTTGTTTGTTTGACATTCAGGAACCAACTGCCACCCCACCACCTGTACCAGCATTGCACAGCTGAAAGCGATCTAGAGATTCCTAAGTAGCACAAGAACAGTCTAGAAAGAAGCTGAAATTCTAGGTGGGAAACATCGGATCCCAAAAGAGAATAAGTTCTATATCTTAAGAAGCCTAATACAATTAAATCCAGGAATATCTGGAGTGCAAGTAACTAAAAGTACTGGCCAAAGTCTCTAAAATCAGAAACTAAACTCAAGACTTATTCAGACAAATCTTGTGGGATTCAGCAGCACATATTAGCAAGGTGCACAGAAAGGTCAAACCTTAGCCTTGTAGGTGAGACCAGTGCACTGATCAGTTGACAAGTAGACTTCCACTTGCCTGCATGCCTCAGAAGCTCACTCTGTTCCTCCTTAAATTTCTAAAAACATTTTGGAAAGATGGAAAAAGAAAAGGGAAAATAGTAATGGTCTTGTGTTGAACTTTGAATTGACAAAAATTGTACCAAATCTAAACTGTTTTTAACCAAAACATAACCTCAGTAACTGGCAACCCTAAGTGACTTTTCTTTCTTCCATTGTGATCAGCTCATGAGGAAAAACTAGCACTGTTTATGAAAAACAATTTCATACTTTCTTGCAACATCTAGTTTGTGTGGATAAAATAGTGACTTAAAGAAATCAATTAGACTGGGCCTCCCTAGTGGCGCAGGGAGTTGAGTGCAGCTCTCTGAGGCCTTTGCATCGTGAGTGAGTTCAATCCCCGACCGCTGGGGAGCAACCCACACGGTGCAGCAGACCTCTCCTGTCTCACTCACTGCTCCCCTCAGCAGTGTATTTCAGTACATATGCCTGTTCAGCCTTCTGCCCTCTCTGGTAAATCTTCTTACACCCCGCGACTCTGGCCTGTACCCCACTTCTTAAAAAGAAAAAAAAGAAACTTTGTTTGGAAAAAAAAAACAGAAATCAATTAGACTAGACAGTGGTTTCTCAATTCTGGTGCACTTCTGTGTGGGAAAATATAGCCAGGCTACATGGAAGCAGCCTAAGGTCTTTCTTCTCCTGGAGAAATGTTGAAATTATTCGGGCTCTTAGATAAACATTTGACAGAAACTCCACACTCATACTAGAAAACAGTAAAAATGGTTCTGGCTTAAAACTGCTTCATGAGGGGAGAACAGAACTCCCTCGCCCCCAATGTCAGCAGAAAAGCTGCAGCAAGTTTCCCTGAAATGTCTGATTTAGAGCAGCATTAGATCTCTGTGTACCCGCCAGATAGTTAGCTGTGAAACTTACCTCCAGGAAAGAGTTAAGTTCACTGGTTTGATAGAGTTATTTGGAACTGAGTGACTGAATTTTGCAAAAAGTTTAGCACAAAAAACCATTTTAGTTTTGACATAATTAAAATTGAGCTATAGCTGTAGCTCTAAACCAAGATCAGCTGCCTCTGGGGGATGCTCCTGGTTTATGATAGTAAAATTCTGTCATTGGAATAAAGGAGAACACTTCTGTTCCTATTTTTTCTGTTGTAAATGGGGATGCATCCTCTAGTTTCATTAAAAATACCAGTTTATTTATGAATATAATAAAGAGAGAATGAGTTTCTGGTGACTTAATGGAATAAAGTTTTAGGAAATACCTGTCAAGATAAGTCCCCTACCACGCTTCCCCAGCGGAAAAAAAAATGCAAATCTAAATACTTTCTACTAAATGCAGGTAAAACTTCTGTAGTTGGACAGACAAGGGATTAAATTAAATCTTGCTGTATGTCATTATTTATAGAAATACAGCAGAAAAATGGAGGTAATATTCTTTTATTTATTTATTTATTTATACAAGCACTGGATACAGTCAGAAGTGCGGGAGGGTGAGAGAATTCACCAGAGCCAGAGCGGGGAGCAGAGCAGGCAGAAGGACCGAAGCACATTGCTGAGGGGAGCAGCAGGCGGCAGGAGAGGTCTGCGTGCCATGGGGGACCCTCCTCTCGTGGCCGGGGAGCAGCCCGGGATCGAACCGGTGCTGCAGAGGCTGCGGGCAGCTTCGCAACCCAGCGCTCAACCGCTGCGCCACTGGGGAGGCCCTGGAGTTAATATTCTAATAATATATACTTCACTGGGTTTCTGTGATGATCAAGTGAGATAAGTACATAAAATCTCTAACTCTTCGGCACACAGTGGATGTTCAGTAAATGTTAGATTGGTCCTTCTTAGTTACTAAAACTTAATGTTGGTGAAATTTCTGACAATAAATCTAAAAACATTTGTGATTCTTCCCAATAAGGATTCATTGTTAATTTCAAAACATTTTGCCAAAGGAGAACTGATTTTGAAATTTCTCATCCATTTGTTATTAAATAATTTTGAGCAAAAAGACTAGAAGATATATAAACATTTCTATCTCCTATATAGACATTCTGTCCAAAAAATTCCAGATTTTTGTTTTTGTCTTTCAAAGAGGAAAATAATTAGATCTTAAAATTGCTCTTTTTACATTCCTTAAGTACATTGTTTATTTGAGCAGTTTGAAGTAAATGACCGTGAAATATAAAATTATTCAAATAATGGCACTAGAGCAGTATTTCTTTAAAATTGTTATGAATTACTAGTTGCACAAGTACTTCATGGGAACAAATATTATGCCTAGACTTAAACTGGTGCGATGTTCTGGCTCTGATCTATTTTGGGAGATGTTCCATTTTTTGCTATAAGTTAATATTTTGACTTTTATACCCTGATTTTCAGATCCCTTTTCTCTCTATTAGCCAAGTGAGTTTCTTCTCCCAAAATATTAAACTCAGTGGCATCACTGGTTTGGCTATACTAACCAGGTGATATAGGGAAATCTATTTAACCTTTTTGAATCACTTTTTACTTCTTTTTATAAAAGAATTGACAGATTAGATAGTCTTCAATGTTTCTTCCACATCTGAAATGCTTTGAATCTACTTAGACCTATCTGCCTAGAAAGGAGAGATCTTGGTTGGCAACTTACTTAGATTAAAAAGGACATGAGCCAATAATTGCTCCAACTTTCCTAATTTTGGATGTCATAGTCTTCTCTTGCCAGAATCACTGTGTTCTAAGGGCCTGCTTCAAGCCTCATCTTTGCCAGGTACTAGGAATCCAAGGCAAAGAATTTCTACCTCATGAACTTTGAAGTATGGCTGAGAGAGGCAGCTTTAAAAACAACATGTACCCCAAGGTATGTACAGTATATGATTTACTTAAAGAAAAGTAAGGGTGTGCAAAAACTACCAGCAGTATCACAAGTATATAATTGAAATTGAAGTTTCCACAACTCAAGGAATGTTCCTTATAGAAAACATTTTCATTTCAGACATTAATAGTGTTTTCAGGTCAAAACCAGGTTCAGCGAGCAGAGGCGGGTGAATCTGGGACTTCTGCTCAGTAGGCTGCTGTGCAGTGGGTCATGCTCAGTTTCTAACGGTCATCACTGTAAACCAACTTCATTAAC
This sequence comes from Talpa occidentalis, assembly GCF_014898055.3. NCBI lineage: Eukaryota > Metazoa > Chordata > Mammalia > Eulipotyphla > Talpidae > Talpa > Talpa occidentalis. Next base: position 121,930,775 of record NW_023602073.1, on the reverse strand, counting down.
CACTGAGTAATTGCTAATACTCTCATGAATAATGGTCAAAGTAATTTTAGAAACAGTCATTTAGCTGACACATCAAAGGTGACCAAACATGTCTCACAAAGTAATGACTCTGACCAGTGAAAAATTAAACCGCATCTTCTCATCAATTTGTTTTCAGGTGAGTTAATGGAGTCTCCGACAGAACAGCTTTATTTTTACTTTTCTGGTTTCATTACATGACCTTGATTGGGGTACAGGAAACATTTTTGGATATAAGACTGTCAGTGATCCTGTCAGTGATTCTCAAACTTGTTGTACTGGTGACCCTGTGTGAACTCATCATGATCCCCAAAATTATTATCACCTTTTCCCTGACTATTATTGGGTGAAATGTCTGTGACTTGAAAGTAGTAACATAATTTTTTTTTTTTTTGCTTGCTCCAACCACTTAGGAAATGATGGTGTTCTCACCTGAGGAGCAGTCTCGAAATACTGAGATTTGGTGGAAAAGAAGGGTGATGAGAGAAAAGGGGGGGTCAGAGACTATGACATATAAGAAAAAGGAGGTCATTGACAAGGTCAAGGGATGTAAGCTTAGAAAAGATGGTAGCACTGTTGATGTGGACTCTAAGGGAAAGGGAAGGAACTAATATAAATTGTCTGTATTTGTCAATTTCAGTTACACATTACTCAACTAAAATATGCAAATGAATTCATAGCTATAACCAAAATCATTTTTTTCCTTTGACAACAGACTGATATCAACACCATCTTCCATTCTATTCCCTTATCCAGTTAATTCCATGACTCACAGTTAGAGCATTAAAACTCTGACTTACAAATAAATACATTGCTCACCTTGCTCATTGCCTTTTTAATTATAGTCACCTGGAAAAATCTCGGTTCTAGGTATATCAGATTTATCTGCCTACTCTTAGCCTGCATGAGACAACCATATTGTAGAATTTTATATTCATGATCATAAATCCCATAATAGCAATTCAAGATAGTCTACTATTCTACTTTAATTTCCTAATATATTAGGTTTCATGCTTTCCAGCAACTTCTGTCTCCTCAAAATTCTATCACTTCCTCTTCCCTCTTAGCTTGTGACATTGTTAATATGTCATCAACAACACCAGAAAGACAAATAGGAACTTTCTCATTTTCTACCCAAATTCAAAATCTATTTTCATCTGGACCCTTGTTCTCTCCTCCTTTCTTTTAAAATGAATAATGTTCCAGGTTTTATTAAAGGCCAACCCTTCTATTTGTGTCTGAACTTTTCACCCTGTCCTTCTCAAGAACTCTGTTCCTAAAAGCATTACTATCCCTGCATAACTAATTTCTCATTTTCTTCTGGATCAAAAGGATACATTCAAAAACTTTTTGCTCTTTCAAAAAATACTGTTCTCCAATAAACGATTAGGGTTCCTTAGAGAACTGGTCAATTCCAGGGCTGAGTTAGGGAAAATATAAGTATCTTTTGATAACAGAAAGTAAGAAAATGCATACATTCAAAATTACACAGGAACAAACAGATAAGGAATTTTCTAAAAAGAAAAAAGAAGAAAAATTAAAAGGATTGGGCATATAAAAAGGTGATAGGAGGCAAAGAGTTGGCAACAGCCAAAGTTTAAACAACTTGAGCACAGAAAAAAAAAATAGTGGTAGTAATGGATTTTCAGCAAAAAAATACAAATAGCATCTGAGTTTATACTTAGATAAATGACTTCATAAATAATGAGCTAACTAAACAACTGAGGAGCAAGTGACAACTTTTCCCTATAGAAAATTTCCAGACAATAAATTAGAATAATTGAGGAAAATAGAAATTATTAGAATGCCACAGTAATGTCTGCCACAGGAAAATATTTATAGCTTCCATCAATGGAGTTCAAATTTATAAGCAAAAATTTAAGGAGAAATAGAATTATTGAATGGTCTCCAAACATTTATTACAAGGGGGAAATAGTAACTTTATAGTACAGAATCCCGGAAGACACCACCTTAGATGTTTAGCATCACCAGGTAGAGAGCTAGATATACTCCCGGATTTGAAGCACCAAGAAGGGCACAACACCTGTGTGATATCTTTTTCAGTAACATGTACCCACAAACTAACCATGAGGAAACATCAGACAAACCCAAACTGAGGGACAGTTTACAAAATAACCAACTTGCACTCTTAGAAAGTGTCAAGAGGAGGGGACCTCCCTGGTGGCCCAAAGGGTTAAGCACTGCACTGTGAAGGTATCTGCAGCCTCTGCAGCATGAGTTTGATCCCTGGCGGGGCCAGGGAGCTACCCACATGGCACAGCAGACCTCTCCTGTCTCAACCACTGCTCCCCTCAGGAGTGTATTTAAGTCAGTCTGCCTGTTCTATTCCCCACTCTGTCTCTAGTGGGTCCTCTCACCCCCAGCATCTCTGGCCTGTGCCCCAGTTCTTGTATGCATAAATAAATAAATCTTTAAAAAAAGACAGGAAAGCAATTAAAAAGAATTCAAGAGGAACAAAGGCAAGGGCAGATGAAGAAACTGTCACAGGTTGCAGGAGTCTAAGGGGGCATAACAACCAGATGCAATGTGGGATATGGAATTTGATCCTGATAAAGTAAAAAAGATGTTGGAAGAAACACTGAACAAGTTGCGTACTTCAGCTAATGACACTAAAAAACAGTAATTTTTTACTTTTAATAAATGCTATAGAGTTACATCAAATAGTAACGTAAAAGGAAGATGAATGGAGGGTGGAGGAGAACAATGTACCCTAAAATTATCTCAAAACATTTTTCTATATTTTTTCTTTATTTTTTTAAAGATTTATTTATTTATGCATACAAAAGCTGGGGTACAGGCCAGAAGTGTGGAGGGTGAGAGATTTCTCAAGAGACAGAGTGGGGAACAGAACAGGCAGACTGACTGAAATACACTGCTGAGGGGAGCAGCGGGCGAGACAGGAGAGGTCTGCTGCACCATGTGGGTAGCTCCCTGGCTGGCCGGGGGACTGAACGCATGCTGCAGAGGCTGCGGACAGCTTGATAGGTTGCATCTTAACCCCTTGTGCCACCAGGGAGGCCCTTCACAATATTTTTAAAAAGTCAACCTTGACCTACTCTTTCAAAGAAACAAAGAAACAAAGGTTCTTGATCAATTTTCTGCACCACTTCAATCAATCAGGCTTTGGATGGACCCATTGCCTAAAGGTGTCATCAATCAGTTCTGTCATGCAAACTGATGGTTCCTTCTTTACCTTATACTATCTACACCTCCCAGTTGTAGTTTAGAAAGTCAGTGACACTCTCCTGCTTGAAACGTTATCTTTGGGTTTCCATGCCATGGAACATTCCTGCTTTCCTAATGCAATTTCCTCTGTGCACCTCCTCCATCTTCTCTGCTTGATTCTCTTTCTCTGTAAATGCAGGAGATCCCCAAATTTGAGCTTGACTGTCTTCTCTTCTTTGCACCCTTCCCCTTCATGATTTATCCACTCTCATGTTTTGAAAAGCCATATATGTGATCATATATCTTCATCTTGACCTTTTCTCTTCCTATTTAAAGATGACAATCTGATTGCCTGAAGGATCCTGACTTTCTTCTTTAGCAGTAAAGGTTGAATAAGGACAGAGAGGGCACCTAAGACTTGTGGCTGTCTAGAATATTTGCCAAGTTTCTATTTCAGAGGAGGGAAACAGGAGCAATGACCCTTCAGTATTTTCTTGGGTTAACAGCATATGCTATTGACAAAACTTAACTACATTTCATGACAAATCCAAGTAAGATTTGCATACAAGAAATCCCATCACTGCTTCTTGTTGCTTCATTTATGATTCAAATAAATACTTTCCTTCTTAATATACACAGAAGGCCACATATACTAAAAGCACAGTTAGCAGGTTTTCTATGCAAATGAATTTCTATTTCAAAATGAAATTATATTTTATTCCCCAAGTGATGATTTACAGAAGTAATACAGACTGGACTGGATCACTTTCTTGGCTTGTTCTGCTTAGAAACATGGCAATATGTTAATATCCTCTGTTTCCATAAGACAGAACAAATATCACATGGCTCCATCATCAGCCTTTGAGGATTTATTTTGAGATTTTCATATAACAACAATACTGAATCCAAGAAACATTAGGAGCAGATTTGTAGCAGTCTCAAAAAGATATTCAAGATTTTTGCAATAACCAGAATGGCCTTTAGACTTGTAGGGGAACAGGGGAAATAGAAAACAATTAAGTTACTGTGCTTTAATCCAGGCAATAGTGATAGAATTAAATTGGCAGCAGTATAAATGAAAAGAAAGGGAGATGCTACAGATACATTAGATCTTAATCTTACTACTTGAAAACAGTCACTCAAGCGGCTCAATACCCCTTAATCAATTCTTAAAGAAAATTTTTGAACCACATTTTCAGGGAAAAATATATATAACAGAATAGTTGATAAAGAAATAGTATAAAACTGGGATTTCATTAAGCAGAATTTTTAAACCACTCCTTTTGTGTACTACAAATGTCAGTTTGGGGTTCCAGCTGTTTCAAAAAGGTTTGTTCTTAAGCTACTAGCTGAGTAAATGTAAAGGATAATTGTTTTGTAATGTTACAGACTTTAAAGTAATTTCTGTATGTATTTATAATTGAATGGTCAAGTCTTGTAAATGTTATTACATACCTAAAATGTTATAGCAAAACATAATTTAGAAACCCTGAATACTTCATATCATTCAATTAGTTTGTGTATATTAGGTAAATTTTACCAAAAAGCAATAATAGAATGTTCTTTTCTTACTTTACCTGAATTAGTTAAGAATTTCAGCAGAGGCAAAGAAAAACTGTTTATGTTTTAACAGTTTGTTATATCCTTGTCCAGATACAGTTCAGATATTTTGGTTTCTCCAATATCATTTGCAATGAATGACCATTTATAACTTTGCACCTCTTTAAAATGACTTAAAACCCCATTTTCTTCACATAATTAATTCTAAAATGAACCATTTAGTCTGTATCCAAAGGAAAATTTGAAATAAAATTTTGATGTTCATTACAATAGTTCTATGATTTGCTAGATTCATTTATAGTCTTATACTCTGTGTATTGAGTTTACCTGATTTGTCTATTAGGAAAGGAAAAATGTACACTTTTCAGAAACTTTAGTGATTGATATATTAGAATTGCGATGCTGAGAATGTGCCCTTATATGTTTTTGAAATGAATCATTGATTCACTTTCTTAGCTCACTTCACCCAACCTGGAATATTCTCCTGATTGCTTTAACTGTCTCCATGCCCCACTTTATCACTCCAAAACATTATTTCATTTTTGAAGCCCAGTTTCAATATTTCCTATCATTGGCCATGTACTTGAGTTCTCAGGTCACAATTAATTCCTCTATTATCCCACAAGGTTTTTTTTTTTTTAACCAGACTGCAAATATCCTGAAAATGTGCTATTAACTGAATATATATGTCCCCCCACAAATTAATATGTTGAAGATTAATCACCCATGCGATGATGTTTGGAAGTGGTGCCTTTGGGAGGTAATTAAGTCAAGAGGATGTTCCCCTGATCAATCAGTGCCCTTTATAAAATAAGCTCCAGAGAGCTTGATTCTACTCTCTCTGTTTTCTGACATAGGAGAATAAAAGAACACTGATTGCAAATCAGGAAGCAGGTCCTCACCAGACACTAGATCTGAACAGCATCTTGATCTTAGTCTTCCCAGCTTTCAGAACTGTGAGATATAAATGTTTATTGTTAAACTATTCAGTCTATTGCAGATTCACTAGGGCAGCCCCAAATGGCAAAAGGACGGAATGATATCTACTTCTGTTGCAATTTAGTAATCTCCCAACAGGTTCAATAAGTAAATATAGGCCCAGATTATATTAAATGAGGAAGGATATATCTTTTTTTTTTTTTTTTTTTTTTTTAGAGGCATGTTTTATTTATTTATTTGTTTGTTTTGTTTACACATGCACTGGGTACAGTCAGAAGCGCGGGAGGGTGAGAGAATTCACCAGAGCCAGAGCGGGGAGCAGAGCAGGCAGAAGGACCAAAGTACACTGCTGAGGGGAGCAGCGGGCAGCAGGAGAGGTCTGCGCGCCATGTGGGACCCTCCTCCGGTGGCCGGGGAGCAGCCGGGGATCGAACCGGCGCCGCAGAGGCCGCGGGCAGCTTCGCAACCCAGCGCTCAACCGCTGCGCCACCGGGGAGGCCCGAGGAAGGATATATCTTTAATCAAATCTAATCAATCCATCCCACCCCAACCAATCCAATCCAATCCAATCCAATCCAATCCAATCCAATCCAATCCAATCCAATCCAATCCAGTCCAGTCCAATCCAATCCAGTGCAATCCAATCCAATCCAGTGCAATCCATCCCAGAAAACTTAATATTCTTGTGCTGGGATACATGAGTCCTCACTTTGTTTAATGTTGTTGTCTTGCTAGTAATATGTACAAAAAAACTCATCTCTGATTAGACAATCTATGCATAAGAAGTATCACCAGTAACTAAAAGAACCATTTTAGGCACTAAGGGACCAAATGAAAGAAACACAAGTCATACCACATGCTCCTCTGCTTCTGGTCTATAACTTTGCTTTTACTCCATTATTTATCCTTGGCTCAGTAAATCACAAATTTGATATGAATGGAATAATAAGATCTGTTGCAGTCTCAATTATACTTTATCCATACTATTCCATTATTTCATACAAAATACCAGAAGTTTGATCAGAAATAAGGATTAAAAATAAATCAGGAAGGGCAGCAGATCTCCTGACTGCCTGTGCCTAGGCAGGCCTCTCTTTCAGCAAACCTGTCCCTTTCATGGACTGCTCTTTCTGCCCACTTGTGTTTATGCAAATGTCCTTTAGTCTTCTCTCCCTTTTTATAATAAACCTGCCTTTTGGGATATAAAGAAAAATCAGGAAGAAGCAAAATGGTGTTTTCTGCACTGTTGTTTATTTTGTGGGAGAATTTGTTTAAAATAGAACATTAAAAATAGTTGAAGAAGAGCTAACAGTCTCAGAATGTTGCTGTTTACTTCTAAAGTGTCATTAGAGTATACAGTATCTGTCACTAACACAGAATCAGATAATCAAATTTCATGGCAGAATTCCTGAGACTAATGTTTGTGTCATTTCATTTTGTAGTTGTTTTGCTGGTAAGTGAAAGCCAATTTTACCAATTATATTGCCCATCATTTAGTACATGGCACATAAACAACTATATTAGTGTCATCAATTAAAGTACTTAGCATCTGATGGGTGCATGCTAAGGTAGGGAATCAACTACATTAAATAAAAATATTTATTTATATTTATATATATATAAAACATTCTCCTAGCGATATATTCTTTTCATATTATTTATTGTCAAGTTGGAAATGGAAATATGATGAGGTTGACTTAAGATTATGTTTGTCAAAAGATAGTCACTTAGAAAGCACAAAGTAACCTATGAGACTTGTAATTCAGGCATGGAAGGAAACTCACCATAAAAGTACTGATATAAACTAGTTATGTTGCTGAAATGCTTTTGCTTCTACCCCACCAATCAATGATCTTATCTCATGCATGGATTTAATCCACTGTTTGCATTCCTGAGGAGGGGGGCATAGTTTTAGCATGAGAAAAAAAAATGGCATTCTCAAATTATTTTTTATTATTTCTAATGAAAGGAAGATAGCTTTCCTTCCTAAATGTTTGAGATTATTTTCAAGTTAAACAGCTTCCAGATTCCATTTAAAAAGAGCAAGTGACTCAATATGAAGCTATTTTCAGGGCAGACATAGAAGTAATTCTGTGTACACAAAATGTGCCTTAGTAAATTGAATTCAAACCCAAACTTCTAGAAACAATTCAACTGATATAAAATTTGAATGTATTCCTTTTCCCTTTTATATAAAATTAGAGTTATTACAGTATTCTAGCAGAGTTTTAAGTCTGTCCAGAGAAGGTGAAATATCGATTCATACAGGAATGGTTTGCCATTTACAAATTTAAAGGGATCCACCTGTGCAACACTATTGTTATCAAATTATATTCATCTTTATCTAGAGATACAAAAAGGGACTTTTGGAAGTTACTAAGATTTAAAGCACACTTTAAAATGCTGATTATATCAATTCATAGTTATTAAGAGTTAAGGATCTTGAGTTTCGGGTTGTTTGAAATTATTGGTACCTATTTTCAATTTAAATATCACAAATCTAACTGGTATGTTAAATGGTCATGACTTAATGAATTTAATCAGATACCATCTAATATTTTCCTTCTGTCACTTCAAATTTATTGAAGTAGAGAAAATATTCCCTACTCTTGGATTAGAATACAGGCTGTTCTGTGACATTTCTGCTCTGTGTTAATTACTAAAAGGTCACTCTAAATGGTAAAACACAAATTCAATTCTGTAATTAGAATGCCCAATTCATATAATTTTCAAAAGCTTCAGATTTATCCAAAATTGTTGTTGCTTATACTTTGCACAGCTGTACCTACGATAGGAGAGAGAGCCCTGAGCTCCTAAAGTGGAGGCTCATCTTTGTTTCAGTTTCATATTGTCCATCTGGCAAACAGAGATTTCTGACATTTTAGAGTCTGGGGATCTTTGGGAGGTATTGGGCAGGGGGAAAGAGAGGAAGTAGGGTGGCTGAACAGTTCTTATCTGACTATAGAGTTCCTGGCTGGCATCCTGCTCTCTTGACCTGATAGCTCTTTGGAGCTTACTGGGTCTCTGAAGGTTCTTCCAGGACCCACAATGCATTGGGACTCTCACAATGCTGCTTATTTGACCAGTGAAAATACACTTTTTTATTGCAGGTCTACCTGCTGTTCCTTCTCTATCAAGAACTGTGAGTCTCTAGCAGGGTACATTTGATGGAACTTAATGTGACCATCAGCTAAGGTGGACAGCATTTGCTTCTTGGGGGGAAAAAGCTTGCATTTTTTACCTTAAAGATTTCCAGGTAGAGGTGAGCTACTGGTCACTGTGCCTACTAATGACCGGCCTCACAGCTTAAGTTTTCCAAGTTGCCCAGTAGAAGGCTCTTCTTGATCTTAGGAATATCACATCCCTGTCCTGGGGGAGCAGGACTTCCCTCTTTCCTGTGCTTTTTGCTAAAATCCCCTATACTGTGTCCTCTCAGAGCCTATAATCTCATCCCCTATCTACTTAATGTGGAATAGTTTTTTACTCCTTTCATAAATCCTAGTATCATGCTGAACCATTTCAAAATTCAGCACCTCTTCTTTTTGGGTGCAACAGTCAAAATATCTAATTTAACACTCTATTACACCATATTTATTTAAATAATCTAACAGTAGTTAATGACAAGGCTTTCCCTTAAGAATTTTATTAAACATCAAATTGGGTCATAGACTGATAAAGTGTGCTTTGTTTTGAAGTTAGATCTAATAAAAATAAACATGAGTTTTCTTAACAATGAAGAGCTCATTAAGCCGGTAGGTAATTAGTATTGAAATTAAGTGCATAATGAGTTATTTACTAGTCTATATTTTATGATGTGCTTGTAAAGGTATTAATTATTTGGTTAGGTAGTGAAAGGATTAGTTGTATAACAGCATGTAGAGTTTCTCAAGGCAAATGGGATGGAAATTTTGATTAAGATGACAAAACATCAACCACATTTTTTAATTTTTAGAACAGTTGGTATGCATGGTGTATACCATTTAAATTCTATTAAAGTTGTAAACATGGGGGGATATATCTAGTAAAAAGAAATATTCCTTTGACTTCACAGTGGTATTTGATGATTTTTATTATTATTTAATATTCACCAAGCAGCCATGCTGAGCAAAGCTCTAATTTAATGTTTATCAAGTGCTGTGAAGTACTTAGATAAAGAGGGACAATCTAGTATTATTGTATTTAGAAATTCAGACTATCTATTCATCAAAGTGTTCTGTGAACACGTTTTTCTTTCTTTATTACTACTTATTTCATTCTACTTTTAAACATTGAAGTATTACTATTATGTTTTTGCAACTAGTTTTTCTTTAGTGTATGAATTAGTCAAGATAAACATTTTAGTAAATATTGTATTATATCAAGGACCATGAACTTATGATAAACTTGATGTCAATGCTATTATATTTGACCTTGGACCTATAAAGAACTTTTTGAGATCATCTAATTTCTTTTCTTCCCTTTAGTTTCTTAGACAAGTAACCCCATTCCTGACTCAGGAATTTAAGCCTGAGACATTCTTCTATGTAATTTAAACTCATAGTCTGTAGCTTGTTTTTTCTTTTTGTTAGGTAGTATAAAGGTTTTCAACTAGATCTTGGAATCTCAGTAGACTTCAGTCCATGTTTCTGTTTCTGAGTTTGTGTTTACTGGCTGGCCATGTCTCTATTACTTTATTTAAATGAGGATAAATGCCAAACTTGCAGAGAAATGAAGTAATTTATATGAAAACTACAAAATTGTATACAGATGTTTATTTTTCCTACTCATACTACCATATTTTCTCTTCTTGATTTTAAGAGATTATAAGATATTCTAGAGTATTTTGACTTTGAAATCTGTTTTATTTAACTCAAAAAGAATGGTGGAGCTATAACATGCTATATATTTAAATTATGAAAATAAGGCTGCCTCTGAGAGACAAATAGTAGTTTTTTTTTAAGAGTCCAATTTTCCTTTTACCTTAAATTTATATCACAGTGTTTATCTTCCATATTTAAAATTCATATTCACTTTTATTTACATATAAAATTTAATTTTTAGATAATCCAGATAATAAGTTGCCAAAAATATAGCTATCTTCATTTTAGATAATCAACATGCTGAGTCCTTATAGATATATGATGTGGTTACAGCATAAAAAATCATTTAAAAATGAGCGTACATTATGAAGTTTTTCTTTACTACGTACAAACTTAAAGACAGAATAAAAAGCAGATGTTATGTTGTCTGTCAATGAAATATAGTAAGAGGCTGATCACACGTTGGTCCCATCCAGATGCAACTCGAAAGATGTTAGCACGAGTCTCTGATAGATGTCTCCAAGGAGATGGATGCCAGTGTTAGGAAAATGACTTAAACAACTGCTAACTGGGGTCTCTCTAATGTGTGTCACAGATGGGATTGGCAGAAAATATTGGTGGGTGTTTTAAAAACATGACCTAATCTTTCCCTAATTGAGGAGGCTTCTAATTGTGTAATAATTGGTTTTCACAGTTGAATGTCACAGTAGTAAAGACATTTGCCAATGGATTAGATCTAACACAAAGCAAAGCACATACTTCTCAAATGCTTTTTTTTTGACATACATTTTCAGAAGGATATGCTATAATAATAATTTTTATAGAAATGTCTATTATCTGTTATCATTTCTGTTTATATGTTCTGTACACTGTGCTAATCCTTTAGCTAGCCCTTTATCTTAGTTGACTCACTTAACAACTTTAATAGTTTCAATTATTTTTTCATTGTAAGAATGATGAAGTCAGGACTTCAAGAAGTTATTTGCTTATCCTTATGTATCAGACTGAAACACAACCAGTATTTTAACCTCTATAACATACTGTCAGATGTGATAAATTCATGAGTAGTTCTCCTCAGGAGAGATTTAAAAAGAGTCAATAAGACAAAGTATTTTAAATAAACATTAGTGATAGCATACATATTTAGGTTAACACAAGGTTGTCTATGCATATATTTATAAAAGTGGAAAGAACTGGGTAACAATTAATTATAGGATACTGGATATTTTATAACATTATCTCAATTTCTCTTCATAAAATCACTATGGAGTATAAATTCTTATCCCTCATTCACACATGTGTAAACTAAGGCTTAAAGAAGTGGTATAATTTATATGCTATTGTATAGCTAGGTGCATAGCTAACCAGGATTGAAACCAAAGTCTGTGTGAATGCAATACTTTTATTAGCAGCCACTCTAATGAACTATATTTTCTTAGAAGAAAAGAAACATGGATCATTGCAGATGTGCAAAAATTATCGGTGATAGCAGGGAGAGAAAAAGACAGCATTATAATTGCTGACATTAATTGAAGGAAGCTGTTTCAAAGAAAAAAAATGTAAATTATAAAAACAGCTGATTCAGACTCATGAGCCTTAATTTCTTAATTTGAATTTTTATTTGCCTATCTGTACATCAAAAGGCCGGAAAGTGTGCTCTGTAAGGAAGTTACCTTGTCACAGGAAATTTGTCTGAAATTTAATTCATAAAACTCTTAAGTATTTGCACAAATTACATAAATTGGTTTCTTTATAGCCCACTATATCCTGCTATGCTTTCTGGCTACATCATTAATTTGCTTAGGTATCAAATATAAAATCCACATCCTTTCTGCTACAGAAGACACTGAGCATATTTAATGCATAAATATTTTAAAACCTTGGTGTTTAAATAACAAATTTAAGATTGACTCAAATACAGCTTCAAAATCTATAAAGGATCTTGCTATTTTTTTTTGTAAAGATTTAGTTATTTTTATACAAGAACTGGGGTACAGGCCAGAGGCGTGGGAGGGTGAGAGAATTCACCAGAGACAGAACTGGGAGCAGAACAGGCAGACGGACCGAAACACACTGCTGAGGGGAGCAATGGGTGAGAAAGGAGAGGTCTGCGGTGCCATGTGGGTTTCTCCCTGGCCAGCCAGGAATTGAACCCGTGCTGCAGAGGCTGCAGACAGCTTCATAGTGCTGCCCTCAATCCACTGCAACACCACGGAGGCTCTATTTTCTCTTTTTAATCGCTATTCAATATGTTTATGAAAACAGTTGGATAAATAAATGAATACATAATTGAAATTTTTCTTACCAAATTTTAATAAAATCTTTATTTTAAAGTAATAAACCCATTATCTAGATTTAATGCAAGATATAAAATATGATCCTATGTGGATAACTTATCCCAGGTAATAATTTGACTTGACTAATTTGTATATATGTGAAAGGAAAATCCCACAGGAATAAAAGCATGCATCTGACATGAATATATGAACAAATAAATGAAAATAAAAGTACTTTGATGCAATCTAGAATAAAGGTAATAGGAGAGACATTAAGTTCACAAATGGTCTCATCTAAAGTGTTGATCTGACTAATGCGATCAAATTAACACAAATATCTGTTCTCTCATCATTGGACAAGGGTAGTAGTAAACTATATGTTCTTTAAACACTAAATGAATATTAAATACTTCTGATTAAACAAAAATGGAAAACATTAATACATTTATTCATTAAATATGTTTTCTAAATATTTACTAAGTATATCACATATATTAGGCATGAGGACTATAGAAATATGTGACCTTTACCATTCATTCCAAATGAAATTAACTTTATGGAAATATCTGACAAAGATGTAGAAACATGTTTAAGTAGCTCAATGTGATCAATGAAAGAACATCTTCCACTAAGAGTAATATATAAAACAAAAACAAAGCAAGACTAAACTATGAAATATGAAATTAAATGATTTGAAGTGAAAAATATAGCCATTGAATAAAAAAGAGCTAAATGTGGATCAGTTTAGTTTAACTGAGTTAATGAGAAAATAAAAGTATTAGACTATAGAACAGCAGAATTTATTCAGAATGCAGCACCAAAAAATCCTTTAAATTGTACTAAAACACAACTAAGAGACACAATTAACAGCATGAGTGTATTTTTCAAAGACAAAAATGTTTCCAGTGAAGAGAATGGAAGAGAGGCAAAAAAAGTTTCTGAAGAATAATAACCAGATGGATATAATTCCAAACTGGAAAATGGTTTTTAAACACGAGGAGAATGTTACATCTAAATATACCAGGTGAGTTTTACTATGAGAGAGAGAGAGAGAGAGAGAGAGAGAAGAGAATGCTGTTAGAAAGGAAAAATGATTTACAGAGACAATAGTCAAATCCAGAACAGATTTCATCATATGTGACAATTGATGCTAATATCTTTAATCTACTAAGTAACCTTGGACACGTTTATACAACTAATATCAAATAAAAACCCTCTGGAAAAATGACTAAGTACTCATCCCTGCTGAGCCTTCCCCCAGAAGAATTAATAAAAGGTGATCTTATTTATCAAGAAGAAAAGTAGACAGAAATGAGATAGTTTATAAGAAATAGATAAAATACAAAAAACATTTTCTATAACTTGTTAAATTTAATTAATTATGATCTATGAAAGGATGAGAAATAGCGTTAAATAAAATCTTTGAAATAAGTGAAAATATATACATAATGACAATAAATATAGATTTCACTAATGTTTCAAAGGACAGATTATAAATTGAATAAATAAGATGCCACTTAGTTTACTCTTACTGCTTAGAAGGCATTATCTAAACAAAATAAAGTTACATCTGAAAGTAATCAAAGTAAGCTAGATAAAAACATTTCCCAGGTAAATACTAGTAATAAAAACAACTACCACCAAGATGAAGCAGTACTATTTTTAGTTAAATTAGAACTTAAATAAAAAGCATCAACAGAAATAAAAGGATACAGTACCTACTGATAACAGGAAATATCTACAAAACAGATACAATTACTGTGACTTATATCTAATACAATAGCCTAATATAGATAGATATAATATCTTTGTGTTAGACAGATACATTATCTATATTAATAAGTATCTAGGAGGTCGGGAAGGAGCTAAATAGGAATTCAGCAGAATTTTAGATTCAAGTTAACAAATCCATAATTACCGAAACTGAAAAATTAAGCACACACAAAAGGTAGTAAATGTATAGATTTTTTTTAACAATCTATTTTTTTAAGATTTATTTATTCATGCATACAAGAACCGGGGTGCAAGCCAGATGTGCAGGAGGGTGAGAGGATTCACCAGAGACAGAGTGGGGAACAGAACAGGCAACTGACCAAAACACACTGCTGAGGGGAGCAGCGGTGGAGACAGGAGAAGTGTGCTGTGCCATGTGGGATTGTCGCCAGCCGGTGGGAATTGAACCCACACTGCAGAGACTGCAGACAGCTTCACAGCACTGCACTCAACCACCTGCGCCACCAGGGGAGGCCCATAAATGTATAGATTTGAACAACAAACCTTTGGCCGAGGATATCACATATATACCACTATATGCATAAAATTATTACACCCAATAAAGTGAAAAATGTATATTTTTAAAAGTATGTATTAGACATTTGCTAAAGTTAGCAAAAGTTTTGGATGCAGGAAAACAACTTGTGGACAAAAATACCAACTTGGGGGGCAAAATACCAGATTTGACCAAGGAGAGGACAGTAATGAGTTTGCAGATATTTGCTATTTAAATCAATTTTATCCCATGTAGAACATGGTAAATCAGGGTCAACAGATTAATATTTTAACATTCCACGATGATTCAAGGAGCTTTAATTTCCTTTTACATCAGCTCTCTGATGAACTTTGGGGAATTCTCTGACATTCTCTCTGAGACACCACAGTTAACAGTAATGAAGCAGCAGAGAGCTTGCAGAATGAATATACCAGGGAGAGAACAATTAAGTAGACACCTATCAGTTTTTTGCTCCCATTTATTTTTTTTAAAGATTTATTTATTTATTTATGCAAGAACTGGGGTAGATGCGCGAAAGAGTGAGAGGATTCACAGAGACAGAGTGGGGAACAGGACAGGCAGACTGACGAAATACACTGCTGAGGGGAGCAGCAGGCGCGGAAGGAGAGGTCTGTCGTGCCATGTGGGACCCTCGCAGGCTGGCTGGGATCGAACCAGCGCTACAGAGGCTGCGGACTGCTTCACAGCACTGCACTCAACAGCCTGCGCCACCAGGGGAGGCCCTGCCCCCATTTTATAAGAACTACTTCTCCCCTTTCATATGGTCACAGAGATCACAATCAGGTTTGCATTAGCTGAATCAGGGGTGTTCATTATGATTAAAGTTGTACCAAACAATGGCCTTTCTCATAAAGATGAAGTTTCAAATAGGGAATCTCCCCTGGCTGCTAGCTTTGTCATGGTCCTTGATGTGTGGTACAATTATTTGCTTTCATTTCATGTTTGGCGTGACTTCTTGTTCATTTGTTTGTTTGTCACAGGGATCCCATGGAAGACATTTCATGGAGACAGTAAAACATGAAACCCAGGTCTTGTGAGAAACAGCAAAAAAACCTGAGAAGCCTGATAATCTGCAATTCTAGTCTTTGAAGCCCAGCAGCCTCTGAGCCCTTGAAGTGCATGAAACACCCCTGCATCCTTTTGATAAATTCTCCTTTTGGGCTGGCTCATGCATTTTTCTGCTAGCAGCAATCAGGAGAATCCTAACCAATGCAGGCTCTGCTCAAAAAGAATGAGCCGACATGCTTGAAGGAGGCAGGATATAGGAAAGGGTCAGGGCAGGGTCAGGGCAGGAGATGCCTGGTGCACCTATGGACACCCTCCTCTGCCAGATGTGGAGATGCAGTGGCCCATGTGAGAGCACCAAGGAGGATGAAGATGTGCCCAGATAGAAGACCTGAGGAGGACAGGGGAGATGATGATTTTTACTTTGGGAGCTTTGCCTGGGACAGGCCTACTGAAGGTATAAACAAATAAATCATACACAAATAAAGACTCAGTTGCAAGGAGCTCCAGGGCAGAAAATATTTAAGAAGTCTTGCTACAGGGAAACCATTTCAAGTCTACAGGTTTATGATTCATTCTCATTTCCCTTATTTCTTATGTATTTCTTGCATTCAATAGTCATTACTTGGGAGTTTGAATTTTTTATTGAGTGATTTCTAGTTCAGTAGCTCTCTTCACTTGTAACGTCCAGCTCTGGCCTCTACTGTGGTGTTCTGTGGAAGGGCAGGCTCCCCAGGCCTGCCCTCTGACCGGTCATGCCCAGCTGCCCATCGGTGGTTTGTGTGTCCGCATCCTACCCCACATCACAGAAGTAATGATTCGTTTCTTCCTTCAGCCATAACTGTTGCTTCATGCCTGAGGAAAGCAGAAGGGGAAGGGAGGGAATTCAAGGCCTGTCTTCTCAAACTGCTTCTGCTCCTTCTCTTTGAGGCCAGAAAAGAGGAACTTGCTGGCTGCTGTCAGGCCAGCAGTCTGCGCTCCAGGCAGCTTTCAGCACAAATTGAACTTTCATCACAAACAAACGTACATGGCAATTATTTCAGGTCACTGGTGCTATCATTGTATTCTTCAGTGTAAACAGGCACATGGAGGTGACAGTAAATCTAATGAAGTATTGGTTTTGGAGCATTTAAACAGCAAAAATCCAGTATTTCTTAAGGGCAACCTGGTGATTCATGTAGTGTAATTTGAAAGGTTTTCTAATTAAGGGAAGTCATTGGCTTTGTTTACTTTTTTCATTCCAATAAACGATTCAGAGATTGCATCTCACCACTGATATTCTGTAACATAATTGTCATATTTTAAAGGTCAGTAGTAGAGCATTACACAGTATTACTAGTAATTCAAGTACTGTACTACAAGTAAACTAGTGAACTGAACTACAGATTTGGAAATTCAATGTGATTTAATTAGTAAAACCCATCAAGCAGTGTTTTCTCCAACCTCTTGTGTAATCAGCAGTGTGCTAACTACTGTCCTAGATAAAGAATGGATTGGATAAGATCCTGGCCCTAAGGCAGCTTGACATCTAGTTGCAAAGATGCAATTAGCACAGGGAAAGCCTCAGAGGAAAGGAGCAGAAACAAATCTTCTGGTGAAATTTTCAAATGTAGTAAGAGAGAAATTGTCCTCCTTCATGAAGGAGGAAGCCATAGGACAGGTGAGATGGGACAAGAGAAGGGGAGATGGCAGGGGGTTCTGGACAGAAGTCATAAAGTGATTGAAGTTCTGGCATTTTTGTTACATATGACAAACTTGGCTTCCTTGAATAAAATACTAAGGTGTCCTGAAATGTAAACCTACTACCTGCCCTTTCCAAAAATAGTTATCAACTTGTGGTATAGATATATTTAGTAACCAGCTAATGATCTTCATAAAGCATTGGGTGAGTTTCAACTTAATTAGCTAGAAAAATCACAAACACACATGCACTGCAGAACACTGACAGCCATTATCTAAAGGCAATTATAATAGCCTGCAAATGCAGGGCCAGGCATCTGTGTGCTGAACACCAGGCTGCACGCTTCACGTACATGATTATTCTTCACACTCTGAGCTAGGTACTCTGATTAGATCCATTTACAGATAAAGAAGCTGCTAGTGAGAGGTTTTATACAGACAGGGAGTGACAGAAAAGGACTTAAAATCCTAACCACTAACTGCCCACCCCCCTGTCCATGGAAGGAACAGCAACTAATCAGAAAGAAATTTTTAACTGTCCTGTATTGACCTTACAGTGCATTGAGACACTGACAATTTCCCTGAGTTAAACTGAACATAATGAGGAAACTAGTGATAAATATGCTAGTAATTGGGGCAGGTAAGGATTTTGAAGGAGCTTGGAGAGAAGAGGTGAGAGCACCAGAGGTGAGATAAACATAGATGACTCAAAAGTTTGAAGGATGTGAAAGATATGGAGAGTTAATAGAGACAGATATTTAAGTGGAAAATAGAAGCAGAAGAAGATATGGGCATATAATGTTCACATGACATTTAATTAAAATAATGACTATTATTTGTAGACTAAAAGTCCAGATGAATTGAAAGTAGAGGGAATTTGTTCTTTACAAAAAAGCAGTAGTTGTTGAGAGAGGCATAAAATTTTAAGTGTGAGGGACTGTCTAAACTAGAAGACAGAGTAAGAAAGATAAGCAAGGCAACGGAACCAGCGGCAGTCCAGTTGCTACAGAGCTAAGTGTCCAGGGTCAGTGACACATTGAAGTAGAGCAGACAATAGGCACTGGATGTTCAAGTGTGTGAGGGAGAGCATTGAAAAAGACAGGAAATAAGGTGGTTTTACCAGACACCTATTGCCTACACCTCACATCTTCTTGGCCTCATTTTTGACTCTAGTGCTGGCTATAGCAGACAGTTCTAATCAGGCTTCAGTGTACACTGACATCTTGCCTCAAGTATTCATCATTGCCTTTTGCTTAGGGTCTCAGATGAACAGGAATATCTGTAACCCAAAGGAGAAACTTCTAGAACGGTGGAAGGACCCATACTGACAAGCTTCTATCACCCTCAGGTTTTCTATAGATTCCTCAGAAGGACCTGGGGAAATCTAGCCCATTTGCCCTAAGAACTTAGTGCACTCTCTTGCTAACTGTTCACCTTCATTTCATTTTCTTGTCCCTCATTCCTGTTCTCTGGACCACTTCCCAAACAGCTAACTGGCACAAAAGTCTTTGTTGAGTGTTTGCATTCAAGGGGAATCCAGGTTGAGTAAAGCAAGAAGTCACAGAAAAAGGGTCACATGTTAGCGAAGCTCTCCAGAGATGTATAAGGGAAACCCACACCACGGGAGAAAACTAATACGATTTCAATTCTTACCTCAGAGGAGCACAACTATCATCTTCGCAGGTATCATGAAACATCCGGGCGGGAAGAGATCCTAGCACCCCAGCTTGTCATTATGAGCAAAAGGAAACCCATGGAGGGAAATGCTCATGGAGGCATTTTGGTCTCTGGAATTTGAACCAGTGCACAGCCTATTACTTCATGATGCCTCTACCTTCATTCCTGCTGTCTCTAGTAATCTCCAAATTTGCCTAGCAAGAATTTGGGGATTATATGTAGAATAAAATGGAAATAACTATTTGGATTAGGACAAAAAGAAATTTCCTAATAAGGAATAAGCTTGTGTTAAAAAAAATTGTCTCACCAAAAACACCTTTTTTAAGTTTGATAAGAGCTGACACATAGAAAAGGGAAGATATGTGTTGAGTAGTAAAGATTGTGGCCTCTTTTCCACCTAGGGCCTCTGCACCTGTGTGTGGATGGCCTCTCTGTGCACCTATGTGTGTGTAAAAGAATTTGATAAGGCACTCCCACATGACTGCCTTGAGACAATGGCCCACATCCGAGGCGGCCAGGATGCCTAGGTAACCATGGACTGATTGTGTGGTCAGGGTCTGACATGGTCTAGGAGTAGCTTGAAAATTGCACCAAGCACCTGCACAGGAAGTTCTTCCTGTATACGTGGCCGACATGTCCTCCTCTGTTCCCTACAAAATTGATTACCCTTTGATCCCTTTGAAATCCTGTTCCCCATAAGATGAATACCCTTTGTTTCCCCGGACCCTACTTCTCCTGCCATTGTCACATAATCAATCATGCTTGTTCATTATTACTAAATAAATAACAAGAGAGCTGCTCACAGAGCAGCAGAGCCTTGTTTGCAAACTAGCTCCACAACTCGTCTCTCAAATGTGTCCTAGGGAGTGTGCTGGCATGGTCTTGACCACGAAAAAAGATGAGGAAGGAGAATCACAGAATTGCAGTGTAAAGAGCTTCTGTTTTACCCAATGGTTATCTATTGAACCTTCTTTTTCTACCCATTTTCTACTATTGTTTTCCTTGTTGGCAGTCTCAGTCTCCAGGAGGATTTAAACCGCTAATGGGGAGTGCACATGTGATCCAGGCCTGGCCAATACAATCCAAGTTTTCCTTCCCTTACATACACCATCATTATGCAGAGTGGACCAGTAGAGAGCTAAAGGGAAACTGAATCTGTCTCTGGTGGTCCTAGGAAATCCAACAATACTAAGTTCTGTCACTAGTAGGCAAGAAAAGCTGGTTTTTATTTACTGAGACACTGAACTGTTTGAATGAAGGAAAAAATCTGCCTGAGAGCAAAACCAATGCAGAGATAAAGAAAAGTAAAATCTTAGTGATATGGTTCAAGGCCCTAGTTCCAGTTGGGCCCTGGACTTTTCAGTAGCATGAACATGCCTTTCATCCCCTTGCCTGTAGCTTTGGTTGGTTACTGATCTTAGTTCAAATTGAGATTCTGTTACATTTACTAATAGCAAAGGTTTAATAACAGTAGCGACTAATATTAGTACTAAGGTGTAAGAAATGACTTCTCTACCCCAAAGAAACATGCAGTTGACTACTGCTGTGATAATCAATCATTTATATTGAGCCAAACATCAATAGAATTTTACAGTGAAATATGACCAAATCACATTCTTGAGCATAGAGGAGATACGTTTTCTGATTTATCTCGACATTTAATTTCAAACAAACCCTAGCTTTAGTCCTAACTAAATATTTCTATCTGAAAACTTGATTTCTTGCTTCCCTTCTAGCTCTGAAATCCCATGAATCTGTAAAGTTAGTTTATCCTGTAAGGCATCTCTTAGTTGCTTTAAATGTAATATTTGTTGGTTATGTTGATTTTTATTGCCAGGCTCCACATAGTGAAGAATAACTTATCTTTTTTATTTGATTAAGTAGTAGGTGCAATTTAAAGGATAGTTTTTCTAATTTATTACTTCCCTTTGAGTATTTCTGCACACTTGGTTTCTTTAAAGGATACAGAAAGTTATTAATCTTTCAAAAAAAATTAGATAGTTTCACATTTCCCCAGGCACTGATTTTGGAGAAAATTACTACACAAGGACTTGATAATATTTCACCATATGTGGTAGTCTCAGTTATTGAAACTATTACCGGGTAGCAGACGTCTTAGAACGGGCTAAAATGGCAGCCAATTACATTTAAGGAACTACCTTGGGCAAGCAAACACTTAACACATCTGTGGAAGGTGTCAAATCTCATGTGACAGAATTCTACACTACACAATGCAGAATTCTACACTACAGTCTCTGACTCATTACTTAATAAAAATAAAATACGTCTATTAGCATGTCTAAGAGAATATCAGGTAACCAGAGGGCAAAGAAAAGTGCCGAGAGGTAAAATGAAGACTGGAATGCTTTCCCTGACAGAAACAGAGTCCCTTTGATTCTCATTTCTTCACACCTTTGACTGCATTTTTCTGTCTCCATCCCATTGTTACTATCTTTGGTCAGGCTATCAGCATCTCTCTCTGGGTTGCTTTAACAGTCTCTTAATGGATCCTACTATTCCAGTCTTTATCCCCTCCAGGGAAATCTCACATTACCACTGATCTTTCCCAGTGTGAAGCTAATCATGTCACACTTCTGACCAAGAACTGTATCCTTCAGGTAGAATATGTGAAATATGTGGCACAGGCTGCAAAGCAGTTAATAATCTGGTGGCTGGTGGTTGCTAAATTCTTCAACTTCATTATTTGGATGTAAAGCCTTTCCAATCACCTCAGCAATTTCTGCTCATCTGCCTGACCCAGACTTAGGAGTATGGTAGGTCTTTCCTGCCTATTCTTACCTACCCTGCTCTACTCAGACTGGATGATTTGTATCTCTGTAGTGCCCCAGTAGCTCTCTATTGACCTAGGTCATAATATTCATGATGCACTACCTTGCTTGCTGTTTCTACAGAGTCACATGCCTGTGTATAATATGTGGTTGTATGTGTTCAACCATCATGAGTTAAATTTATGAGTAAATGAAAAATTTTATTTTAGCAAGCTGTTCATGGAACAGATGAATGCAGAATTTATCATTTTGACTCTCACAATGTGAAACAAAAGTCAGGAAAAACTTCTAGTATTAGTGATAAATCTCAAAACACTTTACCATTTAAATAAGTCCAGGAGAAATACACCATGTTGTTGAAAGTAGAGCTAATGACACTTTACATCTCTCAGTTATTTTAAGCCATTGCTTTGAATAGGCTTAGATTAAGAATACAACGACAAGGAGAAAATCATATTTTTTCTGACATTTTTAAATGTTATGTGATGTTTTTGCCACAGTAAGCACAAAAGAATAATAATTCAACTTATTAAAAAATCCAGCTAAAAAGTCACAGTGGCTTATCCTCTTTCTACATGGAACAATATTGATTATGCATGCAGTGATTTTGTAAATACAAGACCTTGTATTGACTTGCCTGTTTGTTCTAATTATATAAAGTGTGGGTTATAATAATAGTTAACTCTGTGTAGGATACTTATTTCTTATTTTCTAAAGGCATATAATATTAGTTTCTAAAGGCTATAGTATTAGTTTCTAAGTTCTTAGGCAGGTGTTGTGATACTTAATTTAAGATGGAAATACACAAAACCTGGACCTGTAATAGCCTGCATTAATAAGTTGGGGAAAAAAATGATACCAGAAGACTGAACATGGATTCATACATTTTTGGCTACTGTATTGGTAATTTAGTATTACACATTAGCACATAAATTTATCACACACAATATCCCTCCTCTACCACCCCAGTTGTCAAGCAAAAACTGGTACTAGTCTCTACATTTCTTGACTTAGACAAATGGTTAAAAATGTGCTTTCTATAAGACAATACTCAATAAAACCTGATTAGTTGAGAGTCAACAGACTTGGTCATTTTCAGTTGCAGCTTCCTCTTAATTTCCTGGGCTCACAAATCCCAGATAGATTTTTCACTGCTCTATTTTCTCTGACTTCTCATGATCATCTATTACTAGGTTCTGTTATTTATTTTCCTGGAATATCCCTGAGATATATCTCTGTCTTTGGAACCCTCTTATACTCCAGTAGCAATATCATGTAAAAGTTCCTTTTGGCAGAAATAAATAACCTCATGTGCTCCTCAGTTTATCCAGCACTTTTTTTTTTTTAACCGGTAAGATATCTTTAGTGCTTGCAATTGTCACATTCAAGGTTTTCCTAGGACTCTCTTTTACTTACCATATTAACTCTATATTCCTTACCTAAGTCCTTACGTTGTCTTCCATACTCTCTCCTGGACTGGTCCTGCTAAATGCAATTGCCTATGTTTTTTTATAGTTTTCTCTGAAACATTCCTTTTGACCTTCTCTTGATGATCTCACTCTCTCATTCATGTTGCTTATGATGACTTGCTTTTGCACCTTTATACATGCTTTGTACCTTTAACCTATCACAATTCTTTCTCTCTAGAATGTCATGCTACACATTCTATTTCATAAGCATCATATTATATTCATCAAAATTTGAATGGAAATTTACCTTTCTGGTAAACCTGAACATCTCACCATCATTCTTCCTTCCTTCCTTCCTTCCTTCCTTCCTTCCTTCCTTCCTTCCTTCCTTCCTTCCTTCCTTCCTTCCTTCCTTCCTTCCTTCCTTCCTTCCTTCCTCCTCCCTCCCTCCCTCCCTCCCTCCCTCCTCCTCCCTCCCTTCCCCTTCCTTCCTTCCTTCCTTCCTTCCTTCCTTCCTTCCTCCCTCCCTCCCTCCCTCCCTCCCTCCCTCCCTCCCTTCCTTCCTTCCTTCCTTCCTTCCTTCCTTCCTTCCTTCCTTCCTTCCTCCCTTTCTCTCTCTCTCTTTCTTTCTTAACTGTTATATCTGTGCATGTTCTGAGACTCTGGAACTTGGGTGTGCTATATTGATGCATTTGTTGATATAGAATATGCTATGTTTTTTTTTAAGATTTATTTATTTATGCATACAAGAACTGGGGTACAGGCCAGACGTGTGGGGGGTGACAGGATTCATCAGAGACAGAGTAGGGAACAGAACAGGCAGACTGACTGAAATACACTGCTCAGGGGAGCAGTGGGTGAGATAAGAGAGGTCTGCTGCACCATGAGGGTAGCACGCTGGCCGGGGATTGAATTCTTGCTGCAGAGGTTGTAGATAGCTTCACAGTGCTGTGCTTAACCTCTTACTTCACCAGGGAGGCCCAAAATATGCTGTGTGTGTGTGTTTTTTTAAGCCATTTACTGTTTTTTTGTTTCCCCTTCCCAATATACCTTTACAAAAAGCTCCTTAGGTTTGGAGCCACAGATTCTAGTTTCTTATCACCCTCTACCATCAAAGCATTCCATGAATGCAGTGATGTCTAAATTCCTCACTATTAATCTAGTTTTTTAAAAAATATAACTTAATATTTGAAAATAGAAACATAATAAATAAAAGCTCTAAGTTATATTCCTTCTCTACATTTATATTATGATAGAGAAATTAAAATTGACCTGTACTTATACATTAAGACAGAGGACCAGGTTCTAGTCTTATTTTTTGTTAATGTTATATGAATAAAGCAACTCAGAAAAAAAATTGCCATTAATAATAGATAAGAACTTTACCATAAAATACCTCATTTTGGGATTTTTAAACATTTTAGGAAAATAAAGCAGGGTAAGATTACAATGCTTATATGAAATAGGTAATTGTAATTAATGGGAAAATCAATTCTGAATTCCTAGGGACATACACATATAGTATGCAAGGTCCTACTGGTTACCTTTCAGATATTCCCTTCACATTCTTCTTCCAGTCTGTTTTTAGGCATCATTTTCTATCAGTGGCTCACTGTGTTATAAAAGATACCTATGCACAGAACTTGGAAAGAAACTCAGCCTGTTTTTCAGAAATTGATTGTGCTACTTTAACTGCAGTTCTCAACTTCCAACTCCAGAAAGCATGCAAATTGCACTGGAAGGAATGTTTGTGCCCTGCCTAGTACTAGATCAGTCATGCTTCCATGGGGATTTTCCTGGGGTCCACATTTGGAATATACGTGGATCAGGCAGGCATAAGACCTTTGAAAACTCCTTGGCTTTGGAACCTCTTGCATCTTATACACAGACCACATGCAGTAATGTCAAAATTGCAGATGGTACTCATCACTATGTGAAAAAAGTACACTTCATTCAATAAAGCCAGAGAAACATCTTGTGTAAAAGGGAAATTTTTTTCAAAGCTAGTGAATCTGATAAGAACATGCAAATTCAAGAAACTGAACCAAAAGTCTAATTCTATCACCCACTGGTTCTATCACTTTGTGAAATTCCACTGAATTTTTGTCACCCAAATGTACCCATCAGACAAGGGGCTAACAGCACATGCCCTACATTTTGTGTGGTTTTACTGTGCCACAAATGCAGCAAGACATGCAAAAATGACCAGAAATGCACACATATGTAGACTGAGACTTACATAAAAAGTACCAATGCATTACTATTTTCATTATTTTGATTAAAATGACTGACTTTGATATGTTAAGCAGTATTACTTTACAGTAAATTAGTTTTATAAAGTTGTCTTGTATATACCTATAACATTTCTTCAAGCAAATATATTATTCTAGCATTTGATAAAATTTACAGCAGTTAGAAAGCCTTATTTGTTATTGCAAGTGAACAATATACTATAAAATGCAAACAAATCTGAGCATTTCTTGTAAAAGTTGTGCTTATTTGCCAGTAGGATAATTCAGATTTATTTTTATAACTTAGTCACTGAATAACTATAATATCTATTGATCTTGCTTCATCCAGATCAATACTACATTGTCAAGACAGACTTTCAGTTTTTCCACACAAACTATTGAAAAAGTAGCCATTGTTAAGTGGAAATATTATTAAATTCTTTTTAATAAGTAACCATTTATGTAACATTACAAACAAAGCATGCCATTCCCAGACTTTCAATATATACAGTTCTGTTTGATCCACTTATTCTGGACTCATCTTTCATGGTGCTGAGAATTAATCCACTAATAACTAGACAATTGTTGGCTGTGACTTACAAAATTATAGGTATTCTACATTAGGGCTTTTTAAACACAAGTACAGAATGAATGAAGATTTATGGCTTCTTTGAAGGATAACACCTTTTTTTTTTTTAAAGAGTGGAAATTTATTTTTTTAAGATTTATTTATTTATATAAGAACTGGAGTATGGGCAGAGGCTCAGGAGGGTGAGAGAATTCACCAGAGACAGAGCGGGGAGCAGAAGGACTGAAGACTCTGCTGAGGGGAGCAGCGGGCGAGGCAGGAGAGGTCTGCAGCGCTATGTGGGTTTTCTCCCTGGCTGGCTGGGAATCGAACCCATGCTGTAGAGGCTGCGGACAGCTTCACAGTGCAGCGCTCAACCTGCTGCGCCACCGGGAAGGCCCCTGAAGTATAACACTTTTATAGTCCATGCTTAAAACTGCAGAACATTCTTCTTCTTCCTGTTCTTTTCTGGACCGGGTTTTGTTAGTTGGCTAGGATTTATGTACGGAAGGCAGAAGTATAATTTTTCTCTCCATATATGTCTGAGTGTAATTTCTCTTTTATATATAACAGTATAAATATTTTATTAGAGTGCTTTTAATTCTCTTATGTTTCAAATCACTATTAGTAAATTGCATTGATAAGATGGTTAGACAGGTCATTGTGTCCACCATATTTATTTCATTTCTAACTCAAATTTTCATTATGACTCACTTTTGTTTCTCATTGTCAGTGGATTGTTGTGGAGAATGGCGGAAATGATATCTTTCACAGAAAAATTCCTGAGAAGAATAGCTGCATTCAATATGACTCTTCCTAAAGATGTTATTGCCAAAAAATCATAGTTTCAGAGACAAGAGAAAAGAAATATAATAATTATCATCATTTACCAGATAATATGAAAGGATACCCAACTCATTGCTATGAGGCAGGTAAAACATATGAACATAATTCTGAACTTGTTTTGTGATATAGGTGTTGACTATTTTTAATAAGACAGAGTAGTGTGCAAATGAAAAGATTATTAAAAGAAAGGAAAAAGTACACTTAAAAATTATTTTTTTGGTTAACTACCAAAAAAAAAAAAAAAACAATCCTTACAAAACTGATATGCCCTTTCCCCTGAAATAGTAAGAGGAAAACAGTTTTACGAATATAGATTTTTCCATCTTAGTTTAAACTGAACCATCTATTTTAAACTAATAGACTAAGAGGAAACTCTGCACATCATCAGCCAGAGTTCCTATAGACCTGCAAATTCAAATAAAGATAAGATCTGTGGGTAGTTTGTGTTTCTTCAGATTTCTCTTTGTAACAGAAAATAAAAGGAAACCACAGGTTTTTTTTGTCACTTGAGCAGGTGACACTACAAACTGACAAGAAAATCATAGTACCCAGCTGGAGAATAAACTCAATGGCAATACTCCATTCATGAAGGATTTTATATTTACTCCCATGCACAGCTTTCTTCAAAACTGTATCATTAATGTATCTGTTCCTGAAAGAATGCTTACCATCTCAGGATATATATTTCATCAAATTCTCCTTGGAAAAGCCCTTACAACTACACTAACTGTCATGCTGTGTGTAATGAAGAGCATATATGTGATTGAGTAGTCACATCTTATATTTTATATTATGTGAAAGCAGTTTTACATCACCTTAGCACTACTTTTACAAGAAAATAAAACATTACTTTAAAAATACACCATTGTATTTGGTATGAATTTATTCACTGAACTCTGTGTTAGAAAAGTAACATTTAATAGTTTACAGCAATCCTACAAAATAATGCACTATTCTTAATAAAAAGCCATCATAAGCAAGTGAGTTGCATGTGAGAGGAAGAAATGGGGAGAAAGCCAAATAGCAGCTAAATACTGAGGAAAGTTAACTAACAAGATGTTTTTATTTCCTACCAGTGATTTTAAAACTAAACTTTAGATGGCTCATTGAAGAAGGTAAAATTATTTTAAGGGTAGGAATACACACATATACCCACTTTGACACATACACATAGATACTTCTAGGTAAATCATTTGTAAAGGATTATTGTAGAGCATATGGAATACTATAATTCACTAATTCTAACTGAACATTTTAAAGGATTATAGGGTCTGTGTACAAAATACTTCACCTAGTCTTGATTTCAAGGTATTAAGGAAAAAAAATATAAATTACAATTGGATTAGTCCATTTTGTATTTGCAACCTAACATTATCACAGAAATAAGGTTTCACTTATAGAGAAGGGAAGCAAAGCACATAACCTAGAGAATTCTGAGCCCCTAGTACAGTGCCCACCATCCATGTATTAGTCAGTGTATAGATACTTAGTATTTATTAATTATGTAATATAGTCCATATACTATGCTAAACAGGTGATAAAGGGACATTTTTGGCAGATGAATGCAAATTAATAATTAAAATTGAATGTAATAATTAATGGATAAAAGCCATATGATCATCTCAATAACTATAGAAAATAAGAAAAAAATTAAATTCCATCATTAAAAATAATGCAAACTAGCAATAGACACCTTCTTAATCTAATAAATGATATCTAGAAACAGCCTACAGTCAATAGGATGTATAATGGTAAAAATACTAAATGCTTTTCTCTCACAATGAAGAACAAGACAAGGATGGGATCAGGAATAAGGTAAGGATGTCTGCTTTCACCACTCATGTTTGAAATTCCACTAGTGATCCAAGACAGCGCAATAAGGTAAGAAAAAATAAAACTCATAGAGGTTGAAAGGAAGAAATCAACTACCTGAAAATTCCACTTAATATTCTAAAGAATTTATACAAAAGTTCACCAGAAGTAATCAATTAGTTTACCAAGAACCTAGAATATAAGTTCAACATAAAGTATCAGCTGTTTTTCTGTATACTAGCCATAAATAGTTGGAAATTGACAAAGGGTATATATTTATTGCTCAGACTATATAATTTCCAGTTATCTCCTTGTTGAAACATAGTAAAGTCACAGAAATTTGGAGTAGGAAGAATTTTCCATTTATGCAATGATGAGTAAGCGTTAAGAGAGGAGACTTAGACCCACAAAACTAGTGCTGAGCCTACACCATGTTTTTTTCCTTTTTGAGTCTCATTTTAATGAGGAAGTTTTCCCTTCTTATGGTCATTTTTAATGTTGACAAATATGCTAATGTGCAAATCAGATAGCAATACATTGTAGTTCTTCTGCATGGTAATCTTTTAAAAGACAACAGTAAAAGTGATTGTTCATGTTCATAAAGTATTGCATTTTTAAAATAAATTCTTCAGTGTTGTAAATGTCAAACAACTTTATAGCTACTAGAAATTTTTAATGTCTAACCAGAATTCTTATTAGGAAAATTTTCTATGCAGTAGCTTCTTAGAGCCTTGCAAAAGTCAGTGGGAGGAAATTTTCTTTTTATGAACAGACATAAGAGGAAACATTTTAATCAAGCATAATACTAATGCGATCATAAGCATCACCTAGGAGAAGCAAAGGTACAAAACCAAGAAAGGACTCATTCTGCCTTTGAATCTTTTTCCATTTCTTATTTGAAACTAAATTACACACTTTGGGAATAATAGGAAAGTTTCCTTTTCTCATTGGCCTTGCTGTTTTCCTGTCTGCAAGAGTTCATTGTACTGTTTAGAGCCTAAACCTAGCACCAGACAGATAGGTTTACATCTATGCCCTTACTAGTCTGTGATCTTTTTTAAACACTCTAGTCTCATTTTCTTATCTCAAAAATGTGCAGCAGTGTTTATCCCAATACAGGAGATATATAAATTAAGTGAGATGATTCCCAATGTGAGCCAATGGGAATGTGTACCAGGTATATGATAAATGTTAAACATATTTTATATGTTGCTTTCCTGTTTTGATGGTGTACATATAATTAGTAAGATAAGTAATTTTTAAGATATTAATGTAGATCTGTACTTCTTTTGTAAAATAAAATTGCTGACTTTCAAACCTTTCACTTGAAACACTCTATTCATGGGTATGGAATTTATCTTCTGTATAGGTACTAATTTGTCACCATTTTAAGGCATTCTTAATTTAATTCAGAATGTGGTAACTCACATTAAGCTTTTGAAATCTGCAGGGATGATTATGTTTACTTGGACATTTTAAGTTGTGTAGCTACAGTGACTTTGTTCTAAGTGTATAAGGAAAAGTATGTTTATGACTTCTATATCCGAAATCTCAAATATAAGAATCTGACTCACAGTTGTTATACCTACAAATCAAATAAACTTTTTCTAAAGGTGTAATTCTTATGTGGTGTTTTCATTATCTAGGAATCCTAACTAATTGTAAAACCCATACAAATTTCCAACAACTCATAGTCAGCTCCCCTTTGCAAGTTAGGAACCATATTCTACAAAGAGACATTCTAGCCAAGTTCACATGCAAAAAAGTCTTATCAAAAATGCCTGCACTTATTTTGGTTGGTTGTCACATATGTCTTTGGTGAGGTTCTGTTTCTCTTAAATTTATTCTTTCTTTGTTTGCTATCCCTTTATTTTAGTTTGTTTTCCATCTCTAGCTCATTTTGGTTGAGTTATTGAATTAGTTTTTTTTATTTTGTTTCAGAAATTGTTTACGCTTGTGCAGGTCACTCTCTGTTCTGTTTCCCAGCTAAATTTCCAGCCAATTGACCACATTAGTATTGCTGAACACTTGCCCTATCAGCCAATGTTATCCTCATTCTCCTACTCCTTGTGGACCCAGGAAAAGTTTCTGTTCTTTTAGGAATTCCTAAATGTTTATTGAATGAATGGTTTTCAGTAAAGATCATATTTCAAAGTACCTGAGCACACAAAGATGTAAATGACATTATGTTAAATAAGCAAATGATAATCTCTCTCAATGTCCCTTCTGTCTTTTTCTCCAGTTTTAAGTAAATCAATACTGTCAAGATCATCATCAGTGACAGAAAGAAGCATCTGAGAATAACACCACTGGGGATATCTTCCAATTCATTTGCATTAAAATGTGAAGTTCTGAGCCTCTCTTTTTCTTTTTTCCTTTTTTTTTAAGAGTCTGCACCAATTACCACAGCAATGAACTTGGCTTTATAAACTCATATATCTATATCGTCAATTATATAAATATGGTCAGCTGAACAAAACATACAAAGAGAATTTTTGCCTAATTTCACAGATATGTAATAATATGATCTCCTAATAAATAAGCTTCTCCTTAGAATGATAGAATAACATTTTTATAATCTGAAGTATGTATTTTAGATTGTAGACATTGAAGATCTAAAATAAATTTTGTTTGACTATATCTATCTTGATGTTCTTCCATCCAAATACTTATTTAAAAGCATAAAACTTTGGTCAATCTAACATAAAAAATGAAATTATTTCACTTTAGGTGTACTCTTGGCATCCCCTAGAATAGCATAAATTAAAAAATATAAATGAAAGTCAGTAAATACCAGAATTATCTCTCTTGTAAATAAAGTAGGCAGTATTTATTTAAAATGTATTTGTATAGTAATCTCCATATGTTTTTAAAATTAGTCTTAACATTTAAATAATCCAGAATCAAATCTAATATCTTTATTTTCTTCTCAGTATTTATTCATAGAAACTAATAGCCATATAACCTTTTTGGGTGAACACTGCAAGACAAATTAGGGCTGTCTAGGAGGCAAAGAATAGGCAAGCTGAGGGGAGAAGAGAGAGCGGAGACCTTGCTCTGCCACTAGTGTGTCTCCCTGAAAGTAGGAGAAAAACAAAACTGATTAGCACTGCTGACTAAGGACATTTCTAGGGAAATCATTTATGGAGTACTTTGGGAATAAATCTGGAAGAAAAAAGTCAGTCAGTTCTGGGAATAAAGATAATTTTTTTTTTAACGCATGAGATTCAGAGCTTATCAGTTACTGTAGCAAATAAAAAGGAACTATAAATTATACGACTCTTTAGCCCTAAAGATTGGCTTTATATTATTGCTCCCTCTGTAGTTTTAAGTGACTCCCTAAAGGACCTCTTTTAATTACTGAAGATATAGCAAGATTTATTTCAAATGTTATATATACACTCATGACCAATAATTCAGTTGCATCACCTGTGACTTCTGTGAATTTCACTTGAACTTAAGGGCTTTAAGATATAATTACCAGAAAAATCTAATGTGAATATCTAATCACAATAAAGCTCCCTAGATACAGCTAAAACTGAGGGTGGGAGCTGTTCTTTCAAGACCATGAAAAGAACTAACACAAATTATATCATGTGTGTGGGCAAAATACCCTAACAGAGTTGACTCAATATATGTCTATTGGATTAATTAGTTAAGTTTTACAATTGAAGATGTTTTTGTATACTCAACACTTAAAAAAACTGAGCCCCCATACCTTTTTGAGATTATAGTCAAAAAACAACATTGACTTGCTAGAGATGATTAGGTATGAACTCTTTCACGAGCATCGGAAAAGAGCACTGGGCTCCCAAAGCAATCAGAGTGCAGTTGTGAAGTGAGCTGTAGTATAGATCTCATTAAGATCCACAGTAGTGTGTGTGGCTAAAATACACACAAAAACAGACACAGACACACCGATTTGGGATGCTGAGATATGTTTATGCATTTGGTGAAGGGCAACAATAAATGTCAGCAGAGGAGTTGCCAATGGCAAGAAGATAATAACCATGTGCACTTCATGATTTCATAATGCTCCATGGAAAATGAACACAAATGAGTATCCTAGGGTAGGATTTACTTGTTTAAAAATTATTAACATGGAACTGGTTGAAAGATGGAAGTAGAGCAGTCCAGAGTGATCAGGGAAATAATTCTTATTTTTTCCTTTGTTAATAACAAATAAAATTTTTAAAATGATCTTTTAAAACTTGGTTTCCTCAATAAGTGATGTGAGTATATGGAGAAAAGGAAATCTTCCAACACTGTTGGTGAGAATGCAGAGAATGGTCCAGCCTCTATGGAAAGCAGTGTGCTGATTTCTCAAAAGATTAATAATTGGTCTCCCATAAACCAAGTAATTCTGATGCAGTGAAACAGGACATGTCTCTCTTCCTGGCCCATCAGATAAGCATTTCTATCTTCTTTCATTCCAAGGTTTAACATTTTGCATTCCAAGGAAAAGCAAGTTAAATAGCAGTTGTTAACAAAGCAAGCTAGCGCTCACTCAAAATCCCAGAAATCTCTGTATGCTTGCATCAAAAGGACTTGCTGCTGCTTTCCCCTCTCCGCTTTGACCCGTGCCCATCTCCCCACCCCTCCCCCTTTTTTTCCTTTGTATAAATAACTGCACACAATCAGTTTTAATCAGTTTTGTTTTTCTCCTACTTTCTGGGAGGCACACTATGACGCAGAGAGCAGAGGACTTGCTCTCTCTTCCCCACTCAACTCTCCTATCCTGTGCTCCCTAATTTGTCTTACAGTGTTCACCCAAAAAGGTTATATGACTGTCCATTTCTATAAAATAAATATTGGGCTCCCTGGTGGAGCAAGTGGTTAAGCACAACACTGTGAAGCTATCTGCAGCCTCTGCAGCACAAATTCAATCCCTGGCCAGCCAGGGAGCTACCCACATGGTGCAGCAGACCTCTCCTGTCTCACCCCTGCTCCCCTCAGCAGTGTATTTCAGTGGATCTGCCTGTTCTGTTCCCCATTCTGTCTCTGGTGAATACTCTTACCCCTCCGCACCTCTGGCCTGTACCCCAGATCTTGTATGCATAAATAAATCTTTAAAAATAAAATAAAATAAATTATTGAGAAGAAAAATGATATTGTATTTAATTCTGAATTTTTTAAATGTTAAGACTAATTAAAAAAAATGGAGTGACCGGATATAAGCAACTGGATGGAATCATTTTTAAGTGTAATAAAGCTGATTATAGAACTGAAGCATCCAGAGAGGGAAGGGGATGGAGGTGGAGTGAGAATAAAGAGATAGGAGGCAAAAATATAGAGAAGGGGGCAAAATAATTATAACTATGTGGCAGAGTCTGGGATTCAGTGATGTGTGCACTACTTTGGTGATATCGGGGGAGGGGATCCTATACTTTCAAAATATCAACAATAATGTAATCCAATGTTACCTAAAAAAAAAATTGGTTTCTAATCTTTCATGAAAAATACTGCCTGATATATTCTTCCCTCAAATAATTGTACTTCAAGTTTTGATTCAAATATTCCCTTCTTCATGAGACCTTCCCAAACCACCCTATTTAAAATTACATCCCCCACTGCTGCACTATCAATTCTCCTTACACTATTCTACTTTCTGTTATGATAGCACTTATCAAAATCTGTAATTTCTTCTTACTATATTCTGTCCTTATATTGCTTATTTTTTATCACTTGGCCATTAGAATTAAGTTCCTTCAAATATAAGATACTGGGTGTTTTTTGTTTTCTATGTGTCCAAAGTACCTAGAACAGACACTGAATGTAATAGAAGTGCAATCAAAATGTTTGAATAAACTTGAAGAAACCATCATATAGCAATGAAACTTCCATGACTCTCAAAAGTTTTGTTCAGTAAATGAGACCTTGTAGGGTAAAGAAAATGTCAGGCTTTTCTGCCCTTCCGCCATCAGGATAGATGATGGATCCTTGAGGTCCTGAATGCATGCCTGATGGCGGGTACCTGGAGTAGGGTGTGGGCATAGGTAGATGGGATTCACCTGGGCTGAGACTGGGCTTTTAAGGGCGGCGTCACGGGGACGCCAGCAGAAGCTGAGAAAGAAGCCTATGAGAGAAGCAAAGAAGCAGCAGCAGAGAAGGCCAGAGAGCCTAGAGAGAGTGCGGATTTGCTGGGGGCTGGGAGGACTGCCAGCCTCCGACCCCCCAGCACCCCTGCCTGCCATATGCCTGGTGAACCCCAATAAAAGACCTGCAAAAATCCACTGAGGACTATGACTCCTCCTTTACCTGGTCTGCATGGGATCAGGAAACCTGCACTGTATCCAGTCCTGTCCTCTACAGACCTCTAATAGAAAGTGTTTTGGGCCTCCCCTGGTGGCGCAGCGGTTGAGTGTGGGCTGCAAGGCTGCCCACAGCCTCTGCAGCGCTGGTTCATTCCCAGGTGGCAGCCGGTGAGGGTCCCACAAAAAAAAAAAAAAAGTGTTTTGTCGTTAGAAGATTATCAGGTACTGAGATTAGGAGACAATTAGGCAATTAGGGGTTGGAAAATAGGAACAAATTAATAAGATTAATAAGGAAAAATGAATGAAAAAATTAGGAGTGCCTTGAAGAAAAAAGAAAATAGTTTAAATAGATGCTATAACATTTTGATAGCTAAACATAATATGAATAATGATTTTAGATTCTGACCTTTACTTTCTCTGAAATAGCTATACTATTCATTCAGTATAGAGTAAGCTTCTTTAGGAATATCTCTCTAAATAGCAATGCAAAAAAATTCTATGTCATCCAAGAAAAACTTGGAAATATTTAAAAATATAGTTCCCTTTGTTTTCTTTTGTGGTCAAAAATTGTTTCCTTTGCTAGTTTCCACAGGCTTTTAGCAGGAAAAGGAGAGACACCCACTTTTTGATGCAGTAGTTTCAAACATGAGTACAGGTCAGAATGACCTAAGGACCTTTAAAGAGTGCCCCACTAATTAAATAAGAACTCTGGGGTGAGATCCAAGCACTGGCATTTTTTAAGCACATAAGGTGATTCCAATATTCAGTTAAGTTTGACAACTTCCAGACATTTCCTATTTTCTAATTTGCTATATGAAGCACTGTCAATCACTGAGGATCCATTTATTGTAAAACCTTCTGAATCTAAGGGCTAATCATTATTAGGGGAGTCACTTACTCCAAATTGAATCTTTAGGAGTAAACACTAACAGTGTGTCTCTAACATTAACATCCCTTAGAATCACCTAAAGAACTTAAAATGTATTTTCCAGAACCTGTAGATTCTGATTCAGTAGGTCTGGGGTGTGGCCTGAAAATTGTCTAATAGGCTCTCAGGTGAATCTCCTGCAAACTATAGTTTGAAAGCCATTGCCTAGAGAAAGGGCATATTGGGATAGAGCTTATCATATATTCTGGGATAGCATTGGGGATGTGCAAGTGGGAGAATGATCACATACCCACTCCAACCTTCTTATTCTGGATTTCCAATGAACCTTCACAAGTGATTCTTCCAAATCATAGGTGAAATCAGACTCTTCAAAAATGGCCTAGGTCTAAAATAGATGCTTTGAAAACTACAGTCTGGAGCTATGTACCATCCCTAAGCGTAACTGACAGAGCAATCCATTTTATCAGTTATATGTATAGGTGTGATGTGTTTCCAACCTTCCGTGATATGTTTCTGATCCATAGTCCTCTCTATTTCAGTGTGTTCCTGAGTATTTCAGGCACTTCATAAATTCTGTGTATCTTTCACCGTAACTAGATCTTACATTGCTTAGAGTAGGAGCTGCCATTTTGTCTTCAAAAGATATAACAGAATATCAAGCTCACTTTACACATCTAGAAAATTCTTCATGGCAATATGCATGTGGAATTGGCACTGATTGAAGCAATAACTACATAATCAGCTCAATTGCTCACCGAAGCAAAAAGGTTCTCAACTGTCCATACACCTCTCAGTTCGACCCTTTATGATTATGTTCTTAACAAATATTTTGTGTTGCCTTTGGAACTTTATTAAGCCCACGCAAACATTGGGAGGGGCACAGTGACTTGCCCAAACACAGCAATTGTTAGGCTTAGTTCTAGGTCCTAGTACATAATAGGGATGATATTTCTGCTGAACACTGCAGTTGCCTTGAACAGGATCATGACTTCAAAATAGATTAAGGGACTCTTATATAGGGGCTAAACAGAGGAGTTAAAAGAAGTTCCCTATGACACCAATAAAATTACCTCTTAATGTAGTATTACCACTAAATGGTAGTACATGCAAGGGTGAGGTTAACCATTTGATATGAATTTTCACATTTGTCAAATTAGTCACTTTATTACACCAGTTCAGTCCAGTAAAAATTGTAATTTTTCCAATACTAGGAAATACAAGAAATGTTAATATGAGTTCAAAAAAATCTTTATCTCTATAATGTAAACCAACAAACCTTTAGTCATATTTTGGACACATTTCACATCATTTCAGTTTAACATTTTCCCTAATACTTTGGTTTTTGATAACAACTCTAGACTCAAGACTACTGTAAAGAGTCCACATTTCTTTCCTACTGATTCTTATTGCTTTTATCTCCTGGAGAACATTTCTGCATTCTCAGGGGATGAACCAGAGTTGGAAAAACAGCTGTCATTGTACTGGTTTTAACAGATTCAGAATGCCATAAACATTTTCTTCCTTTCCTTTTTAAATCTTTTATTATATCCTGATTTTTAAAAAAAAGGATCTTGTAGATTTACAAATCTAGAAATATCACTTAGTCTGCATTAACTCTCCCTACTAGTAAACAACAATACATAAACTGCAGCGACGTTCTCACAGTCATCCAGCAACTTTCAATTATTTTGTTGAGAGTCCACCCATGGATTTCCACCCTCCCATGACTGAAATGACACACAGAACACATGTGTTGCAGACAGTGTAAGGACCATGCACATGTGGCGGGGTTGGGGTTCAGACTGACTGTGGCTCTACACATAGGCTATATGGCTACGGGCTGGAGACTGCATTGGGTCCTGAGCTGTCACTCAAGGAGCGAATGCTCTTCCAGTGTTTATTTTCTTAGAGAGTTCTTTTAATTTTCTTCATGGCTACTTCTCTGTGATGGACTATTGGCTTCCTGTTCTTTCTGACTACTTTCAAAAATTCAGATAATTTAAGCAACTGAGAGTCATTCAATGTAAGTTGATACAAGCCTTGCCTCTCATCCATTTACATTTATTTTTAGTCTTAGTGGAACATAAAGGACATGCACTCTTGGTTAAATGCTTCTCTGATCTGCCAATGAGAGATGGGGATTTTTAAAAATCTGTGGAAGGAAGTGGAAACTCTTGGAGAGATGAAACAGTAAGATCGTTACCCCGTGATGTGTCAGAGGCAACTCTGCTTCCTGTGGAGCTGCAATAAGTGGCATGACTTGTGGATATTGTCAAATATATATCCTTTCCATTGTTCTCTAAAGGATGACGACAGCACTGGATCTGTACACAACATGCTTTTAGCCGTGTTTGCTAAGGGATCACGTAGGTCACATTTAAATTAAAGCACAACTTGGTCTAACCATCTCTAGAGCACATTCACAATTCAAGTAAGTGGGAGGAACAAAAGAAAATTATTTTTAAAATCCAGAGCTTTTTCACATATAGGACTGGTTTTATAAATACATTTTCAAGAATTCCTTCTAAAGTGGTGAGAGCTTTTAGGGGTCAGTCAGGGTGTATATGTTAACATGCTGTGTTTGTCAAATTAGGAAGTGATTTTCACTTCTTTAACTGCATTTGGCTACTGGGTTATGGGGCACAGTAACTTAGAAAAGGGGTTCAGCAAGGGAAGATTTGGAGACCAATTCTTTATTGGTTTGTTGTTGTTTACAAGCAAATTGACTTAGTGGGGCATGGGGAAAACAAAGCTGAATTCTTAATCACCTTGAAACTTCCTCCATTGAAATGGTAGTGCTGGAAAACTCAAGACACAGAGGATTTATTTTATTCAAGTGCCATCTAGAATAGAGATGAGTTGCTTTTAGTAGTTTTGATGCATTTTTGTAAGCTTTTCTTTTAGAATATTTTAGAAAAGTGGTAGAGAAAATATATACTCCAGATAGGTGCCTGGGGAAAGGGTAGAAACAGACAAGAAGGAACCGCACATTGCACATTAACTGGACGAAGGGAGTCATTTTCTCCCATTTTTAATTGCCTTGGGATCTCATCATGGGCAGACTCTGGAAGAAGGTACACAGTGACCTATGATTTTCTGCACTACTTGAAGGAAAACATCCTGAACTCAGGGTATAGTTAGCTCTAAGAACTCGCTCTAGGGCAAAACTCATGTTTTTATCAGGCTTAAGGTTAAAAATGGCTTTAGTCTGTTTTTCCCTATTTGGTCTCTGAACTTAAATACTCCAGGTACGTAGTCGATATGAATTTTCATATTAAAACCAATCTCTTGAAATAACCCACAAATTAACTACATTCTTCTCGCTGAGACTTTCGATATATAATTGGTCTCTGTTTTCTCAATTTTATCACCTCTGGTCTGACTCATTTGAAACTAGTATTACTGATGGAGGAAAAGGATAGAAAAACTGGAAAGTTGGCACTGCAAGATCAGAAACCTGGCTCATACAATGCCAAGAGATGGAGGTGGGAATAGAAGGGATTAACATAGCCATCAATCCAGCTATAGGAACCAAGATCCTTAGGCAGCATGCCTAGATCACAATGCACAAGACCCAAGCAGGAAAAGACTACCTGTAGGGAGCACAGACCTGAAGGTGAAGATATGCAGACTGATACCCATTGTAGAAATGTGGCCCCTTTCAAATTCTACATAGCTTACTCAAGGTCAACAACAAACAAACCCTCCATGAAGAAGTGAGCCCTTCCCAAAGAGAAGAAGGCTATATAAGTGCAATCTCTGCACTGGCATAGGGCAGCAGTCCTTCTGTCCACCTGTGCCTATGCAGATTCTCCTTTTCACCAACTCTCTCCCTTTGCAGGGCAGCAGCCTTCCTGCCTGCCCATGACCGGTACCATGCCGGGGCTTCTCTTAACTGACCTCCCCCAGTGGAGGCAGCTCTCCTCAAGGCCACCAGCCTTTGACCATGTCGGCCTCTCTCAGCAAACCTGTTCCTTTGGGAGTCAGTCCTTTCTGCCCACTTGTGTCTATGCAAGTGTTCTTTATTCTTCTGTCCCTTTTATAATAAACCTGCCCTTTTGGATATAACCAATGTCTCTGTGTCATGGAAAAACTCACCTGGGAACTCTCCGGTGCTGGTAAAAGGGGAACTTTGGTGAAATCTTTCCCAGAGCGAACTGCAAGGACCCCCACACTCTGAACCCAACAACTCCAAAAACAACATCACTATCAATTTTGTCATTGGCAGTATGTGGTTATCAGAACATATACATTAGTTTGCTTCCAGGTCTTCTAAGACCATATTATATGTACATTGAGATAAAGTTAGTATTTTATCATTAACCAAAAATGCCTAATTTCAAAATTCATTTTCTATACATTACTAATAGGTTATGCTAGAAAAACACAGCTAGAATGCATCCTTAATATTTTTATGTATGAACTGAGATTTTCTACATATGAGTAAAAATAGAAATGTTAACTTAATAAAATGCATTTTTTGAGTAAACATGCAGATAAAAATGACAAGAAGAACTATTTATTAAAATATAATGCGTAGCCTATACACCCAGCATTTAATTCACAATTAGCTCAAACAAACTGAAAGGATTGAGGACTCAAATGTCCATGCTTTATAAAATGTCAAGTTAAACGCCTGACTGTGAACCAGATTACTTAGGCTACAGGCCTTTCAACTGTAAATATCAAATGCATAAAAGACAGCATGAATCTTTTAACTTTATAAAGATGGCATGCCGACTCTAACATTTTGGGAAAATTAAGTCACTTACTAACATTTATGAGGAAGCATGCATTTAAGCATTACTCTGGACCCCTCTTAATCAATTATATGGATGTCAAAATGTCATACATCAAATTATACCACGGTGTTAAAGATCCCGGTTAAAGAAAAATCACAAATGACTTCTCAAAGTAATTTAAACTAGCTTTGAAAATAAGATCCTATTTAAATCCCTCTAGAAAACAAAATGAAAATCTATTTTTAAGATACATTGAAAGAACTTGATTCCACAATTTTAAAAAGTATTTGATTTGGTCATTTGTAAGGCTCAATGAGAGTCAGCATTCCATATAATTATAAACATTATCCCTTTCACCGAAACAGTAAGGATTTTACCAAATTTCAAAAATCATGGTAATTATTCTTCTGAGGCTATCGTCCTTAGTTAGGGAACAA
This sequence comes from Talpa occidentalis, assembly GCF_014898055.3. Taxonomy (NCBI): domain Eukaryota; kingdom Metazoa; phylum Chordata; class Mammalia; order Eulipotyphla; family Talpidae; genus Talpa; species Talpa occidentalis. Next base: position 121,889,368 of record NW_023602073.1, on the reverse strand, counting down.
TGGAAAAATGACAGAGGATTAAATGAATTGTTCATGTGTTAAAGAGGCGCTTGGTTTAAATAGATTTAGAATAGTATCCCTTTGTGTAGGTCTCAGTAGTTAGAGAAATGTTTTTTCTGACATTTGTTCAAAAGAATAATTTCATCACCATTTTTGGTTCTTCATTTAGAAAGGAGCAAAAGGTAATATCTATATTTATTTGGCCATTTTCTCTCAAACTAAATTTTTATGATGTAGTCATTCTTATATGCTACCCTACTGAATTGTGTTCCATGATGACAACAGAACAAAACAAGTGTGGGTAGAGTTGGAAGACAGCAGTCCAAACAGTTGGCTTTGCATCTTGTTCATTTTAAGAATGATGTTAGAAAATTAGTTGCTTTAATCAAACACTTTGCTTCTTGTTCACAAATACTGGGTGGGCATATGTATAAATGCAGTGATTTCCTGAGTGAGTGGCAAATGATAAGATAAACAAGAGGCTCAGTGTAGGGTAAGGTAAAAAGTATAAGGCTTTTCTGCCCTCCCGCCATTAGGATGGATGACAGAACCCTGTGGTCCTGAATGCATGCCTGATGGTGGGCACCTGGAGTAGGGTGTGGGCATATGTAGATAGGATTCACCTGGGCTAAGACTGGGCTTATAAGGGCAGTGTTATGGAGACTCCAGCAGAAGCAAAGAACCACGAGAAGAGCAAAGAAGCAGAAAACGCTAGAGAAGGCCGGAGAGCCCAGAAAGAGTGAAGACTTGCTGGGGGCTGGGAGGACTGCCAGCCTCCCGGCCCCCAGGCCCCCTGGCACCTCTGCCTGCCATGTACCTGGTAAATCCCAATAAAAGCCTGCAAAAGCCACTGAGGGCTCCAGGACTCCTCCTTTACCCCATCTGCTCAGTCATAGAGATCCTGCTGCTTTTCCTCCTGCCCCCTACACTAACACAAATTCATTTCATTTTCTCTAATTGCGTAACTTTATATACTTTGAGTCTGTCTTTAAAACTCTTGAGTCTACTTTTAAATTTAACAAATTCTCATTATTTTAATAATTTTCCTAAGAACAGAACACATAGATTCTATTTCCTTAATTTTTCTTTACTTCTAATCTCTACCTGTCATGCTACTGGGTTTGGTACTATGTTGAATGCAGGGATTCAGTAGGATTCAGTGGATTTTGTTATCCTACTAACTGGAAGATCATAAACGTGGTGATGCATAGGAAGGAATGACAGAAAAATGCTGATATTTTGAGTGTTCAGATCAAGTCATCACTATATGTCTATAAAATAAGTATCATGGAAAGTGGAGTCTCTTACATCTACACACACACACACACACACACACACACACACACACACACATATATATATACTATGAATATACACATCCAAAGCTGTAGGGATTTATATTACCACTGAGAATATGGCAGAAATGTTTAGACACAGCTGAAAATGGATATGTTAACTACAAAAAGCAAGTATTTAAACCTAGCATAAAACCACCATTATTAAATGATCATAGTATTGATTTCAGAATAGAAATATTCTTATGAATGGCAAAGATACAAATTTAAAAGTTTTATAACTGAAATATAAGATAAAGGTAGCATTTCAATTCAATAGAGAAAGGAGGCTTATCCATTTACTAATTCTGGAAAAACTGTTTAAGTACTATGAAAGCTAGTTTCTTGCCTTACATCAAGTCATATGGATTAAATATGCAAATTTTACAATTAAAAAATAATAACACCTATTTTTGGCAGGGTGTAATTGAAACAAATCTTTCATGTTCTGCTGCTGCAAATAAAAATGTTAATATCCCTGGAGGTGCTAAGAGCTTAAAAATGCTTATCCTTTCTTCAGTTATGGTATCTTTGGAGCAATAAAATAGCGAGTATTCTAAGTAACAGGAAAACAATGTCACTTCAACCATAGCTCCTCAGACTTTCATGTGCACCTGTCACCTGAAGCTCTTGTTAAGACTGCAGATTCTGATTCAGGAGGCTTGGGGTGGCACCCAGATTCTGCATTTCTAACTCCCAGGTGATTCCCATGCAGCTACTCAGGAGCTACATGTTGAGAAGCAAAGCGATTTAGATCACTGCCAAAAATACCCAGGTTATATACTTGGGCACATAGATATGAAATCTAAATAACTAGTGAAGTACATTTATTTCTTAACCTTTTCTTTATTTCTTCCAACATGAAACTCTGAGATCAGTAGTTTACGGAGAAAATAGTTCCACTAAAACAATGTCTCCTGGGCTTTAAAGCTCATTATTTCTTTGACCTGGGAATGTTTCCACTTGCAATTGCCCTAAAAACATTCTTAAACCTGGCTCCCATCATTGAGTTAAACTCTACTGTCTGAGAGAGGAGGAAGGTATGAAAAGCTCAATTGGGGCCATTCCGGCAAATTTAATAGCTCTTCAATTCACTGACCTTTGGGGATGAGCCAAATCCACTCTCACTCCTGTGGAGAGACTGCACATTAAGGTGCACTTGATCAGCCCTTACTGTTCTGCACTCTGAGCAGCAAAACTTCACAAAATGCTTCCAAATTTGAACTTGACAAGGATGTAGTTCAGATATGAGGCAATGTAAAAAGACAAGAATAGCTTTTGAATACAACACCTTCCATAACAGAAAAATGAAAGGTTCTGATGGATTTGTACCTAAACATACCCTGAGGGTAACATCTCACTCTTGGCAAGGCTGTTATTAGAGGTGTTGAGTGTGAATGTGGTGAGGTGGGGGACAATTAAGGGAAGAGTCTGCAGAAAGTTTGGGGATGGTCAAAATACCTTGAAAAATACCTCAGGAATTTTGACATACGATCCACCCACTTGTACCCCCAATGTTTCCCTCTTAGCCCTGATTAATTATTTAGGACAATGACAAAAGAGTGAAAATTGTTTTTTTAATGGTAAAAGTGTATCAAAACTTCCACGATCTTGTTTAGATTGTAAAATGTTTGATAGACTCAACATGGTGACAGTACCTAGTCACTTACCAACAGGCAGATCATTTACCATTCTGCAATTTGGGCTGGTCTTGGAAAACATTTTCTAACCTACTAGAAGTTACCAATTTAAGAGCTGTCTCAGCATGGAATTATTTCATCAAAAGCTGCTTCTTTTTACACAAATGAAAAATTCTGTGCTACAATTATGAATGGCAAGTTGATGGAAGAGGTTATGATGTTAAAATATAGTTGATGTCTTTTTTGTGGTGGGCTTTATACCATATTTTCATTTAAATACATTGAATTTGTTAGATGAGCTACACAGAGCTCTCCATATTGAAGAGGGCCAAACACCACTTGAACTTCAAGGATATATTAGGAAAGTGAAATAAGGCAGTATTCTGCACAGCATTCACTGAATATAAAATATAGATCAGCACACACATTTTCTTTTCTATCTAAACATGAGATGGGGATTTCTTTTAATTTTTATTTCTCTAATGCATATTTCAGAACCCGTTGGCTTAGGTTTCATTTCAGTTTAGAGCTAGTTGTCACCTCGTATGAGTTTTATTCTGATATATAATGACATAATGTAGGCATAGTTTTATAAATCCTTTCTTCCATTTCTCTGATCAATGCATCCTAACTACCAGAGTTGCGGGGGCAGAGCTGAGATCAGTCCTTCAGTAATATGCTCATCCTGCAGTGCAGGTGTCTATGGAAAGGTCACATCAGGAGGGAAAAAAGGACAATGGCCTCAGCTGCTACTTCACATATATGGTTCTGCTAAGTATCCAACATTAAACCAGGCACAATTATTTAGTTCATAATTTCCAGCAGTAACTCATATGATGAAAGTCACTCATCTAATAGCTTAGAACAAAGTATGTTTAAATCACTGGCTTTCAAACTCTTTGACTGCAATTCCAAAATTAAAGACCTAATACATACTGTAGAAGTATACCTTTACTCTTGCTATATGCAATCCCTCCTGATACTTTTTTTTAAAGATTTATTTATTTATACAAGCACTGGGCACAGTCAGAAGCACGGGAGGGTGAGAGAATTTACCAGAGCCAGAGCAGGGAGCAGAACAGGCAGACTGACAAAGTACACTGCTGAGGGGAGCAGCAGGCATGGCTGGAGAGGTCTGCGCGCCATGTGGGACCCGCACTGGCGACCAGGGATCGAACCGGCACTGCAGAGGCTGTGGGCAGCTTTGCAGAAGAGTGCTCAACCACTGCGCCACTGGGGAAGCCCCCTCCTGATACTTTCAATGCAATTCTTTATATTCTAAAACATGGGGCATAGATGATTATTTGGAAAATGACAACTAGCCTGTGCTCAAAATACTTTAAAATGTTCTTGGCTTAAAATTAAGAATTTAATATTGAAAAATAATATGTGAATAGTCTGTTGATGAGTTAGTCTTCTAGTATTTGTATACAAAAAGCAGTAAAAGCATTTGAAAAATTTTTATAATCATAAAGCAAAAGCTAACGTTATCTTTTTCCGAATAATCTGCAACCAACTTCTCACAGTATCAATGGAAATTAGCCCAAGAATAAGGAAAAATAAATCAAGTTGTATTAATGTCAAAATATAATTTTAATTCAGCAAAACCTCATTCCTGTGTAATAATATAGTGAGCACACATTAAAAATTATTTAGCTTATTAATGATATAACTAGCAGAATGGCAAAGCTGGCTCAAAGAAAGATAGGAGATACAGGTAGTGAGTCATATCCTGAGAGCTATCTATCTTGTCTATCTAACCATCTATCTATATGTTATCTATATGTATATTATATATACATATCTATATGTATCTATATGTATATTATATATACATATGTAATATAATATCCTTGTATTATACATTGTGTTATATATTGTATATGTAACATTATGTTTTACATATTACATTATACCTACTGGTATATATAAAATATGTTATATATGAAATAAAAAATAAAATGCACTGGAATAAGTTTGTTAACTTAAATATAAATTAGATTGATATTCTAGAGTAATAACATTGCAACCTCTATGATTCCATTAGAAGTCATTTACATCATTACTAGACAAAAATCACTTCCTATTTATCAATCTTCTCAAATTAATCTGCAATTCATAGAGTCTGTATTCTAATCAGTAGTAAGTAGTAAATCAAAGAAAAGCAACTTCCCATTTACAGTGTCAAGCTTCCTCAGTCATAATAATCTGCATTGAATTGAAAGGCCACACAAGAATCTGTTAGTTGTTAGTTTAATATCCAATATTTAGACTATTGTTCTATTTTTTAGAAAAGATTTATTTATGCATACAACAATTGGGCTGTAGTCCAGAGGTGCGGGATATGAGAGGATTCACCAGAGAGATTGGGGAGCAGATCAGGCAGATCTACTGAAATACACTGCTGAGGGGAGCAGCAGGTGATACAGGAGAGGTCTGTTGTGCCCTGTGGGTTGCTCCCTGGCCGGCTTGGTATCAAACTCATGCTGCAGTGGCTGGCAATGGCTTGATAGCACTGTGTCTTTAACTCCTGCACCGCCAGGGAGGCACAACTTAAGGTTATTGTTCTTAAGAATGTGAAATATTCATTGGCAGTAAGTGACTCAGATTTATTTTGTCTCTATCACCTAAACAGTGACTGGTATTTACTAGGTATGAACACTGTTGTAAAGAACTACTAATCTATACAGGGGTGGAATGGTATTCCTTTCTACCTAACACTATTTTTCACCTATACTGACTGCTTTATTTAGCTAGCTCATGTTTTGTAAAATTTTTGTTTGACTCAATGTTGTATAACAAGAAAATATTTTGGAGCAGTTTTGGATGAGTTTCACGACAGACAGCACAAGTGATCTTCTCACTCATATTTGCATTATGAATGAGAGTGTGCCAAACAGAAATCATAGCCGGGGGTATCTCCAAGCTCTTGGAAGAACTTTGTTCAAGGAAATTTCTGAAAGTGGCAGTCTTGCATTGGATCCCTGTAACTTTCCCTTTATACTTTTCTTGGCTGGTTGCTTTCAGGGCAGGGTTAGATAATCTAGTACAGACATTACTTAAGAGTTAGAATTGATTAAATGCCTCATTAAAATCAGTAACAAGACAAAGCAGGGATGTGCAAAACTTAAATGCAGTAACATTCAACACTGAAAGGTAGAGATACTATTTTCTAGATAGGATGATTCAACCTCATAAAGGTGCCGACTGTGCCAAAATAAATCCACACATTTATGCCATTTTAATAACATCATGTGTTTTGTCAAATACATGCAACATGATTCTAAAATTCATGTAGGAAATTGAGAATCAAGAATTGTCAGGAAAATCCTGGAAACATTGGTATAAGAAATGACTTTCCCTACTAGATATCATTCTATGATACATAAACCACAGAGAAAATGAAGATGCAAATGAATAGATAAACAAATCAATGTAACAACACATAAACTTCACACAAATCCAAAGTTTGAAATTTAGGGAGCATTTCATTTTTATCTTTTTTTTTTAATATCCTTGTTTATTTTTTCACAAAATAGGATTTCTCTCCTTAGGTGGGTCACCATGATTTTTCCGCCACCAAAGTACCCACAGTCTCCCATCAAGTTCTCCCCACTTTTTCTGCTTTCCTCTCAAGGAGCATTTCAAATCAGTAGCAAATGGATGGATTATTAAATAAATTTAAAAAAACTTCTGGAAAATAATTAGATAAAGTCATTGTTCCATATCTTATACCCTAGTATCAATATTTTAAAGGTAAATAAAAAAAACATATAAATGTAATATTGAAATCATGAGAATTTCATGGAAATCATGAGAAGTAAATAAATGAGATTCAAGTATGATACATAACTGAACAGATTCACAAATTTGTTTGCACAACAAGTTATATATTTTTGTAAGTGGAGCATTTGCATATCACTACAATTCTCTTCAAATGCACCAAGTATATCTGCAAAAATTCACAAGAAACTGATGGCAAATTATTGTAGGACACTAGTGGGTAGCAGGGAGACTTATCATACATCGTTTTGTTCTTTGAATAATCTCACTTACTTTTAAAGAACATAACCTAAGGGAAAATGCACATATTAACACTGAAATAGCATGAATGATTGTACCTTTAATCTGCAGTGTAACCAAGACAACCCAGTTAGGAAAGAAAAACTTGCTGGCATTCCGCTATCACCATCCTCTTTCATGTTACATTTTGGTGGTATCTTCATACAAAGTACAAAGGTTTCCACATCTCTAAATTTATCGTACATGCTCCAAACTAATATGCACAATCGGCAAAGAAGGAAAGGATGATACTGCTACATGTGTGCTTCCCAGTAGAAGCTCATGGCACCCATGGAATGAGTGAACAAGTGCAGTGAACTCACTGCACTGTCAGAAGTGCAGATTATGGGGGAAGAAATGGTGAGCTGGTTCAGGCAAGACAGGACAATGTAATCTATGTTAAGGGGGTTTGATTTTCTCCTGGAGGCTATAGAGGTTGAAAGGGAACTGTGGTCATCTGGTTTGCATTTTAGAAAGATGAGTCCTACTATAGTGCAGAAAATTGATTGAATGGAGGGATAGGGAGATGCAACATGAGAGGGAGTAAAAGGCACCTGGGTGGTAGACTAGCCTATCCTTCATATACAACAGGTTATAAAGTCTAATTACCACCAGGAAATGTTTTTCCTTTCTTTGCCTGTTATGATAGCTAATTACCTGCTATCATAACTAACTTATTTACTGCCACATAGTTGTGGCAGATACCATAGTGACACTGTTTTATGCACTTCATTTATACCTATAATAATCTCATAGCAGAGAAAACATTCCTATTCCCATTAAATGTATAGAAAAATTGTTATTGAAGGTTCAGGAATGTGGTTAAGATCACACAATGATTGATGGAAGTAGAAAATGAACCAGCACTGGGTCCAGAAGCTATATTTCTCTAGTGCTTGTGCTTGGGCCAGGACTTCTACAATGCCAGCTTGAAGGTTTTCTCTGACTCCTTGACTTTCAAATTCAACCCAACCAACCACACTCTTTCCAAAGTTGTCTGAATAAAGCACTTCTTCCATCACCTCACCTTTCTGCTTCTTATTGTAGAATGAACCCTGACAGCTCATCACTTGTGGGATCCCCAGCCCTCCTTGTTCTCGGGGCTATTGTTTTGGTGGTGTCTAGAGTTCTTGCTGGTCAACCAGGCATACAGTAAGGCAGGGGGCCTCTCACCAAGGAAACAAAAATCCTGGTATGAGGAACATACTGGGAAACCAATATCTGCTGAAAACCACAGGCAGATATCATGGCCAGATTAGCAAGATCAGCTAAATACTGTACTTGTAAGGATTAGCAGAAAGTTACGTAAGAACAGAGACCAGAGATAATATGCTTTGACCTGCAGGAACAATGGAGACCCCAGGCAATAGACCCTGGTCACTCTACCCTAGCTTACATTGGGATAATAATGCATGTACACTCCCTATGTGCTTGCACCAACTTTGTACTTGATTCTAAACATATACAAGACTGCCCTTGGATCTGGGCTGCACATTACTGCCCCATGTAGCTCTTCTAGGTTTCTCATTGCTCCAACACACTTGGTCTTTGAGTAATTTTTCCCTCCTCCCACGCCATTCCCAATGTTGCTGCTCTGCTCTGCCAGGCAGCAATTACTGAGGCTTCCTTTAGTGACTTAGCATCTTTCTTTCATCCTATCTTGCTTATGGCGGGTCTCCTAGTTTTTAAAGTATGCTCAAATTCAACCTCTCTTACAAGGTCCTTGTTTTCATGAAATCATGAAAATGTGACTTTTAATCTAAAATCCCTTTCTCTCATCTTCCTTTCTCTCATCAACCACTGCCTTTATAGCAAATAATCCAGAATATGATTATATGTTATCTTGACTTGAGTGCATTAGTCTGATCTCCCCATTTTAGTATATTTTAAATTAGCATTTTTGACTCATTTCTTTATTCCCTACAGCCTTTAGGAGCAATGTGGATAATGGACATAGCAGGAAATCAATATATATTTGTATCTATCCATCTATATAGATAGACAGCCTGTGAATAAAGGCATTATATTTAAATATCTATCACCAGATTGGTATTTCTCAAATTTGGCTTCCAACTCATTTCATGAAAATAGTTCTATATACATTTGGGGGAAAAAAAATCTAGTCACACAAATTTTACAGGTTTTCAGAAACTTTCATATGCTAATAATGAGGTTGCAGAAGACTCAACTGTGCTTGGTTTCACCACAAAGCTGTCACTTTTTTAAGAGAACAATATAATGATAGTGATAAAATTTTAAAATTAGCAACACTGGGTGCAGGTGGAATGTATTTTGATGCTGTGTTGACACTTTGCCAAGCACCATCTCACTCAGTAGTTTCCATCTCTGGGAACACTACTATTTTCAGAAAGAAAGTTTAGGAAGAAAGCTCATCCAGATACATTCATAAAGACAGCTAGATTATGATTTCTATTTGCATACTCCTTTTCTGTCCAAGTTACTCTTTTTCTGTCCAAGTCCAAGCAAGTAGAATGTGGAGAATCATTAAAGTCCCCAAACTTGAAAGCAGAGTATATTTTAAAATAAATTGTAGTGTTGGGAATTCTTGGCTCAGAGAGAATTTCTTCCTTCCATATATATAATGCCATATAAATCCTTCACAGAGCTTTGGATATGATCACAAAGACTCTTAAATCTAACTGAGACCAAGGGTCCTTCCATTTTTTAACCTCCTTTATCCTCTGGGATCTCAAAGTCTTATGAGGGGCAAAAAGGTTTTCTAGAGGCTTTTGTGGAGTTGTCCACCTTTCACCCACAGACACAACTACAAGCTCTTAAAGGTGTGAGTCCATCCACGTTTCTGAGATTAGTTGTCCCGGAGATAGTATGGCCTTCATTTCAGCCAGAAACACAAAAGAAATCATGCAGCTAGGATCACAATAAGGGGAAAATAATGTCAATGACTTGGTAACTTAATCTATCAACTTTTGACCTTTCTTAAGCCTGAAAGACTAGTTAGGATATAAAGTTCTCTAAACTGTGAATGTTTTGTTCTCTTACTTTTTTGCATGGTCTATGAAATCCACAGTTCCTAATAAAGCCTGTCTATAAGTATTAGGGACACAGATCTACCTGTATCAATGCAAAACCAGAATTTCTAAGAGTTTCTATATTCAGAAATATAGTGAAACTATTACTGACTAGAGTTAGAAATATGTTACATCTAAAAGGACTTGTAGCAATTACTTTATGTCTTTTATGTGAAAAATGTACTTAATGACACAGGAAGTTAGATGAGCTAGGTAGAAATCTTGTTTTGTTGTTTATCCTGTGCTTTTTTAGAGAAATCTGTTTTAATAGTTTGAACTGATAAATGATCTTAAAAAGTTTATTAATTACCAAGTGTTTCCTAAATAATTCCCAAGCATGCAAAATACATGGCTCTGTGACCACAGTACCAATAACATACAATAAAAAAGAGAATAACAAGATTAGATAAGATAACCTCAGACATGATAGAAAATCTTTCCCAGGAACATAGGCAGATTTTCCTTGATTTTTATCTTGATGAAACTGTTTGTATTAATACAACAATGAAATATGTTTCACAATTCATGCATCTGGTTCCACTTACAGGGACTTCTGAGTGTTCTGTCATATTCCAGTCTATATAATTATTCTCTTTTTTTGGGTCATTATGCTGGGATGCTATATAAGTCCCACCATTCAAACAATCCTATTCCAGTCCTCCTAGGATAAATGTGGAGGTGATATTAGATACGTCTTACTTTATTCTTTTACAAGCTTTTGCTTTTTTTTTTTTTTAGGTTTCAACTGGTTTAATTTGGTAGTAATTCAGTATAACTCATTTACAGTTGGCAATAATGACTATCAAATGAAAGTACAAAGTATGCTTACTTAACAAGGAACTCAAAATGCTTTTTAAAAAAGTTTGCAAAAAATTTTTGGGTGAATAATAGTCAATTATTGAGATGAGATTTGAAACAGTCAATAAATAAGAAATGCCTACAATGTGCCACATCTCCATGGACTTCATTGGGAATAGGGTGGCTGTAAGCAAAACAGACATAGCCCTTTTGCTGTGAAATTCAAATTTTACTGTAGGCCAGCAATTAGCAAGCTAAGTGTACTGAATGCTGCAGTTCTGCTAATTTTTATTGCATCTCCATGCTCACATTTGTCCCATACTTTCCTGACAAGTCTTTTCCTTCACAAATAGTAAAGGGCATTTCTGAGAAGCCTGGACTGCCTGCTTGACTATGGGCCCTTATTATGGTCCCTGACAATCTTTCTTCCTTGTCCCTCTTCCATATATCACAAGACATACACACAGTATTGTCATCTGGCATTCTATATTGCATGAATGATTAAATGAATTTTTTTGATAACTTTCCCTTATTTCAAACTTTCTTAATTTTTCTTCCTCATATGGACTTTAAAAAATGTTAAGGTTTGTTATATATTTGTTGATATGACCACTTGTTTGGGTTGGATAAAAAGAATCTGGAAATAAATATTTTGAGAATTTCTTAAATGCAAATTTTGATGCTCAGTTTTCCCTACTGTAGGGAAACACCTTTAGAATAGAAATCTGAGGTTTCTAAAGTTTTTTGTCTGATCTTTTTTCCCTAGAAACAAATCTAAAACGATGATATTTGAGAAAATAGATATACAATCATTAAAATTTGCCTGATGTAATTATCAGTTTGATCTGTTTCCTTTCTTTCTTTAAAATTAATGTTGAAGCTTGTCAGCAGAAAGGAAATATTGCAAAGACACGTATATAGCATGCAGTAAATGTTGAGCATCTTAGTTTATATATCTTATATGTTTCATCTCAAGAAATTATTTTCCCCACATCATTAACATTTGTGTTTCAAAGCGAACTCCTTCCAACTTTTTGTTACAGAGTTCTAGAAAAAAAGTGCCAAACATTAATATCTCAGCTCGAACAACCAAGACCACATATTATTGGGGTTTCTTATTAAAAGTGGCATTTTCATTAAAATCCCCTTCTTCACTGTGAAAAGCCATGATGATGTATTATCTATTTTGAACAAACGTGCTACAGCAAGGGCCTAGGAGGTAATAACACAGTTTAAGAAAAAAATTAAATATGATGGGTAGCCAAATGCAATTTACACATTTGTGTTTTTTGGTGGCAAGTCATATATCTTGTAAAAAAGAATGCACCTGAAGCATGAGCACAGAAAGAGTTTGTAGGCTTACAAAATAAAATCAGAAAGGTTGCATAAAATCCACATTTTTAGTACAATATTGGTAAAGTGAAACCCAGTGAGCATTAAATGATATCGTTTATATTTTTGCAGATATAAAGTCATCTGTTACCTTTTACCCTCTTGTCTCTGGGGTTATGCAATGATTCTCTATTTATCTTTCCCTGTAAGCACCCAAGAATGGACAAGGGTGGTCTGACTGCAGTGAAGAGATGGAGAATCGACCTAGGATCCAACATGTTACTATCCTTGAGGGTGGAACTGGGAGCCCAGATATTAAGTTGAAACCACAATACTGCCACTTACAAATTTTATGGGCTTATATAATGCATCCTATCTCCACATACCTCACTTTATTAATCTGTAAAGATGACTTTGAAGATGTGAAAACAAGTCTACACCAACATCCTCTTTCCAAAATAACCCTTCATATTTTAGTGTCAATCTACTTTCTTCATCTTTGTATGCAACTGTGACCAGAGATTACAGACTACCTGTTTGCCTAGTCTTACCTCTGCCTTCCCAACTCCATGGTGTATTGCTATAGTTCCTGTCCCAAACCCACTTCTATATTCTATTCTATTTACAAAGTCTAGTTATGAAAGTTACTATGCTGAAGTGCCTTCTTCACCTCTCACACATGGCTCCAGGCTGCAAACCATAACATGCTTTGATAAATCCTCCTAGTATGTGATCTATAACTCATTGAAGCATTTATCCCTTTCTAGCTTACAAATCAAGCACATGATTTTAATCTCTTTGCTACATTATAGGCTCTCTGAGAGTAGTACCACGGCTTACTTCTTTTATCTTCCTTGCTACCTACCATAGCATTGCCTGTAGCAGGAATTTAATTAATTTTATTGTGTCAATGAATTAAAAAAATGTTATCTATACTATTTTACTTGGTTGGAAGATAAGGCGATATAAGATCAGAGATGTAAAAGCCTTGGGAAAGTAAAAGCTTCATTGAAATGAAAGGTCTGATGGCTGGAATACTATACAGGCACATTTGACAAGGGAGTAAAAATCCTTGAGGGTTATTCACAACTGACAGAGCTTTGAGGTGTGACTTGGCTACTAAAGAAATTCTAGGGCTGTAAGAGTAGCTTTACGAGAAATTGAGATACATGCTCAGAGAACACTGGAAGGAATAAAATGTCAAACAGAACAGCTTTTTCAGAGCTGTCAAGGCATTTAATTTGTTTTCATGCAGAGAGACTTGTCATACTGCCACTAACTATCCTGCCTTCCTGTCATAATGAAGTTTCTATACGTTGTGCCAACTTCCCTTCTCGGTAAGCCAAAAAATCTCACCAAAGTTTGATAAAGCCAGTGCTGTGGCCAATGTGTTAAAAGTGTAACTGCTGAAGTCACCTATGGCTTGTCACACCATCCATAGTGGAAGTCAAAGGAGTCCGAGATGAATGCTGAAATGCTGAAGCTGATAGTCTGGTATGAAGATTCTAGCCAGGTAGGAAGTCATAATGATTCTGCCTTATGGGATCACTACAAATTTCTTTATTTGGCAGAATTAGTGTAAAGACTAAGTCTGGGGCTACAGCAACTCAGAATTCCTCCCATAAATGTGGTCTGTAGACCAGCAGCCATGAAATCAACCTGGGGTTACTTAGAAATACAGTTTTCCAGCCCACATTTACTTGAGGAGAGTCAGATTTTAGCAAGATCCTAGGTGATACATACACATATAAGTTTTGAGAGGCAGAGGATGGTATAAAAAAAAAGTGTACAACCTGGTAATAAGAAGAGATTTCAAAATATAGAAGCAAACATTTTCCATTCATTTCATCTAATGAAGATATTTTTTATTTAAAGATACCTTTAAAAACTGAAGATAATAAAGCTGCATAATTAAGGTGGAAATAAAGAGGAAATAAGTCCCTACCCTAAAATATTACTTATGATAATCAATCTACTTTATTTCTTTTGCAGAATGTTGTCATCTGGACACAGAATTACTGAAAATATATGAGTACTTTCTTAGAACACCCCAAATTAGTCATTAGACATGCTGGTTGCCTTCTCCTTTTGAGTCAATTATAGTTAATAGGCATTTATTATAACATTATCATAAAGCATAGAATTAAGCAATGACTATAGAATATTCATTCCATTGCAATTATAGAGAAATATTTAAAATCCTAAGTACAGTATTTTTCATAATATTAGTAAGAACAAAATGACTTTGGAAAAATAGTCATATGAATTTTCTACTTTCCTATTTTACTAATGCAAATTGCTATTTTTATATTTTTCTAAAATTTAAATATGGACTTCAAAATCAGGTTTTTCCTCAATGATAGCAACATTCATTAAAAATATGTGCCCACTTAAAACATATAAAAGACTTTTAGGTGACAATCAAATGAGTTTTAAGCACTAACATTGTTGAGTTGTTTGGTGTTTAGATCAAAATTAAATACATTTTTATTTCTTCATTGCATTTTGATCCAAGTGAAATTAGAATTCATTTCATTATGATTTATCCATCATCATAGTTTGTCAAATTGTAAGTGTGGTATTCACCCATTAAAAATCATACTAAGTTCATGGCAATACTTATTAAATGATCACTGGTTTAATACAATTCCAACATTCCGGCTTTAAGATATAATGTAAAATAAATATTTTTTTAAAAACTAGAATATTATAGTATTACTTGATTTATTGCTGCTTATTGCTAAAGGTGTTTTTGGTGAATATTCTCATGTATTTAAATACATGCACACATAAAAAAGATTCAATATTAGCGATACTACCAAAGAGTGTATTGGCATTTATTCAAAAACATTAAGCAACCTATGTGTGCCAGGCAGTGTGCACAACTTTGAAAGACAATAAGATAATGTCACTTTTCTCCAGGAGTTTATTCTCCTGGGAAGAAAGTTATTTCAATACTATGCATTCTGCATTATTATAATAGGAGAAAAGGAATAACGATGGACATTGCTGTCTGAGGATAGATATAGAGAAATCAGGAATGTTGCCATGGATTGGATTTTCTGGAAGCAGGGTATGAGACGGTGATTTCAAGAGAGAAGGTGAATGAGGAAAGCAGAATAAAAGAGGAGAAAGCTAAGTATTGAAGTGTTCTCAACTGAAAATAAGTTTCAGCCCAGTCTCAGGGGAGGCTCTTGTATTGGTTCTCCCTGAAGAAAGTGGCTATGGTAACAAGTCATTAGTTGTGGGCTAGTCGGTGGCGCTCGTTAGGAGGATGTACAGGATTGGTAATGTTGGAGTTCACCAGGGGAGAAAAAGAAGACGCATATAGCATAGGAGACAACATGAGGCACACATGAGCAGAGCTATGAAATAAGTTACTATATGCATGGTCAAGGGGTTTCCAAATAGTACACAGAAGAGATTGCTCCAAGTGACAATTAGCTGTTAACTATAGAAATTAGTTCACATACTGTTAGCAGACTAAACCCAGAGGACATACTTCCTGATCATTATCTATTACGTGATAGCATGTTTAATATGGTTTGGATGTTCATGACAAAATCTATTTCAATTTATATTACTCTGAATCCACAGGAGTATTTCCCAACAGAGAGAATTTTCAAAGTGCATTTCTTTTTATTTCTGTAATGCAGAAAGAACTCTATGACATTTCTATAGGTTAATGTCCTATTCACTGACTTATTTAATTTACCTAAAGGCTTAACGTGTGACAAGCAATATACTTAGGATAAATATGTTTTATGTATTTCTGATTTAGTTATCATGCTTTAATAGAAACCCCCTGTAGTAAAATGTGAAGGATTCAATTTTTCTTCAGACATTCTCAATAGCTAATATTTTGCATGTGTTCTTACTGTGTGCTAGGCGTTGTGCAAAACTTTTTACATTTATAATTTAATAACTATAATAACTACAGATAGGCATCACAATTAACTTCATTTTATTGATGCTGGTTTATAGAAGCTAGTGTATTGCTTAAACTATGTGTAACTTAGCCTCTGAACCCCATGGTATACTGTTCCCAAGAAACCAGAGGATCTAGGCTTTAGGAATTAACCAGAAGTAAACATTTCCAGCATGCCTTTTTGTATTGAAGTTGATCATGTTGAAAGTTTCAAGTTATATTTGGCATGTGTATGTATGTGTGTGTGCATGTGTATATATAAAATATTCCTTACATTGTATGAATTTGGCATCTGTGAAATAGTTATTTTACATTAAATATCACTTCAGTTTTAAACTCTATTGTAAGAATAAAATAAATTATATATAATTAAATTAAAATCTAGGATATAGATTTTAATATATATAAAGTATAAAAGCAAGATATGAAGGAATTTTTATTTACCAAACAAAATCATCCTCCTAGCCTTAAGAAATCTGACTTTTGTCCCAATGGTTCTAATGAAACAATTCTTTTAGAGATAATAACTACTGCAAAGTTGTGTGAAGATTATATAAATGCATTGAATTATTTTGTAAGCTATTAATGTCAGTAACAGTTTAGATATTACAATTTAATCCAAAGGTTTTCCTTCACTGTTATTCTCTTACATTTTTATTGATGTGAATCTTATTGGGCTTCCATAATCCCCAGATAATGTGATTCTGGACTAGTATTTCTCTACATCTTAATCAAAGTTCTAAAAGATTTTCTCAAATATATATATGTGAGCATGTCCTGATATAGATGCTACTCTTTTTTTTCCTGTTTTTTAAAGTAACATTTCAAACTTACTGTATATAACCAATTAAAATACTCAACCTCTGGACTTTCATACATTTTCACTAATGTCAATTATATATTTTATTACATATATGTTTAGAAATGAAAACATTCTCTGTCATATCAACTTATCTGGAAATTTGTAAATTTTAGAATTGTTGGTATTGTTTAGAATTCTCTTCAAAGATAAATATAGGCTAGATATAAATCATTATCCACATCTCTGATTATCCCTTTAGGACACATAATATGCTATGGAAATATAAGGTAAAAAACGAGCCTTGATTCTAACTTCCAAACTGCTCTTTAAATAGAACTCCAAATGCAGCACCTCCCCTGGTGGTGCAGTGGTTGAGTGCTGGGCTGTGAAGCTGCCCACAGCCTCTGCAGCACCGGCTGCAGGGGAGGGTCCCACATGGCGCGCAGATCTCTCCTGCTGCCCACTGCTCCCCTCAGCAGTGTATTTCGTCCGTCTGCCTGTTCTGTTCCCCACTCTGGCTCTGAATTCTCTCACCCTCCCGCGCTTCTGACTGTACCCAGTGCTTGTATAAATCAATCAATCAATCAATCAATCAAAAAAAAAACCCTCCAAATGCAGACATAATAATGTTTTTATCAAAGCATTCTTAATACCATTCAATAATATTTACTTTCTTTCGGAAGTTGTAAGAGTTAAAATATGAGTCTGATCAGTCTGAGAATTGAAATTCAGAAAGATATAAATATTGTTCCGTGAATAAATTAGGAGGAGGTTTGGGAGCAAAACATAAAACTCAGAGCTAATGTGCAGTACAACACAACAAAGCTTAAGTTCTGGAGACATACTGATGAGTTCTACTCCCTTCCCTACCATGCCTTGGTAGTGCCCATGACCTCCTAATCTGTCATATGGGCATATTTAAAAGTTACTTATAAAAATATTTAAAATTTACCTATAAAAATAAGAGAAAAAAACCTGGGTAGCACTTAACAAATGCTTGTCTTACAGAATGAGAGCTCATCATTGTCTAAAAACTGGTATTCAATATTGTTGAACATATTAATTTTAATAAATTATAATCTAAATATTGCAACAAGAAAGTTCTAAAGACAGAAAATTATGAAATGCAGTTGATAATAGAAATAAATAATAGAAAATAAACTGCTTCTAAATAAATGGATTTTTTCATTTATTTTCGAATATAAAATAATTCTACGACAGTAGATATGCCTTCTGTCCTAACATTTCAATTAAGTGTAGTTTTTTAGGACTTAGAAAACATCATCAATTTTGAACAATACAGTGATTAGACAAAATGGTCTCTTTGCTTTCCTTTACAGGAAGATAAATATAAGAATGCATTTTTTTCTTAGTGGTATTAGACCATGTTCTCCTTTACTAAATACTATCAATTTGCATGCTCAGGGATTATAAAGTAGATGTTCTAAATGAGATTTTTAAACTAACTAGCCTCCTGCCTGATATACTCAGTGACAGGAAAAATAAATAGTGCATCATGATTCATTTAAACTCTTATGGCTGAAATTATCACTATTATCACTTTCCATTTTACCATAGAGGAGAATAATGTACAAAGCAATGTAACTCTACTGATGAACACTTGGGTTTCTCCCCCCTCACCCCATTTTAAATCATTAGCTATTAAAGTGATAATAGAGAAATAAAGAGAACCATGAGGGTGGATTATTAAAAAAGTAAATCTGATTCTATATAATCGTTTTGCTTTGAGGAAAATTTCACAATCCCTTGGCACATGCATGTAATTCTATTTAGAACCTCACACTCTTTTAATGGTTTTGATGACATATTGACTCAAACTCTACTGGGAACAAACTTGTTTGCTTTGTATTTTGTTTCTTTTCTGTTTTTTTGTTTTTCTAGGGTGGTTCAAGAACTTGACTGGCTCAGAAACACTCCCACTGAATTTTGCTTGTTTTGTTTTTACAGCCAACAGGACACCTTTGAAGTTCTACAAAACAAGGTCAAACTAACAAAGTCAATCAAATCTGGCCCTAAGAGCAATATATATTAACTGACACAAAAATCATCACCATCCTACATACAAACATTCAAAATCTTTATAGAAACACCTGTTCATTTATTTTATGTTGTCAATTACAGGTTCTTGGAAGATTATAACACTACATATAGCTTTAAAGGATAAAGTAATGGTGAAGTTATGGAAGATTTGATCTGTTCCCCATTTGGTATTTCTCATAAAGAAAGAGCGGCAGGAACACAGTATGGTAATTATCCCAGTTTTATCCCGTAATAAAGAAATGTGAATATGTTATGAATATGTTTTTTTCACTATTCCCTTCAAATGTTTTCGTTGCCTAGGGGGCTATGAGTGAACTAGATAAAGCAGTAAAGTAATGATGAAGCTTCAAACAAGAGTCTGAATGTGATAATTTGAGGTCCAAATTTTCTTAATACTAAAAGTGGCTATGGAAGCACAAAGGATATGACATCTTTTATGATTGTTCCATCCCTAATACATTGTCTTTTAATCCATATAGGAAGTTTTCAGGAAACAAAAGTGAAAATTAAGTAGGTTTAGTGTTTGCAAACTATAATATGTGAACAAACCACATTTCATTCCTTTCATCAATTTTTCACATCTTAACAAATATTTACTGAGCATCTATTCTCTACCAGGCACCATGCCAGGTACTAGGTATATTCTTGGACTAGATTATAGTTCCTACTTCAAAGAATTTACTGTTTAGTGGGATGGAAGTAATGAAAACAATATTGTCTGCAATACAAGTGGTATCACTGTTATAAAAGACTGAAATAATAAAAAGGTATAAATATTAATCCTTCCTATTTCATCAACAAGCACCTCCTTCTAAGATTCACTGCCATGACAAGGGGAAACTAGGACATAGTCTATAAAATAATCCATACCAAATAGCCACAGTGCAATATAAATTTTATGAAAACCATAATATTAATAACCAAAAAATGAAAAAAGGTACTTGTATTATACTGCTTCAGAATTCATGCTTGTCTCTATTAAACTCTATACTATCCTAGGAAGTAAAACTAGCAGTCTCCCTCCATCTGCCTATCATCTTAATAGGAGGTTGGAAACAAACCTACAAGTATTCAGATAAGCTCATTTGTGACAAAATTTTTAATTCTATACTGTTTGCTTCCCAATTGACAACCTGTTAAAAAAGATGTTTTAGATGCTTATTATTTAAATCAAAAGATTTGTGGTGGATCTGGAAAATGGGTAGGTAATCCCAAGTAGCTTTATTTTCCTTGTGAAAACTTAACAAATGACACACTTGGTTGTGCAGTTTTTTTTTTCCCCCACTGTGGGTCTCTGTTCTGAGTAGATAATATGATTACAGAATCAAAGTACAAATACCTCATATTGCCGGGATAAGGTTATGGCTTAATTTAATTATAGTAATTTACAGCCCCATTGCACAAGGTTGTTAAAAAAAAATGTGCTGCTTGCAATGGGCAGTAGGTTGACACAAACTAACAATGTACATTTAAACTAAACTACCTCATTAAATTTTAGGATGCCATTATTCCTTGTCTTATTATTATTCTAAATACAGTATTGTGGCTTCTATGACTCATACAGAGTAGTTCATGACAGAATTAATTTTGATGCATGCTGCATTAGTCATACTTTTCTCTCAATTTAAGTGATGTACAATGCAACATATATGGTTGTCAGGTTACTTGAGAAAATTTCCAGCATATTAGCTGACATTGTCTTTAACACCAGGAATATAAACAAACATTGCTTTGAAAAACTCTTGGAAGACAGGAAAACAAACTCACTGGATTTTTTTTTAATACAATATAACATGAAAGCTGTCATAGTATAAATGAGTGGGAACTGTACCTAGTGAGACACCCCATGTTGTCACAGTCTAAATTTCCTTTGTAACCAACTGCAAGCACACTTTCTGTCGCTTGATGCTCGAGGAGAGGCTATTCTCCAAATTCTCTCTCTGTCTTATCATCCAAAGCACCACAAAGGTATTACTTTATAAAAAAAATCTTTCATTTGATTCTAAATATGAAATAGGAACATAAAAGTGAAAGGTACATGATCTTCTGATATAAGAGAGTACTATTATTTCTCTTTTATAAAATGGTATATTAAATTCCTGACAACTACCTCCATGAATGCTGGAAAATTAGCAATCCAACTGCTCAAGTAGATATTCCACAAGGACTTGCCACATACTCTGCAATTCTTACGTGAGTCACTCCTTTGAACTCTATTGTTAAAAGGCCAACACATTTGAAAAGATTAATCTATTTAAAGTTTCAGGAAACTACATTGATGGATTTAAGAATGCCTATATTTGCAAAGTTCCAAATTTAATTTATCAATTATTTACATGCCACACCTTAAACCCCCAAGTTAAGTTACAATGAGATATCATACTTGAAAGTTATTTGGAAGTGCCCAGGATGCTGTGCTTACTTGATTCCAGTCTTGAGCTGACTTTGCCTTAACCTAGCAGAGGCTTGCCTATATTTTTGGGAAAACTGATACATTTAAAATACTATCTTAGTTTAATTTATCATAGTAGTCATAAATAAAACTTGTGGGAAAATATACAGAGAATAAGAAAATTGTACTTTCAGATAATGGGCAAAGCAAGAATTGCATGCTAGTCAGTGAGATATTCCAGTAAGGTCTTTCAGATTTTAGAGAGAATAAAAGGGGTTGGGTACACAGGAAATAGGAAAGTGATGGAACTAAAAATAAACTTTCCTTTTACGTATTCTGTAAAAGCCATGTCCTCAAATCATTTCAAACAGACATTTACTGATTATAGTAATATAAAACTTCAGACATTTCTAGAATGTTAGACAATATTAAGAAAGGTCCACACTCAACTTTGAGATTTGTAGCTTAGGCTATTGTATTGTCTGACTTTAAAAAATGTTATTTTTATATAAAACAGTAGAAAGAATCATGAAACCAAAATCAATATTCACACATGCAGAACAACAAATAAATATGGATAAAAAACACTTTGTATTGAAAACAAAGTCAAATGCATGATACACATGCAAAAGTAAGAGGTTTCCCCATTATTTCCCTATTGAAGGCATGCATCTAGTCCCCATCTTTATTTCTATTTTATAACCTACTACTTTTTTACACAAGGTATTCATAAATGAGTTCTTATGAAATTCTGATGTTGTGACATTCTGATGTTGAGGAGACAAATCTCATATTTCTTCCAGCTGAATAGCAAAAGTGTTTTAGGAAATATTCAGCACACTTCCTGTGTTTCAATCGCTTTCATTTTATGTTACTGAAGCCCATACTCTCTTATTACTCTCCATTGCTTATAACAAGTAAGGGATAAGTAAAAGAGCCCTAGGTTAAGAGATAACATCAAGAATGAAAAAGGAAACTGCAATCTTTAGACTCAGCTTGCTGAGATGAAGGTGGGTTGGAGTTAACTAGCAAAGCCAACACTTCCACTCAGCTTTTGTCAGGCGAACGTGATAACCACTACACTACGGAAACCCGCTTCCACTCAGCTTTTGTAAAGAAATTCACATTTTTAAGGCTTAGAGTCAGAGGCATCTTCCAGATGACTGTACCTTTTGAGGGTCTTCAATATTTCAACCTACTTGCCTGACATACCTCATAAGATCGAGGACCCGTGATATTTACTGAAGACACAGTCCTGCCCAAATGCCTCAATCTATAGATGGGCACACTGGAGTAAGTTGATGCCAAAGATTCTGCTAGCTAACAGGCAAGGCTTTGGATGGGAGGTTTGGGCAGAAGCACACATCACAGGCCGAGGTGGGCATCTACAGAGCCCTCACCATAGCACAGTCAGGTGCCACTAATTTTTTTTTTAAAGATTTATTTATTCATGCATACAAGAATAGGAGTACAGGCCAGATGTGCGGGAGGGTGAGAGTATTCACCAGAGACAGAGTGGGGAACAGAACAGGCAGATTGACTGAAATACACTGCTGAGGGGAGCAGCAGGTGAGACAGGAGAGGTCTGTTGCACTATGTGGGTATCTCCACCGCAGGCCAGGATCAAACCCGCACTGCAGAGGCTGAGGACAGCTCCACAGTGCTGCACTCAACCACCTGTGCCACCAGGGAGGCACAGGTGCTACTAATTTGATGCAGTTAGTGGGAGTTGCAACATTTAGATGAAATAAAATATATAACCTTAGGCTAAGAAAACCTTTTATTCTTTGTAATGCATGAATGTCTCAGGTCTCTCCTGTACTTTAAAAAGTACAGGGAGGAGGAATAAATGGTTGAAGAGGAGGGAATCTGCTCTAACTACTTACCACTTGTTAATGTAACAAAAAGTGGAACTGGTGCTTGGGCAGTGGTTCTCAAACTCTAACAACCATCTGAGTCACATGGGGGCAGGTGAAGCAGAGGGCTGAGCCCTGCCCAAGAAAGAGTTTCTGATTCATTAGGTCAAGGGTGGAGCCTGAGAAGTTTTTAAGTGATGTTGATACTGGCTTGGGACCATCCTTTTTGAATTGCTGGTGTAGGGCACAGGGAGAATTATAGTGACTTCAGTCTGATGTCAGAGCAGGGCCATTCTTGATGCCTAGCTCAAGGTGTAACAGCTGAAATCCACTTCTGAGCACTGGCACTAGCTTATGCTGGTCAGAACAAACAGGCTTCTCTTCATAATGCACTCACTCAGAAGTTCTCTTTTATTTTCCACATGGTGGGCCCTTTATCTGTCTGCAGAGGTCTTGCTGAAAACAATAGGAGCTATCTTGACAAAGGGCATTTTTATATGCTGCATACTTTGGTAAAGCACAACTTGCACAGAGCACATTTTAACAATATGTATATATTTTTCTGCCTGTGTATTCATAGGCTTACATGTTTATTCACACACACATGCATGCGCTTATTTATTTTTACATATATATTTATGTATTCCCTTATCTTTGAAAAACCCTGGAGGGTTTTTATATATACTTATTTATGTATGTGTATGCACAACTGTATATCCTGTTATCTCACAAAAATCCTTCCCTGGAGGTTTTATATTCTGTTTTGCAACTAAAAATATGAAAGCTTGGAACCAGAAATTAAATTGCCTTAGTTACCCAACCAGTAAGGAAACAATGGAATTCTGATCCATGATTTTGACTGCCACCGAACCCCTTTTACTACTATTGTCTAAGCTTTTGCTACCAGATATTGTCCTTGAGGGGACCGGAAGCCCAGAAATTCCGATTGGGGGATAGAAACCACAAAAGTATAAACACCAAACAATAACCTAGCCTTCTGATTATAGTAGTGCAAAATTTACGATTCTATATGTGACTATGGATCGCAAAAGAGTTTTGGGGTTTAAGCTATCACATATATGTAAAATTTCCCCCTTGAATTTGTTTGGTTGATGTACTTTGGAGAAAGCTTGGACCTATTTATATTCCATATATGTAATTAGGTAAATAGATTCCATTTGATTTCTGTTTGAAAAGATAGGTTCAGGAAATCCATGGATTCAGAAGGAATTTGGTTTAGAAACACAGAACATGAGGCTAGAGGAGGGGAATACAGGTGGTAGTGCAAAGTGGGATGAGGGCACAGTGGACTATGGTGGAGGATTATTAGTATGTTGGTGGTGGGTGGAATCCTCTGCCTATAAAGCATATAGTATGCTGTAAACCTATGTTACTATAAAACAATGTAACCAATGCTATATAAAAATACATATATTTATATATATATACATATATAAAGCCCATAGAACATGAATACCACAAATGAAAAGGATCTTTAAAATAATCTTAATCCAATGTTCAAGAATCCTGAATTCAAAGAGCCAATGGGTCCCAAGAGTTCAGTATAGTGGCTTCAAGGACATTCAGAGTATTTCTGAAATGGAAATATTTTGAAATATCACTTTTCTAAGGAGCTATTCTACAGATTTTGTCAATTCTCAAAGTTGGCCATATTCTAAAGATTTCAGTAACAGATATCCAGTCCAACTACCTCCTTTAAATTTAAAAAGAAGGGCCTCCCCTGGTGGCGCAGGCGGTTGAGCGCAGCACCGTGATGCTGTCCGTAGCCTGTGCAACGCCGGTTCGATCCCACATGGCACGGCGGACCTCTCCTGTTGTGCCCACTGCTCCCCTCAGCAGTGTATTTCATCAGTCTGCCTGTTTTGTTCCCCGCTCTGTCTCTGGTGAATCCTCTCACCCTCCCACACATCTGGCCTGTACCCAGGTTCTTGTATAAATAAATAAAATAAATCTTAAAAAATAAATAAAATATTAAAAAATAAATAATTTTAAAAAGAAGAAATAAAAGATGTTACTCATATAAATTGCAAGTGTGACTCTAGTGTTATGCTCCTGATACATCCCATGATGACTTCTGATCAAAAATTGTTGTAGACTATAGTAAACTGTTGAGCTGCAAGGATTTCATAATAAAATGCTGGGAAGTTGTCTGTAGTTTTAATCACTATTTAGATTTTTAAAAATGACTACTTATTATAAAATATTGAAAAACTAATCTAATTTTTGTTATTTATGTAAAACATTATTTATAATATTTATAAATAATTTAGTTCAAGTATAGGATTTTATAATTTGACAACTGTATACAATTTTTATTTTCTTGGAGATTATAAAGAATCAAGATTCTCATGTTTCCACCTCTGTCCTTAGATTCAAAAATCAACATTGTGAATTGTCATAGACTGGCCTATATTCACATATTTTACCTTATTATTCATATTTACTTATTTTATTTATTCTAATTCATGCCTTTATTTTCCAGTCATGAGCAAAGACTAAAAGGGTTCTTCTTTTGTTCAAGTCCTAAATTAAATCGTCAGAAGATTAAAATCTATCTTCATGTAAATTAGAAACATGTTACGATGCAAGCCTTAAAGCTCAGTTAGAAAGGTAAGCTTTAATATAATTTCTATGATTTATTTTGCTCTATTACCTGTATTTATTGTCTTGTGACTCAATTCCAACATTTTTTGAGGGATGCGATTACCTCTTAGTGAAATGCATGATACATAGATGTAAAACATTTTATTTCCTTTTATTTTTTCATGGCAATGGCATATGATGTGAAGTTGGTAAAAAACAAAAAAAAATCACATGATCAAACTTAGATTCACTTCAATAGTAGTATTTTACAGTGATGCAGTTGTAATTTATGCTGTTTAGCATGGTTAGTATTATATTTTGATTTTGCATTTCTTACATTGTGTAGCTGATTACCACTGCAATTAGCATGAAATTTAAAGTGAATAATCCAAAGATAAAATACAATTTGAAATTATGTGATCATATAACACACACACATATATATATATATATATATATTCAACAGAATCAAATACTATATCAAAAGTGTGTCTTCCTTGGCAATTATGAAGCATAGAAGCCAATTTTTAAAATTATGGGAACTTTCTTAATTTTTTTGAACATACTTACAAAATAGTATCAGTTCTGAGGATAGCAACTGGTACTTTCCCTTGGGTTTTGTTTAAATATGGAATTAAATTTTTTAAAAAAGATACTGTCAAAAGTTTAGTCTGTCAGAAAGTAAAACTCCCAGGACACATAAACACAAAGTGAAGATGGAGAAGAGTCACTCAAGTGACCACACTGGGGTTTACTTCCGATTTATGTATTAAAAGGCAGTTCTAATACTTTTAGAAATTCTACAATTTAGACATCATACCTTTATTAAATTACAAAGGAGCTTTATTGTACATTTTAGAAATACATGAGACAAAAACTGTTTATAGCAAAAAGAAATAATTTAAACTGAGGTCCATTATGAGGTGCCAAGCATAATCAGTTTCAATTAGTCTCATGAAGAATATTAAAGTAGCTCAGTCCTTGAAGGAATCACTATAGTTAAGATCTGTCTGCATGCTCATTATAAGTCTAATTTTTGAAAGCTTTATGACTCAGCCAGTTTAATTTGCTTTGGGAAAGGATTTGACTCTCTGCTTTCTAACCCAGATAAATTTTTGAGGGTTTAGAAATATATATTTGAACTGCTTTGGCTTTTATGTGATTTGAACTTTTCTTCACTATTGCCCCCCCTAAGAAATTGTTTTAGACATTTTTCCCCAAAATAACTTCCCATAAAATTTTAACACCCCGGATAAACATATCTGTTTATATATTTAGGCTCTTTGGGAGACCCAAACCATTAAAGAGCTATTTTTTATATCCTCCCAAAATGTAATTTTTAATTACTTGGGAGAAAATATCACCCTCCCTTCCCCCCCAACCTCACTGGACATGTGAGATCTATAGCATCACTACAAGTTTCTTAGCATCTGCAGATTTCAAGATTTATCTGTTTATTAATGAATCTGTATAAAGATTTCTCAAATTGAAAGTAAATTGCATAAAGAAGCAAATTTAGTTATGATGTGCTTGGATATAAAACCCTGGTAAAAAGAACCTTTAAAAACAGTATCATTAAATCTTTGAAAGAGGAAACACTTTGTCCCTATATCAAACCTATGAAAGTCTGTATTGAAGATTCAGAAAATGGAATGAAAACAATTGATTAGCATGTTGATTATAATACTGTCACAGATTAAAGTGAATTGTAATTTTCTATTTGATAATAGCAGATAGTGATTGAATTACTAGTGGACAGATTTTTATAAAATGATAGATGGTACTAATTATTTTGCAGAGAGTAAGAATATCTATGTACATAGAATAAGTTTAGAACTGGCAGAGATCTTGTAATTCATTATTCTCTGATTCTTTTAAAATGATGAAGAATCTGACACCCAAAGGTATGATCGTAGACACTTAATGCCAACTCAAAACTGTTCTTCTCAGCACATTGTACTTATCACGGTTCTTAAGATAATTATTTCTCTTTGGTTTGGCTCACTGTACAAATACCAGTAAGATGTTGTTTTAAGGTAGTTTCCCCCTTTCCTGGAACATGGTGCTCCAATATACGATAGAATTTGGCATAGGCTTTAGGAACTGATTCTATGATTTCAGGATGAACATGCCATTCTCTAAATTTCCAATGTCACTTCTGTGAAACATTTTCAAATTACATTGACTCTTCTTTGATATATGTCTTACTTCAGCTGATAATTTATCAGTGAGAGAAGAGCTTCAATTTTGTTAGAGTCCCGAAGTTGCTGGATATCAGAGATGTGTTATTGATAACCATTATATACACTGAGTGGCAATTTATTACACTATGGTTTTCCATTAACATGTCAACAAGTTAAAGAATGAGAAAGAAATATGAATAATTTTTCAAAGCAAATGCAAAAATGGAGAACCTCAAAATCTTACTTCAAGTAAAAGTTGATAATGAGAAACAAACTATTGAAGGAGTTGATGATTATGGTAATACCTCAATATCTTGGAAGTAAATGAGTCGAGAGAAGCATTTCCAGTTAGGAAATACTATAAATTCTAATAATCATTGAGGGAAGGAAAGGTATTAGCTGAAAGGTCAAACACTGGCATAAATCTGCTTCTTCCTGTCTCACATACTCTTTCTTCTCACACACTACAAGCTTTTCCTAATGTACTTGCAGACCTAGAAATCTTGACCTGAAAGAGCTATTGGAGCAGGCAATGTTGAACTCAATAGTTTTCTCTTTCTAGCTGATGAGTGGTAAGTTGTAGTTGGCAGTATGCCACCTGCTCACTAAATATTTTAAGCCCTGAAATAAAATGCCTCTCAATACGCTGTACAGACATTAAAAAAAAAAAAAAACTTCATTACCTCACTTATATTGAATTGGCATTTAACAAGGTATAGTGACATCTCTGCATGGTAATGAACAAACAAGCAAGTGACCTCAGAAGCTGGGAGATGGTGCCATAGTCTGAAATGCATCCAAAATAAGAGTGTCTTTTCCTGTGCAATTTGTTTGATGACAAATGCATTATTGTCTCACTCTTACACAGTTATGATTCTATTGAAGGAGAACACTGCTTGCTTTTTCCTTTTCCCTCTTTTGTTGTTTTGGGGATTTGTTTTGTTTTTCTTAATTCTTTTTTCTAATTGGATTCAGTACCTTTATCCAAATCCAAACTGCTATTTTCTATTCTTGTTTTTCTTAAATAAGTACTAGTATTCCTTTATATTCCTGAAGTGAATAAAACACACACACACATTAACTATAGTTACATTTTTCCCACAAGCCCTGAAATAGTATTCTATTACAGACTCTCATTTAAACAAATAAATGTGAAAGGACAAAATTATCATTTAAGAAACTATGCTGCTTCTAGATATCCTACTGTAGTTTCTTGCCAGATACTGACTTGAGCAATTAAATGCCAATATGAAACATAAAAATTAAAACAATTCAATTCTTAACCCTCTCCCATATCTTTATTTTTTGTCATTGACAGAATTCCTTCTGAACACCACTCTGTAAAGGTCTGCATAGGGGTCTTAAATTTGCTAGATAGATAATGCAGCAGGGAAAATTCAATGAGATGATTTATTGTATACTGAAGATTATTTGGTTATAGTAGGAACTCTTAAACTTTTTATTTATAAAAAGCTTATGATGTACAGAAAAGTGAAGAGGTTCTTCCAGAGTCTCTGTATATAAACAGCTTACGTTGGTATTTACATTTGCCACAACTAATGCATGGTGATATATTTTTATTAGCTAACATCCATACTTTATTCAAACATCCTTCCCTTTTATCTACCATTCTTTTTCTGTCCCAGGATCCCATCTGTACATAACTAATATAAAATATTCTTCTTTTATATTTATATTCTTTTATATCTTCTTTTATAAAAGCCCTTTCCTTATTTCCTATTAATATAGAATATATTCAACTCCAAAAAGCTTAGCTTCAGAGAAAAAGTTCTTTATGCTTTCTTGAAGAGAAGACCAATCATTCTGGGATGAGCACAATATTTATAAGAGGAAACATGTGTGCCTGGGTTAGAATTTTCCTCTTTATCTTTCACCCATGTTAGCAGATAATTGGCTTTGCATTCATTGCCACAAGGGAGAAATGTAGCAAGGCAGAAACCCAAAATAACCCACCAGTCTCCCCGGGTTTGTATTCAAAGAGTGAAGTTCTTTGTAAAAGGATATTTATTGGCATTTACAAAGAGTTTTGACCAGATCATAAGAGAAAACCCTAGGATTCTCTCCCAACCATTGAGAGTGAGAGAGAGAGAGAGGATTTTAGAGGATTAGGCAGGGTATCACTGCAGGGGAAGTGTTCAAGGCAGTTCCAAGTTGACATGACTACATATGAAAAAGATTCTTTTCTGCCACAGGTAGCACAACAGCAAAAAACTAACAGGGCTGAAGACACCTTCAAAACTGAAAAATAGGCACCTCATTGGAATGAGTGTGGCACAGTAACTAGATCAGATGGCCCAATATGCTGACAGTTTGGGAGACTCTAGGTACAGAGCAGACACCTGAAACAGTGGCTATGAAGAGAAGCTCAGAGTTAGAAACTAAATCAAGCTACAGAGAAGACAACTTATTTCTAGCACCTTTATATATGTAGACTAAAACTCACAACCACAATGCGTCTCCTATTCCTCCTTTCATTAAGGAGTAGGGCAAATCTTTCACCCCTTGAATGAGTTTGATGAGCGACGCCTTTTAAGTACTTTGGGTCTCTTCTGGAAAGAATTCTTGCAGAGTACTATAACTCTCTTCTTAGGATTATCTAATGGTGGTTAGACAGTCAAGACCCAGTATTTATAAAGTGCCTTCAGTTCAAAGGGTGACATGTTGATAAGGGCTGCTGAGTATGGTGGGTAAGTCATGGATTCTGATGCTGTGAAAACCATTGTGGTAAACTGAAAGGTGACTAATTTATATATAGAGTCCACCATTTTCTCCCAGCTGTGGGGCCCTGGATTGCCTGTGCTTCAATGGCTTGTGCATGGGAGAAGTAAAATAGAGTGCTAACAATTCCTACCTCATAGTATCATTACGGATGTTAAGTGAGTTTGTATTTGTTAATAAATTAGAATATGATGAGGAAGATATAAGTGATTGTTAATTATTTGTATTAAAATAATTTGGTGCTGGGCCGCCTTGGTGGTGCAGCAGTTGAGCGCTGGGTTGCGAAGCTGCCCGCAGCCTCTGCAGTGCTGGTTCGATCCCCGGCCGCCAGTGCGGGTCCCACATGGCGCACAGACCCCTCCTGCCACCCGTTGCTCCCCTCAGCAGTGTACTTCGGTCCTTCTGCCTGTTCTGCTCCCTGCTCTGGCTCTGGTGAATTCTCTCACCCTCCTGCGCCTCTGACTGTACCCAGTGCTTGTACAAATAAATAAATCTTTAAAAATAAAATAAAATAAAATAATTTGGTGCTGTCTTCGGGCGTACTTCTTTTGTTTGAAAAATGTAGATAGCTTGCTTAGAAAAGGAAACTCTTGTCTGAGTAATTTTAAGTCCTAACATTATTCAATTGTTTTCTAAGCTTGGCATGTGAGAATTCTGATTATATTATTTTGCTTTTGATTGTGTTAGCAAATGACAATGTGCCAGAAATATGCCTGCAGTATATATTATTTCTTATTTCTCACACACCTGTACACACACACACACACACACCACACCCCTCTGAATTCAGTAGAAGAAAAGGGTTGATTGATTTACAGCTTGCTTCAAGTATCCTGAATGAGATTCAAATAAGAATTTGTCCAAGAGGCAAAAGCTAGTCAAAGCTTAGCTAACTTTGAAAAATATAATTTTTCTAGTAAGACATAAAGGCAAAGAGATATGTATTTGCTTCTTTGTTGATTTCTATATCTTGCCAATTTAGGATAAATTTTGTTTTTAAGTTCAAGAATGAGAAATTCTTTTCTCTCTTTCTCTCTCTCCCCTCCCCCCTCACCCAAACATACCACATTTTAAGGTTTGGAAGCTCTTTGAACAAGCATGTTCATATTCAGGAATTAGAAAAAGCTATCTTCATATAAATGTCTGAGAAGCCCTTTAAAAATCAGTGCTTTAAGTTTTTCAAAGATTTACTTATTTATTTTTGAAAAAAGCAAGTACCTCATCAGTTCTCTCACAAAAATCTTCAAATGCTTTTGGGAAAGAAATGAATTTTAAAGTGTGTTCAGTCATACTCTATTCAAGCAAAGCAGTGAAAAAAAGTCTTTGAATCAGAACTACAGCTCACCATAATCTGGTTAAAATTATCTCTAGCACCACCTGTCATTATTAATATGCAGGAAAAGGAAAACTACCTTCAGCCTAGTTACAGGGCTGTGAATATGGCACGTTGGAACTGTCTTATCATAATGGCAGTTATATTTCCAATCCTTCTTGAACTTTCACATAATCATTGAAGGTAGCTCAGGGTTTAATTTGAAAGTGTTTTAAGGAGCATTTCATTAGCATTTACATCTACTCATGGAAGAAAATCCACAGGTCTTTTACATTTTCTATCTTTAGGTTATGTTAAATTTTCAAGCTTAACCATTTTGCTTGGCTTAGAAAAACTGTTAGGTTGTTTCAGCAAGTGATAACGCGCTGTAGCATAAGTACCAAAGTGTTAACTGGTAGACTGATTTTATCAGAATTTGGAGACAGGTGCTCTAAATGCCTGGTCCTCAAAAAACTCATAAGAAAGACACAGTTAAAACAAGACTGACCAAGGAAGTCCCAATAAGGAGAGATTCATGTTAACCAGCTTCTAATTTTGGTAATTTCTGGTCTTATCAAACTCGATTGAGTATCATGTCTATGTCCACTCTTACAGTCTGAGAAGTCTGTCTACAGAGTTTTAAACAACTTATCTTGGGATAGCTCTAGTATAGTCCAATGCAGAATCAATGCACTGCTTGTTGTCCATCTGGGTGAAAAGAATCATGGATCTATTCTTGAACAAGTGTATGTGTGTGTGTCTGTGTGTGAGATATCTATCTACATAGATCTATATAGATAAAATCATCTTCTAGATATGTCTAGGAAATATCAGAATCAGAGGCCCCCAATTTTTTGCTGCTTATAATTTTTAGAATTAGTTTATTTTTGCCTTCCTTAAAATACTTAGTTCTTTTTATATTTTTATTTAATGATATATATGTATTTGAAGGGTTTTCTGTGTGTGTGCATGTGTGTACACTCACTACTCAAATACCCTGATAAAAATTATGAGAGACATTCTTGAGTGGTGGAAGAGGCTCTGTGTGAAGAATCACTTTGTACTCCCTAATGGTATAAGAAATTTATTCAGCAGTTTGTGTGGCTTATTCGTGGAAACTATAGCCAAATCCTAGCAGAAGCAAGTGCAGAGAGTGTTTCTTTTAATATATTCTGTGCAGATATTGTCCAATTTTTTAATTTCTTTTTCCTTCTTTGTGATTAAGAATTAAAATGGCTTACAATGGGGCAAAGCACACTTTTAAAATGATGTAATTTGGTAGCTACCACCTTGAAGAGGTGAACATTTTTTTCTTGAAATACAACTGAAAATCTATAGAAGTATTTATCGATATACATTGGTCCCCATCATATGCAATGATGATTTATATTAGGGATGATAATGCTGACTTTGATGCTTGCTCATACATGTGTATAGTTGTACAGAGCTATTAGTGGTTAGTACCTGGAGATTGTCTTTTCACTTGAAGCTGCAATTATTACTTTTAATGGCTCTATTTGCTTAATGTGTCTTGGGGACATTTTATTTTTTCCTAGGTTTTGCCAAACTGGTATGGAACCACTATATGCAATGAGTTTTACATGAATCGCTGGTCATGAGGACAATGGTGGATCTGTATGTCCTCAGTCCTGAGCCTCGTACCCAAGATCCACAGCACAATGTCTCATTTTAGTAAGATTTCCTTAGCAGGGGAGCATACAGAAGATCATGAAATTATCACAGGGTGTTTAGAACACCACTGTGTGTGCTTTACGTAAATCAGTGCAATTGTGGAACATCAATATAAGTGTTACAGTATATTATAATTATAATATACTATAAATGTGTCAAAAATATGAAACTCTTATAGAAATTTGCTCACAAAAACCTCAAAGGAATCAAATCTCATTAGTACAATGAAGGAAATATCATTAAATCAAAAATGTTTTTGAATGCAGGATATATCATCTATTATATCTTATTAAATAGTATAATGCTGAGAGAAAGAGAATATGAATACAAACATGTGTTTTAGCTGCATGCATAACTGAAACTATAGTGAACTCATGTAATGATTGGGGAGAGTTAGGAGTGGAATTTCATATTCTTTGCCTTTCCTCCTTACTGTAGCCCTGGCTGAAGAACAGAACTCTCCTGTTACAATATTATTCCTGTTACAATACACCTAACAAGACAGATTCTAAAGACGCATATTTTATGTTCTCTGTTAGAGAACCACTCCTTAGCACAGTGAAGATGTTATTTTCTAAGTCCTTTGTTTGCTCAGGCTCATATCACTGACGGTGTTGTTCCTTGTTTTCAAGCCCAACCCTTTACCTCCCAAATCTCAGCTTCTTAAGTTCTTTTATTATGCTTCCCAGTGAACTGATCCAGAGAACTATGCTTCCACTGTAAGCAGAAAACTAATGTTGTAGCAGACTTACACTACATGAGTTGTAGCAGACTTACACTACATTTTAATTGTTATAATTGCTGAAAAATATTTCTTGAGCATCATTTATTTGCTTTCCAGACACTGTGCATTCCTTGAGGACAGGATTTTATCTTTCTATATAGATATATTCTATATAGAAATATACACCTATATTTAATACCTTGGATACTATCATTATGCCTTGTTCTAATTACCTACAAAACAAATCATTTGTACATGAATAAAATCCTTCAGATTCTTTCCTCCCAGATATTGGTCTAGTGTATTCTAAGAAAGAGTTTATGTTTCAAGTTTAAGTGATTCTTAGGTGTCTTTTACAGATATTTGGCAGGTTATCAGTAAATCATGTATAATATCATTTAATTAAATAAAATGTAGCAATGATTGGTAGACAACAATCTAAACGTCTTTCCATTTGGATACTTTATATCAGAGTTTTGAAAAGAAATTGAGGATCTTTGTTATTGTTTATAAATTAGTCTATAATAAAATATGCTTAAAGAACTATTTGATCATTTCAAAAATCTAAGTAGAAAAAATAATTGAAATATTATGCGTTCATTAAATATTGTAAAATATGTAAAATGTTTCATTTTGATTAGTTCCCCCATAAGTCATCATTGCCATACAAAAATAATGTTGTGAATATAAATAATATAAAAAGACAAATACAGAAAACATGCATGCATTTACTTATATAG
This sequence comes from Talpa occidentalis, assembly GCF_014898055.3. Lineage (NCBI taxonomy): Eukaryota > Metazoa > Chordata > Mammalia > Eulipotyphla > Talpidae > Talpa > Talpa occidentalis. Next base: position 121,854,119 of record NW_023602073.1, on the reverse strand, counting down.
AATATTTGTACTTACATTATTGAACAGAAGTTCTGACTGAGTTATTTGGACATAAAACTATTTGATTACCTTGTATAAATGAGTAAGATCACAATAGTATCAACACTTTATAAAGAATAACTAAAGTGAAATCTTTAGTTTATTCCTCAGTAAAGCATTTAGACTCAGTACGCATTTTGGTACATGAATATTTTCCAAACATTTTAAGAAAGCAGCTGATACCCTGACATGGGACATGTGCAATCAAAATTAAAGCTCTACTTGTAATTGTCTTGAGACTATGTCTGCCTTTGACTATGCAGAGATTGACTAATGAGAGATAAATATGAAAAAAATACCAGAAAGCAATCGACAATGGTTCATATACTCCAGGGCCCTGAAAATGACATGTGAAATTGTTTATTTTAAAGAAACAAACTCATCTAAGGCAGAAGAATTTTTTCAAAAATTACACTTTGTAATTACGCAACTAGAATTTATTACTTTGAGGCCCCATGTACAAAGTTAAATTCCAATATAACTTACATTAAATTGTATTGGAAAAAAAGGATATAAATGACTTCATCAAACAACATTTAATGAAGAGCAAAGATAAGGAAAAAAAAATCTTTCAACCCAGGAGTCAGCAAAACTTTTCTATAAACGGCCAAGTAGTAAATATTCTACACATATTATGCCATGGAGTTTCTGTTTCTACTAGTCCATCCTGCCCTTGTAAACGATCAGAAGACATGGACAAGAAGCAAATGAATAGATGTGGTTTTATTTTAATAGTACATTATCTACAAAAAACAGCATGAGGACTAGGTTTGATCTTTGGGTTGTATTTTACTAACCTCTATTTTATGTAAAAAATGAACAAATAGGGCCTCCCCTGGTGGCACAGCGGTTGAGCGCTGAGCTGCGAAGCTGCCCGCAGCCTCTGCAGCGCCGGTTCGATCCCTGGCTGCAGGGTGAGGGTCCCACAAGGCACGCAGACCTCTCCTGCCGCCCGCTGTTCCCCTCAGCAGTGTACTTCGTCAGTCTGCCTGCTCTGCTCTCCCCTTTGGCTCTGGTGAATTCTCTCACCTTCCCGCGCTTCTGACTGTACCCAGTGCTTGTATAAATAAATAAATAAATCTTAAAAAAAAAAACTTAAAAAAAAATGAACAAATTAAAGACAAGAAAAATATTGGCTTGAATATTTTATGAGAAAATTCACCTTTCTCTTTCATACTAATATTATATTAACAATGCTATTATTATACTATCATACTATACTAAAAATTATGAAAACAATTGCTTGGTAACAAGGAGTACATCTTCATTTTCCTTTAAGTTTGGGACTTGCCACATTTTTATTCTCCAAATTACAAATGTCATGATCAGCTGAATGACCGTTCTCTAACTAGTTAAAAGATTGCCCATTTTCTACGTGTGTGTGTTCAATAAATTGACCTGATTGTCTTTCTTAATTGCAATTGCTATAATGCCTGGAAGTTATTCTTTACACCTCCTTCATCCTTGTTACGCAATGAAGTCCTCCTGTTGATTTACTTCCTAAATAGCTCTTGCTCAGCCCCAACATCTCTAGACTCCTGTAACGTCCCCTAATTGGAACCCAACCCCCAACCCTTTTTGACATTGTAGCCTCATTGTTACTTTCAAAAGCAGACCCACTCTGCTTCAATTCTTTCCTTCTTGTTAATATAAAACTTAAAATCCTACATGAGGCTGCCACAACTTGGCTGGCCATTTTCCTGCATTCCTCAACTCTACATCTCTCACGTGTTCTTTCTCTGCTCTGGGTTCTAATGACAGTGACTATTTCTTGGTTCATCATACTTGTCCTTGCTGCCAAAAATGCTCTTGTAACTGGACCAGTCTCTCCCTCTTCCCTTATCTGGGTAATTTCTACTCAACCCCCAGAGTTGATCTTAAACTTCACTTCCTAGTAATGATCTCAAACCTCTGCTGTTTGGCTCACTTTCCATCACTAAGGCCAGGTCTAGAGGGAGGTACATCAGATGGGAATGATGCACTTTACTCTCAGGATGAGGCAAGTATAGGTTTATGATTTTCAAGGAAATAAGAGGTGACAGATAGCAGGGCCTCTAACCAGCACAGAATTCCAGGCCAATTCAGGGTCTACATATGAGGATGAGAAAAATGTATTATTTCTGACTTTTTAAGCCTATACTTTATGTATTATTGTGGGTCTCTGGAATACTTATTGTAAAAAACTGTCCTATAAAATTGACAAAATAAGATCTATAAAAAGAGCTCTGTAGGGAGTTTAAATAAAACACTACTCAATTTAAATATACTTATAAGCAGGCATATAGTGTTATGTTATTATTGTTCACATTAGCAAAAAAAGAAAAAGGACCACAATAGGACTTTGTTATGTGCAGGGATTATCACATTGACATTGGATAAAACTGGCATGAATTAGAACTAGAGACATTATTTTTCATTTCCTAAATATGTAAGGATTAAATATATGCATACACACATCTCATACCCTCCTATCTTGGCAGCAATTGCAAAGTTCACTATCTAATCTTATAAAACAAAGTATCCAAACATGCAAGGAGGAAAATGTATTAATTAAAATGAATTATTTGGAAGACATAATTGGATTTCTTAAGAGTCACATAATTATATTGACTATGGTCTATTCCTATATCCATTCCATCAAGCAGATCTTGGGTAGCTTAAAAAGGAAAAATCTTTCTAACCAGATTTTTCATAGGCTAGTTGGTTTTATTTTGATCTTTTTGTTCTACAATTCATTGCCAAAATGTTATAACTTTCTGACACCATAACTAAGTTTGAGAGAGTGTACAAGCGAGTGAGCCAAGGGGGTTCTTTGTGTGCAGTAGTTACTCAGAGAAATAACTATGATCATGGAACAATTCAATCAAGTGTTCATACTATTTGGACACTGGAAGTGGAGCTGCTGCAACGAGCAATTCCAGGGACACCACTCAGATGCACTCTCTTGGCACACTGGTCCCTGGAGTTATGCAATGTGGGTGGCCCTGAACAGCAGAATTGTTATAAATAGCTTAGATAAATGTTGTGAAGAAGACAGATTTATCTTGAACTTTTACATAATTAGACAAAAATTATTGAAAGAAAAATGAACCACATTTCACAGAAACTTTATTAAAACTATTTGCTCCTGTGCCATACAATTTGTTTGGTTTCATTTTTAGCTTGCTCCGAAATGCCGGAGTACTTGTTTGCTGCAGTGCAATTGTACTCTGCCTAGAGATTCAAGCTCTCCACTCCCCAGCAACTGTGCCCATACATGATTCATTGATCAGTGTTTCATATATATATATATATATATATATATATATATATATATATATATATGGCATCTGGTAGAACTAAATGCAGAATATAAATAATTAATAGAGCTATCATGTTTTCATTTTTCCTTTGAAATATGAAATAATTGCAGGAAAAGTCCAATTAGATGAGCATCCTGTAAACATACAAAGATAAAGAAGGTTGAGTAATAGCTGGGTATAATAGAAATTTTGTGCCATCCAATTTAGGTAAAGACAATTCTGTTTACCCATATTTCATCATAAATTTATACAAATGTACCTGGAGATCAAAACATCAGGTGAGTTTAAACTGCAAACATTACTAAGGTGAAAAAAAAAATCACAGATCTCAATACTGAGGGCTGGTTATATAGCTGGGTGGTCCCCAGGAAAAGGGAAGGTGCCAGGTTCCTGGCCCCACCCAAGGGAGGGTGGAGCTGAGCATGCAAGAGAAGGAGCTAGAGAGGACACTGGGAAAAGGAGATAAAAGGAGGGAGACCCAGAAGGAGACCTGAAGGAAACACATAGAACAGAGAAACATGTAAAGAAGCTGCGCTGGCTTTTGGATCTGGACTGGTTGAAACAGATGTGGGTGAGGGAGCTGTGGGGATGTTAACAATGGCAGCTTTGATTTTTGTTTTGCTCTTTCCTTCCAGACATGCTGAGCCTCTGCTGCCCCTTTCCTCTGGGTCCCCACCAGAAGGTGCTTTAAACTTGTGGTAGGTTTTTGGGCCTTGCTTTGGGCCATCCTGTTTGGCTGGACATTTACCCACAAGGGGCTGGGTAACTTTGGGTGTTTGATTTGGAACTCTATTCTTCCGCTTTTCTGTATGGTACACTAATTGTATTAAAGCTCCTTTCCATTGTAGGTCTTATGCACTGGAATATGTTTTGTCTTGATACAGCAGATGGAAAAATCAATTTAGAGTGGGCAGGTTTGGGGCCTCTGCAGTGCCCCGCTCCCTGCCTTGTAACAGTTAGTGCTATGTGGACTAACAATGTCATGGACTTGTTTTAACATCTCACTGGCATGTATTTGACTCTCAATAAATGCTTGTCAAATTAATCAGAATAAGAATTATCCTTGATAAATATAATAGAAATATCTAAAGTAATTTTTCTCTGAATCATTATTGAAAGAGTTAAGTGGGATGACATGGGAAAAGCCCTTAGCAAAATTCTGTATCATATTATAACTACTCAATACATTTATTCATGTTTTTGTTATTTTCTCAATCTGTAATATAAGGTTTTCCATTACCCTTACCACTATTTTTTCTTTTACTAGCAAGAGTAATCTTTGCTGTTTGAGGGATGTATTATATCAAGATTCCAGAAATTTTCCATAATATTTCCTTTGGTTGATATTTATTTTACATTTATCTGGCCTGGGGTAGGAGATCATACAAAACAACTACATCATCCTGTCAGTATTGGAAACTAAGAAATCTGTATATTGCATTCATCAGACATACTTATGATATTCCATGCAGGTAAATTAAAAGTATTATACTTGATACTTTTATAAACTTTCCATACAGCCTGACATCATGGGAATGTTCTTCAGTATACTGAAAAGATAAAATAATGCAGATTTTCAGATATTGAATATTGTTGCTTTAGCAGGACCCATTATCTATTTATCCTAATTTTTAATTTTTTATTTATTATCATAAAAGCAGCCCACCCTGTGATTATTTAGTAATGTCATCTTACTTTTATAAATAATACTGAATTTTCATCATTACTCATACCTTTTGCTAATAAGTTCACTTTGCTTTTAGAGGGATTATTTCTAGAGTCAGAATTAAACTTTTTTCATACTTTGAGATATGGAGCTTTTCATGAACATTAAAAGGAAAAAGATTATAAAATTGTTGACATGTGCTTTTGTGGTGGAGGTGGTGTGAACCTGTTTCTCCAAATCATACAGTGCTGGCAAGCAATGTCACCTCAAAAATTTTTTTTATAGATTATTTTAGTGATTTTTAGAAGATTTCACATCTTTTACTGATTTTTTTTACTGTAAGCTTAAATGAATTCTCTTTTGACTCCATATGTTACTTTGAGAAATATTACAGAATGCCTGCAGTGACAGGATCTTTTTTACATGTCTTATTATATGTTGCTGTAGGTCTCCACTGAGAAGACCTATTTTAATTCTCATTTTCAGACTCTCTCCTGAGAAGGAGAACCACTGTCTTCTTTCAAGGTCACAGGATTTGATGGATGAGGAGTACTAACAGAGATTCCAGTTTCATTCCAAATTGAAAGAACAGAAAAGATTAACCTGTCCCAATTAAGCTGAAATGAGGCCAAGGCCAGGTGACCTTTCAAAAACTGAGCACTATCATTTTAAGGCTGAATTAGTAGTGTTTTCTCTATTTTTCAATCTCTGTGTGACTACATACTAAAAGTGGCTTACATTTTATATAAAAAATTTTCATGTTTTAACTCTTTATCACAGGATAACTTATTCACTTGCAGAGTACCTACTATGAGAATTAACAATGTTCATGGTTAACTACAAGTTACCCCCTTTTATACAACTCAGAGCAGAATTCATTTGTTTTAGTTCAAGCATCAGAGATCCCGGTGCCATCCAAGGATGTGTATTTGAACTGGGGGTTTTAATCCAATTGCCAATTACTGCCAGCCAAAACACTACACTGAACCCATCAATAAAGACTCCAAACCTATTAAAGATACATGATTCATGATTTAAAAATAAAGAGCATGTATAGGAAATATCGTGTGTCTTTATCTGTGAGTTTGTTTTCACAGACATCTTTCCTGGGTTGGGGGAAGCTAAAATATTTTTTAGCAAATCTTCATATATTTAGAATTCCATTAAGTGCCATTTCATTCCATTAAAGTGCCATTTTCATGGAATCATTTTCTAGATGTATAAAGTATTGTAAGTATTGTTTCAATACATTGTCCTTTTTTGCATATACCACTTTCTTAGTTATGACCCCTTAATGTTATTGCCATTCATTGAATAATGGCATTATAATAATTTGGAGATTTTCAATGTGACCATATAGTTTCTGTATCACAATATTGTATAGATTAGGTAACTTAGAATCCCTCATCAAATTCAAAGGAATTTCCCGAGAATATGTGTTTTTTTAATAATATACAAACTTCTCTTATTAGGTAAAAAATAACTAATCTAATAAAGATTAAACATAAACAATGGGCATTAAACCAACTTGTGCATAAATATAACTCAGTGGGAAGAGAAAAATAATAGATCATTAGTTCGCTTTCACTAAATCATAGTTTAGATTTGGGGAAAAATGCTTATAGTCCATGGCTATTAATTTTAAAAAATATTTTACTTTATATAATTCTTACATCATTTTTCATTTTTGCACAGTGTATGCATTTTCATTTTGGTTATATTCCCCATACAATTGCACCCCCACCTTATTTTGACCCTAATCCTTCCTCTCCCCGCCCCTACCCCTCCCCTGTATTGTCCATGGCTATTTTTGCCATGAAAGCAGAATGGCAAAAATGCCTTCTTAATACCACCCCAGACATGTAATAAAGAATGAAAGATGTTATTTTGTCAAGGACTCTGAGATCATCAAGTTAAAAAGGCCATTCAAATGATTTCCTGTACCAATCTTATTATCTGTAGGGGTTATAAATAGCTAAGTAGATGTTTCACACATTTCTAAAGATCATATTTTGGATTGAAACCTCTCAGGATTCTAGCACAATAAAAATAACTACAGTGCTCAAATGACTTCAAAAAGCAATAACATTCTGAACAGCAACTGAAACACAAAGCAGTCTTTAAATAATACATTTAATAACAACTCTATATACATATATATAATTTTATAGTTAAATGCTATCGGAGCTTATAAAAAGGAGTGTTAATTTTGCACAGAAGAGATTAAGGAAGGCACAATGGCAGAGCAATAGCACAAAACTGTCTCCAAAGAACTGGAAAGATTCAGATAAATGAGGAGGAAGAAGGAAAGGCATTGGCAAAATAATGAGGAAGGAGGTAGTATATAAGCACATGGAGATAGAAGGCTGCAGCAACCTTAAGGGTCAAGAAGGGAAGTATAGTGGCCCAAAGAGAGTTTTATGTGGTAGGGAATAAGCAGGAGATGAAGTATGAGTTACCAGATGGTTGAAGATCTTCACTGTCCAGTTAAGAGGTTTAGAATTTATCTTAAAGCAAGACCTCACAGTTACTGTAAAATATACTCATATATATGTACATAATTATAGGGGGAAAAAAGTGATGTTTCTATGTAGTGGTGGGAATAATACTATCCATTATTGTATTTAATTTGGCTAACTTATTTACTCAATAATTATTCCTGAAACTGAAATTAACAGGTAAATAAGTGTAACACACATGCACCTGCATCTCATGTACACACATATTTTTGTTTCATTCATTTACATCTCGGGCTTATTCCAAGATTTCTTCTTTTTGAATGGTAACTGATTTAGGTTTAACTCAGTATAGATACTTCCTGGCTGACTTTCTTTGCTGACAGGCATCAATCACTTTACTTTCTCACATTTCTAGCTCAGGGGATAAATGTGAAACAGTTTTTGCAGAGTTGTGGAATAAATGCTCAAGATTTTCTTCTTAAAATTCACTTTGCTTCCATTAGGGAGATTTCAATCATTTGTCAGAGTATTTTATGATCCCTGCAAGTCATAATATCCATGTTCTACAGTTTCTCTGACATAGTACTTGGTAGAAATAAACATAGACATACATATAGATGTACACAATAAAATATGGCAAACGTTCTCTAGGAAATGTTTTGTAAATGGAGTGCTTTAAAGTCCTGAATAAGCATGTAGTATTGTAAAGTCAAAGATATATTTTAAAAATTTGATGTAAAAGGAAGATTAGAGCAGTGAATTCTTAGGATGCTTGTTTTAGATAATTTGTTTTAGAATACTGGAGCGAGTAAACTGGAGTTATATAAAGTAGTGTTCCTCATTGTATATTTGTAACTGTTTTCAGAACTGAAAGGTGTGAACAACAAAAACACTAAGACTCTCACATATGGGGAATGGGATGTGTTTTGTCCTATGGGAGATGATCATACTTTGGAAAATGATGCGATATTTTTAAACCCTGAAGTAAATGTGTGTAGCCTATTAAATACATTATTTTGACCAGGTAATGATATTCAAATGAGAGAATCTATTGGTTAAAAAAAACCCTCAAAGATAACAAAATAATGCTACTCTTTAAAGTCAAACTTAAATGATAAAAACAGTTTTGTTGGATTATGATGGCAATATATAGTGTATTGTCTCTCATCACATATACTCTGTGTTCCCTCTACCTTTTTTCTCAATTTCTTATTATGTTCCAAACTTTGTAAGTCATTTTTATTTATTTATTTTTTAAAGATTTTATTTTTTATTTATACAAGCACTGGGTACAGTCAGAAGCGCAGGAGGGTGAGAGAATTCACCAGAGCCAGAGCAGGGAACAGAACAGACAGACTGATGAAATACACTGCTGAGGGGAGCAGTGGGTGGCAGGAGAGGTCTGTGCACTATGTGGGACCCTTGCTGGTGGCCGGGGCTCCAACCAGTGCTGTAGAGGCTGTGGGCAGCTTCGCAACCCAGCGCTCAACTGTTGTGCCACCGGGGAGGCCCAGTCATTATTATTTAGAAGTCAGAATGTATTTCAGGGAATTAAGATTGTAAATGACATATCTATATCAAGAGCAGATATTGAAAAACTTTACACTGTAGCTGAAATATTATACCTGTTTGAAAGAACTTGGGATTGCTATAGCAGCAGCGAAACAAAAGAAAATTAATAAAATGAAAATCTCACAAAGTTTCTAATTTTAATGATTGAGGCAAGTGAAGGATAAAGAAGCAAACAGAACTACTGGGAAAACTAAAGGAGATTTAAGAACACTTTCTAAGTGAATAAAAGTTGATGACACTGACATAATGTTTTCCTTAATTTTATTTCAAACTTTCTGGTTTTATTCCAATGTTTCTTTTCTTATTAATGTAGGGTTTTAATGCCAAGTGGCAGGTCAAATTTATCTTTACTTCTCCACAGCTCCTGGCAAAATACTTCAGGGAAATAGACCTTCCTCCTTCAGTAACTGCACTGGCCCATTAACTATTACTGATACTCAAATTGAATACAAAGCATTTTCAAGTGTTTTGATGATGACAATATTGACTTTTATTATTATAATTCAAAAAATGATAGTTTCTGAGCATGTTTAATTTTTTAAGTACAAAACCCCATAATTTAGGGGAAAAATTTCTTATAAGTTGAATGGAAAGGCAAAAACAGTGAGAAAGAGAAATTTTTAAAAGTAGTTAAGAATGAGATAAACACAAAACAGATCAAGAAGAAGTTAGTTTAATATTAATTCAACAGTTCTGAATCTAAATTTAAGGGGAATTCAAAATGAACACAAGGGGAAGTAGGGAGATAAAGAAGCATAATTTGCATTTCAATTGACAGGGAGTTTGGCAGGAAATGAACCTTTCTCTGTACACACATGTATCCCCCCCCCACACACACACTTTTACACATACACACTCACCACAAAGGGTTGTAATTAAGTAATTAAGTCACACTAAAGAAAATTATATCTTCAGTAATTTTCCAGGGTTATTTTATAGGCTCAGCACTTTTCTAAGGTTGATTTTGATGGGTCAGAAGTGCTCTGTTGTTTCTCATAAGCTTTGGAAACTGTGTAGGCATAGCACAAGGTCGCATTTTGTAGAGAATTCCAGCTATCTAGGACCACAGCAGACTGAACTAATATAACATGATATGTTAATTCATTTAATTGAAGTGAAATTTTCAAAATGAAATATTTTCAAACTTAAAAAATGCTGAGTTAAGTCTGACTTAAATTATTAAATTGTATTGTTGACAGAGAAAAGGAAAGTTCTATATACTAGAAACTCAAAGGAACTACCCAAATGCAGGAGGAAAAATTAAGGGGAAGGAAAATAAGAAAACGTGGTTAAGTGAAATAGAAGTTATAAAATAGATACAATATATATACACTAATAGGAATTTCAGATGATGAGAATGGGTAGAATGAGAGGGAGGCAGTAATCATACAGAAAATGGTAAATATTTTCCAAATCAGAAGAAAGATATGATTTAAGTTGATGTTTTAAGCAATATAATAAAATAAAAAACTTAGAGAATCATGGTAAAATTTTAGAACATAAAAGGAAAAGCCTTAAAAGTAATAGAAAAGAAAAAGCATATAATCTATAAAGGAATGATAAAAGGACAACAGCTTCTTCACTAGTACTTATAAGGACTAGATACAGTGAAAAATCTTAATAATTCTGATTGAAAAGAGTTTTGTGATTCTTTTTGAAGTAACAGCATTAAAACAGTATGTAAGTCTCAGGTGTGAGTCATAAATCAATATCTCAATGAGATACATTAAGCTCACTACTTAAAGTCCAATTCTGTCTTTCACCATACAACTGATTCCTTTTACCTGAATTACACACCCTCTCATCCCTTCTGATAATCGTTAATTAGACTTCTATTCTAAACCATTTTTATTTTACCTAGGTCATCTGTTTGTTTGGTTTCTCCATGTACTATGTACAAGTGAGATCATAGAGTGTTGCTCATTTAAGCTAACAATTCTGAATTTTTGCCTGCACAACTAACATTGAAAAGATGGGGTTATTAAAGATAGAATGAAAGAAGCAACCATGTACAATTATATCATTCAACTTATTGATTAATGAAAAAACATACACTGTCAAAAGAAAGTTTGACTAATGGGAGAGAGTTTTTGAAAATTGAAGCCGGAAAACTAAAATATACTAAAGCTGGATATGTGAAATTTCAAAAAAGAGAACTATATGTTCCTCAGGTTATTTGGAAAGAACATAGTGACACTGATAAATCATAACCTGTTAAGTAAATAAACATGTTAAGAGTAAACCTTGGAAAAATAAGAAATATTTAGATACATTGCTTCCAAACCACTGCAAGACAAAAAGGGGGGAATTAAAAAATCATTAATCAATATGAAGTCAGAAGAGAGATAATAGCAAACAAGGAAAGAGAATAATGCATAGACACACACATATATTTACAGTCACATAAAACAAATTGTCAGGAATGATAATAAATATAAACAGATTAAACATGTCTCATGAAAGATGGAGATTCTTCAAAATAAGAAGAAAATAAAATCCAGTTACATACTATGTGTTGAAAATATACTTCAGCAAAATGACCTAGGGAATTTTATATTTAAGAGATGAAAATAAGTTATACAAATTGAATGAAGGCTGATAATGCAATATTTATATCAGGGTAAATAAATTTTAAGGAACATGAAATTCGATTTGAATGTCCTTCTCTCTACATAACAGAAACAAGGATAAGATAAACTACAGAACAATACCTGATATAAGTAAAATTATTCAGAATACAGATAACAATATCATCACTTAAGTGTCAAGATGTTTTTTTCTATTCTCTTTACGCTGTCATTTGCGATTACTACTCTACCTATAATCATGACAGAACAAGATTTTTAACCTGACACTCATCCACAGTTTTTTTCCAGACAGTATGCCAAAGATTTGCAATCTTATAATCTTTTGATATCATGTCACATTTTAATGTAAATGTGCTAATGCAATTCATGTTACAATGTATCAGCAAGTTGTTTTGTTCAAGGACACCTGTATGCTACAAAACCTGATTCTGGCTCTTTTGTGAACTTTTTCAGGCCATTGAAAACCCCACTACAGGACTGTATAGGACAATCAGTTCCCCAAAGTGTAGGTTATTTATTCTTATATTTGTCTCTGGGAAAGGAATCATATTCTAAAATGTTAGCAAAAGTATTTATTTATGCACATTATGGTTTTCTCTCATGATCAAAAATTAGAAAATACATCAACATTCACTACAGTTCATTAAATTCCAAGAACAATTAGTCTTCTGGTCTGACCCAGAGAACTGAGTGAGAGAGAAGTCATGAGACAGGACTCATTCAGTTCTCTCAATGACTGAAAATTTACAGAAGGGATCAAGATTCTGTTTGGCCCCTTTTGCACATTTGAGCACTTGAGACTATGCTAACTTCAAAAAATGATCCCCAGGCAGCTGTGAGGTTCGAGGTCACACCTTTGTTTCTGGTTTTCTCCTTTGAGGGTGGGATGAGTGAGTCTTACGCAAATCTCCAGTTTTACAGGATATTTTATGTTATTTATAGTCTTAAACGGTAATAACCTCAAACCCACTACAGACCTTAGAATTCTTGGTTATTTTTACTTTTTCTATATTTTTCTCATTTTCCTTCTTGCAAAAAGAAAATGTAAGTACTTAAATGTAAGTACACTGAAGTCCCATTAATGATAATGGATATGATGCAGATATGAACAGTATTCCTTCAGTGGGTCTATTTCTCTTTTGGCTATTAATGATGTATAAACCCTATAGCATATTAAAAGCTGCAATCCTACAGCCATTCCTTCCTTCCAGTATGCTGCACTGGATGTAAAAAAAACAGTAGTTCACTTTTAAATTGCTACAACTTTAATACTGTGCCATAGTTTCAACAAAAAGACTGCTAAACCAGCTGTTAGAACTTAGATTTACTTTGCTTTTATAGTTTACCTTAAAATAATTAAGCCACAAAATAGCTTTACAGAATTGTTCCTTGATCATATGACATATTTACTTTTTAAATGTCTGTAATATTCCAATAAATGGCATGCTCTACTTTTGCAATAAACTTCCATAGAAATTTAGGTAATAAATCTACGTGAACCATACTAAATACAGTGCTCTGAAAATAGAATTCTTGTAGGCAAATATGACAAGGAAGCAACTTGTGCCCCAGTTTAAAGGCTACCAAAAGAAAAAGCACAGATACTTCTTATAATACTGCAAAAACATAATTGTCTAAAAGCCAATAAACTTGATATCTTTAATATCTTGCAACATTAAAGAATTTATGCACCTCTCATGCACACAGATTACTGAGTAGCTGATTCTACAAAGTAGATTTGATGGTTTTTTTTTTTAAGATTTATTTGTTTATTTATTTATACAAGCACTGGGTATAGTCAGAAGCGCGGGAGAGTGAGAGAATTCACCGAGCCAGAGCAGGGAGCAGAGCAGGCAGAAGGACCGAAGTACATTACTGAGGGGAGCAGCGGGCAGCAGGAGAGGTCTGCCTGCCATGTGGGACCCTCTTCTGGTGGCCAGGGAGCATCCGGGGATTGAACCAGCGCAGCAGACAGCTTTGCAACCCAGCGGTCAACCGCTGCGCCACTGGGGAGGCCCAGATTTGGTTTTAAAATTAAGAATTTTACTCCCTACACACTTCAGAGGTACTAGGGCCTTTAAAGAAAGACACCAGGTCCTATGTATCCATATTCTTAGCATGTTTCTAGGCAGATGGCAATGGAAGTAATTAACACGATTAATTAATACACTGGTATGGAGGGCCACAGCAAGGAACACAGTAGTTGCTGAAAGTGGGTACTAATAATATACATTCCATGAAATAACTTGAGAAATCAAGATCTGTATATGTGCATTGGCTTAGCCTCTGATTATTTGCCATTTCTAGAACATTAGAAGAAAAAAGTTGCCATAAAACCTAGCCTTTCACAAATTATTTTTGTGATACTCTCTGAGAAAAAAAGATTATGGTGTGATAAATTTAGAAAATATTGTACAATGCATGTAGATTCACAACACATATAATCATAATGGGTTTGAGGTAAAAAAGCTTATCGCAAAAAGTGGAACAAGAGTTTTTTTCATACATGTACCATTTGTTTATTTTTCCCTAGTCTAGCACTCCTCTAAATCATTCCTCCAAAAACACACTTTTACTTTCTTCACACTAACACTTTATATAATGAGTGCTTGTGAGACAATTTGCGAAATGACAAGCAGATTCATTCTAACTCAGGTAGGAATTGAGGCCCACAACATCAAGTTGCTTTAACATGGTCACTAATTAACTGAGAAAGATCAGAATCTATGGCCTTGGTTTGAGTCACTGTTTATCCTACTATATAGCCCTAAATTCCCAAGGAGGAAGTAGTCACAGAACAGGCACTGACAGGATTGCAATTAACCTAATCCAAAGGTAAATAACAAGATTAAAGTAAATCCATGTAGAGCTTCCATTGTCCCTGGTACTTTTCTAAATAACTTAAAGACAGTGACCCAATTAAAGCCCATGTTATACCAAAACTACAATAAATAAGAGAGATTACACATAACCCACAACCAAACATAAAAACACAGGAGAAATTCTTCTATATTTAAGTGGGGTGGGTACTTCTAAACAAAAGTGCATAATATATCAAAAAATTTACTGTTAAAATATCAGTCAAATCAAACAACACAATTTAGATACAATAATATATAGTTTTACAGATCAAGAAAACAGACAATGAATAGGAGAACTCTAAGTAGGACCAAAAATATAAACAGGCAGGGCTTCCCCGGTGGCTCAGCGGTTGAGCGCTGGGTTGCGAAGCTGCCCGCAGCCTCTGCAGTGCCGGTTCAATCCTCTGCTGCTCTCTGGCCACGGGAGGAGGGTCCCACATGGCACGCAGACCTCTCCTGCTGCCCGCTGCTCCCCTCGGCAGTATACTTGGATCCTTCTGCCAGCTCTGCTCCCCGCTCTGGCTCTGGTTAATTCTCTCACCCTCCCGCGCTTCTGACTGTACCCAATGCTTGTATAAATAAACAAATAAATAAATAAATAAATAAATAAATCTTTAAAAAAATATATATATAAACAGGCAAATGGTTAATAACCATACACAAAAATATTCACTGTGAACTATAATGTGAAACGAATACATTTCATGCATTAGGTCAACTGAATTGATAAAATCCAGTGTTAGCAGGTGCATGAAGATATAGCACTCTTGGTACCTAAAACAATTTTAAATTGTGCACCTGCCTGGACATTCATATCCCATATTAGAATCTACTCTGGGGCCTCCCTGGTGGCGCAGAGGTTGAGCGCTGGGTTGCGAAGCTGCCCGCGGCCTCTGCGGTGCCGGTTCGATCCCCAGCTGCTCCCCTGCCACCAGAGGAGGGTCCCACATGGCGCGCAGACCTCTCCTGCCGCCCGCTGCTCCCCTCAGCAGTGTGCTTCGGTCCTTCTGCCTGTTCTGCTCCCCGCTCTAGCTCGGTGAATTCTCTCATCCTCCCGCGCTTCTGACTGTATCCAGTGCATGTATAAACAAAACAAACAAACAAATAAAATAAATAAATAAATAAAGCATGCCTCTATTAAAAAAAAAATAATAAAAAAAAAGAATCTACTCTGCAGAGATATGAGAATGAATTGGAGATATATATATATATATATATATATATATACACAAATATCTAAATGGAGATGATTGATAGAGTGATAGAAAGTAGATAGTGTTTTTTATTTTTTTTAAGATTTATTTATTTATTTATGCAAGAACAGGCCAGATGTGTGGGAGGGTGAGAGGATTCACCAGAGACAGAGCAGGGAACAGAACAGGCAGACTGATGAAATACACTGCTGAGGGGAGCAGCGGGCGAGACAGAAGAGGTCTGCCGTGCCATGTGGGACCCTCACCAGCTGGCCGGCTGGGATTGAACTGGCGCTGCAGAGGCTGCAGATAGCCTCACAGTGCAGTGTTCAACCATCTGTGCCACCAGGGGAGGCCCGGATTTTGTTTTTTGGTTTTTTTTGCAGAGTTGTATGCAATAACAAAAAGCAGAGATAATGGAAAGAACAAAATAGTGAAAATAAATTTTTTAGTACACTAAAACAAATGGAATATTAATCACTGGTGAAAGAGAATTATTTATATGTTATTATATATATATGTGTGTATAGACATTAAAACTGTCTAAGTTCTATTAAAGAAATAGAAGGCACACTGAGACAAGTATGTCATTGGACAAGCATGTGTGTATAATCTGGTGTGACTGATGTGTATGTGCGTGGGTATTACCGAAACAAACAAAAAAATTGTCGCTTGAAATAATCCATGAAGCTACTTCTGTTACATAGTTTCCCCAACTTCCAGGGATCCTCTGAAACTTCTGGTCCAGCTTCACTTCATTTAAGAATAGAAAATAAGGAGGGGACTCTATACAGACCATGCTGTAGAAGATGGGCTTTTAGTTTAGGCAGTCTCAGAAGGCTATTTTCCACAGGTCAAAGCAGGCTGGATACATCTCTTACATTATCTATTGCATATATATTCACATGGACTTTTACAAATGTGTGCATGGATATTTACCAACTTGTTGACATGGATTCTGAAGACTGGATTAGCAAGTGCCATTTCCTTTTCTTGTCTTTATTTTTCTTAACAGTAAATTTTGTATTTAAGGTAAATGTTACTAATTTCTAAGAGAAACAAAACCAGAAACACTAAAAGGAAACGCTGGAGCTTTTCTCTACTATCATCATAGCAGTTTTCCACTGATGTGTTTTCTTGATGAATGCTGTTTACAATTGTCAGGGCTTCTCTGAAGTATAAACTATTCATTTTCCACTTACTCATTCCCTAAGTGCTTAATATCATTTCAAGAACTAGAACAATGCTGTTTGTATTTCCTAAATGTGTTTACACTTCAGCTGGTGGTACCTTTATTTCAAGTGTTTCATTTCAAGTTCTCTTTTTCAACTGACAAGTGCCTGTACTCACGTGAGTGCCGGGCAACTCATGTTGAAGATAAACCTATTTGCAGTTATTCAACATTTTTAGACTTCCAGACTACAGGGCATTGATCCTTATGAAGCTGAAACACTCACAGTTTCTCAATGTCCAAAACAAATATTGTATGCACATGTTTCAGAATGTGACAGAAGGTCACTGAATCTCAGAGTAAAGTTCAAAATTTTTTAAAACCTCATTTACACAGATATTACAGTACTATGTTGACCAATAGGTTTTTCATTTTAATATTGAAAATAAATGAAATAGTTAGATAGATTGACTGGTAAATCGACAAAACTGTAAACTGCAGGTTGCTCCTCTTGGTTATACCAAAGTTTGGTGTTTATATTTATAGATATAGTTAAATTAAGCATCTAAAAATTAAAGATTTTTAAAATGCTATTAACTAATCCTGAAATAAGCTGAATGATATAAAATTCTCAGTTTTACTCATATATATTTCAATTCACAAGAAGACACAATCCTGTCTTTCCATTCATGTACTCATTGTCCTACTAGAACAACTCAATTAAAATGAACAATTTAATAACAATTATTCCATAACACATTGACCACATTTTTAGAAAATAAGATCCTCACTAGATTGATTTTACCCAACAGAATATGTTTTGCCAATCATAAGATTCTCAGTCTAAAAATAAAAAATTATTTTTAGTCTACCGCATTAGATTCTTCAGCTTTTAAGTTACATCCAGAAATCAGAGCCCACACTTACTTATGGAATGTCATTCACCACAAGTAATGTAAACATTATTATTTATATCACAGAATAAGTCCAGATTCTTATATGTTTACATTAAACTTAGTACTTGCAATACTTTCTGTAGAAGACTATACATTAATCAATTTTACAGGTCTCAGTGTAATTAATATACTTTCATATGATAGTCTAGTTTACATTATCCAGGAAAGTAGTTCAAAAACCAGTAATTGGAGAAACATATTGAAGAGCTAACTATTTTGATATCATTAATAAGTTCTTTTAGTTTAATTAGGAATAATTTTTACCATAGCCACTGGGTCACATGGATTCTTATTTTCTGACTTTGAAGGTATTTTGTCTTTTTTTTCCCTTGGCTTATTCTTAATGAATTCATTTTATACACTAAATGCTAATATTTTGTCTTACAAATGCCCGAGGGAGAAATCAGCCCTTTTTAAACTATGATGGTGATAACTCTATTAATCAATGTGTGACTTAAAAATCAATCTATTTCTCTGGATGAGGAAAATCCACAGCCCTCACCCAATGAATTGTTTGTTTGTTTTCTCTTGATTTTGAGTACTCTAAGAACACTTGGAGATCTAAAAGATACAAAATTTCAGTGTCATTTGCACTGCAGATCACATTACAATGGTTAGTAATTCTGATAATTCTCTCAAGAGTTCTCAATATTAAAAACTAAAAATGATTTTTCTTTCTTAATAGTCTCCGATGAAGAATGCTGTATATTTGAATGGATATTTTTTAAACATTTAGCTAAAAATGTTCTTCATTTTTTAGCCTCAGCATATAAAAATTCGTTCAATATCCAATATAAAACAGGAGTGACATTTAAGTAAATTGTATACCACACACTCTTATTTTTTCTTGTATATTCATTTCTTGACTGCAGTCTCATGATTGGCATCCGAAAGTGTGTGTGTGTGTGTATGTGTGTGTGTGTTTGTGTGAGGGAGGGAAGAAGAATGAGAGGGAAGGAGAGAGACATAAAACCAGGGGAGAGGAAGTGTGCTACTGGAAAAGGATGAGGGAGAAAAGAAGCTGGGGTAAGAAAAAATTATTACAAAGACAGCATAAAATCTGGTACTTTAATATATGGATGTCCTCCGTTTGAAAACTTGAGAGTGAAATTAGACCAGATCGATGACAGAACTTGGCAGGAAATGACCTAAAAGTGCCCTCTTTGGATACTGAGATGAGCACTGTTGTCCATGCTGTCTCTGCTCTTGGTGTCCACTGAACAGAGACTAAGATTGCCGATTAAGTCTAATTGTGATAAATTATGTGCTTTATATTCATTCTAATGGAGAACTACTGCCTAGCAGGTAATAACCCCAAACCACTAAACTAATTGTGGTTAAAACCTTGGGTTAGATGTAGAATGACCCTGGATGTGAGAAGATAGTGCTTCATCTACAGTGTCATAATTACTGCATCCCAATTTACATACACAATTAATTTCTTAACAATTACTAACATTAATATACCTAACAAGGCCCGTCCTTTCAGTATATTCTCAGTTTTTAGTCTAGCACAGTTTTATTGGCATGAATTTGAAAACAAAAATCTAAACCTTATTTTTGTGTTGTACTTTATTTCTGTCACAGATAAATCAAATCCTAGTACAATGATTCCAAACTAACTTTTCTCTATTTCATTTATTCATTTGAGTGGCAAACCACTTGTTTTTTATAACACACCCTTACAAAGACATTTTATATTTATTTTTAAAATTTATCAATTTAAAACTTATATTTAGAAATAATCACGTAAAATTGTACTGATATTATATTGATAATTAAAATATGTGAAAATAAAAAAGTAAATAAAACAAACCCTATTAGTAGTTCTAATGCTTCCTTGAACCATCCCCATGGGTTTCCTTATGCACCCCATGGGGTTGGCTCATTTGTCTTTGTGGAACAATGTACTCTTCAACACACTGAAATTTGCAATTGAGCACACAATTATTCTCTTCTCTTACTTCAATTCTAGATGTATAAACCACATTCATTACAGATGCAAATTCAGTATAAGAAACACTATATTGTTCACTTGAAATTAATGAAGAGAGTGGATCCTAAATGTCCCTTACCGCACACACATACAAATAATAAATGTGTGACATGATAGATTTGTTAATTAACCCAATGGTATCATCATTTCACAATATATTCATGTATTAAAGCATCATATTGTAAACTGTAAATATATATAATCTTTATTATAATCATATCTCAAAGCTGGGGGAAAGATAAATAGGAAACCCATCTCTTCTGAATAACCCTTGTGGGGCACTGCTATTGAAGGTTCATTGTACTGATCTATGTTCATTTAGAGATCACAGATGCAATCATCTATGAAAAGCTCAATGTATTCATTCTTTTCCATGACAGTCTTCTATATTTAAGAAGACGGTCTAAGGCTCCTCTTATTGATATTGTCTCCAAATAGCACATACTCACTTGCTTCAATTATTCTTTTTGAGGTATGTTTTCTAAGTAACAATTGCTCTCTCGCCTTATTTGAACATCACTAGCTTATAGATGTTCAGCTGAAAATAGGAAGTAAAGATGCAAACAACACTCTAGGTAAGATCTGATCATACTCTTGAAATGAGAGCAGAAATGTAGCCCCCTTGATCAATCATGCAATTTACTTAGCTAAATAAAATAGTATTTTTCAGAAATAAAGTTATTTGTTTTCATGAGTTTTAAGGAAAAGAGCAAATCCATTATATCATAATGCTGTATTTCAAACATCTGATATGTTATTTTAATAGCAACAACAAAAACCAAACACTTGAAAGGAACAAATATCAATTGTCCTAAAATAAAATGGAAAAATAAATATGAATCCACCAGGACCCTATAGATAATGCAGTGGGCTTTTCTTTCAATGAATACAGATAAGTTATTTCAAGTGGAGAGGCCTAGAATAACCATGATAAAATTACTTTACAGAAAGTATGTCTGAGCCAAAAGGTTCCATTATTTTAACTCATTTTTTCCATTTATGGTTTCATTGATTTATGTTTTAGACAATTTTTTTTTGCACTCCTGCATAGCTGGGTTAAGTCGTTTTTATGCATCATTACTGACTTTCACATTATCTTTTTGGCTAGCAGATTTATAAACCTTAAGCAATCTAAATCATAGGTCTAAAATCTTAAACTACATGGAGACAAGCAATTGGTAGAACTAAAACAAAAATAATCATTCCTTGGATTTTAAATGTGAAATTATTTTGCTCAAAATTAAATTAAAATTATGCTTTGTAAAAATATGAGTTTAATAATCTAACCACCCCAATTTAAGATGTAAAGAGTAAATTGTTATCTTTATATTTTCACTGTATTAATGTTTGTCCAATCTCAAAATCAATTAATGTTCTTATCAAGATGTGCAGTCTATTAAATGTCTCTTCTTTTACTTTCCATCCTGAAGAATTTCTGTGCTGAAGAAATTTTGTTAAAAAAAATCATCCTTACAGAATTGAGAGTTAAAATTATAACTTTAGGTTTACATTATCAATAAGAATATTTTGTTATATGACAGTGCTGATACGGATTATTAATATTTAGATTAATACCTTTAATCATACAAAACATGAATATCAAAAATTTATCATACTCACATACATACACAGGGGGGTTTTCAGATTAATATAAGCAAAGTTTTAAACTTTGCAAATGACCTGCTTCAAACACTTAAGCATCATTACACACACACACACACACACACACACACACACACGAGTATGTATGTATATGTATACATTTGTGTGTGTGTGTACACTCACATATCCTAAGGTTTTCCATGTGATTTAGGATGATACAGAAAAAAAATGGCTGAATTTATTTAATAATATTTTAGTTTTCCAACTAGTTGCTTCAGTTGATCATAAAATCTACATGTTAATTTTGAGAGATGCAATAATGAGGATAAACATGAAGGGGAGAAAACACCTAGAACTCACTTATAAATTGAAAGAGACCAAATGTATTATACAAATCAACAGAGTAGCTAGGAATAAGGACTGATATTTTAAAATTCTTGCTATTTGTTATATTCACCAACATTAGGAGTAACTAGTTCTTTAAAAATTTAACCTCAGGTTAGAATCTATGTCTACCAGCTCCAATTCTGTTCCTAGGTCAGTTTACCCAGCAGAGAAGAAATAGTTAATGATGTACTTAAAACATGCCAAAGAATGAAACGTATAGCTTCTTATATACACTGAATATTGAATATTATGCTGTGGAAGTATAACCAAAGTTCAAAATGGGTTCATATGAATATTGACTTTATTGGCTAGCCAGACAAGGGAGACCAGTGTCCCTGTGTTGTTTGGCCAGTCTTCCTGAATATAAATCATAGGATTATATATGTGACATGAAGGAGAAAATGTCTAAATAAAAGAAACACAGTTTTGAACAGTTATCAAAGAGGGTTTGGAAAAGTCTCTCTTGGTATGGGTCTATACTTCTAGTGCAAATTCATTTTGGATGCCACTAAATTATACTGCATCTCCAAAAGGTCTGATAATGATTTGTTCAAAAATCAACATCACGCCATGATCAAACTCTTGTGTGTACATGCAAAATATGAGCAGAAATTTTCTTTTTCAGTACTAACCATATAATTAAGTGAGATTAGATTATGAGTAATCTGAGAGGTCATTTTATTCCAATGTTTCGCTTTACAAAGAAATTAAAACCCATGATAGCAAGTGATGCTATCATTCAGTTGACAACAGCAGAAACTGAACTCAGACCGGGTCTCCTGACAAGCCTAGTATACATAGCATTGCAGTGGAAACTAAAACAGATTCCTGCATTTGAGGAAATAAAGAGTTTAATAGACTTCATTTCTTCACACATCATATGACCAAATACTCTAGTGCAAAGGGCAACCTAGTGGATTGAAGGAGAGATGCCACTTCACAGATCAATGTAGAAGGTGGCCATGGTGTTTATACATGCCACAGTTGTGAAGAATAGATAGAATGAATTCCAGTTATACTTTCACAAAGTATAGTTATAGTTTCATTGGCCTCTAAAAAGTAACAGTCTTAGAGAAACTTCCAGAGCTACTGTGTTCTGCAGAGATAGCAAGCAATTAAGCAGAAGTCAGACTGAAATGGCTACGGGATGGCAGAATGCTTAAGAGTTGAAGGCAATTAAGATTCTATGACTTGTTCTTGTATCATCTCTGTGCTACGAAAGCACCATTCAATCACTATATTTTACATCTTCTGCATAATGAAGACACCTGCAACTGCATAGGTTCTGATTTAACTCACAGACAGCATCCGTCTTTGTTGTGATTGGAATTTTATTTCCTATAATAGGTTATACCCACCCCCACCCCACTACCACCACATTTTCATAACCAACTCATAGATCTATTCCAGTCAGAACTGGTAGAAGGTACTGTCACATGCTCCTTTCATGAAAACACCAAACAACATTCAAACATTTTAATATTTAAAGATCTGTCTTTATTCAGTTAGTGTTCAACAGTTAGTTACTAATGACTAAAACCTAACAGGCACTAGGGTTTCAGTAACCATGAAATGAGCTCAAGTTCTGCTGAATAAGATGCATGCTAGTAAATGTTACAATATTACCATAGAGGTATTCGGCAGAGTTCTATGGAAACACTTAAATTACCCAAAGGAAATTTTTTAAATATAAGCGTCTGGTCAAATAGGACAGGAATTGAAAGGAAAAAAATTTCATGGGAATGGTGAGTGGATTTGTATAAACAGAGAATGATTGAGATGCTGAAGGCAGAAGCAGTTAAAAGTAACCCAGAATATCTCAACTTTTGCACTACTATCATTTTGGACATGAAAATTTTGTCGGGACTCTCCTATGCATTTTTAGTAGTTAAGTAGAATCCTGGTGTCTATGCACTAGCTGTCAGTAGTAACCCTTAGCCCCACTCTAACCAACCACTACCACCATCACAGT
Source organism: Talpa occidentalis (assembly GCF_014898055.3). Taxonomy (NCBI): domain Eukaryota; kingdom Metazoa; phylum Chordata; class Mammalia; order Eulipotyphla; family Talpidae; genus Talpa; species Talpa occidentalis. The sequence goes on along the minus strand of NW_023602073.1, from coordinate 121,830,355 downwards.
CATGAGAATAAAAATGTTACCAGACCTATCTCTATGATCCCTGGTGGGTAGAATCATCCTTGATTGAGAACCACTGGACAATTAGTAGATGCTAGTTCACCATGCCACAGAAAGGAGTTTATATGTTAACAGTATGGAGGTTTCCCAGAAGATTAAAAATGGATCTGCCATACAACTCACTAATTCTACTCTTAAGTATCTATGCAAAGAATTAAAAAAATAATAATTCAAAAAAGAAACATACATTTCCATTTTCACTGCAACACTATATATAGTAGCCAAGCTAAGAAAAAAACCTAAGTAGCAGAACACACGCGCACACACACACAATGGAATGCTACACATTGATCAAAAATTATAAACTCAGGCCAGTTGTAGCAACATGGATGGAGCTGAAATAAATAAAAATGAAATAAATCAGAAGGAGAAAGACAAATACCTGATGGCGTCATTTATATAGAGAAACAAAGGATCAGATAAAGACAAGTGTAAAAATTTATCCTTGAAAGCTGACTACAGAATTGCAGCATCTAAAGGGACTATGCAGCATCTAAATGGACTATGGTGGTGGACTATTGGTGATTCGGAGGTAGCCTGTACTTCCAAAATACCAGCAACGGGGCCTCTCCGGTGGGGCAATGGGTTAGGCATCCCACTATGAAGTAATCCGCAGCCTCTGCAGCACGAGTTCGATGCCGATGCCTGGCAGGCCAGGGAGCAACCCACATCGTGAGGCAGACCTCTTCTGGCTCGCCCACTGCTCCCCTCAGCAGTGTATTTCAGTGGATCTGCCTGTTTTGTTCCCCACTCTGTCTCTGGTGAATCCTCTCATCCCCCTCATCTCTGGCCTTTACCCCAGCTCTTGTATGCATAAATAAATAAATCTTTAAAACAAAAACAAAACAATAAAATACCAGCAACAATGTAAACTAACCTTACAATCAATATTTTTTAAGAAGATGGGAGTAAAATACTGAACTCTCAGTGAGCAGTATGTGTGGTAAATCAAGAAACTTAGCAAGACCAATATTGTGCAGTTATTCTGCAATTAAGTAAGCAATTATATTGTGAAAAGTTTTTTCTCCTCCATTTGAATGCATATAAAATTGAACTACAGTTTTTTCATTTGGATAAAATGTATTTAAATGGGAGCAAGTGAATGTGAATGGAACCCTGACAGTTCAATACATGTTGTTTTGCAAAAGGCAGTGAAGAGGCTACAAGACCCCTTTTCATGACTTGCCATGACTGGGCAGTAGTTCCTCATTTTTAGCTTTTATTTATTTATTTTTTGGTTTCTTTTAACATGGCAATACTATTTGGTTTTAAATTATTGTTTCCTTCAGCATTTATTGTATCATTGCTGCCATGGTAAGGTATTATGCATGTGAACCACAGAGTGTTGTTGTATTAAATTATGAAACCTGACACAAGAATGGTCTTAGAATTGAATTTTTTAAAGTTGTATGTTCAATATTGAAATAATGATGGCATCTTATTGATTCCTTTGGAAAGTTGTTCTTCCAGAGGATATCAAATATTGACTGACCTGAGGAAAAAATATACAATAAAATATTTTTATGCAACATGCTAGGATCTTACCCTTTAATCGATACAAGAATGTTCATATATTTAAGTTCCTGAGGTAAAGAAATAAAATGTGTTTTAAAAATTAATTTTACAATAAGATAAAACATATGTACAAGTTAAAAGCACAAACAACAATGAGCAAAAAACATGAATATAACTCTTTCCTCCATAACTTCTAATTCCTTTCCCCCAGAAAGTACCAACTCGATTTGGTATATCCTTTCATAAAGTTTAACATGCATGGACAAGACAATTCTGGACATCTTATTCCCTATACCTTGATTTTTAAAAAATTAAAAACATGGGGCCTCCCTGCTGGTCTAATGATTAAGTCTCAGCACAATCAGGGCTGTGGCCTGAGTTCCATCCCAACCAGGGAGGTGACTCACATATGGCACAGCAGACCTCTCCTGTCTCACCTGCTGCTCCCCTTAGTAGTGCATTTCAGTACATCTGCTTGAATCCTCTTACCCCTGCACCTCTGGCCTACACCCGGGTTCTTCTATGTATAAATAAATAAATCTTAAAAAAATAAAAATATGTTATAATTCATAAGTATGTACTGAATTCTTTATAATTTCAGTGCACACAATGCCAATAAGATACAATAAATGATTTATATATTCCTTTGCAAGCATGTATCATTTGTGTTCCCTTTTACTTTGAGTTACAAATTTTCAGCTTCTTGTGTACACAAAATTCTATACTATAGACTTCATATGTATATCCTTAAGCAGTTCTATAAACTTATTTGTAGGATTCATTCTGAGCATGAAACTTAATTCAAATTCAAGTTCTTCAATTGCAAAAAAGCCTTTTGAATTAGACATTCTATGAGAAATATTCCTTCTCATCTAATCATGAGTTTAGAAACCTGTTGGGATACAAAAGTGTTAGGAGATAGAAACTCATGTTCTTACATTTATGAATTTATAAAATGTTATATAAATATATACTACATATAGAATGAAGGCTTAATTCAAGATTATAATGCTTAGTTTAATACAAGAAAAGTTTTATAATTTATATTAGAGTAGGAAATACTGAACAAGAATACTCTGGTCTAGTGAATAATTCAATAGCATATATAACATGATTACTAGTTTCTCTCAAATTTTCTTATAAGCATGTCTTATGATGAAAGATAGCTTAAAAGCTATTAAGTAGTTATAAAGTTACTAACCATAATAGTACAACCATCATGGTTAGCCACTTAAAGTGGTTTTTAGCTATTCAAGCAATTTAAATCTGTGTATGGCAAAACATACATTGAATATTTCAAATCTGGATGTCACTCAGATAGTCAAAAATATATCAAAATAATCCTTGTCTTACATGTGGGCACACACCCCCCAGTGTCGGTTCCAGGATTTGCTGTCCTTAGCTCAAACCCCTTCACTTTGCCACTTCTCCACAAATTTATAATTTCTTTGTTTAAAACCCTATATAAAGTTCTTGGTAATAACTTCTTCTTGAGGTAATCATTTTCCTTATGATGATTAGCATATGCACATACAAAATCCTGAATAAACTGTATATATATATATATATATATATTCAGTTTAATTTATAAGCCCAATCACAGAACTGGAGGGGGTAAAGGAAAGTTTTTCCTTCTCTATATAGTACATTAATGATATGTCTTACAGAAAAATAAAGTAAATTTGATTAAAAAATAAAACAAGGGTAGAGGGATTTAGGAACCAGACTTGCTGGGATTGGGAGGAATTTTATTATATTTTACGATATTTAATATTGTTGTTGTTTTTTTCCCACTGAAGGAATGTTGGTTTACAATGCTGTATGTGATTCAGGGGAACGGGCTCAGATATATGTCACTACACCACACACACCACCAGAATTTTAAAGGACTTAGCATAAATCCTAATAGCAGCTAATATCCTGACATTATAAGGTCTATTTCCAGGAATAAAACACTGGATCTACTGTAGGAAGAAATAATAAGGGATGACAAGCTCATAAGCAGGCCTTGGAAGTTGTCCACACAAACAACAGAGTGGGGTTGTGGTTTTAGAGATGAAGAAAAGTGGCTAGATAGATATATCTGTGAGATAATTCATAGGTGAAGTCTATAATATTTCACGTAGTGACTCTGGTTCCTGGATTAACAAACAAGTGATTAATGAACATGTATATGATCATATGAAAACAGAAGGTAGTCTAGGACAAGCCTCTACTCACTCTAGGATTTAGAAACGAGTAACGGACACATATTTATATAAGGAGATCTTGGAAAAACATTCATAGAGGAAAAATAGATGGCTGTTGTATCCAGAAAGGGAAATTGTTCAAAAAGGAAAGAGTGGAAGTTGGTGTTGAGTGCTTAGATATAGCAGGTAAGGTAGAAATTGAAAAGTGTATTTAATGACATGGAGGTCTTTGGTGACATCATCAAGAGTTTTCCTAGAATGAAAGAACTGGATACTGCCTAAGAAATGGTGAGAGTGAGGAAACATAAGGACATGGCCAAAAGTTCACGTGTGATCAGCAGGAGAGGAAAATAAGTGAAAAGTAGCAAGTTTGGCATTTGTTTTATTTCCCTTGACTTCTTTTCTGTCTTAACTCAGGCTTTCAAAACAAAACACCACAGACTGTGTGGCTGAAATAACTATAATTTATTTTTCATAGTTCTGGAGTCTGAGGTCCAAGATCAAGATGCTGGCTGATTTGGTACCTGGTGAGGATCCTTTTCATGGAGTGCAGATGGCTGCACTTGGTGTGCACTCACAGAGCAGAGAGCAAAAGCGCTCTAGTCTCTCTTCTGCCTTTCATAAAGATATGAATTCCAGAATGAGGCCCCACCCTCAGATAAGCCTAATTACCTCCTGGTGGTATTTCCACCAGGAAATAACAGTACAATAGGCCTTAGAGCTTCCAAATATGAATTATAGGAAGACACCTTCAGTTCTTACATTTTCTCTGTTTCTGTCATTGTCCCTCTTCATCTCGCTAGAGAATTAAATACTTTTAAGTGTCATTGGGAGAATAGCAGTTAGAGTTAAAAGTTGAATAGAAGAGAAAAAGGATACAGAAATTTAAATTGGAGTTCTGAATTTAAGACCTGGAAAGAAATTACTTATATTTAACATAGCATTTTTTTGTTTTAGAATTTGTATTTCTGAAGACTAGATTTCCAGGAACCAAATAAAACTGAATCTCGCTGGAATAAAGAATATTAGATTTTGATACTTTTAATATAAAGGATTTGTTAAGCCCATGAAAGGAACATTTGAGAAAAACATAATGCTTTGATACTCTTTGATCTCAGTGGCATAAATTGTTTATTCACATGCAGTTCAGAAAAAATATGCAGGAATGAAAGCTTCTAACTCTGTGATAAGTATCCTTGGGCTCTGGAGCCAACCTATCTAAGTTCAAATTACAGCTCAGTCACTCTTGCTTGAGACTGTGGGAAGTGCATTTTTTCTCTTTGTGAATCATTTTCCCCTTGTAAAGTTAAAGAGTTAAAAAAAAAATACTGACATTACAAGGATCTTGTGAAGATTAAAAGATTTAATGTATATAAAGCATTAAGAATCATGTTTGGCACATAATAAATACTCATTTAACATTACAATGGTTGTTGAGAACTCATCTATAGAATATTCCTTTTCCTCTTAAAAAGAACTTATTCAGTTTTTGGACCCCCTGAGAACAGGAAAAAAAACAACAACAACTGAATTAAAGGCTTCCACTCTAGACTATTTCAAAGACTTACCAAGACCTCTATCATCTGGCCTCAGATTGCCCTTTTGATTTCTCAAACATATTAATCAGTCCCTAACCTTTGGATACTGTCCTGGATATTAATTCCACTGGGAACAGTCCTTGACACCCTTGGGTGCCATGTTCCATCTGGTCACTCAGATTTCAGTTGAAAAGTCATTGCCTCAGAGAATCATTCTTGAATCAGAAACTGAAATGCATAATCAATCACTCTCCTTTACCTCAATCTGATTAGTACTGTGAAAATATTTGACTTTCTGAAATTTTCTTAACTTTTATTTTTGTCTCTCCTTAGTAACTTATTTACAGGAGAACTCAAAGCTCAGAGTGGCAATAACAGACCCTGTGTATGATATTGGCTAAAAATATGAGCAAGCCAAATTCAAAATTTTTAAATTTTCTTTCCTTAGTTTCACATGTTCTACCCACCCTTTGCATTTTTGAGTCTATGTGAGGTCTCACACCCTGCTATCACTGCCCACATAAGCATGGGCTCAGGTACTTCAAACCTACACAGCTAATAGACTGAATAATCACAGTGTAGGAATGAAGGCAATCAGCAGCCAGCACTGTACTTGTATATTTTTTGTTAAATGTTTCAGTTGACTGAATGTTTAGATAATTTCTTAAGTTAATGTTTCATGATTCAATGAAGTCATTTGCCTATGTCATTATTGTAGAAAGGCAAAACATCCAGCCACTCAAAAATTTTCCTCTTTATGTTGGCAAACCCCCTATTATCTTTTTGAACTAGTACACCAAAGATTACGACTGGGAAAATGATGAAATAGATAAGTCTTATTTGAAATCATCTAGAGATGATTTTTGAATACAAAACAAACACTAAACTTTCCTCATAGAGCTTTTAGAAATACATTTCCATAAATCCAGAGAGCAAAGGTTAAATGTGCTTTCTTTTAAAAATAATCTGACCTATATGAAAATATACTGAGCTAAGCCCCTCTTCTATGGAAAACAAACGTCTCAGGAAAACAGGCCTATAATGGTTTAGAATTTACAAAGTTGTAAATTTCTACTTCAAAGAAAATCAACAGGAACTGTTTAGAAGCCTAACCTAACTCCATCCCCACCTCTCCACCTTTTGTTTTTCCTAGAGAACACAGCAAATGCCATAGATCAAAGTCTTCTCTCTGAACACACAGGGGACTTGAAAGCTGTCTGCTTCCTGCCACTATGTTAAATGGGTAATGACAGATATAATGCATGTGGCATCTCAGTAAAGGAGGGATTTTTCACCTCACCCTATGAGGACAGAGGAGAATGAATTAGTGTACTGCATGTGGGGACTGCCAAGAGGAACACGCCACCAGCTAGAGCAGCAAAAACAAACAATCCCAAATGCCTTTGTGGTTTAAAGTGGTCATTTTTCAAAGAGAAGCACGTGGATAAAGTGGAGAAGCTCCTAGCAAATGGTAGAAAAGTAAAGAATGTTTCACAAGCATTTCTGGGAAGATGCTTCCATCAAATATTCATGGTAGCCTCTTGTCTATATGAGCCTGGTTGATGGAATAATAGTGCCGACTCACCTGGCACCAAATCTCAGCCCCCTTCCCATGCTCTAGCTAGTAAATCTTGGCTGTCAGTGATGGGAGCTGATGGGAAATGATAGCCTTATTGAGCTGCCTCATGAACTGTAACTCATTTGTTCTCAAGACCCAGACTGACAGCCCTTGCGTTTCTCCCTTCCAGCAAAATTGAGCATAAATCACTTTATCATTTTTCCACATGACAGTTTATCAGAATTCTGGAATTCTATATGAAGTCATAGAGCTGGTGATAGAAAATGAGACAAGTTTTATCCTGTAGCTGAGGAGAAATGCTCCTCCAAAGGCACTAATGTGACCATAAAAATACAATTGAGACTCAACTAAATACAAATTCTCTCCTGTTTGATAGACACCCCATCAGCTTTCTTTTCTCCAGAATTTTCTGTGTGACAAAGATGGGGAGAGTGGAGTTATAGAATGTAATTATTCTTTATTCTAACAGGCAAGAAAAAGGGGCCCACTCCAGTTTAATGCTTTTGTCATCTCATGTCAGGCTGGTGTCTTCTGAGCGAGGGTGGTAAGTGCTGGGAACTGACATTAAGGCCTTACCAGGTTTGCCCCATGGTAAGTCTGTTACACTAATTTAGGTACCCTGTCAGTTTGCCTGACTTCCCGCCTTCAAAATATATTTTATAAGTGCATCACCCTGCTGCCAAGTAGGGATACAAAAACAATTATGATGCCCTGACTATTTAGGAATCCCAGTTCTGTGGGTGTGTAGGGGGTAGCTGAGAAGGCAAACATACAAGGAAGATCATTACTACAGGGAAGATGGCAAACATACAAGGAAAATGCATGTGCAGAGCATAGTGCCATATTCGAGACACACAGGAGGGAGTGGTCAATCATTGGGTTGTGGCAAGGAGGGGTCAGGAGACCTCTAAGAGGGGGTGATTGTGAAGTAAAATCTGGCAATATAATTCAATTTCCACGAAGTGAACCAGTGATCCATTAGTAGTAGCCATAGAGGCTGGTAGATTAGTCAGTTGATTTTGCCTTCACTTTAAGCAGAAATTTTCTTCAATGGTTCACTCAAACTTTACATTTCTAGATAGAGTCATTCATGCACAAATTCTCAGCACAATCTAAGATTGAATGTGCATATATTCATACACAGAATCTATAAAATCACACAGCTGAACACCTTAGTTATAGAACAAAAAATACTACACCCGTGGTTTGACATTTTCCTGTCTGAGAGGGAAAGCCTGGAATAAATTCTCCTTTGTTATGTGTGGTTCCTCATGAACACTCTACTTGGAAACTCTGTCCATGTCAATCAAAGGCTGGAATTTACCTGGAACATAGGTCCACATGACTATAGGTGGTTGAATTTGTAGCAAATAGTCAATACACTGTTTTAGTGCTCACGACATACACAAAGCTGTGAAATGAACTAGATCTTGTTGAAACCTGCTTTTCTTAAACATCACTATTTAGATTACGAATAAAGGAGTTTTTGTATTCTAGTGACCAACGGCTTTTATTTTCCAGTCTTCTTTCTGAACATTGATTCATACTTTCATGGATATATTTCAGAATCTGAACTATTGGAGCAGACCCCTATTTCTCTTGTTTTCTTTAGTTAGCAGTACGTAACATCTCTAGGCATTACGTATAGAAATTCAGATACATGAATATAATTACACAGATGTGTTAGACACAGATACTTTGACCCATCATCCTCTGTTTATTATGGGCCCAGCATGTTTCTGCTGCACCACTCTGCTCCATGACACAGATACTCTGAAGAAGACAGTACATAGATATGCATTTCTCAGATGGCAATGGCATTTGTTTTAATTTAACAACCATTACATTACATATAGACCTCTAGGACATAAGTTTCAGCAGAGGTGATTTTTCCGAAAAAGGAAAAAATAAATCTTGGAAGGTATATGGAAAAATTGTACTATTTTTAATGTATAAACCACTGATGTATAAATAGTAACTATACATTATTTTTAATGTATAAATTTTAATGTATAAATTGCTTATATATGTATATCATATAAGCAACATATGACTATGTATGTAAACAGTATATAACAATGTCAAATACATAGTAGGGGTGATCCTGTATATTGCGGCATTAAATTCATAGGTGACGTAACACATAGGAGTTAATAATGGGAGAAATGATTGAAAACACTAGCAAAGGATATCTTTGTTAACAAAGGACATCGATGAATAATGAGTAGTTAATTTTTAAAAATGTTAAGTAATCCTATTAAGTGTTTTGGCTTTCATAGTTTTATTTTGCTTTGCAGTGCAATGATGGCTTCAATCATTTTTTTCTGAAGAGAATTGAATATAAGACATAAATAGAAAATCTACATGTGGGAATCTGGCCAGAGATACTGCAGTAAATAAATAGAGAACAGGGACCCCGAAAAATCAGTTATCCTGTCAAACAGACCTCTTGGTGCAAAAACAGTTGGCAGTTTCTGTTTCCCAAGCAACCTTTGCCTGTGATGGAATGTCAAAATGAGTATCTCAATCCCATTGCAATCATATGCACTTTATAAAATCTCTCTAGGAATTAGTCTCTCTAAAAATAGGCAGTGAAGAAGTTATTATCTCATTCTAATTTATTGCTTTTTTCACTCGATAAAGTTCCATTTAAATGTCTATGGAGGTCATGCATATTAGCTAGATATGAGCAGTTCTAAAAGCATGTCTGAATCATACTGAAAATTCATGACATCCAAGTAATTGCAAACTTGTAAGGAATTGTGTGTGTGTGTGTGTGTACTTGAAAATGTGTTTGACAGTTAAAATGTCTCCCTACCAAGAGGTAGAATCTATATCACTTCCCCTTGAACAAAGTCTTTGTGACAGTCTTGGTAAAAATATGTGGAAGTGACACTGCATGATTTATGAAGTCATGACAGAAATGTGCTTCCCAATTTTTTTGGGATACACCGACTTTGGAGCTCTGAGCCACATGTAAAAATATCACCTGAAGTACCTTGTTGAAGAAACCACTGGGACATACTAGAAAGAAATATGGGAGAGTCTAGCTCACTCAAGGCCTCAACTGTGTCTTACCACTCAAGTAGAGACATAAGTGTGCTTACAAAACTATAGCCCCAGACACTCTCTGACTGCAACTACATGAAAGACCGAGGTAAGAACACCACAAGTCCAACCTCCATAAGAGATAATGATAAAGTGATTACTATTGTAAGTCACTAAATAATGGAATTTTGGAATAGTTTGCTGTATATACATATTACAGCTATACAGAAACAGAGACACAGACTGTTCTAGAAAGCTATAACAGACAAGTAGTCACACATTGAGGTGATAATATATCCATGATACTCATATTTCCAGAGAAATCTTTTTTTCCTATGGTAACTTTGGTTATTTTCTGGAATATTATAGTAGGAAAGGCTTAGAAGGCTTAGAAATTCCTGCATATTGCAATGCTCATCAAATAATTATTCCAATAACTATATTCCTTAAAAATTGAACTTGGTAAGTGAATTTACATTTTTATATTGTTGGTTTTTAAAAATATTGAAATATTTATCTTTACTGCACAGTCTTTACATGTGAAATGTTTTTTACATTTTTCCTACTTTCTTATGGCCCTATTTGTTCTACCTGATTTTAACATTTCGTCAACCATGTAAATCATCTTATTTCAGCTGCTGATTTTTCTAGCATCAATAATTTTTCTTTTAGACTATTGAAATTATTACTCAGTGAGACTCTCCAATAATTCAGGATTGGCTGAGGAACACTAGGAGTCCTGGCAGTGGAAGGTGCCAGAGACTAGCAGGTAAACTGATGACCATGTCACAAGTGCCAGTGCCAGCTCATTAAAATCCCCTGGAGTAGTGTACTTGTTTTCTCTCTTGAGTTATTGGGTTATTCACTTATTTATTTAGCCATTCATTCTAGAAGCCAATAAAGAACACCAACTACAATGCCAAATACTGGCTGAGCACCAGTGATACAAAGAAAAATAAATGTAGTCATTGTTTCTGAAGGCTTCCTTTTGGAGAGAATGACTCCTTATAATTCTAATGAAGGACCACAGCACATGTTTGCATCAAGCATGATGGGAATGCAGCAGAGGGAGGATGTCCCATCAGTTCAGGAAAACTGGAGACATCTCAATGCAATCCTGGAGCTGATAAAGCTAGAATGGGATTTCAAAAAGAATGATTGTGTGTTCACATGCATGAGTACAAGATGGATGTTGAGGTTGACATGCAGGAAATAGAAAGGAGCTGTTTCTTCTGAAACTAAAGGGCTTCCAAGGGATACAGAGTAAGGGAAGATTGAGCCATGTTCGGGGAGAAAGGGTTCGTAAGGTCTGGATGGCAATGGTCTTGCATGTTGTGTATATTCTCCACTCCTCTTATATAATATGCAACCTGACAAGGGCACACAAATGCTCACTCACAGATGCACATACTTTGAGGCCTGAAGTGCCACTTAGCATTAAAATTGATTTAGTAACACCACAGATCCAAGTTATAAAATCCTGTACCTAATCTTGGAAAAAAAGATGTATCTCCTTTTTATCTTTCCCAAAGAAAATATATTTTTCTTAGGCTTAAATATTTCCCTGGATTCCCTGAAAATATCCTTTGAATGATAAACTCACTCTACAATTATGAAAGATTTCTTAATATTTTACCTCCATTTTTCCCTGCTGCAGCTTTCACTTAGACTGCCCTTACTGACAAATGAGAATCATCAACTCTTAACTTATTTATAACATCCTTTTATATATTTGCAGGAGAGCTCAGGGAGCAATTCAAACAGAAATGCAGCTGCTTTCAGTTAGACTGAATAAAAAACCAAGCATACTTAGTATAGGTCCTCAGATAAGGCATCTCAGCCTAGAGATATTGTTAATAAAGAGTTGTGCAGAGTATGGCAGAATCTTAGCTATTGCCAGCAATTTGGGGCTGTAGAGAAATATGTCTCCAGTTCTTTGATGGCATTTTCTGTTTTGTGAAAGTACTAACGCCGGGAAATTTATGTTCACACATTTAGCTGGTGGTAATTAGTTGACCTTAGGAGTGGAATTCCAGAATGAAAATTCTTAAAAACAGTAAAATTGCTGAGTAATCACTAGCAATGGAAATATTGCTAGATATATTATTTGTAGGATATAGGGGAGACATTCTATTGTGTGAAAAGCACTGTACTGTCTAGATAGAAAGTAAATGAGAAAATATGAAAAATATCGTTAGGAGGGTTAGAAAAATGTATCTTTAGCATTTTATTCTCTTGAAATAAAACCTAAATAAGATACAGTTCTAAATAAATTTTAAATTAAAACTTGTAGCTACAAATGATACAAATTGTTGTAGCCTGAGACTAGATTCCTTGTTTTCCATTAAAGACTCATCTTCCATTTAATGAAGGAACATTGTGGTCCCTGAAACTAGTGAGGAACCTGTTGGCTCATCCTACAAATTAAGCATAGCATAGCTAGTAACTAAAAAAAAAAAAAAACTTTTTTTTTTTTTAAATATTTATTTATGCATACAAGAGCTGGGATACAGGCCAGAGATGCAGGGGTTGAGAGGATCCACCAGAGACAGAGTGGGGAACAGAACAGGCAGACTGACCGAAATACACTGCTGAGGGGAGCAGCGGGTGAGACAGGAGAGGTCTGCCTCCCCTTGTGGGTTTCTCCCTGGCCGACAGGGGATCGAACTTGGGATACAGAGGCTGCAGATTACTTACTTCCTTGCACCACCAGGGAGGCCCAGCATAGCTAGTAACTAATATTTAGATTGTGTTCCAGGCACTCTGAGAGGGTTAGATAGATCAGTTCATTTAATAAATACTAAATACAATAACAGTGACAACAATAAACTAAGTAGATGGCCCTAAATTATTCACATTTATAGGTAAGGAAATGGAGGGGCACAGAGATAAACTGCTGGGAAGTCACAGCAAGTTAAATGATATATCAGAATGTGATACTCCAAGAAATTTTATGCTTTCATTTAGAAAACAGACATACAAGAGTGTGATTGACATACAATATTGCACATATTTAAGATGTACAATTTGGTAAATTTTGCTGCATGCATGTAAGTATGAAAACATCACCATAGTCAAAAGAATGAATATATTCATCAACTAAGAAAATTTACTTGTGGTCCACTGTAAACCTCCATGCATGCCTGCAGGCAGCCACTATTTTCTGTCATGATATATTGGTTTGAATTTTCTGGAATATTGTACAAACGATATCAAACAATATGTACTCACTTTTTGCCTGGCTTATTTCACTCAGAATAATTATTTTGGGATTTATCGATGCTGTAGTGTATATTAATCATTCATCCTTCTTATTGTTGAGTACTATTCTATTGCATGGCTATATTACAATTTGTTTTTCCATTCATCTGGTGATGGATTTCTTTGTCATTTTCCATATTTGGCTATTACAAATAAAGTGCTATGCACTTTCATGTATAATTCTTTGCAGTGACATAGACTTTCATTTGTCTCTGGTAAATAACTAGGAGTAGAATGGCTATATTACAATACAGGTATATAACTTTTAAAGAAAGTAATGAATTGTCCTGCTACCTCCTTGTCAATACTTGGTGTTATCATTTTTTTTTTTTTTCCGATTTAGGTCATGTGAACTGGTACGTCACTGTGGTTTTAATCTGATTTTCCTATGGCTGATTCAGGTGCTTATTTTCATGTGTATATCTTGCTTGGCAGAGACGTTAAAAATATTTGCTCATAATTTTATCTTTACTACTTGCATTCTTATTCTGGAAACAAGTTACTAGGCGGATACTGATTTGCAAATTTTTTTTTCCCATTCTGAAACTGTATTTTCATTCTTAAATGGTTTCTTTTGAAAAATTGAATGGTCTCTTTTGAAAAATTAACTTTAGTACTAATGAGGCCCGAGTTATCAATTTCATTTGTAGATCATGCTTTTAGTGTCTTATCAACATTTATTTCCTTAATAACACACTTTCTCCCGTATTTTCTACCAGAAGTTTTACCATTTTAGGTTTTATATTTATACCCATTTTGAGATCATTTTATTGTAGGATGAGGTCTAGTCTTAAGGAGGTTTTGTTTCTTGTATAATGATATCAATTATTCCCATACTATATAATGAACGGCGCTCCTTCTCCACTGCATTGTCCGAACATATTTTAAAAAGAAACTGCAGGCCATATATATTTGGTTCTATTCTGGATCCTTTATTTGGTTCTAATGGTCTATTTGTCTATTTTGATGCCAACACCATATTCTTCTTTTCTGCTCTTACTTTACAGTGAGGTTTGAAGTCTGGTAGTTAAGTACGCCAATGTTATTCTTTTCAAAATTGCTTTATTTTATTTATATCCTCTGCATTTCCACATACATTTTAAAAGAAGCTTCTCAATTTCTTCTAATAAATAAGCATGCTGAATTTTTGGTTGGGATTATGTTGTATTCATAGATAAATTCAGAGAGAATGGACATTTTACCTATATCTTCTGAATCACGGACATGGTCTTTCTACTAAATTCTCTTTAATTTCTCACAACAATTTTTCCTTGTTTGTGTAAAAATATTTAGCTTAGTGTGTGAGGTTATAATGTATTTCATATTTTCAATAAAATTGATTTTTAAATTTAATTTCTGGATGTTTGTCATTATATATAAAATACATGGTTCTTGCAATCTTGTTAAACATTCTTATTCGTTCTAACAATTTTTTGTATATTACTTAGTACTTTCTAATAGAAGATTATGTGTAAATGTGTACAGCTTTATTTCACTATCCTCTAAACTTGATGATTTATTTTGATCTTGCTTAAGGTACTTAAGTTACTACTGCCAGTATTCTTTATTCCTTTGTGTAGATGAGATTGCACTGTGCAAAAATTCTAATGTCATTATTGATTAGATAAACATTTGTGCCATTTTCCTCATCTAAGTGATGAAGCAATTAGTCTTTCACAATTAATAAACTGCTAGATACTCTTATTTATATATGATGTTCTTTTTCCTGAAGTGTGTTAAGTTTCAAATATTTGAGATTTTTACAAATACATTTCTGATATTTGATCTAATATAACTCTGTTGTATACAAGATCCTTCTAATAGGATTCTGAGAATATACTTTATATTCTTGAATGCTTTAAAATTAATTAATATTTTTGTGGTCCATAATGTCATTTGGTATAGATTTATCCAATTTTCTTTGTTTTATGTTTTGTGTTACTGAGTTTTATGGATCTGTGGACCTAGAGTTGTTGACAAAATTGGAAAATTCTTCAATGGTTTGCTGACTTTTTTTTTTCTGTTTAACTTCTCTCCTCTGTGTGTTGCTCAATAAAATGTAGTTATATTTACAGTCATGACAGCAAACAAAATATATGCAGAACACATGTAGAAGACAGGGAGTGGAGGGTTGTGAATAAAACCGTATTGAGCATGAATATTTAAAGTGCTGCGGGAGGAAATGGAGTCTGATGGTGATGGAGAAGGAATGCCAGAGACAGAGGCAGACCAGGAGCCCTTAGAGTCAATAGGCTGTTCTGATCATAAAGTTCTGCATGAGAAATCTCTCCAACCATAGTGACTAACAGCAACAAAAGTATTTTGTTATTTTTGTATAGTTCAGGATTCAGAAAAGGTTGAACAGTACGGTTCATGTTTAGCATCTCTTATGAGGTTGTAGTCAGACAGTAGCAGGAATTAGCACAGCTGGGAGTTGAAGCAGTTGGGGTTAAAAGAGTCTTTTCAATGAATCCCAGGTCCTTTCCACATAGTTTCTGGTCATGAGCTAGTTTAGGCATCTATTATACAGCATGGCAATTTAGGTAAGTCATGGCAAAAATCGTGACTGATAGCTCTAAGATCAACAATTACATAGAGCAACATAGAAACTATCTTGCTTTTTGTGATCTCTCTTTGGAAATCACATAGTATATTTCTACTATATGCTCATGGTCAAAACTATCACAAAAGACCTCTGTATTTCAAGGATAGAACTCTCCATAGGATAAATATAAAGTCATAGTGTAAGAAAGTCACAAGGGATGAGAGGTATTGTTACAACAATATTTTGAAACTATAACCTTCCATGTAGCTCAAGGGAGGAGGCTGCTTTAAGAAAAAGATGAAAATCATAAGTGCTAATTACTACAGAAAGCCTAGATTAGAGGGTGTTGAAAATTGACAACTGTTTAGACCATTAAGTATTCACTACATATTTGGCATCTAACCATCACTGGCATATATAATCTGAGCTATTCTGTCCTTGGTAATTACAGAAGTATGTTAAATAAAAATTACATTAAAAGGGCCTCCCTGGTGGTGCAGTGGTTGAGCGCTGGGTTGCGAAGCTGCCCGCAGCCTCTGCAGCGCAGGTTCGATCCCCGGCAGCTCCCAGGCAGCTCCCTGGCAGCTCGCCGGCCATGCCACCCGCTGCTCCCCTCAGCAGTGTACTTCGGTCCTTCTGTCTGCTCTGCTCCCCACTCTGGCTCTGGTGAATTCTCTCACCCTCCCGCACTTCTGACTGTAACCAGTGCTTGCATAAATAAATAAATAAATAAATAATCTTTAAAAAAAAAGGCATGAGAATATTGCAACTAATAAGTCAAATGCATTTTCAACATAATATTAGAGGGTTGTTTTTTGTCTCTACTATAATATCAAAATAAATACCATTGTTTAATCCCTATCTTGTGCTAGGTGGTATATATGCTTATTTGAAAATGTTAAAAAGTAGATATTACCTATACTTTTTCTTTGGGAGTCTGAGTTGCACATATATTAGCCAAATTCACACATATATTAACTAAATTCAGAGTCTCAGTCTTTCTGAATTCAGAGGCCCTGCTTTTCCCACTATATTTGGCTAACTATAAGATCAATGCTTGCAAACTCTTGTTATTTATCAAATAATATTCATAGTAATAGACCACCAAAACATCTAATTATTTTAATCATTAAGAACTTTAAAAATAGAAGATTCAGTTTCTAGTGAAGCTTCTTTACTTTGCTCACAGAAGAGAGTGTAGAGAAACATTTATACTTGACCATCAATATCAGCAATAGACATGTTTAAGCTATTTAAATTTTCCAAAACAAATTAAATTCAACTATTGTTCTTGACAAGTTTGCTAAAATGTGTGTATTTTCTCATGTTTACATTGGGAATTATTTATTGTTTTGAAAATGATTTTGTTCTCTATGTCACGAAGTTGATGGTTTGGGGATTTACTCGACCATTTATAATAGGATCCTGAGAAACACGTAGCAAATGCCAAAACAGGCCCAAAAACATATTATCTGTAGGAAAGGTCAGAACCTCACAGGATTTTCATTGAACCTTAAAAGACAACTTCAACACAGTACTGCTATGTCTTGGCTCAATGCAATTCAAACCCTGCTGAGAAAAGTAAAGAGGATATTTGATCCTGGTAACAAGTGCACAGTTTTTGTTACTTTTCTGGTCATTGTTATTTTGGTTTTTAATTTTCCTTACATGCTGTGGACAAAGACAAAATCCAGTTCACTCATTAGTTAAGCATGAATAACCTATCAAGCCAACTTGATTGTGCTAATCTCAATTATAAATTCAAAACAAAGACAAAAAAAATTTGACTCATCTTGAATGTTCACAGCACATCTTCAACCCTGATTTGATACAATAGCAAATTACACATGGTTATACCTATTATATGAACAATGGACATAGAATAATAGCAACCCATCTACTGTAGTATCTATTAAAAACGCTAGTTAATTCCTTCACAGAATTGTTCTAATAAATGGAGTTGGATTCAATATAAAGAATTTTAAGAGATCAGAAAACTTCTGCTGTGCTATGTCCTATAGAGAGACTTTCACAGGGACAGACTTCCAGTAACACTCAGAGTTATTTGTACATTTAATTACTATTTTTTGGTACTCAGGATTTATTATAACATAAAGGATAATAAACAAAATCAAAGTGAAAAGACACATGGGGTGAAATCTAGTGGAAACTATCTACAACCTTTCAGAGAGTCTCCCATTCCTTACTTTGATCTTTATACATACCATTTGTTAGAAGTAAAAACCATCTCCCTCTTTCCCAAATTTGAGGCCAGTCATGAGGTTTAACACTCGTTGGGTAAAGGGAGAAAGTAGCATGTAGAGAAAGTAAGCAAAACCCTGTTTTCTAAAGAGAAAACAAGAGAAACCACTGAGGATAATTTTTTCGAGGCTAATAAGGATAAAGCGACTGTCTTTTCAGGTTTTGATAGGGGCATTGTCTGGTCCTCTTAATTAAAAAGACTAAAAGCTCTTTGCTCCTGATTACCCTCTCTGGTAACCAGGAAAATTTTCAGAGTCTAAGAATCATTTTTGCTGAGAAGTTGGGGAAAGATGGGCTTAGCACCTCAGCAGTGGAGTTTTGGTGGAGGCTGTGTGAAGCATCTGCACACGCAGAGATGTGAGCCGTACTTCCCAATATTACACAGAACTATAACAAATAAATAAAAATCGAGGGGGGGAAAAAGAACTTTGCAAAAAAAAAAACTAAGAAAAAGCTATATATTGCCTAAAACCCTGATGGGGGTGTGAATATTATATTATGCATGCATGAGAAGAGATATGCCTTGTAGGCAGCTACTTTTTTCTAGTTGGAAATTCAGTAGAATTTGTAGTTAGAAGTTTTTTTTTCATATTGCCTTATTCTTAATTTTATATTATTGGAAAGAAAATAAATCTATACAAAAGCCAAATGCATTCAGAAAGTATGTAAAGCAATCCACATACAATCACAGCCTCAGCATTTGTCTAGACTCTAGGAATCTGTTATGTACCCACAAAGCAATCCGATTAGCAACATAGTTGGCCAATCTGCATCAATCTAGGCATTCTCAGAATGCTCAAGGGAAGTCCTTGGAACATAGTCAACTGTTAATTGTTTTACTGTGCAGATAATGAATGTGTACACGTGGTTTCTTTAACAGTATTAACTAGTGAGCAATCTATATTTTCTGTTCTCTTAACAAATAAATTACTCTATAGTTTGGTCTCCTGGTAATTCTGCTCAATTCTTCTGTATTTGTACACAGGTATCATAATTTTAGACTCTACCTACACATAAACAAAAAACTCATTTTGTTTAACCTACCCTCAACCTACTTTCTAATCATTTCTATCTGAAAACCTAATGTGTTACCTTAAGTGCACTTTGATGGACAAATGCCTTCAGGAGACTAGGTTTCTAGGCAACAATGCAGAAACTAAGGCCAAGGCAAAGAAAATGGTTCCCTACTTCAACTGTCAGAACAAAAGGAATTCTTTCATAATGCATTAATACCCACAGAACTAAGAGATTATTTAATTTTTATAAGCTGCTATCAAAAACCTGTCTTTTCACATAACTGTATTTATGCAGTTTTGTTTGATGTTTCATTTCATTTAAAAATATTTTATCAATTTTAATGATTTTTAATTCACTCTGGTTAACTTAGTTGTGTTTTTAAATTCTTCTTGAGCAGTTTATCTTTCCTTCATATAAATAATCTGTTAAAATGATCATATTCCAGAATAATCAGGGAAAAAGGGAAGAAATCTTGCTGACGAGACAGCATACAACCTTTTCAGACTATCAGCAATGCGTTAGAATTTTATATCTGCAGTTATGAACATTATAAATATAGAGAGATCACAATTAAGGTCATTTTTTTTGCTCTGTTGTCTAGTAAGATGAAGGAGTTTTTAAAACTAATTTGTGCCACAGAAAAAGCCTTGCCAGACCTGGAAAGCAATTCAGGAAGGAACAAATAAGAAATGTATAATACAATTTGCAATAAAATATTATCTTACATCTTCTACTGTTTCTGAATGAATGGGTCATTTCAAGACTATGAACTTGTTGCTTTCTGAGTAATGGTAACAGTTAATCAGGATCATAGAAAGAGATAGGAGTCTCCCCGAAGTGTATGTGCAATTTTCTGGGTTGGCATTGGAAATTCATATGCCTACAGTCTTAGGTAACCATGTGTCTGCAATGGTTCAATGTGTGTATGAATCAAAACACTGCTCCTATTGTGTGCTTCAGTCAATCTGCGTGTTCTGTTCCCCACTCTGTCTCCACTGAATCCTCTCACCCCCTGCATCTCTGGCCTGTACCCAAGCTCTTGTAGGAATAAATAAATAAATCTTAAAAAAAAATAAAAATAAAAAATAAAAACACTGCTCCTATTGCCTAGCAAGTATCAGGGCCCGTTGGTTGTAACAGTCCTGCCAACCTACGGAACATCTTAAACTATGATGAACAAGTTCCCTTAGTTATTTAATTTAACCCTGGAATTTCACAGAAATCTTAGACTGATGAAGATTAGTATATACATCACCCCACAAAATCCTATTTTGGCATACAGATTATTTTGAATGGAAGGCAACTGAAAATCAAAATGTGTAGGAAGAACTCTCTGCTCTTCCCTTTATCTGCCTAAAACAGTGCATAAATTTGCCTTTGAAGAAAATGCTCTACTTTGTACATACTAGGGAGAGAACTATGATTCTTATGGAAGACAGGGAGTCAACACCAAGATGAGTTTTCATGAACAGAACATCTTAAAGTAAACTTTATCTTGCCTCAGTTTCCCCATTTACTTCTTAGTCACTTCCCCACATTGTATTCCCCTCTGGAGCCAGCCCTTTCCTCCAGCAAAAGAATATATGAACCCTGAGTATAACCACTTTCTTTGAGTTTGCTTGTTTTCTATGAACTTCCATGCATATAAATATTACCAAAAATCATGGGCCTTTTCTCCCACTAATCTGTCTTTTGTTAGTTTAATTTCCATGGCTCCTGGTACTGAATGTAAAAAAAAAAAAAAAAAAAAACAGAGGAAAAGTTTTACACATACAGATTTGGCATTATGGGTGTAAAATGCTGGGGTAGGTGATCACATGTGACTTCAGAGTCATTGTTTATTCACTGGCAGTGTTCTGAATAGAGGTGACCTTATTAACACAGATAACTTCACAAATGATACAGAGCAACAAAGGTTGGGGTATGCAGAGAGAAAAAGAAGAATGTAAAATAAAATAAAAAGCACACAAAAAAGCTGAGAATAGAGAAAAAGTAAATGGGGATTATTTGCATTCCTTCCTGAGACATAGCTGCTTTAAAGTAGCAGATTAATTTTATTTTGTCTCTGTCATCTGAGAGGAAATATTAAAAGGAATTCTAATCACAGAGTGGCAAGCAGACACACAGAAAACATATTCTAATTTCAGAGAGAGCCATCCCTTGGGTAAAACAAAAATACAGAGAAAAAATTTTGCAAAGATGTAAGAAAGATGTAAAACTCCCTCAGAAATCATTTGCTGTAGACTGTGTGTAATGTAAATCATTCACACAGGCAAAAGATTAAGCACTAGCAAAAAACCCAAATCAAATAATCCATCATTCTAGCTCAGGACAAAATGGGATAAGAGTGTTAAGGGCACATCAATGATCAGCACTGGTACAACACATTGTTAGAGGGAGTTCAAAGACAAGGAATACCTCATTATCTTGGACACAAGAGACAAGAAACCTTTCCAGTTTCTGAATGAGGAGAAAGCACAAGCTAATATGGACATGCATTACATGATGTTTCTAGTTTATTATATCCCCTGGTTGAATATATAGTAATATGTATATTTCCCACTTGAAATTCACTCTAAACAAATGGTAAAACTCTAATCAGTTACTCTTAATAGTTTATTATCCTGGAGGGTGCAATGTTATTATCTTATAAAAATCGTCTAGGAAGAGTCCACCTATGTTTTATTAAAAAAAGTATTATTATATGTTTAAGGAAAGAAAAAATAGGCAAATAGTTTCCTTATAGAATTTTGTTGAACCTGGTTTTGAATTGGCTTTACTTCAAGAACTGTGGATCTTTGAGCTCATATTTTTTTCTTTTGATTTTTTATGAAACAGAAAATACAGCTGGCATTTTGAATGACTGATATGTCTCTGACTTTGCTAAACTTTCATATATGGGGATACTGGGTCATAAGCAAGCAGTTAAACTGCCCTGTCCAGATTCATACAGTTAGGGAGTAGGAGTGGTAGAATTTAAATTCTGATTGATTCTGAATCTCATTCCCTTAACATTTATATTTCCTCCAAAAGTGACTGTAAGGAATGGGATTCTTTTCGTTGTACAATCTAAGTACCTTTTTATAACCTGCTACCTATCAGACAACAACACAGCAGCATTTGAAAGAGTAAAATTGAGAATGTAGATTAGGCTCTGGAATTTCTACTTGACAACTGCAGGGTCAAAGTAAGTCTGAGATGGAGAAACTAGTTCTGTCCATCCTGATTACCTTCAAGTATTGACTATGATCACAAGTTCTTATTAGAGTGTCCTGACATCCAAGTCACAAAACAGAGAAGACAAACTTGGATACATACACAGACTTTTCAAGTGGTTACAAAATCTTTATCATGTTATTCAGACATCTGGTCTATAGCACCTATAATATTTTAAGAGGAAAGAGCACAGCAAAACAATCAATCAATTGCTTTAATGCTAAGAAATAAATGCATAAGCTAGGTTGAGGGAAAATATACATATATGTAAGTATATACATATATATACACTTTTACATATTGGTTAGTCTATTTTCTCTCCTGTTCAGATGGTATAATTTAAGTTTATTCTTCCATCTGTTGTCTCTACAAGGCTTTTGAGTATTTCCTTTGAATTTTTAGATGTATATATGCTTTAAAAATGTCATTTGATTAATTTTTATACATCCTACACCTTTGCTGAGCCTTTCCACTTTTCCAATTGTTTCAAAGTAATTGGTTGAAGTACTTCATGTCGGTTATTTATAAATCCCTTTCAGATAAGTCTTACACCTGCCTCAGCTGAGTAGTGGCATGTGCTTATTGTCTTTTTTCATTCAGTTTAACATATTTTTCAATGAAACCTGTACTCACTGGCACAATGGTATAAGGGTTCTAGATCTTAACAAATTTGCATTTCTGGGTCTTCTGTATCACTGCCCTATTGACTGGAGCATGGCACTGTTTCATTATTAGCAGGTGAGAAAAGAAGTACAGTTTCCCCATTTGGTCTTCTGTAAGGGTAAAGGTGGAAGTTCAGGATCTCCACTATGTCTCCCCTGATTCTACTTTGGCTGTGAAGGGGAGGCATACTCATTACTTCTCTCGTGTCTTCTGTTGACAAGCAGTGAGGTGATATGTTATCTCTTCATGATTGAGTGGCTGCTAAGTCATGACTCACCAGAGCCTCCTGTCTCAGCATGCTGGTGAGGTACTACTGAATACCAAATTGAATGCCAGGAAAAAAGCACATAAAGTGCTATGATCCAGATACACCGTGACTGTAGTCCTGCTGGGGATAGAGGAGTCAAAAAGGTGGCACCCGGATATTCACTGCCACTCTGATCATCCTGTTCTTTGAGACCTGAAGTGGTCTATTTCTTCTTTTGACTTTTCATTATTTCCTAATTTTGTTAAATTATGGCCAGAGATTTTAGTTGTCTATACTGGAAGGAATAAGAAAAAAGTGTCTATGCTATCTTTTCAGAAGTCCTATGCAAATAGACTGAAAAAATGAACTAGCCTAAGGGACATGTGGGACTGTAACCAAAGGTCTAATATATGTCATTGGAATCCATTAAGAAACTAGTGAGATATCACCTTACACCAGTAAGAATGGCACATATCAAAAAAACAAGCAACAATAAATGTTGGCAAGGATGTTGTGAAAAAGGAACTCTCCTAGATTGCTGCTGGGAGTGCAAACTGGTCCAACCACTATCAAAAGCTGTCTGGCGATTCCTCAGTCTACTAAAAATGGAGCTACCATATGACCCAGCAATTCCACTACTAGGGATCTACCCAAAGGACACAAAAACATTGATTCAAAAGAACACCTGCACACCTGTGTTTATTGCAGCACTATTTACAATAGGCAAAACCTGGAAACGACCCAAATGCCCAAAAATAGATGACTGGATCAAGAAGGTGGGGTATATATGCACAATGGAATATTATTCAGCAATCAAAAAATATAAACTCATGCCATTCGCAGCAACATGGATGGAGCTAGAAGGAATTATGCTCAGTGAAATAAGCCAGAAGGAAAAAGAAAAATATCAGATGGTTTCACTGATAGCAAGAATATAGGGGAACCAAATTAGACATCAGTGTAAAAAAATAATAACAGTATAAAACACAACAAAACAAAAAAGGACAATTATAAATCAGAGACATGCTGCAGAGGAGGAGGAGGGAGGGGGATCAGAGGGAGGCAGGGAGGAGCACAGGGGACTGAGGTGATGGTGCATGGGTGCATTGATGAAGGAAACTCTATGTGGACTACACCTGAGGCGGTGGGGGAAGCAAATATTGTTTAAAAATGACCAATGATGTAAAAAATTAAAAAAAAAACATTAATATAAAAATAATAATAATAATAAAAACTAGTTAAAGAAGAACACTTTAGGGGCTCCCCTGGTGGCGCAGTGGTTGAGTGCTGGGCTGTGAAGCTGCCCGCAGCCTCTGCAGCACTGGTTTGATCCCTGGCCACCGGAGAGGGTTCCACATGGTGCGCAGAGCTCTCCTGCCGTCCGCTGCTCCCCTCAGCAGTATATTTTGTCGGTCTGCCTGTTCTGTTCCCCGCTCTGGTGAATTCTCTCACCCTCCTGCACTTCTAACTGTACCCAGTGCTTGTATAAATAAATAAATCTTAAAAAAAAAAGAACACTGTGATATCAAAGCAAACAGATAAAGGAAATAGTAAAGATCACAGTGGAACTCAATGAAATATAATAGCAAAAAAATAGGAAAAACAATCAATGAAACCTAAAGCTGATTCTTTAAGGAGATCAATAATACTGGTAACCTTCTAACCAGAAAACTCATAAATGATAAAAAGGACACAAATCACCAATATCACAAATGAGAGGTGTGCCATCCCTAAAGCTTCTATAGCTAAGAAATGGTGATAAGGGAATATTACAAACACCATTACACAAATATATTCAAACACATAAAATGCGTCAATTTCTTTAAATATAAAAATTACCAAAACTTACTCAGAAATAGAAAACTATAATTGATCAAGAAGCATAGCACTAAATAATTGCTAAAAAAGCCAAAATAAAAAATGCTGACCATGGCAAATGTGGCAAGGTTGTGGATGAAATCTACTTGTTATACAGTTGTGGGAATATAAAATGGTATGGTCATTTTTCATAACTATTGGTAGCTTCATTATTTATTAAACATACAGGGATTCATATGATCCTGCCATTTCCCTCCTAGAAATTAACCCTAAGGAAGTCACAGAATATATTCTGTGCATACTTTTTCAGTTTTGTGTTCAAGTCTTTATGTGGACATATGACTTGAATAAGGAAACTGCCAAAATTTCATTAATAGACAAATTAACTAATAAATTGTATATCCATATAAGTGAAATGCTAAACATGAATAAGAACAAATTAATTATTGGTATGTGTTTCAACATAGGTCTGGTCATTTTAAAATAAATATGCTGAATAAAAGAAGCCAGAGAAGAAACAACATGTACAGTATGATTCAATACATGGGACTGTAACCTTATGGAAAATGAAAACTAATTTATAGTGACAGAAAAAAAGAATGATGATTTGTGACAGCTCAGGCAGGTCATAAGAAGAGTGAAGGATTACAAAACGGTATGTGGAAACTTTTCAATGGTAATGGATATATTTATTATCTTGACTATGGTGATGGTTTCTCAGATCTATGTATATTTTCAAAACTTATCAAATTAAACATTTGAAATAGGTAGCTTATTGCACATTAATTATGCCTCTGCTTTATTTAAAAACATAAACTATCTATGGAGTACAGGGCAGCGAGTTTGAGGCTAGCCTATTGTAAACTTAATTTAAGGAAAATGCTAGGGCCTCCCCGGTGGCGCAGCAGTTGAGCTCTGGGCTGCGAAGCTGCCCGCAGCTTCTGCAGTGCCAGTTCGATCCCCAGCCACCTGCGAGGGTCCCACATGGTGCACAGACCTCTCCTGCCGCTCCGGCTGCTCCCCTCAGCAGTGTATTTCAGTCCTTCTGCCTGTTCTGCTCCCTACTCTGGCTCTGGTGAATTCTCTCACCCTCCCCCGCTTCTGACTGTACCCAGTGCTTGTATAAATAAATAAATCTTAAAAAAAAAAAAGAAAAATGCTAATTTAGGTAGCTAGAATTTCTTTCAAAGCTTTAAAAACAAAGTGATTTTACTTGAATTTTTTCTGTTGTTCGGTTTTATTTTGTCTTATAAACCTCAGTCCTGGCACTATCAAATGTATGAACCATCATGATTTGGATTTAAAGTAATGTTTTCAGAGAGATCCCACACTATTTCACTAGTAGGATAGTTAATTTGGATCTCCTAATATTTTAGGGTAATAATAACCTATTTATCTTGGTATTTATCTTGCTAGTGTAAATTCACAACTTTCAAAATATCAGTAATAGAAATAGCATCTCTATTGAGGATTTAAAAATATCTCTTCCTTCATAATTAGATAAAGATGAGAATAAGTTCTAATGCCTGAAAATTGTTCTACAAAACTGTATACATTCACCTACTTTCCTTAGACTCATGATAAGCACCCATAAATTTTCTGTAAATATTTTTATCATTTTCTTTTAAGAGTCCAATTAACATTGGCATTATCTGGATTTCATCATGCTTTGTAAAACTTAGGCTAAAATATATATATTTGCATAAATTTGGACTATAGTAAACCATGAAAATGGTTTAATACTCAACTATGCTGATAATTTATGCTAGAAAATTCTTTCAGTGTGATCATCAACCATTTTTATTGTATATGCAACCTGTCAAAAGTATTGCAGAGGTGCAGTGGGCATAATAGAAACAAATTATTTGAACACAGAATTTATTGATTCAACAAACATACATCTGAGCTTCCAATATGAACCTGATACTAGGGCATAAGGGTCAAGAAGAAAACCATGATCATGGGTTTCATAACATTAAAATTATATGGGAAGATATAGACTAAATAATGATTTTTTGTACCAAGAATGTTTCATTTGACAATGAAATTAATGAAAAAGAATCTCTTGATTAAAGACAGGATTTACATTTGCATATGGTAAAAAGATAAATAAATCTTTAATTCTAATTTAAATTGGTATGTTTAACAAGGACAAAAATACGTATATGTGCATAATTTATAATTTTTGAAAGCATACATGAAGTATTCAAAAAATAATCTTTTGAGAAAATTGAATTTTATCAGTCTTGACTCTTTTATATAAACAAATACTCTTTGAAGAGTTCCTTTCCAGTAACAAGGAACTAGGAAACTCTAGCCAACTCTTCTGTTGAATACATGTAGAGAGCAGAATAAATTATAAATTATAAAAGTACCAGGTGGAATTAAAGATCTGAGAGGTTTACTGGGTCAGGATCTGGAGAAGAAAAGAAACTCAGGGAGGTGGTTTCACTATTGCTTTGGTGGTGTTTGCTGATTTCTAAGAGGACATTTCACCAAGAAGCATTGCTTGGTGAAAACTTCATTCTTTGAATAGAGATGTCAAAGCATCCCCAACTAAAAGTAAATGTTAACTAGCAATAGAGATGTAATACCAGGTAAAACAACTTTGCATCCTAATCATTCCCATACCTAAAAATAGATAATGGCTAGTGCCCAAGCAACTAGCAGAAACAAATGTAAAAACTTTATGTAGGATTATTAAATCACCCTATGCTTTAATTTTTTTCTATAATTTTTTCCAAACACAAAATCTAGTATATGTTAGAAAACAACTAGATATGATAACATAGTATTTCCTGGATACAAATATATGGATACATATAATTACACATTATCCAAAACCATAGTATATATAATACCAAGAGTTAAGTGTAATGTATACTATGGAATTTGGGTGTTTATGATATGTCAATGTTGGCTCATCAATTGTAACAAATATATCACTCTGGTGGGTGATTTTGACAATGGGGAAGCTTATGAATGTTTAGGAGGGCAGGAGGTATAAGGGGAATATCTGTATCATCTTGATTTTGTTGTAAACCTGAAAACTCTGGAAAAATAAATTTGTAAAAAAATACAACATGGATACACAAGGAGATAAATAATATTAATGAAAATAAAAGAAAAAAAAACATGCCGACAGATACTCTAGATATTGGACTAAATTATACATATTTTCACTTAATTTGGGATATAAAATACAGGATTATGAATTTAGTTAGAAGAAATGAAGATTAAAAGAGAAGGGACAGGAAAGATTTGAAAGGAACCAAATTGAATTCTAGAACTGAATCATAGTTACCTAAGAACTCAACGGATATATACATACAATGAAATTAAAAATTAGTAAATTAAATTCTAAGGCAGAATAATATGTACATAATGAAACTACTTTTCCCCACTTACTTGTTTTTAGTCTAACTTTTCCCACTGTAAAATTAACTCTGAGTCTCAAGATCATGTCTCACTCACTCTGATTCACTGGTGT
Organism: Talpa occidentalis; assembly: GCF_014898055.3. Classification (NCBI taxonomy): domain Eukaryota; kingdom Metazoa; phylum Chordata; class Mammalia; order Eulipotyphla; family Talpidae; genus Talpa; species Talpa occidentalis. The sequence goes on along the minus strand of NW_023602073.1, from coordinate 121,801,910 downwards.
CTAGAAGAATTATTTGTACATAGTGGACACTCACTAAATAATAGTATATTAAATATTTGTTCAGAAAAGTTCATCTATCTAATAATTGCCACTGTAATACCTTGTTGGAGTTGGAGTTAGTACTGACTGAATGTGATTAGCTACACTGAATTTTTTTTTTTAATAATTCGTAACCAGTGAAGGAAGGGGGAAAAGGAAATAAAAGATATTGGAACTGGTGAGAAAGAAAAAGAGCTATGGTTATTCAAAGATAATATCAATATGAATGTACAATATCCAAAATAGCCTACATATAAATTGTTATAATCAAAAGGACATAAAATGCTCTAACCAAAGTAAAATTTGGTAAATTTAACATTAAGTATAAGAAATTCTGTTCCACAATAGACATCATCAGACACTATTTACATGCAAAACACCGAATGGGAGAAAATGGTGGTCTAACTAGTAAGGGGTTCATCACCAGAACTCAAGAAAATGATAATAACTTAATAGAAAAATAAGAAAATGATAATAACTTAATAGAAAAGTAATCAAGAGAATTCACAAAATAAAGATACTCAAGTTATCAAGACAGGTATAGAAAAATATTCAAAATCACTTGTGATCAGGACAATCAAATAAATCAAAAGGAAATTCCATAACATCTCCTCCAAGAAGAATATATAGTAAAGAGAAGTCTCATCATCAAATAGTGTTGGAAAAACTCCACAGCCATGTGCAAAAGAATGAACCAGACTGCTATCTCAGGAAAAATACATAGTTACACAAAATATACAAAATGCACAAAAAAATAATTCAAAACAGATAAAGCTTTGGATGTTAAGACCTAAAATTATACAATAAATAGAAGAAAATACGGGCAGAACAACCTGCAACATTGTCATCAGTGGTCTTGTAGGGAAATCAACTACAATGGCAACGGAAACAAAAGCAAAAATAAACAAATGGGACTATATCAAACCAAAAAGCTACTGTGTGATGAATGAAACTATCATTAAAACAAAAGACACTTTAGTGAATAGGAGAAAATATCTGCATATCATACATGCAAAGGGCTAATATTCAAGATTTACAAAGTACAACAAAAAGAAAAGAAAAAGCCCAGTCAATAAATAGAAGAGATAATGTTTCTCCAAAAATTATATACAAACGGTGAACAGATACATGAAAAAAGAAAAACCATCATAACTTATCATTGGGGACAAAAGCACACTGAGATAACAGCTCACACCCATGAGAAAGGTCCCTGTTAAAAAGACCTGAAAACAACAAGTGCTGGCAAAGGTGTGAAGGAAAAGGAACCCTTATGGGATGTTGGTAGGGATGTAGACTGTTCAGTCCCCATGAAAAATGTATGGAGGTTTCCCAAATATTTAAGACAGATCTACCCTGTGATGCAGCAATTCCACTCTCAAGTATCTATCCAAAGAACACAGCAACACTGATTTGAAGGGATATATGCACTCCTATGTTCCTTACAATACTATTGACAATACTCAAGATGTGGAAACACTTAAGTGCTTTTGGGCAGGTGAGTCAATAAAGAAGATGTGTCATATATACACAATGGAATACTACTTAACTGTAAAAAATGATAAAATATTCCCATTTATGACAACAGGTATGGAACTGGAGGGGATGATGCCAAGCAAAGTAAGTCAGAACAAGAAAGACAAAGAGTAGACAATTTTATTCATATGTAGTATAAACAAAACAAAGGAATAGACAAATCTGAGTTAAAAAAAAAAAAACAACTAGAAATTTGACTATAGAATTGAGGCTACCAGAATGGGAGAATGGGGGTTGTGGTTCAAAGGGAGTCCAATGGACTGTGGTGAGGATTACAGTTGCTTTAGTGGTGGGTGTGGTAATGTACATCTAAAGAGGTGTGACCTATAATCCCAAATCATATACAGTGTTGTAATAGAATGACAGAATGACTAGTAAATTCTTTGTCAGGGGCCTCCCCGGTGGCACAGCGGTTGAGTGCTGGGTTGCAAAGATGCTGGCAGCTTCTGCAGCACCGGTTCGATCCCCACCCACATGACGCGCAGACCTCTCCTGCTGCCCGCTGCTCCCCTCAGCAGTGTACTTTGTCAGTCTGCCTGCTCTGCTCTCCACCCTGACTCTGGTGAATTCTCTCACCCTCCGGCACTTCTGACTGTACCCAGTGCTTGTATAAATAAATAAATAAAACTTTAAAAAAAAAAAAAAGAATGGTCTTTGTCACAAGCACTGAACTCTACTGTTATACCACAAAAGCAATCACAGACAACAGGCAAATGAATGGGCATGGCTGTGTCATAAAATAACCTTATTTTTATATTTTTTATAGTAAGGAAGATTTTGTTTTATATTTTTGTTAAGGTAATATTGTTTTATATCACTTCATATGATTCACTAGAGGATCCCGCATCTTTAGGTGTATGTTACCCAAAAATTTTACCTTTAATATTGGTTGCAGAGCAGATTTGAACAGTGAACCATGATCTTTGGACACCAATGTAGATAGCATAAATGTATGTGTTGCTTGTTGCAGTGTAAATTGTTATAATTTATTATTATCATCTTTTAAATTATCCACAGAAATGTGTACAGAAACATGTCCTGAGAGAGAGGTCCAAGAAACAAAGAAATTAACTAAATAAAACAGAAATAAGGTTTTAGACTCTAAAACTAAATTAGTGGTTACTAATTTAGGGAGGTGGGTAAATTGGATAAAAGGATAGAATACATAGTGAAGGGAAGAATTGAGCTTTAATGGTGAAACTTAATGTAGTAATCACAGACGTTGATTTAAAATGATACACACCTGAAGTATATGTCATGCTGCAATGCTACTTTATGAAAAGGTTATACAAAATAAATAACTTAAAAAGAAGGTATTGTTGGTTAGAAAGAAGGAATTGAAATGTCTCAAACACCTAATAACAGCAAAAGGGATACATGTGCGGTAATATATTCACAATGAAATATTTTATAGCATTAAGAGGGAATGCACCTGAATTGACTCAAACACATATAATGTTATTTGAAAAAAAGTAAGCTGTCATCAAAAACCTATCTTTTCTATTAAAAATTTATATAAATGTGTTTAGTAAAACTATAGTGTTTAGTAATGCTTAGTTTATATAAAATTTTAATAAAAACACATAAAAGTCAGGATATTGGTGGAAAGATTGACAGCAGGCATATGGAAGGGTTCTGAGATGATATCTACATTCCATTTCTTGGCCTGGATGGTTTCACCCAAGAATTTGCTTTGTTTTGTGAACATATGCATATTTTATTTCAGTGCTACATTTTAAAGGAAATATAATTTTTAAAATGGGATGTTAGGATTTCCTTTTTCTTTTCTGAATCAGAAAGATATGAGTATCCATATAAGGCTGACTTGAAGAACAACAGACACCCAAATTAGGAAGTTTCCTTCCCTACAAGAATATTGAGTACTGCAGCCTGGGCCAAATTTACAGCAAGCCAAGTATTTTTCTCTTGTGATTATCTCAAGCCAAGTAACAGAATCTTAAATAAAACATTTATAATGCAGTTCATTTTCCCAATTTTTCCATCTTTACTATGCATTTTGTTTAATATTTGGAGGAGTCATTGGTCCCATAAAAAAATTGTTTTGCACCAGTGAACACTGTAGTGCTGCATTTATTTAGCTCAGTTGTTCTTAGCCCTGATTACATATTAAAATCAGCTGGCAACTCAACCAGTCAGCTCCACCCTCTCTCCCCTAGCCCCCCCAAAAAAATATAGTTGAGACTAACTAAATTAGGCTTTCTTAGGGTGTGGCCCAGGCATTTTTAAAGTTTCCCAGGCAATTCCTATATGTGGCAGGTTTGAGAAGAAAACCTGTCTGATGCCCCCCACAGAAGTGTGTATAATTAAGTCAGAAATGTTCATTTTGCCTCAGTGTAGTCAGTCAAAAAATAATTGCTCTGATAAAGGCATATTTATTTCACATAATCTCCAGCTTTCTATCAAATTTGGGAAGAGTTCTTTTTCTAAAGAGTTCTTTTTCAAATTAAAAAAAAAACTTTCTCTTCCTTTGAAAATATGATTTATTCACTCATAAAGAGTAAAATAATCAAAATGATTATAATTCACTGATTCTTGCTAACGATTTCTCATTAATTTGGCTCCAGTATGCTGTTTGAGTTTTCCCAATGACCCCTTCATTTGTCAGAGTAGATTTTATAAAGAAGATATCATTAATTGTACCTAATACTTGCCCAAAGTCTGCTATTCTTTTGATTCTGCCTCCCTTTTCACTAAGAAATCTCCATATATACATTGTACTTAATCAGACAGATACTATGACAGTCAAAGCTTGCCAAGATTTACAGTGTATTTCTGGAAGGCTGTGCTTGCCTGGCCCTTTGTCCCCCACCCTCACTACCCAAATGCTTCTTCTACCCTCTGAACACCTGTGTGGAGCTGTCCTGAGCGCTTTCACCCATATATAAAAGCTAAATAGCAATGATTTCACCCGAACTTAATTTCACTAAAAGGTTTTATGTGTTGCTGCAACTTTCTTTGCAAACATTACAACACTTTTTTTTTTTTTAATGCATCATATAGATCTAGATAATGCCACTTGAACATAGAGGAAGATAATCCAGTAAAGAAGATCCAAGGGTCCCCAAGAAAATTACTTAACTTTTAGGGAAATCAATACCACTAAGTGAGCTGCAACCTGTCCCTAAACAGAGATCTGCCAGGTCTCACAGATTTGAAGCTTAAAGACATCCAAAACCTAAAACAGCAACGCTTTTTAAAATGAAGTCAAAAGAAAAGCTGCTTTCCAGAAATTGAAAACAACCTACCAGGATAATTTTTTAACAGTTTCCCCTCAAGAGCTCAGCAAATACTAAGTGACACAGACTTAAAAGCCCATTCTATCAGCCTTTTTACTTTTTCTGTGCTTCGTATATCAGATGAATCAACTAGTAGACTTGAATGACTTTTCCATTCTATTTATTACCAACTAGAGCATCCTAATTCATTCAAAACATCACACTTAAATCTGCAGTTTTAAAATGCTCCTATAAGCCATTTCTTCATTGTACTGCCTTTAATGTTCAGAATACACTTACTTGTTCAAAACACTGTTAAGGCTTTCCTAAGACCAAGAGTGAAGTACAGACACTTGAGATACAAATATGAGTATGCAAAGCAGGTCTCAATAAACTCACCCCAACTTACTGTCCACACAGTCTTTCATTCTAAGCTTATCACACCCTCTATCCATCTACTTGTCTGATTTTTGCTTACCTACCTCAGGTTTTTCCATTTTGGGGCCTTTTTCAAATCTTCCCTTCAGCTCAGTCTATTTAGTTCTCACTCTAAGGTGGTCTTTTGATGGAAACAAAATGGAGACCAACATTCAAGAGAATCACTTGGAATTTAAATACTGTGAATTGGACTCAGGTATCTTCAATTTAAAGCAATTCCCCGGGTTAATTTAAAGCACAATACATTCTGAGAATGTAGCTTGAACACTTCAGGTCTTTCTTCTTTCAATGAAGTTAGTAGAAGTTAAAAAATAAGATAATAATAAAGAGTATTTAAATTCTGACTCTACATTTTAAAAACAGTTTGACTTTGAGAAATCTTCCTGAACCACGTTTCCTGGTTTGAAAGGGAGATAATAACACCTGTCTATCTGACATGCTTGTTTTATGAATCAGTGGAAAATTTTCCATGAGAAAACAATTTGAAATGTATACAATGTGAGGTTTTCAATTCTTCCCAAACCTCCACCCTCCCAATTTCAGTACCCAGCCTACTTTTATTTAACATATTAATTCAAATTCTTGGATATTAATTCAAATTCTTGGATTAATTCAAATTCTTGGATGTAAAGCTGGTCACAAAGAATAACCTTTTTTTGTCTCAGTATTTCAATCCACAAAATAAGAATAAAAGCAGTATTTATTATTAAATGAAACAAAGCACCTAAAACAATGGAGATAATGCCATAGCTATTATCAAGAGTCATTATCACTGTTGCTCTTAGAAATTATTATTGATAAGCAGTGAATAATGTCTAGATTAACTTTTACCATTAAGTTCTTTAGAAAAAAAGAATTATCATTAATTGTTGACAAGTTACAATTATATTTATTTATATTATTTAAATTATAATGCATTTTATCCAAACTCTTCCTAAGTTAATTCTTAAACAAAATTTCAAAGGAAGAACACAATATTGTAAATGTGAAAACCAACTTAGTTTTCTTTATTCCACTAATTTAGAATTATATTGAGAAATACAATATGTAATTATCACAGAGACGTGAATAAAAAGACCCACATTTATTTTCTGAAAACTCTTGACAGTATCAACATACTGTTAATAATATGATCAGCTATTTCTAATCTAGATAGGGAATGGCATTAATCTATAATGCATTTCAGTATTTTTACCACAACTTGTAAAATAATGAAGTTCAAATGTTGTTATGGCAACTAATACTTGCAGTCATGCTTGACTGCCTTAAAGAATCTGGGTGACTTTACAGTGGTGTGGTGTGGTGTGGTGTGGTGGCATGCATCTGAAGAAATATGAACCTATACCTCTGAATCATATACAGTGTGGAAACCAATGTCACCTCAATAAAAATAAGTTAAATAAAAAATAACTTTTTAAAAATTAAATTTCTTTTTATGTAACATTTACGTCATTGTGAGAATGCCACCATTGATCCTGTCCCTGAGGGAAGCAACTTTCTAAATTATCTCTGATTCCTCATTCTCCTCCCACATACAATTCTAACTCAACAGTTCTAATAGCTATTCTTCCTTTTCATTTCTGAAAATTTGTAAAGACCTCTGGCCTGAATCACTGACATATTCCATCTCAGCAGCTCCGCTTCTAAACCTTCTCTCATCTCATTAAATCAATATGACATGACTAAAATCAAATTTCTGATTCACTATTCTATTTTATTAAAATTATTCCCCTTAAATCTCTCCACTAGTCAGCCAACACCCTTTCATCAAATTCAGGTAACAAGCCTTTTCCAACCTCATTGCATTTCATTACAAAATCATATTTCTCCAGTATCTTTTTTATTCTCAGCCCTTTCTTTGCTCTAGAACATATTCTTTATATTTGTGTTTTATCATTTTTTCTCATGTTTCATTCTATCATTTGCAATTTATATTGCATGTTCCTCTTGACCCTAAATGGCACACAGTGTATCTATTACAAACTACTGTGAGATATATATTGTTTTCTTTAGAATGGTAAAGTTCCTCTAACCTCCTTGGTTTAATTCCTTAAAGTTCTAGAGAGCAAAACAGTAGTGCCTTCTTACTGAACTGGGCCATGTGGAAATGTATAGAAGACAAACTACCATAGACTCCAGTTAGAATGTAAGCTCCTGTAGGCAATTTAGTCTATTTTGTTCATTGCTATACCCTGAGAGCCTAGAGATTCAGCCAATAAATATTTTTTTTTTAATTTTTTATTTATTTATTTTTTTTAAATATTAAATTTTATTTTTATTTTCCCATACAATTGCAAACGCCCCATTCTGACCCCAATCCTTCCCCTCCCGCCCCCCGCCCCCAAAAAGTGTCTCTGGTTCATAGTTTTTTGTTGATTTTGATTTTCACTTTCTTATATTCATTTTCCTGGTCCCTTATTTAAGTTTTCTAGATTCCTGCTATGAGTGAGACCATCCGGTATTTTTCTTTTTCTTTTTGGCTTATTTCGCTGAGCATGATCCCTTCCAGTGCCATCCATGTTGCTGCAAATTGCATGTGTTTATCTTTTTTGAATGCTGAGTAATATTCCATGGTATATATGTACCACATCTTCTTGATCCAGTCATCTATTTTTGGGCATTTGGGTTGTTTCCAAAGCTTAGCTATTGTAAACAGTGCTGCTATAAACATAGGAGTGCAGGTGCTCTTTGGAATTGATGTTTCTGTGTCCTTTGGGTAAATACCTAGGAGTGGAATTGCTGGATCATATGGAAGCTCTATGTTTAGTAGGTCCAGAAATCTCCACACAGCTCTCCATAGTGGTTGGACCAGTTTGCACTCCCACCAAGAGTGCACAAGAGTTCCTTTTTCTCCACATCCTCGCCAACATTTGTTGTTGCTAGTTTTTTTAATATGTGCCATTCTCACTGGTGTGAGATGGTATCTCATGGTAGTTTTGATTTGCATTTCCCTGATGACAAGTGATGTTGAACATTTTTTCATATGTCTGTTGGCCATTTGCATTTCCTCTTCAGAGAAGTTTCTTTTTAGCTCTTCTGCCCATTTTTTGACTGGATTATTTTCTTTGTTGTTGCTGAGTCTCATCAGCTCTTTGCAGATTTTGTGATCAGTCCTTTATCATTAGTGTTGGGTGCAAAAATGTTCTCCCAGTTGGTGGGGTTTCTCTTTGTTTTGTTATTGTCTCTTTTGCTGTGCAGAAGCTCTTTAATTTGATGTAGTCCCAGCTGTTTATCTTTCTCTTCACTATCACTGCTTTGGGTGATGTGTCTGTAAAGATGTCTTTGATGTGCAAATCCCGTAGTGTTTCGCCTATATGTCCTTCTATGTATTTTATGGTTCCAGGTCTTATGTCTAGTTCTTTAATCCATTTTGAGTTGATTTTTGTGTATGGTGTGAGGTAGTGGTCAAGCTTCATTCTTTTGCATGTAGCGACCCAGTTTTCCCAGCACCATTTATTGAACAAACTTTCTTTGCTCCAATGCATAGTCTTTGCTCCTTTGTCAAAGATTAGTTGACCATAAATCTGTGGGTTTATTCTGGATTTTCTATTCGATTCCATTGGTCTGTATGTCTGTTCTTGTTCCAATACCATGCAGTTTTGATGATTATGGCTTTGTAGTATAGTTTGAAGTCTGGGAGTGTGATGCCTCCATTTCCTTCTTTTTTTTTCAGTAGAGCTTTGGCTATTCGGGGTTTTTGGTGATTCCATATGAATTTCATCAATAATTGTTCTATTTCTTTGAAGAATGACATTAAGATTTTGATTGGAATAGCATTGAATCTGTATATTGCTTTTGGTAGGATGGCCATTTTAATAACGTTTATTCTTCCAATCCATGAGCAGGGGATGTCTTTCCATTTCTTTGTGTCTTCTTCTATTTCTTTTAACAGTGTTTTATAGTTTTCTTTGTATAGGTCCTTTACCTCTTTTGTTAGATTTATTCCCAAATATTTGATTTTTTTGTTTCGATAATAAAAGGGGTGGTTTTTTTGATTTCTTCTTCTTCAGATTTATTGTTTGTGTATAGGAAGGGTACTGACTTTTGCATGTTGATTTTGTATCCTCCCACTTTACTGAACTGATTGATGAGTTGAATTAGTTTTTCTGTGGAGTTTTTGGGGTTCTCTATGTATATTATCATATCATCTGCAAATAGTGATAGTTTGACTTCTTCTTTTCCTATTTGGATTCCTTGGATGTCTTTCTCTTGTCTTATTGCTCTGGCTAGGACTTCCAGTATTATATTGAAAAGCAGTGGTGAGAGTGGACATCCTTGTCTTGTTCCAGATCTTAATGGAATTGCTTTCAGCTTTTCACCATTGAGAATGATACTGGCTGTTGGCTTGTCATAGATGGCCTTTATGATGTTGAGGTATGTTCCTTGTATCCCAAGAATTTCAAGGGCTTTTATCATGAATGGGTGTTGCACTTTGTCGAAAGCTTTCTCAGCATCTATTGATATTATCATATGGTTTTTATATTTCTTTTTGTTGATGTGTTGGATAACGTTGATTGATTTTCGGATGTTAAACCATCCTTGTGCCCCTGGAATGAATCCAACTTGGTCATGGTGAATTATCTTATGGATACATTGTTGGATTCTGATAGCTAAAATTTTATTGAGGATTTTTGCATCAGTGTTCATTAGGGAGATTGGCCTATAGTTTTCCTTTTTTGTGTTGTCCTTATTCGGTTTTGGTATTAGTGTAATATTGGCTTCATAGAATGTGTTTGGTATTGTCCCTTCCTTCTCAATTTTTTGGAAGAGTTTGTGAAGGATAGGCACTAATTCGTCTCTGAATGTTTGGTAGAATTCATTTGTAAATCCATCAGGTCCTGGGCTTTTGTTTTGGGGAGGTTTTTAATTACCATTTCAATTTTGCTGCTTGTAATTGGTCTGTTTAGGTGTTCTATTTCTTCTTTATCTAGCTTTGGGTGATTGTAGAGTTGTAGGAATTTGTCCATCTCCTCTAGATTGTTGAACTTGTTTCCATATAACTGTTCATAGTAGTTACTGATTATTCTTCTGATTTCTGCTGTGTCCGTTGTGATTTCTCCTCTTTCATTTATGATTCTGTGTATTTGTGCTTTCTCCCTTTTTTCCTTTGTGAGCCTGGCTAGGGGTTTGTCTATTTTATTTATTTTTTCAAAGAACCAGCTCTTGGTTTCATTGATCTTTTGGATTGTTTTTTTAGTTTCAATTTCATTTATTTCTGCTTTGGTTTTTATTATTTCTTTTCTTCTACTGGTTCTGGGGTTTTTTTGTTGTTCTTTTTCTAGATCTTTGAGCTTCGAGATTAGGTTGTTTCTTTGAGTTCTTTCTTGTTTTTTGATGTGAGCTTCTATTGCTATATATTTTCCTCTTATTACTGCTTTTGCTGCATCCCATACATTTAGGATATTGGTGTCCTCCTTGTCATTCAATTCAAAGAATTTTTAATTTCTTCTTTGATCTCCTCGTTAGTCCAGTGGTCTTCCAGTAGTGTGGCTTTTAATCTCCATGAGGATAGTTCCTTGCCTTCTTTTTATGATTTATTTCTAGTTTGATGCCTTCGTGGTCAGAAAAGATGGTTGGTATGATTTCAATCTTGGTGTATCTGTTGATGTTTGTCTTGTGCCCCAGTATGTGATCGATCCTGGAGAATGATCCGTGCGCGCTTGAGAAAAATGTGTACTCCGTTTTTTTTGGGTTTAGTGTTCTATAGATGTCTGTTAAGCCCAAATGCTCTAGGTCCTTATTTAGAGCTTTAGTTTCTTTACTTATTTTTTGTCTTGTTGATCTATCCATTGTTGATAGTGGTGTGTTGAAGTCTCCCACTACATATGTGTTTTCTCTGATGTCTGTTTTCAGAGAGGACAACAGTTGTCTGATATATTTTGGTGCTCTTTCGTTTGGTGAGTATATGTTAATGAGTGTTATTTCTTCTTGAAGTATTGTCCCCTTAATCATAATGTAGTGACCATTGGGGTCTCTTTTTATTTTTTTGAGTTTGAAGTCTGTTTTATCTGATATAAGTATAGCTGTTCCTGCTTTCTTTTTTGGCCCATTTGCTTGTAGGATTGTTTTCCATCCTTTGACTTTGAGCCTATTTTTATCTTTTGTAGCTAAATGTGTTTCCTGGAGACAGCAAAAGGTTGGGTTTTGTTTCTTAATCCAGGCTGCAACTCTGTGTCTTTTTATTGAAGAGTTTAGTCCATTTACATTTAGAGTTAATATTGATATGTTAGCATCTGTATTTGCCATTATGTTTGTCTTTCCTTTGATTTTATTTATTTATTCTTTTAATAACTTTTTTTTTTTTTTGGTCTTCTTTCGTTGTTATTCGTCCCTCTGAGTTCTGGCTTTAGGATTCCTTGTAGTATTTTTTGGAGTGGGGGTTTAGTCGCAATGAAATTCCGGAGTTTCTCTTTGTCTGGGAAGGTCCATATTCTTTCTTCATGGAGGAAAGAGAGCTTTGCGGGATAGAGTATTCTTGGTTGGCATCTGTTTTCTTGGAGTCTGTTGACTATGTCCCTCCACTCTCTCCTTGCCCGTAGTGTTTCTTCAGAGAAGTCTGATGTCAGCCTGATTGGTTTTCCTTTGAATGTTATCTGTTTCTTCCCTCTTGTCAGCTTCATTATTTTTTCCTTGTCCTGGATTCTTGGGAGCTTTACTATTATGTGTCTTGCTGTGTTTTTCCTTTCGTCGTGGAAGTTTGGTGTTCTTCTTGCTTCTTGTATATCAATTTTCAGCTCCTTCTTCTCATTTGGGAAGTTCTCTTCAATTATATCCATGAATATTTTCTCTGTTCCTACATCTCTCTCCTCTCCTTCTGGAATTCCTATAACTCTTATTTTCCTTCCTCATGGAGTCAGATAGTTCCCGAAGTCTTTCTTCATTCTTTTTCCTTCGTACTTCTCTTTCCTTTTCTGTTTTGGTTCTTTTTATTTCTGTGTCTTCAAGATTACTTATTCGTTCTTCCATTTCATCTATTCTGCTTTCATTGCTTTTCCCAGAGTTCTTCAGTTCTTCCATTAATTCTTTGATCTCCTGCATTTCTCTTACTTCCCTCTTTAGGGACTCAATTTCCTTCTTCTGATCTATCACTTTTTTAATCATGGCAATTTTAAATTCTCTTTCTGGAAGGCTCAGAAGTTCTTCCAAGTTGCTGTCGTTGCAATCTGGTGAGTGGTTTTCTTTTTGTGGTGTGCTTCTTTCCTGAGGAGTTTTTAGGTTGCGTGTGGTTCTTCTACTCCCTACTGTCTGTTTTCTAATTTGTCGTATGCGTTGGGACACTGTGTTGCTCGGACTGACTGGCATCTTGGGTGAACTTCTCCGCTCCCCTCTGGCTCTTCCAGGAGCCATCTCTGTCTTCTGGGGGAGCTTTCTGCTGGTTTTAGGCAGTTTTTACTGAAGAAATGCCCTGTTCTCAAATGGCGAAGCGGGATGCAGTCCCTGCGCCTCCGGTTTCAGGCACACTCTTCTGCGCACCCGGTCTGCCCCGGACGTGGGTGCCTGCTCCCTCTGTGGGCTCAGACTGCTGGTCGGAAGGGGCCTGGCGTGGAATAACTTCCCGGCTGGCCACTGGGTCCTCCAGAAACCTTCTGCCCTTTTCAAGCAGTCTTAAGAAATGTCCTGTTTTATAGGGTGTTAGTGACTTTTTTTTCCTGGTTGCTAGGTGGCGCCAGAGATCTCTCCTATTGTCCTTGGGGGCTGTTTTTCGCCTCCCCCACCCCGTGGGACAGAGAACAGAGCGGAATGGTAGGGTACACCTCAACAGCTTTGGGGTGCTGTGTCTGCCTTGTGCCCCATCGTTGTGGAGAACCCACGCCCCGAATTTTCGTGCCCCGGGTCTCAGTTCAAAGCCCTCAGTTCCAGGACGCGGGCTGTAGCCCAGTTCAGTGGCGCGGGAATGGCGCCTTTTGCACAGCTCCCGTGCCTGGGCGCCTGGTTCCTGCTCACTCAGGGAGGGACCTTCACCTCAGTGAGGACCTCCGCGCGTCTCCCCGCAAGCCTAGGTCGTCTCCCCACAAGCCTAGGTCGCAGGCGCGGGGACCTGGGCAGCCGCGATCCAGGTCTGCACTTGCTTTTCAAGCGCGCCGCTTTTCCGCGCAAGCTTACTGGCAGCCCGGGCTGTGTGCGCGTCTCCGGGGGTCTTTGTTCTTCTCTAATGGCGCCCGGAGCCGTTCGCTCACCGCCGCGGCGGATCCTGCAGGGTTCGCCTCAGCTCCCGTTCACGGGGTGTGGTGGCTGCAATAGTTCCTTTCCACGCACAGTCCCGCTTGCTGCCTCGTTTGTTTTTGTGGGCCGTTTTGGTTTGTTCCAATAAATATTTTTGAAACACAGCATGTATAAAGCAACAAGTGTATTCTCACAAGATTAGTCCATATTCATTATACAGAGATCGGTACAGAACATGTGACAATATTTTTACCATGACAAGAGGGGTCTCCGGGATCTCCCTTACAAGGACTAGTCCCATTGCTCAGGTTCTGCCTTCACGAATAATTAAATCCCATGGTCCATACCTCCAAGTGTCTTCACTAGGGACTAAATTTAAACATAGGAATTTTGGAGGGATACATCTTAGTTTCAGAGATGTTTAATTTTACATTTCTATATTTCATGTGCCAAATATTGGCTGTGGCCAAGATATTTATCTAAGGTCTCCATGATATTTATTTGAGGTCTCCATGAGCATCATAATTTCATTAACTACATATCAGTTCTCCTGAGTCTCCCATCTGCTAACTGCAGATCTTGGAACTTAAATATCTATAATCAAACATGCCAATTCCTTATAATAAATCTCTTTTTGGATGGATGGACAGATAGAGATATAGATGTAACTATAGATAAACAGGAAAAGATATAGCTCTTTGAGTTTTCTCTTTTAGTTCATTGTTTACTTATAGGAACATCTTAGACCTGAGACTTAACAAGCATAGACTTCAGTTCCTTCTCTGCTAGCTAGAAAAAAAACTTAGTCTACTGAATTTACCTTTGTTGGCCTCATTTCCTATTTTATAAAGTGGGCAAATAATATCTGCCTTCCAGGTATATGGCAAGAATTAAATGAAATAATGCACAGAACTCTCACTGGGTGGCATATAATGGGCACATTAAAAATGGTCCTAACTGTTATTATACAGCTATTCCGTAGAGTCATTATGTGTGTGCGATTAACACTGGATCAGGGGTAGAAACTAAAGGAGTGACTTGCTGGGTGTAGGGTGTTTGGAGTGCAATGCAGTTTGGGGCTTGACTTGGCTCTAGTATCTGTTAGTATCTGGTATTTCATTATGATTTATTCTTTTACTGACTTGTAGCAATAAAATTCTTTTCAGCACTATTAAGTTTTGTATTTGAATTTTAGCAATACACTGAATAACTTTTTTATCTCAATTTTATAAAGAATCTATAATTTTAGAAAGGAAAATGACTTGTCCATTAGGTGTAACTTAGATTAGAAACCAGATTTGATTCTAGAATTTTTCTGATGCTAATTGTAGATTTAGAATCTTCTAATCTGAGACCCACAGTCTTGTTAAAATATACATATCACTTATGAGAGATTACATGGTATATTTCCAAAAAGAAATATTCTATAAATGAAATGAAATGAAGAATTATTCTCATCAACTCAGAGTTGCATCCTGCATATTGCACTTTTATGTAGCAGTGTAGCAGAGAGGTTTATGAATGTCTGTGTTATAAGGACAAGTGTATGTTAATTTCATATGCCTAATTTCTATTTTTTTAAATATTTATTTACTTATACACACAGAACTGGGGTACAGGCCAGAGGTGTGGGGGGTAAGAGCATTCACCAGAGACAGAGTGGGGAACAGAACAGGCAGATTGACTGAAACACACTGCTGAGGGGAGTAGCAGGTGAGTCAGGAGAGGTCTGCTGTGCCATGTGGGTAGCTGAAGTGGCTGCGAATAGCTTCACAGGCTATATTTTAACCCCTTATGCCAGCAGGGAGGCCCTGACTAATTTCTATTGCTCAAGTGAGGGAGTCAAAGTGAGACTGGATTTCCATACTGTTAGCTCCAAAGATACTCTACTGTCACAACTGTTTACAAATTCTTGGTTTTATTTACTTAATTGGAAACCTGACAGAGCAAGATCCAAAAGAAAAGGAACACAGATCCAACTTTTTAGGGCATGGAGAATTAAGGAAAAACTAGGAGCATAGCATCCTTACTAGGTGACTAACAAGAACAGAGAACCTATTTTGCATGAGATAAGACCTTCAGTCTTCCACTGAGTAATTTTAAAATTCTGCTAAGTTTCTGTCATTTCTCTCCAATGGAGCATCTTTTAAAGTGTTCTACTTTTCAAAAATCAATAGAAGGAAGAATTGCATTCTCTTCTATCATAAATATATCATTTCCATGTGATTGGAACAAAGCCATGAAAAAACCAACTGGAGTAAGCTTGCTTTGACAGTTTTTCAAGTGGTAACTGCTATAATCAAGCACAACCCTGACCTCTTCAGCTCAGGGCAAAAGAAGTATTTTTCACTATGGCCTCTGCTGGAAAAGCCCTCTCCTGATCTTTCTAGAACTAAAAAATCAATCTCCACTTCACTTATGATTTGTACAGCCTTCAGGGTCACTTTTGGTCAATTTATTCTTCTGTGTTTATAGCTAAGAAGTAAAGGAGGAATCAAAAAACATCACAAAAGGTATTCATTTATTAATTTAGCAAATAATTGTTGAGAATTTACTATGTAGACAGCATTATATTAGGTGTTGGACACTATGTTGTAAAGTGAAGGGGACCTCACAAAGTTTATAGTCTATATGAACTATAATTCTAAGAATTCAGGTGCCCCGAATGAAGTCTAATTATTTAAAAATTAATTAGAAATCAAAAAAGATCCTGAAGTGCATTTTTAAGTTTTTAAAATACTTTAAATTCTAAAAAAAAAAAAAAAAGATGCGATAGTGAAGTAACAAAAAAACACAGATACCATTCAGACACACTGCCCTGAGTTAAGACCGCACAAAAAAGTACAGATGTTCAATGAACTTACTGTATCCAGTCAATTGGCTGTTTGACACCAATGAATCAGATAGACTTTATTTTACCAGTAGAGTCTAGTTTCATAGAAAAAAAAATCACAAATGTTGGATTGCTAAACGGAAAGTAATAACCAACAAAATTCATTAAAATCTCTCTCTGACTTAGATGGTGGAAAGGATAGCAGGTTGGGGATAAGGATGTTGATCAAAGGGTTCATAAAATCACAAGTTTAAGTTTTGGCCATAATCTGTGCAGCACCCAAAGTAATCTATTAAAAAAAGACTCAATATTTTTCTTCCTCTGGGAATACTGAGTTGAAACTAAGAACTCTGAATCCTAGAAGACAACTTGAAAAATTATGTTTTTTTTTAATTATAAATTTTATTTTTATATTCCCTATACAATTGCAACCCCCTTATTTTGACCCCAATCCCTCCCCTCCCGCCCCCTACCCCCCATAGAGTATCTCTGGTTCATAGTTTTTTGTTGATTTTGATTTTGAAAAATTATGTTTCAAGTTAGACTATGTAGTCACTGAGGGAGTGACTCAATGGTGAGTTCTCTTGAATTTGAAGAGACAAGGAAGCAGAAGTGATTTCAGAGTCTATTGTTCTGCAAAGACATATGCTCCCAAGTGTTAAAGAGCTCCCTTGTTCACTGAGCAAATATTTATTGAGTAGCTACTCTATGTCAGGCCCTGGTAAACAAGACAGGCACAGTCCTGGACTTTAAAAGGTCACGTCATTCCAAATTGCCATTGACAGATTTAAAAAACAAAAGGCCAAAAGGACAGAATGATTACAGATACCAGCTAACCCTTTTGCCCACACGTATAAACACCACCTCATCAGCACACAGGTCTATTTGTGTGACAAGAATAATTTTTAGAACATTAACCCTTATTGCAGTCTGCATCTAAGCTGGAGTTTTAATTGATACTACTTAGTTATTGCAAAGGAGTTCTTTATTTCATGGAAACCAGGGAAAGAAAGTGAAAATTTTTCTCAAAATTATTATAATAACTGAGAAGAATTTTTAATGAAATACCCCTAAATTTCTACTCATGTATATCCAACTTTGGGGTTGTGATATAAAATATGGAGCAGGTTTCCAAAAATCTCCATCTGCAGATGGTGTCTCTTCTGTATGGAACAGAGAAGCCAGATCTACTGTTTAGATATCATATGAAAAAATAACAAGTCAGCCTTCTACTTAGTTCGTGTTTCTCAGGCAGAATAATGTTCTGACTCAGTTAACTTGTCTTCAAGGCTGATCTACAGTCTGTTTGCTCCAACTTGCCTAAGTGTTAGAATTTTGAAATACTTCTAGTTAGGATAGTACTGGTCCAAGCTCCCTGAGTGCTGCCCCTCTGTCCTGATTCCTAAGGGGCCTTCTCCCACTCCTTCTCAAGACCCCACAACTATAATTTTACACTTTGCACAACAAAGGGTTCCTGGGATCTTACTTCCTTTGCTCCTCTTGTCTTCAGTTCTGACTCTTCTGCGTTCAAGCCATATCATTAGTATGCGTTTTGAATATTAACCCTATCTCAAGTAAGGAAAAATCATTAAAATCTCTTTCTTCAGCCTGAGGTTAAAAAAGTTAATGAAAGGTAATCTCCTACCCATTCAGGTATGAGTATTTTTTTAAAGATTTGTTTATTTATTTATTTATACAAGAACTGGGGTGCAGGCCAGAGGTGCAGGGGGTGAAAGGATTCACCAGAGACAGAGTGGGGAACAGAACAGGCAGACTGACTGAAATACACAGCTGAGGGGAGCAGTGGATGAGACAGGAGAGTTCTGCTGTGCCATGTGGGTTAGCTCCCTGCCTGGAGATAGGAGATCGAACATGGAACTAGTGCTGCAGTGGCTGTGGATTCCTTCACAGTGCTGTGGCTTAACCCCTTATGCGACCAGGGAGGTCCTCAGCTATGAGTTTTTGATATGACTGCTTTTAGGGGACAGAACTAGAGTAAAAACTTTGCAATGGTAGCACAGATATAAAAACATTATACATTTTCAGAGCTTTGGGGTATTTTCTAGGTCTATTGCAGTTGACCCTATATCCATCCTTCAGGCTGAGGTTGTCAGCATAAGCCAAGCCTTCAAATGTCTTCAGGGAGTGAGAGATGGAGGCCCACATGCAGTTTGTGTGTGGTCCAAGAATATTTGTTACTATGACTTCTCTGTATAAATATCTACCTATGAGAATTTCTACTTTAGGAACAAAAATGAAGTGCCAACAGAATCCAAAAACACACTGGAATGGGTGCATTGCAAGCAACTAGTACCATGGCCATTATTTTCCCCTTTTCTGACATGCCAATAACGTGGACTTTAATTTTCCTTGTTAGGTTTTCTGGTTCAAAAGCACTTAAGTCAGTTTAACTATATTACTTGCTTCAAATTCATAGACACATACACACACACACACACACAAACAGAGGGTAACTAAGAGAGAGAGAAATTGGATGTAATGAATTTAATCCATTGCCAAAAATAGTAGAATCATTCTATATCTTCCACTTTCCTAACGCTGACTTGTGAGAATGTGAGGTGGTCTCTTTCCTCAGGGTTTCTGGGAATAAGTCAACTAAGCCATGTTAACATTATACTGTCCCTCTACAGACAACATATTTGCACTTGAATTTATTTAGTGATATTTAGTAAATTCCATTAAGTGCCCAGCACTAATGCAAGAAAAGACAGTAAATAAATATAAAATATAAACTCAATTCAGCAGAGCATTAGAGAATATTAGTGGCTTTGTTGAAGTAAAGCTTTTCATTACCTAAAAATTATTTCTGTCTTGGAAATAGGAAGAGCTATTTGAGTTCAAGGAAAGAAAGTTTCAAGTGTACAGAGTTAGTGGGAAAAGTAGTGGAGAAGGTTAGAGTGATTTATTTATCATTGATTCTCATTACTTGTGGTAGTTAAGTTCTAGAGTCTGCAAACACTAAGTTAGAGAGTACTGAATCATTTCCTACAGGAAAACCAGGGTTAGTTTTCTGTGAGCCATTGCTCACAAAATTTTCATCAACTTATCAATACATAATCTTGTTTTATATCTGCTCCTATTTAAAAACATTGTATCATATATAATAATATAATATTTCATGCACACACATATTCCTTAGCATTGAACTTAAGGCCAACAACTCTTCGACTCATGCCTGAAGGAATCTTATCTAAAACATGTATTTTCTTTATAAGGCACATCACACCACCTTCCTGCACTTAGGAACGCTGGTCAGCACTACACCACTGTGCCTCAGAGCCATTTTAGCCAGCAAAATCACCAATAAAGAACACACAAATGCAGAAAATGTGGAACTAAATAGACTATGAAAAGGACATTCGTTGATAATATGACAGCTGAAACAAGAAGGCAGAGTCTTGCTAAGCCTTAGCTAATAGCATGTGTTCTTGGTGACAAATTTTTCACTGCTCTGTACATGCCCATGAAGAGACGTGATAACATTCCACTGATTTTTGGAGTTATAAAATAATTTTAGCAAGTAGGCAAATTTGAAAATATGGAACCCACTAATAATTAAGATTGTATCTATAAAGGGAAGCAGGCTGTCTTCATTAAAAATAACCTGGGAGATGGAGAGCAGTGCAGCAATATCAACATTTGTGAGGAGGTAGGCATGTTGCGGTAGATTAGTGCTTTTCAAAGTATGGTACCTGAGCCAAGAACATCAGCAAAACCATGAGGCTTGTAGAAATGCAAATGCAAATTCTTGGGCTCTATCTGAAACCTGCTAAGTCAAAAACACTGGGGAAGGGACTCAGCAATTCCTGTTTTAACAATCCTCCAGGCGAGTGTGATATTAAGTACCGCCACTGCGGATGATTCTAGCTGAAAGAGTAATAACACAAAATAGGGACAGGTAGGATATAATAAAATCTGTTGTGTCCTGATGGCCAAGTCATTGAAACTGGTTTTTATCTAACAGTAATAAGAGGTTGAACCGTTTTTGCTTTTGTTTTACAGAAGGAAAATAAGTCTGCAGAGTTGAAAATAAAGGTTAAATAAAAGCTGGAAGCAGTCCCGATCTAGAGTAATGACCCACAAGTAGTATGTTTCAACCCCTGTACTACTGACATTTTGGATTGGAAATTTTGTGTTATTAGGGGCTGTTCTATTCCTTGTAGACATATTTAGCAGCATCCCAGGACTCTACCCGTTAGATGTTAATAGTAACTCCCATTGATTGTGACAATCAAAATTGTCTCCAGTTATTACCAAATGAGCCCTTGGAGGCAAAACTGTCCCTGATTGAGAACCACTGACCTAGAGCAGTGCTGTTTTTAATCTCTTTATTAACTTATTCAGCTTAATTCAGCCAGCAATTGCTAAAAATCATTTAGGGCTGGAGGTAGTGATACAGTTTATGTTCAAATTTCTTTGAGATCCTAAATCTTAGAAAGCAAACAATGCATCTTTAAAAGATCAGAAATAAATATTCTTATTCTGACTTTATATAGATTAAGCCATCAATCTGTAGATATAGTTAGAGGCACTCTGGATGTCAGAAAAATCCAATTTCGTAACCACAGAGAATCCAAAAATGTGAGACTGGAATTTTGCTACTGATACACTTTGGATTTTGTGTGGTCTGTTCTGTTATTTCAAGCTTCACCTATTGCTTTTCATCACTAAACACAAAGCAATGGGCAAATAGGATGAGGGGATATCAGTCAGGCACTAGCACACTATTCTTTTGCCTTTTGTTCTGATGCTTTGTTTAAATTAGTAGGGGCAGTTGCTAAATATTCTGAGCCAGTTTACTTAATGTAGTATGTATCATGCAAAGGTGCAAGGGAAACCTTACATATACTCTGTAAGAATCTAAGTGATTGAACAAAATTTTAACTGAACCAAAACATCATTTCATAAAATGGAATACTGAAGATTCAAGAATACACTGTGAAATCTAAGTTAAAATATGTATTATATATGTGTATATACATATACATATGCACATGAATATACACATTCCATCTGTATATATATCAAAAGGCAGATTTTAACAAGATTTCTATAAACATGGAGCATAAACATGAGAAATAGTTGAGAGCAGGTCTTGATCTCTCAACAGAATTATATATACATAGTGTGAATATATAATTTATTATTTAAGCTGGGGAATTTTTATTTATTTATTTATTTATTTATGAAAGCACTGGGTACAGTCTGAAGTGCGGGAAGGTGAGAGAATTCACCAGAGCCAGAGCGGGGAACAGAGCAGACAGACTGATGAAGTACACTGCTGAGGGGAGCAGCGGGTGGCAGGAGAGGTCTGTGGTGGCCGGGGATCGAACCGGTGCTGCAGAGGCTGCGGGCAGCTTCGCAACCCAGCGCTCAACCGCTGCGCCACTGGGGAGGCCCAAGCTGGGGAATTTTTCATAATAAATTATAACAGAATAAGAAAGGAAGATCAAGACTGACTATAAATAAGACTTTATGATACTTTTTGTTATAGAGAATTAAAAATTCAAATTCACAGTTCCAGGAGATACTGATTCAGTGAGTCTACCCACAAGCCTGGGATTTAAAAGATCTAAATGTGGCCACAACCCTGCATTGCTGGGACAGACTGGCTGCCCTGGTAGAGAGCAACACTAGAGAGAAGCAGCCTCACAACTGGTCAATAAGCAGCAGCAAGGAATTGTGAGAGGGCTAGCAGTGTCTTAGGGCTCCTATTACTCATTTCACAGCTTCCCACAGCTCCTCTTCCATTTCCCTGATATGCTCAGTCCTGCTGATGGCCTGGCCGTACAACAGCCTTTAAAAATGTCCGCCCGAACCATTCCCACCTCCTCGCTGACTATGAGAGAATGTATTCAGGCTCTGAGCCTTTTTCACTTGTAACATGTCTCACTTGGCTAGACTTTTGGCACCAAGATGTTATTTTCTACAGCAATTGGCTTCTTTGGATCCTATTCTTGCAATTTCAGAGATAATATTTTTTTACAGTCAGCAAAAGTGAAATTAATGAGTCTTAGCCATTCAGTAACATCAATGGCTTATGGTTAAAACTCAAGTTAAAGGGAACTTAATAATGAGTAAGAGTCAAACCATTGTCAGCATCTGTCTCACAAGCAAATGCAATCCCCACACATCAGCCCTTGTTCATCTCCATAGTTTTTTTTAAAATTAGAACGACTATCAATTGTAACTTGAAGGAGAAGCACACAATTTAATTATTAAGTGACATCAAATTATGAATATACTCCTATATAGTTTTATATGTAGCACCATATATGCTTGGTAAGGATGATCCAGAACAATTCTGTACAATTTTTGAATGTCTTTAATCCTATTTCAACACTTTTCACTACCCTGCTTGTGTCACTTTTTTTTAAGTTCCTGCCATATTCCACTTATTTTTTTCATTCTTTCAAAAACATGTATTGATTGCTTACGGCATGCTAGGTGATAAGATTATAATAGTAAACAAGTTTACCAAGTTTACTATTCTCATGGATTTTAGTTTCCAGCTCTGGGAAGACAGATATTTAACACATATAAACAAAATACTTTAGAGAATTATAAAAGTTTGTTATTGGGGCAAATGGATTTTTATTACGTTCTCAGAGAATAGCTACTACTGATAATCCATGTTTATTGAATGCTTAGTGCTTAATAGTTAAGAATGTCACTCCTATGAAATCCTTTTACATTAATTTTCTGGCATAATTAATATTCCTATTTTACTAACGAGGTGACTGAGAGTCAGAGAAATAGAGTAACTTGTTTAAGGGCTTTCAGGTAGCAATTGGAAGGGTCAAGACTTGAAACCAAACTAGTTGATTATCCAAATTTCTCACTGAAAGTTTATATTTGGATGATAAGACAATAAAAGCAAAGTCACAGAACACCAACTATATGATAAATGCTAAAAATGAAGAGAGGTGAAATGTGAGAGACAAAAGTCAAAAAGATTTTGTGCAGACTGGCACTAGAGCCAAATGTGTGAAAATAGGATTTAACTAAGAGAAGTTAGCGGGAACAGCGGGCATGCAGTGGCCAGAACATGCCCGTGAGGCTAGTATGGAAGGGCAAGGGTTGGAGAGCTTCAGCAGGTGGACGAAGGTGGGGAGAGATAAACAATGACACAGGCAGAGGTCAAACTGTGGAAGGCCTGTAGAGCACACGAGAGAGTTTGATTTTATTCTGTAGTTAACTCAGAGTCACCGAAGTGTTTCAAGCAGCTAAATGACCTTATATGATTTGCCCTTTTAGAAAGATCACCCTGTTGCCAATGTCAAAAATAGATTGGAGGCAGTCTGATAGCCAGAAAAAAGATTTGGAAAAGTTTATGTGGATCTTTCAAGAATTGGTGATTTATATCCATTAGCAACTGTAGAAACAAATATTATCTGCAGTAATATTAGGAAGGCAAAATTATATGACTTGGTGACTGTGAAGGGAAAGGAAATTGGGGCAGGGGAAGTTAGTGGAATCCCATGTTCTGGAATTGGTAAATAGCAATACTATTGGGGAAATGATAGAACTGGTTGAAAGAGATCAGGCAAATACTATTAGATTTCAGTTTCCTTATCTGTAAGATGTGGGAAAAAATAGCTTTTGCCCCATTGACTGTAGTGAAGACTAATGAACTGTAAAATGTCTAAGCTGCTTAGGGCAGTTCCAGGTACTGCAAGAAAACCATTAACTATTATAATGCCATGGAAAACAGATCTTACTATTTTTTTTTTTTGCTTTATTTCTTTCACAATGATTAAAGATAAAAAATATTCATGATTTAGACATCATTCCATATACAGGTTTCCTACAGCCCACCAGAAAGGAAAACATCCCTATATAGGATGATTCAGTAATTTTAATGCTAAAAATATTCCATATAAATTAGTGGTAATGTCATTCCCAGGCCCAAAGTATAACCCACTAAATGTTAACACATAGAAATGTTCAGCTTTCCAATAGCAGGGGAAACCTGTATGCTGAAGTGGGCAATATGAACTTAAACAAATAAATCTATGGTTTGTAATCAGAAATAAATGTTGTTTCTCTCCTTTAGACAGTACATTATATAGCATATTTTCATCCCTTTAATAGGTATGAGGGCAAGATTTTCTTCTGTTTATTCTCTACGTGGGATACTGTTAAGGAGAAAGAAAGCTCTTCATCATGCCCAAATCTCTGATTTACATTGCATTTTCTGCAATTAGCTATGACGTTATGACAGAGACTTGTATGTCATGAACAACTTCAGTGTTGTGGACCTTGAGTGCACTGGACAAGAGCTATCAGGGACTCTCAAGATGAATCTTCTAAGCAATGAGCACATTTCACAGAACTGCTCCAGCATGGGGCTGGGCCCTACAGATACAGCAGAGTTTCAGCCCACATATATATCAATTTGGCCAGGTGCCTGTCTGCTGATGATTTCAGTTACAACTGATAGAGAAAGAAAAGTTGGAAAGTGAATAAAAATGGATTGCCCATAAGTTAATTTTTTCTTTCTCTTCTTGGAGAGGAAGCATGCATCAAGGATATAAACAATATAAATGACTCTTTCCTCTTTCCACAGTCAGTAGTCTTTTAAATAATATATTGATTAGATATAGGATTACAGTAAGGCATTTGTCTTATACATTTTATATGAATGCAGCAGAAGGAATTAGGTAACTGCATTTCCTCAATCATAAATCTGACAAAGAGGAAAAAAAGAAATATTGTTCTAAAAGCTATGTACAGTCCAAGATAACTTCTAAATTCAAATACACCATTTTGGTTGTACTATTTATTACTACAAATAAAGTGATCAATTAATTTGATGTGTCTGAAGAAAAAGGAGAAGACATATTTTCATTGCCTTACAGTTAGGTGATAAACACAAAATGTGTGCTTTCTTATTAAAGCACTGAGAAGCTTAGTATCAAATAATGCAAATGTTAACATATGCAAATACTCTTGTCTGGCTTAAAAGTAACATTTACAGATGAAGATTCCTGACCAGTGTTAAGGAGACATTAAATTATTTTTTTTTCCCTAAAGAATACAAGCAACTAGGGCTTTTAAAAGTTTTCAAAACCTTTTCTAAAAAAAAAAAAAAAAAAAAAAAACTTTTCTATTTGGCTAATCTTTATTATTCAGCAACTGGTCAAATTACTCCCTTTAATGATATCTGAGAGGATATTTAATTTTTTATCACTGTGTGCTTCAGTTAAATGTATGACAGCTCACTCTTTCGTACATGGTTGATACCCCAAAAGCATGCATTAGCTAGTATATTGTTAAGTGATAGACTACAAAATACATAATTCATCAAACTAAATAAAGTTTATTTCTTGCAACACACCAGTTCCTAATCAGCAGGTGGATTTCTTTTATAAAGTGGTTCTCAACATTTTTTATATAAAAGTCTACTAATATTCTTAGATATTATTGAGGACCCTAAATTGCTTATTTACCTGTGTTAGATTATCAATATTTAGAGGTATAGAAATTATAACTTGAAAAAATTCTGAATAGTGAAAGAAACTATTATTAAAACTGACACTCTACTGAATGGGAGAAAATATTTGCACATCATACATCTGATAAAGGCCTGATATCCAAGATCTATAATTCATAATTTCATACACTCACACAATTCAACAAAAAGGAAACAAAGAACCCAATCAAAAAGTAGGAAACAGACACTTTTCCAAATGAGACATATAGATGGTGTATGGATAAATGTTCAGCATAACTCATCATCAGGAAAATGCAAACCAAATCAACAATGAGATATCATGACATCACTTCCATGAGAATAGCCCATATAAAAAGCAAAACAAAAAACAAACAAACAAACAAAACAAATAGCAACAACAAATATTGACAAGAGTGTGGAGAAAAGGAACTCTCATATACTGTTGGTAGGACTGTAGACTGTTTTAACACATATGGAAAAGAGCAAGGGAGTTCCTAAATATATTTAAAAAATAGATCTACCTTATGATCCAGCAATTCGACTCCTAGATATCTAGCCAAAGAATGCAAAACCAGTAACTCAAAAAAAAAAAAAATACAAGCACACCTGTATTCCTTGCAGTACTATTTACAATGGGCAAGTTATAGAAACATCCTAAAGGTTCAACAACAGAAGAGTGGGATTAAGAAGATGTGATATAAATGCACAATAGATTACAACTCATCTATATAAAAAAAAGATGAAATCTTGACATTTGCAACAACATGGCTGGAACTGGAGGAGATTATGCTTAATGAAATAAGTGAGGAGAAAGAAAACTACTCAACTATTTCATTCACATGTGAAAAATAGAAAAATAAAACAAAGGAATAGAAAAAAAATAAACCAAAACAAATCCTAGTCATAATTGCAGAATTGAGGCAGCAAGAGTAGGAGGATGAGAAGAGAAAGGAGCAAAGTGAGGAGGGAACTCAATGGTGTGTGGTAAAAGACAATGGGAACTTTGGTACATCTGAAGAGGTATGCACTTAGCTAGTCCCCTAAACACATACAGTGCTGTAAACCAGTGTTTCCTCAATAAAGAAAAATAAGTTAAAAACAAAAATTGGGCCTCCCTGGTGGCACAGGGGTTAAAGACATCGCTATCAAACTACTGCCAGCCACTGCAGCACGAGTTCGATCCCCCACTGGCCAAGGAGCAACCCACATGGCATGGCAGACCTCTCCTGTCTTGCCCACTGCTTCTCTCAGCAGTGTATTTCAGTCAGTCTGCCTGTTCTGTTCCCCGCTCTGTCTCTGGTGAATCCTCTCACCACCTGCACCTCTGGCCTATACCCCAGTTCTTGTATGCATAAATAAATAAATCTTTAAAAAAACTGAGAAAATTAAAAATATGAATTAATTTATTTTAAAGTTATATTAAACTCACTACATGTTAAGATAAATATATTTTGAAAATAGTTATATTTTCCCAAACAAAAACTTTAGGGAGGGCATTTTTGTAATTTTTGTCATCTTGTTACTCAAATGCTCTAAATATCATAGTTCTACCCGTGCTGGGCTGAAGGAGGAATTCTTTCAACCTCAGCTCTTTAATGTCTGACAAACTACCACTCGACAATCTGCTTCTTTATTTAATCTCTTGTGAAATATTTTTGAGGCAATATATTTTTTAAAACGTAATCTCACGGGTCTCCTGGTAGCACAGTGGTTGAGCGTTGGGTTGCGAAGCTGCCCGCGGCCTCTGCGGCGCCGGTTCGATCCCCGGCTGCTCCCCTGCCATCGCAGAAGGGTCCCACATGGCGCGCAGACCTCTCCTGCCGCCCGCTGCTCCCCTTCCTTCTGCCTGCTCTGCTCCCTGCTCTGGCTCTGGTGAATTCTCTCACCCTCCTGCGCTTCTGACTATACCCAGTGCTTGTATAAATAAATAAATAAAAACAAAAACAAAAACAAAACAAAACAAAAAAAGTAATCTCACAATGAAATGTACTAAATACAGGGAAGAGCAGTGTCATTGTTCTTTCAGATATTTGTGAATATTTCCAATGAGAGTGGGTATTCTTTAAAGCTCTATCCAGAATCAGCAGGAGTTAGTTTTTTTAAATATTAGTTGCAGTGAGGAATCTGTACCATATAAATGAACTTTCATACTATTTACATTAAAATCCACTGGTGTATTTTACACATTTGTGGATATATTACCCTAAATGATTTGTGACATCAAGGGTTGGTCATTTGGAGAGTGTAGGTTTGCAGAATTATGCAGACCTCCCAATTGTTCACTTATTTCATTATATGAGTCACCTTGACTAATATCAGTGATTTTCTCCTCAGTGTTAAAGATAGCTTTGAGTTCACAAACTTCCTGAAAGGATACCTAATGCACCAGTCACTGCTCCATTGAATGACACTGACTCCTTCTGGCTTGTGGTTTTATTAGTCTCCCTAGAACCTCATCATTTTGTCCACATTGTCAGTAGAAGGAGCAAGAGACTAGACACCATACTTGATTCTTATAAATCCATTTTCTGAAATTACACATATTATTTCTGTTTCCAATAGTGAGAATGGTTTCTATAGTTTAAATCCAGACACAAGGGAGTGATCTAAAAAATGTAGCCCCTTGGAAATATCTTGTCATCTTGTTGCTCAAATGTTCTAATAGTTTTACATGTGTTGGGCTGTGGGAGGAATTCTTTCACCCTCAGCTGCTTGACAAGTCTGTAGTTACTTCTTAAGGAAGTTTTAAACCTGAGTGAACAAGGAGAAGGTAACACCTCACAGGTGAGTTGCAGTCATAACTCAGCTGTCACGTACTCAAAGAGACAGAAATAGCTACAGTAACTGCACTCTGCTTTTGAGCATCTTTGCATGAAACACCAAACAATGGGACAGAATTCTTATCATTTCTTTCTTGCAACATTATTGCAAATGTAATAAGTGCATGTAGTAAAACATCTAAAAGTAGATTCAAAAGATATATAAAATGAAAAATAAATCTTCCTTCCATTACCTGATATCCTACTGTTCCTTTTGGTAAAATCAGTAAAAATTCTAGCATATTCTTACAGAAGTTTTATTTTCTTAAAGCTTAAAAAGTCAGATTAACAATGATTACACTCACTCTGATATATTCTAGTCTCTGGGAAGACTTACCAGTCTCTGGTAAGAAGTAGTCTTGAAGGATTTCACAAGGGGACTACAATCATAAACACAAAGATAAGGCAACTCCTTTTCATAACATCTTTCCTGACATGGAAGTGACATTGTATGTCTGACATTGGACTAGATGAAATTTTGAAAAGGATATCTGTCATATTTTTTCTGTTAGAGGTATTTTCTCTTGGAAATAATAATCAGATAAAGTACAGATTCTCAATCATAGACCTAAGCTTTCATACTTCTATACTTTCTCTAAGTCTATAAGTAATATCTACCTTTTCTACACAGAACTGCTATGTCATTATTTTCACTCATACAAAGTCTTAGCAGCTAGGGTTAGAGAGTCCAACTGGAAAAAATAAAAAGCACTCTCTGAATTTGGAAGTAAATTTATAAATCAGGGAATTGATTGCATACATGATGAAAAAAACTGAAAAACAAATTGAGGATGCTGATGAAAACCAGTTACAGTAGAAAATATTCTCAAATCTTAGGCTAAAGACAGAGAGTAGAGGCAGTGCTGATGAGATCCATGACTGGAGACCACTGTTAGAATCTGGAATGACAGCATATGGATCAAGCAGAACACAGAGTGTATGTCATGGCCAAGATCTCTGGCACACAGAAAGAGGAAAATACATATCTGGTTTCTCACATCTTTTATCAATTTTCCACCAATCTTAAGAGTTCCTGTCATTGACTAAATTTAGAAGCCAAAAGACATGAAACACAAAAGAGTCAAGTCTCCTGAGATTTAGAGCAGATGACTAATACCTGCAGTCCTTTTCTTAGTTCCTGACAGGAGACCTGTCAGAGCAGACCAGCAGGAACCCAGTTCAATGCCCCGTGGTCAGCAAAGGATATGGGATTGCTGACCCCACATTATGTGAGGATGGAAAGAGAGCAATTGGAGAAGGTGGATTGCAGAGGTGGTGAAATGTAGATATTCTGAATACAGCCTCCTCATATAACATTTGGTAGATGCCATATTGTTTACGTCTTGAGCCTATTAATGCATGAGGAATTTACACCAGGCTGAAATATTGCTTTCAGTATTGAATCAGTGTTTACTCCCACCCCCATGCTAGCAATCAGACCAGAGGCTTTGGCCTTCCCCACTGCACTCTAGAATTTACCTTGAGGGGAATTCCATTAGCCTGCTTACCAGTTTTCTTCCCTGTAACTTGTACTTAGAGTGACTCAGCTGCAGCTGGGTTCATGAAGGATCTCATTCTTCCCAGTGAGGGATTCAAAAGCACTCTCACTTCATGAGGGCCTCACTTCTCCACAGTGTGCATTCCTGTTTGGAGATGCTTATCACTGCATCATTTTGTAACTAAACAGAACTTTAAAACCCACAGATCTTCAGTACTACAGTCCAAATTGCAATTGCCTTGCCATTTCCATTTCTAACCAGGAGCATGCTAGTGCTAGAGCAAGAGGACTGGTGATGAACGAAAAAAATCTTTCTGCATTTATTGTGAGTAGTGTGGCTGGGTGTCCCTTACGGAAGTGTAACTGCTACAGGAATAAGAAGTCACATTGGTGCCCAGCATCTCCAAAGGGACTGAAATTTCACTCAGTTTCTGGTTCACATAATACCTACTAGAAAATATCCTTGTTAAACATGGTAGGCTTCAATCAAGTAGATATAACTCTTCTCTGTTGAGATTCTAGAGGCCCTGGAAGTCCATATCTGTAACAAACAGGATTCTGGAGTTTCATGGCAGGAAATCTTAGAATTTTTTCTGGATTTCAGTGAGGTCCCAATGCTATTTCCATCTTGTACCTGTTCTATTTTATACTCATCACACATCATTACAGCTATGTTTTTAATTATTCCTATTCTCCATAAGACTTTAGAAAATATGAGCAGAAAACCTGAATCTGGCTGTTCAGTATCAGGGCACATAATTGACACTCAAAAATATTGACTAAAAGAAAGGAAAAAGGAGGCAAGAAAGGAAGGGTCACAATGATACATATTAAGATCTGATGATTAGGCAATATTATTTCAAAATATCCAGTGTTATATTTCTTTAGGTTATTTACTATATGTTGGGATTTATTACACTGTACATTTTTATAAAATGTTATTCGTAAGACCATCGAGTTTATCTAAACAAATGAAATGGAGTCATTTTCAATGGCTAATTAAAATTGAAGGACTTGAATACAATTGCTGGATAATAAGGTGTGAGCCTATATCCCTACATCATATACAGTGTTGTAAACCAATTAAATCAATTAAAAACACAATTTTTAAAAACCTAAAATGTTCAATGTTAAAGAATATACTGACAATGATCAACATTCATTTTTACTAGTACTGTATTTCTTCCATCTAGAAGAAATGATATACAATTCCTGCTAAAGCAACATTTTGCTGCTCCACAGATCAGAAAACTTTATTTGTATTCCAAAACCCATAATAAATGGATGACATAATATAATGTTGTTTACCAGGCATCCATCAATTGTGCTGACAAAACCAAATTTCCTTCACTGAGAACAATCTGTTGATAAAGAAGTTAATTTGTAAGGAAGGATGGCCAAATTTAACCAATAGATCCATTTTAAAGGCAAAATGTTTTCTCTTTATAAATTAGGACACCTCTAGATAAAACAAACATCATTAATAGCATGGATTTTTATGTCATTTTCCTATGAAGGACTGAAAAATCAAAGGAAGATAAATTATATTTACCAATACTAAAAAATAAGTCAAATAAACATGGTTCCAGGAAGCATTATATTATTCTGTCTTGCATTTTGTTGGGCAAAAGGGGCTGCATGTGAAGCGGTTTTTTAGTATGAGGTAGGCTTAAACGAAGGCACTTACATGAGTAAGTAAATTCTTGTCCGATGTCCTCTGATTTAATAAAGAGAGAAAAATTTTACATTTGGAAATATGGATCAAATTAAATTTGTTTTGGAGAATTATGGTATATACTTTCAGGACTAATGCTCCTTGTAGGAGATATTAAGTCAATCTTTTAATGTACTAATGTATTTCACTGTATGGGGTTCTAGCTGCTTAGCCCTTGACCATTTTTAAAAAATAAAACATTTGCCTTATTCAAACAGAAAAATAAACAATCATTCAAAAATAACCTATGCTATTTACTGTAAAATTATTAACTCAAGTTTATTACAATTATCTCACCAAGCAGCTGTTTCACAAATTTCATTTAATCACATTTAGATCAAAAGGAATCATTTTTTAATTTCTTTACATGTGGCTAGAAGGAAGTAATATAACATACGAGATTTAGCAAGGTCAGTTTTAGTCAGTTGTGATTTTGTACCTTTTTTCTTTTTTTTAAAGTTTTATTTATTTTTGAATACAAGAATTTGTAGACCAGAGGTGTGGGGGTAAGAGGACTCACCAGAGACAGAGTGGGGAGCCGAATAGGCAGACTGACTGAAATACACTGCTGAGGGGAGCAGTAGGTGAGACAGGAGAGCTCTGCTGTACCATGTGGGTCACCTCCCTGGCTGGGGATGGAACTCATGCCACAGTGGCTAGTGATAGCTTGATAGCACTGAGACTTTAACACCTATGCCACCAGGGAGACCCTGTACATTTTTCTTTAAAGCAGTCCTATTTCTTCAATTAGGGAACTCAGAATTTTCAATTTTTCTGCATCAAACACTTTAGTTCTCAAAACTACTCATTGTTCCTACAGACTTTCCTGCTTCTTACAATCAGAATGTCCCCTTACAATCTACCTTCCACTGCAGTGTAAGCCATGCACAGGCACACTCTGATGTTATGTCTCAGGACTCTGTATATAATAAGTCAAGAACAAAGGCTTAATACAGCTGTTAGGGTCTAGATAAAATTTAAGATGACACTAGGTTAGAGTTTTTAATAATTGGGTTCTTGATGGAAGTCTGGGAGTCACACTCATCTGTGAAGGTGTTTTTCATGACTAGAAATCTCTTTGCTCTTCATTTAGAAAATGTCTTCCCTTTTCTTCCTGAATTCTGCATTCCTTTCACTTCTAGGAGATGATGATGGTATCAACCATATCTTCTTTCAAACGGATACTTAGAAACAAAGGAGAATATAATTATTCTGGCAGAATGAAGGGGCAACTTTTCTGATTTTCATGTGATCTATCCCAATATTTTTTCTGGCGTGCACCTTCACCTGCAGCATAGTCTATGCTGGTTTTCTTTGTATATTTAACTGCATATTTAAAATATAGCTATATCATATAATGTTATACTTCATTAATTAATTTTAATGAAGCACACATTCAATTAATTAATTAAATTAACCAAGCCATCAAATTCTTTGTGTAACAAAAATACAGTGAGCACCAATTGGCACTATTCTCAATGATAAGGATATAAGGATGAGAAAGCAAAGCTACTGTTTTCCCAGAAAGGATAGACATTACACAAGTAAGCACATAAAGGTGAAAAGTAACATAGGAGTATGCTATAATTAGAAGAAATATGGGTGACAGATGTGAAGGATGTAGCAGACATTTTAGACCAAAGAATTTGAGATCTCTTTGAAGAAGGGGTCTTTAACTGGAGACCTACATAAAAAGGAGTTGTGGGACATGAGAAAGTCTTAGAAACAGGACTCTGGCAAAAGAGTAACACATAAAAAGGAAGGAAGACAAAAATGTTCCAGGAAGGTTGAGGAACTGCAGAAGGAGGCACTTTGGAAAGGAGTCTCTAATGCGAAGAGGCATGAAGGGTCTTCGGATCTGAAAAAAGTCCTTTCAGACAGTGCATTGCAGGACATTTTGTATTAAATACCTGCCTAAGTACATCTTTTAAAATATAGTTTAAATGCTATTTTCCTGATTTTCAAAAGAATGTAAAATAAGCTACTTATACATCATAATTGATTTACTATGGTCTTACTATTGGATCTACAGGTTGTTAACAAATAATTTTCCCGAACATATGTTATGCTTTTACATCTTTACACATAACAATTTGTCTCAATTTCTAATTAACCTGTGAAGAAGGACACTTTAAAATTGCTTCTTAATTGTTTAAAAACAAACAATAGTAAAAACCTTGTACACAAGGAAACGATACAGAAAATTAATGCTAAATAAGCTTGGTCCATAGTCAGTTCTCAAAGTCTAATTTGCTTAATTGGCTCAAAAAAGCCTGATGCTAATGCAGTAGCAGTTACTGGCAAATAGCTGTGATGACTTACAGCATTGCTGCTCGGCCTAACAAGCACACATCTGTGGGATTCATTGGTCATAAGTAACACTTGGCAACCACACTGATGACTCAGCACATTTGGATCACTAATAGAAAATCAATGACAAGACCATTCTCATGCTCTCTCCATTCACATACACTTTTCCCATTTTTTCCAAACTCTGTCTCCTTACCCTTTTAACACTCAAATTGATGACTTTCCCCCCTTTATTTTACTGAAGTACATTGAATTAATTAAAAGCAAATTCCTTCATTGTCTCACCACGAAATCTATGTCTTCCCCCATCTCTATCCACCAGTTCTGCGATTTCTCTTGCAGTTGATACACGGTCCTTGTTCTGATATTTCGGCATCAGATTCCATACTCTATGCAAGAACATCGCTCCTATACCTTCAGTTTCTCCTGTCACTAGACTGTATCCATCAACATATACTCATACTGCAATATTTGCACTCAACAATAACAACAAAACAATCCTCTGAATTACTGTATTTTGCCACAGTCTTACTCCTCTGCTTCTTACAGCAACATTCCTTGAAGAAGTTACCTTTACTACCTTCATTTTCACAGCTCAGCTCATTTCATAAAGCTTTCTCTTACTATTTCTCCATTAAATAACTGTTTAATGTTTTCAAAGTTGACTAACTTCCACTTTACCATATTTAATATTACCTTTTCCAATCTTCATTCTTGTCACAATTTATCATTTCTCCACTTTGTCTTTTTAACTTAACCTATAGAACATGATAGTCTCCTGACTTTCTTCCCACTTCACAGTACAATCTTCCTTAATTTTCCT
This sequence comes from Talpa occidentalis, assembly GCF_014898055.3. Taxonomy (NCBI): domain Eukaryota; kingdom Metazoa; phylum Chordata; class Mammalia; order Eulipotyphla; family Talpidae; genus Talpa; species Talpa occidentalis. The sequence continues at coordinate 121,767,026 of NW_023602073.1, read as the reverse complement.
TTTCTGGATCCTTTTCTTCCAAACTTTTCTTCAAAGTTACAGAATCCTCTCAGCTCTTCTTTTCTCTCTGTGTCTTCCAAAGAGATCACATTTTTTCAGGTGACACTCCATTTATATAATAATGATTTGAGTCTATGTCTACCAGTCAAAACCACTTTTTAATGCAAGACTCACCTACACTACTATCTACTTGACAACACTGCTTAAAATAGTTAGTATATGTAAGGGCAGGACTGGACACGGTGCAGGTTTTCTGATCCAGCAGACCGGGTAAAGGAGGAGTCAGAGTCCTTAGTGGGTATTTGCAGGTCTTTTATTGGGGTTCAGCAGGTATGTGGCAGGCAGGGATGCTGGGGGGCTGGGAGGCTGGCAGTCCTCCCAGCCCCCAGCAAATCTTCACTCTATCTGGGCTCTCTGGCATTCTCTGCTTCTGCTTCTTCTTTTCTGCTTCTGCTTCTCTGCTTCTCTCTTGGCTTCTCTTTCGGCTTCGGCTGCTGCTGGCTTCCCCGTGATGCCGCCCTTAAAAGCCCAGTCTCAGCCCAGGTGAATCCCATCTACCTCTGCCCACACCCTATTCCAGGTGCCGCCATCAGGCATGCATTCAGGACCACAAGGATTCATCATCTATCCTGATGGTGGGAGGGCAGAAAAGCCTGACATTTTTCCTTACCCTACAGTATATCATATACAGTATGAACAAAAGAGAGCAACTGGTTCGGTACACGTATACCTTCTTTCCCAAATCTGCTCTCTGTCTAACCCCGGCTTAGTAAATAGATGCACCTGATTCTTCTAGTGGCTCAGCTACAAGTCCAGAAGTGAGCTAGATCATTCTCTTACTACATCTTGCATTTCAGAACATTGCTAATACTGTTCCCTTAATTTCACATGATGCTGAGACTATAACTAGATACAATCTAAATGGCATCAACATAAATACTTTTCACTAATTCTGCTGCAATCTCCTCAGCCCAAGTCAAAACATCTATAATTTAGACGCAAAAGAATCCATACTGATTTTCCTTTTGCTATTCTTGACCCCAAAAGAATATTTTCACAGTAGTCATGGTGATATTTTATAAATAGAAATTAGCTATCATTTTTACCTTACTCAGTTTCATTATGCTTAGAATAATGTCCACATTTCAGACATTTCCAGAAAATTGTTCAAATACAAAAATTAATATTTATATAAATATATAATATTTAAATATATTTAACAAAGATTATTTAGTTTTTTAGTGAAGCATAGTAACAAGATAGAGAAAAACAGAAAACTGAATGAAAATTAGAATAGTAATGAAGAATTGGGCCTCACTGATGGTGCAAGGGGTTGGTTAAGCACAGCACTGTAAAGTTATCCGCAGCCTCTGCAGCATGAATTCAATACCCAGCTGGCCAGTGAACTACCCATATGGTGCAGCAGACCTTTCCTGTCTTGCCTACTGCTCTCCTCAGCAGTGTATTTCAGTTAGTCTGCCTGTTCTGTTCCCCACTCTGTCTCTGGTGATTCCTCTCCACCCCTGCTCCTCTGGCCTGTACCTCAGTTCTTGCATCCATAAATAAATAAATCTCCTTTTTAAAAAAGAATAGTAATAGAGAATAGCATGTTCCAGTAATTTTGATATATCTAATTTTGACACATAAACAGGTTAATACTACAAAATTACAGGAAAATTAAATGTCAATTCACAAGTGGAGATTTTGTTTATTCCTGTAATATATTTTAGCATTTTTCAAAGCTGTAAGTATGTTTTCTTAAAGAGAACATTTCAGAATGAAATAAAATTGAGTTTCCTCTCATTTAAGCCAGTTTATCAATTAAGATAAACAAACAAAAAATCATTAAAATTCCTGAGGACAGCTGAGTGAGATTAAAAGATTCACTTTTCTTTCTCTGGGAAGGGTAACCTCGATGAGTAAGTGGACAGCTTCAGGAAAAATAAAGGCAGATCGAACAGACCCTGGAGATCTGAGGGGGTGATAGATGTCACAGACAGACAGCACATGATGCTCAAAGTACTGTCTCTTCATCTTGATTTTGCTTTTAACATATTGTGGAGAAAATAACTTGAATTGGCCAAGAATGTGGTTAAATATTTATTTCAATGACAAGATATTTTGTGAGATTATGAAAACCTGAAGCCATATTTCTTACATTAATAATACTGCATATCTGTTCATTTACATTATTTTGTTATGAGAGTTTTTTGTAGTAGAAATAAATGTATCATCCAAACTATCCCAGTTTGTCCTTTTTTCTGAATGTGCAATTATATTCCCCCTCCTTTCAAAAATCTTCATATGTCCTCATATTTAGTAGTTCCACAGTTGTCAGAAAAATACAAGTGTTTATGTTTCATTTGCATTTTAGCCTAACTGTTTGATAATGTTTTCCAAATGGGATCATGTTACATGTGCCCCTATAGAGAGATTTTTGATCTTATGCAATGCTTAAGAGAATAAAATCATTCAGAAAATAAAACGCTTATACTAGGAAAGTAGTTTAAATCTAGAAAATGTTATAATCCTTATGAATTAAATTTACAAATGTGTGTTTTTTCACTTTTCTAAAGAAAAACTTAAAAAGATATAACTTATATCTTTAATACATGATGGAATTAATCATAGGCCATGAGGTTCCATCTTTCTAGTATTACAAAATTGCAGTGAATACTCTTTGCATTATTTCATGAGTGCAGGGTAACGAAAAAATGTCAGGCTTTTCTGCCCTCCCGCCATCAGGACAGATGATGGATCCTTGCGGTCCTGAATGCATGCCTGATGGCTGGCACCTGGAGTGGGGTGTGGGCATAGGTAGATGGGATTCACCTGGCTGAGACTGGGTTTTTAAGGGCGGCATCACAGAGACACCAGCAGAAGCCAAAACAGAAGCCGAAGAGAAGCTGAGAGAGAAGCTGAGAGAGAAGCTAGAGAAGCAGAAGCCGAGAGAAGGCCGGAGAACCAGGATAGAGTGAAGACTTGCTGGGGGCTGGGAGGCCTGCCAGCCTCCCGGCCCCCCAGTACCCCTGCCTACCATATGCTTGGTGAACCCCAATAAAAGACCTGCATAAGTGACTAAGGACTCTGACTCTTCCTTTACCCGGTCTGCTAGATCAGAAAACCTGCACTGGTCTTCCTGACCTTTACAATGAGCAATTAAGACTTTATTTTTTCCACTGAGCATTCACACCCATTCTTTATAAATAATATTCTGCCCTTTGTTTTCAAAACTGTGTTTCTGGCTTTATATCTTTTGAGAAATCACCTAAAGAGGTAAAAATACCCAGAGTTCTAATGACTTGACTATTTGGCAATATTAAATTCAGCTATCTATTTCCAGTGAGAAGGAAACAGGAAGCAAAGAAAAAAAAAAATCCAAGAAGAATTGAGCTCATTATTTGCTCACTATGATACCACCGTTAACATACTAAATAAATATGCTAAAAAGTCAGTAGTAGGGGGGCTGGGTATACAAAATGTTTAATGGATTCATTTTAGTGCTCATAAAATCAGAGCGCAAATGCTCTAGTCCATTCATTCTGCAGACTGCCTGGTGAATCCAGTGCATAGGATGTCCCCAGAGGGGAGGTCAGAGACCTTCCGAATGCAAAGCTAGCTACAGCTCTCTTCAGGAGCAAATGCAGAGTGTGCCAAATTGTGTGGTATTGGTTCCCCTCTCGGGACTAATTGAGAGCACCAAACTCATTCTCACTTATGATTCAAATAAAAGAGTTGAGGATCTGTCAAGAGAGATTTTTCTGTCAGCATGGAAAAGGAACAGAGTGTCCCAGTGGTACCGATGCAGCTATTTCACTATAAAATGCTCCATTTCTACACTATAGAAAATATGCCATCATTTTAAATACTTCCTAATTACTTCAGTTTTACATTTTATACTACCTGTGAGTATGAAAGCCCTGGAGTCCTGCAATTACCATTAGGTTCATTCCTCTAGCAGGTTACATACACTAATGAAGAAAAAAATAAAACTAATTATATTCTATAAATGGCTGTTTATTAGTCTTCCTCCTTTTTTTACCCTTCTAAGTTGGTTTTCTGGTCGCATCAGGCTGTATGCACATTTTGCTTCATTAAATGTTGAAAATGAATCTTTAAAGAGGAGGGGCAGTGACACTTTAAGTACTATGTTGTAATATTAAGATTTAAAACTTTCTTCAATTCTCAATCAGGAAAGATATTTAAATAGTCTCATTTTCTGTGTATTGCTTTACACCTAATAACAGTATTTACTGAACATTGCTCCCTGGTTACCTACTGTGTACTAAACTACTAATCCAAAGGCTCAACAGCATTTCCAATGTGAATTTTAAGTACAGGATAGAATAGAGTAGACTTGCAACAATTAGAAAGAAGGTATGACCTAAGCTACTTGTTTGCTTTTTCTGGTCAAATAACTCTGGAGGCTAGAAGCAGAAAAATATGATTTATTTCACTATTTAATATCATTGAGTTATATTTTTATATAATTTTCCATAGTTCAATGATGCATTAATTGTCCCTGAGTATTGAATCTGCAAAGAAATCCATATTCTGCCCTCCACAGCTATTTTGGCAACTGTCAATTTCAATTTAGTTTCCAAATGAGTTCCAGGGGTCATGTTAGGATGACAGTTTATAGAGAAGGGGGTATTTTTCAACAGGTAATCCTAGACTGGGAACACACAAGGGGTTGGGTGGACCATGATAAATTAGATACAATTCTCAGGACATAAATGGACATAGTTTCAGGATCTAGGGGTCCTCTGAATATCAGATCATTCTAATCTGGACCAATTATTCCAAGGTTTTCAAAAAATTGTAGTGGTCTTCAATTTTTTTTTAAAAATTTCAAATGGTTCTAAATTTAAAGCTATGCAACTCAATGCAAACACACTCTTGCATTTTTATGAGACTTTTTAAATAATAAACCTATAGGGTACAGTGGTTTTAATTTGGGCATAGAATAAAAATTACTGGTATAGGATGATATCTAAAAACTTAGTTTTGGAGACAAATGAGGATATTAATTGTTTAGATCATATTTGTGTTGGCTTTCTTTTTATTCCCAATAGGATGCTATCAGAATTCTAATTTCTGTGTTTTTATTTTCCATACTTACCTTTCATTTATTTATTTATTTAAAAAGTATTTATTTATTTATTTATCTATCTATCTATCTATTTATTTTTTTTGTGGGACCCTCGCCAGCGGCCAGGGAATGAACCAGCGCTGCAGAGGCTGTGGGCAGCCTCGCAGCCCAGCACTCAACCGCTGCACCACCAGGGGAGGCCCTCCATACTTACCTTTTATAAACTTTCCCTAATAAGCCAGTGACATCCTCATTACTTCAAGTAGAATTCCCATTGTTTTAGTAGTGATATAAAAATAAATGGTTAGTTAGTTCTTGATTTTTTTTAATTCCAAAAGAAACTTTCAAAATCCAAATAAGAAATAGTAGCTTTGAAAACAAAGCTTCAATTTATAAGAGAAAATAAAGGGTAAATAAAAAGAAAGTTTAGGTTTGAAAACAACACATAGGTTATTTCTTAGTGACAACTGGGACAAGAACAGGTAAGACCACAAAAGTTCATTCCTAGAGATAACAAAGTAGGAAGAATTGTAGTGGGTCAAGGTGTGCCTTTGAATGAGCAGTAGATCCTGGACAATGTGGAGAATAGCTGAGTCATTATCTGATGCTGTCACTGAACTTTGCCAGCAGCATGGAAACTCAAGGGGACTAAGTCAGTACCTGGGAACATTCTGCTATTGTAGAGAGCAGCTTTAGTCATCTGCCCTCATTGGTCTCTGGGAAGACCATTAGCAACAATTTACATGCATGATGTCTAAGAATCATCCAGCAGAAATGACGCTTGCTCAAGCTCAAGATTTGCAAATGTACTCAAGGTGACTCTTCCATATGGCAGGTGCTCCTTTTAACACCCACACACTTTTAAGTCCTACAAATGAAAGAGTGAGGTTCTTGATATCAATGGGAATATTTAGAGGGGGATGAGGTCTCAATATTTAGAGGCCTCAAGGATGAGATGGGAGGCATTGTTCATTTTTTTAGTTTATTTAAGACTATTAGTACAACATTCTCAAATGTTGTACTTTGTAAGAATTTGCTAGTGAAGCCATGTGGACATGAAATATGTTATTGTTTGGTATTTTTTTTAAATCAAAAGATTCTTATTAATGATTCAATTACACAATACATAAGAGTATTCAGTTTTTTTAATTTATGTAAAGGTGTGTTTTCCAAAATATTTTCCATTTTATCCTAATGGTGAAATATATTGTCTTAACCTTGTTTTTAACATACACTCTCACTATCTAATCAGTGATATTAGCAAAATATGTTATTAATTTCCCCCTGATTTCTCTTGATAAGACAGTCAATTTTATTAATATTTTTAAAAGAAACAACTTGGATTTATTGATTTTTTGCTCCATTGTTTATTCATTGAATTTGGCTTTCATCTTCATCATTTCAGTATTCAATTTTTAGGGATTTATGTATTCTCCTTTACTGGCTTCTGGATATATAAATATAGATGATTGATTTTTCAGCATTTCTTCTCTATCTAAGGTCATATGCTTTACTCTAAGCACCTCTTTTCTTCATTTCCCCATGATTTTGTAAGTGCAAAGTACTTTCTAATCTCACACTGTCTGTGTGACCCCCTTTGACTACTAGGCCATGTTTTACTTTGATCCTCAATTCATAGATAAAGAACTTCAGGCTTAGGGCCTTCCCTGAGCACAGCGCTGTGAAGTTGTCCGCAGCCTCTGCAGCACGGGTTCGATTCCTGGCCAGCCAGAAAGATACCCACATGGCACAGCAGACCTCTCCTGTCGCACCTGCTGCTCCCCTCAGCAGTGCTTTGGGTCTGCCTGCCAGTTCTGCTCCCCACTCTGTCTAGTGAATCCTCTCACCCTCCAGTGCTTCTGGCCTGTACCCCAACTATTGTATATAAAAAAAAAAGAACTTCAGGCATAGAGAGGCTACATAATAGGAAGTTTAAAAATCTTCCTCCTGGGGAGAGAGAGATCACTAAGATGGAGTGATCCTTGTTTCACTTTTAAGCAGAACATCTAACAGTAGACTAGATGGACACTATACCAAGAATGTTTCATTAGAGGGTGAAGCTGAAGCACCCCTTAGACATCAGAGACCACTTAGACTACAGAGAAGAGATCCAGAGAAGATCCATGCTTCACCATATAGCATTTGGCTGGAGAGAAAAATCTGGAGGCTGTGGTAAGGGATTTGGCACAGAGATGATAGGGCTGCTGATCAATAACCAAAATTTGGTTCTCAAAAAGATAAACAAAATAAAAGGTCCCTAGACAGACTCAGTATGAAAAAGGGAGAAAACACTAAAAAACAGAATCAGAAATGAAAGATGAGAATACAATAGACATTCAGAAATAAAGGATCATAAGAGACCACTTTGAACATCTTTATGCTAACAAATTACAAAATCTGGAAGAAATGGATTTGGAAAGTATACAACTATTTGAGACTGAATCAGAAAGAAATAGAAAACCTGAACAAACCAATTACAAACAAATTATTTGAAACAGTAATCAAATTTCAAAAAAAAAAAAAACCCTAAAATCCCAGGCCAGATGGTTTCATTAGTGAATCCTAATGAAAGGACTCACTAATGAAAATGATGTCATCAAAGACAAAATGATGTCTTTCTCGAACTTGACAAAAATAAACTGAGGAAGAAACAATGAATACATTTTACAAGACTAACATTCCCCTGATACCAAAAGCAGACAACAACATTACAAAAAAATACAATACAGACCAGTCTCCCTAATGAACATATAGGCAGACCCTCAATAAAATCTCAGCAAACCAGTTCAATAATACATTAAATTATCATGTCATGACCAAATGAGATCTAGTCCAGGGATGCAAGGATAGTTCAACAGCTTCAGGTCAACAACACAATTCATCATATCAATAAGGAAAGATAAAAACCATATGATCATATCAAGCAATACAAAGAAAGCATATGCCAAGATTCAGTATCCATTTATGACACTAACTCAAAACAATGGGATTCTAGATTGTCACATTTAAAGAATTTTAAAGATATCATTCAACTGCCTTTTATTAGTTTTACTGTTTCAGTTAAAATGCAATCATTACTCTTTCTGTTGTTCTTTGAAGACAATGGTATTTGATTTTTAGCAGTTTTAAAGATTTTTCTTCTGGATTTTTGCTCAGTCATACTAGTCTATACATGGATATAATTTTCTTATTATTAATTCCAATTGAAATTTGAAAGTCTTCTTGCATATGTTGGCTGGTATATTTAGCTTTAGAAAATTCTGTCACCATTTCTGTTACTTCTTTTGTCCCATTCTATCTTTCCTCTAGTTCTATGAATTCTATTACTATCATTATTAAAACTGTAACAGAGTACCACATATTTCTGACATTCTTTTACATACTTTTATTCTCTCCCTCTTGCATTTGTTAAATTTTCTATGGGCTTCAGTTTTGTTATTTTTTTTTTCACCCATCCACCAGTACTACAATCTCGTCTTCTAATTTTTTAAGTCTAGTGTCAAGCACACCTCATGGATTTATTTTAAATACACTTCTGAGTTCTGGAATTTCCATTTAACCCTTATATATCCCAACTTATATATCCCAACTCCCAGGATAAATCCATCTTTTAATATGCTAGCTCCTTCAGTTCATACAATTATATTCCTTAATGTAACTGTTTAAAGTCTTTATCAATTATTTACAATATCTAAACTGTCAATTGGTCTGACTCAATTGTGTTTCTTTCTCGTTGTTCTCTTCAGTAACAAGGTTCTCTCTTTGAACATGCGTATGAATTTCCAGTTGCTTAATACCACGTGCATATGTAAAATGTAAAAATCTAATAATGACTTCTTTCTCTTAGATGTTTTCCTTTTATCTCAACTGACAGATGAATTGATGACTTATAAGCTTATTTCAATCAAGGACTGTGCTGAGTTAAGCCTGAATTTTAACTCTAGCTATGGTTAATGCACATATCCATAGACACTTGCTTACTCTTTGTGTTTATCAGCTACAAGTTTACATCACTGCCTCTTACTCCCACAGTCAAAAGTCTATATATAACCTTTGACTCCTCCAAACTTAACTAATACCTTACTGTTGATCACAAACCTTACCAATATCAAAAACAATTAACGCAGATTTTATAGTGCTATTATATATTGATTTTTTACAATAAAGTAAGTTAATAAGAATAAAAAATCATTAATCATAAGGAAAATACATTTATAGTATTACATGTATTTATAGATACCATAATTTTATGTTGTTTGTTTATAAGACAGGTATTTTTGTCAGTACCTACATCAGTCTTATTTTATACGATACAAATCATTATAAATATTATATGTATTACTGGCACTAGATACCAGAAATTGAAAAAAACTGTGAAAAGTTAATTTATATTTACTTACAAGTATTCATGCATTCATGCATTGATATTTATTGAAAAAAAATCCATGACATGAGGTGAGGACCCATGTATTCAAATACGTGTTGTTCGGAGTTAATTATAGTTTATTCTGTAGATTGCCTCTCCTATTTTAATTTCCATTTTGCAAGCCCACCATAAATTTTTTCACTCTCTCTTTCAGTCATTCTATTTATAATTTTAGACTTTTACAGAATTCACCACATGCCCTAACAGAAAAATTATCCATGTGCTTGAGGTCTCTCTTCAAAGATATGCTGAGTTACATATCCCAGAAATAGCCTTCAGTGGGTTCAAAACCTGGATTCTTAGCCTCATGCTCCAGCCAGAATCAAAAAATTCCTACAGGCTACAGCGTCTTCAAAAAGTCAGCTTGTGTCTTTGAGATAATTACCTTCTTAGAGCTTCATTGCCTCAGCAGGTCTTTATTACCTTTAACTTATTAATGAACAAAGTTTACAACACACACACACACACACACACACACATAAAATCATACAAACATATTTCTTGCTTCATTTCATGATCAGTTTATATATATAGATTTTTGTAGTCCCCCATCATTTTTTCTCTCATTCATTTTGCAAGCTGAATGTTGCCTTTTTTTTTTTTTTTCTTCTCTAAAGATTGACTTAAAGAGGTTGGATTCTGTGGGGATGATGGTGAATCCTTTTGGACATGTTGAATTTTAGGTGACAATGGAATTGACATGACACTAGCAGAAAGTTGGAGATGTGAGATTTTAACGTAGCAACAAGGTCAGGACAGAATATATAAATGTGGTACACATATGTAGTGATGATCGTTCAGATTATGACAATGGCTGCCACTTTCAAGTGAAAGAATATAGACTGAGAGATAGAGAGGTTTATAATCCATAGTCCTCACTTTAGGGGTATTAAAAGGAAGTTGAGAAATTTAGGAAAGAAAAGACAACTGAAGAAGTAAGAAAATAAGTAGTTTAATTCATGATACTTTTAAAGAAAACAAGAGAAGAAAGGCTGTGATAGTTTGATCAAATTATAATAGGTTGGTTCATTTCTAAATTGGGGAAAATTGTATTATATTTAATACTTAATAGCATGTAGAACATTTTATCCTATATTCTAAAGCAAAACCTACTTTGATACTGGGAAATGAAACTATTTTCAATTAGTTAGGAATAGTTAATTGAAGTTTTATTAAACTAAGCAATGAGAAAAAACATAATAACAAATAATCATCTTAATATTTGCTGAATTTAGTCTTAAATCCATTATCAGAGGGGAATTTGTTTATTAGTTTATTAACTGCATATATATTTTTACTTTTTAAAAAAGATTTATTTATTTATTTATACAAGAACCGGGGTACAAGCCAGATTCACCAGAGACAGAGAGGGGAACAGAACAGGCAGACTGATGAAATACACTGCTGAGGGGAGCAGCAGGCACGACAGGAGAGGTCTTCTGCGCCATGTGGGACTCTCACCTGCTGGATTGAACTGGTGCTGCAGAGGCTGTGGACAGCTTTACAGCGCAGCGCTCAACCACCTGCGCCACCAGGGGAGGCCCTATATTTTTACTTTTTAAAGAACAGTAATTCAAAGAAAAACTGCTCACAACAGATTTCCCTTAATAGTGAACATTTTTGCATATGAAACAATAACAGCAAATTTTTATATAAGCATTGATTTCATTGAGCAACAAATATCCAAATATCAGATACCTCTTTAAATGAATAATTCGTTTTTTATTGAAGGAATAAAATTGGGATAGTTTCAAATAGTATATTATTCAACACAGCACTCACATCTGGTTTTAAGTATTTGTTCCCTATTGTCTATAGTTTATGATAGGTTTTATTTTCCTCCCATCTATTATATTCACAAGAGAGCAATTTTACTCCCCATAGTTTAAATAGGCCACAATCTTATATGATTTTTTATAAACCAAAATTTTTAAATAAAATTTATATCTAGATCTCAGAAGCAACTATTACAGTTATTAAAATGTGACAATTTTCTTGAAGTTGCTATTAAATGTGTTCATTCTTGAAACATACATTATCACTAGGTAAAATTAATTGCTTCAGGCTATGTTCAACTAAATAAATTTCTGATAATATAATGAAAGCAGAGAAATATGTTGCAGCACTTTTAATCTCAAAGAGTTAAATAAAAACACATTTTGTTGTTTTAAGTGTAAAATAATTCCGAGGTTACTCCTTCATGCTCTATAAATCTATTTTTTTATTTCTAAAGAAAAAGAAAGTGCTACGGTATAATTTCAGCCTGAGTAATTAACAAAAAATACATCTAATGAATATGTTTTTACTTACAACTAGAAGACCACTCATTTTTTCCTAGTTATTACTACTCAAAAATTATTTAATTTTCCCATTGATGAAGCTAATAGGTAAATGACCATATGTGGTTTCCTTCTAACTGCTATGCATTATTACCACAGATTATATAATACAGAATTATATATTATAAATTATTAAATAAAAATTAGCAGACCTCTTTTCAAAGTAACTCAACCCAGATAATAGCTAACTTTGGTTCCCATTTCTCTCTATTTATAGATGAGAAAGAGAATAATCATTACCTAGAATAATACAACAGAAAAATAAGATTATTCATATGAGGAATTCTCAAAACTACTAATCAAATAGTCACATTTAATGCTCAAAGGCACTTGCCTACAAAGTGACATCTATTAAAATGTCAACCCAGGGAGTAACACATTATGGGATCTTTTAGAATATCTATATACAATATTAATCTCTAAACCATTTATGAAAATAATGTGGAAAAATTACATAATCTACATGCTCATTTGTTGCTATAGATGCATTGTTTTTATATTGCATTCCCATTATTTGGTAATGAAATTGAAATAAAAATTTACACCGAATTTTCTATCAAGAAAATATATGAACATAGGTGTGCAGGTGCCCTTCGTAATTACTGTTTCTGTGTCATTTGGGTAAATACCTAGGAGTGGAATTGCTGGATCATATGGAAGCTCTATGTTTAGTAGTTCAAGAAATCTCCACACAGCTCTCCATAGTGGTTGGACCAGTTTGCACTCCCACCAGCAGTGCAGGAGAGTTCCTTTTTCTCCACAACCTCACCAACCCAAATGCCCAAATATAGATGACTGGATCAAGAAGATGTGGTACATATACAGAATGGAATATTACTCAGCAATCAAAAAAGATAAACACATGCAGTTTGCAGCAACATGGATGGAGCTAGAAGGGATCATGCTCAGTGAAATAAGTCAGAAAGAAAAAGAAAAATACCGAATGGTCTCACTCATAGCAGGAATTTAGAAAACATAAATAAGAGATCAGGAAAAAGACTAATCAATACAAAGTAAAAATCAAAATCAACAATCAACTATAAAGCAGAGACACACTACTGGGGGGAGAAAGGGGGAAAGGAAGGACTAGAGTCAAAATAAGGGGGGGATGCAAGTGTATGGGGAATATAACCAAAATGAAAATGCATACATTGTACAAAGATGAAAAAAGATGTAAGAATTATATAAAATAAAATATTTAAATAAAAAAAGAAAATATATGAACTATGCAAGTATAGGAACAAAGAAAAATAAAAATCAAATGGGTCAGTTTCGTGTATTATTGCAATTAAGACATTTCATTACTAAATGTACACACTAGGCTAGTCAATGACTCTAATCTCTATCTCACTCATAAATGCATGGCAGATAGTTTAGGAGAGAAGCAGAAAAGACATAGAGGAAAATGACATCAGAAGATTCTATACTGCACTGTAATAGGTAGCTAAATTTTCCTTACTACTTTAATCCTTTTTATCACTTTCCTGATAATGTTCATTATGAAGGAATCACCTGTTCACACAGCATTTTGTGGAGATTAACACACCTCTTTCACATATACAGACCACAGAATTTCCTCCCTGACTCTGTTTCTCATATTTCTTCTTCAACTTTAATAAACTAAGTCGTGTGGTTAAACTATTAAATTTTTGGTGGGGTGAGATAAAATGGTTTATATTCTGTAATCTAAGTGTTATAAGCCATTTTAGGAATCTGTTTTTGAGTGTTCATAGAGTTGTACATTTTTCAATCACCATTGCTTCCTTCAGGCACTTAATTGAAGGATGTGAAGCAGTTGTAGAAACCAAAGAATTAAATGGTATGAAAGCATCTTTCTCAAACACTTTGAGAAGGAAAGGAAAGAAAAAACCTGGTACAAATAACCATATAGCTTCACCCTTGACAGTTTTCCTTTAGATCATTTGTTAAAAGGAAATTATAAAATTTTCATGGGCACTGCAGAGCCAAGCCTTGGTGCACAAGTGGAAAAGAACAGGAATTATTATTAACTGACTCACCATCAAGGGCTAATCTTTACCTTCATGTTTACATTAAGATGATTATTAGTCATCTGAGTTGCCATTGCCTTAAACTGTACCATAGGATGTGCCTTCGCTGTGGCTTCAATGCTCATATCCAAGGTCATGAAATCACAAGCTTTACTCTGTGTCTGCAGTCTCCATGTGGAGCAGTGAGCACAATTACAGAACATTTGTGCAGCCAGCTTGGCTCAAACCTCTCTCTCTCTCTCCCTCTCATTTTTACATTAAACAAAGTCTCTGATCTGCTAGATCATTTTACTTAACCAATATGCCTGAATACCTGCCTTGAAATTTTTATGGTGATTATTTAAAATTGAAAATATCATTAAAAGTCATTCTACTGTGGAATTTCTTTGCACAAAGTGAATTACAGAGCGGCAGAGATGTATAAATTGAGTAAAGAATTCAAGTCCTTTGGAAGCATGCATGCTTTTCTGGCAAGGAGGCAAATGTGAGTTTTAAGCAGCAATCCTGTCTGTGTCCTTCCTAAAGTCACCTGAACAATTCCTTTTCATTTGTCATGGCATCTTTAGCAAAGAACTGCCTGCTGTCAGAAGTGTGGAGGATGATGCCCTACAAGAACCACAGAAATGTCAGCCACCAGGGAAGATTTTCAGAAGGCCAGTGAGGATTTGTCCAAAATCTCATCATAAAACCACAGGTTCCAGACAATTTGGTTCCATCTCATACCAAAATGCCACCCTCTATTTTATCCATTATCATTTAGTATTGAATAAACAGATCAAGATTTTTTTTTCAATACAAAGCCACTTACATCAGTAAAATAATAAACATTGTCATAATCTCTCAGAGTACTTTGTAAGACCCCTGTATGTTAGATGGGATATACTAGTATTATATCCAAAATTATATCCTTGCAAAATTAAAGTCCTCCAAATGTAGTTCCTGGTGCTTATTGAACTCTTTTAACATTTTAAAGCAGATTATCATCTTTGGATTTCAGAACTGTCAACCACTTTGCAGGGTTTTTCTGCTCTAATAAGGGATAAGTAAAAGAAAATTTTACAATATCTGTCTTTAAAGTTAATGTGAAAAAGTACAAGTTTGCAATTCAATGTCTCAAGTAAGATATAGCAATGTCTTGACTGGGTTATATTATTTGAATTATTTGCTATTAATGTTCTGAAAGAATATTGTTTTAGATATATAAAACACATTATTTAAATAAATTATTTATAAAAGTGCTTATATATAAATATAATGGCAACACACACTCACAAAAAGCACAAAATAAAGTGCATAAATGATATAGTATTTTAAGTTTACCTTAGAAAAATTTTGAACAAAATATTTTGTATACTTATGTAATGACATCTCTATGTAATGATTTCATTCATCTAAAACATACCAATTGCTGGATTAATGCATTGATATTTGGGTCCAATCAGGAAAAACTTAAGCAGAGTAATAAACAATCTAAGCTGATTTTAGAAATCTTCAAGTTTTTTTCTCTGCAAAAATTTCCATTCTAATGTAGAAATTTCTCATTAGTCAATCTTTAAAAAGCATACTACATGGTCACAATAATAATATTTCACACTAGCTTTACTTTAAAAAAAAGAGTATCATGGGCCTCCCCTGGTGGTGCAGCAGTTGAGCGATGGGCTGCGAGGCTGCCTGCAGCCTCTGCAAGGCCAGTTTGTTTCCCGGCCGCCGGTGAGGGTGCCACAAAAAAAAAATAGTATCATTTTGAGAAACACAAATATATATTTGGCAGGAATGCATAGACGTCAATGACAATATCTCTCAATTCACCTTCATGTGGGGTGTGCCTAAGTGACATGTGAGGGTGACGCTGTACCTTATTTAGGAAGAGTCTTAACACACTACCAATGACTCAGGCAAATCAGATGGCAAATTACCTTTGAGAGGTCCCCCGCCTCCAAATAGAAGCAGATAACAAACACATTCCACGTAACCCAGAGGACTAGCCAGACAGCATACTGTAGAGAAGCAAAAGAAAAATAACGAATAATTAATTTTGAATCAGTTGAAAAAGAATAAAACAGGACTTAAACTTTTGAAAACCCAAATCTTAAGACTAGTGGGATCTCTTAGCCATTGCTTCTTTCTAAGGAGGAGATGTACATTCATCTTCCTGATGTTCCTCACTATTGTGCATGCACTCTTGGTACTACAGTTCGAACCAGCTGAATAATAAATTTTAAATTTCAGACAAAAGAAGTAGTAGGTCATGTTTCTGTTTTAAGGGGGAATTATTATAGTGTTTGGACCTCTGAAAAGATTCAGCCCCTATGGAAAACAGTATGGCAGCTTCTCAAATTAAAAAACAGATCTGTCATGTGATCCAACAAATCCACACGTAGGTATCTAACCAAAGAATACAAAAACATAATTTAAAGGGATGCATTCTTGTGTTTCTTGTAGCACTATTTTGAATAGTCAAGTTATGGAAACAATCGGCATCTAACGAAAAATGTGTGGATTGAAAAGTTGTGTGTTTGTGTGTGTAAGTGTGTGTGTATGAGTGTACGCACACACATGTTATACTACTCAGCTATAAAAAATATGAAATCTTGCCATTGTAATAGCAAATGGAGTTGAAGGGGATTATGTTATGTGAAATAGAGACACCTACCACATGATTTCATTCACATTTGAAATATAAAGAAAAAATGAACAGATACCACTGAAGCAAAGCAAACCCTAGAAATCATACCACAGAACTGAGCTACTGCTTAGGGGGAGTCGGAGAGTAGGAACTGAATGGGGGGAGACTGGGGACTGAGAGTGGGGACTGAGGATTGAATGGACTATGGTGAAAGACTGTGGCTGTTTTAATGGTGGATATGCTGTGATAACATACATATGAAGATGTGTGAATCTATATCTCTACATTCTATACGATAATGTAAATCAGTGCTACTTCAATAAAAACTTAAATATAATCATTTTCTTTCAATTAAAAATTGCATGTATGTAAAATAAAATGAAAAAATAAAAAAAATTGGATGTGCCAAAAGACATATCAAAGACAACCATTAAAAAGAGAATTCATATCTGTCTTTAGCAAAATTAACCACATTTGCTAACAATCTCTAATGTATTTAGAATCATCTTTAAAACAATACTCATGTCTCTATCCATTGTATCACTTCATTTTATTTTATTATTTTATTGTCGAAAAATCTCCCATTATAGTGACCATCTAGTTATAATCCCTAATTTTATTCTGTTGTATAATCAGTGTGCCTTCTTCACTGATGATGAATTTTTCATAACAAGACAGTTCTGATCATTTAGTCAACTAAAATCTACTAAGCACTTAAAAGATAGGATATAGAAAGATACTGCAGACACTGCAGACCAATAATATCCCTGAATTCAAGTGAGGGAGATATATTAGAAGTGATTATACGAAAGTCATTAAAAAGATATATAGTCTGAGCACAAGGAAGGAAAAATGGTAGATATGAATAACCTGTTTGGAGAAAGAGGACTGCAAAACTTAGCAGAAGATGAGAAACATCTTCCATAAAAGGTGAAGCAATCTAATTTAAGGACATTAACAAATAAGAGTTTTGGGGATTGGAAGAGTTAGGGTGGGAAATGCTGTAAACAAAGAAAACTGTATGCATGGATTTTTTAAAAGGGAAAAAGGATAGCATGTAATTTCTCTGCTAAATAAAAAACAATGTCTCCCCTTTTTTTAATGGTGAGATCCAAATTCTTTAGTTTACAATTCAATGACCTCCATGGTCTTGTAATTTGTTATCTGAAACACATTTCAATTCATTTCCTAAGTCATCATGGATTCCACACAAATCAAATTAACAAGGTATTCTATCTTTAATAAAAACTTTTTCCTACATCTATGTTATTTTGTATGCTACTCTTTTATTCTTTAATATTTTTCATTCCCTTAGATACTACTCATACCAACTATCAATATTTTATTCTTCTTCAAAGATCAATTTAAATATTATCTCCTTAGTAATATTAAATTGGAATCAGCTTAGCACTATACTGTGCTCCAATAAGATTTTACATGTCCTAATTTCATTCTCTAGGTCTTATATCTACTTAATGGAATACTTCTTCCAAATGCACAATAAGTTTCTTGAGGAAAGGGATTATTTTTTAAAATTGCTTCATTAAAACAATATTATTTCTGATTTTACCACACTACATAATGATAAAGCATTTACTATATCACATTTTATGTGTAGCTTTTTTCACAACGGTTATTAGTAATAATTTTGATCTTTTTTTTTTTATCCCTTTTCTCCCAGAGTAATCCAGAAGGAATATAATAGACATTCCTTCCACATATTTGCATTAATTTCATCTCAGAGTTTACCTTATTACAAAACACTTAGTCCACAATGCATCGAACTTTAGCAAAGATTTACGAAAGAGAATTATCACATTGTGTAGTGTGGCACCTTTATTAAACACATAAGTCCATCCTAATACAGAAGATAATCCTTAGTTTGCATCATTACCTTAAGAGAGGGACTTATGTAATTTAACTTTATCTCAATTAAATTTACTCGTTAACTTCTTATTATTTAATTTTCTTTTTAATATTTTTATGTTGTATTATCTTTTATTGAGGCAATGTTCATTTGCAACCCTGATTGGGGGCAACACAATATGATAGGGAGTACAAGTTCACCCCTCTTCATATGCATGTTACCACACCACACCTACCACCAAAACAGTCATTGTCTTTTCTTTCTCATGTTTATTTTTATTCTTGCTTTTCTCATTTTAATAGTTGGCACTATCTAGGCCTAATTTACAGCTGGATTTTGCTGACTTGCCTAAATATTGATGAGATTTTCCATTCCTTTGTAATTTGACCTATGAAAATTTTTGTCAATAAGACTTGTCATTCACACTATTCTTGAAATTACCTGTCATAATTATTTAAGAGTATAATGACCCTTACTAACTTCTTCCCAGTTTTTATAGATAGTTGATGTGGTATAATTGACAATAGCTCAGTTTGAATATAATTGAACATGATGTACTGCCCAGGAGAGATCCTAACAGAATAACAAAGTATCACACTTGCCAGGTAGCACCAAACTTGTAGTGTTTGGAAATAAAACTATTTTTCTTCTGCTTAATTTTTACTTGGGGAAAATACAACATTTTATGTTATAGTTTTTAACTATGAGATATCTATAGTGATAGAAAAAACTATGAGATATCTATAGTGATAGAAAAATCACCATCTACGATGCAATTCATTTTTAAGCGTTGATTTCTACAGTTAGCACTAAGTGGACAATTTTAGGCATTGATTAAACTTGAGAATCCAGCTAAATGGTTAAAATTATCAGCTGAAAAAGACAAGTGTATCCTCATGGTTTCCCTGTTGTATTTGTGGCCTTAATGATAAAAGCAAATTAATTTTCTAGGATAAAAATTAGTTAAGGTTGTCAATCATAACAGGCCAAAATACTGGCCAGAAACAGAGACATGGGTTATTACATTTTATGGTTACAAATAATTAGAAAAGTAGAATCTCAAACTAAAAGACTGCTAAACATTTTATTAGAAAATAATGAATTATACCTTAACGACACTGCCAATGTTTACCCAACTCTCCCACCTACATTAAAGCTGTCTAAATTAACATCTATATATTTTTCAATTATGGAGTATATTTAACTTACACAAAGCATTTATATTTTAGCATCAGTTTGTCAGGTTTTCATGAAAAAGGCTATTATTTAAGGTAAATAAAAGTGTCACTAAAAAAAATATTGAAAAATAACTACACCCTTTTTCTAATCGTGTTTCACTTTGTCTTGAAATTTTTTTTGTAATTTATTTTCCTGTCTATTTTTTTTTTTTTAAGATCTATCTTGTCATGCATACAAGAGCTGGGGCACAGGCCATAGACACAGGGGGTGAAAGGATTCACCAGAGACAGAGCTGGGAACAGAACAGGCAGACTGACTGAAATACACTGCTGAGGGGAGCAGCAGGCGAGACAAGAGAAATCTGCTTCGCCATGTGGGTAGCTCCCTGGCTGACCAGGGATCAAACCCGTGCTTCAGAGGCTGCGGATAGCTTCATAGTGCAGTACTTAACCCTTGCGCCACCAGGGAGGCCCTGTCTTGAAATTTTTAAGATTTTATGTATAAGCATTCTTTTTCTTGGACACCAGAGAAGCATCTTCTTGAGACCTTATCTTTTCTCCCTCCCATCCTTCTGCAGAGACTATGTTTGTGTTTACCACAGATAAGCCTGCTTTATTAATAGTATGGCATATATGTGTGTATATGGAGAACATAAATAAATATTTATGAATGATCTAAATTAGTGACTTTCTCTTAAAAAGGACTAAAATTTAGAAAAGCATTATTAGATAATATTTACATAATCAGTAGAAGATGTAGGAGGCTAGTACAATTCAATGCAATCACTGGCAAAATGATTCCCTAAGTGCTCAATCCACAAAGAATCAAAACTAAGAAATGATTATGGTGAAGAATATGCTTCCCTTGTTGGCGGGTCCACGTGGTGGGCAACATATTTGTGAAGAGGTGTGATCCCCTGTCACTGAATCATATACAGTTTTGTAAGCCAAAAAAATAAATAAAAAGTATTAAAAAAATGAACTAGATAAAACAAAAATAAACTTTTAGTATAAGACCAAATGAATGACTAGTAGAAGGGAAGGGATTGGGTAAACTGGATAAAAGAGGTCCATTCTATGGTGGAGACAGTATTAGATCCTTAGTGGGGAACTTAATGTAGTATATACAGATGTTGCTCTATTATGATGCATATCTGAAACTTACATAATGTTATGAGCCAATGTTACATCAATAAAATATTCTAAAAAAATAATAAAAAATAAAAGGAGTTGGGACAGTGAATTAATTCATATTTATTGAGTGCTGGCTGGATGCAAGTATAAAAGATGCTATAGAGAAACATAGGATATGAGTCACACTCCCCTAAAATGATTTATATTTATCATAGATACAGAATCAGTGCAATCTATAGGAATGTTTTAGCTGTGATTATTTTTAACAGGAAATAACATTTGTTTTAACACATGATATCGCTGGTATTATACAGCTAATATAAAAGTAATAATGCAATCAGTTCCAATGATCTGTGATAAAAGCATTTCTAAGAAGCATTGTATTAAGCAAATTATGTCTTAAAAACAAATCATTCAGGCAATAGTTTAGAATTATTAACATTCAGGTGTTTCAATATTCAAAATGAAGGTGTTTTAATAGATATAAAACTGTACCCATAAACAAATATCCTTGCCCAAAACGATTGGACAACATCCATCTTTTGCTCAAAGTTAATTACGTTTTAGCTTAATTTTTTTCATTTTCAGCAGCAGTAACATTTAATCTACTTAGGCACAATCAGAATTTTCACATTCATTGTTATAATAAAAGAGCAAAAGTGGCATAAATAAGGCAGCTTATTTCCTAATTCTTGATCATTTTATGACCAGTGAGTCAGTTTTTATGAGGAAAACTCAATCTCCTAATTCATAAATTCTGTAACAAATATTTCTTACCATAAAAACATATGCCTTAAAATAAATACCTAAACAAAATAAATTAATAATTATCACATTAATTTGACCAGGGATGAATGTTCTGATCAGTTAATCAGAGAGAATCTGATAGAAATATGATTTGAATCACAGATCACACTACCCATCAGAGAGAGAAGCAGATTTCTGCTTTTTCATTTTTTTTTTTTAACCAATGCTACCATCATATACTGAAGTTTTCTTGGAATATATTTATTGAGACATGTCAAGATGGCATAACTTATAGTTCATTAAAAATGTATTATGTTTTCTCCCATTTACTGAAATTCCTTTATCTTATTTGAGAAAACATTTAAAATTTTGAACATCAGAAGAGGTACATTGAAAATTATCATGGTTAGATATAATCACCAGTGTCATATTAGTGTTTATATTTCCAATCTTTTTTCTATGAATATGCTTCACTCATGAATACCAAAATTAAATGGCAACCTTATGCTATATTCTGTTACTTGAATTTCCTAGCTTGATAAATTGTCTCACAGAACATATTGCAACATACAGGTCAATTCAGAGAAGCATTATGAGTCACAAATTTTTACTGTTTAACTTTTCAATGCTTTTCCTATTCTATTTTGATCAATTTCTAGAAGTTTGGATTTTGCTAAAAATGATTTAGTTTATTAAATGACACCTGAAAATGTTTTGCTTAGTGATTTCTAAGACAGTATGTGTTAGACTATCCAATGGGGCATTTTTTTAATAAATAAACATGAATGTTAAATTTTATACATAAAAATAAAGTGTTTTTAAACTGTGTTCTCAAAGGCATTCTATTCTTGAAAAAGAAAGTAGAAAACAATTCCCTTTGATTGATTGAATAAACATAGATATATTCATCCACAGTAGCATCACCTGAATATGACTAATTTCTTTCCCTTTAACTCATACAAAATATTTCATATGAAGATATGTATAATCTCTTAGTCCTCATGTTGGGTTCTACTGAAAGGTCTTTGATACTAAATAATAATAAATTAGGTTATATGGAAACATTCTAATTGATATGCAAATAAGAGGATTGAAAGGATAATCAAACATAAATAGGAATTAATGATATTTCTATTTATACATTTAAAGGCTGAAATTTGTGTAGTTTAAGAATCAAATTGTAATTTTATTATGAATATTTGTTCATACAGTTACATTTTAATGATAAAGATGTATGATTAGATCTGAAAGCAGTAATTGATTAGAAGAGAAATACCTTCAGACTGAAATTTATGTTTTATTGTCTTGTATTCATCACCACTTGTGTTTAAAAATGACTTCAGAAGACAGTACTCATTTTTGTTAGTGAATAATTTAAAAGTCCTATTTATTGATCTCTCTTTTTTTACAGTTAAAGAACTCTAATAGTGGTTGGTTTTCTCTGTGTTGACGTTTCTTGGACTAGCCTAATAACACTAAAAAGCTGACATTTCCTCTGATCCTGGTGCTCTAGTTTGAAGATCACAGGCAAGATTATATCATAATGCATGTTAAAAATATATTACAAGAATTTGAAAGAAGAGTATCATAAATCTAATATTCCAATACTTTGCAGTTCCTACATTGCTATACATACTAAAATGGCAGACTATGAAATAGTCATCCCCAAAGTATTCAATTCTAGGCTAATCCCTGTAATTTGTGAATACTACTCTATACAGCAAAATGAAAGACTTTGCAGATGTGATTAAGGATTGTGAGAAGGGAAGAATACCCTGGGTATCTGGTTGGGTCTGGTATAATTACATATGTCCTTATAAGGGGAAGACACATTCATATTTTACATAAATAAATAAAAAGACAAAGTGAACAGAGAAGATGGAAATTTGAAGATGCTATGTCGGAGTCTACCAGGACTCCTACAACCACCAGAAGGGTGGTCAGAAGGTGGTCAGAAGGATCAAAGGTTACATTTCCTCTAGAAACTCCAGAGGCCAGGTGATGCCTGATTTCAGCTCAGCAATGCTGATTTCAGACTTCCAAACTCCAGGTCAGACAATTACTTGAGGCCCAGTAAAGCTACCATGTCTGTGGTAATTTGTTACAGGAGTCACTGGAAACTAATTATACTTTCAATTTGTTAATTTAAATTTTTCATTGAGGTAACATTGGCTTACATAATTGTGTGTACTTTGGCAGTAGAAGATCCCACCTTCTCGGGATTGTTACTTTTGTGCTGCTACCACCAAAGCACCCATAATCCACCTCCATTTTCTACTGTGCTTCTCCCCACTTTGTTCTTATCCTTTTGTATTCTCGGTTCTTCAGTATACTTTTAAGGGTTAGTTTTTAAGTTTGGCTTTATCTGATCCTTTCTCTGAACCCCCAAATCTTTCCTCCGAAGCCTTTTTGTCAAGGAAATGTAATCCTGGGCAGTATAATACTTGTGAGAAGTTGTAATTATCTTCTAAATTGAGACTAAACCCTTTGGGCAATTATTTCACTGCTTCAGAATTAATCCATTGCAAATTTCTGAATGGAAAACAGAAATACCTTTCATTTCCTTTATTTTTATTATTATTATTTATTACTTATTTCCTTTATGTAATTGCTGTAAAAAAAAATCTATGATAGGAAAAGAGGTACTTGTTTTATGATTCTCAACCAGTTCCTAGTGCATTTTCACCATTCTAACAATGTAACACTGTACTATTGTTTTCAGAAGTTATTGAATAAAGCTCTAGGATGCAAAAATCATTAAATTTAGAGTATTGAATGTTCCCAGAATTGTAAAAACTTGTCAAAATGAGTTATATATCAAGAAAAAAAGATGAAATTTTAAGCAACTTTTTATTGCAACTAACTTTGAAGCCAAAAAAGAGGGAAAGTAAGAGACAATTATTATCAATATTATGGATACTTTTTAGTTTGGCAAAGGAATTAAATAATATTAAAAATATTAAAAACTCTTACAAATAATCCAATATTTACAGTCATCATAGTTGCCTTGAAATTTTGGCTAGTATTCAAATTACCAATTGTTTAATATCTACTAATTCAGTCTTTACACCAAATATTCTTCAGTGGATATATTTGACAATTAATGAATACTTGACCTGGTAAATTGAGTGGACAGCATTACTCTTATTTGCATGCTTATATTTTTGTTAAAGATTTATTTATGCATATAAGAACTGGGGTACAAACCAAAGGTGTAGGGGGTGAGAGGATTTCCCAGAGACAGAGTGAGGGACAGAACAGGCAGACTGACTGAAATACACTGTTGAGGGGAGCAGCAGGTGAGACAGGCTAGGTCTGTTGTGCCATGTGGGTAGCTCTCTGGCTGGCAGGGGATCAAACTCATGCTACAGAGGCTGCAGATAGCTTCACAGTGTTGTGCTTAACCCCTTGTGCCACTAGGGAGACCCTACATGCTTACATTTTTATAACTATTTTGGCCACTTTGAAGAAATGATTCTAGGTGACTAATATAGTTGATGGTACCTAAAATTTTGAATCCTCTCTTCTTATGACAATTATTTTAAAATATACATTATTATCCGTGTATTGATTTTTAGCCATTCAACTGTGCTTCGTGAAAGAATTCATGGCACACGTAGGCAATGGTGATGTTTGTAAGCACACATGTAAGTAAAGGGGATGGGTGCAGCTGAAGGTGACTGATTCCAGGGCTCCAGTTAACCCAGAATCCTGAAGGGTTCAGCAACTCAGCACATCTGCAAACTATTAGCTGTGGCACTGTTGGAAAGCTGTGCTCAGAAAAAACAAAGATAATGTGCAATTTCTTTTCAAAAAGATAGTTTTGCTAATATCTTGAAAATAAAGTCTGCCTGTTTACCCTACTTGCCACAGCTTGTTCCCCACAGTCTTTGTAGTATATATAGTCATGTCAGGAGTGTTTCTGAATATGACACAACTGATCCAGTTAGCTGTGTAATCATTTTAGCTTCTAGGGACAAATGAATGAGGCAATGTTCAATTCAGAGGCCACATGTACACATAAATATGTATTTCTTCTACAGTATTATAAACTTGGTATTTGGATACTTTTTACATTGTAAATTTAATTTGAGTGAAGTTCCAAATTTACAGAAACTGATACATCTGAAAATTATGAACTAAAGCTAGTTTTTTTTTTCATTTTAAAAGAAGCTTTATTTTTATTCTATTTACAAAACAATTTTCTATGTACTATCTGAAAATCAGGGCTCAGATCTACTTGCTCAAAATTACTTTGGTAAATGGATTAAAAATAAAAGCAAAATGAAACAACCATTATAGTAGAAATGCTTTTGGCTGCAAGTAACATAATATTAAACTACAGATGTTTTAACTATTGGGGTTTTAAAAATCTTTTCTCATACAGAATTCTGGAAGAGTTGCTGTTGGCTCAGTGCTTGACATGGCTGTGGCTTTATATTGGGATTTTCTTTCAAATCCTTACATTGTTTACACGCCCTGCAGGCAAAATGGTGCTGGGCAGAAAAGGCCCCCTCTTCCTGTAATAGTTTATTCTTTTAGGAAAGAAAACTTTTCCCAGAGGCAATGGGAAGTTGACTTCCTTAGAGTTCACTAGGTGGAAGTGTATCACTTGCCTATCCTAAACTTATTCCATATACCCTGGCCAAGGGATTGTCATGCTTATCTTAGACCAATTAGAAGTCATTCCCTAGACCTGAGAGAGGATTAGACCTCCAGAGCTTCACTGTCTATTTAAATACCTTAACAAGATTAGGATTCTCTTTGTAGAGAAGAGCACTTGTGTGTGTGTATTTGAGAAAACTGCAACTGCAACCTATGTATATACTGATTTTTTTTCTTTATTATGCAAGCAAATAATTGCTACTTTATATTTCTCTTGTTTCTTTTATTTTCTAGAAAAATAATTCCTCTTTGCTTAGTAAGGCTATACATTTTCAATTAAATAGAAAAGCAGGGCCTCCCTGGTGGTGCAAGGGGTTAAGATGCAACCTGTGAAGCTATCTGCAGTCACTGTAGTTCAATCCCTGGCCAGGAAGCTACCCACGTGGCACAGCAGACCTCTCCTGACTTGCCCGCTGTTCCCCTCAGCAGTGTATTTCAGTAGATCTGCCTGTTCTGTTCTCCACTCTGTCTCTGGTGAATCCTCTCACACCCCACACCTCGGCCTGTACCCCAGTTCTTGCATGCATAAATAAATAAATCTTAAAAAAAAGCAATTTAGTGTTTACTAAAGTAAAATAGTCAAGATCATCTATGAAGGAAAAGCATGAATCAGTTGTGTCTTAAAAACAACCTGAAAGATTCAATTTAAGCATTAGCTGTCTCATTGTAAATGTAAAACATCTACATCTTGAAAAAGAAGAAATTTTATATTATAGATAATATTAAGAATGTTTGAATAAGGAAAATGAGAATTTTTAAAATTTAAAAGTAGAAAAGCAGGGATATTTTCAAAATTTAAATACATAAGCTTCACTAAGATGTGTGATCATTGAGAATTTTGAGTAAACTTAGTTTACTATTTCTAACTTTTGAATCTAGAAAATTAACCAGTCTTTTTCAACCCAAAAGATTTTAATCTCTCCTTATTTTTTTAAGATTTATTAATTTTTATACAAGAGCTAGTGTACAGGCCAGAGGTGCGTGGGATAAGAGGACTCACCAGAGACAGAGTGGGGAGCAGAACAGGCAGATCTACTGAAATACACTGCTGAGGGCAGCAGCAAGCGTGACAGGAGAGGTCTGCCTCGCCATGTGGGATTCTCACCAGCCGGCCAGGATGGAACCTGCACTGCAGAGACTGTGGACAGCTTCACAGCACGGTGCTCAACCCGCTGCACCACCATGGGGAGGCCTATCTCCTTATTTTTGTATCCCTCTAGTCTTCACATCAAATTCAAAGCCAGTCAAATAATCAGGTAAAGAGCCATATCCTAATGTGGGATATGGTAAATCTAGCTCTAAGACCTGCAAAGATTTCTAGTTGCTGTATTTGGTTTTATAGACATTCAAATACTGATACAGGACAAAATATATGGTTTTTGGCCTTAGTTTATGTGGACACATTAAGGAAATTTTATTCCTCTTGGGTCCTTTGTATGAAATTACATTGAAAGTGTAGGCTGGATCGTAAAGCTCTCCCCAACATTTAAAATTGCTATAACAATGCAATTCCCTAACTTCCTTTCAGGTAAGAAGTTTTGTATCAAAATTTATGCTAGGTGCCTTCTTTCCTGCCTGCATAAGTGACAGGATGGACATTTACGAATATTTCATGTGATATCTGTCTTCTGAGTACTTGTCTTCTTGGTTGGATACTGTCAACAATAAAAGGTTTATCCCAACATGTCTGAAAGAACACTGCTTTCTATGCTGGTATTTTGGCCTCAAGAGTTCTGATGTGCTAAAAAGCCCAGAGAAATGAAACCTCTTAAAGAGCCAACCATATGTTCAAATCCAAATTTTATTAATTCAGTTAGGGAGGAAAACTTAAAATTACCAACCATATGTTCAAATCCAAATTTTATTAATTCAGTTTGAGAGGAAAACTTAAAATTACCAGACTTTTAATTAATCAAACGTCTGTATCTAAATAATGGCTACTATTGACAGAGCATGGAATGCAGAAAGTTTACTCTCAGGTGAGTTAAATGAACTATTGTGGGATATAGGAACTACTTATTTTTTTAATCAGTCAATCTAAATTTTAACTCTAAAGATTTAAAAATCCCTTTAAATCACTTGATCCAATGCAGAGAATAATTCAATTTGAAGTTACGCATCTTTTGGTTATGCAATTATATTTGGAATACAG
Source organism: Talpa occidentalis (assembly GCF_014898055.3). Classification (NCBI taxonomy): domain Eukaryota; kingdom Metazoa; phylum Chordata; class Mammalia; order Eulipotyphla; family Talpidae; genus Talpa; species Talpa occidentalis. The sequence continues at coordinate 121,738,791 of NW_023602073.1, read as the reverse complement.
TAACAGTGTCAATAAAATATACTTTTGATTTCGTTTCTATATTTTGAGGACAAAAACAAAGCTATAGGCTTATCTTATGAACCAAAGTCTTCAGTTTCAAGTGTAAACTTAGATTCAGAAACATTAATCAACATAGAGTATTTTTAAAAATTTAGTTTTTTTCTTTTTTGTAGGCAAAATTAAGGAACTCAAACAGGTTTGAAGCACTTAGAGACTTGCTGACATGTGCCTTTGCTGATTTGAGGGATAGGGGTCACTGGGGAAGGAATACTGGTGGGCTTGGGGATGCTAAAAGAGCTCACAGCCACAGCCAGCAAGGAATCGGGGATCTCAGTCCCACAACTAACTAGAACTGAATTCTGCCAGCAATCTGAGTGCACTATAAGCAGAATGTACCCCAGGGCCGTAGAAAAAAGCCCAGAATAGTCACTACCTTGATTTCTGTCTTATTACACTCTAAGCATAGTACTTAGTAAAGTCCAGATGAACGTCTGAGCTACAGAACTGTAAGAGAATAAGTGGGTAATATTTTAAGCCTATAAATTTGTAGCAATTTGTCATGTGGCAATGGAAAACTACTACATTGACACTGAGATTCTCATTTTTTTAAAACAATTTTTAACTCTTAAGTAATGCCCCACATTGGGCAAGCACTATAAATACATAGTATATTGAGTTGATTAGATTTAATAGAATCGTTCAGACCTAATTTTGGTATATGCATTTCCTTCTGAATTCTAAGAATTTTGATATAGTACATTAATTTGCCTGCACATATCTCTAGGAATATGATTGTTAATATTATTTATTTAAATTCATTATTTAACAAAAGATTTATCTCAAAGTTAGGAGAACTGGGTTTAAATCTTAACTCCATTATGACTCTACCTCTGTAACCTGGAAAATATTGGTATTTACACTTAATTTTGAAACTAACATTGTTGAGTGGATGTAATGTGATTTTATTGTTATTTTTCTGGAGAAATAGATCCTTTTTCACATAACAAGCCTTAGCTAAAGTGCCCATGGGCTAGTCCAACACTGGTGATAGCAATAAACAGGATGCTTCATTCCTTCTGTCAGTCACTTAGACAGTCAATCATTTTTATTGGAAATAATGATTAGGGTATTAGCACTGGCAATCACTTTTTGCATCATTATGCAATAACTATTTTATGAAGGATGTGTTCACAATTTATTAAGGAGTATATCTTAAGAAAAAAAACATCAGTCTTCTAATGGTTTTCAAGTAGATACATTATTTGTAGAATGATACTACTTATTCAAGTGTGCTTCAGTAGATAGGCCCTTGGAGAATGTTAAAACAATGGTCAACAATGTGTCATATGACTTTTGAATAGGGTTTAATATGTATATTTATTTACATATACTATATTACACACAAACACACATTTACTTTTCCAAAAGATTTTAAAAAAAGTTCAAATAGTGATGATCTGCAAGCTACAGTAAAAGATAATTATATTTCATAGAACTTACTTATTCCAATCTATATATATATATTTTTTAAAATTTTAAGGCTAAAGTTACAAATCTCCATCTTAAACATAGGAGGATAAAATATTTAAAGACTATCTTTCCCTTAAAATTTATTTCTCCTAGTCAATGGTAAAATTAAGTCCAAATCAGCATTAAAAATCAACTTTTACATACGCAATTATTATGTCTTCATCAAATTACTATGCAAGTCTATGATTACTTAGCCCTGGTGTATAAAATATTTTACAAGTGAGGAATTGGTTTTGGATTGGATGCCCATATATTGTGTTTATGGTTTTTCCTTCTCTTTTTCTATGGACAAAGATCTTAGCAGAAATGCATGCTTTGCATGTATAAAGCTACAGGTATTACAAGGTAAGTGAATGTGAAGAAAGGTAAAAATCCATCCTAACAATTTGTAAAATCACATGCCCTATTTACTGTTGATGCATCAATAGAGTCATATTCATGTAGAAATTATACTTTTCCCATAGGTCCTACATGTAAATTGGGGGAAAAAATCAATGTATTTTTGTATAAAATTTCAGGGTGAAAGACATGTATTTGAAAGAAATAAAATTCAAGTAAAGCATCTCAAACTCAGACTATAGCAGATGCTGTGGATACTACTCACGTATCTTCTGAGACTGAGGCACTAATTATCCAGCTGCCCAAAGCACTGCCTTTTGATAGCTCAAAGCCAAGTCCTTTCTTAGGAATTGCTCTCAAAGTGAGCTGCTTTCCTTACACTTTTTCTCACTTCCATGACAATTATCAGCATATGATATAGAAGTACAAAAGTCTCAGACTCTTGTCTCAATTAAGGGCATCTATGAGTTACCACCCAGTTTCAGAAGTGCATATGGGTCATGTGAGGCTTCTGTTGCTCTGGTATTACAGCTAAACTCCTTCTGAGTAGTCCTATTTCCTTCACTCCCTTACATATGTTGTCTCTGAGGATACCCACCAAAAATCACCTGCATTTGAATTTCCACCTCAGGATATATTCTTGTAAATATCTAACAACCATAGAAATCAAAAGTGATCGTGGAAAACAAGGAAAAAGGGAATTTTGGACCCAAATTACCTTTTGATGCCTGGCAATGAGGATAGATTATGTAATGATAGCTGGTGGCATGAAGTAGCACTGACAATATTCACTTGTTTGCAAGTGGTGAATTAGGATAGTTTATTTACTCAAAGTTGAATAACTATCTCCATCAATAAAGCAAGAGCTGAGCCCCTGAGAAGACCAACAGCCAGTGTAACAGATGATTACACTGAACCCCAATTACCCTAGAAGTGACTCCCATTTTTTATTCATGTTGACAGAAACTGAAACATTCTGAGCATGGATTAACTTCCCTAATTACAGACTGTAGAAAAATCGAGACTTCGTAATGTTTAATTCGCCAAAACCAGATCCCATAAAATGCTTATAGTTAATGAAGGATGGACATTACAAATGCCTGTGGGAGGTACCATTCCCATGGCATCTAGAAGCTGCCATTCTGACAGACACATCAGAATTTTGAAAATACACATGAGATATTAACTTGGAAATGATACCATATAAGGCCAGGTGTCTTATTCCAGGATGCAGTATGTCCTATATTAATTACTATTAAACAATTATGTGTCTCTGACAGATAAAATGTATAGGTCTGAGAATGGAACAGAGAAAACAGGAGTAGTTTTGCTTATCACCATTCTTAGAAATGCAAGCAGAGTTTCTGTTCTTCCTTTCCCCACAGATTAGGCTCTGTAGATCTGGGTGCTAGATTTATGAGGGAAATGCTTCTGCTCAGAGATAAAGCAACAGCCCCTCTATATCTAAGCCATGCTGTTGCCCATTTACTTTAGTCTCTGATACAAAATATTAGTGAGGAATAGAGAGTTAACCTCCTGGTAGGGTATTAGGCACTGACTGTCAGTGTGGTCAAGGAAGAGTATGTTGGCTACCCTGGTGAAGCTGTGCTGTATCTCTTGTTAATTCTCTACCCAGGTTTTATGGCAATTCTCTACACATTGGAGGTGTAGCCATATTCTGACAGATTAACAGTGGCTTAGATGCTTCAGGGTTAAACATCTGGATAACTCTAGAAGGTTAGTCACCTGGACAGAGAGCTGATGGCCCAGAGAATATATTAATATAATGGGCAGCAGAGGATAGAGTCATTTATGATCAATTGTAACAGCTCGCCCCACTAATATTGTGGGGCAAAGTTTATGTTGGAAAAGAAACCACCCACTAATCTGGAAATAACAACTAATAACTAATTCTCAACTAATTGTCTCCTGGTCAGAGGGAGTTGCCTCACTCAATGTCATATCCCACTCTTGAAAGCAGCAAACATTCAATGACAGGTCCATAAGGATATATAAATGGGTACTCATCACTCCCCCAATTTTCAACATATATGAAAGAGTATTATGGCTTTAGAGGTTTATAATACCAAGTAGTTCTGGTGCTGCAACTGCATTGCAGTTCTAATTTTTCATCTATGCGGTCCTGATTTTGTCCTTGAGAGTACATTCCAATAAACTTTTTGGATTTAAATATCTGTATCAGAGATGGTATTCCAGGAAAGCTGACTTATGTGTGAAAAATCACTACAAGTTACAGCAAAGAGAAAATCACCTGAATTTATTCAGGAAAAAATAAGATTCCATAAATTCCTTTTATGAAAATACTACAAGAATAAACAAAATAGGACTATAAGAATTAAGCAATAACAGGACTCAATTACAAAGGAAAATTTATAAGCCAGGATCAATATTTGAAATATTCTGTAATTTTACAAATACATGATGGAATTTTTTTTTTTTTTTAATCACACAGGTTATGGCTGTTTTAAAGGGTATGCATTTAAAGTGCCCCACAGTAAATTAGTAATATCTGTACTATAATTTTCAATAAAGCTGGTCTTAGAATAGCATACACAGATTGTTTCTAAGTAATATGTCCTTGTACCTACTTCTAGCTTCTCCAGCTTAGTCTACCTTCCTCACGCATTCACAAGCTTTCCCCATCTTTTAAGAGAAGCAACCATATCCTGTGTTCTACAACTTTATTATTATTTAAAATTCTTAAATGTAACTGAGTTTTTATTTTTGAAGAAAATTATATAAAATGCAGGATTCATTAATAAAATCACTATTTTTTATTTTACTTATATTTTCTTTCTCAGTAGAGTAGCCCAGAATTATACTGGTATTTATAAATGTGTCTGGATAGATAGTCTAATTATTATTTCCCAAGCTTATTTCTGCTACTTTATTCTTCTATGTGTATAGCATGCAATTATTTTATTGAAATTTAAAATAATAATAGCTACTATTTATTATCAGTTCAATATGTAATAAATACTGATTAAAATAATTTTACATGCTTCTATGCAATCCTTAAAGAATCCTGTCATGTAGATACTATTATTATTCCCATAATCATGCTAAGTAATAGACACAAGACTAGAATACTTGCTATGGCTTCTTTTATACATCATTATCCACCATTGTCATAATGTCCCAGGCATTAGATGAGAATGTAAGAAATTAATAAAAGTTGGGAAGAAAATGATTGAACTTTCATTTTTCATAAATGATATGATTATTTACACAAGGATTGTCAGACAAATGATTAGATCTAATTAAGAGTCCAAAAATGAAAGATGATCAATATATTAAATCAATTGTGTTCTAATACACAAGAAAAGTAGCAAGAAAACATCATTTTAAAAGCTCTTGATTCTGGGACTTCCAGTTTATTACTGGTATGTAGCTATGTGGCTTTTATTCTATTTAAAATTTCTTTAGAAACCAAAAATATCAACCAAAGTAGGGAAAGGAAATATATAGCATCTTTACATACTGGTTGATAAGGATTCCCATGGTACAACCCCCAGAATATGGTAATTATGGCCAAACCACTAAGAGAGATGAGCAATGAAGGTCAGAAGAAACACAAAGGGATTTCTGATGAGTCTCAATAGCCACAGAACCTTAAATCATAAGTTAAACTCACCTCTAGAAAGTTAAAAACCTTACAATGAATAGAATCCTGGTCTTCATGTTCTTGGAAAGCGCAACAAATTGGGTTGGGAGTGGGGGTGCAAACACTGTCATTTAACTTCACTTGATGTCAAAGGGGAATAAATGAGGGACATGAACACAGTTGTAGGGTATATATTCCTTCCTGGTAGGATTACCTGATTTGGCAAATAAAAACATTAATGGGATATGCTTAACCTGAAAAAAATGTTTTTATTGGAAAATCAATTTATACCAGGCACCTATATTTTATGTGGAAACTTATTTGGTATCTTCAGAAGTAATCAGAAGCATATAATCCAGGTTTAAGGAATACCACTGGAAGTCATAGGAAAATGAGCAGGATATGGACATGAAGGTAAGGGAGAGAGAGAGGAAATGATCCCAGAGATAATAGGTTTCAGAAAACCCTGTAGGTATAAGGTATATCATCTAAAGATTAAAGATTAAAATGAGCTAAAAGAAATTAATAAAACAGAACACTGAAAGAATTTTTAAAAATCAATTAGAAATAGAAAAATCTCACAGATTAGATGAACATACAATGGGAAGATGTTAAACAAAAACTGATGTGTTCAAGAGAGATCTAGGGAAAAAAATTCTTCAGAAATAATGAAGGAATTAAGAAGTGCATAAATAAAGAAAACTAAGCTGTTAGGTAAATAAATGCACAGAAAGCTACTAAAGATAAAATAGAGATAAGAAAAGAGGTAAAAAGTTGGTTAAGGAAATACATTTCTTTCAGAATAAAATAAAAAAATGGAACAGAAAAGTATTTAAACCCATAATTTAATAAAATTTTCTTAAAATAAAGAGAACTCAATTCCAAATATTAAAAACCTAAATTAACTCACAGAATAAAGGAGACATAAACCAGTAAAAATACTGTTCTTTTTAAATGAGGTATAGGTATAGGTATATGGTAAAATGTATACATTTTAAGGAGTATTTGTATTAATACTGACATTGGAAATGTAAAAGCCCATGAAAACAGCACATAAAATAAAGATTTATTTATTTATTTAAGCACTGGGGTACAGTCAGAAGTGGGGGAGGGTGAGAGAATTCACCAGAGGCAGAGCGGGAACAAAGCAGGCAGACCGACAAGGTACACTGCTAGGGGGAGCAGCGGGCAGCAGGAGAGGTCTGTGTGCCATGTGGGACCCTCGCCTGGTGGCTGGGGATTGAACCGGCGCTGCAGAGGCTGCGGGCAGCTTCGCAACCCAGCGCTCAACCGCTGCGCCACCGGGGAGGCCCTCAATTAAGATATACATTTTTGCACCTCAATTATCATCCACAACCTAGGATGAATTTTTTTTTTTTTTGGCTTTATCAAAGTACCTTAGTTTTTCCATTTCTAGAACTTGATGTTAATGGAATCATAGAATTTACAGTGTTTGACTTCTTTCAACTCATATAGTGATCTGAAATTAATTAATGTTATTGCCTGTGTCAGTAGCTTGTTCTCTTTTATTGCATTACATTTCATGATTACTTTCAAAACATTTACCCATTAATCTACTGATGGATATTTGGAATTTTTTTCCTGCTTCTTAGCTATTATAAATAAAGCTACTATTAATGTTTATGTGTAAGGCTTATTTGGTAGACAAACTTTCAATTTCTCTTGGGTAAATACCTAGGATACTTGGGACTGCTGGCTAATAGAGCTTGTCATTAAAAGAAATTGTCAAAATGGGCATCCCTAGTGGTGCAGGTAGTTGAGCGCTGCACTGTGAAGCTGTCCGCAGCCTCTGCAGTTCAAGTTCAATCCCGGCTGGCCGGCGAGAATCCCACATAGCGAAGCAGACCTCTCCTGTCTCGCCCGCTGCTCCCCTCAGCAGTGTATTTCGTCAGTCTGCCTGTTCTGTTCCCTGCTCTGTCTCTCGTGAATACTCTCACCCTCCCACGCATCTGGCCTGCACCCCGGTTCTTGTATAAATAAATACATCTTTAAAAAAAAAAAAGAAATTTCCAAACTGCTTTCCATTATGTTTCTTTAATGAATTTTTTTTTTAAGATTTATGTATTTATTTTTTCATACAAGCACTGGGTACAGTCAAAAGCGCGGGAGGGTGAGAGAATTCACCAGAGCCAGAGCGGGGGACAGAACAGGCAGAAGGACCGAAGTACACTGCTGAGGGGAGCAGTGGGCGCGGCAGGAGAGGTCTGTCGTGCCATGTGGGGCCCTCACCCGAGGCCAGGGATTGAACTGGTGCTACAGAGGCTGCAGGCAGCCTCGCAACCCATCGCTCAACCGCTGCGCCACCGGGGAGGCCCCTTCATGATGTTTCAATCTTACGATATTCCTACCAGCAGTGCATGAGAATTCTAGTTGCTCTTTATCGCTTCCAGTTTTTGGTACTGCCCGTCCTTTTATTTTTAGATATTATAGTTCGTAAAGAAGAAACTTATAGAGCTTTTATTTGCCTTCCCTAAAGTTGGACATTTTTTCATGTGTTTTTTAAACAGATATTTACAATAAAAAAAAAATCTGGCTTTTGAAAAGTCAATTAAAATAATACCGCTTCTGACAAAGACAAAAAACAAATGACATAAAATACCAATATCTGAAAAGTATAGGAATTTCATTTATGATACTAAGACAGAAATCTGCAGATTGCAAACGGATAGTAAGAGAATACTACACACAATTCTATGTATATATAGTTGACAACTTAAATGAAATCGAAATTTTTGAAAAGTACAAACTACCAACTCACCCATTGGAAACTAATTTGAACAACCCTAAAACTATTACAGAAATTCATAATTTTAGAACTTCTAAAAGTAAATTTTCTGAGCCAAATAATTACTTGGGAAAGTTCTACTAAATATTTAAAGAAGATTTAATATTATTTAAATCTCTTCCAGTAAATAGTGGAGGTTGGAATGATTTCCAATTCATATTATGAAGCTACTATTACCCAGATAATAAATTCTGACAACACTATAAAAATAAGTAAGGAAATTACATACAAATATCTCTTATCAATAAAGATGCAAAAATCCTTAACATTAGTCTATGAAATTTGACAATATAAATATAATAGTAAGCTGTAGCCAAGTAGTGTTTATTCAAGGGGTGCAAGCTTTCTTGAATAGGTGAAAATTGATCAATGTAATCCCTTATAGTAACAGGCTAAAGAAAAAATGCATGACTACATAAATTGATGCTGAAAATTATCAAACAGAACTCAATATTAACTCAAGATTTAGAAATCTTGAAAACAATTATGGAAGTAAAGTTCCTCCATGTAAGAAACTACCACTAAGACCATAGCTTATTTTAAAAATTGAATGCTTTCCCCCTTATTGGAACTTTGTCAAGTATGTTTGATTCCATCGATCTCATTAAGTATAGTGGTGGAAGTTCTAACTAGCATAACAACAACAGAAAAAAGATACAGAGAAAGAGGTACAGAGATCAGAAACAAATGAGGAAGAATACCTCTGTTGGTAGATAACATGATTGTTTAAGCAGAATTCACAAGTGACCCACAAAAGTCCACACAGAACTAATAACTGAGTTAAGGTATATCACAAACTATTGGAACAACATGTATATTTCCTTTTTTTTTAAAACGTGTCATATTTGTAGGTACTACCAATAAATACAGAAATTTAAAATATTGACAATCACTCAAAACTTCAAAATAGTAAGGTATATCTAGAAAAACATATAGAGGGCCTTCCCAGGGGGCACAGTGGGTTGAGTGCTGCACTGTGAAGCTGTCTGCAGCCTCTGCAGTGTGTGTTAGATTCCCGGCCTGCCAGGGAGCAACCCACATGGCACAGCAGACGTCTCCTGTCCACCTGCTGCTCCCCTCAGCAGTGTTTTCGGTCCATCTGCCTGTTCTGCTCCCTGCTCTGTCTCACCCTCCCGTGCCTCTGACTATATCCCAGTTCTTGTATAAATAAATAATCTCAAAAAAAAAAAAAAGAAAATTAAAAGCATATACAGGACTTGTACGGTGAAAACTACAAAATGCTGATAAATCAAAGTGATCTTAATGAATGGAGAATCATAAATGTTCATGGATTAAAAGAGTCACTACAGTAAAGATGCCAGTCATCCTCAACTTGATACAGGTTTAAAGTAATTACTACCCAAATCAGCAAGATTTCTTTGTATACATAGGAAAAAGTATTCTAAAATTTATATGAAAAAGTAAGGAGTTTACCTAGCTAAATCAACCCTGAAAGTAAAGAATAAACTAAGGATGATATTACTAATGCTATGCTTACAGTAATCCAGAAAAAATAGTATTGTCAGAAAGATGGACATGTAGGTCAATAGGCTGTAAAAAATGAACTCAGAAATAACCCACTCCCAATATCCAGTATATTTCTGACAAAGGAACAAATCAGTTAAATCGGAATAGAGACTTTTCAACAAATATTATAAGTACACATATGCAAGATAAATCTTCACATAAAACTTATACATTAGGTAAAAATAAATTCATATACTGGGCTCCTCTGGTGGTGTAGCAGTTGAGCGCTGGGCTGCAAAGCTGCCCGCAGCCTCTGCAGCGCCAATTCAATTCCCGGCCACTGGCAAGGGTCCCACATGGTGCACAGACCTCTCCTCCCGCCTGCTGCTCCCCTAAGCAGTGTATTTCGTCAGTCTGCCTGTTGTGTTCCCCACTCTGGCTCTGGTGAATTCTCTCATCCTCCCGCGCTTCTGACTGTACCCAGTGCTTGTATAAATGAATAAATAAAATCTTTAAAAAAATAAAATAAATTCATATACTTAAATACAAAATATAAAACTATGAAATTTTATAAGTTATTCTAGGAGAAATTCTTGGGGAATGAGGACTTGGTAAAATGTTCTGCTATTACAGCAAAAGTATGGTCCAGAATACAAACAAAAAGAAGGCATAAATTAGAGTTCATCGGAATTAAAGTTATTCTTTTGTGAAGAATTCTGCCAAAAGAATGAACACAATCTGAACAATGGTTGAAAATATTTGTGAAGCTTATATGTGATAGCGAACTTATGTTTAGGATATATAAATAACTCTCAAAACTCAACAGCAAAAAAGCAAACAATACAATTAGAAAATGGGAAAGAGAACATGAAGAGTCATTTTATTTTCTTTTTAAAGATTTATTTATATATGCATACAAGAACTGGAGTATAGGCCAGAGGCAAGGGAGGGTGAGAGGATTCACCAGAAACGGATTGGGAAACAGAACAGGCAGACTGACTAAAATACACTGCTGAGGGGAGCAGTGGGCAAGACAGGAGAGGTCTGCTGCGCCATGTGGGTATGTCCCTGGCCAGTCGGGAATCAACCCGTGCTGCAGTGGCTACAGACAGCTTCACAGCACTGAGGTCAACCTGCTGCACCAGTGAGGAGGCCCTGAAGAGTCATTTTAGCAGAGAGGTTATAAAGGTAACAAATAATGACATGGAAAAGACTTTCAAGATATTCAGACATTAGGGAAATGCAAACTAAAAACATGATGAGTTATCTTACATACTACAACAGCTAATATTTTAAAAAGTCACGGTCCTCCTTGGTGGCACAAAGGGGTAAGACACAACCTATGAAGCTATCTGCAGTCACTGAAGTATGAGTTCAATCCCTGGCCAGGGAGCTACCCACATGGCAGACCTCTCCAGACTCGCCCACTGCTCCCCTCAGCAGTGTATTTCAGTCAATCCGCTTCTTCTTTTCCCCACTCTGTCTCTGGTGAATCCTTTCACTCCTGCACCTCTGGCCTGTACTCCAGGTCTTGTATGCATAAATAAACAAATCTTAAAAAAAAAGTCACGGCCACAAAAATGGTAATTATATGGGAAAATTGGATCTCTCAGATACTGATGGTGGAAATGTAAAATTACAACTACTCTAAAAAGGTAGCTTGGCAGTTTCTTTTTTTTAAGTTTTTATTTATTTATTTATTTATTTATTTATTTATTTATTTATTTATTTATTCATACAAGTACTGGGGTACAGGCCAGAGAAGCAGGAGGGAGAGAGGATCCACCAGAGACAGAGTGGGACACAGAACAGGCAGAGTGACGAAATACACTGCTGAGGGGAGCAGCGGGCGAGACTGGAGAGGTCTGCCATGCCATGTGGGTTTGAACCTGGTTGGCCGGGATCGAACCCATGCTGCAGAGGCTGTGGACAGCTTCACAGTGTGGTGTTCAACTGCTTGTGCCACCAGGGAGGCACTTCGGCAGTTTCTTTTAAGATACAAATACACACAAAAATCCACTTGCCTAGTATACAGCAATCAGGTTCCTGGATCTTTATCCCAGAGAAATAATTAACTCCATACAAAAACTTGGATATGATTGTTCATAGCAACATTATTTGTAACAGTTTGAAAATAATACCAACTTAAGTGCCATTGAATGAGTAAATGATTAAACAAATTATGGTATATTCATACCATATAAAACAAATTAGCAATAAAAAGGAATAGCTTATTGATACATACTACTTAGATCTTAAAAGCACGCTGAGTGAAAAAAAGTCATTATTAAGGGCGCTATTTGCATAATATTCTGGAAATTACAGAAATGAAGAACAAATTAGAGGCTACTAGGAGTTTAAAAATGGTGGAGATGAGGGTGGGGTATGCCATAAAATGGTAGTTCACAAGAGAATTTTGTAGTGTGATAAAGTTATGTATCTTGATTACAGTGGTCATTACACACACATACACACACCCACACACGCATATTGTGCCATTTTCTCGTTTTTTATAGTACACTGTAGTTTTGTAGGCTATACCACTAGAGGAAACTAGGTGACAGATCCAAGTGATGCCTGGACTGTCTTTGCAATCTTCTGAAATCTTTAATTATTTCAAAATATAAAGTTGAAATAATTTTTAGTCAGCTAAATTATGATGCTTACTAATTATAGCTAGTTATTTTTGAAATACCACCCACAATTGTAATGATTTATTATTTTTCTTCTAAATAAATATTTTAACTTATTGAGCAAAGAGACAAGTGCATTCTGTTAAACCAAATTTATGACATTATTCAGTGTAATATATCTTTGCTCTTATATAAGATGCATATCACTTTGTTGATATTTTCTGTAGTAAAATATTTTGTCAAGAGATGGATATGTTAGCTTATTGTAGACCTTCAATTATTAAAATGTATAAAATTCCTATCAGATAGAAATAAATATTAAAATCAGCATTTAAAAATAAAATGTAGGGCCTCCCTGGTGGCGCACCGGTTGAGTGCTGGGCTGCCAGCGAGGGTCCCACATGTTGCGACAGACCTCTCCTGCCATGCCAGCTGCTCCCCTCAGCAGTGTACTTCGTCAGTCTGCCTGTTCTGCTCCCCATTCTGGCTCTGGTGAATCCTCTCACCCTCCTGCACAACTGACTGTACCCAGTACTTATATAAATAAATAAATAAATCTTTAAAAAAATAAGTCAAATGTATTCTTATATAATTTCTGCTTGTTTCCTTTCCAAGCAATCATTACAATGTTAAGCCCATATGGATAATGATCAGATTAACTGATTTGGTGTTAATACATTAGTATTTTCTGAGCAGCCATTCTGTTTGATCACTCTGAGCAGCTGACTGCACTACAGAATTTGTAGGAAGAGCCCCCAAAGTCCACTGTTAGACTACATGCTAGTGAATCACATAGTAAGCCAGAGCTCAGTGTGTCCTTAATAGAGTTAAGGCAATATGACAATCTCTATCAGTGATATTTGTTGTAAACATAAATAATCAGTAAAAGACATGGAAGCTTAGGGCAATGTATTACAATGTAATATTCAAATTGTAAACACATCAAAAAGTCCCCTCCAATTAACTACTTACCTTGTCTAAGTCAATCCATGAAAGGAGAAAAAGTGTAAAAGGAAGACAAGATCAACAAGGTTTGCATGATTTCCGTGAAAATATCTATTGAGAACATTCTCTATTTCACTAAGTGTCCCAGAAACACTGAATTATTGTACATTAAATCGCGTTAGTGCTCTGGTAGGGGCTAACATTAAACTTCATACACTGTGCCTGTTTGAATGTGACTCACAGTCCACAGGGGACATGGAAACACCAGAGAATTACAGATAATTTAGTAATTTCACTGATTATTGGAAGTGAGCTCAAGGGGTACTGGGAACAGTTTGCATGACTATAACCTCACCCACTTGTGGGAGGGAAGATTCACTCAGGTCACTTAAAAAAATCAGTGTACCAACAAATCTCTATTTCCTAGCTAAAGCTGCCTTTAATGTCTTCATTTGCCATCTTCTTTACTAAAGCAGTTATGGTTTTTAATTAAACTAATAACTATTTGTGAAGCTACCAGCACTCTCAAAGTCTTCTCAGTTCCATCAAGTTTCCTACTTCAAACAATGAATAAAGCAGTCATTGTACCTCTGTATATTCATTGATTATCATGGATGAAACCTTTTAAATCAAAAAGCCAACTACTTTTATTACAATCTCACCATTCTGGCTAAATATTTATTCTCATAACAAACATTTATGAGCCTATAAATTGAACTGAGAGCTATAGATACAGTGATAAATAATAGGCAATTTGCCTTCAAAACTCTCCATCTACTGAGAGATGGGCAAAGGAATGAATGATTTTCATATGTTGAAACATGTTATAGGGAGAAAAGGGAATAGCCCTATAAGCTAAGGATTCATCGTATCCTTCAGAAGACTTGGGGGACTGTAGCATGTCATTATTCAAACATTTATTTTTTTTGATATCTTTTTATCTTAAAAACCTTTCAAAGAGGAAACACATTTTTACAATTTCTCCATTAGAGTTGGGTACTTGTTTTGTTGAACTGAACCACTATTATAAAAACATACTCTACATTAGAGATGAATGACATTTTGGATAAAGAGTAAAATAAAAAAAAATGATAGGGCAAGATACAATGAAATATGAAAGCAAAAAATTCAAACAACTTTAAATTAATTTGGGATATATCCAAATGCCGAGATTGTATAGATGATTTTTAGCAAGTAAAAGAGCACTAGTCATCCACACATTCACAAATGTGCAAATTCAGCTTTGTCTAAATTAACCCAGATTTCAATTCAAGAGCAGAAGAATCATGAGTCAAATGGATCCTCAATAAATTTCACTATCAATATGTAACATATAGAACTGGTTACCTTCCAGCATACATTTTAAAGTTCTTTTTTAAACTGAATTAATTTATGATGCTAATTTCTCTATTGGATCACATGGCTTTTAGTAATTAATAACATTATATGTAAAAATATAGAATTAGAAATCTAGAAAAATTAAAGACAAAAAGAGTTGGCTTTGATTTTTCAAAACAACAAATGGCAGAATGAAAATGAATTTGTTCTGTCCTTGTACCCCAATGCATAATAAAAGGCTGAAGGGACAGACTCAATGAAATTAAAGAACAAAATGCTTAAAATTAATGGACATATTTATTTGCCCAGCATGAATAATAATATTTGAGTAATCTCAGTTACCAGAGGTCATGAAGACATGTAAAAATACTTGGATTCAAAGAGAACAAGAATAACTTTTAAGTAATGAAAACATCTGTAGCAAAGTTAATGCCATATCTTATTAAATTGCTGAATTTCAGGGAGCATAAAATGAATCATCTAACAGAAAATCACCCCATGGTCATTGCAATGTGATACGGGTCTCTACGTATCTTTGAAGTTTTCAGAATTTTCTATTGCTGAGTGAAGAGGTAACTAGAATTGTCAAATTTATTAGCTGATAAAATGTGTCCCTGCACATTGGGAAGCAAGGAGGGTATTCATATGTTGGTATCAATAACAAAATATAAACACATTGAAATATTGGCTATGCAGGAATTTAAAAAACCCAAATAAGCAATCAGGAAAAAAGACTATTATCATAAAGTAAAAATCAAAATCAACAGGCAACTATAAACCAGAGACACACTGGTCACACTGCTGGGGTCAGGGGGTTGGGGGGGGTAGAAGGAATATGGATCAAAGCAAGGGTGGTGGGAATTTTAGTGGGACTATAACCAAGATGAAAACGCATAAATTGTACAAAAATGAAAAATGATGTGAAAATATATAAAATACAAAAAAAATAAGAAAAAAAAGGAAACAGCAGAATTAGAGTGAGGTTTTTTGCAAAGACAGTAATTTGCATACATGTATACAGCCTTGTCACTCTCTGGCTACTCTACCTACTAACCTGAAAGCAAAATCTCAAGTCAGTCCCTTACTATTCAACATCACTTCATCTCTCATTTGCTTAAGGCACCAGTGGAAACCAAACAGCATAGAGCTCATTCCAGGCCACAATATAGGACCAAAACAAGCAGTGGATTTAGCAAAATCCTAATCTGTTTACCCCCATCTGACAGACAGAAATGTTTATATTTATTTCTGTGGCTGCAATACCATGTGGCATTCCAGAGTTGTGACACTTGAAAACATCATGTCATGCAAGGTTGAAAGTCCATTTTTTCCTTCCTAATTGGTTGGCAAATATATATGGGTTTTCACTTCACACCAGTGAATGTGGAAGGAATGCAGTTTTGACATTGTTTCTTTACCCTTGCGCTCCATGTTAGCAGAATTTGTCTGTTTGGCAGTCTAATGACTGTATATAAAGTCTCTCATTTTCACTTAAAAAAAAATTGGCTATGAATGGGGGCATATGGAAAATAATCTTGACATTAGATCTTAATTTAAATGTGCACTATTTTCACGGAGTTTGGTGAATCACAATCCAAAAATTGATCTCTGGGGTCATAGCTTTCCTACTTGCAAAAATGGGTTTATTCAATATTATTTCCTTCCAGAGACAAGACAGATTGAAGCTTCTTTCTTTGTACACTGACTCAATAGTGGACAGGAGCCTAAATAAGACTTGCATCCCCCAAAACAGCATGGGTAACTGACAATTGCTCAAGCAAAGCACCTCTAATCACAACAATGCTCTGTTAACTATGTATAGGTACAGTAAATGAGAATGAATTGTAAGGAATGGAATAGTCGTGAAAGCCTCTTTGTTCAGAGTAACACCAGAATTGTTTATGCAGGGAACTTTAGAGTCTACTTTCCTAAGGGCCTGAAAATAAAAGGCAATTTACCATTGTATATTAGGAGCAAGTTTTGATCATATGGGGCTGAACCACTTGTTCCCCTGGTTAGCTATATTCTTATCTTTCTGTTTGGCATTATGATTCGTTCATTACAGTTAAAGCATAACTTCCTTTTCTGGCCCAGGATTTATGTATTTCTTTTTCTTGGGTATTCAGATTCTCAGTGAAGCTGCAAAGTTTTAAGTCAAAGACAAATAAGTTGAAGTAAAGAAAATAACGTGAAGAGGACAGGTGAAAATTAAAAAAAAATAATGATAATGAGGGATGAATAATAATGCTAAAATATTACCTGAATGTAAAAAACACTTGGAAGTGTATCAAGAGGCCATATTACCTCAAGATTTATAAAGAATAATTTATTGGTAGATGAGGAAATTGTTAGTAAAATGAAAATCCATAATTCACTCTCTACAAAGATGATTTAGAGTAAATGTCAGAAACAGACATAAAATTCTCCAAAGAGAGATAAGGAATTACTTGAATTGTTGGGGGAAAGCATGACAAATCTGACACAATCTTAAAATTGGTGGGTGGGGGGGCTCAAATCCATAATAAAAATAAAACAGCAAAAACATCAGTACTAATCTATAATACATTTGTTTCTTTAAGTCTTGGATACAGATAATATTTTTTTCGACATAGCATTGTTCACATTTACTATGTAATCTATTAAAAACTCCATAAATGCCAAAACTATTTCATGAAGTTTTAGCAGAGAAGATGGTATTGAAATCCAGAATAGAAAAGATTTGTACTTAGCATTTCTCTGGCATTAGAGAAATGATTGGAATTTTTCTTTTAATTAAAACTGTCAGCATGGAAGGATTTAAGGATGATCAGAACAAATTCAAGCAGCATACTTCATTAGCCAAGAAAGTTACAAGTAAAGTAAAAGGCACTATTTACTAGTCTTATGAGAAAAGGGTCTACATATTAGGCATTTTTGGTGGACTTATAAATATATTGAATATAATCAAGAGCAGAATTTTGGAAAATTCATGTAAAGTTCCTCAAGTTATGAGTAACCTACTAGTTTGATGATCAAAAGTATAATGGAAACTAACAGAAAAAAATATATTACTCTTGTATTTCTTCGACAGTAAAGAAATACATACATTTTAGATGCACATAATTTAAGAACATGAATCAGTTGTCTTACTTCGCTTCTTTTTTTTTTTTTTAAGATTTATTTATTTATTTATTTATACAAGCACTGGGTACAGTCAGAAGCGTGGGAGGGTGAGAGAATTCACCAGAGCCAGAGCGGGGAACACAACAGGCAGACTGACGAAATACACTGCTGAGGGGAGCAGTGGGCGGCAGGAGAGGTCTGTGTGCCACATGGGACCCTCGCCAGTGGCCGGGGATCGAACCGGCACTGCAGAGTTTGACAGGCAGCTTCGCAGTCCAGCGCTCAACCACTGGGCCACCAGGGGAGGCCCACTTCCCTTCTTTTTGGTTTGTGTTAAAATCTAATTTGACAATAAAGAATGTTTTTATTTTAACCAAATCACCCCAGTAGAAATCAAGGGAAGTGTATAGTATGATCTCACAGATATTTTAGGATCTCATTGACTATTCCATGGGTTTAAAGCAAGGCAAACTGTCTCCTTTATAAGTGTTAGACATTTCTTCTGTCCTATTCTTAATATCATTGAAGAAGTAGAAGTGCAGGGAGTCCTCCAGAAACACTACACCAGTACCTGTGTCTAATTTTGTCTCCCTGAATTTTTTTAAAAGCAAAGTGAAAATCCTTGCCTACTCTTTAAGTTTAGGATAAAATCTTACTTAGGTTCCAAGACTTGCTTGTAGTTGAACCTCAAAACACAGGTGATGCTTGATGTGAAAATTAGGATTAAATCTGAGAAAGGGCTACAGTTTCTAACCAACTTTGTAAAAAGGCTAAGGAGGGCTCAGTCTGCTCTATTTCAGGTACCACATCTGAAATCTACCATCTCCAGAGACCAGGTGAAGTAATCTTAACTTCTTTCTTTAGAATCCTGCTGCTAATGGACCATAGGGATCCTCACCATACATGGCTACCAAAAGAAAAACATAAAGCAACAGAATACATTCAAATATAACAGTGTTTGTCTACCCCATATGAATCTTTCAATTATGGGGCATACTTTGAGTTGAACATGCACTTTACCTTTTCTAATAGAACATATGTTTCTAATGTTTAAAAAATTTTCCTGAACATAGCAATTACATTGGGAATTTTACCTGAAATTGCTCTTTTTTCCCTTAAGTTTCTTTTGTGATATTTATGTCAGTAAAATATATTTTTTCTGCTTTTATTTATTTTTCAAGTTTCATTGGTAGCATATTATAAAATTACCTATGACTTTTAGAGACTCAATATGTAAAATGACTATGCAAATTACTGTGTATATTAATGAGTCAGATGTGTATACATCATACAGTCTGCTTAATTTACACTGATTACACTGACTATCCATCCATCAATCATCTCTTTTTATATGTGGATGTTCTTTTCTATCTCACATGGATATACATACAGTTATGTGAATAAGAACTTTAATGACTATTTGATTACATTTCAGTGTGTTGATTTTTTTGATACTGATCCTGCTAAATGCAGTATTTCAGGAAAAAAAATCATCTGCTTTGTGATAGGAATATTTTAAGATGACCTCATCATTTCTCTGAGTTTGTAATAGCTGTTTTTATTTTAAATATTTATTTACACAAGAACCGGGGTACAGGCCAGATGCACGGGAGGGTGAGAGGATTCACCAGAGACAGAGCGGGGAGCAGAACGGGCAGACTGACAAAATACACTGCTGAGGGAGCAGCGGATGAGACAGGAGAGGTATGCCTTGCCATGTGGGACCCTCTCCGCCTGGCCGGGAGCGAACCGGCACTGCAGAGGCTGCGGACAGCTCCATAGCGCGGCGCTCAACCACCTCACCACCAGGGGAGGCCCCTGTTTTTATTTTAATGAGAAAATAATATCTGTTTTGAACAGTAAGATATATAATTAAATAAGTGTTAATGATAATATATCTGCATGTTTTTAATTTCTTACTGGAATATAGAGAAAACTGGGCATTCCTCTAACTGTATGTTGAGAAGCAAAAGCAAGGAAGGGTATCCAGCATGACGGTGTCCTTTCTCCACTGCATCAGAGAACAAGGGCCAGAGCAGTGTAATTTATATTTGGAGATTGAATACTTTGGAACATTAATCCTCTGCCAATTCTATTCATATGCTAAGTTCTTAGAATTGAAGTCATTTCTTCAATATGTTGATTCTTTAGAAACTAGAAGAGATTTTAGGCTCTTAGCAACTTTTGATCCATGAATAATTTTACACACGTCAATTGCTTCCAAAATTGCAAGAGTTTCTTCAGTTTTATGAAGTTTTCTTTTTATGCTGCCATCCTGAGTGAAATCATTCCTTTTTTAATGTTGACTACCTTCTTTGACATTGTAACCATTTCTTTCTATAAATGATATCTGCTTATTTGCTTTTTGCAATATGCTATTGGGAAAAAAAAATCAGAGCTTTCTCTCTAAATTCCTGTCACTTTTAGCCATGAAGCCTGGATGGCTTTCTTAATTAGTTTATAGGCACAAAATGGCAGATGTATTGATTCTGAATGTACTAAAGATCATACAAATCTAGGTTTATTTACATCATCATCTAAAAGATAAAATTCCTAAAATATAAGTTCAAGGGATTTTCAACAATATGAATATAATGAAAATGGCTTATGTACAATATCACTTGTTTTTTAGCTTTATTTATTTATTTTTTTGTTTATACAATAGCTAGGGTACAGGCCAGAGGCACAGGAGGATGAGAGGATTCACCAGAGACAGAGTGGGGAGCAGAACAGGCAAACAGAACCAAAGCACTGCTGAGGGGACCAGTGGGTGAGACAGGAGAGGTCTGCCGCGCCATGTGGAAATTTCCCTGGCCAGCTGGGAATCGAAACTGCACTGCAGAAGCTGTGGACAGCTTCACAGTGTTGTGCTCAACCCACTGCACCACCAGGGAAGCCCTGCACAATATCACTTTGATCACTATTGCTAGTATGTGATGCAAAGAATATATATAATGATTATATTAGCATTATCATTTTACATGTAAAGAAACTGAGGTAAGTTCTTTTTGGATAAATTGAAATATTCATAGTATGTGTCAGGCACTCATGAAACAGAATATTTGATTAAGGTATATTCAAACAGAAGCAAATTCCCCTAATGGAATATTAGAGTGAATTCATGTGCTTTCTATATTGATATAGCAGCACTACTTTTCTATATCCCCTCTACAGATGGAGGTACCCACCCACCAGTGCTGGGAATATTGGATATTACAGCTGATTTTCTCACTGGGCATTGCCCTTGGCCTTAGTGAACTGTCTTGCATCCTTTCCCAGAGGACAGAAGAACTCAGTACCCAGTGATTGATATGGGTAGAGAAAGGCCCCAGCCCTTCAACTGCCTCAGTTTGGTTCAACTCTGAAGGAATAGGCTTGCTCCAAGGCTCCTTGTTGGGGGAGCTGAGGCCTCATTGCAAAGCATAACACTGCTTCCTCTGCCCTAACTCCCCTCCTCCATTCCTTCCCAATTAGTTCTCTGCATCTCAGAGTCTTAGTTTCTACCTGGCATGAAAGAATACAATTTCTAAAGGTTTTACTTTAGTAAAATATGTAGTAGAAATTAATTCAAAAATAACACCAAACACAATATGGCAAACAAAAAGTCCTGAATGTTTTACTCATTTAATTAATGATCGGTTCTTTTTCAGAAGTGGGAAGGCAAATTTGTCTTATTTTTTTTCCTTTATTGAGATAACATTGTTCTACAACACTGTATTTGATTTAGGGGAATAGGTTCAGACCTCCTCAGGTGTATGCTATCACCCACACTTATCATCCAAGCACCCATAGTTCTTTATCATCATGATTGCCCCCCCACCACCACCACTAGCCTCAATTCTGCAGTCATAATTTTAGGGTTTATTTTGGTTTAGTTTTGTTACTTCCTCTGTGTTATTTTTGTTTGTTTTCTTTATAGCCCACATGAATGAAATCATTCAGTATTTGTCTTTCTCCTTATGACTTATTTCATTTAGCATAATCTCCCTCCAGTTCCATCCATGCTGTTGCAAATGCCAAGAGATCATCAATTCTGTTTTTGTAATGTATACATAAGGGAATTTTTCTAATAGTTTATGATTGAATGGCATTGCTAGGATACAAAAACAAGGAAAAAGTACTTCACATTCTAAAAGGAGTAAAAGAAATTGTTTCTACGCCCTGGCAGTCAATTCACCTCTGCTTTCTCAACCTTCACCACCAGTATTTCCAAACCAGCCTATTCAAGAAAATTATGGAAGATCTGAAGAGAAAATCTAGGTATAGCTTTTTGCCATAGCTTTTCCCAACATCTTCTTTCTCAAGGAGTTCCAAGGAATCTGTTGGAAAGATTGCAGGTAATCACAAAGAAAAGAGGCAGGCATCTTATTCAACAGGTCATTTTGGTAGCAAACTTGCTGACTGGCCCTCAGAACCTTGAAGTTGGGGCGGGGGATGTAGAGGTCAAAAGTGGTTCAGCCAGAATAGATTTCCTACATTGCAGATTGATTTTTGCTATGATGAGAGTGATGAAAGACTCTTCAAAGAAATGACACACACTCTATCAAAGAGCCAGCAGGGGGACACCAGTCACACAGAGGGTGTAACTGAGGAAGTTTCAATATTCAGCAATGAGAGAAGTTTAAGAACTTTATCAATTAAGTAGTGGGTACTTACCCTTTTTTGCTGATGGCCCTTCTGGTCACCAATACACTGGGGTGGGGGGATGGGCAGGGAGAATCAGAACAGGAAGGGAGGAAAAAAAAAAACAAAGAAGGACTAGAACACCAGGTCATGGTCTCTTCTCAGTGCAAGTTTGATGAATCAGGACAGTAAGCTGATGAGGAGGATAGTGATAAATTGGAAAAATGATTGAAGTTTTAAACTGTACTGAATTTGGGAACCTGTGAGATCTGCCTTAGATGATTTTAAGGACTGGGAAATCTGAATCAGACAGAGCACAGTCAAAGGCAGTGACTGAAGAAAATGAATAATGTTTCCACCCACTTGCTTAATGTTTTTCAAGAATGGGTTACATTTTATTTCTGTAAATATTAGAGAAATATAACCAACTTCACTGGAGAGGAATGATTAAATTAAGAACATTTAGTGCCCACTTGACAATATACAGAAACTGAAGGACATGTTTTGGTTTAATAATTTCACTTAAGCATCTTTCTTTTATTTAAAAAAATATACACTTAAATGAAAGCATGACCATTGATAACACTGAGGGGGAAAAAGATAAATCCACAAAGAAATTATCTAAATTATGCAAATAATAGTGTGTGATTATATGTTCATCTATGTTTTCTATATTTATATATGTCTTTCTCTTTCTCTTTTCTCTTTCTCTCTCTTATATATCTCTTTCTCTTAAACCACTAGTTTAAAACTAGTGGTTAATTGTGGTTAATTGTGCTTAACTGTGGTTACTAGGAACATTTTGAAAGTGAAAGGAGACAATTTTTTATATGTAAATTTGCATATTTTATAACATATACATTTAACTTTTGAAAAGGTATATGTATCTATGCCTAGATAGATAGATTTATAGTAGACTTAAAAGGCAAAATGAAGTCAATGGAATAGATTCATCAGGCAGGCAATGGTCTCTTTTGTGCATACAGATCTCTTCAAACAATAGAGAACATGTCATGAATTTATAATAGCTAGCACTACCAATTAAGAATGGACTCAATTGAGCATATAAATTAAAATCCAATAAGAAAACAATCCTGAACTTTTATTAACTGAAGATCGGTCTATATTCCTTCCTACTTGCTTCTTGATTCTTGCTTACATTTGGTTTCACACATGTTAGTATATTAGATGTGGTCTTTGGAAACTGTCTAATCTACAATTCCTTATCTTTAAAACATGAAAAACAAGTCTATGATGTTCCATGGTGACAGTGAATAGATGAACACTTCCCAGGAAGCCAAGATATGTATCCACATTGGAAATATATGAGCACAGTTGCAGCAGTATGGTTGGTTGAGTGGGGAATCTTTTTGTTAGATAGACCCTTAATCTTATTAAAATGTATTTTGAAAAGGAATTTGTGGTAATTGTTTTTCTATATACATTTTTCAAGCAGGATTTTTTTTATCTGTCTGTGAGGGTTAGTTTGGGATCTTGTTCAAAAGTACAGCTCCCTGTATTCTTGGTTTCCACTGTGGGGCTCTGAAGCCACTGCTCTAGTCTGACAGGGATGTCACAATGGGAGAATGGGTTCTTTTTTTTAAAGATTTATCTATACAAGAACTGGGGTACAGGCCAGATTTGCGGGAGGGTGAGAGGATTCACCAGAGACAGAGCAGGGAACAGAACAGGCAGACTGATGAAATACTGTTGAGGGGAGCAGTGGGCACAACAGGAGAGGTCTATGGTGCCATGTGGGACCCTCGCCAGCCGGTGGGGATGGAACTGGTGCTGCAGAGGCTGTGGACAGCTTCACAGCTCATGCTCAACCACCTGTGCCACCAGGGGAGGCCCGAGAATGGGTTCTTATACCTCCCTCTGCTTACTCTTGAGTATCCCAACTTCTCATGGCTCCTTATATAGAAATCTCTTTTAATAAGACAATGAAAAATATAATCAAGAAAATATGAAAGTTATATTATCAAACAACATTATTCTAGGAATGAGAAAACCAAATTAGGGGTTGTCTGTCTACTAAGGAGTGATATTTTCTAAGACTTTAAGCCCAAACAAATATTGCCCACACTAAGAACAAGTTATCTCACTCTGAGGTCAGTGTGTCTCACCTAACCACAGTACCTCCATTTCTGCTGTTAACCTCATGGTTAGGATCACTTCTAGCTTCCAAGACCTAGGGTTCTACATGTTTCTGCTTTAAAAATGGAGATATGCCCTGAAATTGCAGGAGTCAAGAGCAAAGTTCCTCTCTAACATCATCATTGATTTCAATGGAGAATTTGGTCATACTTTTAGCTTTCAGTCACTTTCTAATTATATGACTACGGTCCAGGTGCCTTGTTGGTTCACAATGCCTTCTGAGAGAGGAATATTTGGTAGTCCATCCTAGCAAATTCAGAGAGATACATTTGGTACTTTGTGGATATCACTAAAAAAAAATCTGTAGCCCACATTCTGTTTGCTAAAACATCAAATGTACTTCAAATACTAACTTTCTAATCACGACTTCAGAAAGTATAAAATATTTGTCTTATGCAATTTAAAAGTCTTATTACTAGTGATGTGTCAGCAATGCCATTATAAGCAGAGATGGCAATTCAAGGCACTTCCAACACAGCTGCACAAATAAAATCACAACAAAAATTATCTACATAAGTGAAAGTGCTAATTTAAGTATGTAAATCACCTTCTATTCCCATGCTAACCCTAGTGAAACGGATATGTGCCTTTCAATGCATTTTCCTTCATTTGGTTTAGTGGTTTGATTTCATTTTAGTGTTTAATTGGTTGCATGATTTTGTAATGAATACATTCCACCAAGCCCTCTTTATCCAAAAGAATTTAGTTTCCATAAAGCACAGGTATTTTATGTCTGATACCATCCAAATGAGCTTAACTAAGGAGTTTGACCTTTCTTTTTTTCATGAATTGATTATTAATTTTTGCATAAAAATTAGGGTGTAGGCCAGAGGTGCAGAAGTGAGAGGATTTGCCAGAGACAGAGTGGAGAGCAGAACAGGTGGATTTACTAATATACACTGTTAAGGGGAGCAGTGGGTAAGACAGGAGAGGTCTGCTGTGCCATATGTGGGTTATCTCCCTAGCTGGGGATCAAACTCAGGCTGTAGAGGGGATAGTGCTGAGATTTAACCCCTAGACCACCAGGGAGCCCCAGTTTGACCTCATGCAGTGTTGCTTGAAATTATAAATCCCAAGTGTGGAATGAAGATGAGAGGAGGGAGCAGAAACAAAAGTCATGAAGTGCAGAGAAATGAAGAAAACGAAAGGGAGGTCAGAGAGAAGGAGTGTTGTTTAATGAACATTTGCGGTGAAATGTAAGAATCAAGGAAGACTGGAGCACGTCAGTAAAAGGAGCAAGTAAAAATACCAAAGAATAATAGGACAATGCACATTAATATAACTGAATGAGTTTATAGGCTCCCACTGTCCAACTAAATCAATCCATAAGTGAGACAACAAACATCCTGGGAAGAGCTGCCTTGCTGCGAGGTCATCACTAAATAGGAAGAGCTGGAACTCTTGGTGTCTAGCTCAGGATTGTTGACAACAAAAAATATAAACAGAAGACTTGCAAATAAAAATTGTTTAAGTAAAGATACCAATATAGGCTATCAGAATGATAGAAGTCTTAATAATGTATTAGTAGTTACAGACTATTTAAAACCCTAATAAGACAGCCTCCCTGGTGACCCAAGGAGTTAAGACGCAAACTATGAAGCTATCTGCAGCCACTGCAGGATGAGTTTGATCCCCAGGCAAGCAGGGAGCTACCCACATGGTGCAGCAGACCTCTCCTGACTCACCCTCTGCTCTCTTCAGCAGTGTATTTCAGTCAATCTGCCTGTTCTGTTCCCTGCTGTCTCTGGTGAATCTTTACACCACCTGCACCTCTGGCCTGTACCCCAGTTCTTGTATGCATAAATAAATAAATCTTAAAAATAATTAAAACCCTAATAAGAGAAATATCAACATCATAAAGTCATATTACATAACATAATCATTAGAATGCCAACATGCCCTCAAATGTATTCCAAATTTTAAGCTAGCAAAAAAAATATTTTTAATTTAGAAAATTTACTTGGTATAACTTATAATTTCAAAAAGTATCATGTGACTGAAAAACTACCAGAAACCTCACTTTAAACTTGAATCTTAGAAGAATTGTACAGTTTTCAGCAAATGCTTTCTTCTTTCTCTCCTTCTAACAATTCATCTAAAACTAGTGGTTGTTGGGCCTCCCCGGTGGCGCAGCGGTTGAGTGCTGGGTTGCGAAGCTGCCCGCAGCCTCAGCGGCACCGGTTCAATCCCCGGCTGCTCCCCGGCCACCGGAGGAGGGTCCCACATGGTGCGCAGACCTCTCCTGCCACCCGCTGCTCCCCTCAGCAGTGTACTTCGGTCCTTCTGCCTGCTCTGCTCCCCGCTCTGGCTCTGGTGAATTCTCTCACCCTCCCGCGCTTCTGACTGTATCCAGTGCATGTATAAACAAAGCAAACAAACAAACAAACAAATAAATAAATAACATGCCTCTATTAAAAAAAAAATAAAAAATAAAACTAGTGGTTGAATTTGAAGACTCCTAATTTCCCTGTTTACTTTAACTTTCTATAATTTAAATTAGTTTGTGAGCAAGTTTCAAACTTTTCCAGATTTAATACACATTTCTTCTTTCCAGATAAAAAGTCAAGCTTGAAAGTTAAAATTTAAGGATGTTTTTTTAAAATTTACTCTAACAGCATCTTTTAAGTTAAAATATATCATTATATTAAAATATTCTTTCTGTTTAATTCTCCAAATACAATGGTATGTTGGTATAGAGGACTCAACTGCATCATATGTTAAATCCTTTGTGAATTGAATAGAAAACCCAAAGGTGTGGGTCTTTCCTTGTTAGAAGACTTTGGAATTATATTTGTTTTTCTACTCATCCCATTTAAATGAGTTTTAAATGTAAGAATGAAGCAAGTACCAGATCACTTTAATGCCCAGTCATGGCTATAAAATGGATGAAAACATTTAAAGAAAGTTGACAAACAAGCGCTGAAGTTAAATAAGTGGATCTAAACATTTTCCTAAAGTAGAACAGTTTCATTTTTCATTTGAATGTTTCCTATTACAGGATAGGTGTGAGAGAAACTCAGGTCAATGATTATTCTGCAGACATTTCAGTTTTGAACTTTCATAAGTGTTTGCAAATTATTAATTTTGATACTATTTAGATCTCATGTAAACTTAGCAGATAGATGTTATTCTTTAGACATATAACAATAGTGGTTAAAAAGCTTACTGAATCCTCTACCAACTAGAAGATGTGTAACTGGAATTATGGTTAACTAATTACTATAGTTTTTATTTAGAGATACAAATAAGTTTTCTACCATACTTCACATTTGATATGTTGAAATAATGAATGCTGACAATTTATTATTTTTAAAATGAATATTATTTACTTCTGACAAAACTTGTTAAATTTGTTAAAGACTATACAACGTTTCTGAGATATGCCCATTTTGAAATGTTATCTGATATATTAATTTTTATAAGTACAACAAAAATAGCATATTTTAGTAAGTGATTCCAAGGTATAATGATTTACATTCCTTTAAGAGACTATTTTCTTATGGATTATGGCAATAAAGAACAAGAAATTCAATTGTAATTGTCAACTGTTATACATATTAAAAGCTTTCCACTTCCATCAATGACAACCACAGGATACACATGGCTATTGATTGTAAGCTATTTGTACAGGATGGATTAATGGCTTCTCCCGTAAATATAAATATTTCAACCTGAGTTCATCAAACCTTCAAACTGTTAAACAACCATTAATAATATTCCACTCACCCACCTACCACTCTTCCCCAGAGTTTTCTTGAAAGAGTGCTTTGTGGAGTATAAAATAAACTAATGAACAATAATTTAATCATAAGCATATTAATTACTTTCCATATGCAGGACACAACTGGATTGTTCAAAATTTATAATTTTCTTTACCTTTATTTAGCCAGAATATTTTATAGTTTTATTTGTAAACATTAAAATATATGATGGCTGCCTTAAAATGAGTATGGGTAGACCAAACTTACTTGTTTTTTCCTTCTTATAATTTGTTATAAGAAGAACAATCTCATCTATACTAAGAAACATACTAAATTTATTTCAGAAAAATATTACATAGATGACTTCCATGTTAGAACTTTTGAAACAAAAGTTTTATTTTATATTTAGTGATAAAATTTAAATTTAGCAGCAGAATGTATATGCATATATATAATTATAAACACATTTAGAGTTTACAGTTATAAAAATTATTGAGATTGTTACTCAGTCACCAATCTCATTCTATTACAGATATAAAACCATGTGAAATATTACCTGGCCACCTAGTCTCTCCTGGGTCTGGGGAAATAAATGAAACCCAAAAGTCACCACAAGCAGAAATTTATTTTTCAAAGACACTCTCCCCTAAATTTCCTGCTTATCAACTCTTTACTTTTAAGGAGTAATTTACCATATTAGACAACTAAAGAGACCTTATTCCTACCTACTTCAAAAATGCTTCTCCTCAATAAATGCTAGTAAATTTTGATTATGAAAATCAAGTAAAATAATGTAGAGTTACAGAGGTGATGGAGAAAGTGGCTAGTGATGTTACCAATCATCGATTAGAACCCTGAAGAGTAAGGGCAACTGGGAGGAACTAATCACAGTCCAAGATAAGTGAAGAGACGGTAAGAAGAAAGGAGGGAAGTGGGGAAGGAGGTAGAGAGAAAGGAAGGAAAGAGGGAAAAATAGAACTCACAGAATTCCTGATACTTTTACTCCTAAACCCTGGGTGGAGCCCTAGAAATCTTGTGACTGTGACAAACTTCCTTTGCCTTTATGCTTCTGCATGTTCTGATTCCTTTCTTAGCCTATTTTCTGTCTGGCAAAGACTGTACATTCTCTCCATTTCAGTCTAATTCTTAGCTTTTCTACAGAATCATCATTAACTTCCATAGACAGGAAGTTTCTTCTAACCGTTCTTTGCTGTTTAAGCCTCTTGAGGTTGAAGATGATATTTTAGATATTGTATATCTTAAGTAAAGTAAAGTTTATCTACTAAAATGATAGATAAACATTTTTATGTCTCACATTCATTAATTTTCACCTGATAACAATGGTAATCTTTCTAGGTGAAATCAAGCATGAGTTTCTCAGTTTGAATGACATGACTATTCCATGTAAAAGACACATTTTAAAAACCCCCTACATCAATATATCAGGATATTCTACAATTCTAAAAAAATATTATCAATGAGGCATTATTTTTTTGTATTATTTATTTATTTATACAAGCACTGGGTACAGTCAGAAGCGCGGGAGTGTGAGAGAATTCACCAGAGCCAGAGCAGGGAGCAGAACAGGCAGATTGATGAAATACACTGCTGAGGGGAGCAGTGGGTGGCAGGACATGTCTGTGCGCCATGTGGGACCCTCGCCGGTGGCCGGGGATTGAACCGGCGCTGCAGAGGCTGCGGGCAGCTTCACAGCCCAGCGCTCAACTGCTGTGCCACCAGGAGAGGCCCAAATGAGGCATTATTAAGAAGAGAGTGAGTCATTAAAATATTTATGATTGATCGTTCATTTCTTAGAAGAAAACTTTCTGTACTTATATAAAACAATCATAAAGTCTAGAAATCTAGGACTGAGAAGGTGAGAACTGGAAGGGATATTAAATATCATCCCTTCCAGATATAATGCCAGTCTGAAAATCCTCTAGCCTATATTCTGCCAATGAACATCTACGCAATGCTAGTTCCCCCAGCTATTCTCCTTGGTGGCTAATCTAAGCAATGCAACAATCATGCACAGCGTGAAGGCAGAACAGACTCTCATTCTCTCTTGTGTGAAATAATGTGAAACGTCACACAAACTGTGAAAGAAGTATGAGCAAATCATTGAAAAAAGCACAATGATCTAAATTGGTGAATTATACTTTTCAACTATATATTTTCTGCACATTTGAGTAGACACCTTTTACAAACTTTTCAGTGAATAATGAAATTTAATTTAAGTCCAACTAATAAATAAGTGTAATGTACACTTTTGGGGGAAAAGTTGAAGATAAGGCAGGTAATTTTGAATATATGTACAATATGACCTCATTTTATAATATAGATGACTTTATTATTTCAGATACATTCTCTTATTCTTGCTATTGTCAAAGTACCATTCACGTCATGAAATATCTTTGTAAATGCTATATTTGGTAATATCACCCATTTTTAAAAATGTAATTTTTCATTTCAGAAAATAATGATCTGATTTAGAGAAAATTTAAAAGATACATCTATATGACAAATAATACTCCAAAATCCATCACCAGTTTAAAAGGCCTGTGTTTTATCATTTTAGTCTCCAAATTAAAGGTGATAGGCAATTCACAGAATTCATGTAATTTCTAAAGGGAATTTTAGAAATTGTATTTATTACAATTTTGTGCTTCTAATTTCCCCCTTCTAATTTCCTCACTGAAGTTTTAAAAGTCCCTAAAGGGACTGGACCAGAACTCTTATGTTTGCTATTATTATTACTATAATGTAACTTTTGTCCTCCACAAGCTTTGTGTTCTAGAAGAGGTAGCACACTCTGTATGCATTTTCCAAATGTAACAGCACTAATGTTTCTTTTTGCCCAACAAGATTTAGACTCACTTTATAAACAATAATATCTAACAAGTTAATTAAGATGCTTATTCATCGAATTTTGCAAGGTCCAGTCATAAGCTACCATACGTGATTGTTCTGGGGAGACCGCTGGTGCATCATTAGCCCTCAGCCTACTAAGTCTATACTACTTTCTGAGGACTTCATTATATTCCTGTAGCAGCCCTTACCATAGCATTACATAAAATTTCTGTTAGGCAAAAATGGTTTAACAACAGCATCTCTACTGATAAGATACATGGTAGCAGGGTCTTCAGCAGTCCAAACATAACCAGTTCATGCGCTGTCAGCTGAGTTCACTAAAAATGAGAAACTGATTCTCTGCAATATTTATCATTTTATATTTAAAATTACATATTATTTATAGCTCTGTTTATCCCAGATGAATGTGTGTGGCCTTATCATCTATGTCTGAGTATAGACAATAACCCATAAAAACAATCCCCAAATAAATAGAGCTGTTGACAGGTAAATTATGGAAATAGTACGCAGCGGACATTTTGGAACATCTTTAGTATGGCACTTTACCACCAGACATGCTATTCATCTTGCTTTTCAGTGTCAGATTGAAAATGTTTCATTCTTGGTAATGGTACTCATGACAATAAGTAAGGTTTGAAAAAATAGTGACCCTTTTTCTGCTGAGCTCCAGAAGTTGGAAATCATAATGGAAACATTAAAGTGGAAAGATAAAGAGGAAAAAGCAGGTATATTGCTACATAAAGTTTTGTTATAGATTTTTGACAAATAGATACATAAAGAAAATTTTAAAATAAAGTTCTAGTTGAAAAGTATTGGAACCTTATTCAGGAAAGGACTTAAGTAATTTTGACTATTTGGATCAGAAACTTTTTGATTTCTAGATGATGTAGCTTTGCTCCTGTTTTATTAAGGCATAGACAAGGATGATGTTGAAACAAAGAAGTGAAACTTTCTAACATAACAGATAATAATTTCAAAGCCTATTTTTGCCAGAAATATGCTGAATATTTTATATTTATCTTTCATTCAAAATTCACAACAAATGATAACCGATGCTCAGGAAAAACCAAGGCTTAAAGACTTTGACTTAAGTGGATACAAGTCACACATTTCAGAAATTATGCAGTCAGATTCATATTCCCC
Organism: Talpa occidentalis; assembly: GCF_014898055.3. Taxonomy (NCBI): domain Eukaryota; kingdom Metazoa; phylum Chordata; class Mammalia; order Eulipotyphla; family Talpidae; genus Talpa; species Talpa occidentalis. The sequence goes on along the minus strand of NW_023602073.1, from coordinate 121,706,511 downwards.
ACTTCTAGAACTCTTACCAAATTGTCAGATTTTTAGACAAAAATATATACTAAGCCATGAGCAAGTGGTGATTTTCCAGCCAAATATGCAGAGTTGTCTCATATAACAAGGGGAAGAAAAGCTTGGCTTAAAAAATTACTGATTGTTAAAATTCTACTCAGTAAGTACGTAGTCAGTGTTCAGATGTTCTGCTGGACCTTTTTACTATGTTACAGCTTACTCAAGGGAAAGCTAAGTATTGAAGTTGTTGAAAATGAAAATGACTATATACCCTTAAGCAGACTCTCTCTTAGTTCTGTGGACACTGATATTTAGTAATGTAAGGCAAAACACATTTAATTTCACTTAAGGTTAGTAGATAATATGTAACTATAACAAGATCTAATTTGGTCCAGCACAGGCAAAGCTTACATGTTACTGTCTGGTATGTAAATTATTTAACACTCCCCACCTAGGAATGTGTAGGAATTTAGAATTAGCACAGACTGAAACATTTCCTCTGAGGATAGGAGAGTGAAAGGGTTGCCACCCCACTTCCTTTCCATCTGAGATTCAACACTGTTTGAAGATGTCTGGTATTCTGGGATAGCCTCAAGTAAGACTAGATTACAGAAAGAGGAATAGGGTTATGAAGAACAACCCCAGCATAAAGTTTCCTTATGGACTGTGACCCACGTATAATATTAGGACTTAGGAAATCAGGAGGAAGTATGGGTCTTAACATAAGGTGGAATTGGTACTTCTAATTGTACAAAATTCAGGTGCTCTAGATGAGCTTTAGAGAGATGAATGAATAGCATGAGTTATATATAACATTCCAGGCAAGTGATATGATCTGTACAGACTAGAGGGGGTCCCTTAGGGACAGGTTACCATCAAAGTCTGCAACAATCAGCAAGACTGTGCCTCTGCAGTGGCTGTGGTACCTTGGAGTAGTATTGATACAGCAGGTCTTAGGAATACTAATATCTAGCCCCTAGTAGCTATGGCAGCAACAAAGATGGAAAAGGGCAAATTGGCTGTATTGTTTGGCTACAGTCACTCTATTGCAGTGGTTGGGGGCATTTAATGGAGCATGTAGCATTCTTGGAAGATATTTTGTGGTCCTCCAGTCACATGGAAGTGCCAACCTCATCAGTAAGTGAAAATAACCAGGACTAACATTTTGGGCATGGGTAAGCAATCCTGGGCAGGTAGAGCTCTGACATGCGAGAGGGTTATGGAGTGGGGGAAATTCTACTTTGTGCTAATCTGGGCAGATGTAAACTTGGAATCTTTGTACTTTGGATACTAAAGGACTTGTAATTTATTTTGTTGTAGACTAAGAAGATCAAGGGACATCTAAGTACCAACTTTAAGTATTTGTGAAGCTATAATTCTGTTCTTTGGCAGGTGGCAGATATCCCATAAGCTTCCCACATTTAAGGGATTATGATTTATCTCTAGAGGCTGCATTATTTTATCAACAAGACTTGGTTCAGCATAACTTATTTTGTGTGCAAGGAAATCTGTAATGGGGAATTGCCAAAAAATGTTGAAAATAATAATAGAGGTGTGCCTCTAACAGACTGCTCACCAACACTTTAGAAATAAGATCACTAGCTGGTCTCAACAGAGATTCACCTTCCTCTTTCATTATATCTTTACAACCTGGATCAAGTTTAATGATATAACCAAATGTACTGAATATTTTAATGTAAATTTCAACATTTTTTCCCGGTGTGTTAATATTTCAATAAAATATTCATCTAGAATGCCAGTTACAAATTAGTCTCACTGTGCCAAATGTGAAGAGCAAACTCATGGAGACTTGCTTTTCAATATGACAGTGACTTAGTAAGCTATTTTAGAGTATTCACTTAGTGATTTAAATTATAAATCCTAGTGACAAAAGAGTAAATCAAAATATCAGAAGACATCAGACTTTAAATGAAACAAACATCAGTTATTTTGCCATGGGAATATTAATAGTTGCAATACTTCAATTTCTTAAATCCATTTTCCCTAAAACAGAAAATACATTGTCTGACTGTAGAGTTAGAGTGAAGATTTGTCATTGAAAGTGTGTTGATCTTAGAGGGAAAAAAAGTAGAAAGCACATTATTGAAATCAGGGTAACCATCATCAACTGAAGTCTGCTAAATTGTAACTAAAATCCTAAATATGGGAACAAAAGCTTATCACCAGTGCACAGGCCTAAGGGCTGAGAGTAAAACAGAGTGAGACTTAACCTTCACAGGCTGGTAACAAAGGACTTCAAAATTATCAAGATCTTTCTTAATTTTTATATAATTTGCATTTCCAGGACTAAATCATTTTTGTGATGAAACTAAATTTTTCAATAGCAAAATTAATTAAAATTCACATTAGTTGTTTTCTTTTCATTCTTTTTTCTTTTGAGGTAATATTGGTTTATATCCTTGTTTGTATTTTGGAGTATAGAATCTCCCTTATTAGGGTGATGGCTCCATAGTGCTGCCACCACCAAAGCACCCATAGTCCATCACCATTGTTCATTGTGCTTCTTTGCCGCTATGTTCTGCCCACTCTTTCTTCCCCTCTCTCTCTGAATGTCTCAGTTCCATGGTCAGCTTTCAAGGGTTAGTTATTGAGTTTGTCTTTATATGACCCTTTGTTTGGTTTCTCTATTTTCCACATGTAAGTGACAACATCCTGTATTGTCTGTTTTTAAGTATAAACTGGTCCTACGTCTGACACTGAAGAATGTCCCCACTGCATAGTTGAGACCATCTTCTCTTACACTCCACTAGGAAAGCAGAGCCATTACGTGAATTATTAAAAGAAAATGCAAGCAAGAGACTTACTTGCTTTTAGCCAATTCACCTAAAAGACTATAACCATCAATAAAGATAGCAAATGCTTTATCAATGTATAGAAAAAGAATCAATTTTACTGAATTGCACTGTAGGACAAAAAAAACCGAGCAAAGTAAATTAAAAGAAACCCAAAAAAACCTCTTGTAGTTACTTTTATTTACATATCAGACCTACCTGGAGAACTTGTTATCAGTCTTAGGTAGGTACCCCTTCAAGCTTTCTTTCAACAGGTGGAGGTCTAGAGATAATTTGCATTTTTAACAGATTGCCTGGGGATGCTTCAAGAAAATGTTTTAAGAATTCTGATTCTTGATCTAAGGAATGATAATTCTGTCCAGTAACTTTAAGAGTTTGAAAAACATGTATATATTGATCATTTGTTAACTGGATGCCTGAATCAGTCACTTGAGAAAGTTCAGTCTTTCACAGTCCACATATGCTCCCACTCTTGCAAGGACTCAAAGGGTACAGTTAGTTGAAACAAATGGTTCATGAAAGTTCTCTTAAGTAACTATGGAATAGAATAAGGATTATATATATATATATATATATATTTATACATAAAGAAATAACAAATATAATGATCTGGAATTGGAAGAAATTAAAGGACAAAGGAAAGATCTAAGGTAAATGATTTATAATAAAAATATTTACTATTAAATCACCTTGCTTAGAAAGGAACTTTAATTTTGCCTATATAAAACTATATTTATTTAATTTCATTATTTTTCAAAACAAGCTTGACATCCTCTTGATTTACTGAGAAATTAAGAGCAATATAGACCTATACCTCCTAAAGACAAAGAAGAAAGCAAATAGAAGTCATCCTGAAAATAATAAGAAAGACTCTTGCCTAGGGGATTAACTGCTCTGAATTTACTCTGTATTTCATTGATGAGGGACCCACTATAGGATGGTGATGGCTGTGATGATGATGGTGTTGGCAACTATGATGACTAGGATGATGATAATTAATGGAAAGAAGTATCTTTAGGGGGACTAAGGAATAAAATAGGACAAACTAAAACTTCTCTGTTTTCATGATGATAAATTGGCAGACTATCTCCCACCTCCTATTCCCCCCCCAAAAGTATACTTAGCTCAGCTGTTTCCTAGAATGTGAGATTAAATTAAAACAAAATTCACATTCACTATATATCATGCCATAAATGTATTAAACAGATGAAAGTCTAAGTAAAATAACAGAAAAGTCAGGATTTTCCTTGATTTCTGGCTATTAAAAGACAAAAGCAGTATGGGATACTTTTGAATCTTTAACAATTATTTTAACAATTATTTTTTAAAGATTTATTTTATTTATGTATACAAGAACTGGGGTGTAGGCCAGAGGTGTGTGTGTGTGTGTGTGTGTGTGTGTGTGTGTGGGCGAAACAATTCACCAGAGATAAGGAGCAGAAAAGGCAGATCTACTGAAATACACTGCTGAGGGGAGCAGAGAGCAAGATAGGAGAGGTCTGCTGTGCCTTATGTGGGTTGGCTCCCTGGCTAGGGGATCGAATTCATGCTATAGCAGCTGCTGATAGCTGGATAGCACTGACTTTAACCCCTGCAGCACCCCAGCACCACCAGGGAGGCCCCTGAATCTTTAACAACCAATTGTGTAGCGATATCTCATAAATAAAGCTGCACTATAAAAAATAACTAAAATATTAAAATTCTTTTCATACGGACCTTCTAAAAAATGAAGTGCTACTATATTAAAACATAAATTAAATTAAATAATTAAACTATTTTCCCTACTTCAAAATAAGTCAAAATACACACAGCCCAGCAGTCCTAAACTTATTTCATTTAATTAAAGTGAACAATAGGGTGCTGCTCTATCTCTTATTACTCTACAACCCCATATGGAGATAAATGTTGCAAAAATTATATCTAGCAAAATTTTTTTTTAAAGACACATTGCCATTGATGGAAGAATGATGTGTTATATGGACAAGTGTTAAGATTTCATTCATCTATCCTAGCCTTAGTCCCATGAGAATAATTTCCATTTCTTTCTTCTTTATTTTTTTTATGGTTTGTTTTGTCTACATATCAGCTATAAATGTGCTAGTGCATGAATCTATAACCAATTCAGTATCAATATAATTATTTCCTAAATGTTTTAATATAGTTGATGGATGACATCCTCACATTTCTACATACCTCTACAAAATGCTTATAAGATGTTTTCTAAAATTACCCTACTCCATGTAGAGCATAATTATCAAAACCCTATAACTTTCCAATTATTAACAATAGGCTGTAGGAACATTAAAAATAAATTGTGAAATCCAATATATTAGTGCAATATAAGTGAAGAGCAACACTAAAAGAACAGGCTATTCACAGAATAGACGCATAGGGGTAAATGAGGGTTAGAGCATAATCTAAGTCTTTTATGTTTTTAATAAGCCTGTACTCCTTCAACTATAATATGATGGGAGAAACTGAAAAATGTTCACATAGTACAATACAGCTTAAGTTCAGAAACCTATTTTGTTAGTCCAAGGGGAAAGAAGAATTTACTTGCTACTTGGAAGTAAATACATTGAAGAAAATGATGTCTTAAATAGTTCCAAATTGTATTTTGACATTCAAACAAGAACAATACATGGGGGTAAAAAGAGTTTTTAGCAAGTCACAGTATTTTCAGGTTCTCATCCCAAGAAATTGTTTGCTGATCCACCTAGAATTTAATTATGAAGAAAAGCATAATTTTCTTAATAGGAATGACATGCATAAATCATACTATCTTAAGTCTCTGGATTGTATTATTCCAAATATGTGTGCTTTATACTTTATGCATCTTTTTTCTCTCTATTTCTTGCTAGATAAAAGTAAATAACATCACACCCATTTTGCAGATTTGGAACTCTGCAAAGACATTAAAGCCATTTCCACAGTGTAACCTACCAGTAGGTATACATTAATCAACACTTTTCAGAAGTTTGAAAACTATTTTAATCATGGTTGGGATTATTTACAGGATTTAGAAATGCAACACAGGAAGTAAAGGGTTTCTAAGTAATGAGGCTATCTTCAGCAGGCTGCTGGCTGTTCTGTTCCTACACAGAGCTTACAAACATTTTCAAATCTCGTTCACTTCATTAATTCTGCCAAAGCTGAATTGTGTTAGGTATTAGATGAATTTGTCTACACTGGAGGAGGTGACACAACAATGTTATAGTACCATAAAGATTTGTTCAGAGGGAATTGGGAGCAATAATAAGACAGTACAAATATAATCAGGTAACCTGTCTTTTAATATTTTTTTTGCTATACTTTAAATAACTGGGAATTTTTATACTAGAAATTCTAAACTTAATATTTCGGCTCTGAAATTCTAAGTGACCCTCTGATATTCAGTAGTATATGAACAGAAGTATGGAATGGCAAAGCAGAATCTGATCTGATACCATTTGTGGTTCCTGATTTCAGGGACACGTTAAGTTGTAGGATTGCTAATCAACACCAAAATCACAATAGTGCCATTAAGATGTCACCTGCACTTTGTGGGTGAAAGTGAGTTTTATGTCATGACCTGGTATGAAACCTTACATTCTTTGGAGAGTCAACTTATCTGTGACCTGTCAAAGCTGCCACATAACAGCAATATGACATTTGCGGAATCGTACTCAATTTCACTGAGAATTGGTTTCCTTGGGTCCCCCGGTTGACAAGGGGTTAAATCTCAGTACTATGACGCTATCTGCAGCCACTACAGCATGAGTTCAATCTCTAGCCAGGGAGGTGACCCACATGGCACAGTAGACCTCTCCTGACTCACCCACTGCTCCCCTCAGCAGTGTATTTCAATAGATCTGCCTGTTCTGCTCCCCACTCTGTCTCTGGTGAATCCTCTCACCTCTTCCCCCACCTCTGGCTTACACCCAGTTCTTATATCCATAAATAAATAAATCTTGTTTAAAAATTGGTTTCCTTTATAAAATTTGAATTATGCCTTGCATGACCAGGATGAAGTCTTATATGAAGATTTATATATATAAAATGTATATACTCCATTAGAGTGAATACTAGGAATCATAATTGCTATTGCTGTCATTATTTCTGATTTTAATCATTGTTTAGTAAAATGTGCATATTTGTAAAAGAGAGCCAATATTGGTGTTGGTTTGTCTAATTTAGTATAAAACATACCATGTAGGATTTTGCTTAAATAGAAACTACTCCATTTTTGCTATAATAACAGTGCATTTAATACTAAAGCTGGTGGCATACTTAGAAGTCCAAAAAGGGCCCTGAAGATCAGTTCAATGACTTTCTCCTAAGTGATTTTAATTTTCCTGATTTTGTCCATTGCTCCTAGTAATAGAGTGAATCTAAAATAACTTCACTGCTCCATGACTTTTTCACAGGTAACACTGGAAAAGCATGAAAAAATCGGTATTTTAGTGTGTTTTTTTGGATAGCCTTTGTTCTTTTATCTTAGTAGGACACTGTCATTGTTTTAAATACCTTTTTCTGACTTTTAAGTAACCTGAGTTTAATGTAATGTTTAGTTACATAATTTTTGCATCATTAATTTTATGAAATTCTTGCATGTTTTATAGAATATCTAAACATTTAAATATTTCATAAATGAAATAATGATACAAATAATTTCTGCTTGGCTCTTTATTTATACCCAGTTTCACAAAGTGGTAAAATTAGGAAGACATTAGAAGCAATAACATAAAATGTTCTCAAGAATGATGAAATAAAAAAAGATCATCAAGTTGTCTTAAAAGAAGAGGTAAAAGGATTTTTTGGTCCTGCTACTCCACTTATGTCATGGCTTCTTGGTTTATAAACCTCAAATTTATACTTCTATTCTGTATATTATATGCTATGACTCAAAGCAAAATAGCACTAATATTTTGAGTTCATTATGCTCTGATAAACAGATATAATGGCTGAGTGGAGACAACCATGTACAAATCTGAATCCCAGGTGATCAGTTTGAAAGAAAAAGCAATTTGGGGGAGAATGATATATTACCCAATAATATTGAAAAGCAAAAGTTCTAATAAAAATGTAAAAAAATATTCTATTTTTTGCACATTAATAGTCATGTTATACATTGAAAAATGATGTGGGGTTATACCATAATGGATAGACTTTTTGCTATAATGAAGGAGGTCACAATGGTAGTGGAGAAACGGCATCACCAGATAAACAACAATGTTGCCTGAGGTCTACGTTATTTTTACTATTTTATGGGAAACAATGAAAGAAAGCTCAAGCTTAAAAACTGCCTTTAATAGAAAAGGGATAACATTTTCAAAACATTTCCAAGTTCATTAGATACTTTTTATTCAGAAAAGTTTTAATTATACTATGCATTGGAAAGAGGTGTTAGTATTAGTTATCGTATGGGGAATATAACAATAAAATTTATAAAAAAAAAAAAAATAAAAGCAAGTGTTCTAACTAGTTTATTGAAGTTTGTTCATTTTATACCATAATGCATTGAAAGTGTTAAGGACATAGAAAGATAACAAATGGCAAAATATATCTCCATAAATAAAATTGTATTGTTCTTGTTAAATTGAGTGATTCATTTTTCACCTTTTATTTAGCAGTGAGTCTAATGCCCACAATGACCAAAGTCAATAGTCCCTCTATATTGATGACACAAGAAATATGAAAAAGCACATCCAAGTTGTTGTGGACTCACCACAAGTTATGAGACTAAGTTTATCTTAATTTTATTTATTAAGTCATCAGCTGAATATCACCATCATAGAAATTCCTCAAAAAGTTCACAGAATTTTCCAAGCCTTTGATTGAATGTCCTGCATCAAAATAACAATAATGATGATGATAGGAATAAGAGTAAGAAGAAAAAATAAGACAAGGAGAAGGAATAAGAAACAAAGGTTTTAGAAGATGGAATGACAATTGTGCCGAATTTTAATTTTGCCTCATATAACTTTTTAGACACAAGGTACTCTGAAAATGTAACCTATAATATAAATATAAGCATGTAAGCCCTTCATCAAACAGTAACCCCTCAGAAAATTACAAGAGAATTAGATGAAATGTTCCACAGTTCTAATTTTATCACACTGTGAAATCAAATTATTTAGAAATAGCAACTTCACTTTCCAGGGACATCTTCTTGTACACTCATACCAATTTTTCACACTATGACACCCCCATATAATAAATTATAGATTAAATTAGCTTACTTCTTTTACAAAATGCTTTAAATATATGTGACATCTTTTAGGGAAAGAACAAGGAGGAAAGGAAGCACAATGGCCTGTGATGGTGGAATATGGGTGAGTTGGTGGTGGGTGCACTATGGTGTTAATACCTAATAGGGGTGCCCCAATATTACCTCAATTAAAAATAAATAGATAATTCTAAAAAAGTAAGTGGTTTCTTTAAGGGAAAAAAAAATAAGGAAAATGTTATTTTATTGTGTTCCAGAAAATGACAGGTCTAGGCAAACAGAGGTTTAGCTGTGGAGTTCAGATAACAAGTTCTTGTGCATGGAGTTCCCAGATGAGTCAATGCTTCCCAAAACCACTGACAAGATGTCTACAAATACAATACAGAAATGACCAGGAAAATGACAACTATTCCATTAAGGAGACAGCTGGGCAATCAAAAACATCCTGCAATAGAACTGCTCACAAGGCATCTGAAGGGCCAACTTCAGAGTACTTTAAGCTATTGTTGCAAAGAAAGATTTTATTTTGAAATTTGAAATAATTTGAAATTATTACACAAAAGCAGTTTTGTAGCAATTACTACACCTAAAAATCATTTCTTCATTTAGTGTCAGTTTGGCTGCCATGGTAAAAAGACACTTGTTACTGACTTTCAGATTTAAATAAATTGAAATTGAAATTCAATCTTCCTTTAAAAATGATGTTCTCTAATTGCTGCTTGACACACAGATTATACTAGGAAAATCCAAACGAAGAAAAGTCATAAATCTACTTCCTCAACTTGCCACATTCATTTGTATAAAAATTAGCAAATAACCAAGAGTTTGTGCCCTTTTCTATTACCATAGAAATGGGGGAGGGGGGCAAAAGCAGACATGAGATGACTTTGATTTTATTGGTTTACACTTTTCTCCTGATTCAGAAATAATAATTCAGAAATAATAATACATGGAATGAGGGGGATGGGGAAAGGCAGTGAGAAAAGGGATCAACCAAAGAATAGAGATGAGATTTTAAAAAGAAAGGGAGACACATATTACTGAAAACTCTGGCAAATAACATAAAATAAAAGCTCTGTAAAGTAGATGTTCTGTCAAAATTGATATTACCAAAATCTGGCAAAAAGTGGAAAACTTGAAAATACCAGTTACTGTAGAAGAGATTGGAAAGGGATTAAATAGTTCTTTCATGAAAGTTTCAAGACTAGATGATTGCACAGATCACTTCTAAAACGCATTCATAGTTCTGATCCTACTTGAACTTTCAATTCTAATTCACAGGAGAAATCGACCCCATTATTATATGAAAGTTTCATTTGTAAAACCTTACAAGAAAAAATTGTGACTCAATCTTATGTTTGAATAAAGATTCATAAAAAGGAAATGAAAGAGTAGAAGTAAAATACAATTGAAAATAAATAATATATTAAAAACAAGATACTGTCTAGTAAAGAAAGGTCGGGTTAATGTCAGACCATTTAGCAATGTAATTGAACACATTCAACATTTTAAAAAGAAATTATAGTATCTTGCTAAAATAAATTCAAAGGCATTCAATAAAATATATTGCCCTGATAAATGAAGGAAAATACATAAATATGGTAAAAACTATTCACTGAATTCTAATAGTAATAATGACATAATAAAAAACAAAATACTAAAATCTTCACATTTAAATTTAGAAACTTTCTTGAGTCCTTGCTATTCTATTTACATTTAACAATTTCTTGGAGAGTCTTGTTAATGCAATAAGAATTAAAATAAACATACATTTAATAAATAATTATTTGATAATTTTCATTAAAATTTAATAATTTTAATAAAACTATTTAATAAATGATTTATTTATTTAATAAATAATTTTAACAAGTACTGAAAACAGAAATATTTCAATTATAATTGTTATAAAATTTACAAACTACATAGGAATAAATTTAATAAGAGAAACACAAAATCTATGTGAAGAAGTCCATAAAGACCTATTGAAGATCAAAATAAAATAGGAATATAATGACATAACAAATTCTTGGATGGTATCCTGAACCTCATAACATATCCCTTTCATAAAATTAATTTTTTCAAACTGTAGTTTAAAATATAATTCACATAGGTTTTGTTTTGTATTGAGTTGAACATAAAGGTTTTAAATAAATGTTAAAGAATAAAAATAGGAGGCTAGCAAAACAAAATGTGAACAATTGAGCAGATATGTTTTACCATCTGTTGAACCATACTATAAATCTATTGTAATTACCAATTAGGTAGTGATATAGGAGATAATTGAATCAGTGGAACAGAATATAGAATTGAAGGGAAAAATCCAGTACACATAACAATCTAAGATAAATAAATATCACATTTTGATTATTTGGGAAAATAAATGGTAGTACAAATGGTTATATTGTTGGTGACCTTTTAATATTAAATACTAAAATACTTTCCAGATTAATTAAAGGCTTACTTAAAAAAATAAAATATAAATAAACTTCATTGAGGTATATTAAAGAATACATTATAATATTCACTATAGGTCTATTAGAATGCTGCACTATAATGTCCTGAAAATTCTCTTACAGAGATCCCTTAGTTTGTAGCTCCAGCAAAAATTTATCCCAGATCTTAGAATTGGGTAAAATATACTGCTAAGAAACTAAGTTTATATTCAATGTCTATAAGGAATTTTGAAACTTGCTTTGTTTAAGTTTTTGCTTCTATTGCTAGAAAATTTAGAGTCTAATATAAGATCTATATCTAGCAATAATTAAGGATCTAAGGGCATTTTGGAAAAATCTCTTTTCTTTATTTCTTACTCTAATTTTCCTGTCACCTACATTTTGTCTCAAATTTATGTTACTCCATGGCATTATATGTATATATGTAAGGTGACACTTTGGAAACTATTGGGTGCTACCAATGCATACAATAAACTGATAATTTTTGAATGTGTACTTTGATTTAATGAACTGAATATGAACAAAAAATAGCTCTGTGTCAGAAAAAAAGTCAATAAATATCTTAGGTGAAAATATTGGACATTACACATAAATATATCTGAGAGTGGATATATCTTTGCTCTCAAGTCAGGACTCAGAAACTATAAATTTTTTTTAGATAAAAGTTAAAATAAAGAATGCTTAAGCTAAAGCAAGCAAATAAAAACATAACTAGATATTTGAAGAATTTTCAATACAGATTGAAGGATAACAAGTTAATTTCTATACTATCAAGACAAGATAATAGCTATATATTCAAATTAATAAGTAAATGTTAAACACCTTAAAAATAGGCAACGGTTTGGATATTTCATAGACTGTAAATAGCATAGATAATGTGATACCAGTTTTAAAAATACTAAAAAAAAAAATCTGTAGTGTGGACTTGAGAAAAGGAAAATGTATTTTTAAGAATTATAACAATATTATTATCTCTGATTATAGGAATTTTGAATGTTTTGGTTTTATTTTTATACCTTTTACAATTTGTTTTCTCTATACCCAAATGCCATTGTCATTTTTAGTCTTCCTCACACTAGAAACTAGTAATTACATTTTATCAGTTGCCATTATTCAATTGTAGAGTAATTGTCACCTCATCAGGGAGAACTTATCAAAGTACATACAATTCTTAGTAAAGAGAACTTACTAAATATATAAAGTATATAAAATACATAAATGTTATACATTTATATAACTTTTAATATATGCTAGCTGTATAGAAAACATATATAAAATCTTCATTAAGTGCCATAATCCCAACACCTATTAAATATTTACTGCCTGTGTATAGTGTGTCTTCTCCATAAGTGTTTAGTCTTTTTAATGTTGATTTCACAGTGCCTGGAACAGTATCTAATACACAATGTGTTAAATATTTGTGTACTAAAATAGTAAAGTATTACTTTTATCATAAAACACACACACACACACTCAACTTTTTTGCTTGTTTGTTTTGTAAAACTGGCAGTTCACACATTCAGTTGTAAAATTACCAGCAGCCAACATTTAAATTTATTAGGAGCTCAAGATAAAACAACCTAATGCACAAGAAAATCATTATTATTCCCAGGATTGAGACAAGAGATTGATTTTTCTTATGAGTCTGTTTAAAGTAATGCTTTCAACAAAATCTTTATAGTAAACAAATGTCACATGTCTGTTTCTTATAAAATCATTTAATGGGGGCTAATTGACATATTGCTAAAATGCAGCTCAGAAGTAAAAATATCCTACAAGAGCTGAACTGATGTTGTAAAGGTATGAAGATCCATTTGGGTTGGATAGGTTATAGAGTCTGGCAGTATATATGGACACACTTATCCTTTGGGATATTCTCCATATATATCATGTCTTTTAACTGAACTGTTTGGTAGGTATTGAGTGGCAGTGATTTTAAGGTTTTACTGAAAAGTGCTAGGGATGCATAGAGCATGAAATAATGATTAACTGGAGTCTCATGAGCTCTAATAGTCAGGCAGCTGGTGGTTGGAAAGATAACAAAGAGTTGAGAAGTCAGACAAGAGTTGGAACTGACAACACAAACCACCCAGCTCAGCACACAGGTTGGCTAACGAGTACAGCAGCAGGATCAGATTCTTTTCTAAAGAAAATTTGTGGTTTACAATCAAAGAGAAAGGGCAATGTATGTCCCAAAAGATGTACACCATAAAGATTTGTTGCAATTGTTTTAACCTTAAAGAATCACTTTGAGTGTATCTACCCAAACCCTTCTATAGTCATAAAAATCTAGAATGTCAAGACATTATACTTATAAAACAAACTGGCTTCCAGAAACACCAGTAAGTGTATAACTTAAAACTACATAATTAGGTATATGAGTCTGTGTATAGGGTTACTAACAACCTGACATCCAAAAGGACATAATTTCATTGCATGTACCTACACATACATTCTCAAAGTTATGCACACATGGGTGTATGCATATACAAACACACACAAAGATACAAAATTTTTGTTGTCAATATTATTATTATTGATTTTCTTTCCCCTCACTGCCATCCCTAATATCCCCTTACACTTTCATTCCCTTCCCTCTTAAACTCAGCACCTTTACTATATTGATTGATGTCCACTGGCCAAAAATGCATATTTATAAGTAATTTATTGAGTAAATTGGATTTGCTATGATATAAGCATAAGTCAACTTCATTCTTACTCTTTTATATCCATTTGAATCTCTGTGAATTAGTGGTGTTTAATCCTGCGCAAAATATAGTCTAGGCTCCTAGACTGAAATATTTGGAGGCTCCTCTCCTAAATGCTGACTATCGTTTTATAAGGAATAGAACTGTGTCATTACAATTTTTGGTACTATTTATTTAATGTAGCAGGTGTCTAATAAATACACTTACAAGAGCATACCTAGTTTAAGGCATAATGCCTCTGCTACTCTTGGCATTTATCTCTCTGGAGGAGGAATAAAAGATTTTTAACACATAAATGAGTAGACAAAAAAAGTTATATAATAACAACTAAATTATCTGGGCATATCATGGGCAATATTCAACACGTGGGGCATCATCAATATGCTGCAAACAGTTTGGAATGAAAGACATTCATAGTCTTCACATCTAAATGGACTGCACAATTTTTTAATTAGTTTATTTATTTTTCATAAATTAATTTATTTTCACATCATTGTTCATTTTTAAACAATATTTGCTTGCCCCCCCCTCAGGTGTAGTACCCATAGAATTTCCATCACCAATCACCAGTGCACCATCTCCTCAGTCCCCTTTACTCCTTCCTCCATCCCTCTAATCCCTCTCCCTCCTCCTCCCCTGCAGGATGTCTCTGGTTTATAATTGTCTGTTTTTGTTTTGTTGTGTTTTGTATTATTATTTGGACTACACAATTCTAAATTATACCCACAAAATGCTACGGATGAAATCAGGGTCAAATATAAAGAAAATTGTCAAATATAAAGAAAATTCAAACAGGAAATCATTGGGTTTCCAAAAAAGAATAGAATGAATGCCAAGAAATTGAATGAAAAAGTTAGATATATACTTATGATATAATTGAAAAGAAAGAGTTCTATTTTCTCTCTCACAACAAAACCACACCCAGAAACTCAAGCGGGGTGTGTGTGTTTGGGGGAAGAAGTTTACAAAAACAAAGTGTAGTCAGACTAAAATGATTTGGCTTTTACAAACATACTGAGGTGTCTGCCTACATACTCTAGCAGAAATATAAAGATATTAAGACCACATGGAGAAGGAAAAGTAAAAGGCCCTATTATTGCATTATCGGTCCGCTTTTACTTTTTGATTTTTAAAAAAAAATCTACATAAATTATTTTGACTTTTTATTTTGAAGAAGAAACTAATACTTAGACACATATCAAAACATGTCTCTTCAAATTTTTCCCCAAAATTACTAGATGATTTGCAAACATGAATTTACATTGACAAAGGTAATTACTTATATTTACTATTTTCTATAAGTTTTTAGTCACAGTCTAATACCAAAATGAGAGCACAAAGTATCTTTTTGCAGAATAAACAGCCCACTGTTCCCCAAGGGAACACATCCTTTTGAGAATAAATTGCATTCACCATGTTGTGTTATTACATTTATTTTAGGACTACAGGCTAAATCTATAAAACTTGTAATGTTGTTTTTCTTTCCTTCCAGGCTTATGAGAAAAGACTTATTTTCACAACTACTCTAAGTCATTAGAAGCATTGTTAATTTACTACTATCTCAAGTCTCTTCATCTCTAATCTACATTGATTTTCTGTCCTGAACACAGAAAGTGTGCATTTTTAATTCTTTAGCTGCAGTAAGTTTTCTTTTGGATATTTTTTTCTCCTAGAAAAATTGAATGAAAGAGGCAAAACAACTGCTTGAACATAGATTAATAACTTCCCAGGAATGACTGCAAGGAATGCACAGATTTGTAGGGAGGTAACATTATTGGAATGAAAGAAGCGTTTTAAAAATGGGTATTAGGAAGTGTTCCTCACTTATTGCTATTGGTTATACACTCCATGAGGTCTGTACTCTGCGAACAGCTCAAAATTCAAATTATGGTCAAACATCAGTAAATAGTAATTTTTGAAATGTAGAGGATTATTTTTCCACATAAATC
This sequence comes from Talpa occidentalis, assembly GCF_014898055.3. NCBI lineage: Eukaryota > Metazoa > Chordata > Mammalia > Eulipotyphla > Talpidae > Talpa > Talpa occidentalis. Next base: position 121,690,380 of record NW_023602073.1, on the reverse strand, counting down.
AATGATGTGACTATTGGCTTTTATAGGCTCTCTAAGGGGGTTATGCATTTCCCAAGTATCAGAATGTTTTTTATAAAATGGGCCTAATATTTTCATATATCACTGCTCCAGTCAGCATGTAGCCTCACACCTTTTCTTAATTCTTGAGATGTGAGGTAATTTCTTCATTACATGAAGAACTAAAAAAAGTAACCCTTGATAAAGGAATGGTAGACAACATAAAATCTAAATGATCTCCAGATTACAAATGCTGTGATGGGTTTTAAACTTGCCAACAACTTAAAACCTGTTTTCATTTGTGAAATGATAGTCACTCTCTGAACTGTGCTCCTAAGAAACAGGACCTTGACACAAGCCCTGATCCTGCTATTTCCTAGTAAAATGAGTCTGGATAAAAGTTTGTGATGTAAAGGTGTGGTTCATGGCATTTGTGCAGGTGGGTATCTAGGAGCAACTGTGGAAGGTAAGGAAGGTGGTATGAAAAATCTAGATCATGCTTATAAATATTATAGTGATTTTGGCATATTGTCCTGTGTTTTTATTTCATTTGAATAAAGCATCTTTACCCATTTTGAATTTATTTCTAATCTGAGGACTAGGTTTCTTTAATCAGTCCAGTGGGTCTAAGTGCTACTGTCTTTTTTTTTTTTTTTTGGTCAAAATAACTTAAATAGAAAGAAATAAAGAGAAATAAAGGAGGAAGACAGGATTGGCAGGAGAAGGGAAGAAAGGAGAGTTGCAGCAACATTCTCTGGCAATATCATCAAGCAATCTTTCATATCACATATGCTTCAGGTTATTATATTTTTTATTTTTTAAGATTTATTTATTTATGCATACAGGAACTGGGGTACAGGCCAGAGGTGCAGGAGGTGGGAGGATTCATCAGAGATGAGTGGGGAGCGGAACAGGTGGATCTATTGAAATACACTGCTGAGGGAAGCAACAGGTGAGACAGGAAAGGTCTGCTGCGCCTGTGGGCTGCTCCCAGACTGGCCAGGGATCAAACTTGTGCATCAGAGGCTGCAGATTGCTTCATAGTCCTGTGCTTAACCCCTTGCACCACCAGGGAGGCCCCTCCTCAGGTTATTTTAGACAATAAAGTAATGAAAGTCATTAGCACTTTTTTTATTATTAACTAATAAACACTGATATCTCAATCGTATTCTGTTAGCCAGTGTCTTCAGCCTAAACGGAGATGCCTTGGGCAATTTCATTTATGACAAAAGGTTACACTTTCATGGGAACCATTAAGTGTTGGTTTCTGAATTATTTTACCAGAGTTGATGTGGTATTTTCTTTTGGACTCACGCTGTTGAAAACTATACAGTATTCTTTGTATGGATTCTGACTTCATATTTTAGTTGCTTGAAGCTAAAATCATCTATTTCATTTTCCTTCAACATATTATATTCCTTCTAATGCCAGAGGCCTTCAAAAGCTACTAATGAGCTCTTGTTCCAATTAACTGTTTCAAATTTTTCTTCTTTGCTCTTTTGAAGATTAGTAAAGGAAACAAAACTTATTACTAATACTCTCTAAAATATATTTGTTGCTACTGTGCTCAGTGTTTCAAAAGATGTCTACATCCTTTTCTATTTGTTCATTTTTTTCAGTTAAATAGAATAAAATGTCCCATTAATAATTTGAAAATTTGCAAACAACAAATGTGAAAAAGAACACTTTTTCCTTGGACTCCATTTCAGCATCTGTCTTTTTTGCTTTAGCAAAATTAGATCTAAGGATAATGAAGCCTTATCATCACCTTTTTAAAAATTATATCTAATTTTCAAAGCATTAGAATGTATCACGAAGGGAAAGGGAGTTAATATAAAAAAGTTAAAGGGCCTCCCTGGTGGTGCAAGGTGTTTAGTGCAGCGCTATGAAAATCCACAGCCTCTGCAGCAGGAGTTCGATCCTGGCCAGCCAGGAGCAACCCACATGGAGCAGCAGACCTCTCCTGTCTCGCCCGCTGCTCCCCTCAGCAGTGTATTTCAATAGATCCACCTGTTCTGCTCCCTGCTCTGTCTCTGATGAATCCTCTTACCCCCTGCATCTCTGGCCTGTGCCCCAGTTCTTGTATGCATAAATAAATAAATAGTTTTTAAAAAAGTTAAAGATATAAAGATCAAATGGAAATTTCTTGTTTAAAGGGTAAATATTTTTATTATGTGATCCATATATATAATTTGGTAAGGTAAACAGTAAGTCTTAGGGGAAAAAATGAGTGAAGAACACCAAACAGTAATCTCTCCAAAGGAAATAAAAATGGTTCCTGAACATGTGAAAAAATCTAAATGAGGGAAAATAAGAAATGTAAACACGAGTCAAACATAGAGGGTGGATGGAAACCAGACTTTCACGGTGATCATGATTCAGTGTGTACACATCACAATATTATACTGGACTTGTGAAATGTATGCAATGTTAAAAACTAATGTTGCACTTCCATAAAAGTTTATTTAAAAAGAAAAGAAATGTAATTCAGAACAAAAATGGTATTTTTTTCTCCTAGATTCACAATATGAGAATAGAAAACGGCAAGAGTGCAGTATAATAGAGTTTGCTATGCACTATTGGTAGGATAATTCAGTAAAACAATTGTGGATAAGTGATAGTCAAGTAAATACTATACATCTTAAAATTTTGCATAATATTTAATTATTCCTAGATAGTTAAAGGTGAAGTCACAAATGAAAAGTAGGGCTGTTTTTTATAGATATGATTATAGGGAATTACCATGAAAATGTGGAAATAGCATACTCTATAAAAATATCTGAGAAGATAACGGATGTTATATATTATTTTATTAAGCATAAAATATAGTAGTGTAAAGGGTGAAATAGTTGGATAGCTATATGAATTTCAAATTTTTTGAATGTTAGAGATATTAAGACATATTTGAATATGCAGCATAATCAGACATGCTTCATTTGCACATACATGAAGAAAACATGCCTAAGTCTTAATAAAGTTAATTATTATTATTAATGACTTTCAAATGTAAAATACAGAAGCATTTACTGTTTTTTCATAATGAATTGCTTAATAAAGCAAAAATACATACTTACAAATATAGATATCATAAAGGCCTATGCTTTTAGAGGAGAGAAAAATAAATTTCATTATTAATCTAAGTCTCCAGTGTAAAGCCTGTGGAAACATCTTAACTGCAGTAATATGGTATCTGCTCAGCCCACATCTTTCATTGACCAGAATTTCTATCATCTATGATTTCACTGAAGTTTCTTTTTATTATAAATCCTTTGCCATCTTTAGGCAAACTGAAAAAATATATAAATTCCATTTTTATGAGAAATTCTCTATTTTCTTAATCTACTTTGACCTTCAACATGGAGTCATGGCTATTAGATTCCATGAACTTAATTATATAGACTAGAGGGTATGAGGAGATTATCACTGGGAAAAGGAAGAGCAGTAAGGAACTGTTTCTGAAGGCTGGAGAAAAGAGGAGTCTGAATAATTATTGTCTGAGTAATTAACTTCACTATTGCCTGCAATAACTGGGAAGACAGAAAATATAAATTTGTAGATCTGCCAAAGCAAACAGTTGACAGTATTGTCATGTTTTAGTCACACATAACATAATATTGTAGGACAGAGATAAGCCCAAGAAGAAACAATGTACTTTTCAAGCAGACTTTTGAGGATATATTTCCAACCCAGGACTTGCTGAGTTGGAAAATAAAAAAAATTTCACATTTACAGAATCTCCAGCTGGCAAACATTTTCCAAGTACGACATTGTCTCAAAGAAAAGATCACATCAGAATGTCGTCTGCAAGTTGAGATCAAATCAAAGTTGTAGCTCCTAGACACGTTGTTAAACTTCAGAAAGATTTCAGAAACTCTCAGCAATATGAAAGTTCTAACAATCCTGAGTGTCCCAGGGCATCATAACTCTTCCATGCAGCTTCTCTTGAAAAGGTTTATGGACATATATTTTATTTAAAGGGATGAAATTATAGTTTGATAAATGGAAATCCTGCAATATTTTTAGAGTTGTAGCAGCTTGGAATAAAAGGAATAGAAATAATTCGACCAATATCTTGAAATATTTGCTCTATTTTAAATTGCTTGTCAGTCTGTTGCTAGTTTATATAGTTTGCTATTGTTTCAAATAATAACATAAGGAGAAAAATATTATAGCTGAGAATTATTGAACACCTTTAAACAAAAGCATTGTGCTGAGGACATTTTATAAACTATTCCACTTACTCCTCAAAAGATTAGTTTTAAACTGTTCAAGAATACTGAAGCAAATCTAGGTTTTTATCTCAGGAATGTCATCGGAAATGGAACTGACATACTTATTTGATATATGCAGAGCAACTTTATAAGATTAAAATCATGAAGGCAACTCAAAATCTAATGAAAGAGGAAAGCTAAATTAAGAACCTTACATTTTATGGCTTATAATACAGCAATTAACCAAAGCACGTGAGTTAACATAATTATTGCCTTCATTTTAAAGGTAGGGAAACTAAGTCTCAGTGAGGTTATGTTGTCTGAAGTTACTTCAGAAAGCCCACTCCTAAGCATTATACCTGCACTCTTTTTATATGGGATCAAATTACTATTTATATAAGACCATGAAAATATTAACAAGTTTTGCACATTGGAAAAATGACCTGTGGGTCTCCCTGGTATCATGGGGCTTAAAGTCTCAGCATTATCAAGCTATCCCAGCCACTACTGCGTCAGTTCAATCTCTGGCCAGGGAGCTACCCACATGGTGCAGCAGACCTCTCCTGTCTGGCCTGTTGCTCCCCTCAGCAGTGTATTTCAGTAGCTCCACCTGTTCTGCTCTCCACTCTATCTCTGGTGAGTCCTCTTGCCCCCCACACCTCTGGCCTACACCCCAGCTCTTGTATACATAAATAAATTTTAAAAAAAGAAAAAAAAATGACCTGCAACAGCACACATCCCTACATTTCATAAGATTTGCATGGCCACATATCCTTAGCGGTGACATACACTCACTAGAGGTGCCTAGAGGAGGAGACTATGACTTCTTGCTCATCCCTAATCAGACAGTGCATCTTTTGGTCCCAGCCGCCTCCACATTTCCTGTTTCAGCACCAGTGAACTTTATCTGGGTTCCAGATGACAGTGAGAACAGGTCACAGGAGGGCATCTTTTATGTGAACAGGCCTTCATGAAACGCGAGAAGGCCTGCTGGTTTATGTCGAATAAGGCAGAGCCTTGGCAGCATTATCTTAAATCTATGTCTTTGCCACAAACTTGCTTTATAATTTTAAATAAATGCCTATAGACATTTCTTTTGTCAAAAATAGAAGAAATAGAAAAAATGATGAAACTAAAAAAAAAAATCTACATTAATGAAGAGCTATAGCTGAGATCTGAGGCACATACAAAAGTAAAATATCCAAAGTTATGGTTCCCATAGCAACTGCAACACAGTTGGGTTTCACTTTTATGTTAAGTAAGTTTAACTTGAGTGGTAATGCAAAATACTTTCTCTGAGCCAAGAAGAGAATTATGAAAAACACAGAGACTGTGGTTCAGAATCCTGGCCTACAAGTATGTCAGATAATAATCCTAATATGTATAATATTTTCACACCAAGCTATATATCTATACAGTCTCTTATATGAATTTTATACTATCAGCCTAATAAATATGATTATTAAAATGAGAAAATTCCCCATTAAAATTGTTAAATCAGAGGCCATGCCTTTGTAATTTGGAAATATTGGGGCACATTTCTGCTAGTAATTATAAGAGAATATTTGCTGAAATAACAATTTATGAAAATACAATCTCATTACATCCACTGTCAAGTACTTCATATTTGAAATTACTGTAATGTAATCTGAAACTATGAAAACAACATATGGTACATTAAGGACAGAATATACATGGATGTTTTGAAGACATCTGTAGTTTGCATATATTTTTCTATTTCAATAAAAAAATTTAAAAGGCAAGAAGGGTACTTACTCCTGTTATGTAACGAGGTCTATATTGAATAGTTCCAAATAAACCAAGAATGACGATAATAATATGTATAAAATTTGCCAGGATAGGTGCCCACTGATATCCAAGGAAGTCAAATATTTGCCTCTCCAGCACACAAACCTAGAATAACAAAACAGGATATATAGATGAGCACAGTGGTGAGAAAAAATATATCACATTGGTGTTATAATTAGTAATTATAATGGTGTCACCACATCTGACATTTGTTTTTGCCTAACAGTGAGAGTGACATTTTCAGGTATATTTCAAAGGAAAACTATGGAATCTGTGGATTCATAGACAGCTACAATCTTTTCAGGGACGATTTTGCAGAGGCATCAAGCAGTATTCACAGGATGTCATCTGTGCAGTCACAGGATAAATTATATTGTCATATGCACTGTCAAACACTTGAAGCCATCAAACTGCAAGTTTGGGGAGTGAAGTCCACATGAAAGATTTGTTGTTCGGATCTGCTCAGTTGTTACACATAAGTTGGGAATAGAGCAAAGGGGGTTATATTTAGAGAAAAAAAAACAAAAACAAAAACAAAAAAACAACAAAACTCTTCAGCAAGTCCAGTGAGCTGGATTCTAGACACAGATCTGTCATTATGTGGCTGTACTGTCCTAGGTCACTAATTATCCTTCTTGGGGTCTAATTCCTCAGGAATTCCAACTAGTGTCTAACAATGCAGGACTTCTGACTGGTGCCTATGTTCTTCTAACCCTAAAAGTATCAGATGATAAATAGATCGTAATTTTTGGTCATATTAACCAGGCAAAAGAAGGCCCCTAAATTAAATTGAGATGATGGAAAACAAAAATAAAATTCAAGCATCACTGTTATAAAACACAAGGTACTGAAGTCATGTCAAATTATCCTATATTCACCTTGCTTACAACTGTACATTTAAGACAAACATAAAAATGTAAGCAGTCGGAGGAGAAAAGAAAAAAAAAATCAACCAATCTGTTAACCAACCAGCAATAAAAGGACATTGAGATTGGTCAGTGGAGCAGAAGGGTCATTTTTGTTGAAAAATGAAATCTGGATAGCTGCCAAGTCTCTCAATAGCGCTAACAAAACAAAGGACAATGATATGATCTAAACTTAACTGTATTCTTCCTGCCTATCCCCAGGTGGAATGATAATAGACTTCAGAGTAAAACACTGAGAAGAACCTGACTTTCTACGCAGATTCAAACAATTATTTTCATGCAGCTGTTAAAGAAAATTGTTTAAAAAAAAAACCCTAAGTTACTGATATCATTATGCTTTAATGATAGCTCTTGGCGTCAGAACGGACTCTCTTGAAATGGACATTATGCTTTTTAATTTGAATACTAGCTCTTTTTGGAGACTTATTGAATGATGCTTATTTCCACTGCATTACTTTAACTTAGCAGTTCATTTTCCCATCAAACATTAAGAAAGAAAATAAACTCATATCTGTCCCACAATACCTCTATGCCCTAAGGTACATGGGGTACCATATAATATCTATAACAATAATAGGCCAGCAGAGTCAAATATTAATTTTCACTTAGAGTTGGCAGTGATTAGAGAGAGACAGACAGAGACAGAATATGTAGGTCTGTTCTGCCCTGCATATTCTAAATTCACAATGCTCAACAGAACCCCAACAGTGGAATTCAACATTCTGACTGATTAATAAGCACACTGCCCATAGAACTTGAATAGAATCCCAGCCTCATAAACCTTGAACTACCTTCTGATGAAACATCCCTCCAACTGTTTACCAGGCAGTCAACATGACGCACAAAGTAGGGTTATTTGTGATGTTAGGCAGTATTACCGTGTCTCGATGGAATCCATCAAAAATAAGTGATTGTTCTCAGAGCACTATTTTTAATAATCTATATAAAACCCACTTTAATATAAAACTCTCTTACTCTTATCCTATGAATAAACAGTTAGTAGGAATGCAAAACAACAGCAAGAAGAATCTAAACTCTATAAATTTTGAGCATCATAACTGTGGGGACACAGCAGGAAAAAAGTTTAGAGAATGAAGTGCATCAGTCAAACAGTGGGGAATCTCTCAATAAATGCTCCAATTATGGAAGAAAATAGCAACACCATCATTGATTATAAAAATATATATAGATGGCAATATACTTGCTAAGTCTGTAAGGCTGAAATGAGGTTCCATCAACATTTATCAGACATTTTTATGACAGAATGAAGAGTTTCACCTTACATTACTTACAAGGTTGTGCAGACTGAAGAAGTTAATGTGCAATTCTTCACTTATAATACCTCTACTTTCCCCCCTCTTTCTGGTTGGCCCTATTTGCCATCATATCTTTATCACAGATTCTAGAATTTAAAGTTAGGACTACAGAATGGAAGATATTCTGGAAAAATTTAGTGTTAAGAAAGTAAGTATTTATGGGGTAGGCCCTGTCTCTCTCCTAAGTATTCCTTCTGACAGGTTGTGCATTGACTATGAAATTATTGGGGCTTGCACTGTTGGAGGAAAGAGATGGAATATGTATTAAAACAATTACTATGTGCTAGGTAGTCATACAATTCCTAGGCATCTAGTTTCTCTTGATAATACACAAAACTCAGGAAGGTCTTCTTAGTCTAAGGAACCTTTCAACCACTGTGCCTAGTGATTCTCCTGAGGTTTCAGAAATGGCAAGAGGAAAAATGGAAATGTAGGCCTCTGGGCATGACCCCTGTGCTGTGACCCCACTTTGTGGATACGCAGCAAACAGTTTAAAACCAAAAAATCTTTCCCAGGCTATGTCACAGGTGTATGTTGGGTGCAGGATATATGTCATATTTTTAAATTTACTTATTTATTTTGGAATATTGTAGAGACTGTCTTGGTCAGACTTGTCACTTCATATTATATCATCATTGGACAAGGCAAAACTCCTTTTTATTTATTTGTTTTATTTTATTATTTGATTCTTCAGCCCATGTGCTCATGTGTTATTCCCCTTTCATCCACTGGACTATCTCTAATGTATCCACATTGTGTTCCTTTGACTACCACAAATACAAATATTGGTATGGCCTTGAATACTTCATGCACCTGCTGTTTGTGTGCCTGTGTTATTGTCCCAAAAAATGTCTATGGTATAAGCTCCTTCATGCTTGTCTATTTTGCTGATACTTACATTTTGGTTCTTTTGTGTGTGGTTTCTGCATAGCAGCCTATTAGAAATGCGTAACTTGTTGCTTTCAAAAAGAATTCTGTTCCCTTTCATTACTATTTTTATGAGGATTTCATTTCTTAACGTAAATCTGGGACAATTTTGTCAATTGTTATTTCTACATCAACTGAGATATTCACTTTATTCTTTTAGATCATTAACATGATTGATTATATTGATAGTTTTTATCATGTTCAATTTTCTTCTTGGGAAGAAAATGGGATATCATTATCACAGTTTTGATTTGGGTTAATAAAATTTTATTTGAGAGTTTTGTATTTATAAACACTTATAATTCAGTTTTCTTTTTTCTCTTTCTGGCTCTTTAATAAAAGTTGCACTAGCCTTAAAACATAAGTAAGGTGCAACATTTACTTATGCATTTAACAAACTTTTAAGAAACTATCCAGTTTCTTAAAACTGGAAGAAACTAAAGAAACTAAACTAAGAAACTAAACTTTCTTCAAAAGCAGTCTTTTTTAATTTAGGAATACACTGTTTTAATTTAGGAATACACTGTCAAGTGCATAACTATTCAGGAAAATATTGCATGCAGATGACAGCACAGAGGTTAATATCTGTCAATATATAAATGTAAATTATTTTCACATTTTTATTTATATAAATGGAATTATAACACATATGTGACTTTTTACCTTGCACTTTTCACTTAATTATATGTTGTAAAGGTTGTTGTACATTAGTACATCCTGCATTTATAGATCTGTCTCATGATATACTTATTTATACATTCTACTTTAACAGATATTTAATTTGTTTCAAATTTTCAGCTCTAACACATGTGTGCATTAAACAATTCTTTATATGTGTGTTGGCCTCTCCAAAGATTAAATTCCCCAAAGTAGAAATTCTGTGTCAAATTCCAATCTCAAAATCCCACATAAAACAAATATTATTAGGGGTCTCCACTGGTGGCGCAGCGGTTGAGCGCTGGGCTGCGAATGCCCGCAGCCTCTGCAGCACCGGTTTGATCCCTGGCCGCCAGGCAAGGGTCGCACATGGCGCGCAGACCTCTCTTGCCTCCCACTGCTCCCCTCAGCAGTGTACTTCGGCCCTCTGCCTGTTCTATTCCCTGCTCTGGCTCTGGTGAATTCTCTCACCCTCCCGTGCTTCTGACTGTACCCAGTGCTTGTATAAATCAATCAATCAATCAATCTTTAAAAAAAAAAGTATTATTAATTCTTCATTTAATGTCTATATATATATCTACTGCTAAAACATGAAAATTACTCTTTTCTTTTGATTACATTAAATGTGAATTTTAATAGTTGTTGGTAATCTAGTACAGTATGTTTACATTCATAAAGGTCTCAAAAGCCTTTCTGATAAGTACCATTAAGCAAAACTTATCTTACTTTCAATGACAATAAATGTTCATTAAAAAGTCTGTGAAATGTCTCAAGATAAATAAATTATTGATTTTTCAAACTGGAAGAGACCCCACATGCCTCAATTTCTACTCCTAAGTGTCCACTTGAGGAATACAATGACACTAATTTGAAGGGATGTAAGTATTCCTATGTTGTTTGCAGCATTATTTACAATAGTCAAGTTATAGAAATAACATAAGTGCCCAATGACAAATGAGTGGATTAAGAACATGTAATACATATTAATAATGGAATACTAATCAGCTGTAAACTATGAGTTCATGCCATTTGTAATGACATTGATGAAACTAAAGGAAACTATGCTAAGTGAAATAAGAAGAGAGACAAGTTTTGCATTTCCCTGATTACAAGTGATGTTGAACATTTTTTCATATGCCTGTTGGCCATTTGCATTTCCTCTTCAGAGAAGTTTCTTTTTAGCTCTTCTGCCCATTTTTTGACTGGATTATTTTCTTTGTTGTTGCTAAGTCTCATCAGCTCTTTGCAGATTTTTGTGATCAGTCCTTTATCATTAGTGTTGGGTGCAAAAATGTTCTCCCAGTTGGTGGGGTTTCTCTTTGTTTTTGTTATTGTCTCTTTTGCTGTGCAGAAGCTCTTTAATTTGATGTAGTCCCAGCTGTTTATCTTTGTCTTCACTCTCACTGCTTTGGGTGATGTGTCCATGAGATACCATCTCACACCAGTGAGAATGGCACATATTAAAAAAACTAGCAACAACAAATGTTGGCGAGGGTGTGGAGAAAAAGGAACTCTTCTGCACTGTTGGTGGGAGTGCAAACTGGTCCAACCACTATGGAGAGCTGTGTGGAGATTTCTGGACCTACTAAACATAGAGCTTCCATATGATCCAGCAATTCCACTCCTAGGTATTTACCCAAAGGACACAGAAACATCAATTCCAAAGAGCACCTGCACCCCTATGTTTATAGCAGCACTGTTTACAATAGCTAAGCTTTGGAAACAACCCAAATGCCCAAAAATAGATGACTGGATCAAGAAGATGTGGTACATATATACCATGGAATATTACTCAGCATTCAAAAAAGATAAACACATGCAATTTGCAGCAACATGGATGGCGCTGGAAGGGATCATGCTCAGCGAAATAAGCCAAAAAGAAAAAGAAAAATACCGGGTGGTCTCACTCATAGCAGGAATCTAGAAAACTTAAATAAGGGACCAGGAAAATGAATATAAGAAAGTGAAAATCAAAATCAACAAAAAACTATGAACCAGAGACACTTTTTGGGGGGGGGGGGCGGGAGGGGAAGGATTGGGGTCAGAATGGGGCGTTTGCAATTGTATGGGGGAATATAAAAATAAAATTTAATATTAAAAAAAAAAAAAAGAAGAGAGACAAGTAATGACTGATTTCATTCTTACAAGAAATAAAACAAAGTAACAGATAAAACTAATCTAAAGCAAACCATAGCAATCTGGCTGTAGAAGTGAGATTACCAGAGGGGAGAGGTGGGTGTTGGGGAGTAATGGACTTTAGTAGAGTAGTATAGGTGCTTTAGTGGTGAATGTGGAATGGTAACATCCTTAAAACGCAAACAGTGCTATACACCGATGTTATCCCCATAAAACAAATAATTTAAAAATAGGAGGTGAGGTATGGTAATATATATCTGAAAAGCCTTGTGAACCCATACCTCTAAATCATATACAATGTTTAAAACCCAAAGTTACCTAAATAGCACAATGTAAAAAAACAAAACAAAACAAAACAAAAAAAAAACATTGTTGAGTTAAAAATAAAGATTAAAAATAACCAACTGAAGTTTTTAGTCCTAAATTATGAATTGAAATTGAGTTTATCTATGATTATCCTTTTTCTCTGTATCCCCTTCCCACCATCTTTAAGTTTCTCCATTCCCCTTCAGGAACACAAACTTTCAAATTGCTTCAACTCTCAAGTTCCTGAGGAAAGGGATATACTATTGACTCACATTGTGATTCTAGGTAAGTAGAGTGCTCCCACCCAAACCTCATTTGTGTGGTTCGAGTGGACTTCAGTGAATGACAAAGGTCATGTAACATTAATGAAATATGAGTTATGCAATTTCAGGAAACAATAAATGATTTGAATTTTAGTTGTTTGTAGGAGCAGATAACTTACCTAATAAGATACCATTAGCTTTGTTATATACAGTAAAAAAAAAAAAAAAAAAAAAGTAGGAAATACTAGGAAAAACCAAGATGAAAACTGAGATAGACATAAGAGTTTCCAGCATGTGCCTGATTCTTATTTCATCTGTAGTAATCAGGGAAGTTGAGATAAACTTTCAGGCAGCCTTGTCTGTTTCTCATAATTTTGCCAATAAATATTGCTGCTGATCTTTATTCCTATCTCAATCAAATATGGTCAATTTGTTGTTCCTGATTATATCCAGTCTTTATTTTCGGGCCCATAGAGAACTTAAAACACTGGAAATATAAGGAAACATTTCTGGGGGGGCGTCTCCTTGATCCTTTTAAGTATTCTGCACCTTCAGCAAGGCAAGCTGTCCCTGTCCTGAGATCATGCTGCCTTGGATTCATTTTCTCCTGTGCCCTCCTCCCTGGTACAGCAATTCCTGTTTTTCTTTGGTCTCCCCAGTTGGCAAAGCAGCGAATTCCTATGTCTGTGTTTATTCTACCCCTTTGTTGAATCTTACGGTGCTTGATATCATTCCCATTTTTGGTATGTAGCCCCCTTTGCACTTCCCTATAGTGCATTGCAATCTACATCACACTATAAGCGATCTGCTCCAGAATCAGAAAGGATACCATATATTGGTTTCTCTTATTTTTAAGTAAATTCCAAGGGAATCTGAAAAAGATTTAGTGGATTATGGTTCTCTTTATATTGATGAGGTATTGAGGTCTTTATGATATTGTCTAAAATATCACATTATTACAGAGCAAGACTGTACACATATGACTGATGATGTTCCCCGTTGTATATGCTGTCTTGTTCATAGTAGACCAGCTAAGTGAGCACAAACATTCCAGCTTTTAAACTTATATGCAGGAGCTATAGAGAGACAAATTTATTCCATCTTACCAAGAGATCTGTGTATATGTGTATATGTATTTGTGTATGTGTATATGTGTATGTGTGTGTGTAAGTGGCATGTGTTCACAAAAGGGAACAAAATGAAATTTTAAGGAGTTTGGGGAAAAAGGATAATAACAATAATTTACCCCACTTCAATTATAAAAAGGGTTTTATCTCTCCTTCCACATAATTGCTTCTCTTTAAATGAAACAAAGAAATGAATTTTAATAAACAACAAATACCACCAGGAAAGACATCTGGTCTTTATAGTTCTGATTATAACAGAAGTAGAGATGTCATCATAGTTAAGAACTTAAATTTTTTATCAGAAATTATGCTTGAATTCCAACATATGGGACCAAAGGAGGTCATCTAATTTGTGGGAATCGCATTTACTTCAACTATAAAATTGGGACTATTAGAGTACATAGATCCTACAATTCACGGGGACTAAATAATGTATATAGGTACTTATTAAAATGCCTAGGTTGGTTAAGGCTATTATAGCAATTCTTATTTCAACACTACATAACAAATTTGAACACTGGTATCTTAGTACATATAGCATTCTGACTGATATTCTCGATCGACATTAAGTTAGTGATGATTAAATATTTCTTATTCTATTGGTCAAAGATGCAAAAAATAACATGGCAGATGATAGCCACAATTATTCAGAGGAAGTCATTTTTAATGAATATTTTTGGCCTGAATCAACATACTATGCATCTAATCTAGTATAAAGGGTTCAAACATCACTATTTCCTCTATTTTTCCTTCTCTCTCCCCATCTTTCAACCCCAATAAAATCAGCATTTACTTTAAAAACTCTGTCCCTTTATATAGTTTAGCTTGGCAAAGATTTCCAAGAAGATACAGGGAAAACTTGGCATAAGTTCAAAACAACTAAATAAAAACAAGCATATTTCTTACAGAAGTGCATTTTCTATAAAACTGTACAACTGAACCACAGTGCATTGCATTTCTAAACAGATTTATATTGAAATACAGAGTTGATCATGTATTCCTGAGGTTAAAGTAATAGAGTTACATTAATTGAACCAGCAAAGGGTTAAATAATATTTTTTAAGCATTTTCTCATTATTTTGGGTAATAGTACTGCTTACATATATCTCTAAATATACCAGCTAATATTCTAGTTGTTATGATAACAGAATCATTTATTATTTCTCACAGCTGTTCATTCTACATAGCAATTTATAACTATTTCAGAGTTAATACTTGTATGATCAAAAGCAAATTGATGATTAGCATATTATACTAGATTTAAAAGTAGAAAATAGTCTTCAAAAGTAGCACAATAAATTAATACCACTGCACAAACAAGATTTTGTTTCATTATTGTTGAACTGAATTTACCAAGTCATATATTTCTTTGATCCATTTATTCAGATGTCAGATTGTGTGGGTGTGTTGAGGTATGTATGTGATTAATCACTAAATGTTATTTAAGTTTTCAGTAGTAGGGATTTTTAAATTTTTAATTTTAATATCTTTTCATTATAACATACCTCTCTGCATTCTGACTAAAAAGAAAAATATTGAATTTGAATTCTAATTTAAGAAAAATATAATGAATGCTTAACATATCTCAAGTACTCTAACAAGCACATTATACATTATTTATGATAATTCTTACTTTAAATAAAGTATTTACAAGGATTATCTACTATTATCTTTATTATATAGCTAAGGTTATTGAATCTTTGTTTAAAGTTGTAATTATAGATTTAGGGACAAAACTCTAACCATTCAAATTCAATATCCACGTTTTCAGTCACAAATCATTTACAACTAAAGGAATAGACATCATACTTTGTTTTATTGCACTTTGCTTTATTTTCCTTCAAATATATAACATTTTGGGCCTCCCTGGTGGCGCAAGCGGTTAAGACGCAACCTATGAAGCTATCCATGCAGCACGAGTATATGATCCCCAGTCAGGGAGCTACTCACATGGTGCAGCTAACGTCTCCTGCCTCACCCACTGCTTCCCTCAGCAGTGTATTTCAGTAGATCTGCCTGTTCTGTTCCCCACTCTGTCTCTGGTGAATCCTTTCACCCCTCACCCTCTGGCCTGTCTGACAGTTCTTTTATGCATAAATAAATAAAACTTAATATATACATGACATTTTTTTACAAATTAAAGGTTTCTGGCAAAACTGCATCCAGCAAGTCTATTGGTGCCATTTCTTCCATAGTATATATTCAATTTAATGTCTGTGTGTCACATTTTGGTAATTCTTACAGTATTTCCATTTTTTTCATTATTATTCATCACTATAATCTGTGATTTTTGTTTTTCTATTGTAATAGTTTAGGGTTTCACATATAATACAACATACTTACTCAATAAACACTTATGTTTTCTGACTGTTCCACCCACTGGTCTTTCTCTTGTTTTCCTCCCTCTTCTGCGCCTCCCTATTTCCTGAAATATAACAACATTGAAACTAGACCAACTCATAACCCACAATGGCCTTGATCAAGTCAAAGGAAGAATCACAAGTCTCTCACTTGAAATCACAAGTTAGAAATAGTTAAGTTCAGTAAAAAGGCATTTCAAAAGACCAGAGAGCCTGAAATCTAGACCATTTTTACTAAACATCTAGCCACACTGTGAATGCAAAGAAAAGTCCTTAAAGGAAAGGAAAAATGCCATTCCAGAGAACATATCAAAGGTTAAAAAAAAAAAGTTAAATAAGCTTCCTGTTAATATGGAGAAAGTTTTTGTGGTGTAGATAGAATATAAAACCAGTCACCAAAGTTCCTTAACACAAAATCTAATCCAAAGGAAGAGTACCACTCTTTCAAGTCTAAGTTCTACCCAGAAGATCTAGCTAAGATAGACCCTGATATCATCCAGGTCTTTCATAGCTGGAGAAATCAAAGCCTGACTGCATGGGGAAGGGTTAGCCTATACTTTCAAACACAAATAACAATGTAAAACAACATCGCTTCAATTAAAAAAAAAAGTCAGGGCCTCCCCGGTGGCTGGCGGAGTGGGTTGAGCGCAGCACTATGAAGCTGTCCACAGCCTCTGCAGTGTGGGCTCGATTCCCGGCTGGCCAGGGAGATACCCACATGGCACAGCAGACCTCTCCTGCCTCGCCTGCTGCTCCCCTCAGCAGTGCTTTCTGTCTGTCTGCCTGTTCTGCTCCCTGCTCTGTCTCTAGTGTATCCTCTCACCCTCCCATGCTTCTGGCCTGTACCCCCGCTCTTGTATAAATAAATCAATCTTTTTTTTAAAAAAAAAGTCAAAGGCCAGACCAACTCTTTGTAAAGGCTGAAGAATCTAGATTTAACAATGCTTATTATCAATCTGAAAGTCGTAGGGCCATGAAGTATTATCCACTTAATTGCTCGTAATATACAGATGAAATAATAAAGCCTGCATGACACCTGTTTTATAGCATGGTTTGCTGAATATATGAAAGCCACTGTTGAAACCTATTGCTCAGAAAAAAATATTCATTTCAAAATATTAATGCTGACCAACATTACAACTACCTGGTAATCCAATAGTTCTATAAGGGGATCAAAGTTTTTTGTGTCTCCTAACGAAGCTCCATTCTGTAATCCAAATATCAAGGAATTAATATTGACTTTCAAGTCCTATAATCAGTGGTGAGTATGGGTTGGTAACATACATCTAAAATGGTATGAACCTATATCCCTAAATCATTGCAGTGTTGTAAACCAACATTATCTCAATTAAAAAAAAGTTATGAAAAATAAAGGTACAAACTTCTAGTTATAAAACAAGTTCTGGGACTATGATGCACAGCATGGTGGCTATAGTTAATAACACTCTATTGTATATTATATTTGCATGTTGTCAGAGAAAAGATCTTAAAATTTCTCATTACAAGAACGAGGGTGTAACTGTGGTAACACATTAACTAGACTTGATTCATCTTGTAATATGGACATATAGTGAATCATATTGTACACATTGAACTAGTGTTATCTTTCAATTATATCATAATAAAATAATGTCAATTAAAAAAGAATGAAGCAAAAGTAATGCCTTTCAAAAAATTACATATAGAGAAATACATTTTAGGAAGGTTGTAGCTGCCATTGATAGTGATTCCTTTCATAGATCTGAGCTGAGTTAACTGAAAATGCTGGAATTGATTTACCGTTCTATCAATCCATGCCACTAAGATCTGTCCTGATGCATGGGGGAAGTCAAAATATCAACACTGACAACAGTTTGGAAGAAGTTGATTTCAATCCTCATGGATGACTTTGAAGGGTTCAAAATTTCAATAGAGGAAGTAATTGCAAACATAGTACAATTATAAAGTGAAATGGAATTAGAAATGGAGCTTGAAAAAGTGACTGAATTGCTACAATCTCATGATACAACTTGAAAAGATAAGTTGCTTCTTAAGGATGAGCAAGAAAGTGTTTTCTAGAGATGGACTTTACTGCAGATTATGATGCTGTGGATATTATTGAAAAGTCAACAGATTTAGATTATTTATTATATAAATTTATTTGCTAAAGCAGCAGGAGGATTTGGGAGGATTAATTCCAATTTAGAAAGAAGTTTTACTCTGTGTAAATTGCTATCAATCAATGTGGCAAAATTCATTGTTGTCTTATTTTAATAAATTGCTACAGCCACCCCAAACTTGAGCAAGCACTATCCTGATGATCATTAGCCATCATCCCGGAGACAAGACCCTCTACCAGCAAGAAGATTCCAACCTGCTGAAGGCTCAGATGGTGGTCAGCATATTTAGAAATAAAGTATTTTTAACTAAGCTATGCAGACTTTTTTAGACATAAAGCTACTACTGCACACTTAATAGACTACAATATAGCGTAAAAATAACCTGAATATACACTCAGAAAGCAAAAATGTCCTGTGAATCATTATTATAGTATCTACTTTATGACTGAGTTCTGGAACTGAATTTATATTATGTCCAAAGTGTGCCAGCACTGGAACCAGATGGCTTTGTTTTCAGAATTTTTAAAGGTATCAATCTGCCTTATTATTAGTTGCCTGATTCAATAAGAAAATGAACATAGAGATTCTCTGTTCTCAGTACAAGATAAAAGACAAGAAATATACACTAACAACTAATTTATATATAGCCCTATGATGTGCCAATTCAAATAATCATAATGATAATCCCATAAAATAATAATTATCATTACTATTATTCTATCGGTGTGAATTGTGACATTCACTCTATAGACTAGTTTACAATTAGGACAGACGTTTTTGAAAAATTAAGCTGAAATTTTATACTAACACTGCAGTTAATAGTCCAATAATCCTGCAAAGTCACAACAAAATGACAGTTATTTCGCATTGTGCTGTCAGATGGCTTCATACCTTAGTAGCCAAACTCACTTAGTAAATTTAAAGTCTTCCTATGTTCACGTAAAATGTGCTAAAAGGATCATAGTCCAGGTCCTCTTGGTGGATGGATCACTGTTTTAGCTGTTCTACAGAGTCTATAATTTTACTCAGTGGAAATCAAACTCCCCAGCAGAATCAGTACACATCAAAATGACAGCCGTTGTCAGTAGTTTTCATGACGCACTTAAAGCAGGCCAGGCATGAGTTAGGAAGTTTAATGTATCCATTTGACCTTCAATTTCCAATATCTCCACAACAAAGCCTTATTAAGTGATTCAAGATCAAGCTAATAAAGAAATAGCTTAGGACTGATAGCTTCAGAATAAAATATTTAATGTTGAGAAGCCTAGGCCATGGAATTTCAGATCATGCATTCCATAAGCAAAGTATTGAGCAATGCAAAGCATTGTGTGAATCATTAGTGGGGTGCAGGATGGGAACTATGTGATGAGATGAGTAAGAAAATTTTCACATTGACTGGCAGAATTAGAATTATGAGAATGCCAATATTTGGAATGATTCTTAGGTCAGGATTCTTAAAACTCTCAAGAGGATCCAGGATCGTGCCTTGAATCTATGTATTTGGTTCTGATCCATTTTCAGATCTCCTACTGTTCATATTGCAAGTGGATAACAAATAAAAACCTCATGGTGTGCCTATTGTTACCAGTGCACAGAAAAGCAGATGACAGATGGGTTGACTATATTTTAATAACGGACTTTAGGAGTTGGAAAGAATAAGTTGCAAGTTCATCGTCAGCATCATTTATTTGTTCAGTACTGATTTTTTATTCATCGAGAGCTCAGTAAAAGCCAAATAACAAAAATAGCTTGCAATGTTCTTATTTTCATGTATCATATGGTATTGCTTTCTCTAAGCAACTAGCTTTTCTCTAGAGAAAACTCTTATTGCTATTTTTTAACAGCACAATCATATTAAACATATTAAAACTGCCATCTGGAGAATCTGAAATTTGTCAACTAGGTAAAAATGCAGATATACTTCTTTTTTTTTCTGAAAAGCTGATAGAGTCCAAACACACATCTCATATATATCCTTATCAAGAAGGGATGTCTGTGCAGTGTTCAGTTTGGTCCAAATAAATACTTGTTTATCTTTGTATAGATTTTTATTTTGTGAATTCAAAACAAGGTAATATGTCATTCCAGTGCTCCTGGACTTCCCCCTTTTGAGGCAGTGAATTAATAATGTCATCACCATAGTCAACTGTTCCTTGTTAAGTAGAGGCTATCTAATTAACAGGGTGGGAGGAGGAAGCATGCAGACTGTTGCAGGGACCAGTAGTGGACATCATAGACTCCTGCACTCTGGTATATTCCCTGTCTCCTTTCCTTCTTGTTTTCCCCTACTTAAATGAAGGCACTGGCAAAGGTTTCAGGGCTCTATTGCTTTGACTATAGCTAGGCAGCCATATGGAAGATGTCAATCAAACCTTTCAAACTCTAGGTTACATCTCTTTCATAAAATTCAATTTCATAAGGATGGAAGATAGAATGACAGCCTCACTTACTCTGACTGCTAAAGGCCAATCAAGAGTTGAAATGAAAGCAGAAATGTTATCAAGATCACTACCATGTACTGGCAGTCATAGTGGCGGTGGGTTATATCAGAAATTGCAACCAGGAATACAAGAGAATACCATTTTATAAGGCTACAGGAACATTTTAGAATTGTCATGAGGTATGCTATTTCTGGCATGGTAAATAAATTGTCTTCTGTGCCCTTTAAAGTAACCATATTATTGAATTCAACACAGACATGGAAATGCTTTTCTGAAAAGAGGCAATCGTAATATTTGTTTTCCTGTTGACAGAGGGTGTCTGTAGTTGTTCATGGGTGAATGTAATAAGAGATGAGATTCTCTATCAGCTTTGGGAGTTCTAGGATGGACTTCATTAATACAGCATAGATAACTGGTACAGGTTCAAAATGACAAATTCTGTCAAGCTATGAAATGTATTTCATACCTTAAACTTGAAAACTCAAAGCATCAGAAGCACTTCTAAATCAATATGGTGTCTATGTCTGCATCCAAACATTTTATATACAAATATTACCATTCACGGGCCTCCCCGGTGGCGCAGCGGTTGAGCGCTGGGTTGCGAAGCTGCGCGCGGCCTCTGCGGCGCCGGTTCGATCCCCGGCTGCTCCCCGGCCACCGGAGGAGGGTCCCACATGGCGCGCAGACCTCTCCTGCCGCCCGCTGCTCCCCTCAGCAGTGTACTTCGGTCCTTCTGCCTGCTCTGCTCCCCGCTCTGGCTCTGGTGAATTCTCTCGCCCTCCCGCGCTTCTGACTGTGCCCAGTGCATGTGTGAACAAAACAAACAAAGAAACCAGCAAACAAATAAATAAAGCATGCCTCTATTAAAAAAAAAAAAAAAAAAAAAACAAATATTACCATTCATAGCACTAGTCCAAGCATCTTAGCAATAGAAGCTTATTTAATGAGGTAGATAATATTATCTCAATTTTAAATAAGAAAACTGGAGAGATTAACTAAAGTTATATGGCTATTAATTGGTAAAGACTGTTTGGCTGGAGTTCAAGCTTTGGATCAAAATCATATCAATTCCTGGCTAACATTAAATATATATATAAATGAATACAGAAACAATATATAAAATGTGTGCATGCATACAATTAATATGATTATGTTGTTTTATATGAAATGTGCATGTGTGTATATTATAGTTATATTTTGTTTCTAGAACTATTTTGTTCATTTCATGAGCTCATCATACCTCTTTTCCGTAAGTTCATTAATAAATTATCACCACACAAGACATTGCCTAATACAAGTTTAAATAATGGCCCTTTTTCCACTTCATGTAGCCCTCAGCAGGGTATCATATTGCTGCAATGCTATAATTTTGTATGTTCCAAGGATATACAGTTTAATTCTATTGGCAAATGGTAATAAATAAGACAATACCTTTGAAGTGATGCTAGTATCTTGAGAGGAATTAGGATGCGGAATCTCTCTAAGAGGTTCAATTTATTTACAAGTTTTTTTTTTGAAGATTTATCTATTATGCATACAAGAGCTGGGGTACAGGCCAGAGATGCGGGGGGTGAGAGGATTCACCAGAGACAGAGTGGGGAGCAGAACAGGCAGACTGACTGAAATACACTGCTGAGGGGAGCAGCGGGCAAGTCAGGAGAGGTCTGCCGCATGAGGAGGTTTCTCTCTGGTTGGCTGGGGATCAAACTCGTGCTGCAGAGGCTGCGGATTGCTTCATAGTGTGGTGCTTAACCAGGGAGGCCCTATTTACAAGTTTTTAAAAACACAAAAGCTACAAATATGAATATTCTATTTATGTTTTGAGTTCAATACTAAGGAGAAGTTCGGTAGAACTTGCTTATACATAGGCTTCCCAGTATACTCCCATAGGTGCTGGCTCTCATTCATTTAATTGCATTCTTATAGATAGTGAGTTGTTCCTGCATGCGACTTACTCTCATCACTCTGATTAGATATTTATACAGTTCTTGTTGTAAAATCAACTCAAACCTTGTGATGTCAGTCATACTTACAACAAATCACTAAATGATTCAATTATTATATACAGGTAACTTAAGCATGCAAAAGGCAGTTTTTTAGAAAATAAAAACTTAAATTTAACAGGCCAGAAAGACTACAAAACGGCATAAAGATATTTGAGGTATACTTGGAAAAGCAATGATAAAAATCTAAATGGAATCTTCCCCAAATTGTTTTACAAGTCTTTAGGTATTTATTCCACTGTGAAGAAACCAATACATAAAAATTCATAGACAATAAATTGTGGATTTTATGCCAAAAATGTCAAATCCCAGACAGTTATTCAAAACACAAAATAGAGTCCTGAAAACTACATAAAAGAGGATTCTATGGTTGAATGAAAATAAAATGTGTCAGGTATGTATGTATCTCTTTTATAATTCACTGCCTTAAAAATGCTTTAGATTAACTGACTCTATGTCTAAAGATAGGCTTATATTGTATCACAGTTTTGGTACCCAATACATTCTACTACTCTAAATAAAGTATCTTATTCACTTTATTATACCATAATGTAAAACATTCCAATGATTTTGCAGAGCCTAACACATGACAATATTTATTAAAGAGAAACTCTGACCAATATCTCAAATAGAAGCAAGAAGTAGTAACAAATCAGAATTCTTTGATACTGGGAAGATGTCTACTATCTCTATTTAAATCAATTACATTTTTTAAAGATGTATTTATTTATGCATGCAAGAACTGGGGTACAGGCCAGAGGTGTGGGGGGTGGCAGGATTCATCAGAGACAGAGTAGGGAACAGAACAGGTGGATTGACTGAAATACACAGCTGAGGGGAGCAGCAGATGAGACAGAAGAGGTCTGCTGCACCATGTGGGTAGCTCTCTGGCCGGAGCTTGAACCCATGCTACGGTAGCTGCAAATAGCCTCATAGTTTGCATCTTAACCCCTTGTATCACCAGGGAGGCCCTAAGCCAATTACATTTCTTGGGGAGAGGTTGGTCAGGTTTTTGGCAAGTAGTCAAATGTCATTGGCAAAAAGTGAATTAGATTTGTTGTGTATTTTAAATTCTGGAAAAACAATCTAAAACCATCCCTAATTTATCAGAGTTAAGAGAAAATATCAGAGTAAGTAAAATGTGTGTATGTACATTATCTAGACAGATTAAAGATTGACAAAAAGACAGAGTTCCTTACATAAATACAGTGAGAAGTCAGCCACCTCCAAGCCACACACTTGGAATTTTACCTAACAGAGATCATACTCAAAAATATTAGAGAAACTCTGTAAGAAATTACATGTCAATAAAACCTTTTCAATGTGTCCTCGCATAGAGTGTCATTGTGTGTATCACAGTTTGCAGGATATGCCTTGGATTTAAAAAAAAAATGCATTAAATTATATAAAATGTATTTTGCTTCCCATGTGAAAAATCAAGTAGACAAAGTAAAAATTGTAAACAAATCACAATATAATGATGTTTACAGCTACTTTACTTTTTTTAAATTTTAGAGTTTATTGTTGATGGATTTTGCTCACATGTTTTTGTTTTTGTTTTTTAATTCCCTCTGACTGCCTATTTGCTTCACTGACATCACATTTCATTTTGAAGGAAATGATGTCAGTTCCTGAGCCCAGTACCTGGGTTCCAGCTGAGCTCAGCCAAGTCCACCATTAGTCATGGTGGCAGCTTTCACTGGCATGACATCATCAAGGTGTGGTGTCTCCTGCTACTTCCCATTCCCAGTTGTTCCAAGAGGCTTGACCAATTTGCTAGTCTTGATGTTCTGGGTTGTCAAAAAAGTCAGGATGCATTTTTGCAATAGAGGGCACCAGTACATTTTTGGAAGTACTACAGGCATTCACATCTATTGTATATATATATATGCAAAAGGGCAGGTTTATTATAAAAAGGGAATGGAAGGGGGCTTGCACAGACACAAGTGGGCAGAAAGAGCTGCCCCTGAAAGGTACAGTTTTGCTAAAATATAGGCCTGCATGGTCACAGGTGGGCAGTGTTGGAGGAGAGCTGTCTCTGCTGCTTTGCAAAGAGAGAAGGCTGGTAAAGAGAAACACCTGCATAGTCACAGGCAAGCAGGAGAGCTGCTGCCACAGTTAATAATCTTCAATCAGTATTTTAAGTTTGATGTATATATTTTCCAACTACAAGTTATCATTGTATAACCTGTTCCAGGAATGCTTTAGGGACTGATCTGAGTAAGAGATCACCCCAGTTGGCCCTGACTGAGGCAATGGTGTGGGTGAATATAGAATTAGGTGCTGAGAGATGGCATATGCATCCTGGAGACTATGGCATTTATTATCTGAAAGGACAGGTTAAACAAATTGCTACCAAATAAAAGTTGAATGTGCAATTTTAATATAATCCTACAATTCTGAGTATCTTCTTATTTCTCTTGTTCCTGCTATATACATGAAATGATATTCTGAAAATTAGAGGAATTTTACTCTGCCTTGAACCCATATGAACTAGCGAAATACAATATATTAAACATATAACTTCAAAGGCTAGGAGAAGCATTGTGGTCATTAGGTCCTATTCATGGGGTGATCTATTTCCTTCATGCTGTACAAAGAGGAAAGAATTTTATCAGCTTCTTCTTAACATCCCTGAAAATGCTTCTAGTAGCTGCT
This sequence comes from Talpa occidentalis, assembly GCF_014898055.3. Classification (NCBI taxonomy): domain Eukaryota; kingdom Metazoa; phylum Chordata; class Mammalia; order Eulipotyphla; family Talpidae; genus Talpa; species Talpa occidentalis. The sequence goes on along the minus strand of NW_023602073.1, from coordinate 121,665,144 downwards.
TCACAATTGCCTTTTTCCATTGTGTGTCCCTCAGAAACAACCAAGCACCACTTGATAAATCATTGCTGATTCTAAATTAGAATTTCATTATTGACCAAGTGATACTGTGCATATCTGAGGAGGAGTATGACAAAGTACTACACATCTTAAAGAACCCTAAGGGACTTACAACATTTGTTTAGCTGGCAGATGGTGTTGTCACCTGTTATTATAAACAAATGAAAGAAAACAAACAGACATTTCAGGATAGATGATATGATTTATAAATCAGTTGCAGTGTTGACCTTATCTGTGCTGTTAGTTTGATAGAAGGTTAGGAATTAACTACATGATAAATTTTATTTTTTTCTTGACAAGAATGCAACTTTGTAAAATGTATGAACATGACCATATTGTGACTAAGAGTCTAGAGGCTGTCACTTCAATAGACAGGTGAAAAATAGGGACCCAATCAGCAGATAAGGGATGTTTCTGCAAAGCAAGACCAATGAACAAATGCTATCGTTTAGAGTCTACACTTTTCAGCTTTATAGCACCAAATGTTATTTTCTATATATGCCATATGGTTGCTTCAATTCCACTCTAATCTATACTTCATAGCAAAAGTAAAGAGACTGTGAGCTTCGTGATTACATGATTTTAATAAGTCTAGCAATACTAAAAATCCTTTAATAAATATTGATAGTAAAATCCTCATTTGACCTATTGTTTCATGACCTGTAGTATGTGTATATTGTATGTAACTATATGAAATGTAGTGATTATCCATCACAATTACTTAAGTAGAAGTAACCGGAAGCCTTAATACTCATATCTGTATAACCACAGTGTCCACCTCATACTGTTTTCATGATATTTGAATGGTATATCAATAATAATAAACATTTATCTAGTGTTATGCATTTTATATGTATTGCTTAATACTTATAGTACCCTTATAATTAGGATCCTTTATTATGTCCATTTCATAGATGAAGAAATTAAAGCATCAAGCAGGTAAGGAACTTGCACAGGGTCATAAAGTCCAGAAATCAAATCCAGACCATCTGGATCCAAATTCTACATTTCTACTCACAACACTACACTGTGTGATAGCCCATCCCAGCTTGTTATTAACTGGCTTCCCAATCTTTGTTCTTTTCCTTTTGTAATCCATCCTTGACTTACCACTAAAATGTCCTTTTTTAAAAATACAATCCTAATCCATTATTTCTTTTTAATATTCTGTTTTCACTAAATCCATACATTCAAATCCACTCTCATATCTGGTAATACTCTTTATCCTCTGGCTGGAATTCTCACTTCACTCACTGATTAAGCTAGCAAACACAGTATAAACTTGATCTTGTGAACTGACATTTTTTCTCTACAGGTTTCTATATATAGCACACATTTCCTGGAAGGATTTCCTACCTTTATCAGACAAAACCAAAATTGATTCTCCAAGATACTGTTCAAATTTTCAGTGAATTCTGTGGCAGTTTTGAGAGAGCTGACTAGCCCTTCTCTGGACTGCTTGTCTCTAAGAGTAAACTTGTTATGTCACATCTCGCTGTGTCATCATTATAAACATCCAGGTCTCTCTCCCTCATTGGACTATAAACCCATCCAGGATCAGAATGTGGTTTAATGTAGTCTTAGGTGGTAAGTGTCAGATATCTGGCAAATACTTGGATCTCAAAAGCATTTATTCAATATATGTTTGTTATGCCTACAAGCATTGTTTAAGTGCCCTAGCAGCAGCCAGCTCAACAGTTTAATTCGATAAACATTTATAGGAGATGACTGTCAGGCACTATGGTGGAAGGACATGTGGTCTTGTTCACAAAAAATGGCACAAGGTAAAGACCATTTCTGGTTAATTTTACCACAGTTCACTAGCACAGTTATGAGGGGGGATGTTAGGCGAACACAGATGGGACACTAGCTTGACGAGGGTATTAAGGTTGTACCTCCTCCAATATGCCATGTAAACCTCATTCCTCAAGGTGGAATGCTTTGCACTCCAGAGCTATAGTATAACCACATCCTGATAACTGTAATCCTCAGCTAAGTTGTTGTTTAAATAGTTCCTTTATGGTACCAGGGATCTAAAGATGTAAAATAGTTGTAACTAGTCCTGTGAAGTGATCATTTCCTTATAATCCAAAATGAAAAAGGACTAGTTCTTTGCAAAATTAGAGATTTAACAAACTTATCAAAGCAAGCTGTCAAGAATAGATGTTGATATGCTTAGTTTCCCTCCATCAAAAAAAAAAAAAAAAACCAGAAAGAAAAATATTTTAAAAAACAAATGAAACTAAACCATATTGACCACAAACTTAGTTGGTTACTTCTCACACGTGAAATACTTGCAGAAGATATTTTTGACCTGAGAGTTTTTGTCAAACACCTGAACTATCACAATACTGTCGTCAGATCTATATATTTTTTTTCTGTTAATGATCTAGAAGCTTAGATATTTACATGTTCTATGACTTCTAAAACCTGAATTTCTTGAGGGCAGACCTCCTGGTCCATTAGGGTTTTACTCTCAATGCCAAGAAATGCATTTCACACATATTATCCTGAGCACAATTACTGAGAGTTGAGTGGATATAATTACAAATATAAAAGTTAGAGTTTCACTGCACAGAATTCTCAGACTGCAGTAAAATAAAAGGGGAATTCATAGAATTAGAATTCAATGGTCTTGACTACATTAAAATTTTCTCTATAATAGCTCATAAATTAGAGAACTTCTACATGCCCTTACTCCCTTGCAATCTATTTTCAAGACGAAAGTCAAAGTGATCCTCTTAAACTATACTCAGATCATGTCACCTCTCTGCTCAAAATTCTCCATTGGCTTTCCATCTCACAGAAAAATCTAACCACTATAGATGGCCTGAATTATTGCATTATCTACCTCACCCCCTGCTTCTCACTCCTTTGACTTCCTCTCCTGTAACTCTCCCTGAACTCCCTCCACTACAGACACATTGTGCTCCTCTCTGGTCCTCGGGCACAGCAGGCTATCTCCAGCTGCAATATTCATACATGCCGCCTTCTCTGCCAGTAAAAATCTTTTATCAGATAACTGCTTGGCTCACTGTCTTATTTCCTTTAGTTGTTTATGCAAAATTCATCTTTTCATTGAGACTTTTCTTGTCATCTTATTCAAATTTACAATCTCATACCCATCATCACTTTCAGGCCTTCAGTTCTGTTTCATTATTTCTCCTTAGCACTTAGAACTCTCTAGCACACAGTGTATGTACCATTTTATCTTGTTAATTTCTTTTCTTTCCCTCTGGAAGGTAAGCTCCCGGAACCTTTCTTTTTCACTAACTGACATATACTCAGTGCCTAGCTCAGTGCTGAATGTATTGTAGGAACTCAATATCTATTGTTGAAGGACTGAATGGATCTCAAAAGTAATACATTTTTAAAATAATAAATATTAAATGTTACAAAGGGCACTTGCTTATTACTATAGTGATTTATAGATGCTGTTCTAACTCTAGCTATGTAATCATTACTAATCACTTGATTCCCTATCTACAACAAAATCATTACCAATGAGAATCAATAAAGAATACTAATCACTAATTTCATCTATCTTATATTTTGCCAGAAGGCAAAAATCATTTGGCATCATGATACATTATTCACAGAATGAACCCCCAAAACTTCATTTTTGTATGGAAGCTTAAAGAATTACAAAAAAAAAAAAAAAAAGAAAGAAAGAAATAGAAGACAAACGTGTCCAGAAAGAGCACCGCACCTCAGGCCTGGGTGTGGACAGTCAAGAACCACCATAACAGTCTTTCAGGAATGAGATAATTTTTGGAGACTCTGGGAGATCTATTCCACTTTAGGCTTTAGTTTAAGTGCACAAGTTCTCCTGTCTTCTGGTCTATGATGGTCCTGTTTGTCTCTATACTCTTTACCTATTATCAAAAATAGTGATGACAACAAGAGTAGCAGCAACAGTGCAATCATTCTCGAGTTCTGACATATCCATATTAAATCTTTGAGTAACATTGAATAATATTATGCTTTAGGACACATATTTATATTTATTTTCTCCCTCTCATTTCGTTTTCTCTTTCAACATCCCTGTCCCCGCTTTCACAGGTATTGTGTATTTTCATTGCCTCGGGTCAGTGAGAATTGGTTAGTGAGTTACTTGAAACTTTATGTGCAGAAGACTAAGTCCTTATAAGACAGAGGGTTCATGAGTCCCGGGTTCCCTTCTCGGGAACACAAACACACACACCATCACCACCGGAGACTAGAAAGTGTTCTCATGCAGCATGAGGAAAGCTAGAGGATGGGAGGGATCTCTGGAAGAAGCTATACCAAGACAAGGGACATACGATAAGACCAAGAAAGGAAAAGTCTGAGAAGGACTTCTAAGTAGTCAAAATGTGGTATCGACTCAGCTAAGAGCCAGCAGACCGGAGGGAACAGGTGGACAGTGACAAGGCTGGACCTCTCAGCTAGGCACTGTGTAAACAGCGAATGACTGACCAGTGGTTACCCCTCCTCAAAAACCACCCCCGTGCACTGGGCCTGCCAAAACATGTATAAGATGGCGTCAGGAACGCTGACCTGGATGGGGAGGCTGGGCTTTAATCTGGGTTTATAAAGTACTTCATGGAAGATCAATAAAATGCAAATTATTCAATTATCCTAATCACATGAGAAGTGTAATTTGAGGAAATGCCACTGCTCTCTAAATGCCTTGGCATGATATAAGTACTGCAACCTTGTCCAGAATGCATGGTGAGGAGAACAATATGAATGCCTAACCTTAAATTTTCTATGAGAGAAGAATTAAGGCTCTTAGCAGAAAATCAGAGTTTGTGGATTTGGGGGGTATTTTTTTGTAGAAAATAAATAATATACTCCTTACCCACTTGAAATTTATTCCTGCTACATGTGCCCTATTTTGTTTCCTCTTTGAAACAACCCTCTGTAGAAGGAATTATTATTTTCCAAAGCTTGCAGTTGAGAAAATTGTTGCCCAGCAATGTAAAGTAACTTGCCTGAAGGTCTGACCAACTCTAAAATTATGTTCCTAATCTCTATATCATACAGCTTCAAGTATTGTCACGTTTATACTATTAGATATTACATAGTTTTGAGTTATTAGTTTATTTTTCATTGTTCCTTGGATGTGCTGAAATAAGAAGATTGGAAAAGAAAGCCCTTCAGAAAATTGTGATTTTAATGACAAGATTATTTTGACATTGATCTTATCTTGTACCAAAAAATGAAAGAAAGAATGAATAAAGATTCCTTCCATGATGCAAGTTCTGATCCTTCATTTCCTTTTGAAGTAGAGCATAATGAAACAACCAAATAATGCAAATTTACAAATGTACAGTTGTGTGAGGGCAGATTCTCAGCAGTGTGACCAATTTAATTCCTCTGTCCATAATTCAGTTATTTTAATCTTTAAAAGATTAAAGTGACACCTATTTTATATGGCAGTGTGGAAATTAGATGTGTTAACATATGTCAGGTGTGTAGAGGAGTGCTGGCACCTAGTGAGTTTGCTTTTAAGCAGACACTAGGTTTTAAGCAGACACTAGTTCAAAATTGTTATTTTCTCTCATATCTGGGAAACAAGAACAGGACATTCATGGTCTTTTGGAAAATGCATGTTGTGTTCAAATGGACTTCCATAAGTGGTTCAGGAAAATAAAAGCATCTTCATTTACACTAATAATTTCTAATGTGAAAATCATGAAGACTACAATTAAATATGGCATACTCCAAGAGAAAATTCACTGTTCTAAAAATCCTGAGTGAATAAATTGGTTCTAGGTGATGGACAGGACGAATTCCATACTCTCTGCCCATGGGAGCTGAAAGAAGTTTGAGCAGCCTGATCCCTGAAGCAAATCTTAAACCACAGACCCGGAACATGACTCCATCAGTTAGAGGCTTCTGTCAATGGAACATTTTCAAAAAGAGCATACAAGAGCAACCAAGGTTTGAGGGTAGAGATTCACAGAGAGTGTTTTACCCTTTGGTTAGTTGACTATAGCATAACGGAGGCGATAAAAAACATTAGCTCAAAATCCATTGGTCATCTGATTTCATCCATCTTGACAATGGAATGGATTTTTTTGGATGACCAATAGAGTAGTAGATGTGGAAATTGATCCTCTAGCACAGAAATCCATTCAGTGGCACAGTCTAAGAGAAAAGCATTAGCAATCTCATGTACAAGATTTTTATTTATTTCTGACTTCTAAAAGAATTTGTGGCTTTTTAAAATGTTGCTGGGTTTTGTTTCTCATCATTTTTCTTATCAAGAAAATAATGCTAATTGAGACATTGTTTATCCCAGAGTAAATACATTATGGGGAAAAATATGAAGATGAATTCTATCTTCTTGACACATCCACACATAAATTCTATTATTAATGCTTATTAGTGCTTATAATGCATAAGGAATTTGGAATTTCTTACCTCTATTTTATTCCTCAAGAATTCTATGATGTAGCAGGTTAATTTATTGCACAGATGAAAAAACTGAAGAGCAAATATTTTAAGTAAATTTCACAAGACCAGACATTAGGGGAGAAAGTTAAAATCAGGGACCTCCCTGGTGGCTCAGGGGTTAGGCTCAGTGCTATCACCACCACAGCCTGAGTTTGATCCCTGGCCAGGGAGCTAACCCACATGGCTCAACAGTCCTCTTCTGCCTTGCCTGCTGCTCCCCTCAGCAGTGTATTTCAGTAGATCTGCCTGTTCTGCTCCCCGCTCTGTCTCTGGTGAGTCCTCTCATCCCCCGTACCTCTGGCCTGTACCCTAGTTCTTGTATGCATAATTAAATAAAATGAATCTTAAAAAAAAGAAATTCAAAATCATTATTTTGAATTTCAAGACTCCATATTCTTTACTAGTCATGCTAAGCTACTGGAGGGAAATATCTATGGCATGGAATTACTCGATTTAGGACTATGTGCTTTCTTCCTTTTCTTTTTTCCTGGTAATGGTGTTAAAAATCATACAAAAGTTTTCACAATTGTCAGTTTTCACCTAGTTCCTTGGTTAACTTTCTATGAGTTCTGGAATGGCAAAGGTGGTGGGTTACATTTAAAATCGATCAGAATGCCTCACATTCTATCACAATCTATGAATTATACATAGATATCTAAGGGTTCCCTGCCCTATCTCATTTCTCATAGAAATATGTGAGAAAAGAATCACCCTTCACCAGAAACCGATACAGTTCTTCTATGATAAATCTGTGAGCTGAACCTGTGAGTAAAGACTGTTTGGATTTTGCTGCAACAACATTTCCTTCAAAGCATTTTTCCCAAATGTTAATCCGAGAACCTAAGGATCAGAGTTTACTTTTTACCAATGGACTTGCTGAGAAGAAGTGGCATGGCAACACTCCAAAGTGTATTTATCCTTGTAAAAGGGTGACTTAATTAGATAGCTAAGATGAACTTTGTATTCCATATTCATTTGTTCAGTGGAGAGGTGTTTCCAAAGAAAGGTGAGACTGCTTATTTATGATCACTAAAAGTTTTGAAAAGCAGCAGACTGAGCAAAGAAACTATGCTAGAAAACACCACAGTAGGGCCTCCGTGGAGGCCTAAGGGTTCAGTCTCAGCACTATCACCACTATGACCTGAGTTCCAACCCTGGCCAGGGAGCTAACCCACATATGGAGCAGCAGACCTCTCCTGTTTCTCCAGCTGCAACCCTTAGCCATGTATTTCAGTAAATCTGGCTGTTGTGCTCCTTACTCTGTCTCTAGTGATGTGTGTATAGGCACATCTGGCCTATACCCCAGTTCTACGTTTTAAAAAAAAAAAAAAGAAAAGAAAAAGAAAAAGAAAGAAAACACTGTTACTACAGAGTATTTATGACTTGGTAGATAAAGTGAAAATAGAACAGACTCTGGATTTCTAAACCAAAGGGCAAATCAGAGTATATACTTTGCAAGTATCCTCTCTCTGACAATGGCTTGAGTGATGGTTTCAATAATGGCTTTAGCAAAATCCAGTTACATGTGTTTGGTCTGTGTATCCAGCAACACACAGAACTCTGAACATTCTGAATATTGACAGCGATGGACTCCCTCTCATTTAGTATTCACAGGTGAGCCTCTCTTTCACTTATTTTCTGTCCATAACAAATAGACAAAATGGATGTGCTCCATGACTGGCTGCATGAAAATGCAGCACCCTCTGTAAGATAGAAGGATCAGGTGGTTATCAGGCAGCTATGCCTCATTCAAAATACCAACATGGATGAAAATGCATATTATCTTTACAGATGGGAACGTTCACTTTGATTTCCCCACCCCCAAGTTCACCTAATCAAACAAATATTTGAAATTGGACAAGTGCTTTTTATTCTTAGCAGAATATAGAAGAAAAAATCACAAATCCTAGTATGTGAACACATAAACTTTTCACCATTTCCTAAATATACAAGTCTGAAATGACTGTCATAAATACAAATGTTCATAGCTGTACACAAGATGGGGCCAACCACATTACAGCAGTTTGCCTTCTTGCATTTTATCACAGCACTAAAATATGCAATTCCTTCCCTTGTAAAAGCACTGTTATAGGCATTATAAAGAAATGAGCCACAATGTGGTCTGAGCAATTATCACCCTAGAGGGAAAACACAATGATGCAACTGAACAGAAATAGCTGTTTAGACAACTGGACTCTACTATTTCCCTATCAAGATCCAAGGCCCCTAATTCATCACCTCAGTTTAAGGAGAATCCCATTAGGTGTGAGGACAAAAGCAATTATGGGACTTGATGAGTAAGCCTTTTATTCACGATATAGCTGACAATAGAGGTGACTGCATTTGAGTAATTATTAAATGTTCATGAAGGGATGTGGTGTATGTATTTCAGTAAATTCACCTGTTCTGCTCCCCACTCTCTCTGGTGAATCCTCACATCTCCCACATCTCTGCCATACACCCCAGATCTATGTAAAAAAAAAATGAAAGAAAATACCACTTTCTTGGTAATATTGCTTTCTCCACTATCTTCCTTTACTCTTTCTAATATCAATATTTAAGCTTAAGGAGGAAGAGGCAGAGTTTGGTGGGAACTATGACAAATTGCTGTGGCCATTTTAATGATGAGGTAAGGTCATAAGACTTCCAAGTACTTCACAAAGGACTTCTTCACATTCCAAATCACTACCTCGAGTTGTGCCATGGCTGTATTTGTCAGAGCCTATCATTTTTTGAAAGCTCTCATTGCTTTGGATTTTGCAATGAAACAAATAAAAACCTACCACAGAAGAAAAGGAAGAAGTACAAATCAATATATATAGCACTGCTACATTCACCAGTCCCTTAAAATAGAATAAGATGAAAGCAACTCATCATTTCCTAAACAGTCTCTTTATAAAACAAAGTTCAATATTTGGCAGATGTTTGTCTCATAGGAATGCCCTCCGACATCAGCTATATATAACAAAACAGGAGTGAGTATTGGGAAATAACTTCAATTGAAAGAACACTTACTAATATAACAACTGCACATGGACAACAAATATTAAAAGATGATACAGAAAGAAATGAAAATTTCAGAGTCACAGAGTGAGTTAACATTTACCAGAAGTAAACAGGTAAGCTACCATATTCATTCAATAAGTGCCCATGGGTCATCATGCATATTTTCTAATAAAAGTTATGAGGAGTAAGGAATGTTTGCATCTGATTATTAAAGTAAACGACTGTAATGGTTTGAAAACACACACACACATACACACATACAACCAACTTCTCAACAAAAGCAGTAAAAAGTAGCCTCCACAGTAATAAGCTATCCTAGATGTGTTATATTCAATCTTTATCCTGTTGGGGCTGCTCTAAAAATATAACTCCTTCCCTGAAATAATTTTTGAATTACTTTTTATTTTTATGAATAACATTATTTTTTGAAAATAATATTATCATGACTTGCAGAAGACATGATTTCCTAATAGAAAATAAAAAGAATCTATAGACAATTGTTAGAATTAAAATGAGGTTAGCAAATTTGCTGTATACAAAATAATATGGTATTTATATTCTGCAACAATTTTTAAATGGCATTTTGATGAAAGATATAGTCTCAACAGCAATGACTTTATCAAATAATTGGAAATAAAGTTACAGAAAAATGTGCAAAAGCCTCATATTGAAATTCATAGGCATGACTGAGAAAAATTAGCAATCTACCTAAATATAGAAATAGACTATGTTCATGAACTGAAAAAATAAATCAATATTGCAAAATTGTTAGTTCTCCCCAATTGATTGCAAATTCAATGCAAAATAAAAAAAAAAAAAAAACAACAACACATTTCTAGTACTTTCCCTATCTTATGTTCTGTATCAGGCATAGTTCTGATGCTATGTGTATATGAAGTCATATAACCTAAATAACAACCTCATGAATTAGGCACTGTTGTTCTTAATTTAGAGAATTTAGACTGGAGCACAGAGAATCTAAGTAACTTGCTGAAAATCACAAAGGTGGTAAATTGAATGCAGAGACTCTATTTTTTTATCTTTAAACACTATACCACCTTGAAGAGGGAGGAGAAGCAATCAAGCTGCTGTCCTCGTCTATAAATTTAGAATGTAGCAGACATCACACATATATTAATTGTGAATTAGACTTAGAAGTTTATGCTATAAGTGAACAAAGAAGTATATATGAATATACATAATAATGATACCTATCAAGACATGTAAGTAATAGAAAATAGGCAGTAACTCAGAAATCCCTAATGTTATACCCTCAACCCTTTTTATTATTTCAGGTAACAACTATCCCAAAATTTGTGTTAATTGTCCTATAGCTTTTATTTGTAATGTTTACCAATTGTGTTTGCATCACTATACGATATATTTTAAGTTCATGTTATTCATTATGGAATGAACTACAGTTTAACATCCCTTTAAGACTTGTTCTTTTTTGCTAAAACATACTTTTGATGTGGGTCACATCGTACATTTAATTGCTGTTTTTTTCATTTCTGTAGGTTTCAAATTTAGAAGTAGAATTGTGAGGCAGTGGGACATACAAACTTTAATTGAGTTTTTTGGTAATGCAAACATTTTTCTATCATTTTGATTTTCAACTAGTGATCGTTGATGGGTTCCTTTGTTCCATTGCTGCCCATATGTCAATTGTACATACAAACAAACCAACAGTATTGACTATCTTATTGTTTGAAATATTTTTATAGAGCTAACATTGGTACATAATTTTAGATAATATTCAGGTGTGCAGCATAATTTGATATTAGACATCATGATCACCACCATAAGTCTAGTTTTCATCCACACCATTCAGCTGACCCCACTTTACCCATTTCACAAAAGGACAACCCTCTTCCCTTTCGGCAATCCCCAACCTGCTTTCTGCATCTAAGAGCTGGTGTTTATTTTATTTGCTCATCTGTTTTGTTTCTTTATCTTCCAAATCACATGATATTTATCTTTCTGACTTAACCAGTCTGGTGGTTTTATAAGAGGTTCTCAATGTAGAATTAATTACATTTTTTTCTTATTTCTAAAGAGCTTAAATATTCATGCAGGTGATAACTAACAATTTTAATTTCCTCTTTGCAAAATGCCTATTTCTTTGGCTTTCCTAGCTGAATGTCAGAATTTTCATTCAAGTCATTTACATATTTGAGAAATTAAACATTTTGTTGTGGTTGTTATGTTTTGAAGTAACTTCTCGGGTTAACACGCTTTTTCTTCTCTAAGTCTTTTGATTAATAGAAATATATCTTTCTGCTAAGTGTACAGATATATTACATTTTGTATACAATTTACATGCTATGTTCTGTCCAGTGACTTTGAAATTCTGTCTTGAAGTTGAGACAGAATAAAGCTGAATTTTCAAAATTCTAATACTGGAATCCTTTTCCATTAACTAGAGGGTTTGGTTAATTTAAGTATATCATTAGTTCTATAAACTTGCTATCATTTCTACAAACTTGTTTCATGATTTCTATTTCTATTTTTTAATGTATTGCTCTATTTGCAACAACAGAAAACACCCCCCCCCTTTTTTTTTGTATTCTACTTGTTTAGAAAGTTTACTCCTATGTGGTCTTTAGTCATTACTTAAGCAATTTTAGAATGCATACTTCATTTACTATCATTTGAATTTAATAAATGTCATTACCCTCCTTGGTCTTGAGACCAAGACCTTTTAGCACCTCTTTCCAATATATGTGGTTTTATTTGTCCATTGTCCTACTATTTTCCCTTTTTCATGATATATGGATTATTAATTTTATCTAGTCAACATTTGCTTAGATTTACAGACATTTACCCATGTCTTTACTCACACAACCTACTTAAATCTCAGACCATGCAAGTGTGATTGCATTCCTTCTATCTGAAATAGTTCCTCCACACTTTCTTTTAGTGAGTATAATGTATTGCAAATTTTCTTACTTACTGGTTGTTTTAAAAGATCTTCATTTTGACCTATAGCTAGCAAAATGGATTTCCTGACTATGAAACTCAGTTTCATAATGATTATCTCTTGGTAGACCAAAGATACTATTTAATTATATTTTTGTTTTTACTGTTATTATTGAAACTCTGACAACTAAGTTATTGATAATTTACATGATATAATTCTTCTGGAAGTTTTTAAGATCTTTTCATCAGATATAAAGTAAATGTACGTATTTTATATTTTGTTATTTCCAATATCTGAAGTCTATAGGTCTGGTATACTTGCTGTGTTTGTTTCCCCTACAGTCTGGCTATGTTATCTTACTTATGCATACATTTCATTTATTCTCCGTGGAATTCTTTGTGAATCCTGGATTTTAGGACTGGGGTCTTTCAAAAATTCTGTTTAATATTTACCTGTATTTCTCTGTGTTTTTACACTCTGGATGGACATAAGCAAGCCTCTTTTAGTGAACTCTGCCTATCTCTTAAACTTTCCTGTATTTTATCTTTTTGTGTATTCAGAGTTTTCTGCATTATTACATTGAATCAATATTTCTGAATACCATTTTATATCTTTACTATTGTCTAACATGCTGTTATTCATTCATTTTTAAACTGCAATTACTATATTTTAATTTTATTATAATTTATTCTCTATTCTACTGTCTGATAAGTTGTTCTTCATAATGTCCTGCCCTTTGTTACCCAAAGTAAATGTACATATTTCATATTTTGTTATTGCCAATATTTTAAGTCTATAGGTTTGATATTCTTGCTGGTTTTGTTTCTGCAAGTTCTCAGTTATGTTACATTACTTACATGGTGTTTTCTGTAAACTTCTCTATTTCATTAAATGAACGGAAAATCTTTGAAAGCAGGTAAAGCTGAATCCAGACAAAAGGAATTGTTAGGTTTAATGTTATTGCTTGGGGGAGTAACAAAACAATGATAATTTTAAATTGAATTCTCTCCAGAGAGTCATCTTCATTTTTTTTTAAGATTTATTAATATATACAAGAACTGGGTTACAGGCCAGAGTTTTAGGGGCTGAGAGGATTCACCAGAGACAGAGTGGGTAACAGAACAGGCAGATAGACTGAAATACACTGCTGAGGGGAGCAGCGGGTGAGACAGGAGGGGTCTGCTGTGCCAAGTGGGTTACCTCCGTGGCTGGGGATCGAACTTGTGCTGTAGTGGCTGCGGTGAGCTTCATAGGTTGCGTCTTAACCCCTTGTGCCACCAGGGAGGCCCCTCATCCTCATTTTTAATGGATGAAAAAGGGACATAAACTTTGTTTATGTCTATGTGTTTTGAGGCTTTGACTCTAAAGTGCGCCTGTTTGCTGTATCCTGCATCAAGGTCTTTGCTGTCCCCATCTTTGTGACAGGGCTTGGTTCTCACCCTTATACAAGGAGGTAATTTCCAACTTTCTCTTGAGATCTTATATTAGAGACCCTGTATTTGGTCAGCTCTAGGTTTTAACTCCTATCCTCTGTGTATCAAGCTGCCTTTAAAGTTGAAACTCCAATTCCTGAGAGTTCAGCATAAACCTCTGAGATGAAAACAATCTTTGGGCTTAATCAAATCCATAGTCCTAACTTACATTTTATTTCAGTGCTCTTGGATTCTTGCTCATGTGCGTGTGTGTACCTGTTTGTAGTATTTTTATAGTCCTAGCCGTGCATTTGAGTATGTAGTTAAAATATTTTTATCCAGTATCTTACTGTTTAAATTCAGGATATCTAATCTATCATAATAACAGAAAATGGAAACTTCTCCTATGTTCTTAGTGAGAGTATCGGAAACATGCATAGATATTTATAAAACACTTGATTTAATGAAGCAATGTACTGAGATTTATAGGAATAAACTCCCACATCTCTCTATAAAGAGTCTTGTGCCACTAGCAGTCTCAGCTCCCCTAGGTATCAAGAACACTATTTTTTTTAAAGATTTATTTATTTATTTATACAAGAACCGGGGTACAGGCCAGATGCACAGGAGGGTGAGAGGATTCACCAGAGACAGAGCGGGGAACAGAACAGGCAGACTGACGAAATACACTGCTGAGGGGGGCAGCGGGCGCGGCAGGAGAGGTCTGCAGCACCCTGTGGGATGCTTGCTGGCCAGCTGGTATGGAACCGGCGTTGCAGAGGCTGCGGGCAGCTTCACCGCACGGTGTTTAACCACCTGCGCCACCAGGGGAGGCCCAAGAACACCATTTGATTGTGTAATGACCTCTCTTTTTGCAGAATCCATTTACTTTGAAAGAGGAAATAGCAGGTACTTTGAAGTCAGGGAAACTTTATATCCTGGTACTACATCTAGAGTCTGAAACTTGCTTTTCTCAGATTAGACTAATCTGTTTACAGATGCATTACAGAAATATAATAGATGTGCAAAAACTGCAGCTAATTGTCTATCAGTGGACTCTGCCCTTACATACTTGATAATTCCTTGCCTTAAGAATTACATCAAACAGATCTAACTTCACCATGTACTGAACTGTAGATCTGCAGAGCACGTAATTTACTTGTAATTCTCACTTCATTTTTCCAACATTTGCATAAAGATGACAATGCTCTGCAGGGAGAGTTATGTTCTGAGGTTGTATAACGTCTAGCAGAAGAGGGAGTTTCCTGTGATTTTTCCTTTTCTCCTCCTGTGTTAGTATATCGATGACTCTAAACAGTTCATTATTCTCTCTCTAGAATTTAGACCAGCCCAGAGGATGAGACATGCCTGGTATAGCCAAGCAATGTACTGTTAATTAGGATTTAGGATGTGCTTATTATATGTTCAGTGGCATTACACCATGGTGGGGGACAAGAGTGTTAAGTCTCAGCACTATGAAGCTATTGGCAGCCACTGTAGCACGAGTTTGATTCCCGGCCAGGGAGCTAACCCACATGGCGCAGCCGACCTCTCCTGTCTCGTCTGCTGCTCTCCTCAGCAGTGTATTTCAGAAGATCTGCTAGTTCTACTCCCCACTTTGTCTCTGGTGAATCTTCTCACCCTCTGCACCTCTGGCCTATAACCCAGTTCTTCTACATAAAAATAAATATTTTTTTTTAAAAAAGAAGAATACTTAAAATATAGTTTTACCTTTCAGTCTATCATGAGAAAATTATGGTTACATGTATAAAATACAGCTGAACATAAAGTATTTTACATTTGGTTAGTGGTAAATGTAGAACAGAGTCTAAATATTTGTAGTGATGTTTGAAGCACCAAGACATGCCTTGAAAGATTTAAAAAAAATGTTTGGGTAAGCATAAATTACTTAAGTCACATTTGATCTATAGTAATATGAGCAAAATGCATATAAGATAAAAGCAGGAAAAGCAAGATCATGGATAACACCCGCAGGTAGGCAAATAGTTACAGTTTGCTACTTTCATATATTCCTCTTGCACGATTACTTTAGCCAGGACTTCCAATATTATGTTGAGTAAGAGTGGTGAAATGGGCAACATTGTCTTGTACCTAGCCTTAGTGGAAAAACTAAGTTTTTCACCATTGAGTGATATTGGCTGTGACTTTGTCATATATGAGTTTTATGATATTTAGATATCTACCCCATATTCTGAGGGTTTTTTAATCTTAAATCGATGCTAAATCTTAGCATGTTTTCTCTGTTTCTAATGACAGTCATATGACATTTATTTTTCCTTCTGAGGATGAGATGAATTATACTGATTGATCCTTGGAATAAATTCTATTTGGTCTTGGTGTATGATTCTTTTAATTCATTGTTGAATTTGGTTTGCTGCAATTTTGTTGAAGATTTTCACATTTATTTTATCAGGTGTGTAAGTTTGCAATTTTCTTTTTTCGTGGTATCTTTGTCTGCTTTTGGTATCAGAGTAATATTGGCTTCATAAAACCTGTTTGCAGGCATTCCATCTTACTCAATTTTGGGGAGAATTTGAGAATGATAGTAGTTTGTCTTTGAAACTTTGGTAGAACTCACTAATGAAAACATATGATCCTGGGCTTTAGATTTTGGAAGAATTTAGATTAGTGTTTGCATTTCCAGCTTCTAATTATTTTGTTCAGATTTTCTATTTATTCCTGATTCAGTCTCAGAAGAATGCATATCTCTAAGAAATTGCTTGTTTCTTCAAAATTAATTTATTGACATATAGATGTCTGTAGTTCTTTTATGATAAACTTTATTCCTGAGATGTTTGTTGTTACTTCTCTTTTATTTGAGTCAATATATTAGAACTTTCTCCTTTTTCTTTGTAAGCCTCCGTTTTGTTTCTTTTTTTGAAAGAAATATCTTTTAGTTTAAGTGATCTATTAGACTATCTGTTTTATGTTTATTTTGTTGACTTCTGTTTTAATTCTTATTATTGTCTTCCCTCTACTGGATTTTGTTTTTCACTATTTCCACACCTAGGTATTTACCTGAAGGTTGCAAAAAACATTGATTTGAAGGGATAGATGAGCTCCTTTCTTCATTGCAGCACTAATTACAATAGCCAAGTTATAGAAACAAAATAAATGCTCATGGACAGATTAGTGGCTATGAAGATGTACACATATACACTGGAATAGTACTCAGGTATAAAATGGTGATTTCTTGCTATTTGTAACAACATGAATGGAACTGGAGGTGATTATGAAAACTGAAATAAGCCACAAAGAGAAAGACACATACCATACTATTTTACTCATATGTTTCACTCAACTGTTTTGAACTCTTCCCAAGTGCCAGGACATCACATCTAAGTGTAAAGAAATTCAAAAACCATCTTGCTGGTCACTGAATTTTAAAGATGAAGGACTAAAGCAAGGTGAAGATTAATTTTAAAATGGCTCCAAACCCTCATCTATCATTTGAGCATCAAATTATAAGAAAAAAAATCTCCTCATAAAGATTTTGTTAATATAAAAGTCAATGAACAAAAATTTGTTCCAGAACTCATTTCTTACTCTTTTACATGTATATTCAAAGGAATTTCTCCATCACTATAATGAAGCAATGAATACAATTTTGGAAAGAGTAGTATCATAAAAAGAGTTAATTTTGATTAAATTTTTTCATGCATTGGTTAGTTCACTTATGACATCTTACACTTCTTTAGAAGTCTTCCTACTTAATTGAATAAAATTAATAGCATAGTAAACACTTAATTTAGGGATGTTTGTATCATTGCAAAGGGAAACTGAAGTGATAAAATTCAGTCTACTGATGCATGCAAAACATATTTACATTAATTTCCTATTAACACATAATTTAATCCACAAAAGAAAGGGGAATAGCAGGTGCATTTTGCAGGGTATATTTTATATTCCACTCCCAGGCCATCTTGTTGTTAAACATAGGAGAAATAACCTATTTTTGTGGTTTCTACACCAAGACTGGCCACCTCCACTCACATAGTGTCTGTTTCAGGAGAACCCTCCTTGCACATCAGTAGATTTCCAAGTGTTTTCACATAATCTATCATTGGCATGTAGCTCTGAGCACTTGCTCACACAGATTATTTTATGTGAATGGAACTAAACTATACTCTCTAGTTTTTAAGATTTAATAGAAATTGTTGAAAAGAAAATAATAAAGCTTTTTAGCTTCATTATCATTTCTTGTCATCAGTTAATATATTATGAGGTATTTTCAAGAAAAAATAAACTAAGCAAAAACATACAAAAACAAATAGAACTCTGAATTTTCATACTCTTTAAAAGAACAAAATATCACAGATGGGACAAATACCCTTTTGAGCAGCTTTTATCAATTCTATTAGCAGATGACATGCACTAAGCACTATATTCTGGGCTTGGCTTTAAATAATATCTGACCTTATATTTGCCTCAGGACACATTTATGTTACATGCATTCTTCACATGTGCTTTTCATAGATTTTTATATTGAAGTGCATAAAGGCTAGCAAGCATGTTAAAAGATCACATAACTACTCAATGACAAAGACTGGATCCAAACTCAGGGCAACTGGGTCAAAAGTGCTGACCATTAAACTGTCCATCTGTTCTTGATCTAATGCTACATTACACTTTGGTACAGCTTCCAATTTCAGAGAAAGTTAATTTTATTTTTCTGAAGAGTGGTTACTGAAGCATTGAAGATATTTTTTACTCTGGTTAATCTGCCAACTGAGGGCGAATACAAGTTCAAGCTGGAGAGTAATAAGAATCTCTTTATTCTTAGCAAATGAAAATAGCCTAGTAACTTGTAGTAGCTAAACTATAAGATCTGAAGCTAATGAAACCATAAATACATATATAACACTCCTGTGGGCTCTAAATTCTATGTTAAATTAAGTCAGAGTGTTAAAATTATGGAATTGGCATAAATTGCCAAATTTTATTTCTCCCACAGTAAGATTTTTTAAATACTCACTAAGCTTCTTAGTATCTTTTGATTCAAAGAACTTTTACAATACACTGAAGTGATAAAATGGGATATGTAAGAGCTAAAGTAATAAACCACATGGATTAAATTTGTCTCAAAACACTGTCAAGTTTAAAAGTGAAGAGAAACACACAAGGTTGAAAAAAAAAAAAAACAAGAGAAAATGTCACTAGATTGACCAAGAGCAGTATCTGCAAAATAACTTGCAACATGTTTCAGAACTAAAAATGAGCTGCCATATCTTCAGCTAATTAATGCACCAAAGTAGAACTTTAATTAAAATACACTCTAAGGATGAAGCCAACATGTGGCACAAATAGATATGGAGTAGTTCAGTTGTGGATTTAAAATGCCAAGCAGAATGCAAAATACACTCCTAGGCTCATGGAAGCATTATTTACAATAGCCAAGTTATTGAACCAACCTAAGCATCCAGTGACAAATGAGTGCATTAATAAGATATGGCACATACACAGTGGAATAGTAATCAACTACAAAAAAGATGCAATGTTGGCCTCCCTGGTGGCACAGGCATTAAAGTTTCAGAGCTATCAAGTTATCAGTAGCCACTGCAACATGAGTTCAATACCTGGCCAGGGAGCTAACCCACATGGTACAGCAGACCTTTCCTGTCTTGCCCATTGCTTCCCTCAGCAGCATATTTCAGTAGATCTACCTGTTCTGCTCCCTACTCTGTCTCTGGTGAATCCACTCAACCCCCACACATCTAGCCTATACCCCAGTTCTTGTACACATAAATAAATAAAATCTTTTTTTTAAAAAAAAAGATGAAATGTTGCCATTTGCCACAACATGGAGGGTATTATGTTAAGTGAAATAAGTCAGAAAGATAAAGATAAATGCTGGATTATTTCACTCACGTGGAATACAAAGAAGACAAAAGAATAGATATAATAAACCCTATATATTCAACTGTAGAACTGACACTATCAGAGGAGAGGGGCCCTATTTATTTTTAAAGATTTATTTTTTATATAAGAACTGGGGTACAGGTCAGAGGTGTGGGAGGGTGAGAGAATACACCAGAGAGAGCAGGAAGCAGAACAGGCAGACGGACCCAAAGACACTGCTGAGGGGAGCAGGGGCAAAGCAGGAGAAGTCTGCTGCACCATGTGGGTATCTCCCTGGCCAGCCGGGAATCAAACCCACACTGCAGAGGCTGCAGACAGCTTCACAGTGCAGCACTCAATTCTCTACGCCACCGGGGAGTCCCGAGAGGCCCTATTTGTTGATTATGATAATGGAGGTCTATGGGTACTTTTGTGGTGGGTGTGGTAACATACATCTGACAAGGTATGAGCCTATATCTCTAAATCATATACAGTTTTATAAACCAATGTTAACTCAAAAATATAATACAAAAATATCAAGCAGTTCTAATTTTTATTTTTTGAACCTTTATTCTGTTTCTCATAATAGCTATACCAATTTACATTTCCACCAACATTATACTAGGGTTCCCTTTCTAAGTATACTGGTCAACATTCACTTTATTTTATTTATGTATTTATTTTATAGCAATCAACCTAACAGGTCTTAGGTGATATCTCATTGTGGTTTTGCTTTTTACTTTTCTGATAATTTGCGATGATGAACACATTTTATGTACCTGCTGGTTACTTGCATATTTTCTTTGGAGAAATGTCTATTAAGTACTCTGTGATTTGTTTTGTTTTTTTCTTATTCTATATGTTCCACACTCATCTCCATTGGTTCCTTTGAACGATGCATTTAATGTATGCTGAACATACCTTATAGATGTCATTTAGGCACCTCAAAAGTTCAGTCACCCAAGACAATTATATCATCTTTCTTCTTAATGAAATCCTCTTTTGTGCTCCTTACCCCTTATTTTACCATCTTCTTTCAGTCAGTTATCAAGTACAAAATATCAAGAACCATTTAATAATCATTTATTCTATTCATTCAGAACATTGCTATACCGTCAGTCAGGTCTAACATGTTTCATGTAATTTAGTTATTTTTTTTTTGGTAATTTTATTTTCTTTCTACTCTCACTGTTGTTTTCTATAGTAGTTGCTTTCCCACATTGCCAATGCTATGTTCCATTGGGAAGCTCTCCTTAAATTGGATGCACACAACCTCTGCATCACCTGCACATATTCCATTAGTACCATGCACTAACCAACTGCATATGACCCAGAAATTCCACTCTATGAATCTACCCAAAGGACAGAAAAACATTAATTCAAAAGGATACCTGCACCCCTATGTTTATTGCAGCACTATTTATAATAGGTAAGATATAGAAACAACCCAAATGTCCAAAAATAGATGACTGTATCAAGAAGATGTGGTATATATACATGGTGGAATATTACTAAGCAATCAACAAAGATAAACTCATGTCATTCACAGCAACTTGGAAGGAGCTGGAAGGGATTATGCTCAGTGAAATAAGGCACAAAGAAAAAGAAAAATATTGGGTGATTTCACTTATAGGAGGAATGTAGGGGAATCAAATAAGGGATCAGGAAAAAAATAATTATAATAAATTAAAAAGCAAAAGTAACAGGCAGCTATAAATCAGAGACACTTTGCAGGGGAGCAGGGGAGGGATCAAAACAGGAGAGGGAGGAGCACAGGGGACTATGGTAATGGTGCCTGTGTGACTTGGTGGTGGGAATTATACGGGGACTACACCTGCAAGGAGAAAGCATACAATGTACAAAAAGGAAGAATGAAGTAAAATATATATAAAATAAAAAAATAAAATCTTTTATATCATAAAAAAATGGATACACACACAAAGACATGCAAACTCACATGGGAATCACACATGCCTAGTTTTTTTGGTATAGTTCTTTCAGTTATTTTTTATATTAAAATTTTACTAAATCTCTTATGCTACTATTTCTTTCCACATCAAAATAAGACAACATAAGTGTTTTCTATACTTCTGTTTCTGCTTAATCACTAGTTACTTACATTTTCACCAATCGCAATGTTCTATTCCAGATTCACACAGGAAAAAATTAACCACTTTCAGCACAGAAAGTCTGATTTCTTTTTTTTTTTTTAAATCTCACCTTCCTCAATAGTTCTCCAGTGTCTCACATTGCTGTTTATACCCAGTCTTCTAAATTCAATGACAGGTCTCCACCATATGCATCTCCTAAATAGTTCTACTAGGTTACTTACTATCCCTTCTCATAGATTATTCTCACTTGCGTCATAATGTAGATGCTGTCAAAGTTCTTAATTTGATTTTTTTTTTCTTTTTGTTGTCTCTCTCAGAGATCATCTGATTAAGTTTTAAAATAAAATACCATGTGGCTAATCTAGAACTTTCTCATTTTTGAGCATTAGAGATGTGATCACAAGTTCCTAATATATGCCTCTGTTCATTTGGCATTTTAGAAACTTAAATTCAACACATGCAAAACCAATTTATATTCTAGATCAACCACTATCTATATGGGCCATTCCACTGCTCATTCCATTATCTTTATTTTTCCAGTGAAAACTGTTATCATGTATACTTCAATTTTCCTTGGTCCCCAAAAAGCCAACTTCCAAGTCCTCAGAATCAACTTGTTTGATATTTATTTTACATGTCCTATCTCTCCATGACATTCTTGGTGCCACAACCTATAATTCCTTTAAATAGAGGAATCTATTCAAAGCATTATTTTGGGAATAAGCCATTTATATTTTCAATAAACTCTCTTCCCATTGGTTATCAAATTAAAAACAGATTTTTTAGTTTTCACTCTGTCATTCGGGAGCCCTTCAGACCTTTTGTATGGACCTCTTTTCAACATATCTATGTCACCTTTTAAATTAACCCCATTTAATTACAGCTGTTAGAATCAGAGTTGCCTTTTGACAAAATTAACACATCTGCATGTTGGATAAGTTTGAGGAATGATTGAAACATTTTTAACTCTATTTTATCTTCCAAGTCTTATCTGCATTATTTACTTGTTTACCCCTCTAACAATTATGTGAGCATAATTGTTTAACTGTGCATATTACATGGCAAACAGAAAAGTGCCTTGTATATATTAATTATTTAGTAATAGTCAAAGAAAATATAATTACTGGATTTAATCCATCTACATATAATTAAACATCTGATAATATAAGTGTAGTAGATTTTAATATTCCTGAGTACACAGTGAATAAAGAGGGAAATTTTCCTTGAAATAATTTATAACTGCAAATATTCTCTCTTTTATGGTCTTAAACTTCACTGCATTATCATAGCAGAGAACAGACCATATAAAATGACTCATGGAAAATTAAATAGAAAAAAACTAAAAATTTAATTCAAAATTTCACCATTTCCTTCCAAAATAAACAGTATATTCACTTGCATGCAAGATATAAAACTGGCAGTCCTCTATCTATCATAAGTTGTGCTCTTTGTTCGTATTATAATCTTGCTTCTGTAATGAACGGCATTAAAGTTTAAACTTTACAAAACTATAATAATGAAGTTGTCTTTAATGCATTTGTCAATTAAAGAGCACTAAGTATACCAGTCTTCATTATATGTATTACTCTTTGTGGTTATATATATTCTGTGTTTTGTAAAGCTCTTAGAAGGTGAGAAATTTCCCATAGATAATATGTAAATACTCAATTCAGAATTCAGCTTTTTATAAGGAATAAGTTTGCTTTCTGAAAATGGTAGGGAAAGATAAGCATATGATTTTGACCTTCAAGGCTGTGAGTATCCTAAAGCTAAAGTATAAATTTTTGTAATGGTGTTTAGATGGAGAACAATATTGGAAGACTATATAACAAAACACAAAGCACACCCTGTCCTTTAAGCTTTGGATAGAAAGTAGAGAACAGATGGAAAATTCCATTGTGTGCTTTGTCTGCCACCTGTCACCATCTGAATGGTAGCCAGCATTACAAATCTACCTTATCAAGCTGCAGGATGGAAAGATTGGCACTATAGGGTAACTACTCTTAAAGTTAATGATACTTAAATTTTATAATAATTATAAAAATACAGAATGTACTTGTAGTAAAAATTTGGCTATCCAACCCTCTTTATTTAATCAGTAAAATATAAAAAGTTTGTAATTTTTTATTAGTTTTAGAATATGAATTAGAATTAGTGGAGAATACTAAGTTAAATGTATTGTTCGTAAAGCTTACATGACAAGATTCCACACTACCTCTGATGTAGGAAAAAGAAAATTGTTTAATAAATGTGATCCCGAAGTATGTGAATGGTTAACATTTTAACAGTTCATAATAAAAAAACACATATTACATCCATACTTTTTGTGGTGACTTCAAGGCTAGCATCATGATGGACACCTGGTTTAACAGGAAGAGATGGAGAACACAGTATTTACTTTCTAAGGAATATATGGTATTATAGTAGAATTTAGCATCTGATAATATACCTCTAATTGAATTCTCTAGTTGTTTTATTTCAAATTATTCTTTTTTCCTTGCTGGACCTCCTGGTTATTAAGGGCATATCAGTGATTTTCAGGCACAGAGGCATTGTGTTAAAATCCAAATAGATGATTAATAAAGTTCATCTTGACTCGTTTTTATTTGCCTGAAAAAGAATGTGAAAGAAATAACATGTTAGGAAAGATTGACATGAAGAGAGGAAGAACTAGGATATTGGAAATTAGTACAATAGATTGCCAGTTAGTTCACACATGATGATGATTTAGAGACAGATATGGTTAGATTAGTCTGATGCTGAAAAGTAAGTTTGCCTATAGAACTGAGAAGACAGGACTGTAGGAAGAGCTACAAAAGGTGGGAGAGTTAGGTTGGCCTGAAGAAGTTTTGGGGTACATAACACTGTGATGAATTCCGGGGTAACTTTGAAGAAGACAATGCTCTACCAAGCTTAAGAACACAGAGGAAAAGCTGAATGATATTAAGAAAAATATTCAAAAGCAAATATTTCACTGAGTAATGACTGAGGGAAAGACTTTAAAAACTAATGGTGATGCGATTTGAAAGATTTGGATATAGTATGGCAAGCATGGTAGGCTTTAGATGATCTTACTTTTGTTATTTCAGAGTTTTTGAGGATCCCTATTCTTTTCCTTGGCATTTATAATGCATATCACATAAAAAGGCCATGGAGTACAAAGTTCTGGAAGACACAGAGAATAACATCTATACAAAGTCAAATTAGATCATGTATTAAAACTTGAGGAAAAAAGATGGACGCATTTTTACTGTTTTCCTGTATGTAAGTGTGAATTTGAGGGAAGGTGAACAAAGAAGAGGAAACCAACATATTCCTAGCTCCTTTACAAGGCCTTGGAATGGGGAGATGGTCACAGACTAGATTCCACTCTTATTTTGCCTGGCATTATCACTGTCACCATCAGGTCTGTTGGGAACAGAACTGCAAAGCTGGGACACCTGGATACACAGGTGGGAGAGAGCAAAAGCCATCATCTTTCAAGGAGGCAATGGATTCAGCTAATTATGTTTCAATGCTAGCACATTAAAATGTTATGATAGAACATAATTATGGTCTTTGTAGGATTCTCAAAATTAACATTTGGAGACAGAAAGAACTTCTATTTTCTAAGAAGTCAGCTTTGTCCTTAAAGACTGACTCAGGAAGCTTAAAGGACCAGCATTGTCTAACAGGCAAGATGTAACACAAAAATTTTGATATGTAAATATGGGCTAATATTATGGTAGTTTATAAATCTTCCAACCATTAATACTGAAGAACTCTTTCTTGGGCCCAGACTGGCTCTGAAAGAACCGTAGCAACTCACACTTCTCCCCTTTGCTATTTAAAACTACGACTCATATTTTTCTACTCTAGAGTATGGGGAGACTATAATCTTCCCATCGCTATGAAACAACACAGTTGCCATAAATTACTTAAAGGGTGGGGAGATCAATATATCTTCATAATTAGTATAAGCAACAGACTTACAGAAGTATTATGAACAAGAGAACATACTGGAAGATAGTAGTTCTGGTGTCCATAAAACAGGATTATTTTTCCTGTTTCCTGAAATGTCAAATGTCATTCCATTCATGCACTGTTATTAGAAAATATTTTATAAGGCAAATTTTGGAGAAAATATGCATATTTAATGAGAAAAAAATGTAAGGATAGACATAGACGTGGATGAAGGACTTGGCGTTTCCTTTCTTCAGGATCACATAGTTTTCCCTTGTGCCTGATAATCTAAGGATCTTCTAAATTGTCTCAAGTATAGTAGGTTAATTCTTATCACAAAATTATCTTTTCTTCTTTACCTCAAAGATTTTGCTTATTTGTAGTTCTGTCTTCCTTAGCATTTAGGCTTGTCATGAGCTCTCATAGCTATGTACTATTAAGTCTCCTCTCTATATTTCCTTTTGATCTCAGTTCCCACTGTAACTATTTCAATCAAGTTGCATGTTCTAGTTCATTCAACAACTCTTTTTAAACCAGGCCATTTTATAGGTCATTCAGCAATTTGTGGATGAAATACTCATGAGCTATTTGCCCATTAAAGTCTAATCATACCCAGAGGAAAAGTTGAGTCACAACTGCTCTGTAAAGGCTGGGAATTTGGAAGCCTCCCTGACTGGAGTGTCCTAACTAAGCTGAGAAATTTGGCAGGGGAAAGGAAAAATATTTGAATGTGACAATTTAATGATGTTTGTGAGATTTTGTCTAAATCATATCTGCCTATAAGATAACTTGCTATGGAAGTTAAAACAGTGAAAATAGAGAAGGGAGGATCTAATTAAGAAATGAGTAAATGTCTTTGTGTGCTTTAAAATATTCTTTCCAGAACTTAAATAAGGGACCAGGAAAATGAATAACTATAAGAAAGTGAAAATCAAAATCAACAAAAAACTATGAACCAGAGACACTTTTAGGGGGCGGGGGCGGGAGGGGAGGGATTGGGGTCAGAATGGGGGGGCTGCAATTGTATGGGGAATATAACAATAAAATTTATAAAAAAAAAAAAAAAAAAGAATCATACTCACCCTGAAGGGAAGCACTCTGAGATTTGTTTCCACAATCACTCAACAAACTTTAAAAAAAAAAAAAAAATATTCTTTCCAGATAAATTCTTATATCTGGAAAGTATGTTTTATATATGAAAAAACACTAACACTATGTTTTATATATGAAAAAACACTAACACGTATTTTCATGTAAACACATTCACTGAAATATGTTGAACATACTGTTAGGAAGCAAATTGTATGATTCTGCATAATATTCAATAAGGTCTTTATGGTATGTTTAATACTATGAAGACTAGGTAAAGTTAATCTTCAGTTTGTTTGGTCTTACTGATACTAGATATCTACCACTGTCATATAAATTCATCTTTATTTGGGAGATTATTATCTTGTGTCATGCTTGTATTCTTCCATTGTTTTACCTTTTGTCATTTTTATTCTCTTTTCTTTGCCAGTGAGAAAAGTTCTATTTGAAATATTTTCATCTGGGCTAGACTAGTTTAGAAAACAGTTTGAGGTGGTCTGGGTGGCACATCTGACTATATCTTTCCCTAACCTTGTGTACAATAACTTAAGAAACACATTTTCAATTGTGTTCCATTTGTCACTTGTCTAATAATGTTATATGATCTCTCAAGTTTAAATACAAGAATTTGCTTATTAACATCTTTTTCTTATATTTTTGTGTTAAGTTGCTCACATTAGAATGAATAATATTAGACAATACACAGCATATTTTTAAATTTTTCTACTGTCAATTACTCTGCACTAGTGAATAGTTTTAAAGTGTTACTGAATGTTTTAAACTACTGTGCTGAAAATTACAGATTATTTCACTGAAAAAGAGTAAAAGTTGATGATAGACTTACAGTAAACACACAGGTAAATGGATAGGAAACTTGCTTTCTATAATTTAGAAATTCACAATGGCATTGGTGAGTATATAATCAATTTTAAATGATTACAGTACAGATTGCAAAAAGTGCCAGCTAAGAAATTGGTCACCACCGTGGTTAGTCTTAAGCATTTCTTAGATCTATTTTGTCTCATTCTACCACCAGATTACTTGTGTGTTCCATGTCGTTCCAGAAGACACACTTAACATGGAGGCATTCCTTTTTTTGATCTAAGAAGTCATAATTGAATCTTAGTGCATCAATACAAGGATGGATTAGGAAAGGTACCTGGGAAACTGTATTCAAAAGAGCAAGTTGCTAACAAAAAGCAGATACAGATGAAATGTGTGGCATTTTTGGAAATATGGCGGACTTATGACTATTTATTAAGGTAAGAATACTCTCTAAATCTAAAATTATAACATTAATATTAATGCCAGTACTTTAATTTAAGGGTGTTTGGATCTGTAAATATTCTGAATGTTTTACAATAAAAAACAGATTAAAAGATAAAATAGTCACAAAGCTTACAGAAACACACAGGCACTGAAATCCTTAGAGAACTATGTAAGTGCAAATGCCAGCTTCAATATTAGAATGGTTTTGCAAAACAGCAAAATTATACCTCTGCTTTCTCTTAAATTAAACACATGAAGCATCTCATAGGAAAAGCCTCAGCTAAAATGAAGGGAAGGTCAGACCATAATAAACATGGAGATAATCTGAATAGGAAAATGTGATCAATTCCTTCCAAGTGGCATAAATACATTCAATAAGAAAGACTGACTTTAGGTCACCAGACTCAGAGTGTTATTAACCTTTCCTTTTTTTTTTTTTGCCTTCAGGAAAGTAGCAGTGGTGACTCTTTTAAACTTAAAGAGACAATTCTCTCAAGGTGCTAAACAACAAGAACAAGAAAAAAATGTGTGGTTTTACCAGCTTCACCTGTGAAATGGAGGTTATAAATACTCTATTTCTATTTTTTCGGGGTCATTGAAAGAACTCGAAGATATTTGTAAAGTGCTTCATACAAAAGACTATTGTGTGTAAGAGCTAAATTCATCATAAGTTATAAACCAATAAATAAAATTGAAATACCCCCCAAATATCTCCTAAAATGTTAGTTGGCAGATTTATTATGATTATGGAACACAATTCTTATTTGTTATAAGAATACTACACACCTTTTTGTGAACAACAAAGTAAAGAGATTGGCCCTTTAACATACCAAAGTCTAGACTCCAATACAACTGTCAAATAAGGAATGCATGGACACTTCAAGGTGAGAAATAATAAAATAAAAATAGAAGAAGTGGAGAGGGAGGAAAGAGAGAAAATAAGCTGAGGCTCAAAAGAATATGCCCAGTAATGAGATCTCATCACTGGGGAAAACTCCACTTTTGACACAGCAGTGACACATTATCTGCTGTTAAATATTCAACAACAGAACTCTAAGAAAGCAACATCAATCCTGATAATCTGAGAGAAGAAATGTAAAACAATGTAAAATTGGAGGAATTTGGAAGGAAGAACTTGTTTCAAAGAAACTATAAACTTCTTGAAATTTGCACATTAAACTATTTTATTAAAAAAAAACAACTCCTTGTTTATATTTCCACAATATAGGATTACTCTCCTCAGGTGCACTCACCAAATTTTCCCTCCCCAAAATGCCCACAGTTCTCCACTCTATTCCACCACATTCTCATCCCCCACCCTTCTCTACAACCTTCCTCTCTCTCCCCCTCCCCTTCTAAGTGTCTCAGATCTACTACAAACTGATTCTGATCATAAAGGAGATCAGATTACACCAGCTTACCACTTAAAGACATCTTAATTTGGGGATTCTTTTACAACCTATCAATATATACAACAAATAGTTACCGCTTAAAAAACTATCAACTGTCAAGTTCATAAAAAAGTAAAAGAGATACCTCACAGAATATTCATTGATCTAATAGTTTACAAAGGAAAAATACAAATTAAAGGCTCTCTAAAAGCTTTTTAAAAGCTTTTAAATAATTCTACCTCTCTCTATTGGAATTTAAAATGTTCTGTCTCTCCTGTCATAGCTGACTTATTCTTTGATGTCTTCAATTATTTTATTTCTGCTTTTCAAGTCTCTCAAAAGTTTATAGTAAATAGAAGGCAAAAATATAACTGACACTTCCCTATCTGTTTTCTTAATAAATGACCTCTGCTAGAATGACCGGTGTACAAACAGCAAAGTAGAACCACTCATCACACCTTATACCTCATGCCACTAGAGAAAAGAGCTTTCTTTTGATAAGGATTTTATGGATAGTGTGACATAATTCTTCCTGTGTGTCAGAGGCATTTGGCTACCTGAACAAGAAATTTTTCAACTAAAATGGAAAAAAAGAATCTCTACAAACCAGTAGATGTTTATATTTTATAGGAATATCACATGTATTTGAAAATGGTCAATAATGCAGTGTTTGACTGAGTATAAAGAGAAAGATGGCTTA
The DNA here is from genome assembly GCF_014898055.3 of Talpa occidentalis. Taxonomy (NCBI): domain Eukaryota; kingdom Metazoa; phylum Chordata; class Mammalia; order Eulipotyphla; family Talpidae; genus Talpa; species Talpa occidentalis. Next base: position 121,634,944 of record NW_023602073.1, on the reverse strand, counting down.
CATTTCCAAGTACATGTTAACTTGTACTTGTAATTTCGTCAGTCTGCCTGTTCTGTTCCCTGCTCTGTCTCTGATGAATCCTCTCACCCTCCTGCGCACCTGGCCTGTACCCTGGCTCATGTATAAATAAAATAAATCTTTAAAAAAAGAATAAATTTATCACAATAATTATAAACATTTTAGTTGATTATATTATTATTTCATCTCTTTTTTTAATTAACAGTCTTTAAGAGCAATCCATACTGAATGTTCAATAAACAATAGAAAATTAAGGAATGAATGGATGAATTAGATAGTTTAGCTATAGAATATGCACATTAGCATAGAGGGTAAGTTTTCACTTTCTTAGTTACCATAGGGCTCCCCATTGTCCTGCACTGCAGTATTTGATTACAAAGAGAAAATGGTCTACACTCCCAATTCTATTTTTATTTCTGTTCGAAGAATGGACACATCCTAAATTACTATAGCCAATAGTCACAAACACTAAAAAGTAATTGTTCAAACTTAAATATCCAGAAAGCTTTCAAGGTTTAGAGAGATTTCAGAAGAGGGGAAATAATATCACTTCATTTAATGCCAGTAATTCATGCCACAAGGAAACAATTTTCACATCATGTGAGAACAGCATTCTTTAAAACCTTTACACTGAAAATAAATTAAAATACCTTTCTAGGTATGTTTATTCAGAACTGAGAAAGAGGTATCTGAAAGACTGCTTGTTATGCTGTTTCTCAATTAGAATTGCAATGATTTTTTTTTTTTTTTCAGAATATTTTCCTAGTAGGTGTATTTGGGCAACTTCCGGAGAGTTGCAAATTGCTTACTAGCACCTAGAAACAACACAAGAATGAGAAAGCACATAATTCTCAGACAGATTTTATTTTTTCGATTACCTGCACTAAAGTCTCAAAAAGACACAAAATCAGTTTCAATAGTCAATATATATTTACATGACTTTTCTCTCATAAATGTTAGCAGTAACCTTGGGCAGTATTTAAACGTATGGCTAAGCTTTGATGCAACTGTGATGTTTGTATATTGCCAGCTTCATTTACAGAACTTAAGTTATCAAAGACCCACAAAAACAAAATCAACTAAAAGAAGTAATCAGAAGCTCCTTTACTCAAAGTAAAAACATGAATATATCCACAAATTCATGGGTGCATATATGTGAATGTGTGCACATATTTGTATGCATTTATGTTGACACTCATGTGTGAGTATGTCTACACACACACATACCCAAGGGATTGTTAGTTCTCCAACAGGATCTTATTCTTGATTATGACAGATTTTAGGTATCAAGCTCCAAAATTCTATGCTCCTAAAATTGCAGTTTTATCCAAAATTAGACTAACAAAACTGTATCTCCCCCATGGAGCAATTCATTTTGAACATTTCCCCTTATGCATTCTTTCTGGACTATAAATAGACAAAGGCAGTAAATATCCTCATCCTTTATTATCTATAGATCTCAATATTATTTTTGTTGTGTAGCAACAGGTAGTAACTATCCCAAATCAGCAGATGATTCACTAGAAGCAAATGTTCTAACTAAATCTCAATAGGGAAGAACATGTAAATGATCTGTACAAAGATTAGCAATACTGAATTCAACTATTCTGTGCAAGTGTCCAAAAGAAGCAAAGCAAGACATTTTAGTTAACTTTTTATTTTGAATAGAAATCTGTTTTTAAGTAATCTTTCCAGTCAATGTCAAGACCTATTAAATATAATTACATCACAGAAGGAAAGTTAATGAAGTTTTTGCACATGCCTTTCCAGTAATAATGTCTTATATAAATAATGGGATAGACAAAGAGTACAGGAAGTGTGAGGAAAGGATATCAATTATTAGAAAGATTTGCACCCTACATCCAATCCCCTTTCACTTATTCTGGGCCTTGGAATAGCGATTTCTTACTGCTTTCCGTCATCATCAAAACTTTTCCTCATAGCTGATCTCTCCCATCATATAAAAACATGTCCTTATTTCTCTCCTAAAAAGCAGCCATAAACAAAAACAAAATCCATTTTCTCTCCAATTACAATTTTATTCTCTCTTTACAGAGCAAAATTTCTCAAAATTGTCTACAGTCACATTCTTCAATTCCTTTCTCAGTCCATACTTTGCATAAGTTAGAGCATAAAGTAGTGACAGCATGTTTCTGCCTTGAACACCTTGTTTACCTGGCTTCTCATACACTTCGCTCGTGTTGGTCTTTTCCTGTCTCACTGATCTCTCAATATCAGTCTTCTATACTTGTTCTACCTCATCATCTTGACCTCTTAACCTGGGAGTGAGTGACCAGCGCTTAGTTCTGGGCCATCTCACCTACCTCAGATCTGGGTCTGTGGCCTTGCTCTTTCTACCATCTGTAACACATGTCCACTAGATGTTTGCTTGCCTCATCCTTCCACTTTTTCAGTTATATACCCAACTTTTCCCTTCCTTGGCTACTCAACTTAAAACTGCATCAGCTCCCACCAATATACCCAACTTTTCCCTTGTTTTATTTTTGCCATAGTGTTTATTACCACCTTATACACTTTCTTGTGTGTATGTGTGTATGTGTATGTGTGTGTGTGTGTGTATATATATATATATATATATATATATATTCAGTTAATAATTTAGTAAATGGCTTACTCAGTGTTCAATAATATTATCATCTATTTTCCTAAAACTTGAGTGTAATGTCTATGAGGGCAACCTTTTATATTCATTTTTGTTAACTGATGTAAAAAAGGTAATAATATAGTTAATCTTGAGCACAAGTTCAGGCTATCCTGGCCTATACAGAAATCTTGCCTTTTTCCTTTCAACATGGAACAATATTTATTGAAAGTAGGAAATAAAACCAAAAATGCCATTGGGTTGTATCATAAGGGTATGTTGTCTTTCCACATTAGAGAAGGAACAACTTGGCAATCAAGAAGCACTATTACTCTGTATTTGGCATGTTTCTCATTCTCATTATGGTAGAATATCTTTATCATTTGAAGATATAACTGCTGTTCAACTTTGGCAGTATGGAAAATTGCTACCTTGACTGCACCTATATTGACTTCTTGGCACCTCTTAACAACTTCTCTTTGCATCATAACACAAATTTTGTAACAGATTGATTTCAACTTTCTGAATTATTACCCATCACCAGTTGTGTTATCTATATAATTTTTATATGACATGTATCTTCCTCAAAATGAAATCTTCATGATGATTTTAACAGAAGAGAATAAAACAATAAAGATGGCAGCATAATTCTAGATTTTGACTCTACTTGCATAAAATTGAGGCTCACAAAATTCTGTTTCCACTTTCTAGAGACATTTTTGGCCATTTATACTCAATAGCCTTTTTATGTGTTATAAATAAAGAGTTCTCTGTACCCGTCAGTTTTGCTAGGTAATGAAAACTACTATTGGCAAGTCCCTGTCTTAATTATCTACTGTGTTATTTAAAAGATAATTTTCTTTCTAGAAATAGTTTCTGGACTTACCACTTGGTCAGAGTCATGCCCAGGTAAATTTTTTGAAGAAAATTTGTGTTATTTTGGTTTATTACTAAAAGAAATTAATATTTTTGCATATATCAGTCAGGTATGAATCTAAATGTATGAATAGTTTGGTTTAAAATTATTTTCTTTGAAAATACTTTTATGCAATCAATTAAATATTTATGGACTTTGTGCTATATTTTTTAATAATTAGAGGCCTGTTTTAATAAAACTGAAGCTTCCAAATCTAGTGGAAGAGATGAACAACCAGCAAACAGGCAAACATATAAATTGAAATAATTCATTTATATAGTTTGGGACAAACTTACTAGAAGAATATTAAAAAAAACTTAACTATGCCCATAGTATTTTGTGATGTTATTAAAATTCTATGAATTTTTTAATGAAAAAATCAAGAATGCAGTTATGTATTATATATATTAACAATAATGGGTTTATAATATTTATATTAGTACAGTCTCATAAATAACTCACACAGATACTAAAAGGGGATGATAAATACTGAGTGTGTATACAAAATAAGATGCTATAGTAGAAAGCCACTAAAATTGCTGTTCCATATACATAAATCATGGAATGATGTCTATGTTAAATGGAAGAAAGGATAACATATAGTATTTTTTGCTTTCCTTCACCCAACCTACAATTTATTTTATAGTAAATAAAATTTACATTTTACTATGTTCTTTTTTTTTTAATTTTTCTCTAGTCTTTCAATTTAGGTTGTAAATAAGGATGCAGGAATAAATAGGAAAAACCTACCCCTGAATCATCTCACTAATATTGTCCTAAGACTTCAAAATCTTCTTTATTTTAAAATCAACCTTTTGGACTCAGGCATCATCTCTTTCCTATAGGGTCCATAATACCCCCAAATGCCAAAATTAACATTGTATTTCTTGTGATTTTCTGTACTTAATTTCTACTTACAGCCTCTACACATAGCAGATTCTTGAATTATAGTGCATACTCAATAAATATTTCCTGAATAGATTAATAAATTGGCCTGATATAATTTTAAAATCTGAAATAGGGTTCTAGAAAAGCATATTTGCACATCCAGCCATCACCAAGAGTTATACTCAATCTACTTTGAACCCTAAAGTTCAAAGTCGATGATTTTCTACTGTTTTACTAATTCCATGTTTCTATGACCTATTAACATGATCACAGGTTGTATCAAAACAAACATGATCATATAATATTAACATGCTCATAGGTTGTGTCAAAACAAATAAACTCTAAAAATGCAGTAAATCCAATGAAAATAAATAACAAAGTGATTTTTTAAATAATATTGTTTTGCTATTAGAGGTTATTAGATTAGATTTCTTATTTAATAAGTTATTTTCTTATTTTGCAGTTCTAGACATTGCATGAAAATGAATGTTCATGGAAAAGGTGTTCTATTAAGAACAAAGAAATGTTTTTGATCCTTTTTTTTTGTAAAACAAGATGTTCAAAAGTGTCATTTACTAGAGAATAAATTCATGATGAAACTCATTTGTTTCTGTATTTTTATCTGTCATGCATGTATAACCTCAAACAAAATTGAAAATTCAACAAAGATTTTCATTTACAGATTACCCTTATTTTTATTTTTTCATTTTCATAAAAACGTATGCCACACACTGGAAAACAAGTCACATGTTCTATGCCATTTATCTTTTGAGCCCTAATTATATTTAAATTACTCTTCAACTCTTACTGCATTAACATAATTGTGTGTCAACTAGTGAGATGTACTTATTGAATGAGGTATTTTTAGAACATTCTGCAAGTCAATAATGTCTTTTCCATTTTTTATATCACTTTGCAAATTATCTGTTACTAGAAGAGTTCCTCTTATTCCTTTTGTTCCTCTAGAAATGTAGCTTTCAGAAGTTTGAGCCAAGCTATTTCTCTATTGTTAGTCCATAGAAATAGTTAATGGGAATGTAATTGATTTCATTTTATGTATATCGTAGGAAATATAACAAGAATACCTTATTGTACGATGTGTGTGTGTGTTTGCTGAAAGAATTGTTTTCCATGATGTTGCATTGTCTTGTAATGCATGACATGGTGAAAGAATAAATGTTGTAGAATCATGTATTCATGCTTTTGAGAATATAGATGGAATCCTAAGATGAGAAACAAATCTAATTAGTCATGCTTTCACAATAATAAAATACTTTGGAAAAGCAAAGAGAATAAGCAGATTGAATTTTGTCAGTTAATTACTAAACAGCAATTATTAGAAATTATACAACTTACTCTTAAACATACTTTTATATAAATTATATTAATACATAAGTGCATATATTTAAAATAAATATATATTCTAAACTCATCACTTCTTAATTATTTTACTAATATTTTATTGCTATGATGAATACCTATCTGATGGAGAATGATATATAATGGTGAGCTATTTCACCTCCTTTTCCAAATTTACATTTAGTGATATCACATCAATAGCTTCAAATTGGTGGGTATTTACATAATCAAAGTTGGCAATTGTACAAACCTGGGCTTGATTCATTGTTCTGTCAATTTTTGAGATTTAAGAATGTGAGGGAGAAAATGTTAATACTGAAGATCAACTTAAAATGTTAGCATATCTGTAGTGTTACACTGTGAGCAGAACAGCAATTGAAAAATTCTTCTAGTATTTAAAAGCAAGCTATTCCCCTATTCAACAAAGAACCTGTTCACATAAATGTTAAAATAACTAAGTAGCTATAAAGGTATTCATTATTACACTTTCATCTTTTTCATTCCCATAAACATAACTGTCAACCCTATTCATGTTTGAAATAGACCATTGTATCATATGCAAAAATAACATAATTTTCAAAAATCAACAAAACATTTATGTGAATCAAATTACTATATGAATTTTAAAATAAAGATTATGGATTATAATATTTATTATTACTCATTATTATAATTACCATTATTTGTAAATTGTGCTGATAATAAATTTAAGGAAACATACATATGCAAATTTTTACTATATAATTTATTTATGTATTTATATTTTATATCTTTGTTCATTTTTTTAACGTTTACTTTCTTTTTTCAGGTGTAGTCCCCATAGAATTCCCACCACCAGTTCACCTATTCACCATCACCATAGCCCCTTATGCTCTTCCCTCCCTTGTATTGATCCTTCTCCCTCCTCCCCTGCAGAATGTCTCTGATTTATAGTTGTCTGTTTATTTTTGTTTTGTTTTATAATTTTATTGTTATTCTTTTCCCCTAATGCCTTATGTGATTCCCCTATATTCCTCCTATAAGTGAAACCATCCAATATTTTACTTTTTCCTTCTGACTTATTTCACTGAGTATAATAATCCCTTCTAGCTCCATCCATGTGGCTGCAAATGTTATTTGTTCATCTTTTTTTGATTGCTGATTTGTATTCCATTGTGTATATATACCACATCTTCTTGATCCAATCATCTATTTTTGGTCATTTGGGTTGTTTCCAAGTCTTAGTAATTATAAATAGTTCTGCAATAAACATAGGGGCACAGGTATTATCTTGCATTAGTGATTTTGTGTCCTTTGGGTATATCCCTAGTAGTGGAATTGCTGGGTCATATGGTAGCTCCATTTTTAGTAGTCTGAAGAACCTCCATACAGATTTCCATAGTGGTTGGACCACTTTGCATTCCCACCAGCAATATACACATGCAAAAAATATACACATATACACATGCAAAAAATTAAAGAGCCGATAGTTAAATAATATCGATAGTCATTTTGAAACTTTCTCCATCTGACAATCTGTGACAATTCATATAAACTCTATGCTCAAAAATTTGTTTATTTCATGCCTCTGCTTTTATTTCTTTATTCTCTTTGTTCTGGTGGGTGTAGTGTTAATGTTGTTATTCTTATTTCCTTACATTAACTTTAATGGTCTTCAGAGACACACTTTGGGGGGGGCGGGGAGAGGAGGGATTAGGGTCAAAATAAGGGGGGTGCAATTGTATGGGGAATATAACCAAAATGAAAATGTATACATTGTGCAAAAATGAAAGATGATGTAACAATTATATAAAATAAAATATTTTTAAAAATTCAATAGCTATTTCTATAGTAAAGCAACAACAAAAAAATTAATGGTCTTTTGTGAGGGATGATTAAAATGAAATTTTTTATATGTATATACCTATGTTTAACTAAGAGTCCTGCATAAAATTCAATAGCTCATTCATTCATTTATTCAGTCACTTGACAGATATTTATTGAGTACCCAAAGTAAATTTCTAAAACATAGAATACACACTCAAGAAATCCAAAATACAGAAAGAATGGAGGTACATAAGTTACTATAATGGAAGTTAAAATGTGATACACACCATAGAGAAGCTAAAGAAATATCTGAAACAGTGATTATAAAAATATACAATGTCCTTGTTTCAGATACTGGCCAACCATACTTCATTGGTACTGACAAATCTGCATACAGCCTCGAGATGACACTGACCTTCCAGTAGCTGCTATAGACTACCCCTAAGCAAGAATGCCACTAAGGCAAAACACATACTACAGAGATGTGATTCAAGGCTGACTAAAGTACATTAAGTACTATCTATAATGACTATTGTTCAACAAGACATCTGCATTACTATAGGTGAAAGCATCCATTTTCCCCCTTTTCAGAAAAAAAAAAAGAAAACTCAAATAAAATGGAGTCCCTACCCATGAAGTATTCTTAACAAAATAAATGAAATAATGTCAGTGCTCCAGTAAAAATATAAAAACATGGGAACACAGCTAGTTGCTATGAAGCAACTATGTAATTGAGTTAAATCCTTTAGAAACATATGCTTTATTTACTCCCCCCAGACAGTTACCAGTATTGAAAGAACTAAAAAAAGGTTAGGATACTTGAACAAAATTTAAAATTAAGAAGAGATGGAGATGAGACACCTAGAAAATCAGGGGAACTCTGTATGCTTTATTCTAGTGCAGACACTTGTGTTCTTTGTACTTTATAACACATGGTAAAGTACATTATAATAGTTTGTTCTTTTTTAAAAAAGGTATGGAGTATGAAAGGAAGTTTTGCTGGACAGAATAGGGTATTTATTTAAATTTGCAGAACACAGATACATTCAAACATGGATGAGAATAGTGTTCTGGGCCTCCCCAGTGGCGCAGCCGGTTGAGCGCATCGCCATGAAGCTGTCCAAAGCCTCTGCAGCGCCAATTTGATTCCCAACTAGCAAGGGAGAGTCCCACATGGTGCGGCAGACCTCTCCTGACTCACCCACTGCTTCCCTTAGCAGTGTATTTCTGTCAGTCTGCCTGTTCTGCTCCCCACTCTGTCTCTGGTAAATTCTCTTACCCTCCTGTGCTTCTGGCCTGTACCCCAGTTATTGTATAAATAAATAAATTTTTAATAAAATAAAATGTAATGAAATCTACCTTTAAAAAAAATAGTGTTCTGAAAAGATTGGCAGAGATTTCAATCCTAAGACATCTTCCTAATAAACTTCCCTCTTTACTATCTATGGTGGAGATCCACACTTGAGTTAAAATATGTTACAGGACCTCCCTGGTGGCGCAAGGGGTTAACAAGCAACCTATGAAGTGATCCACAGCCACTGCAGCACGAGTCCAATCCCCAGCCAAGGAGATACCCACATGGCATAGCAGATCTCTCCTGACTCGCCCGCTGCTCCCCTCAGCAGCGTATTTCAGTGGATCCACCTGTTCTGTTCCCTGCTCTGTCTCTGTGAATCCTCTCACCCCCCACACCACTGGCCAGTACCTCAGTTCTTGTGTGCATAAATAAATCTTTTTTAAAATACATTAAAAAAATAATGTTACAAAGAATCTTCTTTTTTTCTAAAGATTTATTTATTTATGCACACAAGAACTGGGTACAGGCCAGAGATGTGGGGAGGTGAGAGTATTTACCAGAGACAGAGTGGGGAACAGAACAGGCAGACTGAAATACACTGCTGAGAGGAGCAGCAGGCAAGTCAGCAGAGGTCTGCTGCACCATGTGGGTAGCTCTGTGGCCAGGAATCGAACTCGTGCTGCAGTGGCTGTGGATAGCTTCATAGGTTGTGTCTTAACATGTTGTGCCACCAGGGAGGCCCTACCTACAAAGAATCTTCTTCAAATATAAAAGAAAAAAATCATTAGAAGAATCATAGATAATTAAGAAGTCACTGTGAGTAAAAATATCGCCTTGGTTTATACATGAACATATAGACTCTGAAATTGAAAGGGTCAGTCTATTTTGATGATTGGCTTAAATGATATGCATGAATTAATTAAAGGAAAAAATCAAACAATTGAGATACTTGATAAACACACAGAGGATGACTTGGAGTACCAGCAGGTAAAGATTCTGAAATGCTAAGACACATTAGGATGAGACAAAGAACTCTAATACCATACAATATAAAAATAACTATAAAAATGCTGTCAGAGGGACCTTGTATCTTGGCACACAGGAAAGTGCTAAACAACTCACAGCATCCTGTATTTACTCTCCAACATGTTAAAAACTAGTTATTACAGTTTTAAAAATTCCTGTAAAAGCATTTCACTGGACAGATCAAGATAAACTGTGACCTTCTTCATACTATTGTTCATATCTTATTCATCTTCACAGCTACCTTAATTTAGCATTGTCTCTGACCTTTGACTTATTCTCAATATATCTTTTAGAAAATATTCAAATAAACTGAATAATAAATGTATAAATCTAAAATGCTTACCTAGGATGTATTTTTCCATTTGTAATTTTCTGTCTATCATGAATCAGTCACAATAATAATTTAACCAAAGTCCTAAAATTTGCCATAAAGACAATTTTGTTTTGTTTTGTATTATATGTAAAGAAGACCAGTGCTTGATGCACTATGAGTAAATAAAATAACAAATAAAAGATCTCTTAAAGTATTTCCTACAGTTATTTAGCTAGCAGTCTGTCTTATACAAAGGGATTCTGTTCTCCAAAGGATTAAGAAACTCCGTATCATAACTGGCAAGCACTAGAGATAACCTGGGTTTGAATTTCATAATTTCTAGATATCCATACCCAAAGACAACTTCATTTTCAGAACTGGAATATACTGGAAATCCAATCATGAAACATTTCAAAGTTACATTAAACACCCAGTCTGATATTATATTTTCTGATTTATAAATACACTGACAGGGTCTCCCCGGTGACGCAGTGGTTGAGCACTGGGCTGTGAAGCTGCCCGCGGCCTCTGCGGTGCAGGTTCGATCCCAGGCTGCTCCCCGGCCACCAGAGGAGGGTCCCACATGGCGCTCAGACCTCTCCTGCTGCCCCCTGTTCCCCTCAGCAGTGTACTTCGGTCCTTCTGCCTGCTCTGCTCCCCGCTCTGGCTCTGGTGAATTCTCTCACCCTCCCGCGCTTCTGACTGTACCCAGTGCTTGAATAAATAAATACATAAATTGTAAAAAAAAAAATAAGTACACTGACAATTTCATCGCATTCTATTATTAGCAAGGATGTCCCATTTTTTACACTACCACTTAACAGTTCAAATAAGCAAAAAAAGTGTAAGAATCAGATCTGCATTTATGAGCATGTATGTGTGAGCAAAATTGATCCACTATTGTCTATTTCTAATAATGATTACACTTATCACTATTCAAAAGAAACAATCATCTCTTTGGTTCTATTGACTCAGATACTCTGTTTTTTTTTTTTTTTTTCATGTTTCTTATCAGTTACACCTTTAAAGTGAATCATTCAAAATGTCCATCTTACTGAAAACCTAAGAGATTACCATATTCTCAGTCTCCATACATAATTTTCTACGTAATATACTAATTGCCATCGGTCATTCTGTTGCATTGTTTGTCGACACTCAAAACAATTGAGGAGCAAAGTAGAAAAGGTTAAGAAGGGGGTTGTAGATGCTTATATATTCTTTTGTTTCTTAAAAATAGTTACTTGACGTAAATATGCCAAAATGTCAATATATAAACCTTAATGGTGAGGTTGTGATAATATTATACGATTGAACTTTTCTGTTTTCAAAATATTTCATATTTTAAAATTTTAATATCCAGCTTGAATTGAGTTAAATGATTAAAAATTAACCATAATGTATAAAAACATATAAATAAATTATTTTAAATATCTGACTGTTGTTAACATGCAAAAATATTTGTAACTGAACTATGGCAGTTTTGCCATATTTTAACAATTCTCAAATACAAATATTAGTAAATGAAGTGTTCACATTCCAATTATTAGAAAATTTACTTACACTTTAAACATTTTTAGTTTTTAGCTTAGTTTTATAGTTGTCAATTAATCTAATTATATTTTTAGTTTTACAGAAATTTTTGATGTTTTCATATTTCATTAAGACATACATCTTTGTATTTCTCTAGTAATAACTATTTTTTAAAAGAACAATCTCAGACTTCAAAGTTTAATGAACATTTATATAATCAATTAAATAATTAAATATGTGTTTGTTTCTTTTTGTCAACATGATTTTTTCAAAGGGTCACTATAGAGCATTTTACTCTCCCTCTGCTGTATTTCTGAGAATTTGAGAATTTCCACTTGTATTTCTATCCAATCTATAGATAGAGCCATATTATTAATTACTCAGTATATAAAATTCTTAGCAGTTCTCCAATGTAAATGGTTCATCAATACAAAATTATTCTATTACTTTAAGGCTATTCTCTTTGAATTTTGTTACCTGATATTTATATGTCCACCCTGCATTTTTTGTTTGAGTTTGTCTGCTATATAGCAAATAACCACTGAAATTTAACATTTGTCATTTTAACATGTCAGTATCATAATTATACAGTTGGAGCCTATTTCTCATTCCGTATATCACCTTTAGTAAATGTTTAACATAATACCAGAGGTTTGATTTTCCTTGCTTCTCTTTTGCTTTTGCTTTATTGTTTCCCTTCATATTTACCAATAATATCCATGTAAGTGGAGTTGCAAAGATTAAATAAGCTGATATTTACAACTCCTTACACACAGAGTTCACTGAAAATTGAAATGTTTGTTTCTTCTTTTCTGTCCTTACATACCTATTCTATGCCTTGATCTGTGATAACCTGGGAAAATACGAAAGATGTTATAAGTTCGATGGAAGGTAAATTTGATTTGTAATGAAATATTTGCTTCAGGTATACAGATAAATTATTGATATGTAAAAACTAAGGGTACATATAACTTTAGTAATATTTGTTATGTGTGTGGTTTAGTTCCTTCTCTATTGTGATTATTTATTTCATACTGTCTTATATAAAGCTATTTTTGTCTTTTTCCTTGATTTTTTTCCTAGTCTGAATTTCAATGATTTACTACAATAAACTTTTACAACATGCAGAATGTCTCTTTAGAACTTGTGTTTTAGTCTTATGCTCTCATTTGTCTTGAGGCAAATATAGATGATGTGTGCATCAGCAACTGATTTCTCCTTGAAGTCTGTACTTTAGGTGCAAATAGACCAGCAGGATAAGAATGCCAGGCAAAAAAGGTAGATACATGGTTTGCACTGGATATATTTTTGCACTAAAGCAGATGCTGCAATAGTATGCACACCACAAAACAGTATTGATCTCCTTTTGAATACTTGCTTTCGAGTTTATGATTCACTCGGAATTAGGCAATCATTCTTCAAAATCATTTAGTAGTTTTACACATCTATTAAATGCTCTTATTAACATCTTAAAAGTGGGATCAATTTATTACTTTTTAGATACCTCGTCTTTCATGATACCCAAACCTACTAAACTTGGAGTTTATGAAAATGGATGTGTAATGTTGCAAGTGGTTATAATTTGCCAGTTTCCATACTATAACCTCTCTAATTCTCTATTCCTCTCCTGAAGATGCTTGCCTCAGTGCTCTTAGGAAGCATAACTTGGATATTCTCTTTAGTAATATATCTTTAGAGTCAAGCTACACCTTCTATTACTCTGCACTACCATCCTCTAATCCTTGACATTTGTGCATATTTAGAATTGCCTACCCCGGATGGGTAGATAAAATGGAGAAAAACTCCCTTAAAATTGTCTGAAGAAAAATTAAGAAAATGAGAATATTTTGACAGTTAATATTTTGAATGTTATTCATATTTAGCCCCTATAGAATACTCCCACATAGGGACATTTAAGAACCTGCTATTATTTCTTCAATGACAATACCATAAAAGCCATGTTTAACATGGCTCTCAATGACAACAGTATTAAAGCAATGCATCTCTTTCCTCTCTTTAGCTATTCTCCATTTTGTAACCAGACAGAGGACATAATGGATATGGACAGAAGATTTGAAATAGCAAATAATGTGCCAGGACCATTTGATACTCCTCACCAAACCATATTAGCAATTATACAATTCTAATGCTAATATAAATGTACATATTCTATTCAGGAAATATTGTAATAACTATTAAGGCACTACAGAGACATTTGGAAGTGGAAGTGAAATTTTAATCAAATCTAAAATTATACTTTGATATTGTTTTTAATATATAAACAGACTGGACACATTACATGATAGAGCTATATGACAGATCTTACTTAAAACTTAAAGCAACAAATACATGATATGCCTAAAATTTTTTACAGATTTGGAGTAGTGTTATCATTTTATGCCACCTTCCATTATGTTTTTCCTCACATCTTTCCATGTCTTCTGCTAAGAATATCCACATATTGGCTTACAGGAATGATATAAGCAGCTACTTCGTAAGTTCCTCCTGAAGCTCATCTGATGCTGGAAGGCCTGGACATGCTGCCATTGATTAAAGAAGAGTGTTGTTGTTGGGCAGACTTTGTGTCTGAGAGGGTATTTCTTGTATTTTAGGAACGTGGTGTCCAACTCTTCCAACAGTTTTGCAAGGTGACGTATGTGGTACCACTCCTTAGATGACAAACAATATTCAAAGATCTTAAACACCATGTTTAAGTTTTCCGCACTATGACGCAATCTGCAGCCTCTGCAGCACAAGTTCGAACCCCGGCCAGCCAGGGAGCAACCCACATGGCACAGCAGACCTCTCCTGTCTTGCCCACTGCTCCTCTCAGCAGTGTATTTCAGTTAGTCAGCCTGTTCCCCACTGTCTCTGGTGAGTCCTCTCACCCCCCACATCTCTGGCCTGTACCCCAGCTCTTGTATGCATAAATAAATCTTTAAAAAATAAGCTTTCAAGGCCAGTTAATGGTGGAGCCAGGATTTCCTAGTCACACCCACCCAATTTAAAAGTCTGAACATTTTCACCTCAGTACAAGATCTTTCACACAAAGCTTGCCTTAAGCCCAATTCTCTCAAAATTTGTCCTATGATAGAATGACTGTTTAACAGATTAGTAGATGTATTATCCTTTATTTATGCATTCAAGAACTCTATGTATACTTAGGTCTCTGTTAGGTTCAATACCTACACATATAAAAAAAAAAAATGTACTTGGTCCCTGTCCTCTAAGGACTATAAGTCAACTGCTATGGGAACAACAAATGGTGTAACTTGCCTGGGGAAAAGAAAAATCTCACAGGAAACTGCTATCTTAAATGGTCTACAGAATAAAGTAATATATTGATGGGTGCTCTTGACTTCAAAGATTAATGTGTAATATTGGGAAATATCACATTTTTTTCCAGGAACACTCTAGAGACCCTAAGTCAAAATAAAGACCTACAAGTTATACGGTGATATATTTTTAGGAATGCACATTTTCAGTGCTTCTCCAGACATATTACTGCCATTCTACCCATATGTATAAAAACAGCCTCTAATATTTTGTACAGGTAGTATAAAATTCACATTTGTTGATAAAATATAATGAAACATAAAATATGCTATTAGAAGTTCAAAGGTTAATAGAAATCTGTTCCCAAAAAGTATCGAAGGAAAATCAGTATACAGAAAATAAATGTTCTTCTGTTTGAATTCTTCTGTGACTTTCATAAAGTATAAGGCAATATCCTTTAATTCCAATTGAGAATGTTTAGTTCAAAGAAATCACCTAAGAATTTAGGTGAATCATTTAGCTGCCATTTGATGATAATTCTTTATCTTCCCCATTTTATAGCTTCCCCAGTTACATGCTTAAAAGAATGTGAAAATAACATTGTAATTCTATATATGCCCATAGGAATAAAGTGTTATCCTTCCTACTCTTCCAAGTATTTATTTATGAGAACAATCATGTTGACATAACATAAAAAATATTGTGATATCTCATTTTCAATTACTTAGTAGTATTAATAGAGGAGGGCACAAGTTACAGATGTGCATACATCCACATTTGCTACCCATCCATTTGTCAAATGTACTAAAATTTTAAATTAAACAATAGGTAACTAATTTTCCCTGCTGGATTCCTTCTCATTAGAATTATTGGAACTGACTTGGATTTTAACATTTAAACACTAAGCCATATCTTAGGAGCAGTTATGCTTTTTTTCTTTCTTTTTCTTTAACCAAAGAGATAACTTATGGGTCACTATATTAAAAACTGGAAATACCTTGTGTTTTTAAAGGTAAACTATTTGAGGTAACATTTTGTTTTTATATTTTTCAGTGGTAAAAAGCAAGGGAACTATTATGCAGACTTATTTTAATTAATATTATTAAAATTATTTAAATATTAAATATATACTGAATATAATTTTAATCTCTTCCCAGATCTGTAAGTCTTAGAGTAAATAAGATGTAACAGTAAAGATTACAGTTAGAAATATTGACTGGAATACAAAAAGATGGGTTTTCTTTTCTTTTGATTTAAGCTTACAACTTTATTATGTAGGTGTGCAAATTAGATATGGAAGCACAGTTTAATTTGTCCTTTATTCAAAAATTCCTATAAGTTTCAAAGCACAAGCTAAAGCAAGAACCATTGCTGACAGCCAACTTTGACCCTGTCCTTGTGATCTTCTTGGCAACATAATTTGCACCCTGTAGAAATGAAGATGACTTTTTCCTATGACAAGACTGTGTTCGACACTGCTTAATTAGCACACAGATGGCAGGGAGGCTGCCCATTTTACCCCCTACTATACAAACTGCACATTTACATGCAGCACATATTGCAAAGTGGAATATTTGCACAAGTTCATATGGTGGTAATCAGGGCCATGCTTTTGAAAGTTAGAGCAGAAAAGAAGGTAATGATTATGAACTTCAAAGTACGGTGCACTCAAATAATTGGACAAGCTTCATTGAGAAAAGACAAGGCACAATTTATTGTGCTGCTCTTATAATTTAATTCTTAACTCTAAAAAAGGGAATGTATGTATGAAATTTATCTAAAATTTTCATGAATTGGTTGGGAATATATAGCATGTTCAAAGGAAAAGTGCAGAAATATAACATATACTTGACTTAGGGGTATTCTTGAGGGTTTTGTTTTCTATAAATATCTGATAATAAGCTCATAAAACCTCAAACAGGGAGGCTTTATTGTAAAAGGACAGACACTGTACAAAAGAGAACTGGAATCCCATTTCTAGAGCAGTATATATCCTGTTCCTTACTCCATACTCTATATACAATTTCTCTTTGCACTAATAAATGGCTGTGAAATGTGTCTCTTCCAATTAGAAAATTCCTCAATATAAGAAAATGACTACAGGTAGCTTCAGAAGTTTTCTGAGCAATAGACTGCCTTAGGCAAGTGAAAGCAAATAAGGAGGCCACTGAGTGCTCATTGACAAATTATTTTATAACTCATTGTATTTCAATGCAGTTCATCTGCATATGAATGAACAACACTTGACAAAGCTGATATAAAACATACAATATTCAAATCTTGGCTATTTGTGACAGGGCTTTTTCCTCCCTTATTTTATCCTCCCTTATTTTTTTTGAAATAACTCAAAAGATTTCAGAATAACAAACTATATAGAGTTAAAATATCATTATTTCA
Organism: Talpa occidentalis; assembly: GCF_014898055.3. Classification (NCBI taxonomy): domain Eukaryota; kingdom Metazoa; phylum Chordata; class Mammalia; order Eulipotyphla; family Talpidae; genus Talpa; species Talpa occidentalis. Next base: position 121,617,516 of record NW_023602073.1, on the reverse strand, counting down.
ATATTATATATCTTCTTGAAGATATATTTGTTTTGCTTTGGCAAACCTAGGTTGAATCATCACTAGTATTGTGAAATATGGTTTAGAATACTATGCTAAAATAATGCCTTAGGCATTATATGTAAGAGAACTTCTATTTATTATATTGAAAGCCCAAATTAATTTTCAGATCACTTTTTTCTATTTAGCTAATTCAAAATGCCACACTCACACCAAAGCATTTCAAATTATAAAAAAAAAGGGGGGATTTTAAAACAATTAAGAATGTCAAATCCTGGGGCCTCCCTGGTGGTGCAAGGGGTTAAGATGCAGCACTATGAAGCTATCCACAGCCACTGCAGCCTGAGTTTGATCTCTGGCCAGGGAGGTGACCCACATGGCGCAGCAGACCTCCCCTGTCTCACCCACGGCTCCCCTCAGTAGTGTATTTCAGTACATCTGCCTGTGCTGCTCCCCACTCTGTCTCTGGTGAATCCTCTCACCCCCGACATCTCTGGCCTGCACCTCAGCTCTTGTATGCATAAATAAATATTTAATAAAAAAGAATGTCAAATCCTTATGTAGAAAAATTTATGAATACTTCTCTCTCTCTCTCAATTCGCCCCATATATATGTGTGTGTGTATATATATGCATATATGTATATATAGTGTGTATATATATGTGTGTGTGTATATATGTATATATATGTATATGTGTGTGTGTGTGTGTGTGTATATATATATATATATATATATATATTGCTCAATAAGACAAGTAAGTTTTCCAACACAGCCTCGGGGACTATGTCTTCATGCTTCCCTGGCAATGACACTTTTCACTTTGAAGATGTCAAACAAGGAAAGGAAGCATCACATAATTTAGGAGTGAGAGTGAATGCGAGCCCTGAGTACTAGTCATCCTTGAAGCAGAAAACTTAATGTGCATTCCAGATGAGAAATCTGCTGCAAAGGGCAAGGACATGGGACCACAGCCAGATCTTACATTTACCTTTCATGATTCCCTAAAATATCACACTATGCCAAGCTATTGGGAAGGAAACATTACTAATGGGATAGTTTTTCTTTTACTTTTTTTTTTTCCAGTTCACAATGATTATATCCAGCCACATTTTTAGGGGAGATAGTTCCACTGTTACTATTTGTGCAAAATATAATCCTGTCATCTAGAAAAATTTCAGTGGGAGGCTTTGAACAGTAAATCTGGAAATAAGATGTTGATGAAATAAATTAGGAAACCTCACTTCCTTATTATAGATGATGCTTCGACTATCTTTGTAAGTAAAAAGAAGAATATTAAATAGTATAAAGAGGATAAAAACTTATAGTTAGGATGTAAAAAGCTGTAAAAGTGTCCCTCATATCCAATCAATAAAAATGGGGTAATAGCCTATAAAATAACTTTTTTTGAATGCATCATAAATTATAACACAACCAAGTAATCTGGATTCTAAAGAGGGACAACGCCTCCAAGGAGACACAGGGGTCACGAACTGTCTTCCCTGTCAAAGACCATAGAAAACCCCCATAGAAATAATGAGGATGCTCGATCCATTCAAAACCTTGATGTATAACTATGGAAAGAACAGAACCTCCCACTCAAGGTCAAGGTCAACAGCACACACAAGGTAGAGTCTGACTACCAAGTAGAGATACAGCAAGTATGCTAAGAATTCCATGCTTAGAGTCCAAGGTGCATGGCCTCACCAATACACCAGAACAATAGAGGGCCCCTATGCTCTCAATATGGACAGCAATCTTGGGGAAGGCCAGCAGAATAATTTTGGGGAAGGACAAGAACATTAACAGAGACTCACAACATGATGCAAAATTGCAGGGATGGTAGAAGCTGAGGTTTTAGGATGATTAGTAAAAGAATCTCTTCTTCCCAGACCTATAAAACACATAGTAAAAATAAACCATTTCTAAAGGAATTTCAAACCCATAGTGTACCACCAAGAAACAGGAATATCAAAACCCAAACTCAGTCAACTCCTGGGCGGATGACTCAATCCCTCACTCCATTGGTCTGGCAGATGCTGCAGCCTACCCATTCCCGGATACACATACATCAATTGCTAGTGAGTTTCTGCATCCATACAAGGGAACACCAACAGTGATGTGAAGGAAGAATTTTTAAATGCACAATATGACAAACTTCTAAAGCATTATACAAAGTGAAAAAGGCCAGGCACAAAAGACTACATGTGATATTCTGAAAATGGAAAATTCAAAGGGTAGAAAACTGAGCAGTAATTGCTTGGGATGTTAGTGGGGTAGCGTATTCATTACAAAGAGACAAGAAAAATAACTTTGGGAGATAACAGTAATGTAATTTTTAATCTTAAATGTACTGTTATTTAGATGACTGTATATATAATCAAAATTCATAGAAAAATATACCCAAAAGGATGAACTTTACAAAAATAATCTCAATGAATGTGACTTTAAGAATGCAGTACCCACAAAGCCATAAGGGTGGAAAAAGAAACAGAAGTAAGATAAATAGAAAGATAAGAGGAAGATGAGGAAGAAATATACCAATATTTCTGAATTTTGGACAAAAAGATTAAAAATAAATACAATATTTTAAAATAAAATCTAAATGCAGGGTATAAGCTATTAAAGGGAATTTCTAAATGTATTCTACCTTTTAAAAAATGCACTGTACTAAATATGTTTTATAGACCATTGACTAGGGTAACTATAAGCATTCAACATGTTGTTCCATATTGAATAAGTCCTATTTTCTCTTATGTTATAGATAACTTCTCTCTGAAAACTTCTGCTAAGTCAGGAATTCTTGAATATCATTCCGTGCATGCCTACATCTCATGGCAGAGAGTTTTAGGACTGATTATGTTTGTATGTTAAGATATGCAAACATAGTTTAGCCTATTTATTTTGTGTGAGAGTCAAAAATACTATTAAAGCTTTCATAAAATAAACTAAAAATTAGCACACTAAAGTTGTTTTACTTTATATCTGGTCTTGTTTATCAATACTAATACAGGGTTCAATAAAGCTTGCAAAAATAATTAGCATCAAAATGTATGGCTATGAATGCTTTGTGATGTTGGACAGTGAAAACCTTTAAAAAAAGTTAATATAAAATGAATGCGTGAGAGTGTTATTGCAACGCAAATAATGAAAATGTGTCTGTCCAAGATGCAAACATTGGGTATGTAAATATTCAAATTGAGAACTGCTGCAGGATTAATTGGCAAGAGAACACAGTAGTTGAAAACTCAAGTTCAAGGGTAAGGCCATATCTGTTTAATGGCAACTATATATTTTCTACATGAGTTAAGTGGCAATTAAAAAATATATATTTGGCCTCCCTCGTGGCACAGGCGGAGTACAGCACTGTCCACAGCCTTTGCAGTGTGGGTTTGAACCCTGCCAGATGGGGAGATACCCACATGGTGAGGCAGGCCTCTCCTGTCTAGTCCACTGCTCCCCTCAGCAGTGTATTTCAGTCAATCTGCCTGTTCTGTTCCCCACTCTGTTTCTGGTGAATCCTCTCACCCTCCCGCACATCTGGCCTGTACCCCAGTTCTTGTATGCATGAATAAATATATCTTTAAAAAATAAAAAAATAAAAACCTATCTTTAGATATAAATTTCTACATCTATAAAATGGGGAATATCATAATACTTTTGTTGTTGATAGAGCTGTGATGATGAATACACTGCATATACCACCTGAGAAGCTTACAGTATATGTAGATTGTTGTTATATTTTATTATAAACATTTTGAAAACATATACCAGAAAAAAAGCATTGCACTTCTAGTTACACTTATCCAGATAAGATAACTACATATTTATCCAAGATAATCCTTTATTTAAAATAGTCATTTTAAAAATGAGAACCAGCTATTATTTCAAAAATATATTTGAGTAAAACAAGACTGAAATTTCAATTAAGGCTTAATGACCAGTTTGTTGCAAAGAAGCACCTTTCTTTAATCTTAATAACTTTTAGTAACAGGTATGTGTGTGTGTTTGTGTGTGTGTGCATATTCATTAAGGGCTGAACAAATTATGATACAATTTTCAAAATTATATATTGGAGAAAGCAGAGTTTATATCAATGTTTTTCAAGCAAACTGTAAACAACAAATTTGAAAAAATGAAAAACTGTAAACAACAAATTTGAGAAAAAAAGGAGTTGGTCCCAGAGACAGTAAGAAACGAGTCTGAGAGTGATGAACATAAATGATATATGTGCAGAGACACACACACACAATCACCAGCAGCCTGAAGTTATTTAATAAAGAACAAGTTACCCTACACAACTTAATAGCTCCTAGGCCTCACAGCTTTCTGATATCTTCCAAAATGAATTTTTCCATTAAGGAATTGTTAAGGAAATTACACAGAGCAGCAAAGTGAGTAAATGCTTATTTATTTATTTAGACTCAGGTCTCACCCTATCAGTAAGACAATGAGAAATACTTAAGATTACTTTCCAAAATACATCAATGCATGTAAAATTCTTAAATGATGAGTAAGTAAGGGTCTGCATGAACATTTATTTATTATATCTTTCAGGTAAGATACTGAATATCAGAATATTATAAAAGTAGAAATTTATTTCCCATTGTAAAGAGAATCGACTTCATTTAATTAACTAGCTATAAGAAAATCAGTTGTTATATTTAAACTTACAGAGTAATCTTTAGGAAGGAAGCATACTATGGGACTCGATCTAGTTTTTAATGGTACCTCACAAAATGGACACAATTAAAACAGAATTGATTTAATCTATGTTCATTATGAAACAGGGGAACATTATATGTAGAGGCTGATTTACCTGGGAAAGAATAAAACTAGATCACCAGTCCCTTTAGAGATGCTATGACAAAACAGAATTAACCTGGGTAGTTTATAGATAATATAAATGCATTTTTGAGAATTTTAGAGGGTGGTAGTTCAAAATCAGATTTAGCAAGGTTCGGTGAATACCCCTGTGGCCTTTGTAGATTCCCTGTATCCCTGCATGCTGGAAGAGGCAAGAGACATCTTTAGGACCTTTTTTATAAGGGCACTAATATCATTCTCATGACTTAATCACCTCCAAAAGGCTCACCTCCTAATACCATCATCTTGGGATTTAGGTTTAAAGCATAGATTTGGGGAAGGAGTACAAAAACATAGCATAGGGAGAGAGGGGAAAGACCTAGAATAACCAAGACACTGCCAAGGAGAACAAAGTTCTTCTCTGACACTATGCAACTTTAAACTTTTCTGTTAAAACCACAAATATGTGAACCAAGAATTGTGATAACGGAGAAAAATCAGCCAAAAAGATCAGTGTAATAGCACAGAGAGCCCAGAAACAAAATTATATAAATTAGTCAGCTAACCTTTGACAAAGGATCAGAGGAAATGTAAAGCTTAATACAATTAATCTTTTCAATAAATTGTACTAGAACAACTGGATGCTCTCAGACCCAATGCAAATGGCCAACAGGCATATGAAAAAATGCTCAACATCACTTGTAATCAGGGAAATGCAAATCAAAACTACAATGAGATACCATCTTACACCAGTGAGAATGGCACATATTAAAAAAAAAAAAAAAACTAGCAACAACAAATGTTGGTGAGGATGTGGAGAAAAAGGAACTCTCCTGCACTGTTGTGGGAGTGCAAACTGGTCCAACCACTATGGAGAGCTGTGTGGAGATTTCTGGACCTACTAAACATAGAGCTTCCATATGATCCAGCAATTCCACTTCTAGGTATTTACCCAAAGGACACAGAAACATCAATTCCAAAGAGCACCTGCACCCCTATGTTTATAGCAGCACTATTTACAATAGCTAAGCTTTGGAAACAACCCAAATGCCCAAAAATAGATGACTGGATCAAGATGTGGTACATATACACCATGGAATATTACTCAGCATTCAAAAAAGATAAACACATTCAATTTGCAGCAACATGGATGGCGCTGGAAGGGATCATGCTCAGTGAAATAAGCCAGAAAGAAAAAGAAAAATACCGGATGGTCTTACTCATAGCAGGAATCTAGAAAACTTAAATAAGGGACCAGGAAAATGAATAACTATAAGAAAGTGAAAATCAAAATCAACAAAAAAATATGAACCAGAGACACTCTATGGAGGGTGGGGGGCGGGGAGGGGAGGGAGTGGGGTCAAAATAAGGGGGTTGCAATTGTATGGGGAATATAAAAATAAAATTTATTTAAAAAAAATAGAAGGATCTAGAAAGAGATCTTATACCCTCTCAAAAATTAACTTATAATAGGTTGGAAACTTAAATACAAATGTAAAACTATAAAAATTATTGAATATAACAGAAGAAACACTGGATGACTTTTGGTTTGATGATGACATTCTAGGCACAATACTAAAGGCATGAGTCATGAAAGAAAAATGGTGATAATATTAAAATTTTCTGCTCTCTGGGGCCTCCCTGGTGGCCCAAGGGGTTAAGTATCAGCACTATGAAGTTGTCTGCAGCACAAGTTCAATCCCCGGCCAGGGAGCTAACCCACATGCAGAGCAGACCTCTCCTGTCCCACCCACTGCTCCCTCGGCAGCGTATTTCAGACAATCTACCGTTCTGTTCTGCTCCCCACTCTGTCTCTGGTGAGTTTTCTCACACCTTTTCCCCACCCTTGCCCCTATGGCCTACACTCCAGCTCTTGTATGCAAAAAAATAAAATAAAATAAAATAAAATTTTCTGCTCCATCAAAGTTAATATTAAGAGAATAAAAACACAAGTCACAGACTTATTTATTTACAAAGGTAAATAAATACAAAGGAGTAAATAAATACAAAGTTACGTATGATAAATATTGTCATTCAAACATGAATGAACACTTACATTTCAACAATGAGAGAAGAGTCCAATTAAAAAATAGGCCAAAGATCTTAATAGACACCTCACCAAAGAAGATATACAGATGGCAAATAAGCATATGAAAATATGCCCCATACACGTTATCAGGGTAATGCACATGGAAACAATAATAAAATACCTATTGGAATGACCAAAATCCAGAACACTGACTATTCCAAATGCTGACAAAGTTATGGAACAGGAACCCTCATTCATTGCTGGTGGGAATACAAAATGGTATGACCATTCTAAAAGATATTTTGGCAGTTTCTTATGAAATTAAACATACTCTTAACACATGATCCAGCAATCCTTGGTATTTACCAAAAGGACATAGAAATCTGCACACAGATTTTATAGCAGTTTATTTGTAATCATCAAAACTTGGAAATAACCAAGATGTCCTTCAGTAGGTGAATGGTTAAAGTAGTACATCAAGACAATGGAATATTATTCAGTACTACAAAGAAATGATCTGTCAAACTGAAAAGACATGGAAGAAACCTGACTGCATATTACTAAGTGACAGAAAATCTTAAAAATACAGAATTCCAAGAGGCTGGTGTGATGGCAATTATATGACATGCTGAAAAAGGCAGAACTATAGAGACAGTAAAAAGACTAGAAGTTGGGCCTCCTCCCCGGTGGTGCAGCAGTTGAGCGCTGGGTTGCGAAGCTGCCCGCGGCCTCTGCGGTGCCGGTTCGATCCCCGGCTGCTCCGGGGCCACCAGAGGAGGGTCCCGCATGGCGCGCAGACTTCTCCTGCCGCCCGCTGCTCCCCTCAGCAGTGTACTTCAGTCCTTCTGCCTGCTCTGCTCCCCGCTCTGGCTCTGGTGAATTCTCTCACCCTCCCGCACTTCTGACTGTACCCAGTGCATGTATAAACAAACAACCAAACAAACAAACAAACAAATAAATAAATAAATAACATGTCTCTATAAAAAAAAAATTTAAAAAAAAAAGGACAGATATAAAAAAAAAAAAAAAGACTAGAAGTTGCCAAGGGTATGGGGGTGGGAACAATGAAATGGCAGACCATAGATGATGTTTAGGCTGGTATGACCACTGTGTATTATAATGGTTGATAAATGTTAGCATACATCTTCCAAATTTGAGAATATACAGCACCAAAAGTGAATCTTAAAGTATGGGCTTTGGGTGGTGATGATGTGTTGGTTTATCAGTTGAAACAAATGCATCAGTCTGGTTTGGGATGTGGGTGATAGGGGGTTTTATTGCTGTGGAAGGAATATAAATGTGTATATGGAATCATTATTCTCTGCTCAATTTTGCTGTGAACCTAAAACTACTCTAAAAAATAAAGTCTATTAAATAAGAATTTTCAAAATGGAACCACAGAGAGTGGGGTGGAATTGGCAGGTTAGGAGGTGTCAGAAATAAAATTTCTTTTAATGCTTTCATCATACATTTTTCTTGTCTGACGCCCTATCATCTGCAAAGATGGATAATTTCTGATAAAATTTTACACTGAATCACTTACCACTGTATATGCTTATTAACAATCTGGGTATATGCCTATTAAAAATTTGTAGTTCCAAAGAATTGCCATGTCAAAATGATTTTATGCAAGGAGTTAAGTAATGCCAATTATAGAACTTCACAAAGCAACCTGCCAGACTAGTTACTATTTAACAAAATGTTCCAGTATGTTCAAAACAGTTACAGGATGTCAAGCTTCCAAAGAAGAGTGAGAAATTCAGTCAATCATTCAAATGGTTTGTCTAAGTGATGCCAAACATCTGCATAGTAGTCTGACTACCTTAGTTTTCATATGAATGGCTAAAATCATTTAATGTAATTACTGTATTTGTGTTGTGCTTTCTAATTTACAAAGCACTCTCCACACCTCTTCTCATTTGAACCTCAGGATAACCCTGCAATATTTAATGATTAAGTCTAACTCCTAGGAAACTGGAGTTTAAAATGAATAGGGGGTCTGCTAATTCCATCGTAGATTAGGTATTAGAGAAAAGGGCACCAGAACTACAGCTCCCAGTAGGTCTACAGGCCAAGGCCTCAATTGTTAATATATCCAGCAGACACATTTGTCTTTGTGCATGTGTCTGTGTGCATGTGCTGAGAGTTTTGGAACAAGCAGACAATAGTTAAGACATTTCGCATAATTACCACTTTTAGGAAACCTGCCCTCAGATCCTCATTGTTTTTAGTAAAAGAAATAATCTCCAAAAGATAATAGAGACATCAAAGTACCAAGTGTCCATAATGTGAAGGCTCATTGTGTTCCTGACATTCTATTTCTATGTCTAAGTGGGGAGAACAATGATGAAAAGCTTTCCTCTCTCTGTGAGCAACATTCAAAAGGGCAGTAATTACCACAAAAAAGGAAAGACATGCTTGTTTCTGGCATTTTGCTGTTATTAATTTGTCCCAGGACAGTTTTGCATCAAGTGTTTTAAATTTTTTTAAACATGGATAACCATATTTGCACATTTAGCAATTGTTTTTGTAAGATTATCAGACAAAAAGAATCTTGGTCCAATATGGAGTTCCATTTCTATATATTTCAATTTATGTAAACTGTCAAAGGACACAGCTGGTTCAGAGCATATACCCTTTAAAAATCTATTCTGATTTTTCATACCAAAATCAGGATATCTCTATCAGTCATTTATAATATTCTTCTTAATGATCCCATGGTTTGTGACTTGGTTGATTTTTGATAACACAGAATATTTTTTTTTCCTCTTCCATGCAAGCAACTTAATGTGAAAAAAATTTCTAATTGAGCATGCTTTCATTTGAAAACAATGATGATGTGACCATCATGCTAATAAATAATATACTAGGAAATCTGATGTTTAGTTAAATCTTTCCCTAAATGGTTATAAATCCTTTAGGAATAACACTTTTGAAAATTTGCCCAGATATTATTGTAGTAGCTATGTTTCTGCTAATCAAGTTGTTATGGGAGGAATCAGTACAAAGCTTAAGAGATTTTCTATCACTGTTAAATATTTAATCATATTGAACACTGCATTTAAGTATAGATTTTGATGACTTTGAGAGAGCCATTAAAAGACTAAAAACACAGCTATAAATTCTATCAAACTATTGACCAATATGCTCACCAGCTTATCACAGGCTTATAGTATTCTTTGGGGGAACAGTTTCCAGAGAAAGGATAAATTTAAGCAGGTATCTCATATACATAAAAACTTCTATCTAAGAAACAATATACTACAAACAATACAGAAAACACTAAACTAGATAAACATTAACGCGTTGCTTTAGACGTAGTCTACAGTCCCCAGTTACTCAATTGAAGTCTATGTGTTGTCAAGAAGACATTGTATAGATGTCATTTGATTTGTAATCAGCTGAGGTTCAGTAGAGTGATGACATCAAGCAATCTGGATGAAACTGATTCAATCAGTTGAAAGGCAGAATTGAGTATTTTCTAAGAAAAGAAGACATTTCTCCTGTGGACAGAAGCTTCAGTCCTCCCTGACAGCATGCCCTGTGTATTTCAGACTTGCCTAGCCAGACCTCACAATAGAGAAAGCCAATTTCTCATAATCTCTCAGTATCTATCTCCTACTGTTTTTGCTTTTCTGGGTGAATCCTGACATAACACCATTGTACAAAATTCAGGCAAAGAGTAGAATCAATGAGTTTTTTGGTTCTCAGTTCAAGGATTATGAGGCATTTATCATGTTTTTCAATGGTCATGTATTATTTGTATTAATTTGAAGTAAATTAGAATAAGGTTATTTAACCTATCACAGAGGGATATGGAAAGCTTTATCTATTGGTTCTGTAAAATATGCAATTTCATTTTGAGTGTTTTTCAGGTGAAATGGCATCATTCTTACTGAATAATATCTAGCTAAGGAAAGGAAGCAACTAACTCAATCAAGGAAATAATTAATGATATGTGTCTATTCCTTGACAGACCAAGAATTCAGTATGGTTTAGTAAAATTTATCAGGAGGGTCAAGAGGAGAAAGATGGTCCAGGTAGAGAAAGGCTCACATTGTTAAGAAGAGTTGCAAGGGACATAATACATGATTTAAGATGCCTATTATATGTGTAACAAATTAATGCTCTAAAGGATGAAAAACAGGCAATGAGCTGATTAAAAAAGAAAGAAAAATTGAACTAACCTGCATTGATATGTAAAAATATGCTTTTTGAAAAGTAGTCTCAAACTTCAGTTGGGCAGGATGTTGAAGGTGCAATTCTCCAGACCTTGTAGTCTGACATTCTAATTTAGAATGTCTGGAGTAGGGGCCAGAAAACCTAAATCTTGAAGCAAATGCCACTGATGATTTGATACAAGTTGTGCAATGACTATACTTGAATAATCCATTTCAGAGTCTCTTGATTTCTGAGTTACAAAGTAAAGATTACAGAGCTCACTTAATTTTTGACATTTTTTCCACACAAGTATTATCACTCCTGATCATAATTTTTGTATTTCTTTACTTTCCCAGAAGCATGCTTCTTGGTGTCCTCATAAACTTCCCTGTCTACCCATTTGCACTGTGGGAGGGACAATAAACAAACAAACAAACAAACAAACAAACAAACAAAAAGCAGAATTGACAAAACCCTCATTGAAGGGACATGATAACACCTCATACATTTAAAAGAGCACATTTGAGGATTCAGAATTAAAAAGAGCATTTTTGCAGTTACTTTGGTTTTTCTGATCACCTGGGAATACCAGGAGCTTTAAAAAAAATCAAACAACATACCAAGGCAGGTCATAAGGTCATCTCTGATCATTCCATACCAAGTTTCTGAACATTATCAACAGCTTCAGGTAAAGCTAAGGCTACATTAAGAAGATTAAAAAAGGATGCCACAAAACCAGGGGAAAAATTAAAAGCAAGTAAAAGAAAACAAGTCTTAAGGCTTTTCTTGTCTTCCATGTTTTAATAAAGCTACATGGAAAGAAACAGAACAGATATATCCCACAATCAGATCTGAGAAAGCACCATATCATCAGTGAATCTATAGAGTGTAGTTTAAATAATAACAAAACCATTTTTTTCCAATTGAGTTTATTGAGGCAATACTGGTATACAATAGTGTATTTGCTTTTGGGGTTATAGGTACAAACCTCTACAATTGCTTGTTTTCACTCTATGCCCACCTCCTAAATTCCAATAATCCTCCACTCTGCTCCACTGGATCCTCTTATTCCCAAGCTCCCACTACCTTCCCCTCCCACCCACTCCCTTCTGCTTGCCTAATTTTTGCAATCAGATGTCAAGGAGCTGTTACTGGTTTGGTTTTGTCTGACCTTTCAACAAAATAAATAAACCCCTACAAATCCAATACTATTTTTTTTTTAATCAGTCAATTTTTTTTTCTTTAAAATATACTGGAAGGATTACAAAAATTACCCTCAGTGACATTTAACAGAACAGTTCAGAAATGTATAGGCACTGTCTAGGTGCCTCTATCACTAACTTTTTTTTTTACATTGTTTCCAAGACAGTCAACTATTTTTAATCATAAAGTCTATTTGCACTTTTTACCTAATTAAACAAATGTTTACATATAAGAACAAAATAATGATGACAAGAAGGGAAAGAGGAGGGAAAATAGGGTGTAGGAAGTCAATTATATGATGGAGGATGGAAATTAGACTTTCAGTGGCAAACAAAACGAAATATATTCATAGATTTTGAATTGAAATACTGCAACATGAGACCTATATATCATAAAACAATTTTACTTCAATTAATTAAAAAAGTAGACTCATGGATTCTCCACAGGAGATATATTAATTTAACACTAACAAAATCTTTTTTATCATAGTAAATTTAATGAAGTGATATTGAAGGGTAGTAAACAAAAACATTTTTATTGGATAGCTAAGGATTCCCTGATGATAGGGAATCTATCTTTCCAATGCTTAAATTGATTGGCAAGGCTATCACAAACTTTAATAAAGTTATGTCATTTAACTTCAGGTTTGTATTTATTTACTCATAGAAATAAAATATCATTTTATTCTTTCCCAAGCTTTTCCACATGTCCAGTACCTGATATTATTTCTCCTAACACACGGTAATGTTCATTATGAAGATATATTTTAACAATCATCTTTTTTTCTGAGCGTCTAGTGTTCCTATAAGCTATATAATAGTTTTATCTTTCAACAAAGAATTATATCACCACTAAATTCTCACTATTTCTCCACTAACTATATCCCCAGGGGATATGTTTGCCATTTGCATGTTCATGTCTTCCCTACATTATTTGATGTTGATATTATTTTATATATAATTTAATCCATCATACAATAAACTCTCAAATTTAATTCCAAACAAAAGGAACCTCAATAAACAAACAGCTACTTGTAGGCACATATAGGAGCTCTATAACTGTGCACTCTCATTAAGAGTGCTCATATATTGTATATTATACCAAGTATACTTATTCAAAGACAACTTTTTCAAAATTGATTCAAGACTGCTGCATTTCTGAATTTTTGAGATTATTCCTAACTAGGTGAGGTCAATGGAACAACCATACAGATTAGACATTTCATATTATGTGTGCCAAAGGAATAAAACAGACGGTTGATATAATCTTTTATTGTTCGTTATACAAAGTGCAAAGTTCTTTGAGCATAAAGAATTTTCCTTGTATCAACATTTATTTTTATTGTTGAATGGGAGTTGTTTCTTCTGTTAAGATCCCCAGGGCTTTGTAGCTACCATACAGTAACTCTGGTCTGTGACTGCTACAATTTGGGAATTCCCCAAAGAACCAGGGCTCATCATTTTAAACTGCATTATGTGAAAGCTGACAATGTTTTGTTTTAGATACCATACTAATAAAATGAGTAATTTACTTTCACAAAACTACTGCAGGAAAATGATATATCTGAAAGTTTCATAACATGAAAAATTTCAATTTAAGTTAAAGATGTTAGGCATAGTAGTATTTTGCTGCAAATTTAATTTTCAAAGTCAAAAACCCTACAATAGCCCAGTCATTTGTTTTACATTTTAGTCCTTATACTGCAAGCTAATGGACATTAATGTTGAGTGATATATTTCAAAATAAGGGAATTAGTGTCATAAGTTTTAGTATATATATATATATATATATATACACTAAATATAAATATATATATAAGCTTTATATATATACGCTTTATATAAATAAGCTTATACATATATATATATATGTAAGCTTTCATTTGTTCTTCCAATGAATGAATGATAGGAACAGATGCACATTATGTAAAAATTAATTTTTTTTTTTTACTAATCAATTCCCCTGTCCCCAGCCTCCTGTTCCATGAATTAAAATCCCTGGTTACAGTTGTTGAAGAAATAGAACTCTGCAAATTTATATTAATAAAAAATTACTTTAGGTTTGTCTGACCCCTTTAATTTTAGGACAAAACAAACATTATGTGAGCTTAGATTTTTTTTTCCAAAATTAATGTCAAAATTTAGACAACACAGGTTGTTTATCCCCTCATAATTAAATCAGTAAATTATTAATATATGTGATTCAATGATGAAGTGATCATTAATAGAGTCTTACTACTTCTCTCAGCACTCTAGATAAACAACTTGGGAGTGTCAACAAGGAAGGGAACTCAGAGATATCTACCAAGATACTAGTGGGGGACTATCAAGGATGAGGGAGTCTTCTGCTTGTGGTGAAAACAAAAAATTACATGGCTGACAATGAGGTCTAGGATGGCATGGGGAGAAAATAAAATGTAGAGAAATGGCTATAAAAATGTTTGGGAACCTTTGAGATCGTCCGGGTTCAAGCACAGATAACAACTAGTGTGTTCAAGAGAAGATTAATGTGGAAGCTGAACAGAAACAAATATTTTAAGACCATGGTACTTGGCATATCCCTAAAGTAGCATTTAAGTTTTATCCTTTTTGAATTTTTAATAAAATAGTGTCTTCCTTGTATAATATGAACATTAAAAGATAAGAGACAATGACTTTTCATCTTCTGTGAGCATCTGGTCATTCATATTGTCGGATTAATTCTTCCTTTTCTTGTTTTAATGATCTGACAGCACATGCATTAGGCCAAAGTACAAATAAAGTCATTATCAATTCATGTGTATGGTGGCAGATGTCTGTATTCATCACTATTTCTGCAGTTTTAAATGATAATCAAACATGCATATTTTAAAAACATTTCCTGCACTGAAGGTGATAGTGTAAAACTTCAATCTTGAAAAAGTAACAGAGTTTTCTAATGATATAGATGAATCTGCAAATGAAATAATCTACCACATTCTGATATTTTACATTCATGTGAAAATGTTGTAGGTCATGAAATTTCCTAGATGAAATCCAACATCTCAGTTAATTAGGAAGGATATAAAATAAACTCTTGAAAACCATCAAAAGATGCTACATCAATTATACAATACACAGTTTTGAAGAATGTTTAAGAAAAGGAACTTAGGGCAAACTTTTAATAAACATGAATATGAAAATTAATGATTATCCATCAATCAGTAGATAAAAATTTATCCCCAGAAAATGAGATTATTTTGTAGAACACAGATAATTTCATCATGCAAGAAACATATATACAAGGATTAGGTTTTCAAATGTAATTAACACTCTCAGTAGAAATGTTAATATTCCCAGTATAATAATTTACTTTTATAGTGATCACTATTTCTGAAGCTAGCTAATGAAAGTTGTATCAACTTGTTGCTCTATTTATTAATCCATAAATATAAAAAAACATATCTGTGTGTATGTGGACAAGATCATGTAATTATAATCACTATTTAATACTAAATTCACACTTATGATTGCAAATTCTGGTATCTATTTCCTTCTTTCATTATTTTAAACCTTCAGCCCCTTTTATGTCAACACCTCCAAATACAGGATTTTTGATTAATTAACTGCATTGAAAAACTTACAGGAAAATACCTATGTTGACACTTTCCTCAGGTCAGACAATCACAACTCTCAATCTACACTTTCAAAGGTACATAAAGATCATGAATAAGTAGATGGGTGCTAATAAAATGACAATGATTAATTCATCATCTTTAAAAATATTTCATATATTTAACACTTGATTCCAGTAACATCTACTTTACAGATGTAATAAATAAAATAGAATCTATTGATAGGTACATTTTGTAAACATCAAGATAATAGAGCCTATTTTTCAAACTTCTAATACACTGAATGGTTTCTAACTTATATTTGTCAAATGCACATTTTCCTCAAAATTTTTAAAGTGCTTTGAATTGTGCCTGGCATAGATGCTCATTGTAAGTGTTTATTTTTAAATAAAATATAATAACCATCTGCCATTGGAATCATTCTCTCAAGCAGGCCTATTAGTTTTAAGCCCAAAGCATTAAAATATGGATATAGACAAGTCTCCTTTCTGATCTTATAGGGAGCAAAGTTGTGGATAATTTATTGGTTTCTTATCAAGCAAAGCAACCTGGACCTGAGTTTTCCCAAATACAAACTATAATTAAATTTGGTTTAATAAACATCACTCGGATAAAAATGGTAAAAAAAAATCAATCTAATTAAAATATTCACAGAAGACCTGCTATATTCAGAATATTTTAAAGGTAGCACCAAAGAATATATAGTTAAATAAAATGAAGTTCATTTCCATGGAATAGTATAGTAACAACTATGGGTTACTTGCTGGAATTCATAATGAAGTAGTGATTTTTAAATATATTATAATTATATAGTGACTCATTATTATTATAAAGTTTAATTGGATATTAATATTTGACATAGATTGACTATTCTATAAATCAACTTTTTACCTACTTACCTAGCTATTTATCTATCTTCACACATATCATGTATGCTCTATGAAAAGAGAAAAAATTTACCTAAAAAAAATGTTATTGGGCCACAAGAAATTTATTTAGAATTTATGGTTCTAAAAACTGCAATATTTAAAACTCTTGCTCCTCTCAATCAAGTAGTATTTGAAGCACTCACAGAACAGAATTTCAGTTACTGCCCAAATTAGACAATTACTTAAAATGACAACCAACATCTTCAGGTACCATTCATTATTTCAGAAAGTCTACAGGTGAGAAGTATTTTTATTCTTTTTCTTTTTTTATAAAACACGTTTTATTTATGGACCCAAAATTCTTTTTTTTTTTTTTTTTATACAAGCACTGGGTACAGTCAGAAGGGCTGGAGGGTGAGAGAATTCACCAGAGCCAGAGCAGGGAGCAGAACAAGCAGAATGACGAAGTACACTGCTGAGGGGAGCAGCAGGCGGCAGGAGAGGTCTGTGCGCCATGTGGGACCCTCGCCCAGAGGTCGGGGATCGAACTGGCGCTGCAGAGGCTGTGGGCAGCTTCACAACCCAGCACTCAACCACTGCGCCACCAGGGAGGCCCAAAAAGTATTTTTATTCTATTAGAAAACTTCTCTGATGTTTGAACATTGTTTCGCAGGAAAGGAAACCAAAATAAGAGTCATAGTAACAATTCCCCTCAGAAAACAATACTTTAGATAAAAGATCCACTATCCAGGGCCCCCCCCAAGGTGATCAGTGAAATGGAGACTACAAGCCTCAACACAAGGTCTCTCAGGTCTACTCAGTGCCTTTCTACTTCCTTCGCCCCCTCCCTTTGCCCTTAACAGTATTCTTGCAATTTCTCTGGTTCTTGATTTAAACTTCAGTCACCAAAGTACTTAAAATTGCATAGAGCTTTACATTTCTGTCAATTGTTTTTGACCACCATATATAATTTGATCTTGGAATGTAAGACGGGTGTTATAATACTTTTAAGATATTAAGTGACATGTTAAAATCATTTTGAGTTCACTTCTTCGTAATTCCAATCTCTTACTTTTTGCAGGTGGGATTATAGACAAAATGCTCACTTTGAAACAAAACAGGTGAGGTCGACATAGTGTGTAAGGAACTTTTTTCCTTCCACTTCTGATACATCCAAGTCTGTGATCTGGTTTTTACTGAGCTTAGATCTGATCATAATTTTATATAAATCTGATGTATAATCTGATACACTTAAATACCTTAATTCCTCATTTTGGTTTTGAATTCATGAACCAAAACTTTTACTACTGTTTTATTTTTTAAATTTAATTGGATTTTTCATTTGGATGCCAACATTACTATGGTCTTTGCTGATTTTAGTCATGTCATAGTGACTGCATGGTGTACTGTGTTGGGTCAATGACCAACACCTGAAGCAAATGCATATTCCCTCATTAAATATGGCACCATACCTGATAAAGGCTATTTAAAAGTTTTGGTTTAGTACTATATTTACAATTTTGAATTCACTCTGAATTCTTGTCAGAATTGGATCTGTCTGTGTGTGTGTATATGTGTGTCTTTTAGCATATTGTACTCAAAATATTTTCTGAATTTCTTTTCCATTGCAAACTGGACAGGCGTAGGAAGAGCAGCATGAGGTCTACAGCCATATTACTCATGAATGAATAAAAATGAACTCATTGACTTTGGGGGAAGTTACTTAACTACACAATGCATTTGTTTTTCATTCATAGCATGGGGCTACTAGTAAGGATGATGTGACAAATACCACACTTAAAGCCATGTCGCTGGGTATGCAACAATTTCTAAACAAGGATTACTTTCCAATTTTCTTGTGATAACTGTAATAATGTATTAAATATTAGTTATTTTATATGGTTAATATGCTCACACCATACCTCTGTTTAATGAGAGGTTCTGAAAATCAATATCTGAGCCATAAAGAAGGATGCTAATTGCATTCCTTTCCAGAACTGTGGAAAGATTATACTAGAAGTGTCAGTCTTCAGGAAATTGCATGGAATCAGGAGTTGTCACACTCCAAACTCACAACTGTCCAGTAATGCTCAACAGTTTCTGTTTTCCCTTATAAGGAAATGACTGAATCTTACATGAGAGATAAAATTTGTACTGCTTCTAGATCATACATCTTGAATTTATGTATTTCAGAGTATCATCAAAACTGTTCAACTTTCTTATTAACTTTACTGGCAATTTATAACATATATAAATAATATGTAAAAAATGTATATAACATTTATAAAACATATATAACATTTATAAAACATATAAAACATTTCTAACATATATAAATATGTAAAAACATATATAAATGATATGTAAAAACATGTTTTAAAAAAATCCTAAAAATTAAACAACACTAAGGAAACACTTTTTTAAGATGTAGGATAGTCAAAGGATAGGAGGCTTAATATAAAAATTTACATATTGATTAAAAAAGACAAGCACAAAAATAAAAAATAGATAAATTTATGAATTGGAAATTAATCATAGAATACGAACAGTTGAAAGATATTTAACTTCACTAGCAGTCAAAATCCAGTTAAAAATTCAGTATCAATTTTCTTCTAACATATCATAGTGACAGGCAGATTATTTTGTTTTTAAATCATATTGTTACATGTCAGAAATCTTCGTAATTATTCTGTCTTCTACATAACTAAATTAATTGATTTTTAGTAAATATAAAGTAAGGAAGGGAAAATGCTTAAGTTGATAACACTATTTAAGGCATTAAGTTTCCTACTAAGGTCAGGAAAAAAAAAATGATGTTGGATTTCATCATTGCTATTTAACATTTTACTGGATATGTTGGCCAGGACAGTGAAGCAGGCAAAAGAAATAAAAGTCATTCAAACTGGAAAGGAAAATGTATACCTATTTTTTAGATGATATTATTCTATACATAGCAAAATATATGAACTATAGATTTTATGGAAAAAGTAATATGATAGAGGAGTTTTAGTATTTAAAAAATTAGAAAAGGAAAGGAGTATGATAACATAAATCTCCCCATGGAGAAGAGGAGTAGGGGGAGGGATAGGAGGGGGAGAGGAGGGGGGAGAGAGAGAGAGAGAGAGAGAGAGAGAGAGAGAGAGAGAGAGAGAGAGAGAAATGAACACAGGGAGAAGCAATATTTTTAGAATTACCAAAAAGTTATTTAGCAGGCTGGAAAAATTATGTTGAAAACCCAGTGAAGCCAGATTGAAGGAAATCTGGAAGAAGAAAATAAAGAGTTTGGAGTTAATTCTGTAAACAGAAGGGAAACAGTGAAAGATCAGAGGCAAGGAAATACTTACATTATTAACTTTTCATTGAATAAAGGTAACGATATATAAACTGTATATGTATCAACGAGGTGAGTACTCACTGAAATGTAGTAACCAATCAGATTTCAAATACAGGCAGTTCTAACCATTAGGTACAGGCAGTCTGCTGTAACTATAGCTTCTGTCATATTTTATGTGCTTATTTTAACTCATGAATATGGTTGGGAGTTCAAATATCTAAGTTTATGCCAGAAGAATTAAGCATTTTGGAGTATTATCTCAACTGTCTTAATATTTACTGTGGCTATTACAGCAATTCTTGCCTGAATCATATTTTTTTTTTTTTTGGTTTTTATTGTGGCAATCATGGTAATGTCTCTTTACATATGTGCTGTCCAGTATGTGTGAGTGTATATCTTTCACCCAAGGTGAACTGCAGTTTTATACAAGCACTTCATAGTTGTCTGCTTGGTAAGAACCACATAATAACTACTTCATAATAGAATTCAAAATGCAAAGAAAATTAGTTGTATTATTACTATTCAGCAACCACATTTTAATAACCTAAGTTAAAATGACACTTAAAAAGCACTCCATATTTATTACTTCAACTGAAGTAATACATTTGATAGGTCAGATACAAATACAAAGAGGAGAATCATTCTACTAATTGAAATTCTTATTATAATTCTCAGATTTAATTGTGGATTCACACATACATGTACCTTTACTTTCAGTCAAGTCAAGGCAAGTATGGGGTCAAAAAGGACTCAGAGATAATCTTTCAGTGATATTAGTAATCTGCAAAGATTTGTAGGAGAGAGAGTCTTAATTTCACCAAATTTATCATTCCTTTCACCTGGGCACAAGTTTGCATATATTACTCTGCTTTTTTAGTATTTGGTAAATTCACATGACTACATTCTGGCCAATCAAATGTGAACAGAGTGGTACTTACTTCTGGGCGGGGAGGCATAAATGTCTAATGCAATCCTTCCCTCACTGTCGTTGCCTATGCTATAGGTGAATGAACACAGTTTCTAGGAATTAGGTAAGGATACTGCAGGTCAGGAAAAGATTGATGCATCTCAGAGAAACTTAGTAGAGCACAGCAATAAAATCCATTCCAATAGAACAACGAATAATTTTTACTGTGTTGAGTCACTGAAATTACAAGGTTTTCTTTTATATTAGTTAGACCATCCTGACTAGTACATCCCTGCAAGGTAGAGGGTGTGTCCTTTTTTGAGTCTTCTGAATCCAGAAGTATGTCTTGGTTCTAAAGAAGCACTTTATAAAATCTGTTTTAAAATTATGATGAATTCTTTGCACTTTCAGAATCAAGTTGGGATGGACAATGTCCAAGTTTTCTACCAAAGTCAAGATTCTATGACATTATATGAGTTTAGGATTCCAATGTTTTGTGAAACTCTTTCAAGGAGGATTTTATAAGAACAAACTATTTAGTATAGCTGTTATTTTGCACACCTCAAAATATTTCTCTAAATTCTGTAAAATCCATATTCAGTGTCCTCAGTTTAATGCATAGAACACAATGATAGTAGAATACAGAAGTAGGCAGAAAGGAAGTCAGTGGTGTCTCTTCTTGTCTTAAGATGGCTAGATAAATATAAGGAAAATTAAAATCTTTAGCATCAAAATATAATCCTTTATTTTCAAAAGAACACTTATCACTTTATAAACAAATTAATAAATTACCAACACGTCACACTCAGGTAAAGTTTAAACAATGTGAAGTTTAAACAACTGAGGAGTGGGAACTATCCATTAGGCATGATGCTAACACTGGCTGTTCTATTCTATTGCATTAACTTCAAAAACACCAAAATAATGGCAGTGATTACTGCATCATAAGGAAGGAAATATTAAAATTATTCTACTTTCTTCTTTAGAAAAAAGATAAAATTATATTTGCCATGGTTATAAAATTCTTTATACTTAAGTATTAAAATTAAGTATAATTTCACAAAGGATGGGATTTGTTTCAAAGTTAGTGAGATGTACAATCTCCCCTTTTTGCACTTTTGCAGGTTTCTATTTGAAATTTCTCCAGAGAGAGTCTAGGAATATTTTGCTAAGAATCAAGTTGTTATTTTGCATGCATAACTTTTTTTGTTGGTTCTTCGCTAAGGCTCACTTTTCTATGGCATTTAATTTCTGTGAGCAGGAATACAGAGAAAAATAGAAGCTATTCGATAGGGAAAGGTAGGTCATATCTCAGCTGATTCTCAAAGAATAAGGATGTAAACTAGGTAATGATTTACAAGAAGTGAGATCCCAGCAGTGGAAAAGAAGCCTGAACTTAGAAACTAATTTGGCTGAGATTTTATTTTTCTAGAAAGTCTTTCTACCATTCAACCTTTAACTACATGCTACTGAGGAAATTATTTTTAACACACTTGACAAATTCACAAGTGACTGTTACTACTCGGAATTATTCTGCTTGTTCTCCTTTCAAGATGAAGTGTTAGTATCAGGGCTAGTTTTACAATACTTACATACCTAATACACCTAATTGGTCAACAAATAGGCAATGTCTATGAAATCCACCATTATAAATTCCTCTAAGTAACCACAAACAAAAGAAAAAAAGGTACTTAACAGATTTAACTATTTCCATTATAAATATTATCTTGCTTGTTTTACATAAGGGGAAATGATCTGTGACCTATATAGGTAATTACAATTTTAACTGCTTTTAATATTCCTTATATATCCAAAAACATTCTCTTTAAAATTCAGTGAACATACAACAGAATTCCCTTTTAAATCATTATATAATACTGACCAGTGATTTAAGTTACAATAAGTGAGAGTTAAAATAATTCCACTGCAGTCACAACACCCAGAAATGAGAAGTGATTTTTCAGCATTTATTTCTTTTATTTTTTTAATATTTTATTTTATATAATTCTTACATCATTTTTCATCATTGTACAATGTATGCATTTACATTTGGGTTATATTCCCCATACAATTGCACCCTCCCCTTATTTTGACTCTAGTTCTTCCTCTCTCTGCCCCTCCACATTGATTAGTCTTTTTCCTGGTCTCTTATTTAGGTTTTCTAAATTCCTGCTATGAGTGAGACCATCCAGTATTTTTTTTTCCTGACTTATTTCGCTGAGCATGATCCCTTCTACCTCCATCCATATTGCTGCAAACTGCATGTGTTTATCTTTTTAATTGCTGAGTAATATTCCATTGTATATATGTACCACATCTTCTTGATCCAGTCATCTCTTTTTGGGCATTTGGGTTGTTTCCATATCTTAGCTATTGTAAATAGTGCTGCCATAAACATAGGAGTGCAGGTGCCCTTTTGAATTACTGTTTCTGTGTCATTTGGGTAAATACCTAGGAGTGGAATTGCTGGATCATATGGAAGCTCTATGTTTAGTAGGTCCAGAAATCTCCACACAGCTCTCCATAGTGGTTAGACCAGTTTGCACTCCCACCAGCAGTGTAGGAGAGTTTCTTTTTCTCCACAACCTCGCCAACATTTGTTGTTGCTAGTTTTTTTAACATGTGCCATTCTCACTGGTGTAAGATGGTATCTCATTGTAGACATGCACATCAAAGACATCTTTACAGATACCCAAAGCAGTGAGAGTGAAGGCAAAGATAAACAGCTGGGACTATATCAAATTAAAGAGCTTCTGTACCACAAAAGAGACAAAGAGAAAGAGACAAAAACAAAGAGAAACCCCATCGACTGGGAGAATATTTTTGCACACAACACTAATGATAAAGGACTGATCACAAAAATCTACAAAGAGCTGATGAGACTCAACAAAAACAAAAAAGGATTCAGTCAAAAAATGGGCAGAAGAGCTAAAAAGAGGGCCTCCCCAGTGGTGCAGCGGTTGAGCACTGGATTGCAAAGCTGCCTGCAGCCTCTGCAATGCTGTTTCGATCCCCAGCCACCAGGTGAGGGTCCCACATGGTGTGCAGACCTCTCCTGCTGCCCGCTGCTCCCCTCAGCAGTGTACTTCGTCAGTCTGTCTGTTCTGCTCCCCGCTCTGACTCTGGTGAATTCTCTCACCCTCCTGAGCTTCTGACTGTACCCATGCTTCTATAAATAAATAAATAAATCTTTAAAAAAAAAAAGAGCTAAAAATAAACTTCTCTGAAGAGGAAATGCAAATGGCCAACAGGCATATGAAAAAATGTTCAACATCACCTGTAATCAGGGAGATTTTTCAGCATTTAAAGTCTGAATACTGACAGTATCTTTTTTAAAATGATTTATTTATTTATATAAAAGAACCGGGGTACAGGCCAGATGTGCAGGAGGATAAAAGGATTCACCTGAGACAGAGCAGGGAACAGAACAGGCAGACCGACCAGAATGCACTGCTGAGGGGAGCAGTGGGCGGCCGGTGGGGATCAAACCGACACTGCAGAGGCTTCAGACAGCTTCACAGTGCTGTGCTCAACCGCCTGCACCACCAGGAGACCCCTGTGGCACTATCTTTACTGCATAGTTGGATGTGACTTACTTCATGCAATTTGTCCCTCAAGTACCTTATCAGGTTTTATACAGTTATGACTGACATACATGGCAATAATAACTCAAACTAATATCTTGTGTGTTATTCTTTAAAATTTAAATGCTCCATTTCCAAAATTTTACAAGGCAGCACAGGTAACCAATCAGATTTTGATTGAAACTCTACACCTCTGGTTAATGTGTAATGACAAGTAGTTTGGCACTGAGGCCAATAAATGCTTGATTGTTCTATGAGCACCCTATGGGACTAAGAATTTTACAAGAGAAGGAAATGATGAGGAGCACATCACTATGGCCATATGCATTTTGACAAACATTACAGTGCAGTGTTCCTGGAACTCAAATCCAAGAGGCCAACTAATTAAATCTAAAAAAAAAAAATAATAAAAGAATCTGCAATGCATTACTGAAGTCGAAGTACATGAACTGAATCTGAGAATTGGAGGCAACATTTTACTAAAATATTTCAGACAATGCAGCATATCGGGAATATGTAGCACAAAGGGAAATTAAACAAACCATAGAATTACATCTTTTCATATTTCCTCACTATTGGAAATTTTAATTCACAGTTGCATATTCCTGCCTATTAGTAACATTTTATTAAGCCTATAACTAATGATTGCAGTTTTTCTTCAAGGGACATTCAATTTCTAATTTGAAAGAACTATTATTTAAGAAATTTTCTTTATATATATAAGCTATATAATATATAAAATATTAATATAATTCATAATGTTTAAATTTTTATAAGGTCTGCTAACACTCAAAGATGAGTATGATAAAGAACATAAGCCATTGCTAAAGTGTTCCTTTTCACTTATAAAATTCTTGCCCAAAAGAAGTAATAAAGGAATCTAAATTTCCTAAGGCATTACTGATATTTAATAAGTGTTTCCAAAACATAAAGAATTGACTAAAAGAAACACCATCTGAACCACCAATGAACAATTAAGCTATTGCCTTAAATCAAATGTTCCGTAACAAATTTAGAATGAGTTCTATCCACATTTCTATCAATGAGATGCACATTGTTGCTTTAATACAAAAACAATTTAAAGGAATAGCGATTGACAGCATTCTGTTTTCACAGTGATGTTTAAGCTTTGTTTTTTCACATTGTTCCCCATAATTTTTTTTTTAATTTAAAGTTTAGTTGTTAGATCCACACAAATTAAAAAAAAAAAACACTTATAGTTTGACACTGTAGAAGTCATTCAAAACTAATGCACAAAAATAAAAATAATACATTTCCCTTCCTTCTTTAAGAGTGACAGTTACTCATTAATAGTTTATGTGTGTCTCTTGAGAGCTGTGCAATTTCTTAAACACTAGAATTGGAATCAAATTAGACACCATTACCCTAGACTCTAATTTCAAATTTTCCATGGCACTAGCTTCCTATCACAGGAACCACTAACCCAGCTTCTTAAAACTCTAAGATCAACAAAACAAATGAATGAAATCACAAGTAAAATTTGTGAACTATCCGGAGTAGTTTGTAGTAGTTTGTGGAGACTAACAGGTGCTGAACATCACTATTTTCCTAGAAAATTAAAAAAAAAAAAAAAAAGGTTCTTAAGAGTTCATATGGGGCCTCCCTGGTGTTAAGCAAGGGGTTAAGGGGTTAAGCAAGGGGTTAAGCACAGTGCTATCAGGCTGTCCGCTGCCTCTGCAAGGCAAGCTTGATCCCAGCCGGCCAGGGAGCTACCCACCTGGCACAGCAGACCTCTCCTGACCCACCCACTGCTCCCCTCAGCAGTGTACTTCAGTCTATCTGCCTGTTCTGTTCCCCACTCTGTCTCTGATGAATCCTCTCACCTCCTGCACCTCTGGCCTGTACCCCAGTTCTTGTATGCATAAATAAATAAATCTTTTTTAAAAAAGAGTTCCATATGGAGTCCTGGGATGCCTCATTGTTTGGGAACCTTGAGTTTGAGCTATTCTACTAGAGAGTTTCTAATTTCAAAGCATAACATGAAGGTGTATGAAAAGTTTACTTCAAATGTTCATTGCAAGATTGAAATAAGTGCACCAAAATATTTGTTAAAATCTTGCATCTCACAAAACTCCTTTGTAACTTATAAAACTTTTCATGTATATTACTTTATACAGATTGATGGGGGGAAATTACATATGTCACCTAATAGCAATTGAGTTAAACAAGTAGGACTAAGGATTCAGCACTTTCATTTTTTGTTTCTTTTTTTTTTAAGATTTATTTATTTATTTATACAAACACTGGGTACAGTCAAAAGTGCGGGAGGGTGAGAGAATTCACCAGAGTCAGAGCGGAGAGCAGAGCAGGCAGACTGACAAAGTACACTGCTGAGTGGAGCAGCGGGCGGCGGGAGAAGTCTGCGCGCCATGTGAGACCCTCACCCGGCTGCCAGGGATCGAACCAGTGCTGCAGAGGCTGCAGGCAGCTTCGCAACCCAGTGCTCTACCGCTATGCCACCGGGGAGGCCCAGGATTCAGCACTTTCTAAATGATTTCAAGGTAGTGTATAACAGTTTGTTATTTCCATTTGTCTTCCTGCAATTACCAGTTCATTTTATCTTAATCCATTATTAATATAAATGGAGAATAACTGTTCTTTTTCTTTAATATTAAAGCTCTTGTATAACATAATATCATATTTACCTTTTTCCAAACTAAATGACTCAATTTCCCTTTAATCTTCACTCAGATTTGACTTTTCTTTCCTTTAATTATCTGTTTATTCTCTTTAGAGCACATTCAAGATCACCAAATTTCTTCAGTGCGATACTCAGAGAATTCATAATAGCAAAATTATAGAACAGAATTTCATGGGATTATGTACAAATGTGGACATGAAAGTTACTTGTAAATAAAGTGTTTTATTTAATATGGGTTATTAGTACTGAAAATTCTTTTTAAAAATATATGTATCTGATTAATTTTTTAGTGATTAAAGAATCACCTACTTGTTTAGCACAAGTATTTAGTATCAACAATTATATGATTTTGAAGCATCACCTAGTGTTCTAATATTAATAGTGCAAAGATCTAAGAGAGCATATTAGATTGATGTTGAAATGTGATCTTTTAGGAAACAACTGTGTAACATGGATATTACCAGAAAGCCTGGATATTGCAAGCTAATCAGAAAGATAGCAACACGGACTAGGATAATAAAATTTACTTTTACTAAATTAAGAATATTCCTATTTAAATGTTAAATCTATATGCATTACAACTTGGCCTAACAGGACTTCATAAAGATATAGTACCATATTAACTATTTAAACATAAGGAATTCTTAACAAGATACCACATTACTAATAACTGTGATACCCCAAGAGTTGCAAATTGGCAAGTCAGACAGTGTCTGGTGTCGGAGTATTTAGCCTTCTAATTTCTTTCACTAGGACTCCTTGAAGTAATCTGTTAGGCCCATAGTAATTTTGGGTCTGCAATCAATGTTGATCATCTGCTGCCCTTTGAAAAGAAATCTCCATGTCTGAGAATCATAAACATCCTGGAACTAATGACTGAACTGTTATGGGAAGGTAAGACATTATTTGCAGCTGTATGCAGCATAATTTCTACTTCTTTCTCTGCTATACACTCACATAGTTCATCTTCTCGATGGTGTACCATATCTATACCACTTTGATCCTTCAACAGGGTAAAAAAAAAAAAAAAGAAAACAAAATCCTTCATCCTCTCATTTATCTCATTCAATGAGTATGTATTTCTTGATGTCACAAAAATAAAAAGCTCCAAGGTAAACTGGATTATTAAAAGATGATAAATCAGTTCTCTATCATGGCCTGTTACTCCATTCTTGTTCTTATTCTGATGGGATGCCTACAATGTGTGTAAGTGCTTATATATATGTCATCTCAACTAATCTCCATATACTTCATCCATAGGTTCCTTTTTTAAAGATTTATTTATTTATTTATTTATTGTGTGAAGAACTGGGGTGTAGGCCAGAGGTGTGGGGGGTGAGAGGATTTACCACAGACTGAGTGGGTAGCAGAACATACAGATTTACTGAAATACACTGCTAAAGGGAGCAGCGGGCAGGGCAGGAGAGGTCTGCTGTGCTATATGTGGGTTAGCTCCCTGGCTGGGGATTGAACTCAGGTCATAGAGGTGATAGTGCTGAGACTTAACCCCTAGGTCACCACGGAGGCCATATCATAGGTTTTTAGAGATACTGCCATTTTAAGCAAAGCAATGTATATAATTAAACTGATTTTATCATGGGGATTAATTGATATAAATAAGAGTTAAGTTCTATGGCATATTTCTGGCCACAAAAAAACATGACATTTCTAAATAAAGGCCAATAAAAATTAAGATTAAATAATTCGTATCCATCCATCCATTCATTTTACAACTTGCTTACTCCAATTCAAGATTTTGTTAACCTGAGCCTCTCCCTGCAGCTCTGGGAGACCTGGGTAGGAAGCCCTTCCATGGAAGAGCTACACTTAAACACACACCCACACTATTTCCTACTGGGCAATTCAGATATTCCATGAGATTAATAGATACATCTGCAGGATGTGGGAGGAAACCAGAGTACCTGGAGAAAACCCATGCAATCATGGGGAGAATGTGCAAATATCACATAAACAGAGGCCTGCTGGTTTTTTCATGTCAACATTATAACAAAATAACATTGAATGAAATGATGTTACTTGAGGATCTGCTATGCATACTAATATCACTATTTCATTAAAGGTGCTGATGCTTAAAGAATTATCTGACCTGCTTAAAATCAAGTAATTGGCATAACAGGTTTAACATGAGATCTCCCTGATTTTACCAAAACAAAAAAATAAATTTAAAATATACTTTAATTTTCATCACAATATATTTGGATGTTAAACTTCAAAGAATTTTAATATTTAAAAGACAGAAACTAGTTATAAAAGTTGGTGTTCCTATATCATTTTTCCTATGCATGCTTTTTTTTTAACATTTCAGTATTTATAAACTTTAGATTTCATTTTGTATAGGGGAAAATTTATTGTCACTGCTATTCCCAATGGCCTGCCAAAACGGTAGGACTGCACAAACTTTAAAAACTGGTAAGTCAGCTTGCTTTGGGATTAATTTTCTCTCAATGCAATAATTTGTAAGAATAATATAGGGCCAACTTGCAACAGCCCTTTCAAAAAAAATCACTTATCCTAAGTTAAAACTGTGAATACTGTGAATAAAAGTCAATAATGAATACATAGGCTTATATATGTAAGGAAGTCCCTACTGAGACCTTTACCAAAGAATAATTAGATTTTGTAACCCAAAACATTGCGTTTCCATCTGTTTATGTGAAAATCTTTTGGACGGCAGTTACCTTACAGATAAAATTTCATTGTAGTTTGATTATAAATTTGGGATTTCAGATATTCCCACAAAATACATAGAAAGAGTGAACAAAAGGGACCAAGTGGAGGACTATAGGAGCCTGGGTGGCAGGTGTGGTTGGTAACATATACTTGAAGGTTGTGGGTCATTACCTCTAAGTCATATAAGATTTTGTAAACTAATGATACCTCAATTAAAAAAAATAAAATTTTTTCTTAACTCATGCACAGACACACATATAAATCACACTTTCATTGATTTAAAATGTCTCAATTTGGCAATTTAGAAACTTAGGATCAAAATAACAAAAAAACACTGTACTTTGCTTTAATTAATCAAATCTAATCACTCTAGTAACTAGGACATATGTAAGTTATTTTGATTTTTTTTTTTAATGCAGGAACTTTCATTTATTGAGGCAGCATTGGTTTACAACATTGTATTTGACTGAGCATTATAGGATCATACCCTTCAGGTGTATGTTACCATGCCACACCCACCACCAAGGCCATGTCAGTTCAAATGAACACTTTACTTTTATATAAATTAGATACATATTAGGATACCCAGTTAATGAGCATGCATGTATATAGTGTGTAACATATAATGATGCATATATTTAATGTGGGAAATGGAGTTATTCCCAAATATAGTGGCTCTAAAAGAAAACCTCAATATACTTTACAGATAGAATTGCTCTTATACACTCTTGATAGCTTGCTATACAGCAAGTGCACTTGGGAGCAATTGGGTCTTGGCTTCAACATGAGAGTGGCATTGAGAATAGATTACTGCTGTTAGCACTTAGTGTGAAAGAGAAGAGACTGCTGTGTAGATAAAGACAGGGGTTATTTTTCCTACCCTACAGCTCTGTCCCTATTTTGCTGCAGATCACCTCGCCCAGCTGAATAGATTTCCTACTAGGTATATTATCTTGAAGGAATGCTCTTTTCTGATTGTACTCTGATGGGATATGCAAGCTAGTGTTGACGTCTTCTCCCACCCTCTGCCAAATGAGTCTCATTGCTTTGCTCAGAATAAGCATCCTTGCCAAGGTCTGGCTCCCATGATGGCTTCAAATAAAGATAGTAAAAGAGAAAAGGGGAGGGCAAACAATGGCTGAACACTGAGCCCTCTCCCTGCACAGCAAGGTCTTGATTTAGTATTTGCAGTTTCCTAGTCTGGCCCGATGTAGTGCAAGGTCAGATTTATGATATTTTTTTCTCACGTAGGCATAACTTGATACTGGATGTATCTAAATAATTAAAATTTGACAGGTAAAAATAGTCTCTTGCTGTTGGGTTTCTAAGGTCACTTCAAATCCTGTATTTCTTTAGTTTCTCAATTTTGATGATTCCAATAGTCAAAAATTGAGTTCACTAATCAAATTGGTCATGACCCAATTTCTTCCATCATTTTCACTCACCAAGTATGTGCAACTCTCTGAGGACAGGCAGTTTTGAAAACAACTGGCAAAAACAAAGCACAATATAACCTTCCACCATCACCGTAAATATCATTTGCTTTAGATTTTAGTGTCCCTGAGTGATTTTATCACATCCTGTCATAATCAAGAATATGTTCCTTTATGTAGGGCAATAAATGACTAATATATAAGGATATTAATCCACCAGTGCTTTCATACAGTGGAATGAGGACAAACTTAAAAGACATTTCTGAATGCCTCTAGTACAATGATCTATATACTTCTTGTGGAAAAGATGTGAGGTTCTTTCACATTATTGTAAGTTTAATGAACAATCATGGAAATATCAATAGGCGCAATTGAATTAAAAGTGAATGAGGAAAGATAATAAGCTATCATACCCTTGCATTCTAATGGCTCTAAAATCTATGGAGTTTACACAGTGTGTCAGGGATTGACATCCATCTCCTCTCAATGAATCCCCACATAAAACCCTATGAAACACAGACTAGTAACTTTTTCACAAGGGAACAAATTGATGTCCATGGTTAAGTGACATATCTGGGATACAAAGTCATGTCTCTGTGACTCTCAAAGCATATGCTTCTTTCAAATGCAGGTGACCAGTTGGATACTTAATATAACTTTAAAAAATGTATCTGATGGACTAGTTCCTTCTTGTTTTAACTGCAAATAAATGTATTTTCTGATTAACTGCCTATTGATGGCCTGACTATACTAAGATTTTAAAATACAAGAAAGTTAACTAACTAGTATGTCTGTGCTTTGTCATTTGTGTAATAATTTTTTGTCTGACATTGTCCATAAAAGTAGAAGTAGCCCTTTAGAACTAGTGCTTTCTTTGAGATATTGGTGTGGTTGTTTTTACATTGACCTAGGGAGCCATTGCTGAAATGAAAAATCTCATTTTGTCATAACTGACATCGCTGTGAAGGGCCATGACTCACTGACACATGATTGGATGAGTTTACAACTCTTTTCCTTCAGTGCCTTATTTACCTCGTCCTTGGTCAAGCATGTATGCTTTTCATACTTACCCATCAGTGGCTACCATCCTCAGGGCCCTCATTTTATTTTTATTTTTCATAATCTAGCTATGATAATTGTCTTCTCAGATTCTGTACTGATCTCATAAATGTAAATAGATACTAGACAAATGGGGGTGTTTGTACATGATACCATGGAATTCAGTGTCCTAACAGAGAATCAGAGCTGCTTTATGGATGTTCTTCATGTATACCAGCATATGTAGTTTCATCTTTAATAGGATTGGGACAATATTTCTTTCATGAAGTTTGTGAGAAGAAAATTAGTAATTATTAATTTTCCCACCAAAAGATATACCTTACAGAGGTTTAATTTCCATAACATACAAAAGTTTTGATTCAATAATGCTATTACTCTAATGGAAATATGGACAGAGAGCAAGAATAGATTCATAGAAAGATAATTATTAATGATATTTACACACATCTTTAAAGTATTTAGCTCATACACCAATATATTTCCACACCACAATGTGTTGTTTTTTAGTTACCATTTATAATTCACAATAAAATTTGATAATATATAGGGTTAATGAAGATGTAGTAAAATTGTAATTTTTTAAAAATTAGCTCAAATATAATTGGTCTGTATTTCTAAAAATGTAAAATGCCCACATATCTGTACAAGAAATTCAACATCTGGGAACTGATGAATGCAATGGATATAGAGTTTCTCATAATTGTGTTAAAAATGGGCTATGCATAGATTGTAGTGATGGCTCAACAGCTCTATGAATATACTAAATCTACTGAATTGTATGAACTAAAACGAAAGCTGCAGGGATGTAAACTATATTTTAATTAAATTGAATAAAAAAAATTAATAAAATTTGACTTTTTAAAAATGTTAATTTTTATATTTGCTTGCTGAAAATAGGTGCCTAGTAAGTTTCCTTCTTAAAGAACTTAAATGTATGAACTAAAGTCTTTATGCAAATGTATACAGACAGAAGGAAACTTATATAGAGACCAGAAATTGAAAAATGAAAATGAATATTGTAACCTGAGCTAATATATGGGGAAGATGCAGTAGAAATTGCAGAGAGAACAAAGGCAATGTCCAGGGTAAGTACTGTGGGGGCTATGTGCTTTTACTGTAAATAGGTGGGGGATTTTTATATATGTAAATATTCCCAGTCTTTCATATGAAAAAGAAATACAACTGAGATTTAAGTATTCCATTACTTCAAAATATCTTCTCACTGATAGCCTTACTGGTGCAAGTAATAACCAATTAAACAGAAGGATTAAAAGAACTAGCTTGTGGAGGCAAAATGAATAAGCTTCGACAGCAAACATGCATCAGCTGAAGATGTTTCAAAATTACCAGAGTTAATAAAAAAGTCACTTGGATAGCATCTTTCTTTGAGGAGCTCAGCTTTTTTTCTTTTCTTTTTTTTTTTTTTTTTGCCCAAACATTACCTAATTAAATTTCAAAATAAGTAAGGCTGTATAATAAACTCTCAAGCTTCTTTTGAGAATCTTACTGGAAAAGTAAACCTTTTATCTTAGTTTCTAGTCTTTTTATCTCATTTGTTCTAGGCAGGAATTGGATTGTATAACTATTCTGTGTAGATCTTTTGCTTCTGCTTCCAAATTTGCAACACACTCATGTATGATGGAGAGCCTTCTCTGTAAGTGACCCTTAACCACCATGGGTGAAAAGGGAAACTGCAGCTGCCCATAGGTGTGGTTGCTGTTGTTGTTTACTGTTCTTAGGTTAGTGAGGATGACCTGAACACTCATAATGATGGATCCGAATGTCATGCCTTTCAGAATATCTTGAACACAAACACAATATGCTGGCGAAGGTCAGAAAGAATGTACCAATAAGAGACTAACATGTAAAAAAGAGGGTGGAAAGGCACCAATGTACTGAAAATAGTGAAAATTCATGTATAAATAGGGAAGAAAAGGCAGTGGTTATGTCCCCTACACCCCCAACATCCCTAATCAAGCTCATTTGGCAATACCTGTAAATATTCTTGGTTTTCAAGACTCAGAGGAGTCTGACACTGGCATTTAGTGTATAAAGGTGTTACTAACTATACTAAAATAAACAGAACAGCCTCCAACAATAATGACAAAAATGTCCAGTTCAAAATACCAACAGTAGTGAGATTGAGAACCCCAATTAAAAAGTATAGCCAAAGAGCATCACAAGTGCTATGATCATCCTATTAAAGTTTGAAAGGTATTTAAAATGCACATACAACTGAAGAACAATGGTACATTCTATTGTAAATTATTCATAAAAACAAAAAAAAATCCTTGGAGTTTAAAGGATAAAAATGAATCTAATAACTTTGTCAGACATGTGGTAAGAAAGTATTTTCTCCTGTTTTTGGCTTTTGCAGTGGAAGCAGTTTTAATTTCTATTAGGTCCAATTTATACATTTTCTTCTTTTCTGGATTATTCTCTTGCTAGACTCTGCCAAGTCTAAGGCTTTGCCTACCCTAAGATCACAAAGATTTTCTCCTATGTTTTATGCAAAATGGTTTATATTATACATTTTACATTTAAATCCATAATACATTTTCAGTCACTTTTTATGTAAGGTATTAAATCTAGGTCAATCTTTTTTTAAACTTAGAGATATTTCAGCACCATTTGTTGAAAGTTTATCCTCGCTGTTTATATTTCTGTGGTGAAAAATAAGCTAAGAGTATTTATTTGAGTTGATTTCTTGGTTCTGTTGAATGAATAGAAATTTCATATAATCCAGTTATCTCACTTTTGGCTATTTATCCAAAATAAAAAACACATTATTTTAATAGATTGCATGCACTGCCATGCTCACTGCAGTGTTATTTAAAATAGCCAAGAGTTTGAAACAACTTAAATGCCCACTGACAGATGATTTGATAATGAAAATATGGCATGTATACAAAATGGAATACTTTTCATGTATACTTAAATAGATGAAATCATGCCACTTACAGCAATATGGATGAACCTAAAGTGTATCATGCTTCATGAAATAAATCAGTTGGAGAAAGACAAACTCCCTATAATTTCACTCATATATGCTATATAAAGAAAAAAGCAAATGAACAAACTAAATATAAAGAGTTAGATTTTAGACTTAAGACTAGTGGTTATGAGAACAGAAGGGGATGAGGATGGTTAAATTAGGTAAAAATGGTCAAATGCATGGTGAAGGGCAGAATCGGACTTTTATTTTTTTTTTTTATTTTTATTTTTATTTTTTTTTTTATAGAGGCATGCTTTATTTATTTGTTTGCTGGTTTCTTTGTTTGTTTTGTTTATACATGCACTGGGTACAGTCAGAAGCGCGGGAGGGCGAGAGAATTCACCAGAGCCAGAGCGGGGAGCAGAGCAGGCAGAAGGACCGAGGTACACTGCTGAGGGGAGCAGCGGGCGGCAGGAGAGGTCTGCGCGCCATGTGGGACCCTCCTCCGGTGGCCGGGGAGCAGCCGGGGATCGAACCGGCGCCGCAGAGGCCGCGCGCAGCTTCGCAACCCAGCGCTCAACCGCTGCGCCACCGGGGAGGCCCAGAATCGGACTTTTAGTGGCGAACTTAATGTAGTATATACAGATGTTAATTTATAAAGATACACCTCTGATACTTACATGTTATAAAGCAATGCCACTTCAAGGGAAACTATTTTTTATTGTTATTGAAGTACCATTATTTTACAGCCTTGCTATTCTTTTGACAGTATAGGATTTCCCTCCCACCTAGCTGTAGTCACCACAGCCCTCCCACCGCAGAAGCACCCAGACTCCTCTACCATAGTCCATGGTGTTTTTCCCCCAACCCTGACAGAGTTCTCTTCCTCCCCTCTCCCTCTGAAAGCCTAAAATCAATGGCCACTTTTCAAGGGTTGGTCTTAAGGTCTTTGTCTAAACCTTTTTTTTTCTGTATTCCACGTATAAGTGACACTTAAAATTGAAAGACTTTCTCAGAGTATACCATAATTGTTAAGCACATGGGTTTTGAAGTTAAGAGATCTAGTTTTGGATCCTTTGTTTCCCACTTATATGATGATTCATCTTGGCTAACTATCATTTTTTTTCAAAAAAATTTCCAGTCATAAAATGTCAATGAAAAACACTTTCTCTACTTTACATAATTGTGATAATGCATATAAAATACCAAAAAAGTAACCAAGAGAAAATGAAATAAGATTGACTATAATTAGAATATAGAAAACCCCTAGTTTATGACCTAATAATTTTTCTTACTTTTTTTAAGCACAATAAACTGTGTGTCTTTTCTAAATAGGATTCATAAAGTCAGAATTCTTTATAAAAATACAAATATATTCCATAAACTTTTATTAAATATGTAAATTTAACAGCAGCAGCATAATATTTTGATATCCAACTGTGTTTTTTTTTTTTTCCTGGCTAATTTTCCCTTCCTTTATCCTCTGTTAATAAATACTAGTGAATTGATAAACTGAGAACAATAATCGCACAATAGTTTTTCCATTTTTAAAATGATTTGGAAAAATATTTTAGAAAGCAACAAATATTTTTAACTGTCATGGATTTCAATCATAGAAAAAAATGAAAGGAAAAAGTTTTGATTTTGCTTATTTGAGTCCTGTAAGACTTAAACCATGGTAATCACCTATAAAACATAGGGTAGAAAGGAATTCATATCTATGGCATGGCTTCTCATCAAAAGATGGTAAGAATTTCTTCAATACTTATAAAAAATAGAGATGGTTAGAGAAAGTAGATGATTTTTGGTAATGGGTTCCCTAACTCCATGGCCTTTCCCACTGTAGAATATCAAAGTGTAGTTGAGGCAGAACTACTGAAATTACAGGAGGTTTCCTGATCAATTTTGTGGTAATCTCAGAGGTAGAGTTGTCCAGAATGTTGTGTGAGATATAGCACATGCTATATAGAATATATACACACCTGCAATATAGAAATCATTGCCTGAGAAAAGATATAACAGAATATAACTTCAGTATGTCCTAGTGAAGCTTGTAACATACTGTAGCTAAAACAACTGAGACTTTAGAGGTCAGGAGAATTGTGACAGGTTGAGAGTCCAGAATTATTTAAAGAGGAATTGAGATTGGCTCCAAGAGGATACAGTGTACATGAACCTGAGAACTGGGTATCATGGTGGGAAAGGCATCTCAGCAGTAGAGGCATCAGGAAGAAAGGAAACAATTCTTGCTGATAGAATGATTCATATGTCAACAGAAGCAAACAATGAGAAATGATAACCAAGAATCAACTGCAAACCAATTCCCACACCGAAGCAGTTAAAAAAAAAATTCTAAACCCAGAAGCTCCTAGGAGAGGCAAAAAATAAGAGTGGGAAAGGAAGTAGAATATGAACTGACTGTGTTAATCCAAAATTGATTGAATTTTAAACCAGAAGTGACTAAGTTACTATCAATGGCAAGATTAAGCTTTCCTCTACAGAGTAGAAATGCAGACTCATAAGCTAAACTGTACTTCCTGACAGTTAATATCTTATAGTGTTGTTTTTTTCCCCACAGTCGATTTTTCTATAACTCTGTAAAATTCAAATCCACTACTTAAATGAAATAAACTTTTATGAAGATTGTTTGTTTGCTTTGCTTGGACTAACCAGCTGAAACATGTTAAGCTAACAATCCAGGTGGCTTAGAGAAACAAATATTCTATTCTTTGTAAGTCCCCATGAAGTCACCATATACAGTCTTCACTGTTTTCATGAAACTAAGGTCATACATCCTGATTCTTTTTCTCATTTCTGATACAATAAAGGCACATGCTTCCTGGTATTGTTGAATTATAACTGCTAGGAACATATTCCTAGTAGCTTAATTTCCAATGTTTCCTGGCTCACTCAAGCCAGGGCAACACTGGCAGCAATCACAGAGAGCAGTGGTCACTACAAGTCTTATCCTAACTGAAGAATCACCATTCTCTGTGAGGAGGATTATAAAATCTGAGGATCTCAGGTTGAACTGCCATAGTCTTGTCTCCCTATTATTAAAAAATATTAATACTTAGAGATGAGTCTTGGTTTGCAGAAGTGAATTCATTTCAGGAATGATGAATGGCTGGGGTCAAGCTAGAAAAATGATACAATCAAAAAATTTTATATTGTACAATGGCACTACAGATACCCCTCATTTTTTAAACATTTTTATACAACGAATGTGCCTTATTTGAGGAATAAAAATATAATACAGAAACAAAAATATTTTATTTTTATTTTAGAACTGGACAGGAATTTAACAGAGTCAGCTGGTTCAAATGCCTCATCTCAGAGACCAGTTAATAAAATCCAGTGTCCTGGCCTAGTTCACATTGTTAGTGAATGAAAAATATGGCAGTTGTTCCCAAACTATTTTTGCATTAACCCACTCTAGATAGAAAGTGGTGGAAGGAGAAAAGTGGCACCCACTATATGAATATTTTTTAGAAAAGAAGGTAACACTTCAATAACAGCTCATAAAACCCTTTACATAGATCATGTTTTTTAATTTTCTTACCTGTATCTGATAACAGATAGAAAAGTGTCTCATACCAACAGCACTGCCAACAACTTTTCAAATGGTGAATAAATATGATGTGCATTGTGAATTCATGCTTTTGGTCAGTAGGAGAGCTGCTTTTAACTTTGCAATCTATATACTACGTATTTACATAATTCTTGTTGCCAAAATAAAGATATCCTTGAAACCACAGCAATATTTTGGATTATGTAAAAGGAAGATCTTGAGAATAAAGATTGATGTCTAACAGTAAAATGGATGCATTGTGGGGTTTCGTCATCCTAATATTCTATAATAACTAGTTTCAGTTTAAGGAATTTCAGTAATGCCAATTTCTCCTCAAGTTCCTACTTCCCATTTCAATGATTGTTACTTGTGATATAACTAGAAAGTGGTGAAAGTTCACAGTTTATACTCTCCCAGATTTGGTTTTCAAGTGAATAAAATGGAAATTAATGGGATTTTCATTTAAAACTGTGTCATCTAGTAGATATTTAGAGGGAAGGGACTTTCACAGTACAAGTGCAATCCATCACTAACAGTTTTTTTTAAAGATTTATTTATTTATGCATACAAAAGCTGGGGTACAGGCCAGAGATGTGGGGGGTGAGATAATTCACCAGAGACAGAGTGGGGAACAGAACAGGAGAACAGGCACATTGACCAAAGTACACTGCTGAGGGGAGCAGCAGGTGAGTCAGGAGAGGTCTGCTGCGCCATGTGGGGTGCTCCCTGGCCAGTCAGGGATCGAACTTGTGCTGCAGAGGCTGCAGATTGCTTCATAGTATGGTGATTAACCCCTTGCGCCACCAGGGAAGCCTTAATAGTTTAATTACAGAGTGAATTATAAATGGAAGTTTGTGCAAGATGATAGCTTCATTTTTTTCATTGAGGCAAGAACAACTTAACCAGATGAGGGGGTAGATGAAGGATGAAATGACAGAGGCTTGAAAAATAAGGAAATTAGGTGGTTTAGAATTGAGACTATGGAGTTGTTACAGGATATGTTCATGGAGTCAGTGCCTGATTTAAGATAAGTACAAAATTACTGAAAAACATTTGGTCAGTGAAACCTACCTGTGAAACTAGATAATGTAATATATCATCTGTGTGAATGCTGAAATCCAATAATTATAGCAAGAGTA
Organism: Talpa occidentalis; assembly: GCF_014898055.3. NCBI lineage: Eukaryota > Metazoa > Chordata > Mammalia > Eulipotyphla > Talpidae > Talpa > Talpa occidentalis. Next base: position 121,577,543 of record NW_023602073.1, on the reverse strand, counting down.
GTGTTGAAGGGTTTGACAGAGAGCCAAAAGCGAACTTCTGCATGGATTATAAGGAAGAGTGACCTGTAGGTCAAAAAGAAGTATAAAGGGTGGTTTAATATGATGATATATGACCTATAGCAACACGGTTTTGTGGAAGAGGGGAGGAGAAATGTCTGCAAGAGTCAGTGGCAATGAAGGATAAGGAACATTACAAATCACTGCCTGATGTCAGCAGATGAGAGGGGAGAAAGGAGCTACTACTCATTAATACTCCTGAGAATGCAGTGCTGTCAGCCAAGAGTAAGAAAGTGAAGGAATGTTCCCAGAAGAGGATAAAGACATAGATGTTTGCTAATGATTGTCTTTTGTGTTTGGGGGGAAAAAACTGTATCAGGTACTTTAAAAGTATATGAGACAATACTTCTACCTTTCTATAAAAGGTTCTAGAACATAAATACCTATTGAATAGTTAATGCTATTGAAGTACCATAGATACATGTGATTTAGAAAGTAGAAGGATAAATACCGCTATTAAAAATTTAGTGAAAATAAATGCTTAATAATGCTTTTTATTCACTATAACTGGCTATTTTAAAGGGATAGCTCTGAAAGGAAATCATTTGTTCCCTATTTAATTTTTACCAACTCATTTTTCTCCCCACCATCCCATTAGTCATCTTGACTTAACTGTGTTTGCCTTCTTAAAATATGGAGGGGATAAAAATTGATAGCTCAGGGTCTCTCCTAGTGGGGCAGCGGTTGAGCACTGGGCTGCGAGGCTGCCCACAGCCTCTGCAGCGCCAGTTCGTTCCCCAGCCACGGGTGAAGGTCCCACCAAAAAAAAAAAATTGATAGCTCATAAACACACATTAAAAAGTAATTTGAGATTTGAGATTTATAGAAGATAATAAAGAAGAACTGGGAAATAACCACTGTAGGTAATGTTATCACACAGGCAAATTAAATTAATACATATACAGTATGCATGTGGATGCAAGTATATGTGCATACACACACAAAAGCGCGTGTATACCCACCCATGTACACACACACACACGCGCACACAAAAGCATATACTGAATATTAAGTACCTGTCAAAGGAAAGCTGTATATACTGCCAACACAAGACCTAAACCTAATTACTTCAATGCACCAATTGTATATGAGGCATTTCAGCCAAATTATTATTTTTAGTTAAAAATTAAAAATGTTTTGTTTAGCTTGAATTTGTTTTCCAATTTTCTGTATTATTTAGTTATCAGTTTATATATTATTTTACTTTGTTCTTAATTGATTACTTGATAAAGATCCCTGAGTGATCAATTTGTATGCTACCATCCTACCTTAATCATAGCACATCACACATTATATTACCTTTGTGTTGAGAAAGATTATATTGGTGATATGTCAAATTTACAAGGAAAGATGTATTTGTTTTTGTTTTCATATTGTTATTGAGGTAACACTGCATTATAACATTAAAAATATACCTGTAGGCCTTCCCCTAGCGGCGCAGGCATTTGAGCGCAGCGCTTTGATGCTGTCCGCAGCCTCTGCAGCGCCAGTTCCATCCTGGCTGGCCAGCGAGGGTCCTACATGGCACGGCAGACCTCTCCTGTCTCGCCTGCTACTCCCCTCAGCAGTGTATTTCGTCAGTCTGCCTGTTCTGTTCCCTGCTCTGTCTCTGGTGAATCCTTTCACCCTCCCGCGAATCTGGCCTGTACCCCAGTTGTTGTATAAATAGATAAATAAATCTTTAAAAAAAAAAAAACCTGAATTGTCTCTCAGTCACAGGAGACTATTTGAAAACCCTCATAAAATAATCAAATACACATTGTATGTAATTTCTCTTTGTAGAAAGGACATTTTTTCCTATATTTTATATAGTCATGATGTCTAGAAATGATTAGAATGGACAATGTAGCACTTAGAACATTGTCACTGCTAAGAGTTGGAATTACTATTCAAATAAGTACAATCAAATATTTTCAAATATCAATCTAAATGAAAACAATGTTTCAGCAACACAACGGGATACATACAAGGTATCTACAAGGTGTTATTTGAATATGTACAGAAAAACTGACACCATATGATTAGCTCTGTTAATAATGGAAGTACAAAGAGGGAAAAGGTGATAGTGGCAACACTGAAAAGAAAATCACATTTTAGACAATAGTTAGAAATGCCTAGGTCCATCCATCTCCACCCCGTAATACTTCCAAAGGAAATATCATCTGGGTGACTTGACTCAGGAGACACACAGTGATGCATTTGGGAACTGAGCAAAAAAAAAAAAAAAAAAAATTGATACAAAGGTACCAAACTAAAAGTTATGCATTTCAATTCTATTTTCTATTATTTTAAATGCAAGAAATGAACCCATAGATATAAATGAATGGAAGGGATCTTTGAAAATCCACATTCTTATTTTGGTTAACTTTGTCTTCCAATGGGCAAATAATCAGGCTGAATGATTTACATTTTGAAAAAATGTAGCTATATTAAACTGCAGGATTCATAATAAACAGTAGATTTATTATTCTGAAATTCTGATAATTTAGATGATTCAAGTTTCCATTAACACTTTCCCATTAATGCTGCTGTGTAACTGGAAATGCAATGTCTTATAAAATCTTTATAAATTATGTAATTTATAATTAAAGATATTCATATCTTTATGGAGGTAACTACCACAATAAAAAATGAAGCTGCATATATTGATAGATTAATAGAGATGCCATAAAAATCTTTTCTTTCTCAAGTATAAACAATATAAAGCACCCTTTCCAGTGTAATAATTTAATTAAATCCATCCTTTCTACAAATAGAAATAAATAAATAAAAATGAGCTTAATAAGTTGTTTTTTCCAATCAATAAGCTGTGAACATTTTCTGGCCAACTCACTATGGCAGCATCATTGCTGCATCCTCCAAACATGACAGGTGGTCATAAAGTAATGCACATGCAGGGCTGTGACATTCATCCTAAGTGGTCAGCAATATTGATAAATTCGTATCCTGCATTGTGAGAACAACTAGAAAATCCAACGAACTAAAGTAAGTCTTAGATTTCTCTCTTAATGTCTCTTAACATTGATTAGACAATCAATTTTGTCTTAAAATGCAAAGGTATCTCCTTGCAGTTTTTAGTATTTTTGAGTCATTGGCTGTATACAGAAAGTAACACAACCTAAAGATCCCAAAATGACTTGGTAGTAAATCATTCAAGAAGTTAACTTTACTTGTAGCATAGTAGGACAACAAATAATTACCAGAACAAAAATGAGAAGCTATTTGCCATCATCCAAACTGAGAAATTAATCCTGACAAATTTTCTTCTAATTGCTTGATAATCGATAATATCTGAAATGAGTCTTAGATTTTCTTGTAAATATGCAACAAATGCACATTCATGAAAAAACTGCCTGATTTCTAAAATATATCTATGGCATAAAAGCAGAATATGGAAAATTAGACTATTTTTTAAAATACTGTTTCTGGGAGAAACAAGAACTAGTTAATCTTTACACACTGGAAATTCTTTCTGGCTCTTTGGTTGAGTCTCTAAACTCATCTTCTTTCTCTCTCATCAGCACAACCATTTTGCCCTAAGTACTTGCCCTGTTTATACTCACATCAGCTCTACAGTCCCCCTAACCCTTTCTGGAATCTTTTGGAATCTGTCATAGCAGGCTGCTAGCATGTAGTCAGTCAAGTTTTCACTGAACACCTATTGTTTGCCCAGCACCACAATTTTATAATGACCTTTAATACATTAATGCAAAAGTTGAAGGTAATGGATTTCAAGGCACCTGGAAACCCAGGGACAACAGTTTACATATATACTGTTATATAAATGGTCAAGCTTAAAAAAAGAAGCTTATTTTGAATTATGGTACCTGATATTTATCAAAATGAAATTTAAAATCATGGGCACAATATAAGCAATACAAACATTTTAAATTCATTTCTAAAAGATCTATGAAATGGATATCAGGAAATTTTGGGAAGAGAAAAATGGAACTATGAAGCCATGGAATCTTCTTCAAGCCAGAGCAGAGACTTATGATTTGAAAAGTTTTATCAATTTGGAATACTCTTATTAATCTTTAAGGCTAGGAATGGTCTAAAAAACATAAGTTTATGGATATTTTTTAAAAATGATTTGAAATTATTGGAAGTCACTAATATTTTAATCAGAAATACCATGGAAGTTTGGAATATTACTGTCAACTGCAACCTACACAATTTAATTTGTTAACATTTGCAAATATCTGAAGCCATCTGAGCTCATAGTAGTACATTACTAAATACAGCAGAAGGCTAAAGGTATACCAATTAGATCTCGTTACCTTTGGCTACCATGTTTTCCTTAAAATTGTAGGTATAAAACTCTGCTCTCTGAAGCCAGTCTTATAACATGGATTAAACATGAGTCTAAATTGTCTGAAATAAACTTATTTCACTGAATCAGACTATCAAATGCATGCTTTCATAGCTACCCAGATCCCATATTAACTTCTTGTTTGAAAAATGATGACATTTTCATATGACCATTATATTTGGGGATAAATTAAGACTATATAAACATAAAGTACATGATCTCAATTTTAAATTAAAATATTTATTAATTAGAAACTAGATATACTTCAAATTGCATAGTAACAGGAGGATGTGCAATTATAGATGGCTTTTTTGGTTGAAATTTTCATGCCAATTTCATGTTTTCAATTATCACTATTTATTTTCAGAACCAGAAATATACATGTTATTTAAGGGGAAAAAGTTCATGATGAAAATCAAGTTTTGATTTAATGGAATAAGTTTAGTGAGAGATGAACATTTAATATGGTCATGAATTCTTTAGATAGGTGTCACCCTGTACACATGAATGGAAAAATATTACTCTGAAAAAACTCACGGTTAAGATATTTGTGGGACAATATAATAAGAGATACCTAATGATGCCCATCCATCTTCAGTACCTGTAAATACATCAGAGGGACAAATAAGGCATGATTAGAGGGTGACCCATTTAAAGGCATCCCCAAATAATTCAACAAGGCTTTGGCCAATTTAAAGTCAACTCCAATTAATTCAACAAGGTTTTAAAGTTAGCAGATTATTAAGAACTTCTTTAAATGTACTTCACTGCATGCCACAATATCAACTGGCATCCATGATGCATCAACCACTACACTTCACCCAGCAACCTAGAACTGACCTCAACTCCTTTTCTCTTGTTCCCTCAAACCCCACAGCTCTCTAGTCAACAATCCATCAATTCTATCTCAGCTAGACTTCCTGGTAAGATACATTTGAATTATTATAGTTCCTAAATTATGAGTGTGTCTAATAAAAATAGTCATGTCTGATGTAACATTTAGCTTCTCAGTTAAAAGTTGTGATTATATCAATGGTGTGTATTATATATTATACTTAATAGCAGCTTGATATCAATTAAATGGGCCACAGATATAGATATGCGTGTGCATTTGTGTGCTTGTATATGTGCATCTATGTGTGTACATATACACACATGCACATGTATGCATACACTTAGGAAAAATCATCAGTTATAGATAATATTTTAATTATATTTTATATTTGTTCTCAACCCATCTAGATGTATTCTAACTTATTAATCATGGTTGGCTCTAATGAACATCTTCCCAATTGCCTGCCATATTTTTTTCTCAGAATAAATAAGAAGATTGTACCACTTGGTAGAAAACGATACACAAGACTCTAGAGAAAGGTGGATAATAATGACATAGAGACAAAAGGAATTTGGGCAAATCTATTTCTTTATTAAGCACTGTTAAATTTCTATCACCTTACCAGGAAGATTTCAGGAACATTAAATTATGTGTAGTTTCTATTGATCTTTCTAGGCCTTTATTGCTTCAAATAGGGAGCAGTTTGGGGCTAATAAGTACCTTCAGGGAATGATGTAAGAAATCTATGCCTTAATAGGTCCATTGGTATCAGTGTTTTTAGAAACAAGCATAAGATCATAAAACATTTTAAAACTAAAGTAGCTATGTTACATGGCCTTTTCTTTTTTAATTTAACCACAATTCTGTGAATCTACTGAATTAGCCAGATACATATCCTAGAGAAAGGAAATGGAAAATAACATATACTTCTCTACTTTTATTAAAGTTTTATACTTACACTCTAGGATTATTCTCAATGTGGAATTTATACAAAATTGAGTGAAAAAAACATGATCCAAGACCAAACTAATTTTTATATAATTGGAGGCAGATGTCTTCCACTTCTTACTGCATTTAGCATGAGATTGCAGTCCAGTAACTAAGAGTGGGGGCAAAGGGTCCTGGTTGTGCTCCATAATAGTTGTATGACCCAGCCTCACTGTTTCATATTTTCATCCCTTGTGAGGATTGTTCTTAGGATTAAATAAAATAATCCAGCAAAGTATTTACCCATTGCCTATAAATATTCAATTAGTCTTAGCAATATTATTGTTGATATTTTTATTATCTATAATATTATACAGTGGGTTCATTCATGAAATAATTTTTGTATACAATTACTTGAAATAGTATCAGAAAGACTATTCACATAAAATATATCTAGAAAGCTTGTCTTAAAATTATAAAATCTTTGAGGATATTGGGTATGGTAAAGGAAGGCAATTTTTCCTAACGAATGTTCTATGGGAAGAATGTGGTCAATAGGTAGGTGGCCACAACTTCTTGGAGCATTAAAACTAAAGGATTATTGCTTCCAATGTTTTTCTTTGTAATATCAAATTGAGAGAACTGAACAGTGCACTTCTGTCTTGGAGAATGAAGCTATGCATTAATATATTCAAGGATATTAACAGTCCCACAGGAAAGACACCTGATTTCTTTGCTTCTTTCAGTATTCCTGAGCTTATTTAACCAAAGAACTCTTTTATCACAGAACTATCAACTTCTTGATTTACATATTGTCTGTCATACTACACTCTGGGGTCATAACAAGAACCATGAAGGCAACAGAGAAAGTGAAGTGGACCGGGTGTAGAAAAGAAAATGAAATGGGGGCCTCCCATGGTGGTGCAGCGGTTGAGCACTGGGCTGCGAAGCTGCCCGCAGCCTCTGCAGCACTGGTTCGATCCCCGCCCACCAGCGAGGGTCCCACATGGCGCGCAGACCTCTCCTGCCGCCTGCTGCTCCCCTCAGCAGTGTATTTCGTTGGTCTGTCTGTTCTGCTCCCCGCTCTGGCTCTGGTGAATTCTCTCACCCTCCTGCACTTCTGACTGTACCCAGTGCTTGTATAAATAAATAAATAAATCTTAAAAAAAAAAAGAAAGAAAATGAAATGATATAGATGTGGTACCAAGAAGGATTTCTATTTCTTTGACACGCTGCAAAAGGACGAGAAGGGCACAGCTGGATGGCAAGGTCACAGAGGCAGCCTGAGCATCAGGGAGACAAGGTGTGGAAGGGGCTGTGCAAACTGGAGGCCACAGGCCTCAACAGACAGCTAATCATGCCCTACCAACACTGCAGGCCTGGGGCAGTCAGCTCTTCTTTCTTTTACCCCTAAAATCAGTATTTTCATGTACAGTTACCAGATTGCTTTCACATTTGCATTCCAGATGCTTATTATTCCATGTTCTACAGGACTAATTAAACACTTTTATATGTTGGCGACAATCTCCTTCTTAACAATTTGAGACTCCTGGCATAGGCTTCAGCACCCAAACTATTTCTCTTAATGTATATGAATCATTTATCTAATGGATAAGCATCGTGCTTTTTAACAACCATGTGGAGAAGGATTTATTATGCCAGTTCTGATAAGATCAACTTACAGGCAGGTGAGGTCACCTGCTATAATTTACAAGTCTAGCAGTTGGAAGAGTCAAGATATACACCTGGATGTCCCTGAATGCCCATTAATTATCAGTACATTTTCCATTTCTCATATGTGGGCATACATTTGTTGTCCTATAAAAAGTGGGATGGGGGGAATGTTTATCCTAATTACTGATACTTGCTCATCCTCCCTTATTCAGAGGTGATTCAGTACTGCTTAAATAATTTGTTTTTCAAATGAAGATGGCAACCTGTCTTCCAGTGGGAGACTATCATATATTGCCCTTCAGTAGTAATGGAATTTTGTCTCAAGTCTTTGTCTTGGAAGGCAAACTTCAATTTCTAATTCTTGCATTCTGATGCTAATTAAAATTTTGTTCTAAGGAATTCTAGACACAGAGCAAAACTCTACAGAGAATATAAACATTTTCTTCTCTAGATAAGGAGTTGGCAATCTATGGTCCATGAACCAAATCTGGCTTCCTGCCTGATTTTGTCATCAAATATTATTGATAAACATTATTGATACTCATTTACATGATTAATGGCAGTTCACAAGCTACCACAGAAGAGTTGAATGGTTGTGACAGAGATCATATGACCCAAAACCCAAAACTATTTACTATTCTCTGTAAAGGACAAATCTACCAACTTGTACTCTAGATAGTTTATTTTTTTTAATCCTAGGAAGGAACAAAAAAAATCAATTATAGTCCTTTGTCCTTGTCCTAACAGATCACCCTTTACAGAATCTCATATAATTGCTTTATATTGAGTTCCATGATTCTATATCCCACTGGTTAACATCAAATGTAGATAGGAAAGGTCTAGAGTAAGTTCTATTGGATTCCTAGAGGGGTGTTGAGGATGTAGACCTCGCCACATTGCTCTCTGTGAGGACAATATATCTGTAGCTGCAGTAGAAGGAAAGGGCATGTTTTCCTCCTGAGGAATTAACTTGCATTAGTCGCATGACCACTTCACATCTCATAAACAGTGTGTTTTCTTCTTTTGGCTTTTTAAGTTAAAACTATAGTCTTCAAAACCTTACATGTTGGGTATACCTTTCAACTTACTAAATATATCCTTGGTTTCATTTTGCTCCCTAGTGTTACTTCCTTTCCCCCTTATTTCTTTGTGTTATGCTACTACAATGTGCATTATTTTAGACATACCTCATCATTTAATAAATTAAGACATAAACAAATGAATGCATCATTTATGTAGGAAAAGAACTGAAAGAAAAGATACTTGCACCTTCTTGCCCTGTCGTAGGAATCTATTCCTCTGCTTGCATCATGTCCTCTCTCCAGGATTCAGTTTAAACCTCAAGAAGGAAACAAAATATTCTGACCCCACAAAGACCTCAGCTGAAAAACACAAACATGCAGCTAACTATTGGGCTGTATCTTGAGGAGAAAGAGAACCACATTCCCATAGTTAGTTAGAAGACCTCCCCAGGTCTGAACAGGCCATCCTGATAGTTTTAAGCACTTTTCTATAGAGATCTAGTGATGTTTAGGAGAAAGGTCATGCTGCAATGTACATGTTACAGGACTATGCAAAATAAAGTAGAAGGGGGAATAATGCCAAAACAGAATTATAAAAATGTTACTAATAGTAGAATAGAGGAGAACATGGGCAGATGTTCAGGTCAACTCTGTCTCATGGTCAAATAAAATATTCAGGATGGTATAATAGGCCTTTCATCCTGTGGCTTCCTTCCTGGGCAGTCTGAAGTGTTGACAGTGATGCTATCAAATGCCCTAGTGAGATGACCTAGGAGGGACTGTTTCAACTGCTTAGATATACAGATATACATCATCTGGCACTGATGAGTTTCACTCTGAAAGTCTCATTGTGGTTGGTAAGTTTATATACATGCATTAGTTTTTCCATGTACCTACCTGAAGTATTTTCCTTTTTAGTCTGTACCTTAACTAAAATTGAATTCACTCCTAATTCAGTATTGGGAAAAGGCATCTGACTCACCCCTTGCCTACCTCCCACCTACCTTCATCATGATGGGAAAGTAAAGTATTAGAAAGGTTAATAGTTCAAATCAAAAGAGCATTTTATAACTTAACATGTTAAGAAATGAAGAGGCTTCCTGTTGTTTGATCCCCATTTTTCCTGTCTAAATACTTATGGAAATTTACTTTTAAGTTCCATTTAACATTTTCTTAGATCAAATATTTCCGACTTCATTCACAAGATTAAGGAAGACATAAACTCGTAAGACTACATAAAGTCTGGGTACTTATCATTTTTTCCTTTTGTCTGATCTTTAAAAGCTGATATATAATTGCTACAGTTACATGTAGCTCTCAGTAATCAAAACCATAAAGCTTACAAGTTACATGTTTTGTTGTTAGAAGTTTCTACATCCTTATTCACTGAGATGACTTTCGGCTGAAATTCAGCTTTCTACCAGATACCCACACCCAACAGGATTCATTCAACAGTGTTTTTATAGCCAAGCTTTCAGGCTTCAGTATAAAAAACTGTGAATTAAAGTCAAAACATCCTTAATAAAGCTGTTTTTAAATGATAATGCACCATCACCAAGCAAGTGACAGGACAAAGTCCCATTAATCAACATTACACTAACAGCTCACAAGTTTGCTGCTCTCATAACAGTCTGATGTGACCTCAAGGAAAATTCTTTATAATAAAGATGGAAGATGCTGACAAAATCCATCCATAAACCCAGAAGGTTCAGGAAGTGTGTGAACTGAACTACACAAGCAGAGCTGTGCGAGTAGCAAGTGCTGCAAACCTGCTGAAGTCTCAGCAGATGGTGTGAGTAAGGTCACAGGAGATTCTCTGACATACTCTATAAAATCTCCTTTGTTGTTGGGCCTCCATGGTGGCACAAGGGGTTGAGCACAGCACTGTGGAGCTCTCTGCAGCACGAGTTCGATCCCTGACTGGTCGGGGAACTGCCCACATGGCGCAGCAGACCTCTCCTGACTCGCCCGCTGCCTGCCCTCAGCAGCGTATTTCTGTCAGTCTGCCTGTTCTGTTCCCCACTCTGTCTCTGGTGAATCCTCTCACCCTCCCCCCACACCTCTGGCCTGTACCCCAGCTCTTGTATGCATAAATACATAAACCTTAAAAAAAATTCCGTTGTGTTCAAAAGAAATGGCCACAGTACAATGGAAGAATAAGTTCACCTGGATAATTCATACCAGTCCAGTAAGAATGTTGTGGGCAAGATGTGACTACATACACTTGAGCAGGTGTGAACCTGTAGCTCTGAATCACATACAGTGTTATAAATCCAATGTCATCTCAATGTTTTTTTCTCTTTTTGTTATTTTTTCTTAAATCATTACAGTCCCCATAGTTCTCCCACCACATCACCTGTGAACCATTTCCACATTCTCTTCTGATCTTCCTTCCCTGTTTTGATGCCCCACCCTTCCCTTCTCTTGCCTCAAGTCTATGGTCAGCTTGCTAGTTTTAACTTTCCCTTGAGCTTCTGTTTGGTTACCTTGACTTTTAATAAGAAGAGTATAATAAAAAAATTGTTACTGATCTCAAAGAGCTATACACATTTTGAAAAATTTAAGGAAAACATGTAGAGTTACTCTATTGATTTTTTTACAAAAAAGAATTTTATATCCATAGAAAAGGTTACTTTCAGTCATACAGCTTTCAATAGTATATTACTATTTGGGATATTTGACAGACATACACACTAAAACAAAAGCATTATTAAAAAAAAGAAATTGAGAGTCTATAATTTCTACTTACTATATATCAATAATAGTTTTTTTTCATATTTTGACATTTCTGAAATGAGGATGAAGGTGGCGTCTCATAACTTGAATGACAAGTTTCTGTATAAATTATTCAAATATCTTTAAAATTGATGTTATATCAGAATCCATAAAATATAAGCATTTACCATAAAGTCAACTCCAATTTATTCATTCTCATTTTCCAGTATTGCATTGCTGATTGATGGGGGAAGGGGAGGAGTAAAAAAATTTTGGAAGGAGGATCATAAGACCAGAAACTGGAGGTGGTTACAGATTAACATCATCATAAAACTAGTTATAGAAGTGAACAATCCTTAGTTATAAAGAGCAACTAGCAGACTGCTATAGAGAGTATGGGAGGGTGATGTGATGGTGCACAAGTGAACTTTACAGGGACTACACCTGAGAGGAAAAAGGGAAAAAGCATACGTTGTACAAAAAGGAAGAATGATGTAAATATATATATATATATATATATATAAAATACAAAAAGAAAGAAAGAAAGAAAAAGAAAGCATGGGAGGCACAGTCTAGAGGTGGGGATATGGGGATGTGGAGAATTACTCATCCTTAGAAATCAACTACAATAGATCACAATTCCACAAAGGAATGATCCCCTCCCAAAGAGAAGAACACTGTATCAGTGCAATTTCTGCACTGGCAAGAGGCAACTCTTCTGCTCACCTGTGACTATGCAGGTGTTTCTCTTCACCAACCTTCTCCCCTTGCAAAGCAGCAGCGTCAGTGCCTCCCAAGGCTGCCTGCATGTGACTCTGCAGGCCTCTCTTTTAACAAACCTGTCCCTTTTAAATGCAGCCCTTCCTGTCTGCTTGTGTCTGTGCAAGTGTCCTTTCCTTTCCCTTTTCTTAATAGCAAACCTGCCCTTTTGGCTATAACTAAATGTCTCTGCCTTCTAGGGAAACTTGCCTTATGCCAATTGAAAGGGAGCTCTGTTGAAACTCTTCTCAGAGGCAACCCAAGGACCCCATTCTCTGAACCCCAAACCTTTCCAAACACACATGGCTGATGAAGCCATGCTGAGTCATTAAAATAGAAATACTTAACTGTTGTCAAGAAGTGGTATTTCTATATCACCTGATCACAAATTTTCAAGGAAGAAAATCAAATGCCAATTCTTTTTTTTTTTTTCTTTTTCCTAAGGGAAATATATGAAAATGTATCTTTGGAACACTATGATCATTTGACATGGTTTGAAATTCTTTCAGAATCTTAGTTCCTCCTTCTTTTGATATGATGCATACAGAAAGAACATGGCATTTAAATATTATTCTCCTATACTAAATCAGCATGGTCTTCCTTATTTTGGTTGCTATTAATTAATGCAGATTAAAATTAATAATGGTTTTTGGCAAATTGTTTCTGGGAAACTTTATTGGAAAATATTTGGTAATCACATTGAGAAAATAAGTTCTCTCTATACGGTCTAATGCTAAATCATGACTTCCCCAGTACATTTAGTATATTAGATAAATCCAGAACTTCCATTTTTCTTGTTAAATGACATGTTGATAGAGTTAATCTATTCTAGCTTTTCTATGCATATATGCTTTCAAACACACTGACTTTCTGTTCCTTAAATTCCCTTCTTCTATGGTCCTGTCCTAAATGGAACCCTCTACACTATTAAATAGTCTTGCTCTTTGATCAGCACTTCCTGCCCCCTCAGACTCTGGATGCAACAACCACTCCTCTAGGCAATGTTGGGTACAGGCCACACTCACTCTCTAGAGCAAACTCTCCTTTCTTGGTCCAGGAGCACTGCCTCTCATGCCCTCTTCTTCTTCTGGCTGCTTCATTTCAGTCTTTCCTGATCTGTTTGGATGTATTCTATTACAGTGGACTCCAAAGGTTTGTACATAAAATTCATCTCTTTTCTACTTACTAAGTCTGTGAGTGATGTCATCAAATCTTATCACTTCAATGATCATCAATATACTAATGACCTCCAAATAGATATTTTCCCCTAACTTGGAACTTACAGTCAACTTCCTACTAGATATCTCCACTTGAACTTCTCTAATTTGAATGCTAATTTAATATGTTTCACCTTAGACTTATGACATTCCTTCTCTTTCTCCAATCTTCCCCTATTTCAGTCAATCCCCTCAGTTAAGGATCACAATCATTTTTAATCAGACAAAAAAAAAAAACATAGTCATCTTATACTCTATTCTCTCATAACCACCCAAACCATCAAGAAATCCTAGTTACTCTTCCATAAAAATATATTCAGAAAATGCTAATTGGAATTCCAAAGAAATTCTAACTCTGCATACTATAATTGTTAAAATTAAAAAGACTGATAGCATAGCATACTAGAAGGATACAGAGCAATTGGAAGTCTCATATATTTCTGGTGAGAGTATACATTGTTAAAATGCCAAATATATACCTACTTTATGTGCCATCAATTGTGTGTGTATATGTATATATATATACATATACACACATATACACACATATGTATATATATATACATATACACACATGTACTTAGTATTTACTCAACAGAAAGAAAATATATGCCCCTACAAAAATTAATTGTATCAAAATATTTATAGCAGCTTTATTTAAAGTATACATAAACTGTGAACAATGTTAAGCTCCACAAACAGGTGAATGAATAAACTGTGGTATAGCCATAAATGGAATATAATTTAACAATAAAAAAATAGAGCTACTGGTATTGAAACACGAGATACAAGACACTACTTCAATACAAAGTCAAAACACAACAATAAAAAAATAACAACAAATAAGAACAAGAAAACATTTCTGACATAGTAATACATGGTGATTCTGGGGTTTCATGTTCCAACTCAGGTGTTTTATATCACAATAAGTAGCCCAATTAAAGATCCAGAAAAATCATGAACATGTTGAATGTTGTGACTATATATATACACACATACAGTTGTATACATATATGCATATATATACACACATACACACACACATATATATGAATCTTAAAAACACAACAAAAGAAAGTCAGATATAAGAACCAGAAAGAAGATTGTGATCCTATACCTACCACACACACAAACACACACACACACACACAGATGCATAAGGAAAAACTAATCTATGGGGAAAGAAATAACGATGATTGCTTATGGTAGTTTGGGGGGATTGACAGGAAAGGGGAGTGAGGGGACTCGCAGGCAGGTACAGCAGGTACTGGCAGGTACAGCAGGTACTGGCAGGTACAGCGCTCATGGTAACTTGATGGGGTAGTTGCATGTATGAATGTGCACACTTACCAAAACTCACCAAATTATATAATTAATATTTGTGCACTACATTGTTCATAAATTTTATTTCAATAATAAACCAACAAATATGAGAAAGTGAGCATAATTGCTGCCAAAATTACCTCTTGCCTGGTTATTGTAGATTTCTGTATTTCTACAACTGTGATCATACCCTTTAAAACAGCAAACAAGTCAAGACATGTAACACTGCTGCGCCAAAATTTCCATTGATCATTCTCCCAAAAGTAAAGCCAATATCCCTTAAGGATTTATGTTTTGTGAAATCTGGTTCTACCACATAGTAACTCTCAGATTTTTCATCTCTCTAGTTCCTCATTTACTCAGCTCCAGCCACACTTTTTTTTTTTCCCTTCAGGCTTTGCCCTGGAGATTGCCTGTTTTTCCTCATAGGGGGAAATATATTCCCTCATCCATGAAGTTTTTGTTACATGTTAGCTACTCTACAAGGCTTTTACAGACAATTATACAGAAAATTGAAATCCCAAAACTTTCCATAAACTTTATTATTTTATTTACTGTTGTTATCATCTATGTATTCTATAGTTTGCTTGTCCATTTTGGGTTTTTTGTTTATTTTTTATCATTCTTGTCACTCATGTTAATGTAAAAATTTATGTAGACAATGACATTTTTCATTTTTTTCACTGTTGTATTCCATGGCCTAAAATAGTGCCTGACATATAGGTGGTATTTGGTAACTATGAATTAATGCATATGTACATGATTGAATGAATATATAATTATGATCACACTCTTCAGTGTCCTACTTCTATTATTTATTAAGATGTTGATGTGGGACTGTGGTGATGGTGCATGGGTGCCTTGGGGAAAGAAATTCTATGGGGACTCAATCTGAGGGAGTGGGGGGAAGCAAATATTGTTTAAAACGTTGTAAAAAATGATAAATGTTAAAATAAAAAAAATAATAATTAAAAAAACATGTTGATGTGGACAGAGCAAAGGATAGTCATAAACCATATCATTATAGAAATTTGAAGAGATTTATTTCAGTCAATCAACATGTGTTTGAGACTTGTTTGTTAAGCCTAAATCATAATATTTTATAAGGTAATAAAATCAACCCTAAACATTTTTACCAAAGTAGGGTTTTCATTATCATACAAAGTCAAAGCATATATCAATTGCTACATTGATATTATGTGAATTCATCTCAATATATCTTAGATACAAACCATAAGTTGTCTCATTTGGTCTTTTATTAAAACATACTGCAATGTTACAAATAAGAATTTCCTCCTACTACAACAAAAAATCATAAACTTAAAGAATGAGATTTTCTCAGTGTTTCCAACAGTTTTACTCATTTTAGTTTGTCATATGATCACTCCACAGCTAACAGAAAACATTAAGTGTTTGATCATGCTAACTAGCATCCCTGTAAATCTACACCAACAGTACATAGCAGGGAAGTTCAGACGGAATATTGATTTAAACAAATTACTAATATGTTTAAGGAAAACAGTATATTTGTTATTAAAGCTGAAAGGAATATGCCTTTTGATATTCATATAACATGTTCTAGTGTCACATATTTCTCCCAGTAGTGAGCTTTATGACAAGTACACAGTATCTGGGTTCAAATCCCTTTTCCACTATTTACTCACTGTGGGGTGTTGAATTTCCTTTTACAACTGATGGCTTTAGTAAATACCAAAATAGAAAAAAAGAGAGACAAATCACTTGCATATGTAAGTTAAATAACTCTTGATATCACGGGGTTTAGATTTGTATTAAATATCTGGTTGCCAATTTTGACATGGGAGTTTGACCATGAGAGTCTGAAACCCCTCTTCTCATAATCAGCCAATTTTATAATATAAAAATTCTACTGCCGTTCCATCAACCAGAGCTTTAATTCTCTTCCATGTGTCTTTCTCTGTTCAACTATTTTAGGCAGAACCTTGTTTTGTGGACCATTTTCTACCAACCAGAGATGGCACAGAATCACTCTAGGCTTCCATCACTGTTGATGCAAACACAATGTGCTACCATTTCCCTTTCTAACCAGCTGGACTCCCTTACTGGCCCAATGCCTGTATTTGAATTCCTATGCCACGGAAGCATAGATCTCTGTTGATCAGACGAGGCAAACACTACTGACAACCAAACCCCTGCATCAAGTACCTCTTTGAAAGGCAAATACCAGGGCCTATTGGTGGCTCAAGGGGCTAAGCTCAGCACTATGAGGTTATCTGCAGCCTCTGCAGCATGAATTCCATCCTCAGCAGGCCAGGGTACTACCCACCTGGCCAAACAGACCTCTCCTGTCTCGCCTGCTGCTCCCCTCAGCAGGGTATTTCAGTAGATCTGCCTGTTCAGCTCCCCACTCTGTCTTTGGTGAATCCTCTCAACCCCCCACACCTCTGGCCTGTACCCCAGTTCTTGTATGCATAAATAAATCTTTAAAAAAAAAGAAAAGGAAGGCAAATACCTTCTGCTACTGTGATGTGAATAAGCAAGATTTGCTTGATTCTATATCCAGAATTGTGGGATTATTTTTTTCTCACATACTTATACCTATCTGAGTCCCTTAACCTGTGGTTGTAATTAGATATATGATCCTGCTGAGTATGTCTGACTTCATGATTTACTGAGAAATATCTCCCCATTTGCAACCTTGCTTTTTTCATAGTACCACATAACTGGAATCCATGTGATAAGCTTGTATACATCTAGACTCAGCCTTTAGACAGAAGTCATGTCTCTCATATTGCCAGAGTCCATATTGATGAGTACATCTACATGGGTTTTGAGGCAAGATTATTGCTTAAACTTACATACAAACTATCTGTGTAGCTCAGGGCCCATGCAATACCCTGCTATATTAGAAAACTGCAATAATGATAAAACTGAGATCTAAGAATCTCATTTAGGGCAAAATGTATTTTTCAGTTGATCATTAATATAAGCAATGTATTTACAAATTTATAATAATATATGTTATTTCCTTTATTTTAGATGCTATAAAAAGAATGAAAATACATTTTATTTTTCTTATTAATGATATATATGCATACATTATATATTACATATTATATATTATATATTATATATAGACATTTAAAACATTTATGCATGTGTATATATATAATATACATGGAGATAAGAATAGTGGATATTTAGAATACACACACAAATAGCCTAAAGAAAATTAAAATGCCTATAATTCCCTCATCTATATGTAATCACTGGTAAAATATTCTTAAGTTAAGAATAATTAGAGAAAAATTAGAAAAATTAGAGAAACATGAAAGCATGTAGCCTTGTTTCTTGATGAGACAAAATTTTAAATTAAAATTTACTTTTAACTCTTAAGACACCAAAATATTATCATCAACAACAATCTTTGCTAGAAAAGAGAGCAATTCCCTAAACACCTCAGGCCATCTGAAATGACCATATCATGTCAGAAGCCAAGCTTAACTCAGTTTTTTTTCCCAAGAAAATAATGAATCCAAAACTTAGACAACAGGAAAAAGGTGATATAAATTAGTTTGGGAAGCATTCATTCACTAATTCATATTACTACACCCATGAAAAAGATAGTTAAAAAAGTAACAGGGAAGTTTCAGTTTTTTTTTTTTTTTTTTTTTTTTTTAATAATGTATCTAAAAGAAAAAAAAATGGCCTCGGTCATTTCCACATTTCATTGTCACATTATTCACTACTTTAAAAATAATAAACAAAATTTACACCTATAGTCAATGAAACTTTAAAATGTGATTTCAATAACCCCAATATTTCCCATTTAGCTGCCATTCAAATAAATTTGAAATCATTATTAAAAAAATAATTCCATGAATTACAAGGTCAGGCATTCTTTATCTCTACAATAATATTTCTCAGATAGATCTAATTAGTTTGTATAACTGATGATACTGAGAGTAATATGGTGTGATGTATTAAATTAATAGGTCCTTGAAGAAAATACAGATAGTCTTCTATACTCAGAGGACTGCTACATAGCTCATTCATTTTTTTTTTTTTTTGAAAAGTAAAAGTGAACCTGAATAAGCTCTCTGAAATAAATCCATTGGTTGGTATTTGGCATTTAGCAGAAACTTTTAATTCACAACATATTTTCATATAATCAAATTATTTTATAGATCATACAACATTACTCAAAGGGGAATCAGAGCAAAGTTAGGTTTCTTCTCACTGTAGTCTATTCGGGTCCTGGAGATTCTGTTCCATATATGAACAATTTTGACCACAAACTCCAATGTAGCATTTTTATTTTACAGACAAACAACCTAATAACCATCATTTGTTCAAGTTATGCATACATTTACACAGAATTGGGATCAGAATTTTTAGTCCATGGATTTCATCCTACTATTTTCTGAATACAATGTCACATACTTAAAAGGTGTTTCCAGACTGTGTAGAATTCTGTAAATAATCACTCATCAAACGTCAAAAAGGTTTTGATCACATATTTAGACTAGCAGAATGTCAGAAAAAAAAAACAAAAACAAAAGGATAGTCCTCGTTACTAATGCCTTGGAAAAACAAGAGTTGTGCATTAGCACAAATAGAGACTTCTAAGTAAGAACTATCTAAATGCTCAATTACACTTTTCCAGCTACATTACAGGATTTTTTTAAAGGAAGTAATCAATGTGATGTGGAAAAAGAATTATCAAATGTTCTTTTATGAAGAATAATTTCACAAAAGAGGGCATGTTTCAGACATGTCCTGCACCCATGCTCACTGTTTCATTTCAGCATGACTATAGGTCAGCATGGATCAATCTAGAACAGAAACACAAGCCCACCATCTCACATAAGAAAATGTTCGTATGGTAATCACAGACTTCCCTCATGGGGCATTTTGCCACTACTCACTCAAAAATTATCCCACCTTCAGACTTTACCTTCCTTAGCACTTCGCATGAGTTTACCTTTTGGAACACACCATTCTCAATTTCCAAGAAAGACTAATCTCCTGAAAACCTCCACATCCCAACTTGTGTGTGTGTGCATGTGTGTGAGTGTGCTGTGTGTGTATGTGTTCTATTTCTGAATTATTTAATGAATAATGTGCTTGTAGACAAGTTTATCCTTGCAGTTCTGCAGAAAAAGTATTTGCCTATTTCTCTGAAGCATGACTTATCATTTAAATCAAACAGAAATGATAAAATCATTTACACACTTCTAAAATATTTTTATGTGTATTCCAATTTTTCTTGTGCCTGTAAAAAATTAAGCTACTAATGTGTAGTACCACTAGCAGAACAAGAACTTTACAAGCATAGGAAGTTTCAAATAGAAAATTAGGTTGCTTCCTTATGTGGTTCAAATCCATATGTGGTTTATGAAATTTTTAATAATTTATTTGAGGCATTATTGGTTTACATCACTATATATAATGCATAGGAATAGGTTCACATCTCCTCAGATGTACATCACAACACCCCACCCACCCCAGAGCACTCATGTCCAAATATCATATACCATTGGGCCTCCTCTCTACTTTGTTTCCACATTTCTAGTAGCCTCAATCCTGTAGTCATTTCTAGACCTTGTTGTCATTTTGTCCTGTTGGTTATTTTGTTTTGTTTCTCTATATTCCACATATGAATGAAATCATCCAGTATTTGTTTCAACTCTTGGCCTTTTATTTTCAATGGGAGCTGGCAACTGCAATGAAGTTAGATTTCTAGACTCAAGCATGGGGTGTTCAGTCACAGCAACTGGCACCAGGCTTTGGCTATTTCCACACAGAATTTATTCTTGGCTTCATCATGGGCAATTGGACCATGGAACACAGATGGCCCATATCACTGAAATGATCATACTCTCCCATACCATGTAATATTTTTCTGATCTTGTGGCTAAGAGACTCTATTTTCTGAGAGTTTATTTCTTTCTCCATCCATCTATTACTTCTCAGTGAGACTCTCCTGGCCTGTGACAATTCACTTCCTTGAAGTTGGATCCTATACCAAAATCATCCTATACCCAAATCATCAGTTCTTGGTACAAGCCTCCTCAGAATTCTGAGCTATTCTTTGAATATTCTTACCTATTCCAACATCTGACAGCTTTTGAAATGGGCCACAAGAAGTTTTGCCCTATAGGATCTGTGCCAGGACTGTCTCATGACTATCAGCTCTGTCTCCAAATCAGTTTTCTTTGTATCTCAACCTGCCATGGTGAGGAAGAATCTTCCCAGCTTCCTTGTCATATTCAAGGCCAGTGCTTTCGGGTTAACTATGTCTTAACCCAAGTCTTCTTGACTCACCCTCAGTCAGTCATTGATTTTTTTCATACCTGCACCATCATGGCACCAATCAGTAAGCTCTTGCTGAAGAAAACTGAATTGCATCTTATTCTTATTCCCACCCCAAGTGCTCTCATCTCATTATACTCATACACATTTTAGGACTATCACAAGCAACTGAAAGATCAGTTCTTTTAGGTCCATCAGAGTTAAGTAGATAGAAAAAAATTATTGTCAAGAAGCATAACAAGAAATTAATAGAAATGATGACTCTTGACATTCTATGTCCAGCAATAATCTAGCTAATTAGATGCCTGTTATTTCCTGGAGGATTTCCTGTTGGGTCATTATGCCTAAAGAACAGTGTTTCCTCTGGCCAGCTTGCTACCTAAAATGGTATGTTGACCAATATATCCTGCTGGGTCTAAGCCTGCAGCCAGATTCTCCTAGCATTTTACCCCAGGTGTCTGGCAGGTCTTCAGAGATCACCAGCTTTCAGGGCTAAGCATTATTTCTCTTTCAAAGCTACAGAAGGCTGCATCAGTTCTTATACTTGAATGATTAGGCAGTTATCTTAGGTTATCTAAAATGGACTTTTAAGTTTATTAGATCAATTCCTTATACATTGGCATGATCTACTCTTTGCTAATTGAAATACATAATATGACTTTCTATCCATCTATTTTTGGGTATTGCACAATAATTGATGACATCAGGATGTAAACAATGGAGAAAACATACCAAAAAATTGAGCAATTCTATTGTATGAGCAAATACATCCCTAAGGAAGGAAAATTCATTCAGCTATAAGACTGGGAATGGCTATGAAATCCACCCCAAATTCCACCTCTTTGTGTTTCCTTATTCAGGGATGGTTTGGCACACTGGGCAGAAAGCAGACATGGCAACCAATTTGTCAAAGATTACTCTGTGTGTGTGTGCATATGTGCACACACACTCCCACATGGGTACATGTGGTGTTAGTGAAGGCAGTTATAGAGGGGAAAGATTCTGTAAGACAAAGAAGGAGCCAGAAGTTAGGAGGCTCTACAACTATCAGCAGCCTACAGCTGAGTTTACAGGTTTCTTTTTAAAAAGAAGACTGTAATTTAATCTGTCTTGTTGTGACATCAACATTCTTATAGCAGAAAGAAATTTTTATTTTGACTTTTTAGGAATAGGGCATGAGGTAAATGTGTGACAGAAAATCTCTTCTTTTATATTAACAGTGATACAATCACATTTTAAAAAGTGTTTCCTCTATTTACAGGTTTATATTACTCACATAAACCACTCTACATGTTGCTAAATATTTTGCCACTTGAAGATGTTGAGAAATATGTGTCTGCTGGCTCCTTGTAAGCACTAGTCACTAAGTAAAGGTTTGTTAAATTCAGTAAGATCAATGACAAGAATAACATGTACATATTTTGAAAGCAAATGCAAATTATATATATCTACTTTTCTAACATGACAAAACTTTTTTTCTAAAGAATAGTAACTTCCAAACCATTTCCTTCTATATAAACTTCATTAATAGTGTTCTTTTTAGATTTAAATTACTTTTTAACTTCATTATTTGCCCTGCATACACTAAGAAATCTGCTAATTCAAAGGAAGCACTCAAGCATTCCTTTATGTCTCAAGGATCAGGAAATTTTATGACAAACAGTAAGTGGTTTTGTCAGGTAGTGAATTAATAAGAAATTTCTGCAGTAAGGAATAAACCATATTCAATTTTAGCATGTAAAAAACATTTCTTTAACTTGAACTTGATTTAAAATCCAATCACAAGAATGAAGGTCTTTAAAAATTAAGATATCTCTTAAAGAATCAGTAGCCTAGAAGGCGGCAATATTGGTAGCAATTGATCTTATAACCCAACTGAAATTCAAATCAAAACAAACAAGACTAAAATAATCCAGTGATGTGTAGTTCAGCATAAAGGCTTTAATGAGATAGTCAGCCTCAGCATGGCTGACATTTAGGTTAGGCTAATACTGTTGTTGCAGCCTATCATATATGCTGTAGGATTTCAGCAACATCTAGGTACCCAATGCCAGTAGCACTTCCCTTCACATACACAATGTGATTGTTAATAATGCTCCCAACACAGTGGAATGTCCACTAGGAGGCAAAATTTTACTGCCTGTCTCCCCTCCCCAACCTAGCTGTATTACTCTCATTTGCATCAAGCTGTCTTCTTAGGAACATTCCCTTCATATAACTGTTATAGAAGAAGAAAGGATTTGACTTTTAGTGTTCACAAAAATAAATTTAAAATGTGCAACTGTTGAACAATGTCATTATATTGGTATTTAGCAATAAGGAATATGTCAAATCCAGTGCTGTGGATGTTATATGGGGTTCTTCCTATCTAACGAGAGCACAATTTGGTGATTAAAAGAATGTCTGGCTTTAGGGTCAGGCAACCTAAATTGAAATTTAATTTTTAACATTAAGAAGCTGTGTAATAGTGAATAAGGTATTTAAATTCCTGACACAATTTTCATATTAAAAAGGCAGACACCTACAGCAAATCACTTTATGTTACCATAGGAATTAAATAGGATAACTTCCCTAAAGGACATACCACATACTAGATAATCAAATCACTATTTTATGAATATAACCATAAAAGTATAAAACTATTATTATATATGCATTGTTTTCTTTAAAATAGCATATTTTCTACTGTTTAAATAATTAAACTAGAGTTATAATATTTGGAATATCCTCTAGTTCTCTTAAAACTGAAATTTACATTTATTTCTGTTTGTTTTTATGTAGAACAGGGGAAAAGTATAAGCATAAGTTTAGTAGCTTTTTTTCAGTGTTCATCTACAAGAATCTGGCTGTATTCTTTTCTAACATAATAATTAAGGGGGAAACACATTCTATTTCTTTTCCTGTTGAAACAATTTATTTAACCCCACTAGAGAATTAGACTTCCACTTCTTACAAAATCATTCTGAAACCCACTGCTTCTAAGTAGCTGTCTGAAACCAATGAAATGTTATTATTGAGCTTAACTAGATATGTACTGTGATATATTACTCAGTATTATACTCTAACAAGAATCACACAAGATACAGTCTATTTTGGAGTCACATAAGACACAATCCACTTGGTATTCAATAGGTAAATTTGTTGAGAAATTCAAATAAGGCATGACCCTTGGCCACAAGAAGTGTATAATTATTATCAGCAATATAGACAATTAAATTTATGTAATTCATAAATTTAAAACAATACAAAACAATACAGAATTAAATGCTTGTTAATTGTCAGGAAATAATTAAACAAGTTATAAACAAGGTAGACAACTCCATCATCTTTTCCAGGATACTAAAACATGCCCTTCTCTTTTTTACCAACTTAACATGGCTAACATGCCCCAGAGTCGCTTAGGTCTCATCTACCACTCCATCTCCCAATGACTTGTGGACTCATCAAATCATTCCTCACTTCCAGATGACTAATCTAGGAAAAGAAATGATAGGACAGTCCATCCCTCAGCCAGATGGGTATACTGCCAAGTAATATGCAAGCTCTGCAGGGCAGTCTTTCTGGATCATGCAAAACCACACTTATTTGTTCCTTCAGAAAGAAGGTAACTTTAATGCTATAATTTTTATTTATATGATATGCACAAATGAAATATTTAGATAAAATAGTGCCAAAAGCATAAGGCTATGATTATGTGTCTACATTTTGCAGTGTAGAATTGTCAACTTCTGACTTTTCTAAAGTTTTACCAGGCTGCTGGCCTCTTCTGCCATTTCTGCCCACAATCATGGCTTAAAAATATGCATGTACTAAGTCTGCATAGCAGTCAAATCCCCAATGAATAAACTTAAACTTCAGAAAATAGCAAAAATAGCAGGACAGCTTTTATCTACTAGATCTATGCAACTTAAAGACTTCTCTAGTTTGCAATCTGTAAATGAAATTTACATTTATTTCATCTGTGTTTAACTATTACTTATATCCTAGGATATGAACAAGAGATAATCTTAAAGTGTTTTGTGTTTTACTTGACTTTGACAGCTTCTATAAATTCAAGTATAATTAATTATCCATATTGAAACAAATCATACTTTTTTTATTTACTTGTCAGGGACTTCATTTATTTTCCTAAATCATATTCAACTTGACTAAAATTTCTTGAAAGTTTAAATATGAATAATATTTGCTCAAAGTGCTGGCTTAAAAAGTCGAGTGAAGAAAACAAACATATACTAGATAATTTTCATAATATAAATGGAAGGTAGAATAAAATGGTATCTACAGTCCAGTCAAGATCAGTGAAGGATTCCTACAGATGGTAAACATGGAGGAAGTCTTAAAAGATGAGGGAGAATTGTTCAGAAGGAGGATGATTTTCCAGAATAACATGATCCAAGTTGTAAACAGCATGTTTAACTGTAACTAAAATCAATTCAGAAACAGAAGAGTGCAGGGAAAACAGGGTCCCAGAACAGAGAGGACTTTAAAGTCATTCATGGATTTGTTCATAAAATCATCAAAGCAGCAGGTGTCCAGATGAGTGTCACTTTGATATAACTTTTCCAGTTAGGTTAAGGAAGAGCCACACATATTTCATCAAACTAAAGGAAGAGAAGAAAATGGCTTCTTTGACAATTCCATTTGATTAATAACATTAAACTGTCTTGCATGATATTTTGGAGAATAACAACACTGAGAAAGGAAATGAAAATCCAGTAGTTATAATATTTCACCTCAGTTCTTACAATGAAACAGAGGAGCACATAAATGCTGCAATTATTTACTCATGTGTAAACTATTATTCACTTCATTAGATCAATGTTATCTGGTCCCAAGATTTTCCGATGGTTTTGCTTTCCATTCTTTGCTTTTCACTCTTTACTCACAGAGGAATAATTTGCCTGATCTTCCTAAATAAATAAGATATTCTCCCAAGTCAGTCGCAGCAAAGAGGTGCCTGAGCCCAGCGATATGCACACACAGACTCTCACATGCATGTGTGATTACAAAGACAATGCAACTTTAGTTTTGATTTTCAACCATTAGCCCAGCTGTTACAACAGTATATTTAAAAGCACCCAGGGGAATGAGTAAGCTTGATTATTTAATGCAAACCAGCTTGTTGAAAAATATGATCACTTCATATTATATTACAAAGCAGTAAAATAAAAAAAGGAGGCCCCAGGGAGATACTTAATGTACATTCATTGAGTTTATCTCATAGGGAGTTGTATACTTACTAAAGTAAGTGGAATATAGTATCAGGAAAATTCTAGGCCTAGTATTTTTATCAAAATTATGTAAAATATGAAACACACTTGAGTGCAAGTTGAATACTTATTAAAATTAGGCTGCAGAGAAGAATAAAATCTGCATTCTGCTTAAATGATTCCACACATGCAGACTTTTAAAAGGTGGTATATATAGATTTCCTTAATAACAATATAATTAAACTCACATTGAGCCAAAAATAAATACATGTAAGGAATGTACAGAATTTTAAGTGTGAACTCTAAGTCTTAATATGAACTCAGAAGCATCACATGACTTTATGAAGGCCTCTTGCTCAACTGTGAGCTGCAAAGGGTTTATTTACAAGTATATTTGAAACAAGGCATAGAGCATGTGTATAGTTAGATTAAATGAATTGAATCTGTCAGTCTGAACATTATATGAACAGGCAGAAAGTTCTAAGCCATCCAGCTAGTGTGTCTTCTTGACTCTACCATGACTCACTTTCACATGGAGTTGATACGATAATGTGTAGGTCGCAAGTTCTTCAACCACACTAATCACCTAGGACTACCTTTGAAAAACAATCTCTAAATTCTTCACCATACTTAATCCATATGTTGAAGCCCTGTTCCCCAATATGATGGAATTTGGAGGTAGCACTATTGTGAGTTAATTGCCTTTGACGATTGTCATGAGGGTGGGACCTCCATGAAGGGACTAATATCCCCATTGGGGAACGGACCAGAGTGGGGTAAAGATGTAGTTCATAACTATAAGACATAGGGAAAACTGCCATGCAGATGATAACCAGCTAGTTTCCTAGTGAAAGTTAGTGAAAGTTTCCTAGTGAAAGTTTCCTAGTGAAAGAAAGCATACAAATTTGACTTTGATCCATTTGATTATAGAAATTGACTATGTAAATAATACTGACATATACTGTCATGTAGAGCACATCAGTGAAACCTCTGAATTACTATACCTGAAGGACTGAAGTCAAAATGATGGACATTTAACTAGTCATTAGAAAACAGTCACAATGTTTCAGCTTAGGCCTCCCTGGTGGCGCAGGTGGTTGAGCGCAGTGCTGTGAAGCTGTCTGCAGCCTCTGCAGTACTGCTTCGATCCTGGCCGGCTAAGGAGATACCCACATGGTGTAGTAGACCTCTCCTGTCTCACCCGCTGCTCCCCTCAGCAGTGTATTTCAGTCAGTCTGCCTGTTCTGTTCCCTGCTCTGTCTCTGGTGAATCCTCTCACCCTCCCGCACATTTGGCCTGTACCCTGGTTCTTATATAAATAAACAAATCTTAAAAAAAAAAAAAATGGTTCAGCCTAATTGAAGCTGAAATTCTAAGAAAGCTCTCAAATCTGATCTGTGATCTTTTTTACGCTCTTGCTCAATTTCTTAGTCTTCATGAGAGAAAGAGAGAGAGGGGAGAGAGAGAGAGAAATATCTAACTTGCAGAATTATGCAACATTTTCTATGTCATATTGTCCTGGGAATCAATGCAAAGGACAGAATTCCTGGGGAGTAAGAAACAATAAAGTCATGACTACTAGGCCAACTTTTAACATCAAGTATTAACCAAAAAATTTCCAAAATTGGGATCAGAAATAAAAAAAATACATAAAGGAGATAGAAGACAAGGCTCTGATCCTCACGCATGGAAATAAATCATAAGTATATGAAATAACTAGAGAATAAATTTCTAGTTCTCTGGTAGTGATAAATGGTTTAGTACTAGTAGAAATAAAAAGTTCTATACAAATTACAAAAGGAGAAGATATATTTCTTAAGACTATATTAATACTGGGTGCAAACATGACAGACTTACATCATGGCTTTTCGGGGATGGGCTGAGATCATCTATAGTCCTTCCAGAGTGAAGCATGAGAAAAACAAAACCCAGTTCCATATATCAAATGCCTTGCTTGTCAGTTAAAATCAGGCCCTTATAATCATATAAACATTGATTTCTGTATTACAATGTCTTTTTTTTTCCAGCCTAGAAAAATAACAAGAAAACAACTGATGCTAAAAACAATCCTTTCTGTTCCTTCCCCTTATGTGTTTCATGAGCTGCCTTATGCAAGACCTTGGGGATGCAACTATGGATGTACCCAGATGAATTGCTACAGAAATCCCCTACATATAGTCTTTCAGGTCACTATTCTTTAGGGTGCTTATAGATTAAGGAAAATTATACAGCTAATTTTCTCCCCTTCTAAATTGTACTAGAACCATGAATCTTATGAAACCTCACTTACAAACTCATATTTTGGACAGGAATACCGATGGGTACATATTTCTGAATCATGGAGAAGGTAAGAGTGTTACCTTCCTACCACCTCCTTTTTTAAAAGATTTATTTATTCATGCATACAAGCTGGGGTGTAGGCCAGAGGTGGGGAGGTGAGAGGACTCACCAAAGACAGAGTAGGGAGCAGAACTGACAGACTGACAGAAATACACTGCTGAGGGGAGCAATGAGTGAGACAGGAGAGGTCTGCTGCGCCAAGTGGGTTAGCTCCATGGCTGGGGATCAAAATCGTGCATCAGTGACTGTGAATAGCTTCATAGTGCTGAGACTTTACCCCTTGGGCCACCAGGGAGGCCCCCTACCATCTCTTCTCAAATAATTACTCAGTAATATCTTTGTAAATGTTAGTAGTAATCATTAACATTTGTTGAAAGCTAACTAGGTACTAGATACTAGGTACTACTTAAGGTGCTTTACCATGTGTCACTTTAACTATCATGACAATCCCATAGGTAAAGACTAAGCATCTTACTCAAGATCGCACAGCTAGTAACTAATGGATCCCAGAGGTAAACCTAAGCAGTGTGGCTTTCGAGTTCATACTCTTACACTGTCACATTTACCCAAAATGATCTTGGCAGCATCATTACAACAATCAGCTCTTTGTCTAAAACTCACAGATATCAAATTCCTCCTGTCCTAGGGTAGCAGGTTTATTTTTCTACTCTTATATCAACCTATGTTTCCATAGCCATATATACCAAATCAAACTTTAATTTGTAGATTTAAGAGGGAAGGAGGTCAGTGGTTTTAAGTGTGCTTTAAAAAAAAAAATCCTGGAGAGAATCATGCAGTTAAGATCTGTACAACATTTATAACATTTAAACAGATGAGAATTAGGGACTATAAGACTTTAAAATTCATACTGGCAGGAAGCCACAAGCAGTGATGAAAAAAAAGAAAACAAAATGATGCAAATTTAAGTGGATTAAATAGACAGAAAAATCAGTTGGGGGGAATCTTTAATCAAGCCAAAGTGCTGAAGACAATAGAGGTTGATGATGTGGAAATGGTTAATAGTTTCATATCTACTGAGATCAGTCCCATTCAGGTGATTTTCTCAGTTCTTTTATTTCTTGATAACATATCTGGTAAGTCAAGAATATGTAAACTCATAGGACTGAAATAAATCCACATGCAGATAGAATTTTATTTAAATAGACTCCAAGTTTGAAAGCTAGAAAGGGACTTAGATATCATTCAGCCCCATAAAGAAAAAAGTGAGACCAAAAGAGGTTAATTAAGCTTATTTGAGGTCACTCTAAAGTTGATTAATGTAAGCTTGAATAAGATAGTTATGTAGTAGCAGAATCTATAGTAAAAGTTTTAAAATCTACCATGCAGTGCTCCATAAAGGAAAGGACTACAGAAAAAAAAAAATCTCTTTTATATGGCCTTTAAGTCCTTCTGAAAATCAGCAAAATTATAAAAGATAATACCTTATAATGATCATTAAAATACTTTTACAGAAAATTGTTCCTTATATATTTTCTAAACTCTGATGATCTCTGCATGTCCTCATTACATTTGGAGATGAAACTAACTACAAAGATGTTCTTCTCAATTTTCTCACAGCCTGTGCAAATATAAAATATAAAATATGAGCAATCATAGAACTTTAAGTTTCAAAATGCTTTTTTGACTTCTTCAAAAAGTATTTGGGGTGAAAGGGCATATGGTATACAGACATAAAGAAACTAGAGTATTTAAAAAGAAAGAGTGAAATTTAAGATTAATAAAGTGCACAGCATGAAGACAATTAAAATGCAAAGATGTGAACAACATTAGGTGGAAGGAAATGAAATGCCCTGAATTAGTTTGTGAGATTGTGGACTGAAGCAGACAGCCCGAGATAGAAAGGAAGGGAGATTTGGCTGTTCTATGGGGCAAAGAGAGGGGACGAAAGTACAAAATGTAGAAAAGAGATGGACTTCAAATGTATTTGAATAGGGAGCCACTGAAAGTAAGGGTAAGGATGTAAATTTTACTTGAGTGGAAGTGACCAGAAATCCACAAATGTATGTCTGAGTGAGGCTCAAGTGCTGGAGGCTACTTAAGAGAGGGTGGAGACCTTGCCTCAATTTGCTGTTCTTACTCCCAGAGCAGGTGACTGGTCTTCAGTAGCTTATTCAGAATTTGATCCTGAGAGTCTATTCTAAACAACAGATTTGTAGATCCTCCACTGCCCCTGATGCAAAACCAATGTTTTAAGACTATCTTTATGAGACTCCATTTCCCCCTATCTGCATAGATAGTTCAATCATTAATTATGATTTTTTTTCCTCTAGTGTCTCTGTTACTTAAACTCACATGATTTGATATCAATAATTGGATTTGGATATAAGACCATGTAGTAAGTAGAACATATAATTAAAGGAAGTTTTTGCCATCATATCTCTACATTTTCCAGTTAGGACACAGTGTTTATGTGTCTGCTTTAATAATCTTCCTAATCTTTGGTCTGATGGAATATAATGTGGCCCCAATACTTTATGTGGCATACAGCTTTCTTATACCCTTTTTCAGCTAATGTTTTGCTTAGGTATCACTTAAAAAAAAAACAATTTTCACTTCATGTTCAATTTTGTTAGCTTTTTTACTTTGTGCTTTGGTCACACAGACCATATCAACAACTACAGTAACGTACTATACTAATTTCCAATTCAAATGCCCATTTAAGAAGTAATAGGTTATTAAATTGTTATGACTTCGATTTAAAGAAGTGTGATTGGAAGCATGTAAGGATGTTTATCTGATAATATAATAGTTTATAGCTACCATTTATTTATAGTTCACTACATACCAGGTATAGTGTTACATGTTTTATGTTCATTACTTCATTTAATTCTTCAAATCTATGAGGTATACTTTACTATTATTTACATTTTATGGGTAAATACACTAATTATTATAGTTCAGCAAGCAATGTATGCAGGTAATATGCTGACTACTTTATGAGCATTCTATGTCTTAATCCAAATAATGAAACAGAGATAGACTGTATCTTGCTGCTGGTTTCACTGACAAGAGAACTTTAGTAATTTGCACATTTAATAAATGATCAGTCTGTGCTCTGATAGTTTAAGTGGCTTTCTGAATATAAAAGCATTTGTCCATTTAGATGAACAAAGATGTATACTGAGTGCAAGCTCTGTTCTCAAACTATAGAAATTGTCACTTAATCTGAATCCAGCCTCTAGAAATTTTCAGACCACTCAGAAAAGGGTAAAACCTCCATTACTAATTTATACAGAGGTGCCATAAAGTCCTGTAACTATTATCCAATTACATCAAAATAATTGCAGTCAAAAAATTTGTAACCCACCACACATGTACGTTAATATAATCTCCTGAAGTTATTTTCTTTTATAATTAGAGATCCTCTGACCTATTCCTCTGTCCTCATATGAAAACTTTTACTTTAGTCAAAGGTTATAAAACAAATTTTGTTTAGAACTGAAATCAAAAGGAAATTTTTCTAAGTGTCTCAAAACAAGTTTGTTAAGCATTCTGCTAAGACAGGGTATGCTTGTAACTTGTCTAGTCAACATTTCTGCAAGTATTTACAAAGCATCTATGGGGTGCGGGTTAGGATTTTGAATGCCAGGGATATAAATACAGTTTCTAAACTTAAAGTCAATATTTAGGCAAGGGAAAAAAAGGTATGATATGTACACATACAACTTATACACATATAACTACTATAACCCAGTCTGTAGATATACAATAGCGAGCTTTCTTAGAAGGAAGACTGGAAGAGAATTCTCAGATTTGAATTATGACTCAACCACTTCAGTAGCTATGTAAGTATGCAGAAACTCTGTTTGCTTCAGATCTTTCATGCAAAAAATGGGGATAAGAGTATTTACCACATAAGGTGGATACTGAGACCAAGCCAAAATAGTACTTGTAGCTGACAAATAGTAACTAGCTAATTAATATGCTTCATTTATTATTATGGAATACCTTAATTATGTATGAATAAAATCCTCTGGGGAGCTAGACAATTGACCAATCTTTTCTTTGCAGGGAAGAAAGGTAGGCAGCTAGTATTAGGGAATTCTGTGCAAAGTTGTGGCTTCACTTCTCCTGGGCCTTGATTAGCTATGTGGAGAAAGAGTAGAATTAGAAAAAAGGAACCACAATAACAATGGCACAGAGAAATGAAAATGTGTGTTCTACTGGTGCAGCAGTGGTACACTAGGAAAACAGAACATAGGACTGTGGGTTAAAATGGAAGGGTTAAAAAGAAGATTGTTAAGAGACAGATCATAAGGTTAAAATAAACTATAAAATAAAAACATACAAAGATAGAGACAATGAGTCTCATGTCTATTCCTAACACTAACACTAATTTGCTGGATAAAATTGTGGCTTGTTCAATTTAAGTGAACTAGTAGAAGCTTTAGAGTAGAATTGATATGTAAAGCAAAGTAGCCAACCACAAAATGTACTAGCTTGTTAATAGCTCCTACCGAATATATTCTATAAGCAACACCTGAGTGGTAATAGCCTATTTATCTACTTATGTCACTAACTTCACAATTTTATGATAAGTACATATATTAACACTTATTAGATCAACAGAGATTGTATCATGGGCATTTTTTTCAAATACTCTCCATTTAAAATGGAGAGAGTTCACACATTTCTTCTGAAAGCTTATAGGTCATTTCTTTCATTTCAATGTATCAAGCCAAGTAGTTAAGCAATGTGTATTTCTGCTAATATTCAACATAAAAGTAAAATATGTTGTCTTAAATTAATTCTGTTCCTCTGTATTAGCATATGGAATCAATAGTGATGTCAAGGTAATTCTTATCATTGTATACATTACATTTTGAAGAAGTAGGCCGCAAAATGCACTGTATTTAATTTAATCAAACATGGTGAACACTACCAATTAAGATGCAATTAACTAACCTGTGTCCAGTTTATACATATATACATATATATATACACAGACACACATTAAGTTGATGATGATTAATAGACTGGTTTTCTGATTTTTCCTCAATGAAATCTTTGTATCGGTTAATTTCAACCTGTTTGCTGTGACTTCACACATTTAAGGAAGTTGATTTTTCTTAAAAAAATTGAAATATTTGCAAAAGTTTCACAGGTAATATCTACAGCAATATTTCCCACTATTATATCAAAATGAAGTTTACTCATGCTAATGTATAATAGATACATAATGCATTCAGGTACTTGTTTGCAAATTTTATAAACTTAAGTACATTATACATTTGAACTCAGAAGATTTTAGCACAATGGGCCTCCCTGGTGGCACAGCGGTTGAGCGCTGGGCTGCGAAGCTGCCAGCAGCCTCTGCAGCGCGGGTTCGATCCCCGGCCACCAGGCGAGGGTCCCACATGGCGCGCAGACCTCTCCTGCTGCGCCCGCTGCTCCCCTCAGCAGTGTATTTTGTCGGTCTGCCTGTTCTGTTCCCCACTCTGGCTCTGGTGAATTCTTTCACCCTCCCACGCTTGACTGTACCCAGTGCTTGTATAAATAAATAAATAATTTAAAAAAAGATTTTAGCATAAAAATCCTACTAGATACCTTTGCTAATAACCAAATGATGGTAATAAATACTGCAACATATGCAACATAACTATCTTAAGTAAGCCAATTATAACTTTTTGGTTACTTAGAAGTAACTAAATTTAAGTGACCAAATTGCACATGGGTAAGTGGTTGACAAACATAGTTCTGAGATAATGACAACTTCCCACTTTCCTAAGCTGAGCTACTGGTCAGTATTTTCAATTGTTATTTGTGTAGCAGAGGCATCTTAAAGATGGTCTTCTGCAGATTACTGAATTTGTTTACCTGCAAGACATATTTTTGTGCCATATAGACTTTCAGAAATTTTATGTTAGTCATCTGCTTCATTCCATCTGCTTTAAAGAATGTATGACTTTAACATACATTACAGAGATTACAGAGATTATATCATGGGCATTTTTTCAAATTCTCTAACATACATACTGCTTATTAGAGAAGAAATACTGAAAGCTAAAATGAGAATGCATGTACTATGAGCACTCTCTAATAACTGAGGTAAATACTTAGGATGTACAGTTTTGGATTCCACTGGGATATGACAATTAAGTAGATTCCACTGTGATACAAACTTCAAGCAGTGTTAACTAACATTCTCAGTTGTGTATGCTTTCAGAGCATAGCAAAAAATACTTCCCCCCAAAGGAAGCTTTATGACAACCAGCCATGTCTCCACTGCTAATAAAGCATGCTGATTTGGTTAAGACACTTGCACAGTTGTTGATATTTAGTGATGCACATATGTTATAATGTTATAATGCAAGTTTATATCAATAAAAATAATTCAACTTTTAAAAATAAAATCACTTAAAATATATTTGAGGTAATTACAATATATCGATTTTTTTTTTTTTAAAAAAAAGATTTATTTATTTATTTATTTATTTATTTATTTATTTATTTTTTTAATAAATTTTATTGTTATATTCCCCATACAATTGCAGCCCCCCCATTCTGACCCCAATCCCTCCCTCGAATTTTATAATGAATTCCTCACTACTACTATGATAGTAATTGCTGTTCTTTGACTTTTTAAAATAGAATTATTTTTAGAGCAGTTTTGAGTTCACAGCAAAATTAAACTGAAAGTACAGAGTTTCCATATCCCCACACACATATATCTCGCTAACTATCAACATCCCAAACCACAGTGGTAGATTTGTTACAATCACTAAACCTACATTAACACCTCATTATCTCCAAAGTCCTGCTTTACATTAGGGTTCACTCTTAGTGTTATATGTTCCATGTAAAATGAAACATATATTCCATTATATTATCATACATTAAATACCCTAAAAACCATCTTTGCTCCATTAATCATCTCTTCCCCAGTCCCTCTCAAACTTTTTTTATGTATTTTACTTTCTCCATTTTTTTTTTTTTT
Organism: Talpa occidentalis; assembly: GCF_014898055.3. Classification (NCBI taxonomy): domain Eukaryota; kingdom Metazoa; phylum Chordata; class Mammalia; order Eulipotyphla; family Talpidae; genus Talpa; species Talpa occidentalis. The sequence continues at coordinate 121,541,900 of NW_023602073.1, read as the reverse complement.
TTTGCCATTTTCAGAGTGTGATATGGTTGGAATTATTCCAGTATGTGCCATTTTCAAATGGGCTTCTTTCACTTAGTAAAATGTGTTGAAGGTTTTTTGCTTTCTTTTCATGGCTTAGTAGCTTATTTCATATCAATACTTACTAATAATCCATTACCTCGATGTACCACAGTTTGTTCACTTACTGTAGGACATGGTTGTCTGTAGGTTTTTGTAAGTATGAATAAAGCTACTATAAGCATCAAGGCACAGGTTCTATGTGGACACACACTTTCAACTCCTTTGGGTAAATACCAAGGATTGCAATTGCTAGACCATGTATTTTGTATGACACTGCCAAAGTCCTCCAACCTGCGGTACCATTTTGAATCCCATGAGGAATCAGTGAGAGTTCCTACTGTTCCACATCCTTGCCAGCATTTGATCAGTGTTCTGGATTTTAGCCATTCCAAAAGGTATGTACTAATATCCTATTATTGTTTTAGTATTTCCCTGATGACATACAATGTGGTGCTTCCTTGCCAAGCTTATTGCCATCAGCATATCATATTTTCTTAGTAAAATGTCAGTTAAATCTTTACCCCATCGATTAAATAAATATTTCATTCTGCTATTTAGTTTTGAAGAGGTTTTATATATATATGTGTATATATATATACACATTTTATATATATATATATATATATATATATATATATATATATATATATACACATATAGGCTATAGTGCTTTATCAGGAATGTCTTTTGCAAATATTTTTTTTTTTTCCCAGCCTCTGGCCCATCTTCTCATTTTCTTTCCTTCACAGGATCTTTCACAAAGCAGAGTGTTTAAATTGTTGGAGTCCAACTCACCAAACTGTTAATATCATGAATCTTATATATTTTATTGCTTCAAAAAGTTATTTTCCAATGTCATCTAGATTTTCTTTCTAGAAATTTTTACAGTTTTGTGTTTTACATTTAGGACTATGATCTATTTTGAATCATTTTTTAGGAAGGGTGCAAGGTCTGTGTCTGGATATCTAGATTTTTTTTTTTTTTGCATGTGGATGGCCTGTTGTTTTACCATCATTTATTGAAAAATCTATGTTTTCTCTATCGCATTGTTTTTGTCCCTTTATTATGTATCAGTTACTATGTTTATGTGGGTTATTTCTGGATTCTCTCTTCTGTTCCAAATGATCCTATTTCTCTATTCTTTCACTAATATCATATTGTCTTGATTAATATATCTTTATAGTAACTCCTGAAGTAAGCATCAATCTCTGACTTTGTTATCTTTTTTTTTTAGTATCATAATGAAATTCCTGGATCTTTTACCTCTCAATAAACCATAAATTTAGTTTGCTAATATCCAAAAATTATTTTTCTGGAATTTTTTATTGAGGTTGAATCGAATATATAGATCAAGTTTGAAGAAACTGGGATAATGATAATATTGAATCTTCCTATCTATACACATTAAATATTTCTGCATTTTTCTGGTTCTTTGATTTCGTTATTCAGTTTTACATATAAATTGGTTATTAATTCCAGGAGTTTCTTTTGGACAAATATTTCAATTTTCCACATAGACAGTCATTCATCTGTGAACAAAGACAGTTCTATTTCTTGTTTCTCTTTTGTTTTCCTAATCTTATTTATTGTATTATGTATGATTTCTAATATGGATGCTAAAAAGAACTGATGAGAAATTACTTTGCCTTGTTCCTGATCTTAGTGGTTAAGCTTTAATTTCCCATCATTACATATGATGTTAACATAAGATTTTAGAGACGTTCTTTATTAAGTTGAGGAAGTTCCCCTCTATTTCTAGTGTGCTGAGTAATTCTTATAATGAATGGTGCTGGATTATTTTTTTAAAGATTTATTTACTTATTTATACAAGCACTGGGTATAGTCAGAAGTGCAGGATGGTGAGAGAATTCACCAGAGCCAGTGCGGAGAGCAGAACAGGCAGACAAAGTACACTGCTGAGGGGAGCAGCGGGCGGCAGGAGAGGTCTGCGCGCCATGTGGGACCCTCGCCCGGAGGTTGGGGATCGAACCCATGCTGCAGAGGGTGCGGGCAGCCTCGCAACTCAGTGCTCAACCGGTGCGCGCCACCGGGGAGGCCCCTGAATGGTGCTGGATTTTGTCATATGCTTTTTATTGTACTTACTGATAAGATCATGTGTTTTTCTTCTTTATCTTGTTAAAGTGATGAATTATGTTGCTTGAATTTCAAATGTTTAATGATCCTTGCATTGTTGTGTTAAGTTCCAATTGGTCATTATATATAAATCTTTTGAAACATTGGAATTTATTTGCTAGTATTTTGTGGAAAATTTTTACATTTACGTTCAGGAGATATTGGTCTATAGTTTTCCAATGTCTTTGTTTCTGATAACAAAGTGATGATGGCCTCTTAGAATGAATCAGTAAGTATCCCCTCTGTTTCTATCTTCTGAAGGAAATTTAAAAGATTTGTTATAATATCTTTCTTAAAGGGTTGGTTCAATTCACCAGAAAATCCACTAGGGCCTGGTATTTTCTATTTTAGATAGCTTTAACTATTGGTTCAATTGCTTCTGTAGATCTAGGTCTATAAATGTCTGTTTCTTCTGTGTGAGTTTTGGTAAATTATATCTTTTAATGAATTTGTTCATTTTATCTAGGTTATATTGTTAGGCACTGAGTCATTTATTTATAATATTCCTTCCTTATACTTTTATGTCCAAGGGATCCACTCCAATACTCAGCAAATGTGTTTTAACTATATTCCTCAGATTTACTTCGAAGAGCTTAAATTATGCTATACACACTTGATAGGTGATTTAACACAAACAGCAAACAAGAAAAATGCCTAAAACATCCCCACATGAAGCAAAAGAATGGGAGGAAGCAAATATCAAATTGCTTATAGTATGTTTTATTTATTCAGTTCCCCTGCTTCTCACTGTTATATCTAATACTACTGATTCTCCAAAGAATCAGGGAGCCAGCCCGTTATATATACATCCAGAAAATATTATCTGTAATTCATATTAGTTTATCTTGTCAAAGATAAACTCCATAATCTAGCAATCAGTCATATTTCAAACACAAAAGTTCAATCATTAACATTAAAATTTTTATATTAGCTGGGTACTAAACAACTTACAGCTGATATGAGTATCTATGGAAAAGAATAGTTAACTGTCTATTAAGTCTTTTGAGAATGAAATATTTTTTACAGCTGAAAAAGTGATTCAATCAATATAATAATGAATGTCCTTATCCTATTTGAAAAATGAGGTAACTAAAGTTATTTATCTTTAAAATGCAATGGCAGTGACAGTATTTAGTATGATAGATTACCTGTGAGGGAGAATATGATACCTTTGGTTTATACTTGCATCTAGAAGAAAAAATGCATTTAATTGTGAGATATTGGTAACGGGTAAGTTTTTTAAAACAATGATTCTTCCCTCCTTGTAAGTAAAGACAGACTGGCATAATCTTCATACCTCTTACTAAGAAACAAAATTTATTAAGCATTCATGTTGGACACTGTGAAACTTTGGATATATAAGATCTCCAGGAGGGCATGTATCCTTGCTTATTAACTTAAGCTAAGTATCTAAAGTAGTACTTCGCTCGTGGCTGTCCCTCAATCTATATTTGTTTTATGCATGAATAATTAATTGCATTTACTTTTCTTACAACTATATAAAGTAATGTTACTGTCCTCAGAGTTTACACATGAAGAAATGGAGGCCAACAAAAGTGAGTCACGTGCCAAGGATATTAAGCCAAGCACTGGCAGATCTGGGATTTGAGCCTAAGTCTGCATTGCTAGATGTAAATAGTCTGCTGCCTACCTATTCTTCAAATGTGCGTATGTATATTTGCAATAGAGATATACATAGGTAATTTGTGAGTGTATATACTGTCTGTATCACTTGATACAGTGATTTTACCTTGTCATTAGATGCATTTTTGTTAAATCCTTAACGCACTGTTATTTCATGCCTCTTTAGCATAAATTATAATCCTCAAGTTCTTTCTGAAGTAAACCAGTGGGAAATTTATGGATTTTCAATTCAGTAGATACATTAACAAGTCCCTATCGCCAGATAAATGTGAATTCAAACTGATGAGTATAAAATAACTTGCTGAAATGTAATCATAATCTATTTTTAAAAACACACAAAACATTTTCAGGAGTTAGCTTTATGCTGAAGATGACACTGTGTCAGTTTCTCACTGCAAAATGCACTATTTACAGCATTTGTAATTCACTTATAAAATGTATGCAGAAAATTGACATGTAAGATCCTGGTGTGAGGCTCCTTTTAACAAATTTTAACTCTGAGCAAATATCATCATAGCATTTACCTGCTGTGCACTGCATTTTGGTGGAAAATGCTTTTTGGGTTTCTCAGCAAGATCAGAAAATTTTCAAGAATGGAGATACTTTTCCTTTTCTATGGAGACAGAAGATTCTTATAAATCTGGCTACATTCTCTTCCAGTAAGCTTTCGTGACCCAAGGTGAGTTTTGTATAATTATAGTACAATTACCTTGACTTCATTTCTAGGTTTGCCAATCTATATGTGTTTGATCTCTGAATCTTGATTTCTGAAAGTGTATTGAGGGCTTTCTCTCCTTTTCTCAAAGTATCTCATGAATGACATGAGGTTGCACATGTTAAAGCACTTTGGAAACTATCAGTTTCTGTAAAAATATAAAGTTAATACTATCCACAAAAGTTGTACAGCATAATATGCCCTCTTGATCCAAGACATAAGAGATAACAATACTCCAAACTGAGGACATTTGTTTCCTACATCCACTATAAATACTCCAGATCTTTTTCCTTTCTTGTGTAAGATATAACCAGGAAGCTACTCAAGTCAGAAATTTGACATGATGTAAAACTGTTCTCTCTCTACTCCACTCCAGATATAACTATTTACTTAGCCCAACCTCCCCCAATAGCTTGATAGCCACTACCTTACTCCCTGCCCTCATCACTCTCACCCAGATGATGGTAACAATCTGCTTAATGGGTTCCTTGCCCTTTAGGTCAGTACCCCATGACAGGCTAAGTGAACTTCCTAAATGTAAAACCCAGTTTTGTCACGTTATTGCTTAAAATTGTAATGGGTCTCTGCTGCTCTCAGGATTAAGATCTTCAAAACCTTTCTTAATTTTTGTAAGGTCATTTTGGATATGGCCCCAGTTTAGTTTCCTGCTTTTCACTCTAGAATACAATCATGTTGGAATTTACAATTTTGTGAAAATGTCATTCTCCCTCTACCCCTGGGGAATTTAAGAATGCCATTATTCACACGTTACTGGCAGAGACCTGATTGGAGTCATAGCCTCTTTTAGACTGAAGAACTATGAGCATATTTGAGAAAGGATTTGTGCCTTCTCTGCAAATATTCTAATTGTAGAGAGCTACTCTTTTGTGACAAATAATTGAGAATTGATTCCAACTTGCATTAGCATAGAACAAGATGGAATCAAAGACTTTGGTAAACATTAATTGACTTTAAACCTATGCATATTAATATCAGCAAAAAATTCTTGAGTATATAAAGAGTGTTATATATTGATTGCTAAGTATAAACTGTATATCATAAAATTGGAATAGAGAGAAAAATAAGTCATTATCTTCCACCAAAAGAAAATATTTACATGCAAAGTATTTGGGAATGATGTGGTAACATACAACTGAAGAGGTATGACCCATAGTTTCAAATGATGTATAACAATGTAATTTAATTTTACCTCAATAAAAAAATTCCAAGTTTAAAGTACTGCCACATTTTGTTGAGAAAAGTAAAAATGTCAATAATAAAAATGACCAAAGACTACCCATATTGACTACTATACATTACCTATATTACATGTATATGTTGTATACATGGAAATATACATATAAGTCATAACTTCCTTATTGGATATAAGGTCTCATACAAAGGTACATATTCTAGTATGAGTTTATTAGGTATCAAAAAGGAGTTTAATTTTCTTCTAAGTGTTTTTTTCACACTTGAAAGACCTTCTTTTGAGATATAATATCTGATATATATGAAAGATATAATGATCATTTATTATAACAAAACTTAAATAAAATCTTAAGCAATTTCAGTTACATAAATAGCTACTACTTGCTAATATGTACTGTATCATATGTATACTATGGGTGTTGCATAAACTTTTCTATCACAAAATAAGTAGATAGGTTTTTGTTTTGTAAGATCCTATTCAGATAAAAATATAATACAGAAAACATTATTATTATTACTGTACTAATAATTCAATTCACATTTAAATTCACAAAATGTGTGACACTGGCACCTTAAAGTTAGGGAATTCCAGTGAGCCTCTTTATATATATATATTGGCTATTTATATTTGGAGCAGGTATATATTATTTTATTTTTTGAAAATGCTCAAAGTTTTAATAAATATTTTTAATCCAGATTTATATTTCTCCACACATGAATAAATAACAGGAGTCCATAAGAGAAAAACAAGACAAACATGGAAACTCATGGATTCATCAACTTAAATTGTCTACAAGTACCTATTAGGTATATAATATCACATCTTAACAAAAATTCCTAATGTGCAATAGAAACTATTTTTAAATGACTCTGAAATTTAAAAAAAGACATATATAAATAACTTAAAACGTTAGGTAATTGGGAAAAAGACTATTAAATATCTCATACAATAGTAACGCTTTGATTTTCACTGATGTTTAGCATAGACATATAGTGGTGGGAATATCCCTCCTGTCTGAAGTAGAAGACTAATGGGCCAGGTTCAATCCTTGCTATTAACTCTGATTCTAAAATCCAGCACAGGTTCCCTTTCTCTCTCACTATTCATAGCCCTGGTTTCTACCATGTTGCCTTCATAATTAAGGCTGGGCTATTTGCTGCTTTCTCCAAGTTCCTAAAACACCTTTCTCACACCTTTATTCATACTTGCTTATTTCCCTCTCTCCCATGAGCACAAAAGTGGATCATTCCAACCTGCGTGCTCTAGTTGCAACCTATATAACTAATGAAGATGTCAGATATTTAATTTAATGATAATTATATTTGGTCTGACTAGCACTATCATTCAACAAAAATGTCATTCAATAGTTTTGGACCCTATTTTTCTCATCCTGTAACAGGTCATGTTTTAATCAGACTTCTTAAAGTAAACCTGATTCTAAAAGTCTACAGTGTGGGCTATTTCTAGACACTAAAAAGAACATCCTTCCTTTATAGTAAAGAGAAACAGAATATGCTATATAAAAATAAGTTCAAATCTTATGTAAAACCTGAGTAAATACAAACATTTTAGTAAACTAGATATATGACCTTATGTCAATAAGTATTTGCTGATTCCACCAATCAAGCATAAAATCTGTTTCACTGTTCTACAGAAATACCAGGCCTTAACCTTTTTGCTTTTATTTTGGCAACTAAAATATATCCCCCCTCCATCCAGGGTTTCCTGATAGATGATGATCTCTAAAATAGAGGTACCAATTAAAAGCAGTATATTGGGACATGAACATACAATTCAAATTCTATGATACCAAACTAAAGGATTCCTTTTTAAGATTAGGAAATTATCTTTCCTTTTATTTAGACCATCATATGCCAACATATAAATAAATTCTTAAAGTCAAATTCCCAACAATCCCATTTTATCACCACGGTGGTATTTAATAGAGGCAAGTAGGATTATATAAAAATTTGAGTGTACAAAAATTCCTGATTTCTTTGAACTTTATGGCAATATAACATGATATTACATCTCAGAAGTTTCTGAAGATATGGCATATCAAGATAACCTATCTGGCAATATGATATTAAATAAATGATTAGGAAGTTATATCCCCAGAATGTTTCAAAAATATTTTTCTCATTTGTAGAAATCCAGGGAAGAAAAAATATATATAAGGCCTCTATAATGAAAGAGGAAAAATGTTTTTGTTAGTAGTCATGTATGTGTTTATGTGCAAAGCTAGATTCAATCAGGAGGGCCATTAAGTTAAAGTGCTAATTATCTTCGGTTTATTTTCCTTCTTTTGCTTTCCGTTTTATTGAGGAATTTTGTTGCTATAATTATTTTTGGTATAATATAAACACAAGGGAAGTAATTTTCTAGCTGTTGGAAGATTATTAAAACCATCACCAAAATTTAATCTGCACATTATATAAAAATTGGAAATTGATAACCAAATATTTAAGATACAAAGGAAAATTTAGTAAAACATACAAAGTGAGTGAACTTGTGTTACTCAAATTTTAAATGTGTCACTGATCATCAAAGGACTTAAGTAAAAGTAAGTATGACTTGAGTGTATTTTGACTACCAGATCTAGAAATTGCAAGAGATCAACCTACTTATAATATTCTTACATTCTGTACCATCTTGAAGAATTTAGCAAACACCCATGAAAAATCTTATAATATCTTCATTTCACAGATCTAGAACTGCAAGGAGAAATGGAAAAATACATCAGCCTAGGTTAATTCTGAGACCTTGTCCGCAGAAGACTGCTGAGCAAACTTCCTGTCCCAGCTTTTCCATCACGCAACATCTCTATAGGCATTATCTATGTTTCACAGTTCTGTTTTTTGTTTTTTGAGGTGACATTAATTCACAACACTGTATGTGACTTAGAAGTACAGGAACAGGGCCTCCCTGGTGACACAAGAGGTTTGGACGCAACCTATGAAGCTATCTGCAGCCACTGCAGCATGGGTTCAATCCCCAGCCAGGGAGCCACCCATATGGTGCAGCAGACCTCTCCTGACTCACCAGCTGCTCCCCTCAGTAGTGTATTTCAGTAGATCTGCCTGTTCTGCTCCACACTCTGTCTCTGATGAATCCTCTAACCCCCTCCCCCCACACCTCTGGCCAGTACCCCAGTTCTTGTATGCATAAATAAATCTTTAAAAAAAAGCATCAATTCTATATTCAGGTTTCCAGGATTTGTTATTGTTTTGATTTCTTTAATTCTTTGATGCCAGAACTTCCTTTCCACTTTAGGTATGTAATCTTATTTTTCCTACTATTTTTCCTCTGAGGACAAAATTTTGTCAGGTTTTTTCCCTCCCCATATAAATAGCAATTCTTTCTTCTCTGACCACTATCTTTAATTTTGCCCTAAGTATTTTTTCTTCTCTCAGTGACAAGAGAAAGGTTGGCAAGTATTCTGTGTCTCGAAAGACTGTCATTTTAGAGTAAATTATATTTTTATTAATACCTCCTAGTGCTACAGACTTAGCAAAATAAATTTTATTCCTAGAACAAGTAAGTTTTTAACTGACATAACCTGTTATCTACTTATATGCCAAGGCAGGGAAAGGCTAGGCAGAAAGAGGAAAATATATGATAATAAGTCAATAAACCATATCCTGTTTCAGTTATAGGAAAACTAGAACTTAACTGATTTTTTCAAGTGATCACATTATTATAAAAGCTTCTGCAGTTAAATTGTGTCCCTCTTTGTCATGCACACATAAACACATATGCAGAAGGGAAGACTTTAACTCACATTTTCACATGGAGAACAGAATCAAATTCAAAATAAAGATCAGAGTATTTTTTTTGCGAGTGATTTCTACTTTATATTGAAGAAACTGTCACCAATTCCATTAAATTATATCTCAGTTGACTAATTTCAAAACTTTGATCATTTTTTGCCCTCTTCCGCTAATGCCTGATTAAACATACAAGTAATGAGGAAATCACACAGTAAGAGAAGAGGGAAATAATCCAGGATATGCCATTGCTAAAGTTGCTAACACAAATAATCTCAACAATTCTCTTATTTTGAGAACTGATAATTATATCAGGAAATGAAAATTTAAACCTAAGTTCTACTATTTACAAATGAGTAATATGTCAACTTGATTTGATTTGTAATTTTATATTCATTCAAATAGCTTATAGTCATCTCTGTTTTTTTCACTTAATGTGTGATAGGTAAAATACCTTATTTTCAAAACTGGTGCAACTATAAAAATTAATCAGGATAACTTGTCTAGTGCAACTATTTAATAGAAATTTAAAAAAATTAATCAGGGTAACTTCTCTAGACTAGTATTGCAACATCTGGAAGATATATACTCTTCAACTTGCTGTTCCATTCAGATAATTACCAGGCTTGATTAAGAACATGGAATGTAGTATTAACTGCCTGGATGTGAATCTGGCTCTGCCATGTACTAGTGTGATTTTAGTCATATTACTTAACGTCTGTTTGCTACAATTGTTCCATCTGTAAAATGGACTCAATAACATCTATCTCCAATGATTGCTGTAATAATCAGTGACTTAATATATGGAAAGTGTTAATAGTGCCTGGCACATAGCTGGAATATCAGTACTTGTTGATTTAAAAGTAGATTTTAACCTCCACAATCACACGGTGAATCCTTGAAATTATTTTCAGCTAGGTCAAATTTTAATTAAAATCAGCAAGCATAAAACTTAAAAAAATACAGAAACTAGTCCATTTGTGCAGAAAAATTACTCTAAAGTGGTTAGATTCCTATGGGAATATTTGATTAATTCACATCTTTAAGGTGCAGCCCCCAGGCCTTTTTTAAAAAGGTACCACTCTACAAACCTGACAAGAAATGAACTACATTCTATTCCCATAATAGGTATCCTAAATGAAAATAAAATTAAGAGGACTGAGGTAGAAAATGGGATAAGTGGTCATGTAGAATAAAATAAAAAATAACCTCAAGGCAAAAATTTTCCATAATTCATTAACCGTGTATAATCAAGTACAATTGAATGAAGAATTTAAAATTTCAGCATATGATATTCATTGCAGTGGCAGTGAGGAAACCACACTTATAAATTTCACTTCATTTGGCTACTATACTGATGCAATATTTTAAGCCCAGGAGTCAGTCATTTTCAAAGGCCAGAGAGATCAAGTAGATGATGTGTGGACCAGACACAAACCTCACTCTTCTGAACTAGAACAGAACCATGAACCCTCTTCCTGTGATATTGCTCATTGTGAATTTATCCCATGTCTAACACTTTCTAATATGGTTTCTGAGATAATGGAAGTTCATAGTCAACAAATATAGAATGAAGATAGGAAAAAAACCTTGAACAAGGTAAAAATGCATGTGTAATCACTAAAAAGATTTTAAAATGATTCACTGGAAACATGTTTGTTCACGCCTGTGCATGCTTACATACAAACTGTGCTAATGGACCCCAGCAATTAAGGGGAGACTGTGTTGTTACACAGTATGGCAACCCATAAACAAAATGATAGCTTTGAGTTATCAAGTTTAAGATATCATAATATACTCCATGTAATGAGGCAAATGGCAACTTGCCATTACTTAGTACCTACTGAGTACCATATGTGGTCATCACTTTATACATATTCATTAAATAGATCATTACAAGATGCTTACCAAGCACTATTTCACTGAATCTTTGCATAGTCACATAGGGTTTATAATCTCCTATTTGCAATGGAGATAACCAAAGGTGACAAAGCATAAAATCTATGTCAGGTCATAAAGCTACTGGACAACAGAGCAGGAGTATGAAACTTTGTTCTGCAGATTTATATTTACATTTACAGACATGTTAAGATTAAATATAAAAGACTCAGTTTTCTTGACTACAATGCCACATGCAAGAATAACTCCATGTAAGTGAGGTCTTTGTGCAGTTAAAGAAATTTTTGTAAAAGAAAAAAATATGTAATAGAAACATCAACTATATTAAATGATCTATTTTTCACTTTCAGATGTTCTAATACAGGAATATGCAGATAGCAGCATAGGATAGATTTACTTTCTTTCACCAACTCTTGACTTTCTCTTGTCTGTCTTTAGTAATCTGCTCATAAACAGCCCAGTAAGATAGAGCCCTTCAACCCAGTAATTATCTATGCTACCAGAAAAAGCCTTTGAAACAAACACAAATGCAAAGAGCTCTTGGGAATGCCAATCACCTCAACTCCCTCTTCTGTTCCTCTCCAGTCAAGCATTTTATCACCCCCCTTAATTGAGGGACTGTTTCCAGCTCAAATGGTTGACATCTGCCTCAACTTTTTAATACTCTTGCCCCTGGGAAACTCTTGTTTTGCTGCTGAATTTTCATTCTCATATCATCTCCTTCAGTTAGATATTCTTTCAGAATGAACTATTATTAACCTAAACTATGAACACTTGACTCAAGAAATATGTTTTCATTTCTAATATTTGCTGGCAGACAGTGCTGGGAGTTACAGAGTCACCACCCACCTGCAACTTCATTTGCCATCTTTCATGTTAACCCCATATAGATAGTCTGCCTGTAGGATGTACAATAAATAGATGATCTTTCTTTCCAACCTATCTTCCGTATATATGAGTGAATATAGAAATACACACGTACATATACAATCATATGTCAACAGTGGCATTTCAAAGTACCATATTACCTCAAGTTTTTATAGAAATATAATGCATGACACATTTTTGAGAAATAGGATTTTCAGGAGGTCAGGCTTGAGTTATAGCAGATTTCGAAATGCATTTTAAATTGATAACAATGTAAAAACTGCCTTTGTAAAAACAGATTTTAGAGCTTTCTGAAAATTTAATAAACTTAATCTCTGATTAATGTCAATTATCAAGCCTGCATGCATGGACATGAAAAATAAATGTGAAGAAAAAAGATAAACATCAGATAGCATCCTTTTTATGGCAAAGTTGCATGGAAATCTACCAAGCCTTCCATGAACAAGTTCACATGTATCACAAAGTTTCTCTGTGATATTGTTAGGTTTTTTTTTTAATTGATTATTTTGCTGGTAAGGGAGATCATATAGAGGTTGTCTAATAGAGTTAGTGCCTTGAGGATAGTAGCAAAAGGTATTCTCTAATACCACTGGACAGTGAATAACACTATTTAATACATCTCACAATTTATCCCAAATATTTAAATTGATATCTATTAGAGGACTAATATCAATGCTCTGGAAACCCTGGTCAATATTTGTAAGTAAATACATCTTTCAACAAACATCAATATAAGCCTGTTATATGCCAAGTACAATGATAGGTAGAGGAGTACAAATAAACAGAGTTTGTTCTCAAAAAGCTAAATTGTCACAGAGTAGAGAGGGATATGATCAAGTAACTACAATACAATATCAAAGCACTATACCAAGGAACTACAGTTCACTGTGGATTGACAGTGGAGAGAGCAAAGTAAATCAGAAACACAGAGTCCGCAGGACTCTTCCAGGAGTGTGTGACATCTGAGCTGAATGTTAAATGAACAAGAAGAGTTTGGTGAATAAAGGAGCAAGAATGGTTCAAGATAAAAAGCCCACAAACGGGCAAGAACTTTGTGACTTTAAGTCCTCAAAGTATCCATATGATTGGAGCCAGAGAAAAACTCACAATGAGTGTAAGACAGTGTCAAGCAGCAACCCCCTCCAAGAGCCCTACGACCGAGAACCAAAGCTTATGCGTGTATCGGAAAGTTCACTTTACAGGCCTGGGACTGCTCTCCTTAGAAAGGCCTGCCTGTAGGGCTGGCTGTTGGCAGGCATCTGGGAACTCAGATTCCAGGAGAGTTCTCACCACTCCCTAAACGATAAGGGTGACTCACTGCAGCTAAACTGTTTATATAAACAAAATGATGTGAACTGAACACTTGCTTGCCTGCGGGGAATTTAGAATTTTGGTACATACTCAGTAAAGCGCTTCTATGTGACCGAATAGCCCCCAAAACCTGAACACAGAGTCTTTAACAACTTTATTGGTGGGCAACATTTCACATTTGTCACAAACCACCACTTGAATAACTAAGTACATCCTATGTGACCTTTAGAAAACTCGTAGAAATTTGTGCCTGGTTTTATTGGGACTTCCTTCTCTTTTGCTGATACAGCCTTGTATCCTTTCGCTATATAAACTGTAGTCATGAAGTTGTTCCTACAAGTGCTGAGTCCTAAGAGTCCACTGAGGATATCATCAAACCTGGGAATTCTTAGAGAACCCCAATACAATATGTTTTATAAAATATCCAAATGTATATTCATTTTATATTATTATTAAAAAGGGACACCAGGGGCCTCCCTGGTGGCACAATGGGTTAAGACGCAACTTAGGAAGCTGTCTGCAGCCACTGCGGCACGAGTCCCATCCCCCAGCCCAGCTATGGAGCAACCCACATGTCACAGCGGACCTCTCCATACTCACCTGCTGCTCCCCTCAGCAGTGTACTTCGATCAGTCTGCCTGTTCTGTTCTCCACTCTGTCTCCGGTGAATCCTCTCACCCCCCACACACACACATCTGGCCTGTACCCCAGCTCTTGTATGCATAAATGAATAAATCTTAAAAAAAAGTGATAGAGAGACACCAAGTTGTCTAGAATTTAAGCTCTATAAGATGTGGATCCTCCTTTGGCTGGGTGGGGTGGTGGGAGACAGTAGCGCTAGTGGGATGTGTAGTAAGACACTAAATTGGACAGGTGCATGGCAGGGTAGTCTTTGCAAAAATCAAAACATTTTTTAACTGTAAATTTTGGATATAGCTGAAATTAACTCTTGCTATTACATTTAAAAATGATAGACTATTTCCATAGGATATCAGCTATTTGAGAAAAGGACAGGCAGAGTTTCTTATGTCATTTGCAGCTTCTTAGGTCATAGCTAAACTTTGCTTTAGAAAATCCTAGAGCTCCCGCAGCCATGACATTCAGGGGATTTTTGTTTTGTTTTGTTTTGTTTTAAATCAGTATTATTTCAGCTATTTTGAGAATAACTTAAAGAACAGAAACATATGAATACAAATGACACTGGAAAAATTAATGACTTTAATTTACAAAATATGGTGTTTAAAGACCTATCATGAAAAGGTTAAAGTTTAAAAACTACTGACTATGGCTCTTAACTTGAGAGAGAAATCTAGGGCTCTCTGGAGAACTCACACCTAGATTCATTCAAATAAACAGAATAATAGCTCAGCAAATTGCTTCTAACTCTAATTAGGTATATTAATAAAATTTCTGGTATTTTAGATATCTAGATATACTATGTTAGAACATATAGGACTCATGAATCAATTTAAGTTCAGTTTAGTAAATACTCACTAAGCCTCAGCATGTGTAAGCTCGGTGCTCCTGCAGTGATGTGTGGTGTGCTGAGAGCTAGTTTTTGGGGCTGAAACAATGCATTCCCATACATGCTGCCTATGGTGCTGGCTGCTGGCAGCTGAGTTCCTCTTAGGAATTTCTTGGTCAAAAGGCAGCTGCTTTCCCCGAGGTTATAACTTCTTCCTGAATGTCTGCTGTATCCAATGATTCAAGGTTCAGCCTCATGGCCTCACTCTGGGGAAAATGATGGGTCATATGAGCTCCAGACCTCCTGGTGGGATGGACTAAAGCTTTGGTGCAACTTCATCGCTGTTAAACATCTCCCCACTCAATCCTACTTCCCTCAGCCTCTCACAAGTGTTGTATGCAAAAGAACTCAATAATCCACCTATGTGTAAATCTCCATTCAGAGTATATTTCCTAGGGCAAAAGATCCCACAGTGAGTAGGGATGGGCAAAAATTGATGTAGCTATTGATCTACCCCTTAAGAAACCTATAATTTGATTGGGATTGAGTCAGGCCAAGAAGATCTATTCCATTAATGCAGCAATCAATGAAAAGCATGAGTAACAGGATTTATAATAAACTAAGATGAATGTAACAATAGGTCAATGGAGGATGAGCTAAAACTCAGGTAAGTAGTCATAGAAAAGGTACATTGTGAAGTGTTCTTTGAGAATCTAGAAATAATTGGCATTTTTTTATAGAGTGAGTCTGCCATTCTGATGGGAGGAACAGAAGTATCAAAGGGAATGGGCTCAACGTCTGAGATAAAGGCTAGAGAGAGGAAAGAGATGGTAGACATATCTTGGAAGAAAGGCAATGCCAAACTGTGGAGGCATCTGAATGCTACAGGAAAATGAACTCACTAATAAGCAATGGCAGTCATTCATAGGTGTTTGAACTCAGGTGATACACTCCAATTGAGCTTTAGACAAATGGTCAATACTGGAAGCCAAACCTTGGCAATATGGCTCTAGAGCCTTTTCCAGTTTTAATTCAGTCCAGCATTGACTCTCAGGACAGGAAGCCAAGAGATACACGCCAAAGGATTGCACTACCGCTGAGAGCAGGCAGGTTGAGGCATGGGAGGAAAACCACTCCATACTGTTTGCTGATGTTTCTATCAAAGCATGTCAGATCCAGAATGAAAAAAAAAAAAAAAAAACATTCCTAGGTTTGAGCACTAAATAATGGGAGTAAAAACAAGTTCAAAGAATTTGAGGCAGGTTGGAAATCAATGAATTATATACAGGATTATAAACAGCCTTTGACTCATGGTCAGAGGCTGAGCCTAGTCACAATAAAGATGACAGTATTGGAGAATTAGAAAGGGATGAAGGCTTGAATGTCATGCTCTGGACAAAACCAGGTTCATTAGTCATCTAAGCTGTGTATATAATCAATAGGACAAATGCTCACAAGTGGCCTAGCTGAGGGAAGTCAGTGAGCTTTACGGCTGCCACAGGTGGGGAAATATAAATGAGATGTAGGTTTTTAGACTCAAAGGAAAGACAAGCTGACAGTGGTATGGCTGAAAGGAGACTGATTCGTTAGGTTAAAATAATACATGGATGATAGCACTCCTATTTCCTAATCCAGAACATAATGGCACTGCATGCTAGGAACTGACAACCTTCAGTATACAGAAATGTCATAAATGACAGCCACAACCATGACTGAGCACAGCTTACCCTGGTCTGGTGTCTGAAGTCAGATTCACAAGACACCATCTGGAAGTTGGTGTGACTGCCAGAGGGGAAGGATGCCTCCTGGCTGACTGCTGAGCCACTGCAACCATCAGTGATGCTGTTGGTTGAGGCAGGCAGCACCTGCTTGCATGACTCAGAGAGTAAAAATAGCAACATCACCTCTATGTGTGGCTCTCATCCATTCACCCACACTCATACCATGTCCCCACAGGAAAGCTGGGACTGAGCAAGTCACAAACCCAAATGGACGTGCTACAGGTCAGCAGTTTAATTAGACACCAGGAAATGCTTCTGTGCTAGAACCTGTCTTCCCCCGGTGCTCCCCTTGAGCTGCACAATTGAAATTTCACACCCAGTTATAAAAATGATATGGCCTTGCTTTCCTGAATGACTTGAATCCAGGTTAATTTTGCATACTCTTGATTGGTGTGCTTGCAGCAGCCAGACTAACTGGCCAGTTGCCCCCGAGTGGATGACCTCATAGCTGAGACAGCCAGAATCACAGCGCCTCACTAAAAATTCACCTGAACCCCACAAAATTTTAGCCAGCAATTCTAATGAAGTATATCCCCATGAAAATTTTGCTAGGCCATTGCTCTATGGAATTGAGCTGACTATGAACAATTTCTAAGAGAAAATGTTAAAAAGAGGTAATAAAATTTAATGGAACCTGGGTGATAAAAATGAAATTACATATGCAACAAAAAAAAAAGATAATGTGGTGGCCAACTGTGTTTGCAAAATGATTACACAGAATTCCTGAAAGTTACACATACACACACACACACCAGATAATTGAAGATGGTTTCAAAATGTAATGCTCCCTGCATATATTACAGATGTTTAAAAGGAAACAGTAAAAATAAGTTTTGGCCTTTGTGGAGAAGAGGAGCAAAAATAAATTTGAGGAGTCACTGCAATGGCAAGCATGAGTAGCATTCTAGGGTTTTTGCTCTGTGGTTTTACAAGTTAGCATTTTACATCAGCACCCATGGGACCTCAGGGACCAGGGTTAGAGGATCCACCTCCATTCTTCCTCTTTCTGAAAGTCCCATCTCAAGGAATCCTTTCTCTCTCCTCCCCATGGATTTCCATCAACAGTGTTTTGTGAAAAACAAATGGCTTGGGATGTTAGACCTCCTCCCCAATATATAATTAATTGAATTACCCTTCAACATAAGTTCAAAAGTTCAGTAGACAGAAAAATATTTTCCTCAGACTGGAAAATATTCTTTAATGTTGCCCACATCCACCAAATAATTGCCCTGCTAGTCACGACTAGACTCTTCTATGGGTTAGCCCAAAATGACAAAGATGAATCATACACACACCTGGAGCACTGTACAACTACAAGCATGTTGAAAAACTCATCACATAGTCTTTGATAATCTCTGATTTAGACACAACTAGCTAAATGACTTTGAATCTATGTTTCACTAATATACACAGTGCCCCATGTAATATCAAACTCAAGCTAACCCAAATCAAGACAAGGGATTACCATTTACTGAATACCTCGTATGTATATTGTAAATTGTATCACTTTCTCTAACTCAAGTGCTAATATAAAAACAAGTGCATTTCTCTTAGTTTTCACTCTATTCTCATATAATGATTAATTAATAGGCACGTTAAAAGGTTAGGTAATAGAGCTAAACTGCTTTGGCTTGTAGCCTTAATTTTCTTTTTCTTTTAAAGATTTATTTATTTATTTATACAGGAACCGGGGTACAGGCCAAATGTGCAGGAGGGTGAGAGGATTCATCAGAGACAGAGCAGGGAACACAACAGGCAGACTGATGCAAAACACTGCTGAGGGGAGCAGCGGGCGCAACAGGAGAGGTCTGCTGAGCCATGTGGGACCCTCGCCTGCCGGCCGGGATGAAACCAGTGCTGCAAAGGCTATGGACAGCTTCAGAGCACTGCGCTCAACCGCTGCACCACCAGGGGAGGCCTTGTATCCTTAATTTTCTACTTAACTATTTGACCTTGAATAAGTCATTAGAACTGAAGAGATCTCCATTTCCCCACATATGAATTGAGAATAATAAAAGCCTTTTTTTTAAATAATTTTTATTTATTTTTTAAAGATTTATTTATTTATTCATACAAGCACTGGGTACAGTCAGAAGCGCAGGAGGGTGAGAGAATTCACCAGAGCCAGAGCGGAGAGCAGAACAGGCAGAGTGACGAAGTACACTGCTGAAGGGGGCAGCGGGCGGCAGGAGAGGTCTGCACACCATGTGGGACCCTTGCCCGGCGGCCGGGGATCGAACCGGTGCTGCTGAGGCTGCGCGCAGCTTCGCAGCCCAGCACTCAACCGCTGCGCCAGCAGGGGAGGCCCGAGAATAATAAAAGCCTTTTTAATAAAACTATTATTTGCATGGCTTAGTACACATAAAGCATTTCCATCAGTGTGTATAATACACTGATGTTGTTCTCTAGCTCTATGTCCATTTCCCCAACTATATTTTGTTTTGTTTGTGACTGTTACCTCTGTTTATGATTGTTGTGTGCCTGCCACAAAATAGGAGGCCAATAAGTATTTGGATAAGTGAACACATTTTATTTAAATCACACACTATAAGGTAGATATTATCACCCTTATTTTTGGACTATAACTCAGAAACGTATCTTCAAAAAAATGCATGGGAAATACAGTATTGCAGTTCTGTAAATAATTAAAAATAAAACCACCTTATGATCCAGCAACTCCACTTCGGTGTATATATCCACAGAGAGCAAAGTCAAAGAGATAACTATACTCCCATGCTCCCATGTTCACTGCAGCAATAGCCAAGACATAGAAATAATCTGTGTCCATTTATGGATGGATGAAGAAAATGTGATATACAGGCACACACACACACAGTACTATTATTTAGCCACAGAAAAGGAGAAAATTCTGGGACCTCCCTGGTGGCGCAAGGGGTTAGGATGCAGCACTATGATGAAATCTGCAGCCACTGCAGCACAAAATTAAATCCCCGGCCAGATAGGGAGCAACGTACATAGTGCAGTAGACCTCTCCTGTCTTGCCCACTGCTCTCCTCAGCAGTGTATTTCAGTTGATCCGCCTGTTCTGTTCCCCACTCTGTCTCTGGTGAATCCTCTCACCTCCCCCCCCCAACAGCTCTGGCCTATACCCCAGCTCTTGTACGCATTAATAAATAAATTTAAAAAAAAAAAGGAAAAGAAGAAAATTCTTCCATTTGTGATACCATGGAAGGGCCTTCAAGTTATCATGCTCAGTAAAATAAGTTAGAGAATGACAGTATAATCTCACTTGCATATGGAATCTAAATAAATGAATGCATATAAGCAGAACAGATTGGTGGTTGTCAGAGAGAATAGACTGTCCAAAGGTACAAACTTAGTTATAATGTTAAAAAGTTCTGGGGGTGTGAAGTACAGTTGACAACATTGCATTGCACATTTCTTTAAGTTGCTAAGAGAGTGTTACCTTAAAACTCATCACAAGAAAATATGTATAATTACATGAGATGCTGAATGTAAACTAAACTTAGTGTGATAATCACAAAATCTACATATATCAAACCATTACCTTACTCCAATACAAAGTTAAATAAGAAGAAATACAGCTTATTAGTAAAATTGAATCTGTTCTCTCCCACTGTACCACACAGAGATACTGACTACAATGTAATACTTTGCTATTCAACAAACAAATGCACAGAAGCTTCACTGGGGAAATGTCCAACAAATACAGCTCAGTACAAAGTGTTTTTATGTTCTATTTCATTTTAGAGATTTTTACTATAATTCAGTAATTAGGTGTTTAATCCTCAACTCCTATCTCTAGCATTTGTTCTGTTGTTATAATAAGCACATCCAAGTGCAGTACAGTGAGAGTCAGAATTTCTCATAAATGGACTGTGGTGGAAAAAAAGAAAAGGAAAAAAGCAGACTGTGGAGTAAAAGGGAAGGGCAGGGACAAAAGGAGATAAATGTAGAGACTTAGGAGAATGGTCTTTCCTTCGAGAGCATTGAGAATGAGATATGTAATTCAAAAATAACATTATCCATGCTGAGTCTGTTCTAGGAAGAATGCCCAGCTGTCACAGTTAGGTCCAACCTGCTCTGTCGGTTTGTCTCTGTCTCCAGAGGAAAAAAAAAACTTGGAAGAGATTGAAAGGGACTGAGTAGCTGACAAGAAAACAGATTAAAAATATAGGGAGCAACCTGCCACATGATGACCCTGGAAAATACCCATTACAAGATGCCTCTGTCTCATTTCACAGTCACCAAAGAGAGGGTATTCTCTTCTGGCCTAAGAAAGATGGTTGAGATTGACAAATAAAGGGCACATTGCATTTAAGATACTCTCAAGCTGGGAGTTTGAGTATTTGCTGCTTTTAACACAAACAAAAATGCAGCACAGTTGAAACACACTTTCAAGTTGCATCAATGTGTTTTGAGATAGGATCCTTACAATATGCTCTGCACTCAAAGGATTATATGCTTTCCTGCTTATTAAAGTGGGTAAAGAAGCTAAAGAAAACCCATTTTAAATAACAAGCCTCTTACATATAAACACATATGGCTAAATCATATGTTATAATTTTATTTTTACAATTAAGCCCTGCTGTTTCTAGTTCTCAAATTTATAATAGTCTTAGGACCTGTTATTGCTGGGAGGTCATTAGCATACTATTTATAAAGACTCAATTCTAATTCTAACGTGCATATGCACACATAAGCTATGAATCAAGATCCATAACTCTTTCCTAATAAATCTATAGTGCCTGCTGGAAGTGCACTCTAGGTAAGTACACTTTACTGCTCTGCCGAAGCAATTAATTAGCTAAAGCTGTGCATATCCCTGCCAGCACAACTGGGCGCCACAACCAAACAAGGAGGGCAGAGGCAGCCACATCAGAGGATAGTAAAGGGGGTGCCATGTTGATAACATGGCTCAGGAAACAGAAAGACAAAAGTAATCATCTGGAGGACACTAATAGTGGCAATTTAGGAAAATAAAGCATTCTAATAAGTGATAGGAGTAGAATAAGTGGTAACATCCTTATACATAGTTCTCAATGGGGTAAAAATCCTCATTCTCCTGGGTACTGAGATCTGGAAAAAGCAAGGTGCTAATGATACAAAGTTAGGTCTTATGTAGCTTGAGTTGCTACACTGAATTCCTCCCATCTAGGCATACCCAAATTTCATTTCACACACGTACTAGGAGTTTTATATATGTGTGTGTGGCTAAATATATATAGATATTTGTTTATATATAATGTATATTATCTATACACACAAATCTACATAAACCCATTTACTTTATTTTATTAATGAAAACTGAAAGACTTAAATTATGCACTTGGTATTTAAGAATTTAAGTTTGTAAATTTCAAATAAATATGCAACTGTATATAAAATGGCATCCCAGAAAGACAGAAGAGAAACAATGTACATCCAGTGGAAGAGACATGCTTAGCAATTAGTAGCCCAAAGAAAGTCAGGGGGAGGATTTCTGTGCATGCTTGGGGTATGTGGGAAGCAGCCAGTAAGCTCACCCTCTCAGTAAATCAAGTGCAAGTCATTGAAGCTTTCAGTTTCGAGGGGGTGGGGTGGGGTGTGTGTGTGTATGTGTGTGTGTGTGTGTGTGTAAATGAAGATGAGAGATAAAGAAGAGGAGAAAAAGCAGGTGAGGTAAAAGATTAGAAAGTTAAAAGAAATACTGTGAAGTTCTTTATTCTGTAGAAATAATGAAAGGCTGGACTTTGTGTAAGATTGTGAATCAAAGTGCCAGAGCAGGGAACAGAACAGACAGACTGATGAAATACACTGCTGAGTGGAGCAGCGGGCGGCAGGAGAGGTCTGTGTGCCATGTGGGACCCTTGCTGGTGGCCGGGGATGGAACCAGCGCTGCAGAGGCTGCGGGCAGCTTCGCAGCCTAGCGCTCAACTGCTGCGCCACCAAGGGAGGACCTCTAAATGTTTCTTAATGAGTATTATTTGTAAAAAGCCTGAAAATAATTTCCAATGTTGTGTATTGGTGGACTCACTTCTGAGATGTTTATAATAGACCTCTTCTTTGGCACTAACTCACATTGTTTAAGGTTGCTGAGTAGTGTGAGCAATATGAACAATGGTAGTTAGTGCTTGAGGATAGAACATCTCCCAATATTTAAATATTTTTAAAAATAACCATTAAAACATGAAAGGATCAAAAGATTCAGAAGGGAAGGAATGCTTGAACAATTCTCCATGTACATCCATTGAATAGCAAGCCTGCTTGCATTTTCATAAAAGACATTAAGGTTTTCATCAGTTAAATTGCATCTCAGTTAAAGGAGTGCCCATTACAGAATCACATGCATTATATAATTTTTGACAAAAAGAGAGAAAGATTAAAGACTGAGAAAGTATTGAAATAATACCCTGCTTCTACCGTTCAGGAAAAAAAAAAATCTAGGAAGGTTAATGAAAACCTTGTAATAACATTTTAAACAGTTTAGGAATCCATCATTGTAAACAACTGCAAGAATACCATAACTATGGAGAATATTTTTCCACATCTCTAGTATTAAAATGGTGTTGGATTCCTACTTGTTCTCAAAATGCATATGTCATCCATACTTGTAATTTTGTGCTTAAAATATTCAGAAATTTGTGAGCAATCTTCACCAATCAG
This sequence comes from Talpa occidentalis, assembly GCF_014898055.3. NCBI lineage: Eukaryota > Metazoa > Chordata > Mammalia > Eulipotyphla > Talpidae > Talpa > Talpa occidentalis. The sequence goes on along the minus strand of NW_023602073.1, from coordinate 121,518,397 downwards.
AGGAGTAAATATTTTAAGCAATTTTTCTAAATACTGTATTATTTACTATCTTTCAAAGGTTGGACCTCTTTGATCAAATCACATGAACTTTCATTTTCAACATGTTATATATAAATGCAGAAAGCTTTCTCCTAAACTGTATGTACTTACAATAAAAAGACATATGTTTATTAATCACTGTAGTGATGCTATTTTTTCAACCAGGTTTTATTTTTTTTATTGTGGTATTTTTCCATCGCTGGATGACATTTTCTTTTCAGAGGATGAATATTTTCATGCCAAAGCATTTGACAACATCCCAGAGAGAATCTTGAGTTGAATGTTTTCATATTCATCTATGGTTAAGTTTTGTAATTTTAAATATTCTGCTTTTGAAACATTTTATAATTATACATTAAAGATAAAATTTAATATTTACTTATACAATCTGCTAATAAGATGACAGCTATTCTTACATGCAATAAATACTGACTGCCTACTACTGTAGGTATGGGATTTGTGCAAGCATTATGTTAAATAAACAGGAATACCATCTTTCCTGAAACTTATACTCTGGTGAATGATGTCCTAGCTCTTTTGGGGGAACACTGAAGTTAAATGCAAATCTGAATGTGTAGAAAATGGACCATAAACCTTCTTGCTTTTGTCAGAGTTGGAGAAGACTTAACAGTTCCAACCTTCATTCCTTCTTACTTTTCCTCTTTTCTATGTAGCCTGAATTTGGTTGGGTGGGTGGAATGGGAATAGAACAGCTGGAACGTATGCTCCTCTTTTCTCAATAGTCAATGATTAACAACTGTGTAGGGGCTTATATGATGTAAGGTGAGGTTCCATAAGCTCCCTCAGTACAATTAGCAAAGGGCTAGATGTACTAAGGATGTTTCTGAAAGTCAAATGATTTTAAGTGTCAGCTATTATAATCATTTTTCATGATGCTTATTCCATTAGCCCACCGAGTAAGAGAGTTAACCACACTCTTCACTCACATATATTTACTGAGCACATCACTGCCTGCTGCACTATTGTGCTGTGTACAAAGAAACAGTTTAAAAATCATGCCCTATGCTCACAAGCAGTTTAGGCCATAAGATTGGAAACTATTGTCATCCAAAAAATTTGAAAACCATGCAGCAAAAGTCAAAAGGAAACTTCTTCTTTTGCAAGATGCTGTGCTCTTTATTTTGGGATGAATTAACAAAGACCAGCTCTGGAATCACCATGATGGAAAAGGGATGCTTATATCTATAAACAAACAAGCACAGGCTATATAAGCAAAATATGAAAAATGGAAGCAACAAAATAATCAAGTAGCTATGTGCCCAGAGAGTCCATCTAGAGAAGAAATATTGAGTAGCACTTATGTGAAAAGCAAACTACCCATCTAGAATTACAGAAATACTGGATGTCCAGGATGAGAGACGCGGTGGGTAGAACCACCTTCAGGCTCAACACAGGAGTAACAACAATGCGAGAGTCAGGAAGAGAGCATTCACATACCTTGAGCACCCATTCTGTGCTAAGAACTCGGATGGGTATTGGAGCTAACACTAAGGTCAGGCAAACTCCCTGCTCTCTTGGAGGTTAGGTTCTGGATTTCTGACAGTGACAGTTCTAAGGAGCTAATAAAAAGGAGTAATGGAACGGGGGAGGATGCTAGGTAAGATAGGATTAAATAACTTACAGGACCAGATTTGCAAAAGTCTAGAAAGAGCATTTCAGACCAAGATTCTTACACAGGCCTCACAGTCATGACTATACTGATATGCTACAGAGCAGAACAGTGAGTGTGACTGGAGCGGGGTGAACCAAGAGGAAGGCTATTGAGAATGGTACAAGAGATAGGTAGGAAATTGAAAAACAGAAGGTTTTACACAGAATAAGTTTGGCTATTATCCCACCTGCACATGGAATATTTGGTGGATTTAAGGCAAGGAGAGAAACAGTAATATTTACACCTTAATAAGTGACCTTTGCATAAATTGCTATCACTCGTCACATCAGTTTATTTTTTTTTTCATCACGTACTATCTATCCTAAAATAGTTGTTTCTTATTGCACAAGATAAATAAGTGGAGGGTGACCATATTTACTGAATTTTTCCAGAATAATATTTATTAATTGCTTGTTGTTCCAACTTATTAACAGTATCATTATTCACTCCCAAATGTGTCCTGATTTAGACCAGGATTGCCAAACTTTTTTTTAAAGATTTATTTATTTGGGGCCTCCCCTGGTGGTGCAGAGGTTGAGTGCTAGGCTGCAAAGCTGCCTGCAGCCTCTGCGGCGCTGGTTCAATCCCTGGCTGTTGGCAAGGGTCCCACATGGCGTGACAGACCTCCCCTGACGCGTCCGCTGCTCCCCTCAGCAGTGTATTTCATCAGTCTGCCTGTTCTGTTCCCCGCTCTGGCTCTGATGAATTCTCTCACCCTCCTGAGCTTCTGATTGTACCCAGTGCTTGTATAAATAAATAAATCTTAACTAAAAGATTTATTTATGCATACAAGAGAAAGGGTATAGGTCAGAGATATGGGGGGGCGGTGAGAGGTTCCATCAGAGACAGAGCAGGGAACAAAACAGGCAGACTGACTGAAATACACTGCTGAGGGGAGCAGCAGATGAGACAGGAGAGGTCTGTCTCGCCATGTGGATTGCTCCCTGGCAGGCTGGGGATATTCATTCTGCAGAGGCTGCAGATTGCCTCATAGTACAGTGCCCAACACCTTGCTCTCACCAGGGAGGCTCCAGGATTGCCAAACTTTTTATGTCAAAGCCCAGAGAGCAAGTATTTTGATTTTGCTATCTAGATGGCAATGAAACTCTACTACTATAGCACAGGCAATGCCACAGACAATATGTAAACCAGCAAATCCCAGTGTGCCCAATAAACCTTTATATATGGACACTGAAAGTGAATTTCATATAATTTTAAAAGGTCACCAGGTATCCTATTTTTATTATTTTCCATCTTTTAAAAACGTTAAAGCCATTCTTACTTAGCTTACAATTCATACAAAAACAAGTAACTGGATTTAATCCATGAGATATAATTTGCAGCATTTTATCGAGGACTTCTTATGTGCCAGGCAATCCTCACAATGAGCTTATGATGTGCTTCAGAGTATTATTTATGTTTTGCAATGAGGAAACAAAGGCAAGACTAAGGAACTCACTCATAGTCTCTATAAAGGTAAGTGGCACAAAGCGTAGCCACACTGCTAAGTATTATTACCACACACTTGCATTCTCACCCTCCTCATGGACATTCTTCCTCTTCCTCATTATCCAGTTCTTGCATATTTTAGTCACCATTTCTTTCTTAATTACTCCCTCTTGTTTTTACTTCAGCCCCTTTCCTCACCTAGTATCAAAATTACAGCCATGCTGCACACCAAAAACCAGAAGCAATCAAAAATTAGATTGCACAGAGTAAAAAGCCAGAACTTTCACCCTCTATAATTACCAAATATTTCCAGTTTTCTTTAGATTTTCTAAATATAACTATTCCCTTCTTATCCCTCAAATTGAATTTGTTGTCCCTCTAAGCACTTGCTTTCTAGGTACAAATGTACCTAGTATCTAATTTCTACATATTTGTCTTTTAACTACCCATATGATAACAGTTGTTTTCTTTGTAATCTTCTTGTGAGCAAATCTCTAGTTGCTTTCACACAACTTACATCCATAATGAACTGTGTCACGTTAAATAAATCCAGATAAGTTACTCCATATTCTGAAATCTATGCTTCCCTGTAATCTTAGTATGTTGAACTATAAATTTTACCACCATATTGAGTACTTGAGATTATATATTCCAAATGACTCTCTTTACAAATGAAGTCTTGGAACACAGGTTGCTTTTAAATTGGGGACTTTCAGTTTACTCTGCCACAATCCTTCATGGTTTTAAAGCATTTGTCAAGTGTTTACTTAATGGTAGCTGTCTATTTTGATAGTACAGATGGATAAAAGAGGAGAAGGGTACTTGATTCCAGGACCACTTTCACTGTTGAAGCTTCTTGCCAGGAACAAGGCAGCCATAAAGCTCAAATAGCTTATAAATGTCAGCAAAATCCTAAGAACAAATTACTGCTCAAGTCATTTTTTAGTGTCTTTTATTTTGAAAAACATTTACTTTTTAAAGGGATGTTATTTGAGTGTTGATCTATACTACCACTTTCTACTAAATTGTTTATAACAAATAAAAAAAATTCAGTTGAATCTTCTGACTTCAGTCGCTCATCCCATCCCAATTTCTGAAAATGCTAGGGTGGCATTAAAATCTAAGATACATTTAAGGGGAAACATATGCTAAGTGTGGAGGGACGAATGAGAACAACCTGTTGGGTTCATATTAAGCTTGCAGATTTATCAACACTGGGCACACAAGGGAAAGACATAGTGGGAGTTTATGAGCTCTCTGAAAGGATTGATTTTTATAAGTCCTGATTTAGCTGGAAGGGGTGCCTATATATTTATTTAGCAAAGGGGTTAATGGATTCAACCTTTTGAGAAATGCACTTCTTTACATGCGCATAACATGATGGATAGTTAACTGAATGCACATAGGTAAACATAGGTGAAAACAAATTAATTTGAAGGTATAGGGTTTATTGTTTATTTTTTCTTGATAGATGGCTCTCATTATTTTCTTAGAGCAGACAAAGCCATAAGGTTTCCGGAGAAAAGAGAAGTGACAGCTCCAGGAAACTGCATACAGATGGACAGCCAGCAGGCTAAAAATATTATTTGTGTCCACCTCATCAATAAGCCGGTTCCATGAAGAGTGGCAATTATTCTTTTCCTGCTTGTGCTGCCCTTTGAGAGCCATGAAGACAATTATTGATAACTGAGTATGTAGAACAAAATATATACAGTAACACAAACTCATTTACTATGGCAAATCCATATCAGAGAGCACCAATGCCTTTCATGCCATTATTTAAAGTGGCAACGTGTACCCATCAATGTCTTAGTGGATTATGCTGATACTGTGTTTTGTTACAATCTTATTAAATATTAATGATACACATTTATTATTCACCTATATTTAGAGAGTCTGTATTATGCACTGCAAAGGGGGAAGAAACATCACTGAGTTGAAAGAGGAGGGTTCTTAATCTTGCATGCAAATAAACATCAGAACTGGCCTTTATCTTTTCTTTCGCTGTACCAAAGAATATACTTAAGTTTTATTTCTGACAATAATAACAAAGTAAATGGATAAAAATAAAGTTTCAGATAAATTGTAAACTATCAATGCTTGTTAAAAATGAAGAAACAAAATGAACAGCTTCACTATTCTTTTTAATATGCGGCAAAAAATGTAGTACCAATTACTGTGTGGAATTAAAAAAAAAAAAACCTTCTCAATTAAAGACACTACAAAATAAATGACAGTTTCCAGGCATCAGCACAAAGCTAAAGGGATTTCAATGGCCTCATTACTTTTATTACCCTGCATTGCTCAGCCAAATCTACTGCAAGGTTGTATTTAGGCATAGGATCTGTCGTGTTCTTGCAGAAATGTGGGCAATGGATCAGCTCACCTGAAATCAGTAGAACAACATGCAAACTCAGGGCATAGTGAATGCTGTACATAGTCAGTTAGCTGCTTTATGCAGAAGGAAAAGGTATTGACCTGGAAATGAGTTAATGCAAAAATGAAAGAGAATTTCAGTAATAGTCAAATCTGGACAAATTAGACCGTATCACTTAAGGTATTGCAGGCTATTTCTGTTGCCTTTCCTTTTATGACATCTCATTTCCTGGCATCCATAATCTAAAAAAGATGCAAAGGGTGCACATTTATGTTGTTTTAAACAAATAATTACAAAGTGATTTTTTAAAACAGTCTAAATGAGAGAATATACCCATACTCCGCTAAATTTTTTAGATTTTTCCTGGAATTGAAGGTCATAGAGATTAACTGTGCTATGTTATCTTAAAGTTGTACAATTATTCAATAATCAGGGATTCCACCCAAAGCTGCTGTTGCTTGACTAAAGGGACCTTTGTTTCCCGTTTTTCTAAATGTCTGGTCTCTGAGGGGGGAAGGAGTTCATTCAAAGGTGAACTGTCTTGCTGAGTTTTAAAAGGCAGTGGATAATTAGAAAAAAAAATAAGCAAAAACTAAATATCCTTTATTCCTTAAATAATTTGCCTCTTTCTAATTTCAATTTTGTTAAATATAATTTCTATCTATAATACAATTCTTATTTTTTCTTATTTAAAATATTCCCAAGGCAATAATACTTGAAAATAAAATATTATCCATTCACTAGTGATATAGTGTTATATAAATTATATATTCTTTTAGTGCTCTTTTTTTTTGCAATTTCATTTAAAAGCTACTAGGGGCCTCCCAGTGGTGCAGCGGATTGAGCGCAGCGCTGTGAAGCTGTCTGCAGCCTCTGTAGCCCAGGTTCAATTCCCGGCCAGCCAGGGAGATTCCCACATGGCATGGCAGACCTCTCCTGTCTTGCCCGCTGCTCCCCTCAGCAGTGTTTTCAGTTTGTCTGCCAGTTCTGCTCTTGTGAATCCTCTCACCCTCCCATGCCTCTGGCCTGTACTTAGCTCTTAGATAAATAGAATCTTTAAAAAACAAAAGTTTTAAAAAAATAAATGCTACTAAATGCAGCAGTATTTATTTTAGGTAAAAATCACTAATACACCGGGCCTCCCTGGTGGCGCGGGGGTTGAGCGCTGGGTTGCGAAGCTGCCCGCAGCCTCTGCAGCGCCGGTTCGATCCCCGGCCACCAGGAAGGGTCCCACATGGCATGCAAACCTCTCCTGCCGCCGGCTGCTCCCCTCAGCAGTGTACTTCGTCACTCTGCTCTGCTCCGCGCTCCACGCTCTGGCTCTGGTGAATTTTCTCACCCTCCCGTGCCTCTGACTGTACCCAGTGCTTGTATAAATAAATAAATCTTAAAAAAAATCACTAATACACCTTTGCGGAATTTAAAATACAAATATCCCCGATAATGAAAAAAAACTACATTTCTGTTCAGGTAGTTGGATTTTTTAAAGGGACAGTATGAAAAAAATCTAAAAAAAAAAAAAAAAAATGGAGTTGGAATGTATTTCACTTAAATTTAAATCACATTTGTAAATTATTCATTCTGGCCAAAAACTATATCAAATGACAAATTCATGAAGGCTATTTATCTTAGAATTATATTGGAATATTTCATCAGAAAGAAAATTCTTTGGTCACTAGGGCACTTTTAATCACAAGTGGCAGAAAACAACAGGGAAATTTCTGGTTGTATAAACAAGCCAGAGGAAGGGCAGTGATGGATTGGGCCTCTCAAATCAAGGATCCTAACTGTATGTAGTTAGAAATCCCTTCCCATCACCACCAACCCTGCTTCTCACTGCCTTGAAAGAATCCGGTGCTACAGTAGTTCTAGGAGGAGGCCAGTACAGATACAGAGTCCAATCTTTCCTTGATCTCTGTTTTCAGAGTTCTTTTTTTTTTTTAAGATTTATTTATGCATACAAGAGCTGGGGTACAGGCCAGAGATGCAGGGGGTGAGAGGATTCACCAGAGACAGTGGGGAACAGAACAGGTGGATTGACTGAAGTACACTACTGAGGGGAGCAGCTGGCGAGACAGGAGAGGTCTGCCTCACCATGTGGGTTGCTCCCTGGCTGGCCAGGGATCAAACTCGTGCTGCAGAGGCTGTGGATTGCTTCACAGTGCGGTGCTTAATCTCTTGCGCCACCTCACATAAAATCATGTTGCTGAGATAAATCTCTTATCTAACCTTCTGGCTAGGGTGAAGGGGAAGGGAAGATGTTGCCCAAAACCCAAACACTGCTGTTTTCAGCAGTCCTGGGCAGCAAAAGCACTATCTGACATTTTGTTGATTGTTACCAGTGGATTGATTGCATGCAGACAACGTTGATATTTTAGGTTTCTTCTGTATCTAAACATAATCATTGACTTATCTCAATAGTATCATGAAGTTAGTTAGAAGAACCCAGAAACACTTTTGCAATATGTCAGCCATTTTAATAGGCACTATCCAAGTATAACTTGTAAAATCTAGTATGTTTGCAAGATATGCCCCAGCCCTATCAAAAAAACAAAACAAAACAAAAAAAAAAATCAAATGCTCAAAGTTGTTTCTAGGTGTCTGTTGTTTTCATAGTCTTAGGCACAAGTTCTCCTATTTCCCACTACTTATTTTCACCTAGCTCTCTCATATTTTATACTTCTAGGCCAAAGGATTGCAGTACTGCCGATTTCCCTTCTTTATTCTTTCAAGCGGCTTTTCCTTAATAGATAATTTGAAATTACTAGAAAGATTTTTGACTCCGAAGACTTATATCTTGAAACCTGTCTCCCTACCTATATCTGATATGATTTTCCTAAATCTCAGTGGTTTTCTCAACTTGACTTCTCTGTGGAGTGCTCTTGTAACAACAATATATCTTAAAATATTTCACCAAATACAATTATTTCTAGTCACTACAAGAATTTATTACACTACTTTGTTTCCTTCCTTAAGTCAGACTGCACAATCTTCTGTAGCCTTTCATTCAAAAGCATAACGTACGGTTGTTTTCTCCATCTTTAGGGACTCTGAAATCTGGAAGGATAACAATTCTAAACACTGAACTCACTGTTTCTAGAATCACATAAGAGCCATACTAATGCAGATTAAAATGTTCATGACTCTTAGGCTTTTTTTCCTCCAAAATCCATTAAATACATTCTTATATGTCCTTCCCTACACCCATAACATTTCCACCAAGAGGAGGCCATCTTCTGGAATGAAAAATGATCAGATAACTCAATGGACCAAATCCATTCCTGAGTAAAATTATCTTCATTGTGCATTAGAAGCACACAAAGGGTCAAGTAGTGAGCATTGCTTGAACAAGATAACAATACCATCTCTCCCTGGGAATTGCCAGGGCCATAAATTATCTTTGTCAAGGACTTCATGAACTTAATAATGTAACAATTCTGCTTATACCTATTTAGGTGCAGCAAACAGCCACTGTCAAGGCTTCTGGTCTAGGACAGCTAGCTGGTGTTTAATTGCCAATGAAATACAGATGTCAAAGAGGAGAAGCATGACTGAAAATATCCAGTCTCTTGATTTCACCCCTTATTCCAACTCATAAACAGAGCTGGGGGTTTCCTTCACTAATCTGGTATTTTTATCTTCTTATTGTATGTTGTACATGATGGCCAGAGCCATAGATGTCAAATTTAATTCTTTCAATTCTTTCCTCCATCATCTTTTCTCCTTCTTCCTCCTCTCTTTATTAATTCCCTTCCCTCTATGATATCCCTCCCCTTATCCCTCTCTTTCTAATTTCCACTGTTCAAATTTCTGAGTCTTCACTTGTTTACCTTTTTCTATGTCTTATATACAAACAACTGGTATCAGAAATACATAATTTTAGCCCCATGTATAAAGGTTTAACCCACACATGCCTCCTAGCCTAAGACTGCTTTTTCCTGACTTTCCTCAAGCTGTTGTTAACTGAAAATGGTCTTTACTATTTTTTGAACACCTCTTAGTACTTCTTGTGGATCATTTTGGGCACTTACCATATCCTGCCATCTGTTACAGTTGCTCCCAAAAATAGCTTATCTCTTCTATACAGCATATCCTGTAAAGCTTATAATTTTGTATTTTTGGGTGAAATTTTTTACTGATTTGTAAGTTTTAATAAATTTTATAACTTGTGCATTAGGCTCTTCTTTATTAATACTTGCAATTTCTTTTAGTTAATTGTCTAATAAATTTAGATTTTGCTTTCTAACAAACATTAAAATAACATTCAAGCAAAGTGCTCAGAAATAAACCTATGTGTGTATAAATATAAAATCTTTGCTTCACAACATTTTTTTCCTAGTAGGGCAAGTATTTCCTATTTGTGAAGTATTTGCAGAGATCATAAATATATATCTGGCTGCAGGCATCAAAAAGTATTCTTTTGAGAGTTAGGCATGAAATATTAGCTTGGAATTCTAACCGATTCTTCTGCAATCAATACACCTATGGCTTGTGACAGTCTGGTTAAGACCTATCATTGGTATATAAATATGTATATATAATTTATTGTTAAATTCAAAACTATAAGATCCCACCTCTTCGGGTATATGTTAATATATCACAGCCACCATCAAGATATCCAGAGTTCTCCTGCATGTCCGTTGTGACCCCTCTCTCCTTGGAGCCTCAGTTATATAGTCAGATTTCTATTTTTTGTTTTTAGTTTGATGCTGTTTGACTCTGTTTTAAAAGATGATGATGAAAATAGCTAGCCAGCTGCTATTAGCATGGTTACATAGACTCAGTCTCACTGCTTATGACTTAAATACCGTTTGTAGATTTTGACTATTGTCTACAAATTATTCACACACCTCGGTATTAATTCAATCAAGCATAAGTCCCACACTATCACCATCTGCTAAAACAAATATTTTCTATTTTAAAAGATTTTCTTTCCCCTTTACCTGTGAGTTCTCAATTTTACATTTCATGAACAGCTATTGTGTGTGTGTGTGTGTGTGTATAATAAATATCCTTTCCAAACCACCTTCTTTGATTCACATTTACCTATGAAATATATATTGTTTCATGTTTGAGTTTTTTTGTATATGTATGCTTGTTTTGTATATGCTTGAAGCTACAGAGTATGAAAGTTTATATATTGTTGTCAAATTTGTTATTTTTACTAAAACTTATCTAACATGCATATTGATAAAATATGGATTGAATTAAACCTTTTTTGACTTTTGCAGTTTACTATATGGTTTTACTGATCTGTTCACCGACTAATGGATATGAAGGGTGGACATTTCACTATTACAGACAATACAGAAGTGAATAGCCAAGGCATGGATTTCTTGGTATCTACTGTTTTCTTTTTGAGCTCTTATTTAGTGTTCCCTTTTTGAAAATCTCTTAACTGTAGGGTCATTTTTCCTTATAACTTTGTGCTCTGAAGGACAAAATGTTAAAAAAAATTAAGTGTTATGAAAATTTACTTCTTTATTTTATCCATGTCAATACGCACCTGAAGTATAAAGAATCTGGCATCAGAAAACACATAAGGGTTAAAAACTATTTCATTGAAGGGCCTCCCCTGGTGGTGCAGCCGTTGGCAGCCTCTGCAGCACTGGTTCGTACCCCACCCCCGCCAAAGGCAAGGGTCCCACCAGAAAAAAAAAAAAAAAAAAAACTGTTTCATTGAAAAGGGCTTGGAAACCTAAGTGTAACCTCAAAAAAAAAACAAACAAACAAACAAAAAAAAAAAACAAAAAACAAACCCTGATTGCAACTCCTAACAAGGGAAAGTATGTTGGTCTGTTAGGACATGTGATTAATGTAATACAAAACAATGAATTTATTGCTTTTTCCTGTCAACTTATTGCATAAGAAAACAATGGAGTACAATTGAGTCAGTATGTCAAACGTTGCTGAATTATACTTGAAAAGTAAGACTTTCTTGTAAATATCGGGTTTAAGAACCACTATCCAGGAACTAGTTAGCAAAGATCAATATATAATAAAAACAAATATTACTACATCATCTGTGCAATTCCACAGTATTACATCACTATGTATTCTAGCTTACACAAGGGTGAGCTACTATCCTGTAACTGTATATTAGAATGAGCACTCAACTGGAATTAGAAAAGCTGGGTTACATTCCTGTGTCTCTTACAGACTGCATGTATCTGGAAAGGTCAATAAATTACTTGAGTCTCAGAGTCTTGATCTTTAAAATGGACATAATAGTACCTATCTCACATTGTTGTTCCAAGTATCAAACAAATTGTGTATGGAAGTTCTGTAAGATGGAAGTGCTACACAAAGCAAGTTTTTACTGAAGTTTTTATTGTTGACTCATTTTTACTATACTTTAGAGAAATATGGTCTATGATCTACCACCTAGTCTGGTAATCCATTCCCCAAACCTTCCCAGGTGTTCAATAGGAACTGGTAACGTGATAGTGTCATTGCCACTTTTGACTGCTTTGGACTTTGTCCATCAATGATATCAAGTCCACATCCCAACCATCCCCTACCCCAACCCTCTAAGAAGCTAAATTATTATTATATTTATATATTATTATATTTATTTCTTTAGACCTTTGATTGGATACCACTAAACCAACTGCTTGCACGGAAGTCAAGGCTACACTCATTCTATTCCCCCTGAGATGAAATTAACCAATTTGATCAAGTGATTTTGGTTCCCTTCTTTGCATCCCATTCTGTATCTTGGTACCACAAATTTCCTTTCATCTTCCCACAATATCTAATGGAGAGAAAATAAAAGGGTGGCATCTGTCCTGTAAGTGGAATAAATTGCCATTTATAACATCATACAATGTTATTTCTCAATGGCATTTATGAATTGTTATTAATAAAAAATGTACTTTCTGAACTTTCATATCTGTCTTTGAAGTCAGTAATAATCATTTTAGCACAATGCTTCATTCTCTTTCTCCAAAAAGCTCTAAGCACCTGGGACACATTATCTAATTAATCCTAATGCATGCAGAGAGGCTCTGAGGAGGTCTTTGGGAAGACAAAAAATGTCTATAAAGTTCACCATGATTATCATTAAAATATTATCTGTTCAAATGGCTGTACAAAACACAAGCTTTTAGCCACAGAAATTAGCTGAAAATAATTTAAACACCTTGTAAAATAAAATGCATTTCTATTCAAACTCATTATGTGATATAAATTTAACCTGTTAAAACAGATTAATTCAAAGGCACATCATTGATATTTAAGTTATTTTGACTCATATGCATTTCTCTGTGGTCTAAAAACCAAAAGGACAAAAGAATAAGTATTAAAGATCTTAATCATCTGCAAAATTCCTGAAAATCTCTTTCTGATTCAATAGATACAATTGATTTTACACAGACATGATCCTAATTTTTAGATTTTGTGTATTTCAATCTATTTCATAGATTTTGAAATCTGAAATACTCAAGTTCTTGACAGATAGTTAAAAAAATTATTACTTCTGAATGAATTATATTTGAGGATTATTAAATTTAAGTGGATGAATAGTTTTACCTAAACTAAGTATCCTGCCTTAAAAAAAGATAATTATGAAAATACATTGAGCTTGCCCTCTCTGTGCTGAGAGCAAGGATATATACTTACCACATTTTAGCTTAGTTCACCACACTGAATGAGGAAAGTAAAGCTATAAGACACAAAATGAAATTCACTTGCCAATTTCTTTGTATTGTAGAATTTTCCAAGGAGACCCACTAACTTACCTTTCTCAGTACTGAGGATATTAAGACTTGGGGAGAATGATCAAGATGCCAACTTTACTCAACCGGATGATGTGACCCAAGGTCTTTTCTTAATCTCACTGAAAACAAGATTCTATTTTTTTTCCTTTGGAGGGGGAGGGTGCATGAGATTTATATATTTAACTTCTGTAGAAACCTCCTTCAATGTCCTGATGGGTAAGAATAAGTGAAATACCCTTGTTATATGTTTCATTAGTAAAACACAACCATGAACTTCTTCTTTGACAAGACTCATTAAGCTTATAATCACTGCTTCAATGTCTAAAGGCTCCACAAAACTACAAACTCAAGGGATTAAGGGAAGTATTTAACTCTTGGATTCCCAATTATCACATTATAGTAATAGTATTCTGACTGTAGGGTATATGGAGGCTTTCATGGATGGACAGATGAAGTAACTGCATTTATTGACTCTGTGTCCAGATATTATGTGGAAGGCCAATGGAACTACATAATATCTTAGAGAAATATGGAAGACTCAAAAGTGGAGAATGATCAGACAAACTTCAAGAACTTTCCTGATCTTTGAGTATTTATTGGGGAATATTTCCATATACTGTCATGAGTTCAGAATGTATAAGTTTTTAGTATTTATTTTTATCACCCATTAAATACAAGAAACTATCTTAGGCTATGTGTGAACAAACATGAATCAATGAGTTATGTATAAAATTTCTCCCTTGAATTAATAAATACTAGGATTTCTTTAACTATAAAAATAAAATACGGAGAATTTATTCAAATTGCTAAGCTCATTACAACTTAGAAGTTAATATTGGCTATAATACGGTATAATTGACAAATGATGTACTCTTTAAAAATAATGAAACTAGGGCCTCCCTGGTGGTGCAAGGGGTTAAGACGCAACCTATGAAGCTGACCGCGCCTCTGCAGCACAAGTTCGATCCCTGGCCAGGGAGCAACCCACATGGTGCAGCAGGCCTCTCCTGACTCGCCCGCTGCTCCACTCAGCAGTATATTTCATCCAGTCTGCCTGTTCTGTTCCCCACTCTGCCTCTGGTGAATCCTCTTGCCCCCACACATCGCTGGCCTGTACCCCAACTCTTGTATGCATAAAAATAAAATAAATCTTTTAAAAAAATAATGAAACTTTAAAAAAAATAATGAAATAATGAAATAATGTTATCAAAGAGATCTACACACTCTTTAAGAATACTTGATATGGGACCTCCCCGGTGGCGCAGCGGTTGAGCGCTGGGTTGCGAAGCTGCCTGCAGCCTCTGCTGCGCCGGTTCGATCCCCTGGCTGCTCCCCAGCCATCAGAGGAGGGTCCCATATGGCACAGAGACCTCTCCTGCCACCTGTTGCTCCCCTCAGCAGTGTACTTTGGTCCTTCTGCTTGCTCTGCTCCCCGCTCTGGCTCAGGTGAATTCTCTCACCCTCCCGAGTTTCTGACTGTACCCAGTGCTTGTATAAATAAATTAACAAATAAACAAATAAAAAAATCTTTTTTTAAAAATAAGAATACTTGATATGTTTATACCATAAGTCTTTCAATTCATTAAGTGTTCTAGCTTTTAATCTCAACAGAGTCCAGAATACAGACCTCACATGACTGAAACATCACTTAGGAGAATTACTGTTATAGCATTAGGTAGCTTGGTAATGTCTCAAAAAATAAAATTACCTTTTCCTTTTTCTATTGACAGCTGAATTTGCAATAACGTTTTATTCAAAAAATGAAAATAGGGCCTGGTGGCACAAGGGGTTAAGATGCAACCTATGAAGCTATCTGCAGCCACTGCAGCATGAGTTCGATCCCCGTTCAGGGAACTACCCACATGGCGCAGCCGACTTCTAACTCGCCTGCTGCTTCCCTCTGCAGTGTATTTCAATCAATCTGCCTGTTCTGCTCCTCACAGTCTCTGGTGAATGCTCTCACCCCCCACACCTCTGGCCTGTACCCCAGTTCTTATATGCATAAATCTTTAAAAATGTTTTGAAAAAACAAAAATGAAAATAATTTTCAATCTATCGATAAACATCACAGAGGCTCAAAAATATCCCCCAAGAATATAGACCCCTGAAGGCATTTTATTCACTTGTGCATTTTTAAATAACAGTCTAGTATAGATGCTGGCATAGTCTCCATTTCTAAAGGAAAAGTTGATCAGGGAAGGGAATGTATACTGACACTGTCTTACCAGGGTCAGTGCAGAAAATTACTTCTGAAATATTTTAGTATTTCTCACTTCTTTATATCACTTATATAGAAGGAATATCTTAATTATGAGCAAAGTAAGTGATCTCCAGGGCCCTGTCTTGCCTCACTCTTAATTTAGTTCATTCATGGAACCATCTCTAATGGCTTATTCTACATGTATATAAGGATCAGTTTCAATGCTATAACTCTCGTCTACATCTCTTTCCTTGCCCATATAATTCAGAAAATCAGAATAATTTCCCCAAATATAAATCTGATGTTTTTCCTATTGAAAAATCCTACCTCCCAAATACTGGATGTGTCAAAACTCCATATACATGTCATAAAAAACCTTTATGATTTTCACTCAGATTCTTTGTGTGTATGTGCCTACTTTATATCCCCACTTCTATGTATTTTAACTTCCTCACATGTAAACCACAGGCTACTTATGTCTTTTCTCTGCTTTTCTCATGCATAGTCTCCACTTAATCTTTCCCACCCCATCTAATTAGCAACCAGACACTCATTCTTTCAGAGTTACTTTCTTTTCTAAGGACAGTCTCCTCATAATCACATTAAGGTAAAACTGGTATCTCAAATAGTAAAATTTTCTTCTCATGTTTCATTTCCAAGCTGCCAGATAATATAAGGGCTTTCATTCATTGAATACATACTACTTCAAGTCTCTTTTTCCCTTTAGTTTCACTTTCCTGCAACTGAGGAGATACATCTTGTGCTATCTACTTCCTCTATTTCCTCTGCTGTCTTTTTCAAATCCTTCCACATGAAGTAAAAGTGCTAGAAAACAAGGCTGCTATGGCCCACTAAAACTGAAATTTTAATTTGAATATTTCTTGTCTTTTGACCCATCTTTAATAAGTTTTAGATACTGTGTTCCTATTACCTAAATATATCCTCCTACTTATTCTCATCTTCATAATCTAGTAAAAATCCATTACCTTTATTGAGGATTAAATTATTATTAGACAACTATATTCAATTATATATACTTATGTAATTACTTCTTTTTTTCTGCAAATAAACAGTGAACTAGGTGCCCTAGTGCTAAACTGCCCCTTTTCCTTGTCTAGAGCAAGCACAGAGATGTGCCCCATACAGTATCCTTGAAATAGTAATAATTAATCTTATATATTCTTATATTTTCTTCCATTAAAGTCACTTTATTTTCTGCAGGGCCTCCCCTGGTGGCACAGGCAGCTGAGTGCAGCACTGTGAAGCTGTCCGCAGCCTCTACAGGGCAGGGTCAATCCCAGTCGGCCAGCAAAAATCCCACATGGCGCAGCAGACCTCTCCTGTCTCTCCCACTGCTCCCCTCAGCAGTGTATTTCAGTCAATCTGCCTGTTCTGTTTCCTGCTCTGTCTCTGTCTCAGGTGAATCCTCTCACCCTCAACCCGGTTCTTGTATGCATGAATAAATAAATTAAAATTTTAATTTTTTTAAAAAGTGACTTTTTAAAAAAAAAAGTCCCTTTATTTTCTGGAATGATAAAATTTCAAAAATGCGGGGGAGCCTATACTTCCAAAATACCAATAATGGTGAGCTAATGTTCCTTAAAAAGCATCATTTTAAAAATACAAATTTTTTGACGTGCTATGTTTTTAATAAAAGTTTGGCATTACTGCTTGTTGAATACTTATCTTCAAAACATTTATAACCCAAGAAATCACCAAGCCTGCACGAATCTCAAAATGGATCAAGTGTTGAAAGGAACTGATGATTCTGCTATAGTTCTAAATTTTATATGGTCATATTGGTTTTAGCTAACAAATAATATGTTTAATATAATGCATATAAAATACTCAAATTGGTAGAGCAAAAAGATTATGGACAAGTATCACTAAATTCATTGTAATCTTTGATGATTCATTAGATTCTTTAGGTCACATATCATTTAAGAACCTCAATTAACGTTGAAGACCCTCCATTTAGTGGAAACGATGGAGACATTAAAAGTTTATTCACCAAGATTTTTTAACATGTGGAAAACACACAGTTTGTTATATTAAACAAGTAGAATACCAATCTAAATATAATTTTCAAACATGTGAAGAGTTTGAATGCACACACAGAAAAACATGAGAGAAAACAGCCCATCTAGTAGTAGTCTTGGGCAAGAGAAATACAGTCAACAAAATAATTTTCAAGTTTACAGAAGAAAGGACTCAAGTATCAGGTAGCCTGGATTTGCAGCAGAGCATCTTAAAGCACATGGTGATAGGCCAGGGAGAATCTCTAAATTCTGTATTCCTTTCCTGATTTGACACTGTAGGACTCTCATAACAATGCTCTTACCTCATTAATATCATGCAGCTTTCTCTTCACTACACATTGCTAGAGTACATTTACCCACTGCTTTATTCTACTCTATTGTATTCTCCTGCACTATTGTAGATTCATGAAAAACAAGGTTAGATTGACCTTCAACAAAGGCTCCAATGAATGGGAGTTGTAGATGAGTCACTTATTGCTGATAAAGACTGTTTTAGCAGATAACAAAGGCTCCAAACTGAGCAGTGTAATCAAATTGAGCAATGAATTATCTGAAAGTTTTCAATCTGACAATAATCATGACAGAGCATAAAGGGTTAACGAGAAAGTATTTCAAGAGGAAATGGAAAGAGTATAAGTATTGGTCTTTTGCTTCAAACTTGATCTTGGTTATATGAGCTCAGCCTTGTCTGACATATAGAATAAGCTTATCATAAAGCAGGGATAACATTTTGAATATTCTGGTATATACTCTGTCACAATGACAGATACCACTGAACTACCCTACTATACTTATACTCCTTGACAGCTTTTCAACAAGTACTTCAGGATCAGATTGCAGAACCCACACGTCACACAAAGAAACTCAAGGTCGTAAAACCCCATTCTCATGTTCAGGTAGCATGATCTTTTTGCTAGCATTATTCCTATAGTCCAGTGTTCTCCAATATTTAGCACCTATCTGGATCACCTGGACAACTTATCAACACATAGCTTGCTGGACATTACCCTCAGAATTTTGATTCAGTAGCTCTAGAATTGCGCATTTTTAACAGGATGCCAAGTGAGTCTCATGCTGCTATTCCAGGGATCATATTTTCAGAAGCACTGCTGTAGACAGATCTTTGAAACCTGCTTCTTGGTTCAGTGACTACCTGACCTATGCATTACCTTGACTTGATTTTCCCTCCCTCCTCTTTTCCTTTCTTCCTGCCTTTTTTTTTTTTAAATTAGGAAGCTGTATTAATGCCACAAAGTTGAATAAAAAAAATTAGGATAGTAAAAATATTGCATATGATACCATAGTGATGGATATTTATCACTGTACATTTGTCCAACTCCATAGAATATACAACACAGATCATGATCTCTAAGTGAAGACAAATCACCATCACCTAAATCCAATGTAGACTTATCAGTTGCAACAAAAGTACTACTCTGGTGAAGGATGTTGACAAAGAAGGAGGCTATCTATATAGGAGGACAAGGAATATATAGAAAATCTCTGTACCTTCCTCTCAGTTTTTATATGAATTTAAACTGCTCTAAAATCTAGTCAAAGAAAAGATCCTTCTCATATTCAAAGAGCATATTTTCCTTACTAAATGTGCTGGAAAAAACAAACTAAGCAAATCTGTGAGATCAGTTCTTTAGCATTTAACTCAAATCCTCCTTCTCTAAAACTTAATTACAATAAGAAATGCTAAAGGGGCTTATGCAGAATCAAGAAGGGTCAAATGGTTAGGAGTTTGTGGGAAATTTTGGGTTAAGCAAAGTTAAATCGGCTTCTTTACTGGAGAACTTCCCAGAGTGTCAAACGAGATAATGTGCACTGGGACTCTCCAAATGGTAGCAGTATTTCTAATTTGCAGAACTTGTTTCATTATGGGAGCTTTTCTTGGTGGAACACTAGTGTTCTGAGAATACAATTTGTGAAATAGTATCATTTTCCCCAAAGACTCAGAAAACTGATTGCTTTAAGCTAGACAGGGACATTTTTCTTTTGAAATAAGATTTTATTAGACCTATTATCGAATCCAAATTCCCCAAAACCCACAGAAAAAAAAACCTGTGAAATACATTGTTCTTTTCCCTCTTTTGAACTGGTAGTTATTATTAGAACGCCTGCTAATAAGTTAATTTATTCTATAATTGATAGCTAAACCGGAGACTCACAAAAGACAAGTTTCAATTTTCAGACAGATCCAATTCTTAAATCAAATTTGTGAATTTCATAATTACTTCTATTTAAACCCACACATGTCTCTCTCATACTATACCCAAAGATCATTAAGCTATTAAGTTAAACACATTGGATATTTACTGAAAGGGTTAGAGATTGATAAGGATAACAGCTAGTAACCTTTTGAAACTATAATATATCAATTTTAAATAACAGAACATGGTTTAAATGTCATTTATACATTGAAATAAGCTGAAACACATAATCACCATCTCCATGTATCACCACTTAGCCTCATTTCTAATCCTCCAATGCAGACAAAGGTTACTAGGCTACAGTCCTTATTTTCTGTTCAATGATCGTTAAGTATTTAATTTTGAGGATTTCACTGATCTTTTAGACAAGAGCAAGCACAAATTGTTTTCTAAACAAAAGAGTAAAAACTGTATTTACAACTCCCTCTGTAAAGATTTCATCTTCCTTTGAATATATTTAACATTGACTGAAAGTGCAATACCAAGAAGCTCTACAATCTGTACATGGCAATGCATAAATACCACAAAACCTTCCATTTTTCTATGCATTATTTCATACATTCACTCATCCATTCAACCAGTATCATTCAGCTCCAATGATATGAAAGAGATGGTCTCAGATTAGAAAATAACCATAAAAAGAACAAGAAACACATAATGAAAAACATGTCACACGTCTATCTATGCATATATGTGTATATATACCTGTGTGTATACATACCTTTATGCATATTCATATACAAGTTTATACAGATATGTATGATTTTTCTAGCAAGATGGTTTTGACTTATAAGGAAATAACTCTAAAGCTGAAAGTTTCCATAAAAGAGAACACATCATTAACGAAGAGTCAACTTTTTCATAAGCACACAAAATTAACTCACATAAATAATTCTAGACATGGAGGGAAACTGCCCACTCTTTCAAAAAAATAAGAAAACCCAGTTTGGACTGCTTCAGGATGGCATGGTGGGGTGAAGAACGAAACAGTAATTTCTTTCCTGACAGTAATTTTTGGTTCTCAACTTCAGTTCTACTGATTAAAAGGAAGTTTTCTTCTGAATTCATTTCTCTTTTCAAGTAAGAAAATTCCACCCTTAACATCTTTCAATGATAATTTGAAGATGATGCAGAAAATAGAGATAACTGATCAGCACTCAAGAGAAAGGTTAGTATTCTGCCAAAGCAATTGACCTGCAAAGTAGAAGGTAAAAAATACCATTTAAATTCTGTCTAGGTGAATGACCTTGTTCAATGCAAAGGCATGAAGAAAGAGCCTAAAGAGACCAAGGGCCCCAGCGGTGTGTGCAGAATCACGACAGATTTGCAGCCAACAGGAAAGAGATGAAAGGCTCTAGGAATCAGGGAACTTCCAGTGTTTGGGGCTGATGACCCACAGCTAGGTACTCAAAAGTGTCAGCCAATACTGCTACTTCAAAAGGCAGATGCTGCTCCTAAAGTAAACTGGATATTTTCCTGAGACAGAAGAGCAAGGAAGATGTAGTTCAGAATAATCCTGACCTGATATGGATGTAAGCCATTTCCACAATTTTTATATTTGGGAATTTTAATACCTTCTTTTGCAGAAGTCTTAGAATTTTGCCATAGTTGAAAATGGCCACTTTTGTTTCTAAATCTAATTATCATCATAAATGGTGACTGCTTAAAATACTGGACCATCTTGTGAAAACCTGATATGTAATAGCAGGGAGTTGAAACCCTGCTGTTTAATTATAAAGGTTAAAAAAAAAATCAGAAATGAATGTTTTACAGGGAGCATTAGATATATCAACCTCTTCCCTTATAATGTAAGATACTAAGGCTGAAAACAATTAAGTTGTTTGCTAAAGGTCACAAATTGCAAATAAAAAAGTGAAAGCAGGGTCTTAACTGCCAACCCAAATCTCTTTTTTTCCACCTTAATATTGCAAATTAATAGAGTTTATAACTAGAATACCTGCCCAGATAATAGTGAACATGGAACTTGATAGATTTTTCTGCCTTTTGCAGGGAAGTGTAGGCTTTCTTGTTTTCCACTCACTAGGTATTAATTGATCTATAGGAACACAGTTGGACAAAACTCTAGCACATTATCTGCAAAGGAGAACACTGTATTCCTCCTTATATCATCAACATCTCATGCAGTGTCCTAGACATCGGTGTACTCAAAATAGATTTGTCTCAATTGAGCATTCAAGACATATAGGACAATCTGCTAAAATTTTTCTTCAAACTCCATAATATTTAAAAGCAATAATTCTAACGACACAGGAACTCAGTTACCATCTGGTTGTTTTGTCTGACAGGTGTTTTAGCATGTTCTGTTTTAAAAGGTAGTATTTTAAATATTTTCAAAATGGATCTTAAAATGGATCTTGACTGCCGAAAGGTCACAGAGTGCCTTGCTTATTGTGAGTTTATAAGCAAAGTTGGACTTTTAAACCTTTCTTTTTCCAAAGTAAACTTTATTTTTTTTTAGTAATTTCACTCATGTATATTTCAATTACTATAAATGAAGAGAGCAAGGAGAGGGTTTTTGCTCCTGGGCAGCGAAAAAAGTGTTCTGTCCAAGCCCAGGCCCTGCAAACTTTCCAGGAAAACCTCATTCGCCCAGTGAATACCAGGAAAGCAAAAACTATTAGATTCACTATATGGTGATTCCTCAAAACATTTTTAAAAATTTAGAAATTCCATATGATACCATGATCATCCTCCTGGATGTCTTCTAGAAGAATAAAAGCAAATATAATTCAAAGAGACATATTGGATCCCCATGTTCACCTGAGTTGAAAACAACACAAATGACCACTGACAGATGATTGGATAAAGATGTCAAATATATACATGATAGAATACCACCTAGTCATTAAAAATAATGAAATCCCACTTGTAACAACATAGATAGACTTAATATGCTCAGTGAAGAATTTAGATGTAGAAAGACAAAGTTTGAACAGCTGCTCTCATTTAAGTTAGAACTTACATGAGGGAAAGCTGGGAAAGTTTCTAAATTAATACCCCTGCAAATAAATATTCTTTAGCCACTCGTCTAATACTTTAGTAGGGATAAGAGAAAACAAG
Organism: Talpa occidentalis; assembly: GCF_014898055.3. Lineage (NCBI taxonomy): Eukaryota > Metazoa > Chordata > Mammalia > Eulipotyphla > Talpidae > Talpa > Talpa occidentalis. Next base: position 121,495,606 of record NW_023602073.1, on the reverse strand, counting down.
TTTTCAATTAGAGTGTTCAATTCTCCACCCAAATAAGGAAATTAACACATGTGCTAAATATATCAAAGCAAGTCACTCTATTTAGAATTAACTTCATTTCACAGGCATTTTCCATTCATCCAAATAGAACATGAGAAATTTCTCTCAAAAATGAAAAGTTAATTTACAAAGATAAGGTTGCAAAATATTTGTCAAAATATAGGCTGTCTGGCTTTCATTTGTAAACTCTAGGTATTTCAATCCATTTTTAAAATCTATTCTCAATATTGTGTTAAAAGTTAAAAAAATTAGAAAATACAATATATACTTTATTACTGCTAACTAGCCCAATACCATGCCCAATACCATATCGTCTATGGGCTTAAATTGCCAATTTCAGCTGCCTGTGGGCTTTCAGGTTTCAGAATCAGTGCAAAGACTGTAGTAGTATCACAGAATTTGCAGGGATGGACAGATAGCAAATGCACCCTTCAGAGATTGGTTTGTGGATTGGTTTTCCCCATTCTGTGTGAAGTGAGCACTGAAACCAATTTACTCTTCCCAAGTAACTTAAAGATGAGAATGAGGAAATACAAATTACCTGGCTTTATATTTTCTAATTAATGTAGAGATATTTTAGAGGCCTTGGCAGCCACCAACTGCCTACCCATAAGTTTCTTCAGATTCTGTTGCTCTTTGCTCTACAGTTTTAGGACCCATATGACTAGTCAAGATGGGTAATAATACTCTACCAAGTACCATCCTTGTGTTTCTGAACACGCATCTTACAAACTGTGTCTACAAATATGGTGGCCAACAAACAAGTAAGTAGTAACTCATCATGCTACTGAGCTCATGAGCAGGGGCACAAGACTAGGGGAAGCAGGAGTGATAAGGGAATTGTCTTTCTGTTTCATTTAACACACATTGGCCCACTCATTTTAATTAAGCCACAATTTGTAAGCAAGCTTTCCTTTCTAGCAGTAAGCCCAATGTAATCAAAACCAGTCCTTTCCATTATCACTGTGGGATTCCCAAATATCATTTAAATAGGAAAGCAAAGTAATGTAGTCATTTACGTCAGTGGTCTTAAGAATCGAAAGGTATCAAAAATATATTTTTTTTCAGTTTGTCTAAGTGAGGAAGGGCATGGATACCTTATTTATGTATATAATTCAACTAATAAAAACAAAAAGGGGCCAGTTTTCAGGAAAAAAAATAGTAATTAGAGGAATCATGTCAATGCTTCTATTGAATAGATTAAAAATTAACAGTTAAATTAAGTAAATTTTTAAAGTATTCTACTTCAAAGCTGTGACCTTTTCTTAATTTGAAAGATTGTGAAATTTCACATATTTATAAATTGTTTTCTTTCCCCGATTATTCATTCTGTGCCTAACTCCATGTTAATATTTCTTCCTTTATATTAAGAGTCAAACTTATTGCCTTATTGTCCAATGTAAATATTTTATAAATTAACTGTAAAATGAACAATTTATGTCACAGATATAGGATTTTTCAACCTCTGAATTTTAGTAAAATCTTTTTTCATTTTAACTCATTTGATACTAATCTATTTGAAATAATGTTTATGTTTGAAAGTAGGAAAGCAGTGCTAAAGTGTTGAATAACAAATCTAAAATGACAGTAGGGTAAAATTAACAAAATATAAATATTTGCATTTAGGTCAAGCAAAATTAGTTTGACCTTAAGTCAAACATTTACTAAATATTTACCAAGTTTGAAATTAAGGTAGAAATATCCTTTATTGTTCAGTTTATATGCCCATAAGGCATCAATGTCTTCATAACAGCATGAAATAATCTGCAGAAAATTATCACTGAAAGATTAGCCTTTTAATGAATTATATTGACGAGAGGTGCTACACATATGAATCAAAGGCTAAAGAAGGCACAATAGATATTGCATTAACAATAAAGTAGAGGATGTTCTTATAATAGCTCAATCAAAAATATATTAATGTGGGTCTCCCCAGTGGCGCAGCGGTTGAGCGCTGGGTTGCGAAGCTGCCCGCAGCCTCTGCAGCGCCGGTTCAATCCCCAGCTGCTCCCCGGCCACCGGAGGAGGGTCCCACATGGCGCGCAGACCTCTCCTGCCGCCCGCTGCTCCCCTCAGCAGTGTACTTTGGTCCTTCTGCCTGCTCTGCTCCCCGCTCTGGCTCTGGTGAATTCTCTCACCCTCCCTCACTTCTGACTGTACCCAGTGCTTGTATAAATAAATAAATAAATAAATCTTAAAAAAAAAACAAAAAAAAAAAAAATATATTAATGTGACTTCCTAAAATGTGACCTTGATAATGCACAATTATAAATTCTCCTCCCAATTTGTGAACTATACAAATGAATGAAATTACAAAATAACAAAGTGGGAATGGAGTCCATCAGTAGTAATTCAATACTGATAATAAAATTTTGAACACTAGAGTCAGGTCTTGTTCCATTCTGTCCCTCATTAATTTTATGACCTTGGATGAGAGATGCTTAATAATAGTGATGATAGCAACTAATAGTTTCTATGGTAATTATTACTTGCATTATATAACTTAATTTTTACTTTATAAAAGTAAATGCTCTTACATCTTCATTTTAGACAGAAGAACACTGAGATTAAAGATGTTAAGAACTTGTGACAGGTAACAGGGCTTCAATATTTTGAAACCAGGAAACTAGAGGGTACCATACGTAGTTGACCACTAATGCCGTATAGGAAATCCCAGAGTCTTTATTTGAAAATAATGACATCACAAAAGTCTGGAGTGGGGCCTCCCCGGTGGAGCAGCGGTTGAGTACCACGCTGCGAAGCTGTCCATAGCCTGTGCAGCGCGGGTTCGATTCCCTTCCGGCCAAGGAAAAACCCACATGGTGGGGCAGACCTCTCCTGCTTCGCCCGCTGCTCCCCTCAGCAGTGTCTTCAGTCCATCTGCCTGTTCTTCTCCCTGCTCTGTCTCTGGTGAATTCTCTCAACCTCCCGTGCTTCTGACCTGTACCCCAGCTCTTGAATAAATAAATAAATCTTAAAAAAAAAGGTCTAAAGAGCTTTCAATGATATCAAGCAAAGACAGAGTACAGAATTTCATACTTGGTAAATATTTATGCTAGTACAACAACAACAACAACTATCATTCGCATAAGTAATAATAAACCAGGGATCAAAAGCTGCAATAAATCAAAATGTCTACAAAATAAAATTATGCCTGAAAATTCTTGCAAAGAGGAAATCAAAGGAATACTCTAATACAAAAATGTGAGATGAGTCAAGTGATATACAGAAGAAAATCCTCAGCCTTAAATATTAAACAAATAAAAAGTAAAATAACTGTATATTCACCTTGGGAATTAAAAAATACAAAATGAACCTAAGAAAAGAAGAAGAAATATATAATAATGATAAAAGCACAGAGTAAGAAATTATAAAACCATAAAAAATCACATTCGTAGCATTAATGGAACTCATAAATAAAATATTAGCAAAAATGATCGTACAATATGTTAAAAGAATAAAGTGATCAGTGAGAATAATTTTAAACATTAAAGGTGATTTCCCATTAGGAAATTGGTTAATAAATGAAATCACTACTAGTTTACCCACCAGTTAAATTCTGATAAAATAAAAAAATCTGTTGCAATATAAGAATAAATGAATACTTAAGCCAGATAAGTACACACTTGTGCTCTAGTGTTTGTTGGAGAGGAGAGTAAGGCTGGGTATGTATATATGTGTATCTCAAAACAAGTCATTTTCATGCCTTATGAATAACAGAAGTTATTCATCCTAGTCAAACAAACAAAGTATAAAATGAATGGGGAAAACATTTATCATTTTGAGGTAGAAAGTATGGGTGAACATAAATGTAAAGTCTAAAAGAAAACCTACTTCTAAAGAGATGTCATTTCAGCAAAGGGCAGCTTTTACAATTATTTTATGAAAAGATGGCACTATCCTAAACAAAAGATAAGAATCACTCCTTGTATACAATTAAATGCCTAATTTCTAGAAGGTATTCAATATATTGAATGAATTAATTAAACATGAATGATTAAATATAAGCAAAAATAAAAACATTTGTAAATTCATGATATTACCACTCCATAATCTAAAATATAATAGGATTAATTTAAGAAAAATTCATCTAGTCCATATGGAAGATATGAAAGAATAACTAAATGAATACCTAAACTTTTATATATGTGTGTATATCTATACACACACACGTATCAATGCAAGAAACATTCCTAGTAATCAAATAGAAAATATTTTTTCTATAATATCAAAAACACTTGAATTCATTCTTGATACTTCAAATAGAAGAGATAGCTACTTGCTCTATCACATATTAAGTAATAGCTAAAATGATTTGCTTCTATGCTGCAATAAAACCCATGTAGTGACCTATGAGTTTTCTTTAGGCATGGTATTTCAAATTATTTATTTTCATTAGTACAAGTTAGCATTTTTTCACATTTTAAAAATAAGCATGCATCAATTAATACTTTGAAATATTTTTAACAGATATTTAAAATTTTATGAAGCAATAGCCCTTTTGCCTAAGAAACAGGATATAAGTGAGAGGAAAAGCTCCCTAAATTACCCATGACCATGAAAACTTGTTGGAAAGGAGAGTTTTAGTGAGAATTTATCAGAGTTGTCAGAGATTTCCTGTGGGAGGGAGACGCTGCTGGTTAAATACCCTTGATTATAAGTTCAACAACTTATAATATTGAACTGTTCTGTTAATTTGCTTTCTATGAAATTAGAAAATATCAATGTACACCCAGTCTTGAATAAAAATGTCAAGATAGTTTGTAGCTATCCATTAAATGAAATTTCTTGGGTGCATTTCATTAAAGTTATATGTCACAGAAATTACTTTTTAAATTTATTATCTGAGTCAGTTATGGGATCAGAACGATAAACTAAATTCATAGGAGGTGATATATGTGTGTGTCTGAGGAGAGGAAGAGGAGGAATAGGAAGGGCAGAAAAGTCATAATCAACATATTCTGGCCCAAATCAGAATTCTGTGTCAATCAATGGTTTCTTATATTTTATCTCAACTTGATTGTACAGAATATAAAGTTGTTATACAGGCCAATAGTTGGAAACAGCTCTTCTTGGACCTCTTATTGTCTTTTGAGAGTATGGAGGTTAAGTATCCTCATTAGTTCTAAGGGAAACTGTAGTCTATAAAGATCAACCACCAAGTAAAAATTAAACTTCTCACATCAGCTGAATTGTGGGTCATTTCACTAAATCACCCATTATATTTCAGCCTCCCCTGCATTAATGTGGAACTTGGAGTCAGCTTCATTGATTTTAAGATCATAAAGAGAAGGGATTTCTTAAAACCCCATTTGACTGTTCTCACTTATAGCAAGCACAACGATTCTTGTCTTTTCAGAAGATAGTCATTAAGATTGAGGACTCACCAGACAACTCAGAAAAATCATATCACCCTGACTTTTACAAAGTGTTCTATTTAAAAATACATATATTTGATACTGCTGCCCCTCTGCTTTCTGCTCAATCATAGACCTTCCATATATTGCAAACCTATGTTGAACACAAATGGTTCATACCAGTTGCTACCATCTTTTGTGCTATCATTCTGTTTAGACTTTTAAAATTGATTTTTGCTCCTATCACCCTTCAGAAACTGCCAGTCTTATTATAATCCCAGAAAATTAGAGAATTCCAAAGCCAGTTGGTTATTCTAATCTTTGGATAAATGTTACTATAAACGTAACACTCAAGAATCAACAAAGCCTCCAAGTGAGATCATGTGGGTTCTAAATCTGCCTCCAGATACTATTTGGTATAAGTAGGAAGTAATATTGTTTCAGTATGATTTCATTCTAAGATTAATGTGTTCCAATTTTTCTAGACGGAGACAGCTTTTAGGAAATCCCAACGTTATACAGTTTTTACTAGTCAATAACTACGGGGACTCAGAAAAAAAATGACATCTGGGAAATATCGTGAAGGCAAATTTCACTGGCTCTAATTCATGACATTTAAGGAAAGAAAGACTAGCAGTATAAAATCATCACTGGAATGATTAGTGTCTAATGTTTCCCATGTTAGATGCCATTAAAAGGAGTAAAAAATTAAGCCACCTTCTTTAGTTAATAGTACAAAATACCAAAAATTTCCAAATTTTATGAGTTTTGTGAATAGTCTTATCTCATTATGTATCTCTCCCTGCTGGTAATTTCTGTGTGACTTCCCTCCATTGTACTAGAAATTGGAGTTGCTGTATTGCCTTTTTGAAATGAGCCCTGACTCCCTATCCTCACAGTGTGGGCACCAGGTCCCTGCATGGCAGCGGAAGAAGCAATAACCAGCACAGGAGGTCCATAGGAAAGGAAGCACATTCTAGTTTGAAAGTACCAGACATAGGCTTGTCAATGCTAACCTGACTAGTGTTCTCTCAGGAATACTGAGCTGCAAGAATGAAGCTTTGATAATCCAAATGCACTTTGATAGAACATCAACTGAATTTAGCACCGAAAAGCAACATTTTTAAGGTTCTAAATTTTAGCTGGAGGCAGAGGGAATACCAGAAGGAAAATAAATGAAAGCTGCTTGCCACTTCAAAAGCTAATCTTTGTAATGCTTTCATTAGCAGTTTTAAAAAACCACATGCACACTTTTGAAGTAGGAAAGAAATGATTTTGATGCCTGATTGCTATGGGGTGTAGTTTAACTTCTCAGTCTTTCAAAAACAGGCAAGGTCAGGACATTCTTTTACTGCTATTGGGCTTGTAAAATATTTCATTTGTAAAGGAACCAAACCAGATATATAAGAGGGAGACTAACTGATACATTGTTCATTTAGTTTCTCAATAAAAGATAAATATATGTTATAGTCCGAGTGAAAGAGGAGACAAAAGGTTCTTCTTTTTAAAGAAAATATCCCCTAAGTCTAAAAGGGAACAAAAGCATGCTTTTCACTTTTAAACAAACACAGTGAACAATCATTTTGAACTACACTATATAGAAGTTGCAGTGAGAATGGCAACTAAAAGAATCTACAAACTTTATTAAACTTTAGCAAAGGGGGCGGGAAAAAAAAAAAAAAAAGTGAAAATGTTGTCAGCTGAGTCTAGGGAAAATATCTGTGTATCAAACTAAAATACCTAAGTCAAAGACCATACAAGTTTGTAAGCAATAAAACTGGTAATATTAACTTTATGTCCCCCACACCTATCATTTAAGAGATTTCTAAAGATCAGGCCTTGCAAGATAAAATGTGGGTCTTGTGGCTAGCAAATCGATAATAATATGGATATAGTATGTGGGCTGAGGTACAATAGAGAATTTCTAATTACACAGTATCCCCGTGAAATCAATCTTAAGGAAGAGACTGTATCCATTATTTATTCTTTTAATAGCAAATGAGTCAATGTTGCTTTCATTTTATCACAATGCCAAGGTTTTCAAAACACATTTCTAGCATCTTTGTTATTTTCCCTCCAGTATTATTATCAAATACCCCTGGTTGGCAAGCTCCGTGGGGACACTTAGCTCACCCTTTCTGCTATTGCAAGGGAAACCCACACATTATTCCCAACTCACAAGCAGCACTAAAATACAACGACAGTGTCTTGAATTTCTTGTCACAACGTTAAGATAAAAATGTCCTACTAGTACTTAAAATCGTGGCAGTGTTTGAATGGTGATGAAAAGGATGTGGGGGATTTGAAATAGACGTAGCATGAATCAATCACATAGTTGTAAATGATAAAAACACACTGGCTAGTAGGTTTTGTAACAGTCACTATGACTTAGACTAAGTCACAGATAAAGCAAAAGGGCATAGAGATAAAATTACTTGCTGCTGTGAAAGAGGAGCACAAATGTGAAGAAATAAGGACTGAGGGAATCTAGAGAAAAGTAATTGGGGATGATACCAAGGGGAGCTGAAACATGGCCCTGAATGCCAGGAAAAAATGAAGATAATACCTTTATTCTACAAGTAGTAAAGAGATATTGAAGATTTGCTTAGAGGGCTGAGGTAAATGGTATTTCTCAAGATAATTGGCTGTATCCACAAAACGTGCTACAATTTAACGTCGAGGCTTTCTTAGATCATGTGCAATGCTCTAAGACTGATAATTTAAGCATTTAACTATTTATGGTGAAATGACTGGCTTTATTTTGGGGAGATCAAGCATTAATTTATGAACAGCCATTTCATAGTCCTCTTCCACTTTCAGTTTTATTAGTTTCTTATAGAAAGACCCAATTTTGTTTACTTCCTTGCATTTCTATAGACTTGAATCACTATAAACATTTGTGATAAAGCACTATTAGCTGTCCATCTTCATATATTTGTGGTTACTAATGGGGTCAAATCATGTTATCAGGAAGCCAGTTTTTCTCAGAGAAAATGCACTGAATATAGATTCTCCCAGTCTCGTTCTAAATAGCAATAGTTAGCAAAGGGGGACATGAGCATGAAATTTGGCTGACTTTAACAAAAACCCTCAAACAACTATAAGAAAATTTAATCGGTAGATGATAATGTCTCTGTAACACTATTATCATAAATGGATGACTATCACATGCTGATAGTTATCAAAACACAAACTCCAAACTTTGTACAAAAGTATTTTTTCTGTTGAATTACAAGTATAATACTCCATATCTAGAGAAATATTTTCTTTACTACTATATCAAAAGACAGGTATAAGTAATTGAACTAGAAAATATGTTCTTCTCTATGTTAATTTTAGAAAATCCAGATCATTCCTTAGATGATCAAAAGTAGCAATGCTAACACCATTTTGCAAGAAAACTGTGCATTCAGCTGCATTATTCCTGTTTCCCTGACAACCTGCCGGCATTCATGACCCAACCAAATTCCCAACAGTGTTAGAGAACAGGCTTTTAATAATGCAAACCTCTTTCTTTCTTTTGATGGGATGATGTTCTTTTAGTGAGAATGGATCACCTATCAACAATCTGTTCATCAATTTTCCCTTCAATGTCCCAAATGTGATTTAACCTTTATTAACCAATTCTCAGATCATTTTTCCCTAGATGCTAGTTAGAAAGTACATTTATAACTGTGATACAATTGATGTCTAAGACTCTGAATAAGCAGCTACTTAAAATACAAAAAGTTGGCTTTCTTCTACCTACTCGTATATCACTATTTTAAATAATATCTTTTAAGTGTCATAACTAACATGAGAAGGGCAAAATAATCTTTACTGATACTTTCCAAGAGGCATTTGAAAACTTAACTGGTTTTTACATAATCATTCAAGTTATTTTAAGGCTTTAGTGTAACACATTTAACTCTACATAATAAAACACTAATTTCATGCTTTTTCAAAGCCTGAGAACCAGACAATATGCTACTACTGCAGACTTGTAAATGGCTAATGCATCAAGTAATTTTCAAATTTTTAAAAAACTTTTTATATTGCAAATCACTTGATGTTCTATTCTCTACATTTTGGGTTAAAAGAAAGAGAAACATCCTTGCTTTCCTTTGGCTCACATATTAAAGAGTCTATCAAGTCAGCAATAAGTAAATGGTTCGGTTTACTAAAACATGAAGGCTGGGTGTTGTTAATCAATGAAATTTTATTGATTTTTTTCTAGAGAACAAACAAACACATAAAGTATTATAAGAAATAGGGCAAACACACAGTACCTGAAAGGAAATATTGTATACTAGTGCTCTATTGCTTTCATTGTTTTTCAGATATGACAGGATGGTAAAGGAATACCTAAATGAAGTTATTAGAAAAAAACATAGCTAAAATGTTCTTTATTATTTTTAATTGGAAGAAATTCAATTAAATGTTAAAAGGGTAATTCCCCAACACAGAAATCCTGATTTTACATTTGATTTGTAGTTCCTACTGGTTTTTTTTTTTTAATTTTTTTTTTTAATAGAGGCATGTTTTATTTATTTATTTATTTGTTTGTTTGTTTTGTTTATACATGCACTGGGTACAGTCAGAAGCGCGGGAGGGTGAGAGAATTCACCAGAGCCAGAGCGGGGAGCAGAGCAGGCAGAAGGACCAAAGTACACTGCTGAGGGGAGCAGCGGGCGGCAGGAGAGGTCTGCACGCCATGTGGGACCCTCCTCCGGTGGCCGGGGAGCAGCTGGGGATCTAACTGGCGCTGCAGAGGCTGCGGGCAGCTTCGCAACCCAGCACTCAACCACTGTGCCACGGGGGAGGCCCCCTACTGGTTTTTAATGAATATTATATTATGATTGTGTTACCTATCTACCTACTTTCTCAAATAATAAAAGACAACAACAAACTGAAAAGTCTATAGAAAGTTCTAATATGCCATAGTTAGTCATCAATTTATTCCTAAAGATCTTTAAAAAGATGGGCTCAACACTCTAGAGACACATTAGTGAAGATCACAGTGGACAGATTATTTCCTGATCAGCTTTACTGAAACATTGATATCCAGTATAGTAATAGTGTTCATCTTAAATATTAGGCAATACATTTGTGCTTCAGCTTTCTTTGCTACTTTAAGCCCACCCATCTCATGATCCCTAAATATGGTACAGGTTTTTTTTTTTTTTTTAAATTTTATTTTTATATTCCCCATACAATTGCAACCCCCTTATTTTGACCCCAATCCCTCCCCTCCCCGGCCCCCACCCCCCATAGAGTGTCTCTGGTTCATAGTTTTTTGTTGATTTTTATTTTCACCCAGTCAAAAAATGGGCAGAAGAGCTAAAAAGAAACTTCTCTGAAGAGGAAATGCAAATGGCCAACAGGCATATGAAAAAATGTTCAATATCACTTATAATCAGGGAAATGCAAATCAAAACTACCATGAGATACCATCTTACACCAGTGAGAATGGCAAATATGGTACAGTTTTATCTTTTATTTTTGCTTGCTTCTAGAAAATAATTTTAAAAATGCTACTTCGTTTCATTCAGTTTTCTGCAGATCTATCAACACATACACTAGAAAACCAGTCGGTTCCTCTTGAGAAGTTAAGAGTCACCCATTAAGAAACAGCAGGGCCTCCCCTGGTGGCACAGAAGTTGAGTGCTGGGCTGCGAAGCTGCCTGCAGCCTCTGCAGCGCTGGTTGGATCCCCAGCCACTGGCGAGGGTCCCACATGGCGCGACAGATCTCTCCTGTCTCACCCGCTGCTCCCCTCAGCAGTGTATTTCATCAGTCTGCCTGTTCTGTTCCCCGCTCTGGCTCTGGCGAATTCTCTCACCCTCCCGCACTTCTGACTGTACCCAGTGCTTATATAAATAAATAAATTAATTTAAAAAAAAATAAGAAACAGCACAGGAATCAGTGTGGTTAATAAAATCACTACAAGGGAGCAGGAGACTTCATTTAGGGTGCTTGTAATGTTGACCTCCAGTGTATTTCAGTACAAAAATTAATTCAACATGCAATTCATTCCAGGTACTAAGTTGAACTCTGAGAAAACTGATATGTATATGATTATCCACTTCATAATGTCTGTCATGTTCTGTCCCTAAAGCAGGTTTTCACACTTAACAGAGTTACAGCTTAACTGACACCCCATCTTGGTTATATCAGATTCTAAAGTACATTTGCCATATTCAGACAAAATCATTTTTGTAAGTACCATAGACCATCCAAGGACTATATATATATATATATATATATATACACTATACACACACACACACATATACACACAGGCACATAAACACACACATATGCGTCTTGTAAGTCATCTCTGTTCTAATGTTTCTGCATTCAACTTTATGTAAACCAATGAGCAAAACTCAAGGGAGAATCAAAAACAGGTTTTGTAGAAACGGCTGAAGCCAACATTATCCTTTTATAACTATTAAAATAAGTGAATGGGGAGGTAGTAGAGGTTTTTAAGTAATCCCTGATTGCCTGTACATTTACTCAATCCTAATTTTTAAAGCTCACTTTTTTTTTTTATAGAGGCATGCTTTATTTATTTATTTGTTTGTTTTTGTTCATACAAGCACTGGGTACAGTCAGAAGCGCGGGAGGGTGAGAGAATTCACCAGAGCCAGAGCAGGGAGCAGAGCAGGCAGAAGGACTGAGGTACACTGCTGAGGGGAGCAGCGGGCGGCAGGAGAGGTCTGCGCGCCATGTGGGACCCTCCTCCGGTGGCCGGGGAGCAGCTGGGGATCGAACCGGCACCGCAGACGCCGCGGGCAGCTTCGCAACCCAGCACTCAACCGCTGCGCCACCGGGGAGGCCCCAAAAGCTCACTTCTTTTAACTAAATAAAAATTGACTTTGGTTTCATAAAGCTTAAAATATGGAAATATATTTAAAATCATCTAACTTAAGATTGGTACATAGCAGACACCAATAAATGTTTGCTGTGTATTATCTCAATATTTATCAGATCAACAACCATGAATAATATGCAGAAGTGTTGTTCATGTGTTTGTCTTTTCCAAATTGGTCTCACTTACTGTAGCCACATGGACACATTTGACTTAGGGGCACTCTTTAATTATCTTGAACACAAACAAACTGGTCAAGTTCTATTTCAGTCCTCGTTTGGAGATATATACTGAAATTGCCATCTTAAGTTAAATGTGAGTATGATGTAACTCACTGAATGCCAGAAAAGTGCGATGGAGATCCAGAAACTCGATTTTAGGATACTTGGAGACTTCAGTGAAAGTTTGATAGAGTAAATCATGTATATATAGAATCCTAAAAGATGTATGTTAGACAGTCCAAGAAAGGAGGGAAGGGTATTTATTCTACAGAGCACAAAAGGTAAAGACACAAAATGACACACCACAATTTGTCCAGATAGCACATCTCCCAGTGTCATTAGAGCATAAGATCCAAATACATAAGGTAAAAACTGGATCACAGAGGGCTATATTTCTATCAGAAGGACATTGATCTTTGTCCGAAATATATGAATTAGGAAGATGTGCAAAAATTCTGACTAGGTAAATGGCAGGGTTTGATTTTCATTTAAAATAGTTTTCTTTACCTGCAGTAAAGTATATAAGATTGATAATGCATTAAGTTGAGATTAGTTAGGAAGTTATAAACCTTGACTTAGGACAGTAATAACAAAAAAATGGAGACGGGGAACAGAAAGAAGAACTATTTAGAGTTCATTTGAAACTAAATGATCAGTTTAGTTTTAGGTGAAGGACATCATGTGAAAGAGAGATGGAAACTTTCTGGATCCTATAAACCAGGCTTGAGTAAATTACATTATCTTCCAAAAGGGAGAATACAGGAGGTATAAATGTTACATGTGAGTTTCCTGTGGGGTAGATGAGACGATATGGCCACAAGGAAATTTGATATACAAGATTAAATAAATAACAGAGAAAAGGCTAAGGTAGGAGATATTGACAGGTGTCAAACTATGCATAATAATTAAAACTGAGAGTAATAGAGGTAACATGGAGAGTGAGACACACAGTAGGTCAAGATTATCCCAAGGAAAACAACTCTTTGGGAGTAAGCAGCTCCTCAGTTGTCAGAGGACAGGCAGAAAGAGGAAGAGAAGAGACAGTAGGAGAGAGCTGGACAAGACAGTTAGAGGGATAATCGTAGCAGCAGGAAGATAACAGCTGAATGGCAGTGGGGCTCAGAATTACCTGAGACAAACCAGGCAGTTTTAATAGAGCAATGGACACAGAAGGTATACAATAGGCTGAGCAGTGAATATGAAGAAAGGAAGTTAGAACATCTAGTGTATAGCTAAGGATAAAAGAGGTTAAGAAACAGTAAAGTGCAAGGTGGGGTCAGGTTTGGCTTCATAATAGTATGAGAAAGCTTAACTTACCTATAGGAAAGGAATATGAAATAACCAGTGCTTGTGTAAGTGTGGGGAATGTGTATGTGTATGTGTATGTGTATGTGTGTGTGCGTGTGTGCGCAGGTGTTAAGACTGATCAGTAGTTCAGTGTGTATGTGTGTGTGTGTGTGTATGTGTGTGTGTGGGGGGGAGGAAGCAGTGATCAATGATCTTTGCCACTGCAAGGAGGAGAGAGGAGCATGGATGTCCCACATTTGCCATCCCGTAGAAGCTTGTTCCAAATGTCTAGGGTTAATCATAGATGAGATGTACATTAAACAAGCTAGTAAACATTTTTGCTTTCAGATTATGAAAAGAGAGGAGAATTGAAGAACAAGGTCATCTTGGTAAAGAGTGACTATGGGGCCTCCCTGGTGGCACAAGGGGTTAATTCGCAGCACTATGAAGCTATCTGCAGCCACCACAGCACTGCATGAGTTCGATCCCTGGCCAGCCAGGGAGCTAACCCACATGATGCAGCAGACCTCTCCTGTCTTGCCTGATACTTCCTTAGGATCCACCAAATTGGATATATTAGAGAAACAGAAATGGAAAACCCAAGACATTATATTCCTAATTAAGTGTCTGAAGCGATGGCTATGGAAAAAAAGGAGTCTACTGCCACTCATGAAGATAATTTATTCTTATTTTCTTTTCACTAACTTATTGCTTCTTATCTGTACTTTGCTGCTATGAACCTGGCAGGGATTCTTTATGCTATTGTGATATCACTGTTTCCTAGAGTTGTCAATTTATTGCGTTGGGACAAGAACAGATCTTCATGTATCACAGATTTGAATCTCTTACTGCATGTCCCTGTCAATCAAAACATAGTAGGATGCGTAAGCTGGTTACTGGAAAAATAATAATAGCCACACCAAATCCTTAATCTCGGCAACAAAGAATATGAATTCAAAGGGTAGGAATTCAAAGAGAAAATCAGGTATGTATTAGTGAGTTGGGAACAAAAGCCCCATCCAGAAATTGGCCTTGGTTAAAGCAAAGTTCATATCCTTTACTCTAGATATACTAAACATAGTTAAAAGACAATGCATCTTTAATACACACCATTTAGGAAAAAAATATATTATATACATGTATATAAACTAGCAATGAATTATTGTAATATATATGAATAATTTAATTAGGAAACATACTCTTAAAATGGCAGTCATGAATTTCCTTTTAATTTTCATAACTGACAACCATATGTAATATCACATAAACAAGTGGTCAACAAATGTTAATGTGTGCTTTATTTAAAATTGAGAAAGTTTAAAAATAAGTTGAGTGTCTATTAAATAAATCCATGTTATTTCATAGATATTTTTGTATTCCTTTTTTAAATATTTCATTCATTTTTCTCCTTCATTATTTTTAAAAACTATATTCTCTGGCATTGAAGCAGTTGTTTTTACTCTACATTTTAGCAGTAGGAGACACTTACATTCAGCAGGTGTGTTGTTCTACAGTTCACTCTTATTGCATTCTAATTCATTACATGCCCTCCTATAAATGCCACTCAGTGCTGCAAATAATTTTAATCAAATAATAATTTTCAATAATGCAAAATGTAAATGATCTAGATGTAGAAACATCTGGATATGTGTTTGTAGAAGCTTGTTCCAAATGTCTAGGACTAATCATAGATGAGATCAGCAAACTTTTTGAGGGCAAACCTGATAGGCTTAATTTAATATACATAACACATGATGTGCTTATCCCTTCTTGAATAAGGGCAACACAAACCAGTGACTGCAGTAAATGACATATCATGCTAAATATCAGAAAATTTGGAACTCTCTTCTTGTACCACATGTCATGTGGACACTTTGATTTCAAAATGTAATTCATCTCATGGACAAAGCACCACTATCCCATTTTTAGTGACTCTTTACATCCCAAAATTGCTGTATTTATTTTTTATCTGAAACATTTTAATAATTTACTATCAACTCCTTAGGATGTTATACTTTGTTCTATTGCATCTGTAAACTTCAGTCTCAGATGGCTTTTCTGCATCACCTTTGTTCTTTCCTTATCCTATCTGGTATCATACTGGTAAAGGGTGCTTCCAAACTCTAAAAGCCACATTTGTTAATTTTACTCAACCACCCCAACCCAAATCCTTCAACTAACAGTCTTTATACCATGAAGCCTTTCAGTTTCAAAAATGTGAATACACAGGTATCTTTGGGGACAACACTGTATATAATAGATATAACTCTTTTTGAGTTATATTTTTAGCAAAGGTAATGAGAAAAAGCAATGTAAAGTTCTTGTAAAGAAAAAATGTCTAGAATCTCAAATTCTTTTAAATATATTATTACTGGCAACACTGGCTTATATTAAATAGTGTAACAAGGATGTTAATAACATCAGTTAGCTAACATTTAGATGTATGTATTGATATGAAAATGAACAAAAGCTCATTTTCAAGAAAATTAAGGCACAGAGCAGGGAGATTTAGTACTGAAATGTGGAAGGGGATTACTAAGCAAAGGGAAGGCTTTGAAAGGTAAAAGAAAATGGGGAGTGTACCAACAAACGAGGAAAACTGTGAACTGAAGGAGTAGGAAAACATGAGCCAGTTGAGAAAAGAGAGTAGAGTATTATTTGGTGAGCAGCGTATCCCATGAATCTCCATGTGTGTATGCATTATATAAATATGCATATACATATCACACACATATCACATATTAGCACATCAGATAATACACAAATATACATGCATACATGAATATATATATATATATACTAAAAGATAAACTAAGGCATCTTAAAAGTTCTAGTTCAAGCAAAATTCAACTTTAGTTTGGCTTACCACAAATTAGGAGCACTCCACAAAATGGTGGCTAGAGAAGAACATTTACAGAGAAAGGGCAGAAGCAAAATAATAAATTATTGACTGATTGTAGCTTAAAACCCACCTGACTGTTTGTGATTGGCTTTCCTTGATTTTTACTTTCTTCACTTTGAGGCACTGACAGACTTAGATTTTGGTTTGCTTATATAAGCCACCACAGTATTAGAGCCACCTCAGTCTAATGGTTTAATTAACAAGATTGTATGCACACATTCCTTTTTAACTAAAAGTTTAGAACTTGAGGACACTTTTGCTGTGCTGGTGGTCAAATATGCCGCTAAAGGAGCAAAGCCCATATAGATGCAGCAGGTTTAATAAATAAAACTGTGTTTGTTTTCTTAGCAAACCCCTCCTGCTCTACAAACCAGCTCCCATGCTCCAATGAATTCATGCAAAGCACTCTCACTCTGAAGCCTGTGGGAGGGCAAGAGAAAGAAAGGATGGGCAAATTAGCTATAATTGGATCTTATTAACTTAGTCATTTAAATTGCTAATCTGTTTCCAAGTAGGCTCATTTGTAGATAACTCATCTTTAGCTGACTGAACGTGGCTTTTCTAACCTTTGCTTGTAATTGGAAAAGAATGAAATAAGTTGCCATTTATCCTCCTTTTATATCATTTCAAAATAAATAAATGGTCAAAAATGTGTGGACCCACTAGAATTGGAATTCAAGTTTTTATATACACTCAATTAAAAAGTGTGGTCAGGAAATGTTAGATTTTACATGTATTCAACTCACTTCCAACAAAATGTTATACAAACCTGGATAACATAATTAAGGACAGTAAAATAGAGGGAAGGTGAGGATTCCTGAATAAATTTCCCAGCAAAGGAATAAATGATCTATGTCTACATAACAAACCTATAAAGCAAAAACATTTTTAAATTGTTTTTTAAAAAAACCTTTATGGGGCCTCCCCATGACACAGCGGTTGAGTGCTAGGCTGCGAATCTGCCCGTCAGCCATCAGCCTCTGCAGCAGTCTGTAGCACGGGTTCGATCCCCGCGAGGGTCCCACGTGGCATGCAGATCTCTCCTGCCATGCTCGCTGCTCCCCTCAGCAGTCTGCCTGTTCTGCTCCCCACTCTGGCTCTGGTGAATTCTCTCACCCTCCTGCACTTCTAACTGTACCCAGTGCTTGCATAAATAAATAAATAAATAAATAAAGCTTTTTAAAAAATAAATAAAAAACCTTTATGTCATTTGAAATTCTATAAAAGTGTAAGCGTCTTTTTTCTGGGTAATTTTTACAAGAGAAAATTTCTAATGATTTGAGAAGACATTATTCATAGTATATGCTATTTAAACATTAAGAAATGTAAATACAAAGAATATCACACAATTTGAAATGACATAATATAATAATCCTTACTAGACTCTAAAACTATGAGAGAAAAGTTAACCTTTTAACTTTTTTATTTTAACTGATATAATGGTTTATAGCACTACAGATGAATTAGGGGTATAGATACATATATCTTCAGATTTATCTTTAATGATATGTCTTCACATGTCAAACTATCAGAATATACTATTCAAAAAATATTCAGTGAATGTATATTTTTGATTCATTAATTCACTCAATAGACAATATAAAAGATATCTCTATATTGGTTTTTATCCTTCTCCAAAAATTAAATATTGCCCTTAGAGAATAATATATACCAAATCTTTTCTTGAAATATATAGAAGTTGGGACAGGAAACTCAGATTTTATGGTATTTCTATTTTTGTCTATTTTGAAGATAAAAAAGCATAAGTTAGAACACCAGAATGCAGTGTCTCTGTCTCCAATTTTGAATAACTTACAGAGGGAGAAATGGTGCTGAGAATGGTTCCAATAAAAATGTCTCAAAATGTAAGAGGGTGGCACCCAGGAAAAGGAAGGGTTGCAGGTTCCCTGCCCCACCCAAGGGAGGATGGAGCTGAGCAGGGAGAAGAAGCTGGAGAGAAAACTGAAGAAGGAAGGACACAGGATGGAGACCAAGAAGGAGAACTGGAGGAGGCACGTGGAGCAGAGAGACATTCGAAGAAGCTTGCTTCTTGGTCCTAGACTGGTTGAAAGAGATGTGGGTGAGAGATCCGCGAAGAGGATAACGATGGCAGCTTTGACCTTGATTTTCATTTTGTTCTTTTCCTCCCAGACTTGTCTGGCTGTTTCTGACCCTTTTCTATGGGTCCCGAAGGTGTTTTAGACTGTGGCAGACTTTCGGGCCTTACTCTGGGCCAATCGCATATGGATGGCCATTTACCCATGAGGGGATTTGTAACTTTGGGTGCTTGATTTAGAAACCATATTCTTTGTCTTTTCTATATTGTTCACTAATTGCATTAAAGTTCCTTTCCATTAAAGGTCTTACATGTTTTGTCTTGATGAGGAGGATGGCAGAACCTATTTAGAGTGGGCAGGTTTGGGGGTTCTGGGATGCCTCTCTCCATGTCCTCTAACAAAAACTCTAATATTAATGATCAAATGTATTGATCATTAATTTTTTTATATATTTTTAAAGATTTCTTTCTTTCTTTCTTTATTTATTTATACAAACACAGAGTACAACCAGAAGCATGGGAGGGTGAGAGAATTCACCAGAGCCAGAGCAGGAAGCAGAGCAGGCAGAAGGACGAAGCACACTGCTGAGGGGAGCAGCAGGCAGCAGGAGAGGTCTGCGCGCCATGCAGGACCCTCCTCCAGAGGCCGGGGAGCAGCCAGGGATCGAACTGGCGCTGCAGAGGCTGCAGGCAGCTTCACAACTCAGCGCTCAAACACTGCGCCACCGGGGAGGCCCTTGATCATTAATTTTGATATCATTATGATATCCATTAATTTTTGGCAGGATGATAGAATGACCATGATAGAATGACCCATTTTCCAAGTGGACTTGGGAAATACACAAGCACAAAAAGTTACAGGACCTCAGGGAAAAGTCTCTGTGTCCTGCTGCCTACTCTGTTCAAATATTATGAAGAGGAATAGAGAGATCACTCAAAGTGATGATATTATTTCAGTATGAATTAAACAATAATTTAAAAAATGAATAAGAAATAAGATAACTATTTTCTATGACACTGAAAATTATTGTTTATTAATAAATATAGCTACTAATTATATTTTAGTAGCTTTCACTGAATGATATTTTTCAGCAGAATGTGATCCTAAGTGTAATATATTTAATAATTTAAAAAGTATCTTTCATCATAATGGAAAATAATGACTACCCCCAACCAGGGAGGAGGGTAGGGATAACTGATTTTTTATTTTGATTATACTGTTAGGGATAGCATACTCCTTTCTCTCACTGACTAGGGAGGTATAGCCAGGATCCTGCATTCCAAAATTCAGCTGACACCAACACCTAGTTTCAAGGATCAGTTAAAATCTGGCTGGTCTGGGAGGCCTGCATATACTTACCTTTTACATGTAGTTCACCACCACTACCCAGAAACCAAAGGAGGCAGGGAGTAGAGTTCAAATCAGGAGCAGTAATGAGAACAAGGTAAGCATAATTCAGAGGGCCCCACCCACTCTGTACCCACCCCGAAAAAAACAACATAAAAAACAAACTACTACTGTAGAGCCCAGGGTAGATCTCACACCTTCTGACACTGCCCACTGCCTTTTGCTGTGCCTGTGTTTTTTGCTCTCCAATAAACTCCATCACTTGCTTAATTAGTAGTACTCATGAAATTCTTATAAGAGAACAAGGATCCTCAACTCTTGCTGTCCCTCAATGATTTATTATATTTATTATAATTTCAAAAATTTATTATAATTTCAGATATTAGTTTCCCCAATCTGATGACAAAACTATAAAATTTCCACAAACTAAGATATATAGTTCCCACCAATGATACCCTTACCTTGAAATTGATCTAAAATCTTTTATCTTTTGAAAAATAATCCATGAATTTTACTGTTTGTACCGATAATCCTTTTTCCCACTCTACAAAAATG
This sequence comes from Talpa occidentalis, assembly GCF_014898055.3. Lineage (NCBI taxonomy): Eukaryota > Metazoa > Chordata > Mammalia > Eulipotyphla > Talpidae > Talpa > Talpa occidentalis. The sequence goes on along the minus strand of NW_023602073.1, from coordinate 121,474,989 downwards.
ATGACATTAAATACAAATGAGCAAGAACTGTTACTACTCAAGAAAATAAGCTTGTAAGGATTCATTTTAAAAATCTTAATTTATGTTTCTGAATCTAACAATTTAAATGAACTGCAAGATCAAACACCTTTAAAACAAGAAAGTTTCAGAGCCATATGATTCAAATGCCAAAAACATTTGAATTCATTTCAATATGCTTTCTTTCCACCCCCATAGGACAGAAGCAGGAAATTATGTTTTGAAAAAATCAAGACAATCTCACTTTAATATTTTAAGAGTAGCACATTAAAGTGGCATGTTAAGAAGAAAAATGCATGTCATTAATTGGTCACATTTCTTGGTGAGAAACTGTAAGTGGAGGTAAGTATGATGTTGTAACGGGCATGTTAACAATCTGGGGGTGTCATATAAGTTGAACACACACTGGACATTTGCAGCAGGGCAGACCTAGACTCAAATATGAGTTTCAAAGCATACTGTAGACAGGGTAATTAATTAAACTTTCTGAGATTTGGTTATTTATAGAATAGTAAATAGAAATAGAAAAACCAACATTGCACAGCTACTGTAAGGTGTGTAGGACAAAATGTATATGAAGAACCTAAAACCACCAAAACCCAAAGAGATGGTCAATAAATTGTCCCTACCATTGAGCAGAGATTGTTGCTATTGTTGGGAAGCTTCTGTGTGTACACTGAGGAAGCCTGTGCCCCAGGAAGTATCATCAGAGCACATGAAATTATTTGAGGGGAAAAAAGCTGAGCAAAGAAATTTTATTTCAAAGTCAATTTAAAAGTATAATTTCAGTTTCTTCAAAACTGATTAGCAGTGTGGACTGTGGCATGAATTCACATAGCAGTTCAATCTATTTTGAGCAGAAACTGAGCACTGCTTTCAAGGAAGCACATACTAAACTGCCAAGTTAATCAAGGTACACCAAGCATTGCATATAAATGCATTCTTTCTTAAATCTAGCAATTCAGCTTATATTGATGATTAACTAGTTTTTGATAGTAGAATTTCTTGAGACCTTAACAAATTTCCTCAAGTGTTCTATTTTTGAATATTATATTTTAAAGCCTACCCATGATGCATTGACCTTTCTTTAATAGTTCTAAAAGTATATTTGGTTGCTTCTATATATTTACCTTTGCCAAAAGAGGTCTGATAGTGGCAATTTATGCTCCATTTATCAAAAGGCAAGTAATATTCTCCTAATTGCTACCACATTTTTACTTAAAAATGTTTAATTAAAAAAATTCAAAATAAAATTTACAATAAAAAAACTGAAAACTAGTGTTTCACAGAATTTTTGAAATTAGCCATCTTTTTTCTAAAAATTGATCCCTAAATTCACACGTCAAAATTAAAAATATCCAGTTGGAGAAGAAAAAAAAACACAGATTTATAAACAGGTATGAGGAGATCACAGAAAGATACAAAATAAGGGTGCAAGAAGCCCTGCAAATTGTGTTCCAGGAGAGATGCCTGATTGAATCAATCCACATGTGAATCACTACAGATAGTATGACACCCACCAGTCCACTTAGGGGGATGATTAAAAGCATACCTGCACTGGGACTTTCTCAAGAGAAGAGTTCATAAATACTGACTCATATGAGATGCATGGCGTAAAAGGAACTGAACTTCTTGGAACTGATGTATCAAAGGAGGTGTTATCTTTACTAATGACCCAGTCACAGCTAATGATTTTATGGCTAACCAGAGGCCTGAGTAGTTATGCTAAACTTACAGAACAGCTTTCAGCACCTCATGGTGGTTTTTATTCTCAGCTGAACCATTTAAAATGTGTTTCTTTTAATGAACTATGAAATGATCCAATAAGATCCACTCAAGCATGAGACATGCTGTGTGACTTCATGGTGATGGGATTTAAAAAGTCAGAATTCAATTTGAAAATTCAAGGGAACGGGGTTACATCTTTAAAAAACGATGAAAACTATAAGAAATATTATAATTTGGGGAAGAAAAGAGAAGTTCACCATATCTCCTTTTAAGAGCAAAGACAGCTTCTGTAAAAAGATGATTTTGGCCAAATATAGGTTATGATCTTATCCCTAAACCACCTGCTGACAAAGGCAAGGTTATTACCATGGTTAGTTTATACCAATCAGAATTTACCATGAAGAAAATTAAAGTATCCCTTTTCCTGATCTTTCAAAAGTCAAATATGTTATGCACTCTCCAGGCAAGAAAATGGGAGAAATGATATTTGAGCATGTAGGCAGCATTCGACCCCTCATATTCTTCTAGTTGATGATCCATTAAATGTGAGTCATTTGGAGATGGCTGGTTAAAAGACAACCCAAGTTTGGGAGACTCAGTATATGATGATGCCACTAAGACTGAATTAGAAAACAAGGTAAAAGGAGGAAGATAATGATTTAGGTTTTGGACATGTTGACTACAAGGTGTATGGATGACATTCAGATGGTGTCCATCAGTCAGTTGCAAATAGAACTTGAAAGTTAAGAAAGGAAGTAGGGACAGCAAATGTAGGTTGGGGATTATATTATGATAGTTGAACATAAAAGGATGGAGGGATTCCCTCAGTAGTGAATAAATCAGAAAAGAAAGAGGACTTCATTTGGGTCACTAGAAAATATCAAGGGTGAATAGGTTGAGTAGAGAAAAAGACTCCATCAACTAATAAAAAGACTCCATCAACCTCTCCATGACCTGAGAAACAAAGGCAAATCAGAGAAGGAAGGAAGAGATGATCAGTAATGACCAGAGGGAAACCAAAACGTTGTGAATCAAAATAAAAATAACTCCTAAACTCTATGAAAAATATAGTGATGATCAGAGAGGTAAGGGAAGAAGGAGAGAAGGACAAAGGACTTGGACCTGATAGTGGGAGTGGCACTAGATCTCTGGGGGTGGGTGAGGTGAGGCTTATACAAACATGGAGATGAAGAGGTACCCCAAAATGTATCCCATTTTGAAGGTAAGTCAAATTTTATTTAAAAGAAAGTTTTTTAATCACAGCAAGGATAATTTTTTTTTAAAGATGTATTTATTTATGCATACAAGAACTCGGTGTAGGCCAGAGGTGCATGGGGGTGAGGATTCACCAGAGTTAGAGTGGCAAACATAACAGGCAGATCTACTGAAAGCAGTTTGTGGATTCAGCAAATAAGTAATCATTAAAGCAGTTGTCATACAGCCTTATGACATGACTAGTCCATGAATTAGAATATAAAAAGGTGGAGATAATGACAATGGATTACGCCTTAAAAATGTATTGGTAGAAGCAACAATAAAAATTACACAGTAAAGAAAGAAATTACCATCCTGAGTATTAAATACTATAAGACCAAAAAAAAGCAGGGGAATAAAATAACTACAATAGCACTATCCCAAACATTCCCCATGTTTTTAAGCACAATTGCTAGAACAGAAAGAATTATAATAAATGCAGCCACTACAGCAAGGACTCTACTAGCAAATTTACTGATCCCTTACATTCCAGTAACTACTCTAAATGCATGTGTAACTATACGAATACACACCCACACTTTAATCTTCAAATAGTGCCTATATAATATGTATTATATACCCCGTGTGTGTGTGTGTGTGTGTGTGTGTGTGTAAATGGGGGAATTGAACCAATGAAAAATTAGTCAACTTGCCCACAATAAGTGTATTTCGGTCCAAGTAACACTCTTAGTATAGTAAAATATGACTCTAAAGAACTGTGATGGTTCATAGGTATATTGGTGGTGGGAATTTTGCAGGGAATACACCTGAGATCATACAAGTGCACATTGTACAAAAATGAACAATAATGTAAAATATATATAAAGAATTGTTGTACAACCAACTTTCTCAAGTCTGTCACTGGGATCCTCTTTTAAATTTACAATCAAAGCATACAAAATGATGCTATGACCTACAACATAAACTAGAAAAAAAAAATCTGTAAAATTCACCAGGGCCATAGCACAAAATTACTGAGGTGTTGATTATCCAGTTACTATTACAAACTTTCCTTTCCTTTCACTGACCACCAGTACTGAAAGTAGGTTAGACCCTTGTCAGTTAAAAACTGCCCAGGGTTACTTTGATGTGTGCTCTGGGGAGAGTAAGGTCATCTTATAATTCCCTTTGATTCCTTCAATTCCTCAGACAACAACCTTTCAATTAGAAGTGGGAGTGGTCTACCCTGTTCAAAGGGAAATGCTTGTTTCTCACCAAAGAGACCTTACTTCCTTGAAATTTTAAAGGAACAGTTTGAAAGCTGAAGGAGACTAACTCAAAACCTCAGATATTCACATACAAGCAAGAGCACAGTATCATTTAGATGCCAATCTGGTTTCTCTGCTGCACTCTGACATTGGAATGAAGAAGAACTAGCATTAACAGAAGGTCAAGACTCTACCTTGAATGATGACAGAATTGATTTTGAAAAAATTTTGCATATTCAACCTATGGCAACGCATTAATATTGCCTGACTTTCTATATTCCTGTTAAATTAATTTTTGCTGATTAACCTCCATTATGATATTTCATAATTCTGTTATTTTAAAAATCAATTATTTATTATGGATATAATGGAACTGTTCTCAAAATATTTGATCTTAGAAATCCTTTAACAATTAAATAGAGGATCTAAGAATGTTTTATGTAATTATATAATCTGATGCTTGCCACATGAGAAATTAAAAAAAGAATTTAAATGTATTTTAAATAACAAAATTAAACAGTTATATTTTAAAATATATTTATTAAAATGTGTTCTAAATTTTTTAAGAGTTATATATTTAACTTTAAATTTCTTAAAGTGGTAGTCTTTAATGAAAAATGTCAGATTCTCATATTTGGTTCTCTATTCCACATGCCATTTTGGTTGAAGAATATGTAGAAAATATAGTTTCACACAGATATGCAGCCTAGAAAAAGGAAGATACATTCTTTGACATTACACCATAAGTTCGCAGCAGTTTAAAGTTAAGCTGCAATGTATCTGAAAGTATATATTTTCCATATATCTTGAAATGTAGCTGGTATATCCTGACTGGACCTTTTGCCCATGTATAATTTTGTAGTATCCTACACTGATAATTTGGAAACAATGTTTTACTGAATAATACAGATCTTAACAAACGTTGAGGTATTTTATTTAATAATATTTAAGTCAGAGCCATCAATATCATCATCCATTCAGTCAAAAACATCTTCAAGTGTGGTGAAGGTGTCATCTCCATAAAGATAGGTCCTTTTTCCAAAATCGAAACATTGAAAATGTAATTTTATCATTGGCAACAAATACAGTTATATGTCTTCCTTGAAGTGACAAATTCACTTTGTCCATTTTAAATAACATGCTGAAAATATTCAACTCTAAATAATTATATTTTTCAATTGTTTTTAAGTAAAAAAATGGTACCACATGGGAAAAAATATTAATTCAACTGATATCGCAATCACACAAGCTTTTACTCCAACAACACTCGTACATAAACATGCAGCAACAGCACTTTAAACTTGCTTCCCATTTGTCACACAGATTGAATTAACAAAAGTCATAATTTTTACTATTTCATCAAGGACTTTAAGTGTAACTTGCACTTGCTGTATACTTAATGTGAGCGCATAGTGATAAGAACACAATGATTAGCAGAGCGTGGTGTCACTGCCTTGATTCATGCTAGGCTGACTGTAACACCATTATTTTGTTTGCAGCATCAGTACAAATTTCAATAAAGTAAATAATGTGCCAGTCCCAGTAGGAAAGGAGTTTGATCTTTCTGACTTCCCTAGAGGTTCTCAGATCACACTCTGAGAAATACCACTAGATAATAACAAGTGAATGAATATACATTTATATAATACTACTGATATCATGATTCTGACCTTAAATTCTTTAGTATTGAGAAGGGATATGAAAGGCATACCATCCCCCTTTCAATTGTATATGCCCACTTGTTATTGGTTAAAACACATTAACTTTTAGCAAAGGAGAAGGAGGGGGGAGGGAGAGGGAAAAGGCAAGAGGGAAAGGTGGAGGGACATGGACACTGCTGGAAACCACTAAGTTCTGAAAGCCTGGTCAGCAGCCTGCATCACTTGGATACAAAAATGATGCTCCTAGTATATTTTCTATAACAAAAAAAAATATCTTTAGAATATGAATGCAGGGGCCTCCCTGGTGGTGCAGCGGTTGAGCGCTGGGCTATGAAGCAGCCCACAGCCTCTGCAGCACCAGTTCCATCCCCAGCCTCCTGGTGAGGGTCCCACAAGGCGAGGTCTGTCTCGCCCACTGCTCCCCTCAACAGTGTACTTCATCAGTCTGCCTGTTCTGTTCCCCGCTCTGGCTCTGGTGAATTCTCTCACCCTCCTGCACTTCTGACTGTACCCAGTGCCTGCATAAATAAATAAATAAATAAATAAATAAATAAATAAATAAATCTTTAAAAAAAAAAGAATAAGAATGCATGCACAGTGACTACACTTTACCAGATACTAATTTGTGTGGCAGGAGCACCTGGTCCTCTTAATTTGCTATCCCAGCATTATTTCTGTGCAGTTGTAAAGGGAATGGCACAGTCCTGGTAAGGTAAGTGATAAAGCAGACGTTTCGAGACTCAGAATCTTCCCTAGCATGCAATAATCAGCTCTGATAACCACTTACAACTTATGTTCATAAAACATAACTTCTCAATATCAATTGAAAATGTAAGACAGCTAAATGGCCATATAAATAAGGCAATTGAGTAGATGTCCTCCTCAAAATGACAGAGAGGGAGATGGTGACAGAGATAGACAGAGACAGATGAATTGATGACAGAGACAGGGTCACATGGACAGATGAAAAGAAGATAGGGACAGAGAAACTGATGACATCAGAGGAAGAGAGTGAATGTGAGGAAAGACACCTCAAATTAAACCAGAAAATGAAAAAAAAAGTCTTTGTATTTCATGTTAGCAACTGATCAGTGCAAATATGTAATGAAATTTTTAATTTTGGGCCTCCCTGGTGGCGCAAGGGGTTAAAGCACGGCACTATGAAGCAATCCGCAGCCTCGGGCAGCATGAGTTCGATCCCTGGCCAGCCAGGGAGCAACCCACATGGCAAGGCAGACATCTCCTGTCTCTTCCACTGCTCTCCTTAGCAGTGTATTTCTCTTCCCACTCTGTCTCTGGTGAATCCTCTCACCCCCCGCATCTCTGGCCTGCACCCCAACTCTTGTAAATCAATCTTTAAAAAGAATTTTTTTTTTTATTTTTAACATCAAATGAAGCCCAGTAGTCTATTTTATGTCTTTTCTTTTTAATTTTGACATAAGATTTTCTTCATATGCAGAAACAAACAAACAAAACACATCATAAAGCAAATGCCAAATTTCATGAGAGGTTTTTCACCTTTTCTCCTAAGGTAGCCACAGCAATATCCCCATGCATTAGCAGTTACAATTATTGGGCAGGCTCTCAAAGCATCCACCTATGGATCAACCATGCTATTGTTTACCTGGGTTGCATTAATGAGATAACTTGATCTGGCTGGTCAAGTGATAGCTTTAAAGTGTCTGTTGCCAAGACAGCCATTTATCAGGGTCACTTTCAGGCGGACAAACACAAGATTTAAAGCTTGACCCAATTTCTAGTTATTAAACAGCATCTTTAGAACCAAGAGGATCAGCATGAGTTTTCATAAACATACATCCAAGCAAGCAAACTTTACCATAGTTCCCGCTACTTCTAAATTGCTGACTTAAAGTTGGTCTTCTCTGCAGCCTCATAATGGGATTTGTTCTGATTCTCTGGCTGCACATATAGCATTTCCTCTTCTACCCAAAGCTCTGGGGCAGACTGAGTTCTTAGCACAACAATGCTTTTCACATTCACACATTCACACACTTACTAAATTAATGATTCTCAAATATCTTACAGAGAGATATACATTATATATTGAGTTCTGTTTTTATCAAAGAATGCACGACCTAAGATTATCTGGCTTCCTTTGAACATAAGTGTCTACATTCTGTTTGGTTTGTACAACAGTTCTCTTTAGTTGTTAAGAAAAAGGGAACTGGAGCTTGTAAACATACCCTTGGCTGGCAGGCAGCAGAATGCAGAGCAGAGGAAAGATGAGCACATGTAAGATGAAAGATTACATCCCCCTTTGACACCACTGAAAGCCTCTGACCAAGGCAGAGCCATTGGAAAGATCAAGTTTTGAAAAAAAGCAAAACCTGTATTCTTCATCCTTGCTGTACCCTTTGCCCCTGATCGACTCATGGGTCGTGGCTGGGTCAGCACGACCAGCAGGAGGTGTTGGACAGGGACTTTAAACAGGACATGGTCCTATATGCCATTGTCTCATTGTCCTTTGTTGAGTTGTCAGGTGCAAAACTCCCTTTCCATCTTTTATCTCCCTGTTCGTTTCTTTTATTTTTTACCTGTAATCCAAAACCCAAAGTTCCAGAGACATGAGGATATGGAGTTGGCAGAGGATAGTGAGGCTCTGTGGAAAGGACACTCACTAGTGCTCCCTCTCTAAGTTCCCTGTGCTCACGTAAAGAGATTCAAAGCACCGCTACAGAGATCCATCCTAGTCTTTTCAATCTGAAAAAAAGTTAATAATGATGAAAGACTCTAGGGCCTCCCCGGTGGCACAGCAGGTTGAGCGTGGCACTGTGAAGCTGTCCACAGCTTCTGCAGCACGGGTTCGATTCCCAGCAGCCAGGGAGATACCCACATGGCGCGGTAGACCTCTTTTGCCTTGCCTGCTGCTCCCCTCAGCAATGTCTTCAGTCTGTCTACCTGTTCAGCTCCCCACTATGTCTCTGGCAAATTCTCTCATCCTCCCATGCCTCTGGCCTGTACCCCAGTTTTTGTATAAATAAAAATAAATCTTAAAAAAAAAAGAAAGACTCTAGACTCATATTTCCTAGTTCAGCTTCTGACTAGTTCTATACTAACTGGGTGACTTTGGGAGTGCTCTCTATCAGGTGGAGAGGATTCAATGAGATAATATATTTAAAGTGCTTAGAAATAAATATCAGAGAAGAGATGGGGAGGAAAGAAAAGGCAGAGTGAAAAAAATAAGTGCATTCCAGCAAAACTGCTTTTAAATATAATTTTAAATAAATTTTACTGTGAATTTATTTTATGATATTCAGAGATGTAGTTTGTGCAAAAATAATCTATAGATACAATGTAAATACACTCAAAATCTAACTAAAAAACATAAAGTAACTGTGATAAAGTGGAAGTATTTATGAAGCTCCAACTAGCAGCTGTGCCAATAACAAAGTAGGAAAATAAAATACACACATTTTTTAATTTATTTTTAACAAGAACCAACCAAAATATGCTTCACAACAAACAAGATTTTTTAAAACATTAAAGTTTCATAAAACAATCCTTACACTTGCCAAATGTTTTATCCTAAGAGATCCTATTCTATTCTATTTTGATATTTTCTATAGTTTCACTTTTTAAAATATTGTTATGAGCAGTGAATTGATATCATGATCAAATAAACACAATTAAAAAATAGATTTAAATTGTGATGTATTTAATTAAGTTTAACCCACTTTCTCAGTGTAATTAGAATATGAAGTGAACTAAAAAGGAGTAAATTCAAGATATTAAACCTAATGTTTTCAAATATCATTATAAATTTCTAAAATGGAATATATAACAGATGTAAAAAAATCATATTTCTTGCTCATGATACTGCTTTCCTCCTGAAAATGTGTCTGGGAAATAATAGGTGTTGGATGCGAAGCAGTTGGTTAGACTGACCTGCCATCAACTTGGCAAACTCCCTCATGATTACATGACTGCAGGTCTAGAGCCCCACTAGTCTTCAGCCCCTCTGTTTCAAAAAAGACTGACAGGAGGCCCAACAGGAAGGCTGTTTAATCCTGCCTTCATATCAGTGCATCTGTCTCAGGAATCCTCAGTGCAAGTTGCTAGTCAGGTACCTGTGGGCCAAGCACAGCTGTCTGAACAAGGAGGAGCACAGTTAGGGAGGATTGCACAATGAATATTTATATATTCAAAGGACTTAATCTGAATATTGCTTTAATTATGCAGATTCATTAGTTGCAACCCTATAGTTGTGGGGTTAAAGGGTATAAAGTCCACTCATTTCTAAACAATGGAGACTACATACATGTATTAGAAGAATCTATCACTAATGGACAAATTATTTAGTTAATCACAGGAATTTTACTGACAGCATTCTGTTGAGAAACCTAGAATGACTTCTATTAGTTTCAACTATTTATACCCCTCTTCTTTTTATTATTTATTTTTTATTTTTCAAAGATTTATTTATTTATTTATTTATACAAGTACTGGGTACAGTCAGAAGTGTGGGAGGGTGAGAGAAATTTACCAGAGCCAGAGCAGGGAACAGAACAGACAGACTAACGAAATACACTGTTGAGGAGAGCAGTGGATGCAGCAGGAGAGGTCTGCGTACCATGTGGGACCCTCACCGGAGGCCGGGGATCGAACAGGCGATGCAGAGGCTGCGGGGAGCTTCACAGCCCAGCGCTCAACCGCTGCACCACCAGTGGAGGCCCTATTTATACCCCTCTTCTGCTAAAACACCTTTGTCCTGTCAGGGAAACCCAGTCCTACTCTTCTCAATGCATTTGGTTGAGATGACCTGACCCCACCTCTCCATTCCTATATTCAGGGATGTGCACCAGCCAAGTGGAACACTATACATCCCGCCATGCCTAATTAGAGAGGTAACCTCAAAGTTCTAGCTAGATTTATTAGAAAACTGTATTTTGGTGGGTATGGTACAGAGACTACAGTTGAAGGAAGAAATCCTATATTTCCAAAATACTAACAATGGTATTAAAGAATGGTATACAATAAATAATTATATTTTAAAAAAACTGTAATTGATTCGTAAGCACTAAAGTCTACTGGGAAATGGGAAAAAATGTAGAAAAAAGGGGAAAAATTTTTTTAAAAAAGGAAAAATTTGATGTCTAATGTTCTATGTAGCCATTTTAGTTCAGCAGGCTCTAATACTAAGGCTACCCTTCCATTCTTCAGTTTTGTGAACCTATGAAAAACCTTTTTGGGGCCTCCCCTGGTTGCGCAACGGTTGAGCGCTGGGCTGCGAAGCTGCCCGCAGCCTCTGCAGCACCGGTTCCATCCCCAGTCACCAGCGAGGGTCCCACATGGCGCTCAGACCTCTCCTGCTGCCCGCTGCTCCCCTCAGCAGTGTATTTCGTCAGTCTGCCTATTCTGCTCCCCACTCTGGCTCTGGTGAATTCTCTCACCCTCCCACGCTTCTGACTGTACCCAGTGCTTGTATAAATAAATAAATCTTTTAAAAAAAAGGCATTTTCGGGGCCTCCCCGGTGGCACAGCGGTTGAGCGCTGGGCTGTGAAGCCGCTCACAGCCTCTGCAGCGCGGGTTCGATCCCCGGCTGCCAGGTGAGGGTCCCACATGGTGCGCAGACCTCTCCTGCCGCCCGCTGCTCCCCTCAGCAGTGTACTTCGGTCCTTCTGCCTGCTCTGCTCCCCGCTCTGGTGAATTCTCTTGCCCTCCCGCGCCTCTGACTGTACCCAGTGCTTGTATAAATAAATAAATCTTTAAAAAAAATAAAATAAAAAAAGGCATTTTCAACAAGATTTGACTTGTGTTTTGACCACTGAAAACTGAAACAGCACAAACTAATGCATCCTTCCTGTATTCAGCTCCGTATAGTAGAATGGAATTCTAATTTGAACCAACAGCCCTTTCCCTGCATAATCTAGATTACAGCCACACTACAACTTTATCTCCCACAAGTGATGGCACCTTAACCCCAGTTTGCTCACCACTGCTTGAAAATGTATGAGGGTTGAACCCTTGCTCATGACTTGGTCTTCTCTGGAATTTGTTCCTGTGTAAATTCACTGCAGAAACTGCACCACATTTTTTGATTTGGGCGTTACATTTTCACTCTTCCATATATGCACATGTTCCTCTCATTCTCCACCACACCACTGTGTCAGGACCTTATCTACCTTCTTAAAATCTTCATCCTTCCCTCTTAGGAGCACCCTCAGAGTTTCCTTCTTAAGCACCGTGAGGCTTTTATGGTATACACACAGAAGTATTATTTCCAGTAAATTCTACAGGAACAGTATATAACAGCAGCATTTTGAATGGATGACTTTGTTGCACTGTAAGGATGTGTGAGCAGGGGAATGAAAATGAAGCAGAGGACTGTAGGAGTCCATCACAGGAATCCCGTGGAGACACGACAAAGGCCTGCCTGAAAGAGTGACAGCGGAGAAGAAAAGAAGGAAGCAGTACAAGAAAGGGCATTGGCAGGACTGGTAACAGATCGCCCAAGTGGTTGAGATCGCATAGTAAATACACAGCACCCAAAACCTGGTCTTTCAAATCTTGTCTCATTAGTAATCTGGTGAAGCCATTTCAGACTAGCAGAACTGAAACTCTCTCACATATGTTCATGGACACTAAAGTAGAAATTTCCCTTAGGGAAACAAATGATTACAGTTAGTAACAGAAATACATAGGACTACAATTTATTTTTGTCATGAAAGGGACTAAGCTATTTTTAAAGTAGGCATTTTGCCAGAATTTGTGCAAAATTAATAGATAAAAAGGGCAACGATATCTGAGACATAAATAAGGATATTCAATATTTCAATCCATTTTGATATAACATCAAATGACTATGACATTGCACATATATTTAAACATCATATGATATAATTATATACTACATATAGTTTAAACATGTGTTAGCTGGTTTCTAAAAAGATTTTATTTATAGTGGTATATGTTGGTGATATTTGCAAATACTTATAGTCCTCCCATACATTTTTCTAACAAAAAAACTATTAACAAAGGTGTATTTAGGGAAGAATTTATCTAAATTGAGTAAGAGGTAGAAATAGGTCCTTCTGTTTTCCATTCTATCATTAAGCTCACATTTGAAATAAATGGGCTGATAAATTACAGTTATTTCATTTCCTCTCCCCTTTTCTGCCTATCTTCCTGTTCTTCTCCTTCCTCCCTCTTGATTTTGAACTTCCCTTACCAAAATTTAATGCTGGTAAGCAGTTACTCAAGTAAGTTATTTTCTTTTTCACTAATACATGTATGTGTTGGGCTTTATTTCTCTGCACCAAAAATTAATCATACAACCATACACATTAGAATAAAAACTTGATCCCCAATGGTTCCTCACCCAAATAAATAGTACCTCCACTATACTATCCAGACAGCTACAACAGGCACCAAGGAGACTCGAGATAAACATAGCATTCAAATAATTTTTAAAGATATTAAAAGTTGTTCATGTTCTGAGAGAAATCATTCATCTAATAAAATTAGCGATTAAGACAGTAATCAGCAGATGTTATCACCTACTTCAGAATTAATCCAGTGTTTTAGTCCACATAAATTATGGGCCTGTACACAAAAATCCACACTTTCGCTCCTGTCAGTATTACAATCACCTTTCTCAATTTCCAGGCTTCTTTCTTTTTTTAATTTTTAAATTAAGTTTTTATATTGTTTTAAATCATTGTTCATTTTCATTTTTAAACAATATTTGCTTTCCCCCAGCCCCTCAGGTGTAGTCCCCATGGAGTTTCCTTCCCCAATGTACCTGTGCTGATGTGCCCGATCTCATCCAGGCTTGTTTCTACATCCATCTTTAATATCTGGAATTCTGGTTGAAGCCTGACAGTGATCACCTGCCTCATTGATCTCTAAGCATCTACACTGTTTCCCATTGCTGAGCTCTATTACCAGCTGGAATACCTGCTGCCTCATTTGAATCCCTTGTAATTTTCTTGCATTCTTAGGCTGTTGTGCCCTTTGTACTCTGTCTTACCTCTCTGTACTTGCAAAGTCAGCGAGCTGCAGCTGGGGACAGTTATCTTCTTCCAGCATCCCGATTCTAACACTTTGGCTCATTCCCACTCACTTCTCCCCACCTTCCCTGTCTTGGAGTGTACAAATTTCCATGTCCCTATTGCAAATTTCCATACCCCTATAACAAACTATAAAGCTTCTGCAGAGCATGAGAAAATATCATTAAATAAAAAGATATCCTACCAACTGGGAGAAAACATTTTTATATCCAACAAACGCTAACATCCAAGATCTACAAAAATTCATACAACTCAACTAAAAGAAGACCAAATCAAAAAATGAGCAGAAGAGTTAAATATCAAAAAAAGATATATAGATGGACAACAGGCACATGAAAAAAATGTCCTTCCACATCATTTATCATCAGGGAAATGAAAATCAAACTACAATGAGATAACACCTCAATCCCCTGAGAGTGTTCAAAATTAAAAAAAAAAAAAACACAATCAAAAAAAGAATAAATGGTGGCCTGGGTGTGGAAAAAAGGAACCCTGGTACACACTGTTGGTGGGAATGTAGACTGGTCCGGCCCTGATGGTAAATAATATGAAGGTTTCTCAAAATATTAAAAATAGACCCACTATGTGGTCTGACAATCTATTTCTTAGTGTTTAACCAAAGAATACAAAAACACAAATTTGAAGGAATATATACACTCCTACGTTCACTATAGGACTATTTATAATAGACAAGGCACAAAAACAGCCTGAGTGTCCCACAACAGATGAGTGTATAAGTGGTACATACACATGATGGAATGTTATTCAGCTATAAAAGATCACATGATAGAATACTATTCAGCTATAAAAAAAAAAAATATGAACCCTTGTCATAAACATGGATGGAACTGGAGGGAATTATGCCCAGTGAGCTAAGCCAAACAGAGAAAGACAATTACCAGATGAATTCTCTCTCATCTATGGAATATAAAGTAACAAAATTAAACAAACCCTAGAAATATCACTGCAGAATTGAAGCTACTAGAGGGAAGGAATGGAGCTGGTAACAAACTGGGGAGCGGGCCCAGTGATCTATGGTAAAGAGATAGAGGTGCTTTGGTGGTGGATGTGGTATGGCAGTAAGGAGGTGTGAACAATACAAATCAAAAAAGGAAAAAAAAAATCCAAGTTTTAATGTCCCTAGCAATAGGATACCTACTTAGTAAGATAGTTCCAGACACATTAAAAATGCCCAAAGAAAAGTATTTGAAATACTGCATTCCATCTGAAATTTCCAAACAAGTCTGGAATTACCAAAGACCAGAACATTATGTGGTAGGAAATGATGAATTATTAAAATGAAATTTGAGTTATTTAATGCTAATAATACACATTAGCATTATCTGTAAGCATATATAGTCATGGAAAGAATATATTAATTTAGAATATATGAGATAGTATAACATTATCATGAATGCCTTTTAGAAATGCTAACAGCTGTGTCTAAACTTGTGTCATCAATTAGTAAGTCTATGAAAATTTCATTCTCGTCTGTATCTACATTCTTGGTGTTACCACTTCTTGACATATGACTGACAATGAAATGAATACTTGTAGCTCATTTTGTTCTTTTAAATAATAAAACATTTTCACAAAGATGAGTTGAATTTTTCTGCTTTTGGTCAAGAGGGGATATGAGAATTATCATTGAAGAAATAAAAGGGACTGATCATGAATTCATTTTACCTCCTTGTCTAGCAAGGACACTCCGCATGGAGTCACTCATCCTTGTGTCTTTATAACACAGCAGAGCTTAAGTTGGCTCAGCATGCCAGCCAAGATGTGCTCAAAGCTTAGACACAGTGTGGGCAGTTCAAAGCTTGCCAAAGTCTATTTATAATCCAACCAAATACCCTTCTCATTCTCTGTGGATTTGCAAATTCAAATACAATATAGTAATGCAAGGGTTTTAAAGTCTCTCTCACTAAATTGTTCTCATGATTAGTCTTCTAATTTGCAATAAGCAGAAAAGGAGTCTAGTGATTTCTCTGGATGGAGCACAGGTAAATCAGAATGAGCAAGTACCCAGGCTAGGTTTTGAACTACCTTAAAAGCGAAAGTAAAGCAGTGGAGCTTGTACTCTAGGGCCAAAGCAGATCTAAGGAAGATTCATTTGGTTATTATATGCAAGGTGGATTCTGGTTAGAATAATACTCGAGACTTCTGAAGTGATTCAGGTAGAAAATTAAAGTATGAATTAGTTACATGGTAAGGAAAAAAAAAGGGGGGGTGGGGAAACAGAACTAAAAGCCAAACAAGAGATTTGGTTCCTTGTAATTTCCTCAATGATCTAGCATCCAGCACTGGGTTTTCTGTCTATTTAATTATTCACTTGGGTCTTACAGATATACTACTTCATATCCTTATTATCTTTTTCTTTTTTTTATGGCAGTTCCCTATCCCCAATCATATATGACAGTATTAGAATGTCCAGTAATATTCAGGCATCAATATACCTGGATCATCTAACTCACTAAAAGGGTGCCCCCAAAATATGTTTATAGTTGGAAGCAGAATTTAGAAAGAATGATAGGTGGAACTGGCTACTACTTTTATTAACATTTTTTATTGGAAGTCAAATACAAATATAAAAATATCACCTTTAGGGTCTCCCTCGTGGCACAAGGGGTTAAGATGCAATCTATGAAGCTATCTGCAACCTTTGCAGCACGAGTTCGAACCCCAGCCAGGGAGCAACCCACATGGTGCAGCAGACCTCTCCTGACTCACCTGCTGCTACCCTCAGTAGTTTATTTCAGTCAATCTGCCTGTTTTGTTCCCCACCCTGCCTCTGGTGAATCCTCTCACCACCCCACACCTCTGGCCTGTACCCCCCGCTTCTTGTATGCATAAGTAAATAAATCTTTAAAAAAAAAATCACCTTTAACTTGAACCTCTTTCAGGTCACAAACTTGTCTCTTTATTACTGTTGTTTGAGTACTCTAATGAAGTCCTGGGGTTTTTGTTGAATGAATAAACTGCATAAAATTGTACTCAATAATGATTATGATTCAATGTAGAAATACCTACATTATCATATTAACAAGTGGCAAATTATGTTTTTCCTTTGAGTAACTAAACTTTATTTGTAACGTACATTTATGCTTGCACATATAGTATAACCTATGTGCACATAAGGAAACACCTTATACATTCTATTTAGAAAGTAGTATAGCTACTGGCAGTAACTCATTTCTTTTAAAATCCACTTGATTTTTATGTGCATGACTCATTGTTCACCTTTCTAAGTTACAATTCCTTGAAATCTGTCAACTTAGCACCTAAATAAATTCTCTTTCACTTCCTCAGAACTGACACCCCTAGCCATATGTCTATATAAATTTATTTAGTTGGAACATTAGTGGAATATTTTTAGAAAATATATTTTTTTTTTTAAACAAAATGTCTAGGGCCTCCCTGGTGGCGCAAGGGGTTAAGCACTGCACTAAGAAGCAATCCGCAGCCTCTGCAGCATGAGTTCGACACCCAGCTGGCCAGGGAGAAACCCACATGGCGAGATAGACCTCTCCTGTCTTGCCTGCTGCTCCTCTCAGCAGTGTACTTTGATCTGTCTGCCTGTTCTGTTTCCCACTCTGTCTCTGGTGAATCCTCTCACTCCCTGCATCTCTGGTCTGTGCCCAGCTCTCGTATGCATCAATAAATAAATCTTTAAAAAAAAAGTCTGGGGCCTCCCCAGATGGCGCAGAGGTTGAGCGCTGGGTTGCGAAGCCACCCGCAGCCTCTGCAGCGCCGGTTCAATCCTCAGCTGCTCCCCGGCCACTGGAGGAGGGTCCCACATGGTGCGCAGACCTCTCCTGCCGCCCGCTGCACCCCTCAGCAGTGTATTTCGTCAGTCTGCCTGTTCTGCTCTCCGCTCTGGCTCCGGTGAATTCTCTCACCCGCCCGCGCTTCTGACTGTACCCAGTGCTTGTATAAATAAATAAATAAATCTTAAAAAAAAAAAAGTCTATAAGTAAAAGGCAGAGTATAGATTCTGCTACATAGGGAGACTTTTTTTAAAGATGGTATGTTACTTTGTCTTGTCTGTTATTGTTAAAATTATTTATGTGAAATTGAGGAATTGAGCTAATTGTACTAAAATTCTGGAAAACAGCATTATTCATATAATTGACTGTACTCAGATCTACTACAAAATTTCTCATCTCTTTTTTTACTTCATCTATATAGACATATAGTTTCAGTCAGTCACAGCTTTCAGGCTTGAACAGTTCTTTAATTAGACCATTTTTCAATCTAATACTCAAAAATGATTTCCCTTAAGTGAAGGGGGAAAAATAAAAATGTTATTCTAAAAGCAACAACAACAACAACAAAATGTAGTGGAAGTTTCTCAGCATAATTAGATGGCATCTCCAACCTGATCTACTTTATGACATGTCAATACTAATAAAACAAAGTCACATTACATTTTAATATTGTGTTATCTGTTACATGCCAGACTCCCCTCAGCAGTGTTTTTAACACAGTCTGCCTATTCTGCTCCCCACTCTGTCTCTGGTGACTCCCCTCACCCCCACACCTCTGGCCTGTACCCCAGTTCTTGTACGAATAAAAATAAAAAAAAATATGACACATCACCTAATGAGAATAACGTGCTCACTATTAAGCTATAAATTCTACAAAGTATGATTTTTAAGAATCCAGATTCTAGACATACAGAAGTGGAAAATAGTACTCACAGAGTTAAAATAAAATTGGGAAGAAGTGACAAAATTGTTTTCTTTCTACATCTGGCTTCATAAAATTTAAATTGTTGCCCACACTAAAATACAAAATATTTATGAAGAACAGTGTTAGTTCCAAATTTCTGGGATAATTTTTTACTTTTTATCTTTACTCCTGAGGTTTCTGTTACAGTTAAATGCAAATTGATGAATTGCAAGGTAAATATAAGGCAAATATTCTATAGTGGAACTTCCAATTATTTTCACTTTTGTCTCATTTGCATTTGTAAAAAAGCAAGTTCCAAGCACCATAATTTGTCTGTGGACTTTTTGCCTTAATTAATAAATTAGAAGTATGCGTGGCAAGATTTGAAATTCCTAGTCTCTTAAGGATAGAGAAGTTATCCCTCCTGATAGCCTTTCCTGTCACTTTGATGTTGCAAAGTGGTTTTTTGGAACAGGATGTGATATTAAGGAGATAAGGATCATTGCTTGGATTCTTTATTAACTAGGGTCCTAAAAAAAAAAAAAAAACAGTATCTTAATATGGCAATCTACAAAGAATACTTACCTGCAGTATACCATGAAATTTAGACAAATTTAGAATTAAAGAGATGTTATAATAAAATGAGTATGTAAAACACTAGTGCAATTCTCTCCCAGCATTTAAATATAGTGAGACAGAGATACAGAGGCAGAAATTCCAAACACCATACCAGGGGAAGCTTACATAATCCCACAATTCTCCCTCTGATACACTAATCAAAGAGATACTGTTTCTTACCTCTCATTCTCCACAGGTAATGTTTTTGTCTGTCAGAAATAGGCCTCTGGAAGAAATACTTAAGCTTTACCTTAAAGCTAGTAACACTCGACAAAATAAAAATACCTTATTTCCACAACCCTTAGTTGACTGTATTTTTCACATTTTAACACTGTTGAAATTGGGATGGAATCTTATAAAAAGTTACATAGTGTTTCCTTTCTGAGTGGTATATTGAACATAATGCATCTTTGAATTAACGACATCTTTAAAAGGATGAAATATAATTGCACTCCACTTACAAGTATTCCTGATATGTTAGCAATAAACATAAGATAGTAGGCCAAATGAAATCCCTGTGGATTTCCCTCTACATAAAGACACAGCAGAACAGTTTCTTTGCCCATATGTCAGGCTGATCTTAGCCAGGTTGACCTTTCTGGTGTACCTGCACAAACAGGTAGCTTTATCTCCTATAACAGCCCCTTAGAATATAAATGCCAGGATCTCATTTTCATAAATAATGCAGACACTAGGGCTATTTTACCTTATTGCTCATTCTCCTTTCTCCAAAGTGTATAGCTTATACCCAAATGATGTAACCTTACCATTTGCATTAATTCATGGATTTAAAACCAACCCTCTACAATTTCCCTGGGGTAGTTTAGTTTCATTTGTATGCATGTAAATATACTGAGACTGACATAAAAATTAATGAACTATTTACTTTAAGAGTCTATGCATAGCTCCAACAAAAGCAATCAAATACTTCAGTTTATTAAAATAAAATTAAAGTGATAAAGTTTTAAATAATGGAGACAGTATCAAAATCAGTGATAAATAAGCAAATTTGAAAAGAAATAATTGCTGAGCATTTATTTCATCTTTTTGATACCATAATTCCCCACCCCAATCCTATCAAAGTATAGTTTGTTTCTGGTACTAACAAGGAGTTTAAAAAGCAATCCAATGTTAACTCAAATCAACCAAGAATATCACTAGATCAAAGGATCTAGGGATTAGATCAGGAACCACCAAACTTTTAAAACCTGCTTTTTGAACTGTTGTGTACTATTCGTGGGACTATAAACAGGTTTTATCCCTATGGAAACAGTATGGAGGTTTCTCAAAGTAAAAAGTATAGCTCTACCACCTGATCCAGCCATCCTACTAGTAGGTATCTACCTGAATGATGAAAAAAAAAAAAAAAAAAAAAACACTAAATTCAAAGGAGGAACACTTTCACTCCCTTGTCATTGTAGGGCTCTTTTACAACAGCCAAATGAAACAATCTAAATGCCTAAGGATAGATGAGTAGATGAAAAAAGGTATGGTATATATATAAACACGATGGAATAATACTCAGCTATAAAAACTGAAAGATGAAATCTTGCCATTTACAACAATACATATAAAACTAAAAGGGGCTATACGGGAAACAAATGAGAAGGAGAAAGACAAATACCAGCTGGTTTCACCTATTTGTGGAATATAGAGAAACAAAACAAATGTACAAACAGAGCTAAACCAAAACAAACCCTAGAAGTCTAATGGTATGACTGAGGCTACCAGATGGGCAGGGAGGAGGGAAAAATGAGGTCAAGGGGTATCACTGATTGTGGGGAAGAATGATGAGTACTTTGGTATGGTGTGGAGACACATCTGAAAACCTGTGAACCTATACCCCTAAATCATATACAGTGTTGTAAACAAATGTAACCTCAATAAAATAAAATACAATTAAGATTAATTAAAACTGCCTTTAGTAACAATCTTTATTGTCATTTTTATAGCCCTATTTTAAATGCCTCTAGTACAAACACTTTTATATGTCTTATACATTTTAACTATAAATTCCTCAATGACAACAACTGTCTAACATGATTGTCTTTTTAATATACTTGGACCTTTCAATAGACATCACTACCAACACCTGTAAGATTAATCTTCAATGTGCTGATCTTACCCTTGTTAACTGTGTGGAACTTTCCACTTCACTCCCTCAATGAAGCTTTAATTCCAACCCATTTTTATTTTGCTGGATGCTGATCTTTTTTTTTTTTTTACATTTTTTAATTTATATATATTTTACATCATTGTTCACTTGCTGATCTTATCACATATGTCTTAGATTTAGGGCTAGATTTGCCCTTAATTTTGAAGTTAAGAGGTTTGTTTTTCATATTGTTCATAGCCTAACTTTCCCCAATGTTAATTGCGTTAGAGAACTAAATGAGCAAGAGCTAAGAGTTTCCACTGCAAAAAAGATACATTTTTATTGTTTAATTTAACAGCCTTCATATATATGCTTATTAATCTTTAACATGGTGCAAAAAGTTTTCCAATAAGAATATATAGGGGCCTCCCCTAGTGGCACAGCAGTTGAGCGCTGGGCTGCGAAGCTGCCTGCAGCCCCTAAAGCGCCAATTCAATCCCCGACCCCCAGTGAGGGTCGCATATGGCACGACAGACCTCTCCTGCCATACCCACTGCTCCCCTCAGCAGTGTATTTCGTCAG
The DNA here is from genome assembly GCF_014898055.3 of Talpa occidentalis. Classification (NCBI taxonomy): domain Eukaryota; kingdom Metazoa; phylum Chordata; class Mammalia; order Eulipotyphla; family Talpidae; genus Talpa; species Talpa occidentalis. Next base: position 121,453,123 of record NW_023602073.1, on the reverse strand, counting down.
TCTGCCTATTCTGTTCCCCGCTCTGGTGAATTCTCTCACCTTCCTGCACTTCTGACTGTACCCAGGCTTGTATAAATAAATAAATAAATCTTAAAAAAAAAAATACATATATATATATATAGACATCTATCCTTCCCTTGGGGGATTTCTTCTAAATAAAAGGAGAATGGAGCTGACTGAAAAATTCAATATTAAATATCTCTTTGTACCAATGAATTATTTTATTGATAGGTTATCCCCCATCTACCACTTCTTTCTTTGCTATCAAAGAACAAATCTCAAATCAAAATGAGGTATTTAAGGATTGAAACTGACACTAATTAAAACAGAATGGACTTTGTCAAAATATAAATTGCAAAGGAAAATAATTTTAACTGAACTGTGGCCTGGACTGAAAGATTAGGAAATCTAAATAGAACGGAAAAACCTAGAGAGGCCAAAAAGCAAATTATATTTTGGCAAAGGGTAGTAGACTCCAGCTAGTGATACAACCTGGTTCACAGATAGAAAAATTTAAAAACACCCAAAATATCTACTTTGCAAAATCCTTTCTTATTCCATATAAGATCATTCACTGCTTCAAAGTAATTGCTAAGTGATGCTGGATAGGACCATTATAAACTGGCACTGAGCCAAGACAGTTGGCCATGCCTATTACCTGGAGGCCACTTGAACGTTACAAGAACAGCAGACCTGATGTTTCTCGATTCCTACCACATGGTACAGTCATAAACGGGTAGCAATGAATTTAGATGAAACACGTTTTATAGGCTAGCTCCATTTGGCCATGTTTATAAAGAAGAGTCACAGGAATACTGCATGAGAAAATATTTGAAAAAGCAGTATTCAATACATGTTATCTATTAAGCTAAAGATGTTTATTACAATCTCTTCAGCCCAAAAGAAACAGTTCATTCAAATATCTTAATATGTCTGTCTTATATATTAGATTTACTAATACAACTGACAAAATGCTTGTTGCATACTGAAAGTTGCTGTGCATCAGATATTCCTAGATCAATTACATCAATTTTCCAATATGCTTTTAAGAAAGGAAAACATAGTGTAGAGCAAAATACAAGTTTACCTTTCTAAATGACTTTCAAATAACAGTATCAAAATGTGCTCAAAACTTAAAATGCAGTTTAAATTTTAAAAGTTTCAACTGCATTTTACAATTGCAATCCAGTAAAATTAACAACCTAAGAAGTCTAATACTGAAATGAAGTTCAAAGGGCCGCTCAGAGAATAATAAATACCCTTCTTTAAAGAAGAAACAGTTTCAAAGATTTACCAAGATATACATCCTTAGAAGTGTTTCTCACATATGTTAATTTCAAATAATGAAGGAGCTTAGATTTAATGAGGAACAATCCACAATCTATAATATCAATAAGATTAAAGCATTTTTAGGACATCTCAGACATAAACAAGGGAAAGGCATTCATCACTGAAATATGGGGAAAAAAAGATATTTAAGACTTTGTTTACTAGTTAATCTGAACTTCTTTGCACATTAATATTAACATGAAATATAACTCTGTCAGCTAATTTTCAATACCCAACTACCAAGGAAACCATTCTCTTATGGAAAATAACCTAATCATTTAAGAATACATGGGACTGGGACAATATTTGAAATATTTTGAGAATAGCAGACATCACTAAATATTAATGAGAAGTTTCTGAGGGTATTTGTTTAATCCCTTTCAATAAAAAAATTACAAATCAATACAGGTAAGAAAGGAAGATGGATTAAAACAGCTACATATTTAATGAAAGGTATACACACACACACACACACACACACACACGCTATTGTTTTCCTTTCTTATATGCCCTTCTATTGTTTCAAATATTGTCAAGATTATGGCTTCCAGATTTTATATCTAGACCTTACTGATTCATGAAGTCTATAATTAAATTAAAACATTCCCATTTATCAGGATTGCGAACTAATTTGTTAAAAAATAAATTCATTAGATTATGTTTGGTACTTGATGCCAATCATAAATTTTATTTGCTCTGTTGCATAATAATGACAGAGATATAATGTGTGCTCAGTCAACTGGTGGTACTGGACATTGCATTTATTTTTAACAACCTAACTATGGAGTATTTAGTAACTATTAAAGCACCTAGCCATGAAAAGTCTCGAGAGACATATAAATGTAATCTGTCAATTTACAAAATAGTGATGTTTTAATGTCTTTACTTTTTTGCACATCCATATGATGGAGCTAAAGCTAACTACACCAAAAAAAAATGGGGGGGGGAATTCATCTGACTACTCATTCATATATGATTACATTTAAATTTTATAATCTTTATTTTTTTTTTTTATATTATTTTTTTTTTAAGATTTATTTATTTATTTATACAAGCACTGGGTACAGTCAGAAGCACGGGAGGGTGAGAGAATTCACCAGAGCCAGAGTGGGGAGCAGAGCAGGCAGAAGGACCGAAGTACACTGCTGAGGGGAGCAGCGGGCGGCAGGAGAGGTCTGCGCGCCATGCGGGACCCTCCTCCGGTGGCCGGGGAGCAGCCGGGGATTGAACCGGCGCTGCAGAGGCTGCGGGCAGCTTCGCAACCCAGCGCTCAACCGCTGCGCCACCGGGGAGGCCCAAATTTTATAATCTTTAAAATAGTAAGTTCACCATTAAATGACTAGTGGAAGGGGGTGAAAAAGAATTACTGTTTTTGGATCAACTACACTTACTAGAGAATTGATATCTTATATAAATTTTTCTACTTAATACCTCAGGAAATCCCACAGGGAGACAAGAATTATTAACTCTATTCTTACCAGGAAATTTAGAGCACCAAGTACAATTACAGAAAAGAAATTGTCTATTTTTTTTTTAAAGATTTATTTTTATTTATTTATTTATTTATTTATTTTAGTTATTTATACAAGCACTGGGTACAGTCAGAAGCGCGGGAGGGTGAGAGAATTCACCAGAACCAGAGCGGGGAGCACAGCAGGCAGAAGGACCGAAGGACACTGCTGAGGGGAGCAGCGGGTGGCAGGAGAGGTCTGTGCGCCATGTGGGACCCTCCTCCGGTGGCCGGGGAGCAGCCAGGGATCGAACCAGTGCTGCAGAGGCTGCGGGCAGCTTCGCAACCCAGCGTTCAACTGCTGCGCCACGGGGGAGGCCTGAAATTGTCTATTTTTAAGGGCCAGGTTCTCCGTTACTTTCCCATTTCCAAATATTTTACATGGAGTTTCCCAGTCACCTTTGTTAAACTGAATGGCTCCTCCTCAGTCTTGCTATTTATGACGCCTCTCAGACATGTTATTTGTTAAAATGTGTTGAATTCATCTCTTTGATCCTTGAAAACAGAATTTTTGTCTTTGGCTTCCTAGATTTGCCAAGAGTGCCTGGAATATGATACACATTCACCAAAAACAAAACTAACCAAACTCCCTTCACCATTTTATTATTATTATTATTATTATTATTATTAAATTTATTTTCTTAAATCATTGTTCATTTTGTACAGTATATGATTTCTTCCCTCAGGTGCAGACCCCATAGCTCTCCACCACCACCGTACCCATGATCCATCACCATAATCCCTTCTACTCTTCCTGCCTCTTCTGACCAACCCCTCTCCCCCTTCCCCTGCCTTATGTCTCAGATCCCCCATCTTGTGCTTTTTATTTAGAACACACACACATATGTGTGCACACATGCACATGCACTCAATGTGAACTATATCAAGTTGGTTCTTCATTATGCTCCCCTTTCAACTGAAAAACCTGGCATAACATTTAGCTCTGGCACAGATATAATATATTAAAAAGGAATGGCAGAGTGCAAAGTTTCTCAGGACTTTGTTATGATAACAAAGGCACTCACATAGTTCACAGGTTTTAAATTTTTTTTAAGATTTATTTTTTATTTATACAATAGCCAGAAGTGCAGGAGGGTGAGAGGATTCACCAGAGAGAGTGGAGAGCAGAACAGGCAGACAGACCAAAAGCACAGCTGAGGGAAGCAGCGGGTGAGACAGGAGAGGTCTGCTGCACAATGTGGGTATCTCCCTGGCTGGCCGGGAATTGAAGCTGCACAACAGAGGCTGTGGACAGCTTCACAGTGCTGCACTCAACCACTGTGCCACCAGGGAGACCCCAGTTTTAAATTATTTTTACAACTATCATAGGGACATACATAGGGTCCATATCCTTGGTGTGGCGCCATAACAAATATAAGGAGAGAGATCACAATTAACAGTCTATCAAAACTTAATGCCTTAAAAAGTATATCAGAGGGCCTCCCTGGTGGCGCAGGCGGTTGGTCACAGCACTGTGAAGCTGACCACAGCCTCTGCAGTGCCGGTTTGATCCCAGCTGGCCTTGGAGCAACCCACAGGGCGAGCAGACCTCTCCTGTCTCGCCCACTGCTCCCCTCAGCAGTGTATTTCATCAGTCTGCCTGTTCTGTTCCCCGCTCTGTCTCTGGTGAATCCTCTCACCCTCCTGCGCATCTGGCCTGTACCCCAATTCTTGTATAAATAAAGCTTTAAAAAAAAAAGTATATTGGAATTGACAAGATGAAAAAGGAGAAAGACACCTGGTGATTACTTTGGTGCAGCTTATTGTAAGTGGGATAGAGAAGGTTATAGGAGGGCAGCAATTGTTGTAACTGGGTTATTCTTTACACTTTTCTCCTTGCTCTATGTGGAGAGCTTATTGACCCTTGAGGGAAATGTCCTGAGCATCTCACTACTTACAGAGCAGCTGAGCATGACCTACAACAAAGGAGTAAATTATGTCTAGATTCAGACATTCTAATCCTATTCTCCCTTTTGGGCTAAGAGAACACAAAAATGTTTCCTCTTTAAAGCAAAATTGAGGAGAAAAAAATTTCTTTCCTTCCATCTACAGTAGTAAATATTTGAAGAAGTTTAGGAGCAAATTGATTTTTTAAAAAAATAATAAACAAAACAGCCTTTCTATGCACTGTTCAGGGTCCCCAGAGGTACAAGGAGTAGGCTGGTGGATGTGGTTTCAGAATTTGAAGGATATCTTAGTTTCTTTGTCCCTCTCCCTTCTCCAAACTAAGATTTATTCTAGGGACCGCTATCGGCAGAACAACAAAATTTAACGTCACCACTGCCCAAGGACAAACATATTCTTAATAGAAAACTTTCCAACAATCTGAATTGTTGGAAGTAGCAGAAATGACTATGGGGAATTCGGTTCCATACCTAAACTCTCTACTTGGCCAAGACAAAGTGAATTTTATTAGTCACTTCAATACCATACAAAGGCACTCAAATTATTATATTTATGAGGAATAAGCTTCACTGCACAGCCATAATTTATGTCAGTTGCGGCACAGTCCTATTGGAAAAGGAATGAAAATCTTTCATAATTCAGAAATATCATTAAAAATACGTTAAATGTGATCCATAATACAAAATGGACAGTTAACAATATAACTGAGGGCAGGTACATGAACATAAAGGATGTCCTTTGGAAAAATATTGGAACATAAAACCTGTATGATTCATAAATAAACTTTACAAGCAATGTTACTCTGGGGAGAAGGCACGCTGGATGTGGATCACCCCAGAAGCACTGATTGCAAAACAACTGCCTGTTTAGCTTTCATTTAATCCATGGTATTGATATTGTCAACAAGAAGTCAATGTTCAATGTTTTAAAAGTAAACAAATGCATGCCAATGAAAGATATTTTGTGGATTAGGCACACACATTTTGAGTCCTAAAAAGTGCATTTTTCAATATATTAAATACATTACCATGTTTATAAAATTTTCAAATTGATAGATTACTGTTGTCTGTCTAATGTTGGTCAGACTGCTGAACTAAATAGCTATTACCATTTTGATTATTTTCTAACTCATTGCTTAAATCTTAAAACTTTCCAAATGAGTATTTCATATCCCATTATAATGAAATGACCAGATTAATTAGCACAGTATAAAACAATGACAGAAAATGATGTGGGCAGACAGGTGAAAACTTCTGTGCCTTAAAAACCTCATCAACAAAAATGCATCACAACTGTTGAGTTTGAATAGTGGGCTAAGTTTGTTATCAAGTTTATCCTATTTAATCTTCATAACACACTTATGAGATAGATATATATATATATATTTTTAAGATTTATTTATTTAAATATCCATACAAGCACTGGGTACAGTCAGAAGCGCAGGAGGGTGAGAGAATTCACCAGAGCCAGAGCAGGGAACAGAACAGGCAGACTGACGAAATACACTGCTGAGGGGGGCAGCGGGTGGCAGGAGAGATCTGCTGCGCCATGTGGGACCCTCGTTGGCGGCCAGGGATCGAACTGGCGCTGCAGAGGCTGCGGGCAGCTTCACAGCCCAGCGCTCAACCGCTACGCCACCAGGGGAGGCCCGAGATAGATATATTTTTACCCCTTTTAATCAGCTAGGGCAAAAGGTTTAGAGAGTTTATGTAATTTGTCTGGGTTCCCAGAATTGGTGTGTGAGACAGCTGGCCTATAAACTCCATTAGTATGACTAAGATGATAGGTGTTGGTAGTTTTGTTAGATAACTTAGAGACAGACAAAACTTTACCTAGGAACAAAGAACAAGAAAGAAACAAAGGCTAATGAATGTATCTGGAAGTAGCCCCAGAAATTCCCACTGAGATCTCCTTCTTCAGTCATTTGAATTAGAAGTGGTTACTGAATCAACATCAGACACATCAGACACATTCCAAGTATAAAATGTTTGGAATGATAAATGAGGGCCACAGGAAGTCTGAGAAAGGAGAACACTATCAATGTCAGAACCAGCTGGGGCTTTCACCCTTACACCAAAGCCCTTAATGCAGAACTGAGAAAGCCAAGGGTTGCAGGTAGTCCTTTAAACAAAGCCTAGTCTTTGAACCTAATATACTCCTCTACTTGTATAAAGCAATGTATCTCTCACACACTTTGATGATGCCATTTAATTTTTCTGATAAGTTAAATACCAAAGATGTATGTTGCAGCATATTAAAATATTGATGTGTTGGAGTTAAACTTGCATAATTCCTTTAATGAATCCAGAGCAATATAAATCCTAGAACTACATGAACAAGTTCTTTCTTAAGATGAGAAATTTTACTTCATTCCTATTTCTTCCTGTTCTCCTATTTCCATTCTCACTAAAGTGTATCCAAATATGATAAACTTTATGCTTGACGTTTTTTTTCTCATTGAGATTTCTCTGCAACAAAAAATATGTATACAATAATGACTTTTAAGAAGTCATAGGGTCACAGGGAATTTAAGTCTAGAAAAATAACTTCTGGGCTGTTACAATTAAACTCATTTGAAGAAAATAAACAAACAAACAAAAATAAACTCATTTGAAGAGCAAAATTATCAAAACAAACATTTAAAATTGTAGTGAATATTATTTTTAAAAAGATCACAATTACTGGAAGTGAATCTCTTACTGCGATGGCTAGAAATGGCTCTTTTCCTCATTTAGTTCATGCGGCCCATGGGTGACTAACTTAATGCCTAATACCTAAAGGAGACAGGATCCAGCTTCACAGTTCTTTTTTTCCAGTTTGTTTTTCATTAGTGTAACTGGAGATTCTTTGTTCCCATAAATAAAATGGAAAAAAATCCTTCCATTATAGCAATGTCACTCAATTCCTTGAACTAACTTCTCAGTTATGTGCCAAAAGTCAGTAATCCTTCATCAAAAAATTATTTTAATCATATATCGCTGACAACTCAATTAGGCCCTTCTGGAACTTTGCTTTAAGTAGAGAATTGTAAACCACCTGACTTGCAAATGGATTTGTGACCCAGTCATCAGAGCCATTTCATCTGTCAATACTATAAGCAAACAAAGTGTTTGTTTCTTTTTCTTACCCCTCAAAGCTAAGTCTACATACCCATGACACCTTTATATAACCTGGGGAATATGCACATTCAGTTCACTAAGTCTATTACACAAAAGCATGATGACAATTCATATTACATTTAAATGTTTCCCTGTATCTATTATCACTTGCAAACAAGACACATGCATTTACCCACCCCCAACGTACATACACATGCCCATATATACATTCATCATTCAACGAGCTATGGCAATTTATAGTTTTAAGACAAATTATGCAGAACTATTTCAAAGAATGCCAAGATTCATTTTATTTTCCTCAGCAAGACGGTATTAGCCAAACAATGCAATGAATTATTAGTAATACCCAAATCTATTCATTTATAATTTTTGGAAAACAACTAAAAGATTTATTTCCTTAGTTGAGTTTTGAAAACAGAAAATTGGCTCAAACCTAACCAATGTTTCCTGGCTAAGAACATTATCATCTCTTAGAGAGAAACAGAGACTTATTAACGAAGCAGCCAAGTACCTAAAGCAAGTACTAAGCACGTTTACAGCTTTAGGAGGCTGCAAACTGAGGCTTTCCTTGTTTCTGGCGCTGAATCCAAGGAACTGCCACAACCAGAAGCACTCAGTGGATCTGAGAGTACCAACAACTATAGTTGTTTATTAACATTAAACACCAAAACCTCTGGGAAAAAAAGAACCTACAAATAATGTGTGTCAATTTTTATAAGGGGAATATAGTTCCTTTTGCAAAGAGGTTGCATTTTGGTGTTTTTAGCATGCATTTGTTAGGAGCTTAAATAAATGAGAACTATTACTTTTTAAGAATGAAAAGCAAGAAAATGACTAGGAAATAAGAGCATAGAGCCTTTGCTAGGCACTAAAAGTTTAACACAAAAAGGTTAACAGTTTTAGTTTTTGAATTGATACCTTTATACATTTCCCCACTGTGTGCTATAGAAATTAAAGCAAGGCTCACCTCCCGCCATACCAAATGAAAAGTGATACTCACAAGGCCAAGTAGTGATATTCTTCTCTTTTCTTGCTTTAAAATCACCTTGACATGTGACATGATCCCCTCACCCTGCTTCCATGGAGCAGGGAGAAGCATTTTAAGATGGTCCTAAATGACTCACACCCTGGTGCAACCTCCATCTCTGGTGTGAGAGACTCCTGTGAATAGGATGTTCTCCCTTGTGATTAAGTTATATGGTACAGCTGACTTGAAGAGAGACCGAATTTCTTAGGTGGAACTTACCCAATCACAAGAGCCCTTTAGATTGAAACATCAGGGGGAGAAAGAGGAAATCAGAGTTTCAGGGTGTGAGAGGGATTAATTGTGAGGGAAATTCTCTCACTGGCTTTGAAGATGGAAAAGATCACATGATAAGAAATGCAAGCTGATTCTAAAGTCCAGAGCAACCCTGTGTGAGGAAGGCAATGAAATGAATGTGACCTCTTGTTGACCTGTGAGTAGGCGGACCCTTTCCAACACCCCCTCAAAGAATGTGTATTTCACTTGCTTTCCCCCTTTCAGAAGTTGCCCAAGGACATATCCCTGAGATAAACTGTGTTGCAAAGACCATCTGGGCAGTGCATGGCTTTAAACCTAGTTGAAACCTCTATATTAAACTTCAAGATTTGGGTGGCAGATGCAGAAAACTAAATACTTGCCTTAAGGCCACGGAAGACAAAGTCTCTTAAATTAGTGATTAAAACTCCCTCCTACCAATAGGGAGTGGCCTGCCTTGTCCCCATCTCTGTAGGGGTGTGGGTGGGGGGCTATTTGCAGATTAAACCTGAGTTGTGACCTAAAACCTTGGCTTCTAGCAGCCTGAAAGAGAACAAAAACCTCAGCCCGGCAATTGCCAGGAACTGGAATGTACCGTGATCACGCCAGACTGGAACAGAGCCCTGAGTGCCAGATGATAACACAGGCCATATAACACATGATGTTAGCTTTGTGAGATCCTTAGTCACGTCTCCTATAGTCTTACCTACAAAACTGCAAGCTAAGAAATGAGTACTTTAAGCCACTGATATAGCGGATGTAGGGTAAGGAAAAATGTCAGGCTTTTCTGCCCTCCCGCCATCAGGAGAGATGATGGATCCTTGCGGTCCTGAATGCATGCCTGATGGCGGGCACCTGAAGTAGGGTGTGGCCATAGGTAGACGGGATTCACCTAGGCTGAGACTGGGCTTTTAAGGGCGGCGACACGGGGATGCCAGCAAAAGCCGAAAGAGAAGCCAAGAAAGAAGCAGCAGAAGCCGAGAGAGAAACAAAGGCCAGAGAGCCCAGATAGAGTGAAGACTTGCTGGGGGCTGGGAGGCCTGTTGTTGCTAGTTTTTTTTAATATGTGCCATTCTCACTGGTGTAAGATGGTATCTCATTGTAGTTTTGATTTACATTTCCCTGATTACAAGTGATGTTGAACATTTTTTCATATGTTGAATAATTTTTCATATGCGTTGGCCATTTGCATTTCCTCTTCAGAGAAATTTCTTTTTAGCTCTTCTGCCCATTTTTTGACGGGATTATTTTCTTTGTTGTTGTTGAGTCTCATCAGCTCTTTGCAGATTTTTGTGATCAGTCCTTTATCATTAGTGTTGTGTGCAAAAATGTTCTCCCAGTTGGTGGGGTTTCTCTTTGTTTTTGTTATTGTCTCTTTTGCTGTGCAGAAGCTCTTTAATTTGATGTAGTCCCAGCTGTTTATCTTTCTCTTCACTATCACGGCTTTGGGTGATGTGTCTGTAAAGATGTCTTTGATGTGAATATCAAATAGTGTTTTGCCTATATTTCCTTCTATGTATTTTATGGTTTCAGGTCTTATGTCTAGTTCTTTAATCCATTTTGAGTTGGTTTTTGTGTATGGTGTGAGGTAGTGGTCAAGCTTCATTCTTTTGCATGTAGCCACCCAGTTTTCCCAGCACCATTTATTGAACAAACTTTCTTTGCTCCAATGCATAGTCTTTGCTCCTTTGTCAAAGATTAGTTGACCATAAATCTGTGGGTTTATTTTTGGATTTTCTATTCGATTCCATTGGTCTGTGTGTCTGTTCTTGTTCCAATACCATGCAGTTTTGATGATTATGGCTTTGTAGTATAGTGTGAAATCTGGGAGTGTGATGCCTCCATTCCCTTTTTTTTTTTTTTTCAGGAGAGCTTTGGCTATTTGGGGTTTTTGGTGATTCCATATGAATTTCATCAATAATTGTTCTATTTCTTTGAAAAATGACATTGGAATTTTTATTGGAATAGCATTAAATCTGTATATTTCTTTTGGTAGGATGGCCACTTTAATAATGTTTATTCTTCCAATCCATGAGCAGGGGATGTCTTTCCATTTCTTTGTGTCTTCTTCTATTTCTTTTAACAGTGTTTTATAGTTTTCTTTGTATAGGTCCTTTACCTCTTTTGTTAGATTTATTCCCAAATATTTGATTTTTTTTGTTTCGATAATAAAAGGGATGGTTTTTTTGATTTCTTCTTCAGATTTATTGTTTGTGTATAGGAAGGCTACTGACTTTTGTGTGTTGATTTTGTATCCTGCCACTTTACTGAATTAATTGATGAGTTGAATTAGTTTTTCTGTGGAGTTTTTGGGGTTCTCTATGTATATTATCATATCATATGCAAATAGTGATAGTTTGACTTCTTCTTTTCCTATTTGGATTCCTTTTTGACTCTACACTGTGAATAAAAGAGCACTAGTGTCTACTAAAAGGAAAATAAATTTACTGATGGACATCAACACATGATCCATTTCTTAGCTGCCAATTTATTGAGCCTCTAAGTGAACTACAGTGTACTTTGCTTATATTTATATTCTCACCAGTTTCATGATGAGATAGTCACCATTTCACAGATGAGAAAACTGTGTGTCCTAGGAATTTATATTTAAAATAGTTAATGTTATCCTAACCTTATATTCCTCCGTTATTTTATAGCTAAGTGTCTCTCCACCAAAAGTTCCATCGTCACACAACATGGACAAAAATGGCCATACCCCTGACAACCTCACCACTAAACCAGTTAATGAATTTTGAGACTTTTCATCCTTAGTTCTTAGAAGTTATGTGTTTGAATGCTGTTGTCCCCAGAGTTCACTAGCAGGCAATTTTGTTGACACACTGAAGGTGTTAATAAGCTAAACCTTGCTGCAGCAGTCGTTTTTTAGTCCCAGTTGCACATGGAAATCACCTGGGAACTGTGAAACAGCTGCTGCCTGGGTCCCCATGCCAGAGATAATGATTTAATTACGTGAAGTTGGGGCCTGAGAGTCAATTTTTTTTTAATCTCTCCTGGTGATTCTAACATGGGGCCAAGAGTAGGAACAGACGATCAAGAGTTGGCTCACACCCTAGCAAGGGATTATAGGGATTATTAACTGAACTGGAAACACTGCGAAAGGGAAACAATAAAAGACTAGTGGGCCCTGTTTTTTTTTTTACCTCCTGATATCGACAGGGCAGTTGGGGCCATAGCAGAATTGCTGAAAGGAAGATCTAGTAAATAAATGTTTTGCAGCGATGTTGATAGAAATATTTCTGTGTGCTTTTCTACTATAGGGGTCTAATTTTAAAAGACATGCTGTAGGGTAAGGAAAAATGTCAGGCTTTTCTGCCCTCCCGCCATCAGGATAGATGATGGATCCTTGTGGTCCTGAATGCATGCCTGATGGCGGGCACCTGGAATAGGGTGTGGGCATAGGTAGATGGGATTCACCTGGGCTGAGACTGGGCTTTTAAGGGCGGCGTCACGGGGATGCCAGCAGAAGCCGAAAGAGAAGCCGAGAGAAGGCCAGAAAGCCCTGAGTGAAGAACTGCTGGGGGCTGGGAGGCCTGCCAGTCTACCGGCCCCCCAGCGCCTCCACCTGCCATGTACCTGGTAATCCCAATAAAAACCTGCAAAACCACTGAGGACTCTGACTCCTCCTTTACCCGGTCTGCTGGATCAGAAAACCTGCACTGGGGTCTTCCTGCCGCTACACGTGCACTGTAGCTTTATTTAATCTTTATTTAAACCTGTTTTTAAAACATACTTTCACCTTCTAAATCACTGTTTATATTTCTCTTTCAATTCAGCTTAATATATAATGTCATACCTTTGTTTCACGCATTGGTTTAATTGTTCTCTACTTCTTTTTTCTTATTTTTTCTGTATCCCAGTAAAGTGTCTCAGTATTTTTTCTTTGTGATAATTTTAGCTAGGTTCTTAATTATTTATGTTTTAATGGGAACATTTCCATTAACAAAGAGAGGAATTCAGAAAACAAAGTAAATTTGCATATATAATGCCAACCCCTAAAGGTCTCTTACACTCTATAATCCATTCATACCTAATTTTCTCAATTCCTTGTAAACTTTGAATCTCTTTGCCCTCCAGGCTTTCTTAGGTGCTATTCCCTCTGCTGTAAATCAGTTCTCCCCTAGATAACTCTTCCTTTTCTTTCTGGTTTCAGGTAAAACATCAATTATTTTTAGGAATGCTTCTCAGATGCCTAAAATAAGAGTTTTTTTTTTTTCCCCACATACAACCCTTGCAACATCAACTGAAACCAAACATTCTCTTATCTATTACCATCTATATTTATTAACTGCATTTACCAAATCTAATAGAACTCTTTGCCACCATGTCATGTGCTTACTGCACAACTGGAACTCACTAAATATCTATTGAGAATATTAACAGTGTGGTATGTATCTATGTAATGTCCCAGATTTTGAATGCATATAAATATACTTACAAATGGGATCACACCATATATGTTGCTTATTTTAATTCAACAGCAAGTAAGTACATATATATATCTAACTCATTCCTTAACTCAATGGAATTCTTTTTATTTTTTTGTTTATACTCTATATTTACTAATTAATGAAACAATCTTTTACCGATGACACGATGCAATCAAGATGTCTGTACACACCTATCTGCTATCTGTATATCCATTTACTTAGAGGCCTTCAGGTCTCATTAAATTTAAAAAAATCATAAATTTAATCTTGACACATATTGCCAGTTTTTTCTTTAGAGGTTTTTTCTCTTTTTTTTTTCCAATTTATACTTCAATTAATGGCGTTAATTATTTTAATTTTTGTTATTTATTGAACGTTAATTCATTTACTAACATATTACTTTTGTTTGCTATTCCAAGATATCATTTATATTTATTTATTTTAATACACGTATCAATTGGGGCCTCCCTAGTGACCTAGTGGTTAAGTCTTACCACCATCACCACTATGGCCTGAGTTCAGTCCCCAGACAGGGATCTAACCCACAGGCACAGCAGACCTCTCCTGTCTCGCTGGCTGCTTCCCTCAGCAGTGTATTTCAGTGGACTCACCTATTCTGCTTCCCACTCTGTCTCTGGTGAATGCTCTCACCCCACCCCATCCCACACCTCTGGTCTACACCCCAGCTCTTCTATGCAATGAATAAATGAATATTTTTTTAAAAAAATACACGTATCAATTGCTGTATCACTGAATAATGACCAAAATAATTCATTTCTAAGATCTGTGAGGGTTTAATAGTGTAGAATAGCTCTCTATATCAAAATTTTAAATCTTACCTATCAAATTCATAAGAGATAAAGAGAGAAATGGTAGTAACAGCTTTCCTAAGGATTTATATCACTTAACTGTAACTTAATCCACTGAAAAGCACAGGAGCTATGACTAATTTTCATGTGTAGGAGGTAGTTTCAGAAGTACATATGAAATTAAAAATAAGATCATAGATCCAATAGTATCTTTTTATTTTTGATATTAACGTGTAGATCAATGCTCTACTGTAGAATCTTAATAAAATATTAAAGTTGTTATGCATGTGTTAAAATTAGGAATAGCATACCATTTCACACATTTTCCAAATCTTTGGAAGTTCAAGAAGTGTACTAAAAAAAAGAAAAAAACTAAGACTAAATAGGTTTAATAGCAACTCTGATGATAATATAATAATTACAACCTGAAACTTCACTTTATAGGCTGGAGCCTCTCTGACAAAATATCAGTTCATTTTTGTGTCTAATGACAAATTTACAGAATAAAACAAAAATTATCAAGCGCCACTTCATAAAATTTTCAGTTTTAATTTATAATAGCATATTTGAATTGCAAATTGAAAACATATTCTCCTCAGAACTGTGAGAATATATATATATATATTTCTGTTGTTTCATGCCATATATATATATATATATATATATATATATCCTCAGCAATTTACCCTAATTTGGTTGTGAAGATTAAATACCAAATGATATTTAGGTTGCAGCAAATACTCTCAATATCTGCTAATAAGACAAGTAGTAAGTAGATAGTGGAGAAATTGGGAGTATTTGAAA
Source organism: Talpa occidentalis (assembly GCF_014898055.3). Lineage (NCBI taxonomy): Eukaryota > Metazoa > Chordata > Mammalia > Eulipotyphla > Talpidae > Talpa > Talpa occidentalis. The sequence continues at coordinate 121,437,920 of NW_023602073.1, read as the reverse complement.
ATTCATGGTAGTCCAGATACCATTCACTGTGAACCTATACCTCTAAACCATGTACAGGGTTGTAAATCAAAATTACCTCAATAAAAAATAATACAACTTAAAAAAAGTTGAGAATGGTGATATGGAAAATACTAACATAGGTATAATGCTTATGAAACTAGATGTGGTCGCAGACAAGAAAAGAAGGCAGGGGTGTCCATGTGTTATATTCCCTCCTCCCTCCTTGCCCCCCATCTGTCCCAGTGCCATGCCATCTGGCCAAGTCAAGTGTCTTCTAGTGATAGGAGTTCATGGGCTCACCAGGCAGACAGTTCATTTCAGCTCTTTGCTGGACATCTCAATAAGAAAATCTCAAAGGTATTTCTTGTCCAAATTCAAAGTCATTTTATTCCCCGCTGTAAAATTCGTCTTTTTCTTCAAATGCTTCCTGTCAAAGTTAACAACCCTACAACTTCACCAAGCTAGCCCTTCTGGCATTAACTTTGATCTATTCTCTTTCTTACTCCCACAGTCTGGTCCATCAGGCACTGAATAATAATATGTAAATGAAATAGGAAAAAATGGAGAAAAAAAGAGAAGAGAAAGAACAGGTGAAGAGAGAAAAAGTGATAATGGAAAATGGGAGTTTCTTTGAACCATTTTAGATTTGAGACCCAAATTTATTGTGTTGTTGCATTTCACATTGATTATATTCAGTCAGCACTTCTCTTTTTAACTGAATTATTGCAATACCCTTCTAACTTGCCTCCTGCCAACTATCCATCATTCCGTTGTCTCTCAAAACTGATATGGTGCTATTAATTTTTATCATTCTTGTATAGTATCTTTCCTTTCCAGTAATAGTCACATCTAACTTAAAATTATTCTTAATGAATTACACTATATATAAATCATGTGCAAATTCCTTAGCTTAATTTGAGTCCGTAAAATCCTATTCTTATATATGTTATATACACTCTTTTATATTTCTATTCTCTGGCAGGCTCAAACAAAATTCCCTTCCTACTTCATCAACACCAAGGTCATAAAGAAGTACAAGTGAAATGGAATGGGCAGCTTTGCTACTCTTCTCCATGCTCTGCTCACAAACTGAAATATCATAACCTGATTCCTTATCATCTAAAACCCTATGAAGTCAGAGCTCTCCTTAACATTCACCTTCTCCATAAAAGCCACCTTCTCCATAAATTCTTCTTTGACACTTTTAGAATTAAGAAATTCTACCCTCTTTGTGAGTCTATAAAATTTTAAGTGCATTTTAGTCTGAAAGTGACAACAATATTAATGTAAGTACATAATATTATAGTCTAGAAGTAGCCCTAGTGTTTCAGCTCCTTTGAAGGTTGACAGAGTATGAGTCTTATGTCACTTAGTATCTCCAGCACTGAGATCAGAGCCAATAATAGCTGTGCAAATGTCAGGCTACTTGGTGAAAAATAACCTGACCAATTTTTCTAGAAAAAAATAACTTCCATGGCATTAACATTTTTTATATAATTTGTCTTAAAGAAAATTTGATAACTCTGATACCATCTAAATTTACCAAATACTAACCTAAAACACACTGGACTGGATATGACTCCCAAAACATCTACCTTCTGCTCCCTATACCTGCTTGATTTGTCTTCCTTCCTTCTTCCTTCCCTCTAACTCCATACACCCTTCAGGAAATTATGGTGTTTTGAATTGGCTCTCTTCACTGGTTCAGTATTTTCTCAACACCCAGTGTTCTCTAATCAATAGAGTAAATTAGACAATATTTCACCCTCCTGTGACTTTAGTCATTGTGCCATCAGAAGCACCAGCCAAGTCTCGTAAAAGACATATATTACAAGCAAAAACTGCACAGTTTGTGCTGCAATGGACACTTTGTCTCCCTCTCCTGAGGACAACATTTGCTTTCCACTTCTAACAGAGCCAAAGTGAACTGGAACTAGAGAATCGACAACACAGCAGCAAGGTCTGCATTTCCAGGAACTTACACTAAACCACAATTCAGCATCCTGGGACATGCAGAAGGTACAAGAGACACCTGAAAAATGTCTTGTTTTTCCTGGTTTGAAAGGCACTCTAAATGATCAAGACTCTTTCCTGCTAAGCATAATGCCCACTACTTTATTCCTTAAAACTGATTAAACAGTTTCTATAAAGTAAAGCATTTGAATACCAATTACTAGGCTCATATGATTCATATGATAGAGGGTTCTTCATCTTTAAAAACTCTATACTGTTCATGAGTATCCACCACAATGATAGAGGGTTCTTCATCTTTAAAAACTCTATACTATTCATTAGTATCCACCACAAGATTTGAAGGGTAGGACAAGCAGACAGAATGGGAAACTTAAGCATGGAACACGCAACTCAATCCCAGGTTTTCTTTTTATTCCAGTCTTACCAGATCCAAATTCAGTGTTATGAAAGTCCACTGAGGAATCAGATGTCCCACAGAGAACAAGTACCCACTAAGCATCGCATAAATCATTAAACAGAACCAACCTGATCACTGAAAAGCCATTGCTTCTCAGAAATGAAATTCATTTTTGTATTCAAATCGTGTTTGGAGTTAACTCTGCTGCAGGAATTGCAGAACGTCTTCTATTTTGTAATTCTAACGTGGCATTACTCTTGGGTACTAGTGACATAGTATAAACTGCTGGCATTTACAAAGTACTTAACAGTGATAGCAGTAAATCAAGACGACGTTTCAGCAATGCTCAGGTTTTAAACCTCTTCCTAACTCACTCTCTGTCCTAATGATTAGTAACAGGTAATTGAAATCTTAATTCTCACTGACTTAGGCAGAGTCAAGCCACTTCAGGAAACAATAATGCTATCTGACATGCATGACCTTTTTGATTAAAATAACTTGTCACTTTTACAAAATGTCCCTTCCATATCATATTAGCGCCTTCACAGCCTCCCAATACTCAAAAAAAAAAAAGACATTTTTCTTAGGAGATGCCTCCAAAATATGCTTTATTCTTGATGTGTTACTCAAATAATAATCTATCTATATGTCATTATTAGGAAGACATATTCTGACTTCTATAGTAAGATCCATCAAAAACTTAGCAGCAATTATAAAAGCATCCCAAAGGATACAAAAAAATCTATGTAAACAGCAAAATCAAAAATTTTCCCGATTTATTATAAGCTCTCTGAATATGCAAAACTAATTAGACCAATCAGTGTCTTATACCTGTATCATAATGTTGACTAACGGATAATTCTGTAGATAGTTGCAGGAGATAATTAGATGACACTGGAGAAAAAGAGAGCTCACAAACAGCTATTTCCACTGATCAGATTTCATTGTCTTGTTCTTATTACCCATAAAAACTAGGGTGAGCTCAGAAGGGTTTTAAGGAAATAGAGAGAATTAAATGTTTCTGTGAAGTAGCTATCTGTGTTAACTAAGCTTTCCAAAATGCATGGAGCAATAAGGATCATGACTTGACCCACATTACTGACAAAGAGAAAAACAAAGCTGTTCAATGGGATTTAATGTTTTATAAGATTGGTATTAGGTCCTAGACAGGTAAGCTGTCCTTCTTAAATGGAAACCAAAGAAATAGCTAGAGAGCAAATTCTCTGGAACGCTGTACGACACAAACTGCTGCATCTACAGAGGATTTGGGCTCTGGCATTATTTAGTATGTAACTAAGATTTTCAAAGGTCTCAGAATAGTGGTGAAGCCCCAGAAGTTCTAGGGGAAGTAGAACTTTAGGCCAGAAATATGTTTGTGTATACACGTGTACACCCACAAGCTATATACACACTGCCCTGAAAGATCGGAACTCAATCATTTGATAGAAAATGCATCACCTTTTGGTGCACTTACCCTTATTGTCCCACTGTAATCCTAGTGAATGTTATAAACTACAAATTTGATTATATCAAAACTATGTCTAAAGTTTTTTAATGGCTCACAGTATAAATTCTAAATTTTTCATAATTACATAAAAGATTTTCATGATCTGGCCACAGCTAAGCGATACTTTCAAATCCCATTTCTTGCTCATCAACCAGATAGAACTACCAAATTGATGTTTGAGCATTATTAAGAGGGGTGGGTGGAGAGAGGGAGAGAGTAGGAGGGAAAGAGAGATGAAATATTTTATATAGTAATATGTAACAATCATGGACATTATTCAGAATTTATCCTTGGAACTGAAAATTATATTTGTCCCATATGAGTACAACTTTGAAGGAGAGGGTGGGGTCCAGTCTATATTCAAACCCTTATTTAAATGCAATCATTCTTCATATAATTCTAATGTTACATATATATGCTTTCTGATAAAATTTAAAAACTAAGAATTTGTCATTTTTTAGAAGGAATTCTGTTCATAGCTATTTAACCATTAAGTTAATTGTCTTCATAAATACTGAACTCTTGAATTTATTAACAATATACTCTGCAGTGAAGAAGCAAGTCAATTAGTTGAGAACAAGTTTTATGCATGCATAGGTGTGTATGACGTGTCTGTTTACTTACACGTACACAAACTCATGCATATTTGAACTTTAGAGATTAAAAACCTAACAGAAACGAAACCCCTCAGTGTTATTTTCTGTTTTGTTTTTAATTAAGTTTTTCAATAATGAATTCATTTTCTGGGAGACTATGATAAAAAGAAGTTGCCTATTTGACACTATGTAACAACACTGTGTTTAGGACTAGCATTCACTGTGCTGATGTTTGAATTTGCATTAATATTGTATTAATAATTGTTAACAGCCTACCCTCTATTTACATTTTGCCACAAACCATGAAGTTTAACTGACAATTCTATAGAGAGATTTAAAGTTGCAAATGTTAATATCTTTACAGCATCATAATTCAATAGAGAAAATAATACACATACTAGTATTCCTTTAATTTATTAATAAATCACCATTGAAAAACACATTTGTGGGATTCCTCATTTTATGGATATGAATGTAATGTGAGAAAAATAACAGAGTCCAGTTGCAATTGAAAAAGTAAATCCAAGGGCCTCCCTGGTGGCACAGGCAGTTGAGTGCAGTGCTGTAAAGCTGTCCGCTATCTCTGTAGTGCTGTTTCGATCCCAGCCAGCCACGGAGATACCCACATGGTGCGGCAGGACTCTCCTGTCTCTCCAGCTGCTTCCCTCAGCAGTGCATTTCAGTCTTCCTGTTCTGTTCCCTGTTCTGTCTCTGGTGAATCCTTTCACCCTCCCACACATCTGGCCTGTACCCTGGTTCTTGTATAAATAAAATAAATCTTTAAAAAAAAAGATTAAAAAAAAGAAAAAGTAAATCCAAGATCTTATTTGATATTCATCTAATATAAATAAGTAAAATCCATGACTCCTACAAGGTAACTTTTTCAATAAATATATAGTGAAGATTTAAGTAAAGGTACAGTTTGCTTTTAATAATTCAAAAGATGACAAATGCTAATTAATGAGTGTCTAACAAACTAAGACTTTCAAAGATTTTCAGAAGAGTATTGAAGCCAGTGTATATAAAATTGATACATATTTGTATATTTACTTAGGATGCTCCTCTAGTATTACATGTTGTTCCTCTACACTTATTAAAGGTTTCCTATAATCTGTGAAATTTGAGAGTTTGTTTAGATTCAAATTCTTGCTTTCACCCAATGGGAGTTATGATAAAGGAAGACAAATATATCAAGTATGTGACAGATAAATGAGTAATTAATAGGTTTCTATGCTAATGATATACATTACAAATTTAGTAATTTAGAAAAAAATATGCATAACCTATTATTATTCCTGCTCTGACTGCTCAAGAATGCAAACATGACCAGGATTCTAGGAAAAAGACTCCCTGGCATTCATTAAATTAACTACTGGAGAAAGGGGATTGGATAAGATATAGGTAATTAGCAAAGAAATCAGTCTCATGTTAATTAGCATATTTTCTGTAAATGAGATAAAACTCAACTACATTATTGAGTTATGATTTTCCTCTTGATAAAATTGTAACCTTTATACACACAGTCCTTGTAAGCCTGAAGTAGTTTTACCTCTTTCTAACTTTTAAATCACTAATAGAAAATTTAGTGTCCTAATTTTAAGTAAAAATTAATGCTAAAGCTAAAACACACTTATGAATGTAATATTAATATACCAGACCCGCATGTCTTTATACATTGACCTAAACTGGAGAAAGTCAGACTAAAATGGTCAGGATCAGACCAAAATAGTCAGGTTGATAGAGAAATGCAAACATCACCATTGTCCTTGCCATTTTCTTATCTATTTCTCTAAATATTTAGAATTGAAATGTAACAGTAATGACAGCGAAATGACATAATGGGGGAAAATTCACAATTTTATATACTTTGTATGTTTTATTTTTTTAACACATTCTTTTAGAAAAATTTATTTCCAATGCAGTTGCATATCAAATTAGTGCATCCTAATTTGGGGGCATTTGTGAATATATGGTTTATATGGTTCATTTTGGATGTCAACATGGACAGTGGTTTTGGATGAGATTAATATTCAAATCAGTGAACTTCAGGTAATGCAGATTACTATCCATAACATAGGTTGGTCTCAGCCTATCAGGTAAAAGCCAGAATAGAACAAAGATTGGCTTCCCTAACAAGATGGAATTCTCCAGCAAACTACCCTAGGTCACCAGCCTCCCAGGCCACACTGAAGAATTTGAACTCACCAGCTCAGGCCCCAAATTCATGGGAGCCAATTCCTTATAATGAATATCTTTATACTTATATATTTATGCACATATCCTACTGGTTCTACTTCTCTGAAGAACCGTAACTGATGCATGATACAAAGACCATTAACTTTTACAAGTCTATCTATGAAAGGGTATTTTTTATCCATAATTGATAGTGCTTCGGAAAATTCTCCTTGTACATGAGTATGTCTTTCAGTTTTTGTGTGATTCATTTATGCAATTTCTTATCCACATGGAAATAAGAAAATTCTGTACTTTTTTTCATTATCAGATGAAAAGGGGAAACATATACTGAGTAGTGGTTTCCCTGTGCATTAATATTCCCTTTAAAAATGTATTATCATTATAGTATCTCTCGGGAGGGGAGGGATTGGGGTCAGAATGGGGGCGCTGCAATTGTATGGGGAATATAACAATAAAATTTATTATCTAATAAAAATAAATAAATAAATAAAAATATTTTTTCTAGGAAAAAAAAATAAAACCCAATTTATTGACCATATGTTACTTCTTTGATGTGTATAATTTTAATTTTATTTTTATTCATTTAACCTAACAGAAAGAATAGTTCAATTCCATCTACTAAATAGTAGTTCAATGTTTTCCCTATTACTTAGAATGAGCTATTGGCAAGACAGGTTAATAACTGTTTTCTGCTTCTGTTTTTTAAAGTTTCCTTCTCCCTTACTCTTAATAACCAAACATAAAATAAAATGAGGAAATAAGTGGATTCAAGTCGAGAAAATTAATTTTTTTATAAAGGATAGATACAGAGGTCAAGCACAGTAACATTTCAAGTGTTTTGTCTTCTCTTACATTCTGCAAAACACACTATCTGAGAATAAGACAAAATAATAATATGTGAGAGGGCAACAAACCTAGTCCTTTCTAAGTTATTTTGGAAGTTTCTGTTAGGACCAAGAAAACAGAAGATAATGTCTTCCATAATATAAATTCCCTTTAGAAGGTTCCCAAGGACACTTTCTACCTCCACTGCCTAATCTCAACTCTGAGTCAGCTGACTTTTCCTTGGCAACAACTTATTATTCAGGGCCTCCCTGGTGGTACAAGGGGTTAAGACATAGCACTATGAAACTACTGGCAGCCATTGCAGGAAGAGTTTGATCCCCAGCCGGGAAGCTACCCACATGGTGTAGCAGACCTCTCCTGTCTTGCCCGCTGCTCCCACTCAGCAGTGTATTTCAGTCAATCTGCCTGTTCTGCTCCCCATTCTGTCTCTGTTGAATCCTCTCACTCCACACACCTCTGGCCTATACCACAGCTCTTGTATGCATAAATAAAATAAATCTTTTTTTAAAAAGAACTAATTATTCAGAAAATTCATTCTTCAACTCAGTGGTTAATCTTTTCTTTCTTTTTTCCCCTTTGCCACATAAATAAAAAACTCCCAAACTGTTGTACCAACATGTTAAGCTCTTATTTTGACACTGGGATTTATCTCTCGCTAATCACAGACTCTGATACTGATAAGCACAGACTATGAACCTCCATAAAAATTTTCACAGTCTCTATCATATCCATGAAAAGAAGATGTTCGGAAAATCATGTTAACTTTTTTTTAACTGGCATAGTCATTTCTCCTCGAAGATACAGAGTTTTAATGTAAAGGGAAAAGAAACACAGCAGGAGCCTACAAAGCTTGCTCCTATCCTTACTTCAACATTTTATTCCAAAAGACCTTATTCCTTGACTTTTCTCATCTTTAAGGCAAAATAATCTCTTTATAAGAATTACAGTTTCACTAATTTGAGGACTTATCATGGCACTCCCCTCAGGCAGCTGTGGAAGAGCCAAAGCATTTTTTGTGTGTGTGAATCCTGTAATGCTTCATAACGTACCTATTCAATTTCCTTTCTTTATTAGGATGTTCTCATTTTGATCTAATAACATTCTCTATAGATGAATGGAGAGGTATTACAGATTCATTTTCATCATTTATATGAAAGCACTTCCACTTTTCTTTCTTCTATCTATGCAAAAGTGCCATGGTTTTAGCAAAATATATCAAAATTTTCCAGGGAATCTTGTCCTTTCTAATTTATTTGTAGGATAATCCTCCATCCTTTAAAATATATTTTTGGGGGACTTTGCTTTTCTAAATAATTCCCTTTATTTTTATGATTCTAAGTCTATCACAGCATTGAGTTATATAAATAAAATTCTATACTTTTAAAATTTCTCAAACATTTCTAATCAAGAATCTAACAGAATAGCTAGAATCACAAATATGGTGAAAAATTTTTAGTATTCCATGAATAAAATATTATAGACCAATATATTTGATAACATATATTGTGAATCTGGAGTGATGACTTGAAAGGGCTCAGGAAGCGAACTGTATCTGCTCTGGTGATAAACTCTTATTTTTATCCTTGAATGTGAAGTCTAGGAATCTTCAGCCTGAAAGATCCATTGACAACCAGTAATCTTTTTCTCTTCTATACAAGCTGGCCAGGGCCTGCTCCAGACACACCCAAAAATGTAGGCTAAAAATGGTTCCATATTTTCCTTTCTGACCTTTCAGTATCTCTCTCCTCTTTCCAGCATCTTCCCTCATTTCTTTCCCTGCACAAATTCACTTTATATCAGAACCCAGCCTGCCTCTCATTCTTTCAGGGATATTTTATTTAACTTGTCTCTAACTATGAAAAATAAGCTTTTAGCTTTCAGAGAGAGGTATAGTTTAACCATAGGCATGCAGACAGAAATTTGGTTGGTGAATGGTGAAATTCGATTTCATGGTTTCTAGCAGAATGATATCTTTGGAAGAGAAGCATCTTCTGCCAAGATTGCATGATAGCACAGAGAACACTATTCAGATATGAAGCCGTATCAACTGAAAATGTTTATCTTGAAATTTTGGAAAAAAGAAAACCTGGCAGCAAACTTATGTTATCAAATATATTGATCTCTAATATTAATAATACTGTTCCTGGTTTATTTGATACATAACATTAACTTCATCAGTATTGTGTGCTTACTGTGTATCATGCTCAGCTATTGTATTCTATCATCTATACACATCTATACACAAAACAACCTTTTATCTGTCAATGATGAGCAGTAGGCCAAAATCTATAATCCTATGATCTGCACAGTAGGAAGCAGACCTTTATCTAGAAGTCATAGAGTAATGATGTTGGGCTAAATAGTAGGAAATATTATTGTACTATCCTGTGTTTCACCCACAAATCTTTTGGAATTTAAATGAGGGATATTTTCTAACTAGGAACAACATTGTACCATTATTAATAGGTCAAGGCGAACTTACTACAAGCTTGCATTGTGCTCTTGTATCTTATAAAGCTTTTTATACAATATCCAGAGTTTCACAGTTCAAGTATGTATATTTTCATTCAATCATTCAATAATATCCATGTTCCAGACACAGGGCTAAGTGGAAGTATTCTCAGTTACTCAGTTGCTGAACCTGAGTTTCTTTTGCCCATTTTCACAGCAAATTAAGACCTTTCCATTTTGCAATTAACCTTCTACTATGCTAATGTCACAAGAACCCCTTGAGTTCTGTGATGACCTAAAAATCAAAGACATACTAAAAACTCACAATGATGAAATCTGGATAGTAATGTGCACTATTAGTCCAGGCAGTTCCAGAATACAATTAACTTTTAGAGCCCTTTTTTTTTTTAACATTTTTAAAGTCTTTTGAAGAATACATCAACTTTCAACCATATTAATCTTCATTAATCTTAATCTTTAGATACGAAAGCTAAACTTCCACATGAGAAATGAAGATATAATCTGCTGGATCTCACTTGTCTAGGGGTTGGGGGAACTAATATGAAATTCCAAACCTTCCCAGTGTCAGCCAACACTGTATATCTAATACATTAGTACAGAAGTGTTAAGGACAATCAACTTTCCTAAAGCATAGATAGCTTTACCATAATACTGGAGGAAGATCAGCCCAGAAATTTAAATACTCAGGGATAAAACCATAGGTTTCTATAAAAACTGACACAAAGAGATTGATTAGAAAGCAGAAAATGTGTTCATCTCAATTGGAAAGCAGTATTTCCAGGAGAAATACTGCATATGTCAGAAGAAAGAGCAAAGAACAATGAAGCACACACAAACCCATATTAAAATAAAAGACAATTAAAATTGCTATAACTAATTATATTATATAACACACATCCTCCATCACATGCAATTAGAACCATAAAATAAAAAATCACTGCTAATAAATCTTTTGTTTGTGAAGAGTATTTTACTTTTATTTTTTGTGGCAAACGTCCCCTTGACAGAGAAACCTTATCCAACTAAAATAGCATTAGCTCCAAATCAGCTTGCCTGAGTGTTCTCTATTCCTGGGACATTTTGCTTCTGGACATATCACACTTAATGAACATTTGCAGTATTTATACTATATGCCTAAAACATCTCCTGGCATAGAATAGGTATTCCATACATATGAAACAAATAAAAAATTTTGACACTTCATAACACTTGTGATCAACACAGCTTAGTACTTAAACAGCAAAGATTTTTTTAACCATATCTTACTACAAAATGACTAATTTCTTAAAGATCAGTTTTGCTAATGAATGGAGAAAAATAAATCGAATGCAAAATTCTCATCTCTCCAATGAGAAAATTCATGTCCAAAGATAGTAAGTTGGAAAGGTAAGTCAGAAGCTGACTCTGGCCTTCTTCTCAGTTATTTTTTCCCTTGAACAATTACACCTCAATATTCCAAGCTTTTGAGGAAATAAATGTCCCACCAATGTTTTCATTTTCTGTTCATTTAAACTTACTTTCAGTAATATAGCTAAATTTGCATTCTTATTTCTTTTGTATATTTTTCCTGATAATACATGAAAAGGTAGCACAAACAATAAACCCTCATTTACCTTCTAGTCATACATTATTTTGCGATATGTGTGAAACCTTGAGAAAAAAATTAAAGTCCCTTTTGTTTTTCTCCTCAGTTCCATCTCCCTCTTCCTTTCCAAGGTAGGCAATCACTAAGTTGATTTTGGTTAATATATTCCAGTCAATGATTTCATACTTTTATAACAGAGTCACTTAAAGAATCAGTGTTGTTTTTTTTTTTTTTATTTTCTGAGTAGTATGATACTGAAATATCTTCTTTCTTATCACTCTATATTTTGTTTCTGATATGTATTTGACAGTACATATACATGACTTATACATTTGCATCAGTACATGTTATTTCATCCTGTGATGGAATTATTTATTCATGAAACTATTAGTTAATGTATTCTTTCAATTGATTTATTTTGGTCAGTTCATTCTATCTAGCTGTTATTTTTGTGACAGACACTGCTGGTTGTGTAAACCAAAGCTCTTTTTCTCTTTCTTCTCTCCACTACAGAGTATGCAAAAACAAAATCTTCTATTTCTTTAGCATCCCTTGCATCTAGGAGAAGCCATCAGATACAGATCTGCTAACCTGGAAGATATTTGCAGAGTGGATTCTGGTAAAGTTTTTACTTTCCTGAAACACAGGAAAGTAAAGGTTCCTGCGCAACTTTCTATCTTAATTATCTTTCAAATATAAGCATAATATCTGGAACCCCAGAAGGTATCTTGAAACCCTCACAATTTCAGGGTTTCAAAAAATAAACAAGTGTGCATATACTAGCTTTGCAAGTTTTAAGTTAGTGCAGCTATACCATCATGCATGTGTACATTAATGTGTGCCAGTCATCCCAGTGATGAGAAAATTCTACTTCTACCATTAGTAATATTTCTTATTTGCAACTGAATGCATTAACTCATATCCATTTACACACACATGCACACACATACACATTCCATTACCTTTTCATTTTATTTCAACAGACCTCTCTTTACAGATCCCTCCTCCTTCAGAAAATATGTTCTACTTTACATCATTTCATTGCATGAACAGCAAAATTCTCACCATGGCCCAAATCTTTCAGTAGGGAAGGATAAGCATAGTTGCCTTTTTTTTTTTTTTAAGATTTAATTATTTTTCTTAAGATTTACTTATTTATTTATAGAAGAACCAGAGTACAGGCCAGATGCACTGGAGGATGAGAGGATTCACCAGAGACAGAGTGGGGAGCAGAACAGGCAAACTGATGAAATACACTGCTGAGGGTCTGCTGTGCCATGTGGGACCCTCACCGGCCAGCCAGTATCAAACCAGTGCTGCCGAGGCTGCAGACAACTTCACAGTGCTGCACTGAACCACCTGCGCCACCAGGGGAGGCCCTGAAGATTTAATTATTTATACAAGAAATGGGGTACAGGCCAGAGGCACGGGAGGGTGAAAGAATTCACCAGAGACAGAGCAGGGAGCAGAACAGGCAGACAGACCAAAAACAATGCTGCAGGGAACAGTGGGTGAGACAGGAGAATTCTGCCACCCCATGTGGGTATCTCCCTGGCCGGCTGGGAATCGAACCCACACTGCAGAGGCTTCAGACAGCTTCACAAATCAGCACTCAACCCACTGCACCATCGGGGAGGCCCCATAGTTGACATTTTTTAATAAGGTGGCAGCCATGCTAAGACTTACCTGAAAAGTAAGCAAAATCTGAAGATAAGTGATAATTTTGAAAGTCATATCTTATTTTCTCAGAAGATACTTGGATGTTATAACAATTTTGTGGTGATGGTGTCTTTCTCACCAGATGAAGGCAATCCAATCTTTACTTAAGTCACTTTCATTCAGACACTGTTAAGTAAGATTCTAAGAGTTAGGAGACAGGGAGGAGACTTACAGAGGGGTAGACATGGGTCTCTCCTCATGAAGTTCAAAGCCCAGGGGAGAAGGGGGAGAGGCAGTCCTAGCTCATTGAAAGGCACTAGACATTTTGCAGATGAATGTGCAAGCCCTAAGACTTTGGGGGGGTGGGGAATGGAGGCTCAGGTCTGCCTGGGACAATCATTATATAGGTGTCACTGAAGATTTAACCTGTGACTTGACATTAATTGATGAGCAGAAACTTGCAAGGCAGACAAGGGCATTTGGGGAGAAAGGAGTCCTTGAGATGAGAAGTAGCCATGCTGTTTCAGGCAATGATCAAAATTTATTATGAATGGAGTCTTGCTGTAGGAAGCAGGGAAGCAGAAGACATAGGCTGTCCTGACAAAATGGGCACAGCCTAGGGAAAGTTAGGATCCAATTTTACAGGCACAAATAAATGAAGAATCTTAAGCATTAAAAAAAATCATCAGAATGGCCTACCTAAGAAGCTAATTTTAAAATGTAGTCAGATTATATAAAACAAAAATGTATATATCTAATCTCTTCAGATGTAGAGGAACATATTTAATTTTTGAAGTCCTAAATATGTAATCCAGCTTTAAACATTCGATTTTTTTAAAGATTTATTTATTCATGCATACAAGAACCGGGGTACAGGCCAGAGGTGCGGGAAGGTGAGAGGATTCACCCGAGACAGAGCGGGGAACAGAACAGGCAGACTGACTGAAATACACTGCTGAGGGGAGCAGCGGACGTGACGGGAGAGGTCTGCTGCGCCATGTGGACATCTCCCTGGCCAGCCGGGACCGAACCCGCACTGCAGAGGCTGTGGACAGCCTCACAGCGCTGCACTCAACCTCCTGCGCCACCAGGGGAGGCCCTAAACATTCGATTTTTTAATGGTTGTGTTGAGACCCAAGATGGAATCAGCTGGACCACTATAAGTAACCATCCCCTGACACCTATTTTTGTATATGTAATTAATTGGAAGACAAGCCAGGGAAGTCCCTACCCATCATTTTGTCCCTTGTTCTAACACTACAACACTACGTGTGCTCCATTTCCTGGTATAATTCTCAGCTTCTTTTCTTTCCCCTCTCTCCTCACAGTGATTATATTGAGAACACATTTGAAAACAAAAGGTTGGGTGAGAATTCCAACAGGTGTAATTAATGTCAAGTGCTCCTGCAAGTGGCATTGCTTTCCTGCTGCCTTCCCCACCTGCTGCTTTTCATGGCTGCTTCTTACTGCCATGTCCATCTGTTGAAAATGTGCATCCAGAATTCATCATTTTACATCCCGAGAGGCACCTGAGCCCTCTTTTCTTAAGTGAGCCCTCAGAGCTTCACTTTATAGACACAATTAGTTAAGTGTTGTGACGCCATGGAGATCAAGCACATGGTTCCTCAAAGCACTTTCAATATCTCAAGGTGTTTTATTCATATTCAGAATGTGGGTTGCATGAAAGGGAAAACACCAATCCTTTTTTTACTTATAAATAGAAAGTGTGCTAGAAACTAATATTTTCTTCATATATGTGTGTATATAAATTAATATATGATTCATCTATATGTATTGACCATGTATATTAATTGTGTATTCCCCTATGCTATGCCCTTGGAGGGGTGGGAGAGAGGGAGAGACAGACAGAAGGAGAGAGACACTGACCAGAGTCAGAGCAGACCATTTTATTGGCAGGTTTAAGGCTGAGTGGTGATAGATCAGCTGTATTGACCTTCAGTGCCCCACACACACCTTTAAGTAAAGGTAGAAAGCCACGGATAAGAGTCTCCCAGCACCAATCCAAACAAGTGGACTTAAAACATGAATGATGACATGAAAAGCTAAAATTACTAACAGGACAAAGTAACAAAAACAGAGGAGTAGAGTAAAAAAGAGTGTAAGCTCTAAGTCTCCTCAGTACAGAAATGTTTCCCTCTGTACTTACCACACGACTCCTGGCTGCCCAGTGATCTAGGTTATGTGCCTCAAAGAAAACTATATTCATAATTGATAATAATGTAATGGGTTTTATCCCCTAAAGAGTATTGCTATTTCAAAGGAAAATTTCAGAGTTGCAATGAATTAAAATATACACATGGGCACAAGCATACAACACGCAAATGTATTTCTGATAGTAGAATCTGAGCCGGTAGAATAGGTAGATAATGGCCAGGAACGTAGCCCCAAGCTTCGCGAAACATATGGCAAAATTGGTGCCTATTCAAGTTACCAATCAGAGCAGTCTGTGTTTACTTTTAGTTTTACAAATAATTTTGGGAGCTTAGGGAAAGGAAATATAGATACTCCTATAGTGATGATTCCTAAAATTCACGTAATACTCATTTTTTATCTCTTAGGACTTGAAAGATTTTTATAATATGCCTGTATACTGTGTATGAATATTTAATAATTAAGGCATAAAACAGCAATCCTATTTGACTGAAAAATATCATGAAATATGGAGCCAAGTCTATAGTTTTTACTGAAGAACTTCTAATACCCCGCAC
The DNA here is from genome assembly GCF_014898055.3 of Talpa occidentalis. Taxonomy (NCBI): domain Eukaryota; kingdom Metazoa; phylum Chordata; class Mammalia; order Eulipotyphla; family Talpidae; genus Talpa; species Talpa occidentalis. Next base: position 121,421,959 of record NW_023602073.1, on the reverse strand, counting down.
TTAGTCCATGATAGATGATCAATAAATAATTGTTAATTGAAAAGCAGTCTTCTGTGCTACATATTAACTTAGTATTTTAAGGATAATGTTTTTGAGGCTCAGAGTTATATGACTTGCTCAACTGTGTTTGGTATTTCTACTACACAAACGCATTGTGGTGCCTCATTCATTGTCCCGGGGAATTAAGCATCCTGTTCTTGTTTAACTTGGGAGGAAACTTTGCAGGGTGGGTAGTTAGCATTCTTTAAGTTTAGGTAATCAATTAACTGGGCCAAATGGACTTTGGACTGAAAAGGCCAAACTGCATAGACAGAATCATGGCTGAAGCAGCCGTTTAAGGCCAGCGAACCCACACACTAGAACAAATCTAAGCTTGCATTTTACAATGAATTAAAATCACCTATTACCTGTAAACTTACTTTCTTTTCACTTCTTGATAACCAAATCCGAGTTCTGAGAGCCAGTTTGATTTTCAGTATCTCCGCTTATTTTAGGACACCTCTGAACCCAGTTAATAGTGCAGAGGATGAGTGAATGTCTCAAACGCACACACATGCATGCACGAGTGCATTATCAAGAAGTGCCAAATAGTGAGTGAAGTGGAAGCCAAACACACAGATAGTTTGCATAACAGGAAGGCTGGCAAGAGAAATCAGGGACCTGGTAACAGTACAGGGGGAATAATGGTTGTCTGGTTAATACAAATAAGCAAGGACTCAAATTTAGACAATAGGATAGGAGTCAGTTATAGAACACATTGAGACTATGAACAAAAGGAATAAAACAAGAGTCCAGATAATAAACCAGGAAGCATGTTTAGCTTGCATCCACTAGGTAAGAAAGGGATGCAGGACTCATTTAGTTTTCATTGTGGTCTGGCCTGGTTCCAGGAACAGGAGTGAAAGCTGAGCTTCCAGATGGGGCAAGAGAACTGGATGGAGAATGGATGAGTGTGGGTGCAGAAAATGGCTGGGCAACACTCCAAATCCATCTGACATTTCACTTAAGAATTATTTTTCAAACTTTTAATTATCCCCGGAACCTTTATATATGCCCTTTCTATATTCTATAGCCCCATATCCTTACTGCAAGGAAATGAGGAAACTAAGACATGAAATAGAGATAAGCAAGAACTAATTTCTTTATAGCAGAGACCACTTTCAAGCAGTTCAACATTGGAGCAGGGATGACTAGAATTTAAATTTCAGTCATTACAGGTGATTCATACAACCCTATAAAGCAATGTAATGTTGCTGACACTGGAAATTGATACCAAAGCTATGTATCTAATGAAGGTAGAGGAGTTTCAAGAAGAGGCAATAGAAGGATTGTGAGATGAATGGACCATTGGATAAAAGTGATGAAATACTGACTGATTTACCAATTCTAGGTTTATTAGAAGAAAGAAAGTAAAACTTGATGGCAGAGATGATTTTCAAATAAATACAACAAAATTTATGTAGGTAACTTTACTTCACACCACAATGCACTCCTGGAAATCAAAACATAATACTGCTGGTCTTTTCTCCTAGAAATAATTTTGTTATTAGAGATCGTATCCTTAACAAGGATTCATTTTTCAAATAAATCAAAGATATGATCAACAATATTATATAAAGGCAAAGAGAGAACGATGTTTGGTCTTTATAATAATTTAAAATAAGCATCATTATAGTCCTAGTTCTAGAAAATGGGCATAAGTGAATAGTACACGTTGATTAAACTAGGGTCCCAAATGCACTATAAATCATACACACAATTCATAATATTAAGTTTGCTGCCTCATAAATTTGACCAATCTAAAAATGAAAATACAAGCTATAAAAAAGTAATTTAAATATTTGATGAACAATATTGAGGGCTTTCTTAGATAATTTTGGAAAGCTGGTGCTGGAACTTAAAACTTGACATACTAGAAATTTTCTTGACTATCTGCTTTACTTTTTTAATTTCTATTTATATATACTATCTATCATCTATCTAGAACATTTACTAGCATGCTGATTCTTCTCACAACATTCTATAAGTACTAATTTATTGAATCCTCATAGCAACATTGTCATGTTGCTGCAAAAAATATTCCCTTGTTATAACTGAGAGGGAACTCTCTTAAAGTCACATTGCCAAGGAACCCAGCATTCAGAACCAGAATCCAAACTATACTGTGCGACCTCTTCTGGGCAATTGCTTTTTCGCTGAAAACATCTCTACCTTAAGGGGAAACAGTCCAACATCTGATCTGTGTTTAAAGGTGGCATCATAAGTTTTAAAAAGTCATCATGACTTTTCCTGTGAACATTTGAAGGAAAGAGTTCTATCTTTGGTTCTTTAGTTCACCATTTTCCCTTTTATTTCCTCACTCCAATGTTAAAAAGACATATAACATTGACAGACAAAAGTAGATCACAAAAAGGCAAACTACAGCATGTCTAGTGAGAGGTTAACTATAAGCCCTCAGCTCTAATGAGTATGGTGCTCCGTAAGCTTATGAGCTTCAGGACTCTGTCAACTCACTGTTTTCCTCCTGGTGCAATGTCTAGCTGAACAAAGCAATGGCCACCACCACTGTAATCTTCAATCAGCAAAAATAAAAGTGAGCCAGGGCCTCCCTGGTAGCACAGAGTTTAAGTCTCAGCACTATCAAGCTACTGCCAGCCACTGTGACAAGAGTTCGCGATCCCCAGCCAGGGAGCTAACCCACATGGCACAACAGACCTCTCCTGTCTTGCCCACTGCTCCCCTCAGCAGTGTATTTCAGTAGATCTGCCTTTTCTGCTCCCCATTCCGTCTCTTGTGAATCCTCTCAGCCCCTGCACCTCTGGCCTACACCCCAGTTCTTGTATGTATAAATAAATAAATAAATCTTAAAAAAAAAAAAAACAAACAAGAAATTTGAAAGGGAGATTATTCAATACGGGCCAGTCTACAATCAAGGGTAAGACTGAGCAAATGAAAAAATGGTAAAAGTGAAAATGACTATACACAAACCATGACAGTTTGAGAGAACTTTTAAGACTAAGACACAGAATAAATTGAAAATATAAATAAACTTATAAAGGATTCAGAGGGAAAAAATTATTGATTCTAAGCAGCTCTGTAAGGAGAGACAAGGAAATGGGAATGAATTTACTTTGAAATGATGATGGTTAAATGTTAAATGTATTCTCCAAAAATTCATTAATGCCTTCATCAGACTTCTTCCGACACTAATTGTACACTAGAAGGTTGACTGGTGGGATTTCATATGAAATATACAATTATACCAATACAGGTTTTAAAACACTGACATGAAAAATCAAGTATTCTACCCCAGTTAATAGGTTATTAAAACAAATTCAAAGTATTGTGTTAGTGTGACACTTTTATAGATTTTCATTCAGAAAAAATACATGTTTATTTCCCAGTTATCGTAAGACTAATATTACAATAGTTAGATTGCATAGAAAATAATTTTATACCTTTTTATTATCATCCAATACTAAAAGGGACTAAGTAACAATATGATCATATAAACTGTTTGATAAGACCTAATGGCATACTTCAACTAAATTACAAAATTGTATTTTAATCTACAATTAAATCTCTCATCAATAGTATTTTGAATAAAGCTGGTCAAACAATGGTGCCCATACATTATGTTCACACATACATATTAGAATGATGACCAGGGCCTCCCTGGTGGCGCAGCAGTTGAGCACTGGGTTGCAAGGCTGCCCGCGGCCTCAGCAGCGCCGGTTCGATCCCCGGCTGCTCCCCGGCCACTGGAGGAGGGTCCCACATTCTCTCACCCTCCATGCTTCTGACTGTACCCAGTGCTTGTATAAATAAATAAAAATAAATAAATAAATAAATAAATATTAGAATGATGACCAATGATAGGTGTGTATGCACCTTTATGTATATATAGCATATGTTACGATATACCTTTGTAATTATATATAGTTATGCATTACATGTTCATGTAATATATAATGTAGTGATTGAATACTGGCAATTACATTAGCATAAACAAAACAATTTATGGAAAACATCAAAATTTTAATTAAAAAGAAAAAGAATTGCAATGTATCTGAATAATAATTTCATATGCACACATGTAAATATATTCACAATAAATATGCATAAGCATCTTCTAATTTTTATAGAAAAAAATAACTAAACCCCTTATTTAAATACAGAAGATACAGTTTTATATATATTTCAATGAAGATAAAACTTTTAATTCTAGGGGTAAAGTTGAAGGTCAAGGTTTTACCTTTTCGTTTTGCTTACTGTGTTAGTAATCCATAACTAAAATGTCCTATGGTTGGAAAAATATAATTGTAAGGATTTGAATGTGTTCCTTCAATTTTCTCCTATATTACATAAAATAAATCTAATCATTCTTTCATGATCACACCCATTATTCTTTTGTATTGACTTATCTATTTAAATTCAAATCATTCCTTTCTTTATCTTTTTTAATGAAGTAACATTGGTTTATAACTTATAACAAATTTAAGTATACATCATTACATCAAAATCTGTATACATTACATTAAGTTCACTACTAAAATTCTAATTCAATCCTTCACCATACAATTGACTCCTTTTACTCAATTTACCTCACCTCTCCCTGTTCCCTTCTGGTAACCACAAATTTGGTTTGATAGTTTGAAAGTTTATTTATTTATCCGTTTTGTTTGCTTGTATACTAAATATGAGTGAAATCATATGGTGTCTGTCTCTTTCCTTCTGACTTATTTCACTAAGCATAATATCTTCTTGTTCCATTCATGTACAAATGATGGAATTTCATCTTTTTTCTTATAGTAGTATTCCACAGTATATATATACCACATCGTCCTTACCCAATCATCTGTCAATGAATACTTAGGTTATTTTCAAGTGTTGGATATTGTAAAAACTGCTGAAATGAACATACAATGCATATATCTCTTTGAATTAATGGGTTAGTATTCTTGAAGTGAATATTGAGAAGTGGAATACCTGGATAACTGGATCACATGGGCTATTTTTTTTAAAGATTTATTTATTTATGCATACAGTAGCTGGGGTTCAGGACGTAGATGTGGTTGGTGAAAGGATTCACCAGAGACAGAGTGGGGAGCAGAACATGCAGATGTACTGAAATACACTGCTGAGGGGAGCAGCGGGTGAGCCAGGAGAGGTCTGCTGTGCCATGTGGGTCACCTCCCTGGCTGGCATTGAACTGGTGCTGCAGTTGCTGCAGATAGCTTCATAGTGCTGCGTCTTAACCCACTGTGCCACTAGGGTGGGCCCCATATGGGCTATTTTAAATTTATTTAAGGAAGCTCTGAAATGTTTTGAAGAGTCACTCTACCAATTTACAACTTATCAACAATGTACAAGGGGCCCCTTCTCCCCACATCCTCTCCAACACTTGTTGTTTCCTGACTTTTGGATAATAGCCATTCTCACAGGTGTGAGATTATAGCTCATTGTTGTTTTGATTTGTATTCTCTTAATCATCAAAGATGAAGAACATCTTTTCATGTTCCTGTCTACTATCGGTATGTTTCTTTGAAGAAATGTCTATTTAATTCCACTGCCAATTTTTTAATTGCTTGTTTGTTTTCAACCATTGAGTTTTATGAGTTCTTTATTCTGGATATTAACTCCTTGTTGGAGAATTAATCTATAAATATATTTTCCCATTCATTAGGATATCTTTTTATTTTGATGATAGTTTCGTTCACTTTGCAGAAACTTTTAGTTTGATGTAGTCCCAATTTTACATCTGTTTCCCTTGTCATTGTGTTCAAGTCTCTAAACACATGTCTAAAACTGATGTTGAGGAATCTATTACTCGTGCTTTCTTCTGTATAGTTTATGACTTCAGATCTTACATCCAGTCTTCCATCCACTTTGAATTATGTCTTGCGAATTGTGTTAAATACTGGGCTAGTTTCATTCTTTTACATGTGGTTGTCCAGTTTTCTCAACACCAATTATTGAACAGATTTTCTTTGTTTCAGTGTATGTTCTTGGCTCCTTTATCAAAAATTGTTGCCCACATATGTGTGGGTTTCTTTCTGGGCTTTCAATTCTGCTGCATAATCTGTGTGTCTATTTTATTTTTCTAAAACCATGTTGTTTGAAGTTAGGGAGTGTGATACCTCCATTTTTGTTCTAGTTTTCTCAATATTGCTTTGGTTATGTGGGGGCCTTTTAAAGTTCCAAGTAAAGTATCATATATTGTGATCAAATGAGATTCATTCCAGGAAAGCAAGAAAGACATCAACCCAAGGCAGGAAATAAATTATATGATCATCTCAATAGACATAAAAGTGTATTTGATAAGATTCTATGTCCATCTATGACCAAAAAATAAACCTTCAAGAAAATGGTTATAGAAGGAACATACTTCAACATAATAAAGGGCATACATAACATTATAGTCAATGGTGAAAAACTGTAGCTTTCCCTCTAAGATCAAGAACAAGAAAAGGATGTCTGCCCTGACTACATTATTTTTCATAGTATTAGAAGTCCTATTCAGAGCAACTCGACAAGGAAAGAATAGAACTGGTATCCAAATTGGAATTAAAGAAATTAAACTATCACTACTTTCAGAAGGCATTATATACAAAGAAAATTCCTCCAGTAAAAACACTGTTAGAAATAATAAACTAATAGTGGCAGACTAAAATTAATGTAGAAAAATCTGTTGCATTTACATATACAAATAACAATTTTACAGAATAGATCAGAAAAACAATCCCATTTACAATTTCATAAAAAATAAATACATTTAGCCAGGAAGCTAAATGTCCTGTACAATGAAAACAATAAGATATTGTTAAAACACACACACACACACACACACACACAAATAAATGCAAAGATAACCTTGTTCATGGTGTGGAAGATATTTCATTTTAAATGGTTGTATTACCTAAACTAATTTAAAGACTCAATGTAAACCCTATCAAAACCCCCAAAATCATTCTTTTTTTAAAAAGATTTATTTATTTATTCATACAAGCACTGGGTACAGTCAGAACTGCGGGAGGGCGAGAGAATTCACCAGAGCCAGAGCGGGGAGAAGAAAAGGCAGAAGGACCGAAATACACTGCTGAGGGGAGCAGTGGGCGGCAGGAGAGGTCTGTGCGCCATGTGGGACCCTCGCCTGGTGGCCGGGGATCAAACCGGCACTGCAGAGGCTGAGGGTAGCTTCGCAGACCAGTGCTCAACCGCTGCGCCACCAGGGGAGGCCCCCAAAAATCATTCTTTACATAGTATCTTTTAAAACTTCCTTCCTTTGTATTTTTCTAGAGAACATATATTATCATTTCCATTTAACAGACTGTGACTTACAAAACTTTAGAAAGTTATCCTGGTCCAACCCTAACAGTTTGAATATGTATTCACACCGGATCTCTACTTTAGTGTAAAAGTTCAAGAACCAGTGCCTTCTTGAACAATTAATCTTATTCTTCTTGAACAATTAATCTTATAGGATAGGATAGAGTAGGGTGGTAGAAAACAGGATAGCATATAATGTGGTAAGGACGGGCAAGAGGATGTTGTGCAGTCACCATTCACCTTGCTTGACGACTGGCGTAAAAACAAAGTTTGTGGTGTATTATTTCATTCTTCAATTACAAATGTTCAATACCAACACTCACTAACATAATCACAATAATATAGGAAGTTGAAGAAAGAAGGAAACAATTTTTTGCCAGATTTTAAAAATGTATCTTACTCTAGTATCAATCAAGGAAAATAAATCATGTCATTCCACAAAGGATAAGTAGCAGTGGCCATTCCTGGTTCAAATCATCACCTTTAAAATACAATCTTACCCATAAAAAGAAAATGGTTTTCACAAGGAACCTAATATTATGAATATCCTGGCAAGTAAACATAGCCCAAATGCTGATATAATAAGAATTCTATTAGGGATTTGTATTTGCATATGCCTACAGACATAAAATGTTCAGAAAGGAGAGTAGACTAGAACAGAAACTGCATTATGCTGAAAAATACCAATAATAACAGGCTAGCAATTGGGCTTTGATTGTTCACATTTCTTGTAAAGCGTATTTCTAACCCATGAGCACGTGAGCTTTAAACAAGTTTGATTACACCTACAAAAGTATTTAATGAATCAAGAATAATAGTAGTATTCGACAAGCAAAGCTTTATGAACAGTTTTAAGACGTATTTTTGTTGTTGTTGTTGTTGTAGAAAATGGGACACAGGAGGGAACTTAGTGCATTTATGGCACTATTCTTTTTTCCTTCGGCTTTGTCTTCTTTACTAGAATGCCACTTCCAGATTTACAGTTGCCAACTGCATTTCCACCACCAAGAGCAATAGTTACAATTGCAGGTTACAAAATGATACAAAGGTGGGGGTGGGAATACACACACGCACACACACACAGAGCTTAGCATCTGCTGTATGCCTTTAATACCAATAGTGCAGTGTCTGAAAAAGAGAGTCAAGCTAGGTAATGCCACTGACATTTTTTTTTTCATTTTGGAAACATAAAATAGAGTTGAAGATGCATTTTTTTTTTCTGCCTTGATTCCAAAACCCTGACATTATTGCCCTGGCTAGTAATCCCTGAAAGCTACAAAGGTTAGAGTAACCTCTATTCCCGAGTGCTTATCAGAGATGTCCATCATTAAAGCCTTCATTCATCCAGAAAGATATTGTAAGGAGCCTTTGTACAGTATGAGGGTCTAGCACCTACTGTGGGATCTCCCCATATGTGAACGTTCATCTTGCCAGACTGGGGTACTGCTCCCACTTTATCAATATCCATGGCAAATGTCTGATTTCCCTAGCCACTGAAGTCATTTGAAACCTAAGTCAGATTTTTTTTTCCTCATTTCCTTTCTTTCTGTCACTTGAAGGGTTCCTGGCAGCACAGATTGGCCACATACAGGAAGCCAGGGGCTTCAGGCTCAAGACCTTCTAAATCTACTACATGTTATAGGGCAAATAACTCCACAATGGCTCCAAAACTTTAAGAGGCATTTACAGAGACAGATTCATGCCTTAGGCTATAGCAACCACAGGACCTATGTAGTATAAATGTATTTAATGGTTCCAAAAGCAAAATACCATTTCTCTACCTTATTCCTCTGCTATGTAGATACCCTGCAAAACTTGGCTCATTCTCTGGACCTATATATATACAATATATATAAACTTTGTCATAAACCCTTTCTTTCATATCTTCTCCTACCAGCCTCTACTCAATACTCATACTGATAACGTGCATAAAGTTTTTAACTACCTAGGACTAAAATTTCCCTGGGGTTGGTCTCAAGGAAAATGCTTCCTTAATATAAGTCACATATTCAAAAACCATGGTCAATAACTGTCAAGGAAATTACTGGCCATTTGATTTTTTCTTTTCTCATTTGTGAATTTCTTTTCTTCACTCATTCAATCATTGATTCATTCACTCCATAAATATTTCTTGATGCACTAGTCACATGACCAATGTCTGATAAGCTCTGAGGACAGGTAAGTGACAATTCACCCACACACTTGTCTTTCAGAAGCTGATATTTAAGACAATTACATAGCTGAGGAAATATGTATTAGTCAGAGGCAAGTGCCTTAAAGAAAACTAAAACAGGGTAAGTGATATAGGTTGCAGGGATCTATAGTCAGGATGATCTGGAAAAGCTATCTGAGGTAAAGACCTGTGAGCAGAGCCTAGAGTCAAAATAAGGTGTAGCAACAACACTTTAGTTGAAAGCTTCAATTGGAAAGTTCTTATGACGAGAATGGCCAAAATGATCTGCCTAGGTTGGAGTTAAGTGTCAGGGTATGCTAAGTAGTGAGATCAGAAAGCAAAGCCTTCTAGGATTCCATAGAGCACAGAGAACAGTTATATATAATTAGAAGTCACCAGGAGATTCTTCTCAAATGTATGACATGATCTGATTATGTATCTAAAAGATAATTCAGTATAGGGCCTCCCTAGTGGCGCAAGAGGTTAAGCACCATGCAAGGGGTTAAGCACCGCACTGTGAGGCAATCCACAGCCTCTGCAGCACAAGTTCAATCCCCAGCCAGCCAGAAAGCAACCCACATGGCGCAGCAGACCTCTCCTGACTTGCCTGCTGCTCCCCTCAGCGGTGTATTTCAGTCAATCTGCCTGTTCTGCTCCCCACTCTGTCTCCAGTAATTCCTCTCACTCCCCTGTATCTTTGGCCTGTACCCCAGCTCTTGTATGCATAAATAAATCTTTTAAAAAAAGATAATTCAGTATACAGGCAATAAGAAGAGAGTATGGAAAGAGGCTACTTCAGAAAGGCAAAGAGAACCACTTGAAGTAAAATAAGTGTTAGGCACACAGAAAGCAGGAGCCATGGATCTGGGGAATATGTTTGAGGGTGCAGACAACAGAATATGTTAATTAACAAATGAAAGGAATTTAGAGTTGTCATCAAACAAATCTGTACAATGTAATATATTTGTTGATTTTGTATTCGTATTCAATTATTTCTTGCATGGGCATAGTAGAAAGGAGTCAATTGTATCGTGGGGGATGGAAATTAGACTAATCATGCTGATCATAATATATTAATAAATGTCAAATTATAGTGTTGTATGTGTGAAACCTATATAATGTTATAAACCGATGTTAATTCAATAAAAGTTTAAAAAAATACCTTTTCTACATTGGATTATGGTGGTGAACTGTGGGTGTTTTGTTTTCATGGAAAAACACAGGACACATGTTCAGTTTAATATGGACAGGTCAAAAAAGCTTTACACCGGACAGACGGATAGATTAAAAAAAAAAGTCCAAGTATTGTACATCCCTTGAGATAAATTAGCTATACATGTTCCAAATTCTGAGCTCTGACCTTGGAATTGAAGAGTTAGAAGACCTGGATTAGATAGCCATCTTGCTTTTTCACATGAGTAGGGATCAACACCCCTAAAAGGAACTGGGGTCCAGGTAAAGAGAGGTCTGAGACCTCTCTGTTCATAAGTGTAGGGAGACAGACTGGGACAGACAACATAAAACACAGCAAAGACTTTTCCTGGGTATCGTAACATCTAGAACCTCCAAGGATGGTGCATGAATGATTATTTCTCAAAAGAGAAGGATCGCCCATGAAAGGTTCTGATTAATGTCCCTCCTGCACCTTGATGCCCAGTCCACAGGAGTATTTGGCTTAAAATTATACACTTTGCCAAATAACCAGCAAGGGAGGGAAACAGAAAATTAACATGGAGATGTTTAGGACTCCAGACAATTTATCTTACAGAATTCACAGGTTTTACTATGAGTTAGCTTGTTATTAAACACTAGGAGCAATTCGGCTCCTAATTCCAGTTGTTCTTCCTTTGTGCAATACAGTCAATGAGATAATCACCAACCATGATGTGACACAGTTAATTTTTAAAGGAAATCACCTGAAAATGGTGAAAAGATTTCAAGTTCCCAAGGGAAACATGATGTAAAATTCCCATGGTGATAATTTCATTAACACAGTGAGAGTTTTGAAGCTCCATATATAATTATATTAAAAAATTAAAGTGTAAATTTCATTTAAAGCTCATGTACCTCAATGTGCACATTAAAGGATTTCAAAGAAACATTTTAGTAATATTTTATATTGTCAAAATTTAAGGAAAATATATTGACAACAAATGCAATGTTAGAGAAATTATTGAAAGATGCCACCAGAATTAAAGCCATTCATTCTTAAAAGCATTACTTAAATGTAAAGTTCTTTTCAATCTAAAGAGAAATATTTTACTTTTCTCTACTTACCAAATAAATTCCTCATTAACCTACCAGAATACAGCAACATTGCTATGCAGCTGATAACCCCCACTTTTCCTTATGCAAATAAGACTGTACAGGTGGTTACAGATTTGAAATAACTGTTACTAATTATACATTATTCTCCAATGCCATAATAATAATTGAATGAACTTGATACTGACATAAGGAAAATATGCTGTTTCAGAAAATGATATGGTATCAGAAACAGATGTTGCCATAAATTACAGTCTAATATTTTAAGGGTGAAATTGTGCTGAAGTTTTAGTCATACATACATACATTTCTTCATGACTTACCCAGCAGGAATCAGGGTTAAACATTCTAAATGTGGTCTCATCTCATGTGAATTATAGGTAGTTAAAAGCTTTAATTTGACACAATTGATTAATAATTTCAGAAATTCAAATGTATAGAAATAATACACTTGGGATGGTAACTCAGGGTAACAAAAATCATAATGGCTTGCTTGCTGAAACACAAGGACCAAAAGAGAAAGGGAGCAAGTCTCACAACAAAACAGGATGCACCAAGAAAGGTTTCTAAGCTTGCTTTGGTGTGTAAGGCCAAGGTACCCTTATTGGTACAGGCTGATGGGAGGCACAGCTGAGAGCAAAGGGTACAAGTCCACAGTCAGGCGATGTTCATTGTGTTTCAATGGTCCCAGTCTGGGTGAGTATGTGTGTGTGTGTGTGTGCACGCATATGCGTGTGCGCGTGTGAGAGAGAGCACGTGTGCACATGCCCTGAGTTGGAAGGGTTGGCTTCTACCTTGCACCTTACATAGCTGGGATTGGCTCCAGACACCGCCCTCTCTTAACTGGGACAGGAGGTCTGGAAAACGAATGAGTGAAAGAATACAAGTTATTACTTAATATTATAAGTGTTTTGGATTACTTACAAGACAGGTGATGCTTTTTGTGAACAGAAATATGCCTTATGAACTTAGCTCTTATTTATATCAGTTAGCTGTGTGTCATTTCATTTAAAGTCAGTTTCCCAAGAACTAAGTCTTATTGTATTTTTTTTTCTCAATATGACCCAGGACAAAATAAATAAGGAAAAAAAAAAAAAAAACCTAGAAGTCCATGTAAATGCTTTATTATCTTAAATGTTAACAACAGCTTCCAGCTATGAATCATCATAACTTTAGCCTTCCTTAATAATTTTGTGCAAATATCTAAAATATGGCTCATAAATCTTGAAGTTCCCACATACAAAATGAAAATACATGTCTCTGTGTGTGCATGTGTGTTTGTGAGATTTAAAAATTTCTAAAACACCTCTGACAAAGCTCTTATTCGTTAGGTATCACAGTGGCACAAATATAAACATAACAAACTCCAAAAAGGTAAAGGAAATTTTAATCAAATTTAGAAGTGATGACCTTCATTAAGAAGTTCAGTGAGTTTTTTGAAGATACCAAGATATGGTAAATAATCCTGTGAAGTGGCAATTTACTACACTGTATCTGGATAAACAGAAGTTCCAGGATTGCTTCATGGGTTCTCTTTATCCTTTAATAAGGAAGAATCCTTCTCTCTTTAGTTTTTTAATTAGAACAGAGACTTATTAAAGAAAAGACTAATTTCACAGGTTTTTCCTTATTAAGGTTTTCCTTATGAAGTTGTCACCGTGACTCAGAAGTAAGGTAGGTTTACGCTTCCTTATCATGCATCAGTAGGAGCAGGACATGGAATGGGATGAGGTTACAATTTGAAATTAGCCATAAGGAAGGCTGATTAGTAAGGGTTTGTGACTATGAAGACATGATTCCAGGCAACTTCCTGAACTAGTTGAATTGAAAAAACAGCGAAAACATTAGGTTACACAGAAGTGGGGATTTAGATGCAAAGCACCTAAAGAAAATAAGAGGTGAGACTCAAGGAATTGGCCTGGGGGTTATCTTTAGAGATAAAAGGATTGCGGCACTGTTTATAATAGGTAAAATCTGGAAACAACCCAAATGCCCAAAAATAGATGACCTGATCAAGAAGATGGGGTATATATACATAATGGAATATTATTCAGCAATCAAAAAAGATAAACTCATGCCAATCGCAGCAACATGGATGGAACTAGAAGGTATTGTGCTCAGTGAAATAAGTCAGAAGGAAAAAGAAAAATATCGGATGGTTTCACTTATAGGAGGGATATAAAGGAACCCAATAAGACATCAGGAGAAAAATAACAATACAAAACATAGGCCTTCCTGGTGGCAGAGCGGGTTGAGCGCCGCACCGTGAGGCTGTCCACAGCCTCTGCAGCGCAGGTTCGATTCCTGGCCGGCCAGGGAAAGATTCTCACACGGCATGGCAGACCTCTCCTGTCTCGCCCACTGCTCCCCTCAGCAGTGTGTTTCAGTTAGTCTGCCTGATCTGTTCCCCGCTCTGTCTCTGGTAGATCCTCTCACCCTCCTGCGCCTCTGACCTGTACCCCAGTTCTTGTATCAATAAATTAATCTTAAAAAAAACAAAAAAAATACAAAACACAACAAAATAAAAACAGACAATTATAAACCAGAGACATCCTACAGGGAGAAGGGAGAGGGATCGGAGGGAGGGAGGGAGGAGCACAGAGGACTGTGGTGATGGTGCACGTGTGCACTGGTGAAGGAAATTCTATGGGGACTACACCTGAGGGGGTGGGGGAAAGCAAATATTGTTTAAAAATGAACAATGATGTAAAAAACATATAAATTATTTTTTTTAAAAAAGGATCAAGTCTAGAGTTTGATGAGGAGCAAAAGTGAATATCTCATATCTCTCACAGTCTAAGCCACAGGATGACCACCTAGAAGAATGAGAACCATTTAAATCCTATCAGGATGGGTACAAACTGGTAACTTGCTTTTTTTTTTTTTCTTTCTTTGCTTCAAGCCAAGTAAATTTTTAAAGAAACAATTTATCCCATGGGACTAAAGAATGAACTTCAAAGAATCCCTTTGCAATCAATTAGTGCCTACTAGTATTTATCTACAAAGTCATTCAAAGATATTTGACAGTTAAATACTTAATTTAGTGAGGTCCAATGACACAGCCCTGTGAACAGAATGTTTGTTTCTTTAAAGTTATTATAATATAACTATGCATTTGATTAATGAATGAAAATGAAATTATCAAGCTAAAGTTTTCTGACCTCCACAAAGCATCTCTAAATTGTTCTTGCAGCTATTTAGATCAATTGAGTACCTACAACAATGGAATAACCAATGAAGCGGACTTCAAGCCTAATTTCAAGGAATTAGAAGTAACTATTAAAGTCATATTGACTCTTCATGTGTAAAGACTAATAGACTCTTCCAAGGCAAAATTTAATAGCTAGTGTACCTACTATGAGTCATGCATTTCCTAAAACCTTCCCAATGACCCAATGATGTGGAAAATATTTCTATTTTGCAAACTGAAGACTGAGGCTATGTTTAGAAGCAGAGACAAGAGATGAGTCCACAAAATATCCAAAGGAATTGAAATCATGATCTGTAAAAGATATCTGCACTCCCTTCTTCACTGAAGCATTATTTTCCATAGCCAAGATATAAAACAACCTAAGTGTCTTTCAACTGATGAATGGATAACAAAGATGGTAAATATACATTTGTGAGAAAGAAGGAAATACTACCATTAGAAAAACTTGGTTGAACTTTAAGGGTATCATACTAAGTGAGATAAGCTAAAGAGACAAAAACAAATACTGTATCATACGAAAAATGTATAAGTGGCATCTAAAACGCTACAGTCAGTGGGCCTCCCTGGTGGCGCAGCGGTTGAGCGCTGGGCTGTGAAGCTGCCCGCAACCTCTGCAGCACCAGTTCAACCCCAGGCCGCCAGGCGAGGGTCCCACATGGCACGCAGACCTCTCCTGCCGCCCGCTGCTCCCCTCAGCAGTGTATTTCATCAGTCTGTCTGTTCTGTTCCCCGCTCTGGCTCTGGTGAATTCTCTCACCCTCCCGCACTTCTGACTGTACCCAGTGCTTGTATAAATAAATAAATGAATCTTTTAAAAAAAATAAAAAATAAAATGCTACAGTCAGAGAAAACAGAAAAGAGAGTGGTGGTTACTAGGGATGGTGGTCTGGGAGAAAAGGTTAGATAGTCACTGAAGTTACAAACCTCTACTTAGAAGATTAATGAATCCTGGGAATCAAATATATAGCTTGCTGACTGTAGCTAATGATAACATAAGGGAGGTCTGATCTTAAATGTTTTAACTGTAAAAAAAAGAAATGGCATGAGGGGGTAATCATTTTGTAATATATGTGTATCAAATCAACATAATGTTGATTTGATACTTACATAATGCTATGTCAAAAATATCTCAAAAAAGATGAAAATAAAACTGAGCCCTAAACTGTCTACTCCAAAGCATGTTCCCTTCTGGGAAGGGAACAAAGGAAGATCACTCCCAGAACAATACTAAGATTCTGAAGCACTGTTTTATCATAATTTTTTATCATAATATCATTGTTTTATCAATATTTTTTTCCTGGAAGACTCAAATAATAATGCATATAGATCATAAGAAATAACCTTTTAACACTAATGTACTATTTTAAGTGAAATCAAGCTGTACATATCTGTCCCAAGATACAAGTATGTGAGGAAAAACTAATAAGCACATTAAGTAGGTGATAAGGACCTTAGAAAGATCTAGATGTATTGTACACTATTGATAATTATATCTCAGAAATAACAATAGGGTTTTTATATACCCAGTGGCTGTAAATCTATTATAATAGTTTGTCAACTGTATTCCTTCCCAACTATCCCTGATGGAAACATGTAATTATTGAAACTACCAAAGTAATTGCATTTGAATTAAGGCAAACCACATTGTAAGTTTTATGGCCATAACTTTTGTAATGCACATGACATTGAATAGCATATAATAAGTTAGCTGCTTTAAGTGAGAAAAAATAGCTTATAACGAACATAGCAGCTAAAACCAAACAATGGTTTTGTAAGAATACTTGACTCAATTGTGATAAAAATAAGCACTCCTACAGGAACGAATTCAGTTGTGGTTACAATAAAATTTTAAATAAAAGTGGGGCCTTAAAACAGCCACCAACTGTTCTGAAGCTATTGAGAAAGCTTATTTAAATCATGGCTGATAGGATAATATTTAAGAAGCCAGTCTTCTTCCACACTGACAAATCATACCTCAAAATCGCCTTCACAGCCATAAAACCCTAGAGCAATGCAAGACCCTGAGCTCTCCTTCAGCTTCGGCCAACAAAAATATCAGCAATAAGTACTGCTTGCATTGCACCTGCAGCATAGTCTAAATGAAGGTAAATAAGGCATTCATGCAAGAAATTAACACATGGCAGAAAATAATACTGAGCTCTAGGGTAAAATTCAATCTTGTGTCACAGTAAAAATCAAAGAATATAACTTAGAATATGAAATCCCTAAAGAGCATCTCATTAGTATAATTCAGATCTTTACTCTAGGGACAAATATTTTTAAAATATTTATTTTAATCGTATTTTATCCTGCTCTCAAAGGAAAATCCTCACAATGTCAGATTATATACAAGAAAGTCTAATACTGGTTTTTATTTAGTTATTAGATCTCATTAATATTACATCCTTTTTACTAATATTAGTCTTTATTTTGGTTATTCCTATTGCACTGATTTAGAAGGTAAATGAACATTCTGTTCAAATAGGCTCAGTTTTCATTTCATTTCTTAAACAGAAAAAATTTCTCATGTGCTAATCAGTAACAAATTTCAGACTATGTAACCATTGGGAAAACTGTTGGAAGGATTCATCAGCAATATGTAAAAAATAAAATAATCTAATTTTATACACACAAAATGATGATGCTAGCAAAAGTAAACTAGCTATTTTATGGTGCTGCATTTTGTGCTGGTGCTTTGGGGTTGGTGTGCAGAACCATAGAATAAAGTGAAGTCAAACTGGGGCTAAAACACAAAGATAGAATCTGAAATGAAGAGCTCAGGAAATGTGTGGGCAACATTTCATAGGTGCAAGTCCAAAAGGTGACAGGAAAAAAGAAAATCACAAGAGGATTTCTCATAATACTTCCTTTGTAACTGAAGCATAGTAAGAAATGCCTGAGGGTGTTGATCCCAGATTTATGTAACAGCCAAGCAGATCAAATAAGCATTTTACTTAATACTGCCCCAATCACAAATGTTAATAACATTTGTCTCTGAAATGCCTTTCTAAAATGTGTATTTGTGTTGTGTAAATGTAATCCATGTAGTACACAGCTTGTGTGAATGTTTCTTGCGCTTTTAGTGTTTCTGCATGATGTCAGTCAACGTCAGTTAGCCTAGCAGACTAAACCTTGTAACTCTTGGGCCAGACTGCTAACCCACTCAGCAAATCTCTCTCTATAACTTTATCCTGGGTGGGGTATTTTCTATGCTATGATTTCCTCTCCCTGTTACACAAGAAAATGGTTGCAGAAACATTAGGTTACCTTCTCTAAGAAGTTCACATTTGTTGAAAGCCTTCTGCATTATGAAAGGCACCATTGATTTCAATGAAGCTCAAAGATTGGGATAAGACTTTGTGTGAATGGGTCTGCAGGGGAAAGAGAGGGAAGAGGACTAGGGACTATGGTGACAATTTACCAGTGATGTAGTTGTGGGAGATTTATCGGGACTACACCTGAGGGGAGAAATCAAATATTGTACAAAAATGAACAACAATGTAAGAAAATAAAAAAAAAAGTTTAATCAATAAAAAAAAGACTTTGTATGAAAGGGAACTGGAAGAAACTGTGGCTGGAAGAATTGTGACTTAAAAATCTGAGGCAAAGACACCAAAACTGAGTATCAAGAACGAATCTTCATAGGAACTAAACCAGCCTTTTCAAACTGTAGGTCCTGACCTATATATTTAGTCATGAAATGAATTTTGTGGGTTGAGAACTTCCCTCCCACAAAATATTCTAAAATTGAATAAAATAAAAATATCATAGCACATCATTCACAGTAAAATCACTGGTTTTTGCTTCATTTATAATTTGTATCTTTTTATGCCATATAACATCTATCCATGGGTAAGATTTTAAAATATATGAAGATTAACAGCCTAAGCATGAACTACACCACAGGTAATGCTGAGTTAGCATCTCCATTCCATGGAACATATTCCCCACAGAAAATCGCCTATGAGGACATAGAAAAGGCTCCTCTGATGTTTCAAATCTCAGCTTAAAGTATGTCTCTGGTTTATAATTGTCTGTTTTTGCTTTGTTGTATTTTGTACTGTTATTATTTTTTTTACACTGATTTGGTCTTATTTGGTTCCCCTATATTCCTGTTATAAGTGAAACTATCTGATATTTTTCTTTTTCCTTCTGGCTTATTTCACTGAGCATAATTCCTTCTAGCTCCATCCATGTTGCTGCGAATGGCATGAGTTTATCTTTTTTGATTGCTGAATAATATTCCATTGTGCATATATACCCCATCTTCTTGATCCGGTCATCTATTTTTGGGCATTTGGGTTGTTTCCAGGTTTTACCTATTGTAAATTGTGCTGCAATAAACATAGGTATACAGGTGCTCTTTTGAATCACTGTTTTTGTGTCCTTTGGGTAGATCCCTAGGAGTGGAACTGCTGGATTGGTGAGAGGGAGGGAGGGAGGAGCACAGGGGGCTGTGGTGATGGTGCATGGATGCCTTGGGAACGGAAATTCTATGGGGACTCAATCTGAGGGGGTGGGGGGAAGCAAATATTGTCTAAATTTTTTTTAAATGATAAATGCTAACATAAAAAAAGAACAAATCGCAGCTTAAAGCATCTGCAGTATAGGGAATTCATCTGACTCTCAGTCTTGTTAAACACTGGATCCCATCACAATCACTTACATCAGTTCACTCTATCTTTGGGCTCTGGTTCAGTTTCCTGATTGGCATTCCATGACTTCACAAAGTTTGGAGACTTTTAAAGAATCCAAGTCTCTTGTCTGAGCATTAACATTCTACCTAGACCATTCCAGATTCCTCCTCTCATTACCTAGATAGACCCATTTGTTGAAACTTCGGCATTCGGCCTGGTCATCTGCTTTGAAAATGAACTATAGCTATAGTACCTACCTAACATCCTAGAACCACTGCTTGCTTTTTGGAACCTTGTTCATCTTTATCCTAGTCATCAAAATTCTATCTCATGATTGAAAAAGTTGGATTTCACTATGTTCTTTGGATATTCTAGGCAGCTCAAACACTGTTCTAAGAAATAAACCTCCAGATGAGTCAGTACTGCATAGCCTATGCTCACTCATCCTTAGACTGCCTAAGTCTTAATATATCCAGCAGAGCCAGACAGAGTAAAGACAATTTCCACTTTAACTTCCAATGCTACCATAGGAGGACACTTTCCTCCACTTTGTTGGTTTGAGGTAATGCCGAAATAGTAAATGCAAGCCTTTCTCTGAATCTGCCTTAGGAAAGGAGATACATCATTTAAGAGCTGCCCTTGAAAATGAGTTCTGGTTTCATGGCAACTGCAAATTGTTCCATCCCTGGGTACTTGACTGAGAAAATTTAAAGGCAATCACAGAGAAGCACAAACTGCTCAAATAAACTTCTAAGAAATCAAAACAATTTTTGGACTGTGTTTTCATGGCATTTATCTTTTCCCTTTTATCTCTTCCCCTAGTGTTAGAAATGAGCTTATTCAATTCTAAACCATGTGATTTTACTTAGTAATGCTTTTGGCTATAAGCAACAGAAAACCCAGCTAATAGTAACATAAATAAATAAATGTTTATTTTTCTTACAAAAGACTAATTGAGTTGTTGTTTAACAACTCAAAATTATCAGAGATGGGATTTCTGGGGTTCTCTTGGGTCTTTCTTCATACTTGTTCCCTTCTGAAACTGCATCAGATGCACTAAAACTCTATGTTCAGGATAAGGTAAAACAACCCACATTCATCTACACAACACACACTTCTTGAGAAACCTTTACAGCAACCAGATTGGGACAAAGGTAGGTGCAAATAAGGTGACACTAATTAGGAACAGATTTGTCAAGATTAACTGAAATAGCAAGCAGCCCATTGTTTGTTTTGGGTATACTGTCACCTCTAGCCCCTCAATCTCCACCCAAAAAAATTGGGTTCTACCAAAAAGGAAGACAATGGAAATGATGATCAGGTTACACTTCATGCCATTTTCAGCTACAGAGTCAATGAGTAAGAAGAACAGTTATATATTTTCTGTCTGTCATGAAAGTTGAATCTTTATAATGTGAAATGTAAGATATCACACATATTTTTTTGGTCTTTAGGTACCGACTGAATAATTTTGGGGAAATGTCAACCTTGTTTTTATATGTAATAGTATCATCTTAATGCTTTTATTATATAAAGTGGAACAATTAATTCTCTAAGAGTTATCTACATCTCAAATTTTAAAAGAAAGTGCTCCAATGTAATTAGAAGAGCAAATTAAATCCCACTGAGTTTGGCACTGGAATACTTAGATCAAGATCCAACTGTACCTTTTATCGACAGAGAAGAGCTGGAAAAGTCAAAACCTTTTCTGGAAGTGAAAACCTTTCTGAAAAAATGAAAACACTTCCAAAGACAACTATGCTGAATTTTAATGATAAATTTGTTCTAACCTAAGATACACTTCTAGAGTACTGAAAGAGGTGATTCCTGAGGTATAAATTGGGACTAGACTACTCAAGTTCCATATAATCATTTTGTTAAAGCATTCTTATTGAAAAGGCAACATAATCGACATGTCCAGAATCCTATTGTTTTGGTGGTCATGGTGGTGGTGACAGTGATGGCTCCAGAACACCTAGGACTGGATGCTTCATAGTGGTGTAGTGATTAGTGGTCATAGCTAGTTGCAATTTTTCTAGAACTTAATTGGGTACCCTTCTCTAGATTCCAGTCAGGATAGAAGAATACCCATTTTAAATGAAGAGATTTCCACTTCAGAAAAACTGGTGGATTGATGTGTTATTTCCTCTAGAATGATAATAGTAAAGAGTATGTTCTATAACAACATATCACTTTGTTCTCTGCCATTCACTGATCATTGGCTCATAACTCCTTAAATTTCAGGCATAACTTAGCAAGATAGATCATAAAACTTACTGGCACACAAGTAATACTTTAGCATAATTAACTCTAACACCGAAGTCTTGTCAATCCATGTTAATAACAAAACTATTTTATTGTGTTATGACCTGAATATCTGTGTGCCCTCACCCACATTCCTATGTTGTAATCCCAATACCCAAGGTTAGAAAGTAGGCCTTTGAATCCTGATTAGGTAAGGTGAGCAGGGCACTCATGGGATTAATGCTCTTCTAAAGGACATTGCACAGAAATCCTAGCCCATTCCACCAGCTGAGGACATAGTGAAAAAGTGCTGTCCATGAACCAGGACAAGGGACCTCACCAGAAGGTGATCAGGCTGATTTTGGCCTTCCCGACCTCTACTATTATGAGAAATAAATATCTGTTGTTTATAAGCTACCTATTCAGTGGCATTATTCACAGCAGCCCAAACAGACTAAGACACACGGTTAATGTTATCTTCTTTTAAATACTTAAAATATCATCATTTCAGAATGTCTTTAAATGACAGCCTATTGTAGATACATAACATTTACTTTGTTACTATTCAGCATTTTATTTTAGGACTCATTTCTTCCTGTCACATTTTTCTCATCACCATTGAGGATATTTCAATACGGAAATTTCATATTCCTTTAGATTTTTGTTCTTAAAATGTTTTATGCATTTATTTTGTCTCACATCTCACTATATAAAAGCAATAATAGGAGTAATTAATGTTCTTGCTAGTTTATTTCTACTTTATGCAGAGCAGTCATTTGAGTATCAAATCCATCCAGGATCTGCAATTAGACCCCGGTCTGCAGCTGCTCTCCCTTCTCTTTCCTATACTGCATGTTCCTTTCTTTGGAGCTGTTGTTTTCCAATGTGTGTGTGATGTACAATACTCAGAATGCATCTGCAAAATAAATGTGGCTTTCTCTTTCTTTCTTCAAGGCCAAAATGGGGAGACACTGCATTGAATTTTTCAGAATTAAAGTGGTGCTTTTAGTGTCTATTTTTTTTTTTTTTTTTGAGACTGGATGCAGTCAGCAGCTTTGTCAATTTGGTTGTTACTGTCACACTAGGCTTTCCAGATGTTCAAATGGAGAAATGTCATGAAATGCCACGGCAAGGATGCATTTCTTTTTATTCTTTCTTTGTCTGTTGTTTCGCTAAAGAAAAGATGAACAGGGCATCCCTGGTGGCGCAAGGGGTTAAGCACTGCACTATGAAGCAATCCACAGCCTCTGCAGCACGAGTTGGATCGCTGGCCGGCCAGGGAGAAACCCACATGGCGCAGCAGACCTCTCCGGTCTCGCCCACTGCTCCCCTCAGCAGTGTGTTTCAGTCAGTCTGCCTGTTCTGTTCCCCACTCTGTCTGGTGAATCTTCTCCCGCCCCCCAACATCTCTGGCCTGTACCCGAGATCCTGTGTGCATAAATAAATAAATCTTAAAAAATAAAAAAGATGAACAAATGCGTAGACACTGCTATCATGGTTACCTACCAGTCGCCTAAATGATCTAAGAAACAAAGATCAAAAGAACTCTGAGGATGATTTTAGTGATTATAGTTAGAAAATTAAATTTATTATCTGAATTAGAAGAGGATCCTGTATTAACTATGTCAGAACTCAAGATGTTTTAATTACAATTGTCATTAAATAACTTATCTTTTCAGATATACCTTATTTTTTCCAAATTTGATATAGTGTTAGAGTACATGTATCTTTTCAGAAAGTTATTTGTTTTCGTGATATGTAAAAAGATTTTCATTAAGGCTCATCTTTAAAGAATCTACTTCCTAAGCTTCTACATTTGTGGAATCATAAAATAATGTTTTAAGTTGGGAGACTTAGAATTTATCCAGGTTTAATGGAAGTTCATCAAAAATATTAATAAATCTAATTAATTTATCATAAGAATATCACATATGTATGTGTGGTGTGTTGATTTAGGAGAAACACACCTTACTTTTCAAATTCATTTTATAAAACAATGGCATTGACAGCAATTACAAAATTTGCAAACCAATCACTTGGACAGAGCTTGATAATTTCACACATCCTCCCCAGGAAAGATATCATTGCATTCCTCTATGGAATGCACTGGATTCCTCTATGCGCCACTTGTTTTCAGCAGAAAATGAAGATCAATAAAAAAAAACTATTCCAATTATATTTATTTCACTTCAGGCTTGCATTATGAGTCTGATAAACTTACCTTTTTTTAATTCACTGAAGAGAGTTTTTTAATTTTGTTTAAAAATTCTGTATTTTAGGAAAACTATTGCAATATTACAAAACAATGTTTTGTTTCTAAAGATTTATTTATTTATGCATACAAGAACTGCGGTACAGGCCAGAGGTGTGGGGGTGAGAGGATTCACCAGAGACAGAGTCGGGAACAGAACAGGTGGATTGACTGAAATACACTGTTGAGGGGGCAGCAGGTGAGACAGGAGAGGTCTGCTGTGCCATGTGGGTCACTTCCCTGCCTGGGGATCGAACTTGTGCTGCAGTAGCTGCAGACAGCTTCATAGTGCTGATGCTTAACCCCTTGCACCACCAGGGAGTCCACATCTGCAATGTTATTTGGAAGGAAAAAACTATAGGCAATTGATTGAACAACTTGTTGAAATCTGTAACCACCCAACTAAGGCATCATATTTCAGACGAATTTCAATGAATTTTATTTAAATTTTAGATGGTAATTAATTTTAAATGTGCCATTACAGTGACAGACAAAATTTAGTCCTGAATGAAAATTCATTCTGAAGTTCATTCTGAAAATTACTGTGGTCCAATCAAATTTAGAAAGTGAGGCCAATCATATATTGTGAAAAAATAAACAAGAATGTTTAAAAAATAAAAAATCAATAAAAATAAGAGAAACAGAAGTCAGTTTATTTATTAGAATTACTTATTCTTTAGAATTTTCTAGGAACAATCATGATTTCTAGACCCTGCTGTGGTCATTTAAAACTTCACTAGCAGGTTACATGATTGTTTAGGACACACTGAATCCAGGGAGGAAGGAAGAACATGCACATAAAAGGTAAGTAACAGTGCACTGTCAAATATTGTGCATAAAATAAATGACCTAGAACATAACACCTATAAAAACTGAGTAAAAGGCACATTCAATATGGACTGGAGTGATAGAGGAAGATTTTATAGAGAAGTTACGTCTTGCTATGTTTGAGAACAAGGATGGTACAATTCCCATGAGTGAGGAGAGAGTGAGCACTGAATTGGGGGATAATGGTGTGAGCAATACAGAGTGAATTTAACCAGGAAATATAGCCACAGACATGAAATAGTCCTATTGCATCACCAACAAGGGCACAGTTAAGGAGCTGATTGAAAAAATCTTTCAATGTTAGCCCAAGGAAATACGGACTTCTACATTGCTCATGAAATCATTTGTTAATTTATTTGTTGTTGCTGATGATTTCAAATACACATGACTAGGGCTTACTCTAGAACATCAGAATCCCAGTGGCTGGAGTTGGAGACTCTTTTTACAGCAATCCCCATACAACCCAGACTACATGGCATGGGACGTGGGCAGCCTCACAGGGTGCTAAGATCCAAACTTAGTTTAAATCTCAGCTGTAGTCTTCACAAAATTCTTAATAATTTTATTATTAATCTTCTGTCCATCAATATTCCTTGTCACTCTTCTCACATATGGAGTTTACAATGGCCAATGAGTACACAATTCCAGTGGATCCGAAATATGTGGAAATCATAAGTCTCAAAGTGAATAAAAGGTAAGTTGTACACCTATGACTGAGTAAATGAGGGTACAACAGTCCCCATGAGGCCAGCTTTCTGATTGAACCAGAGTTTGTTTTGAAGGCAGAAAGAAATCAATGGTATTCTATGCAACAAAAATGACCAAGGAAGGAACACTTACACATATCCCTTCTTGCTCACACTGAATCTGTGTAATTCAGCCATTTACACTGAAAATGATAACACAGGACAGAAAAAGCAAGCAACCCACAATTTCTTTTCAGTTCTTTCTTGATCATCTATGATCCAAATGAGAGTGTTAGGAACATGTAAATGTACCTAAAGTTTAAAAAAACACGTAAGTTAGTTATGCAGTGTTATCATTGTTCTGATGAGAAAAATACATATATGGATGAACAACTACAAGAT
This sequence comes from Talpa occidentalis, assembly GCF_014898055.3. Taxonomy (NCBI): domain Eukaryota; kingdom Metazoa; phylum Chordata; class Mammalia; order Eulipotyphla; family Talpidae; genus Talpa; species Talpa occidentalis. The sequence goes on along the minus strand of NW_023602073.1, from coordinate 121,395,933 downwards.
ACAAATTGTGTAAATGTCAATGTTTCTGCATATGAATTACATGGTCTTTATTTGCATTTAAACCTATCACTGTACAACATAAAAATAGTAAAATCTGTGACGCTCATTATTTATAATTTTATTTTTTCTTAGCACATTATTTTAAAAACGTGAAAAAATGAGAGAGCTTGACCATGGAAGAGCAAATATATATATATATATATATATATAATATACGCATATATATATTCATATTCTAGCTCCTTTAATGATACTTTTTTCTGCTTTTGAACAAGGAGCCCCACATTTTCATTTTACACTAGGTTCTTCAAATTGTGTAGATGGCCTGCAAAGATTATAGTCATGATCAAAGGTTGAGAATTGCAAGTGTAGGTAATAGAGAAAGAATTAAGAATTTTGAAGTAGGTGGTATTTTGTGAGGTCAAGTCTGTGAAGGTCTAATTGAGCAAATGAGAGAAATGTAGGGAGACCCAATATAGACATTTATAACAGAAAGATGAGGAAGGAGGACCTGCAGTAGGGTGGGTGCAAAGGCAAGAGGGAAGAAAGGAAGCAAATAAAGGAAAAGGGGATCTAAAGGAAGCACTGGTGATTTAAACAGAAAAATGAATGGGGGGGGGGAAATGTCTCCAAATACTGAAACCTCAGTGACTGGCAAACAATAATGCTGTTAAAATAAATAGAAAGTAAAAGGTTTCCGCTTTATTTTTTAAAGACTTATTTATTTATATATACAAGAACTGGGGTACAGGCCAGAGATGCGGGGGTAGGGTGAGAGAATTCACCAGAGACAGAGTGGGGAGCAGAACAAGCAGATCTACTGAAATACACTGCTGAGGCGAGCAGCGAGTGAGTCAGGAGAGGTCTGCTGCACCATGTGTATAGAGCTCCCTGGCAGGGGGATCAAACTTGTGCTACAGGGGCTGTGGGCAGCTTCAAAGCACTGTGCTAAACCCCTTGCGCTACCAGGAAGGCCCCCAAAGGTTTCCACTTTATATCCATTGACTTTTAAATGGAAGGAGAGAGGTGAGGAGTAATTATTCACTGTACATGGGACAGCGCACTTGAAATGGTGGGACATCTGGCTACCTTTAAGACATGGAAGTCTCTATTAAATAAAATCATTGAAGGAGCAGGGTAGAGGTAGAAGGCAATATAAAAATGCCTAAGTCTTATATGATGTCATAAGGAAGCAAGAAGAAAAAGAGGAGTCAGTAACCAGACAGATAGAACAGTCAAAGGCATGAGGAGAACTAGGATGACAACTCCCAGGGAAATCCAGCTAGGTGTGGTATTTAAGAAGAATGAGGAGAACTGAGCTTGTGCCACAGAGAAAAGAGTGGGAGACAGGGTAAATCACCCTAAGTATATATTCATACGTGACCTTGAATGAAGCAATGTGAGGAGAGAAGCGTTTCAGAAATTGTCAGACTAGAGAGAGGTTAAAGATTGAGTGGGTGGTGATAAAATGGAGGTTGCAATTGTAACTGCTCATTTAAGCTGTGCTTACTAAGAATGAAGTTAAATAGAAAAAAGGTGAGCAGGGTTAGTAAAATCAGATGAAGTTTTTCAAGATAAATGATCATTTTAAATATACATTTATGTTTTTACCATTTTCTTCGTGCTTTTATATTATTTTTATAGATCACCTACAATTCTTTGAATCATCAAGGGACAGATAGGTGGATTAATAGAAGGAAAGAATAAAGAAAAAATAGTGAAGCATAAACAACTGTATAGTCTTATTTATTTACCAAAATCATCTGCTATATGGTAGATACAAGGGAAAGTAAGAAAGAAAATATATGTGCTTGCCCTAAGGAAGCTTATAGTAGGGGATATATTTCCAATTCCAATGTTCACTAAATATCAAGAAGGATCTAGTAAAGGTCATAATGAAATGAACAAAAATAAATAAGCAAAATTATTTTTTGATATTCCTAAAAGTCATGTAAATATTTTCATCGGAGAGTAAGAAACAGAAGCATCTGAAAAGGTTACTTCAGAATGGTGATAGAAAGGAAAGAAAATGGACCAAAAATTAAAATACTCATATCTCTTCTTCAAAGGCCAACAGAACAGAGAGATGAATATGTGAAACTACAGAACTATGTCAATTAGAAGATGCTCTATTGAACTGCTTTAGATGAGGGAACTCAGGCCAGAAGGCTTTGATGATCTCAATAAGTTAAGAGGTAACCACACCTGCTGAGAGAGAAGGTAAAGGACATCCCTGAGAGCCTCTACAAAGAACAGATCAATAGGACTTCTGACTGCCTCCCCCCGGTATCCACACCCCTCCTTTTTTTAAGAGCTTTTTGCCTCTTGAAATCACTTAAGATAGTATCCATACACAATAATCCTCCTCGTTCCCGAATTCCTATTAACACCACAGTTTTTTCCACATGTTACTATATTCTTCTACTCTGTTTTGTTTTTGAGTCTTCTCTGTGCTTAACTAGAGACTCCTCAAAGACAGGAAGCCTCACCTTATTCTTAAACCATGTCCTTCCAAGTGTCTGCAAAGAAGGCTTTCAATAATATTTCCTGATTAACTGAAAGAGGAGGGAGAAGTTACAAACACGTATAAATAGAGGATTCCTTTCTCCTCTATTATTTGAATGCAGTTATCATACTAATTTGTATATCTAATACATGCCTTACAAAACCAGATACCAGACAAGCCAGGTTTGTAGAATTCAAATTACATAATTCATAGTTTAATTTTTTATCTCATTAGCTTTCAAGAATTTTTTTTAAGATTTATTTATACAAGAACTAGGGTACAGGTCAGAGGTGCTGGAAGGTGAAAGAATTCACCAGAGACAGATTGGGGAGCAGAACAGGCAGGCTGACTGAAATACACTGCTGAGGGGGCCTCCCTGGTGGCGCAGCGGTTGAGCGCTGGGTTGCGAAGCTGCCTGCAACCTCTGCGGCGCCGGTTCGATCCCCGGCTGCTTCCCAGCCACCGGAGGAGGGTCCCACATGGCGCGCAGACCTCTCCTGCCGCCCGCTGCTCCCCTCAGCAGTGTACTTCGGTCCTTCTGCCTGCTCTGCTCCCCGCTCTGGCTCTGGTGAATTCTCTCACCCTCCCGTGCTTCTGACTGTACCCAGTGCTTGAATAAATAAATAAATAAATCTTTAAAAAAAAAAAAAAATACACTGCTGAGGGGAGCAACGGGCGAGACAGGAGAGGTCTATAGTGCCATGTGGGTAGCTCCCTGGCCAGCCTGGACTCGAACCCAGGCTGCAGAGGCTGCAGCTTCACAGCGCTGCACTCAACCCACTGCACCACGAGGGAGGACCTAGCTTTCCAGAATTTTAAGGAACATTTTCCTTTCTAGATAAAAGAAAAGAAACAACAGTGTTAGAAATGGAGGGGTTAAAGCACCTTCAGGTCTAATCACTGAACATACAGTATAACAAAAAAAGAGGGAACATTACACATTTTATCCCTAATTAAAACATAAGGAAAAGGAAAAAGGAATGTTGAAAAAGTAGATTAAGAAAATTACGTAATTCAGGTAATTCAAAGCAAATTATACTCTGGTTCAATCTATACATTAAAATGTTATGAAAAAAATAATTATAGAAACATGTAACTCTGAGGAAAAACTGATTCTTCTAAAATATCTAATAATTAATATTTTTTTCTTTAGGTAATTAATAAAATCACCTAAATTTTCATTTCATTTGAAAGTATGACCTGAATTTGGAAATACCATAGCTGTCACCTTTAGCCAGATTCACAGGATGATTATTTTATTTTCATTTGAATTCTGAAGTTGTACATTGGTCTTGGTTTTAAATACTGGACAGACTAAAACTATTGAGATTGAAGATTGTATTTGTAGATTCTCTCTATAAAATCCCATACAGACAACCGCTTACAGATAACAAGTGAAGAAGACCTACACATGTGCACTCTACATGCTCTAGTAAGGACAGGAACGTCCTTCAGTATGTCCACTGGGAAATTTATTTGATCTTCAGTGTAATCAATGTAACAGCAGTGTAAATACTTTATAACAGATTTACAAGTTAGGCTGCTTCAAAGTGTCTCAGAACTGTGACTTGATTTAAGCATGAGCACAACAAAAACATGCATTTTTTTTCTTAAATTTGACTCGAGAGCTAGTGTACGGGAAAGTCTGAAAAAAAGTCATCAAATAGAGTACTTTCATCTCTTTCTAATTTCTGCATAGAATGCCAAAGTTGAACATTCGAGACCACAGATCAATCATCTTCAGACTCTGTGAAAAATGGTGAAGCTCAGAGGCTGTGTTACTTAGCCCAAGACACTCTGAAAAAGCCAGGGCAACAAATTACAACTGGCTCCTTCCAGATCCTTTTTCACTCGATCATATCAATCAGCCAGTCATTCATTTTTTAACTATTTTACTGATGTATAAACACAATTCAATCAATTACCAAAAATTAACATGCAGACAACTACCAAGGTAAAGAAACATAATAAACCAGAATCATATCTTCATGTTCCTTCTTGGTCACAAATCTCTTCATCTCCCAAAGAAACAACTACCCTGATTCTAATATTGAAGATTGTGTTTCATAATTTTATGTAAATAGATTTTACAGTGTAGGTTTCATTTGTTTCAGTTTGCTCTTTGCTTAGATAGCCACCCAAGTTAACACATGTAGCTATAGTTTATTCCTTTCCTTTGCTGTACAAAATTTTATTGCATGTATATACCCAGTTTATCTATTATCATATTGATAGACATTTGGGTTTCAATCCCCATTTATAACACTGTTAGAGACAATGATGCTATGGGCATTTAAGAGTATGTCTCTTAGCACACATATTCAAGCACTAATGTTGGATATGTGACTAGAAATTATAGTACTGGGTAATACAGTAGGCTTCTTTCTACTTTAGTAAATATTGCCAGATTGTTTTACAAAGTGATTGTACAAATTAATTCACTTTCTCACTATTAGTGATTGGGAGTATGTTCTTAGATCTTTAAAGAAGCATGTATTGCATGCCTGTTATAGTCCATTAATGTTAATGTATAAGCAAATATGACTAAAGGACAGAATCTCTTGAGGACTTCTCTGTCAAATAGATGGGATGGAAATATAAACATATGAATGCCAAAATAAACCAATCCACTATTTACTTAATATTGGTATAATAAGATATTACAACATAAATATTTGAATACTCTTAATCTTGTTTTTACCTCTATGACTAGCATGGGATCAACAACCACCCAGGTTGTGAATGACTAAGGCACAGTATAAACATTGATAACATGACTGCCCAAACCCAGATGCACACAGGAGTCAGGAAAGTCTTTATAAAAGTGACAATATTAAGATTGTTCTTAGAAGGTGATTTTCTATCATGGATACTAAAGAGGAAAGGACTTTTCAGGATAAGAAAATTTGTGAACAAAATCTCTGAAGATTTTATTATCATGCCACAGTTAGAAAACTAGGTCAAGGGGGCTAAACTGTAGATTACAAGTGATAAAGATGAAAATATTCCAAAATAAGGGGTGAGACCACAGAGTACCTTAAGTACTCTACTAAAGATTTTGAATTTTATTTCATAGACAATGAGGAAGTATCAAAAGGCTTTAAGCAGAGGAGTAAAATCATGCTTGAATTTAAAAAAGATCACTATGGTTTTGAAGAATGGAATAGAAAGACGCAATATTAAAAGCCCATTTTAAGATATGTCATAATAGCCAGAGAAAGATGATGATGGTGGTTTATACCACAATCTTGCAGAAGGGAGGAAAGGGGAAAAAAGAACATGATATTAATGAGACATACTCAACATGTGCCATAGGTTAGATGCTATTATTAGTAATAAAATGTTATATATACATTATGTTTTTTTTATTTCTTTGACTAGGGGGATGTTGGTGCTGCTACTCAAGATCAAGTGACCACAGGAGAGGAATATTTAGTAGAAAGAAAATAATTTCCACCCTAGTGAGCTCAACAGGGTACTTTTACAGATTTTATACAGTCAAACAAGTGTGTCAGATATCACCAGAGTTACCCCATACCCATCATCCCTCGTTTCATTTTAATTATCAAGGGCACCAAGTTTTAACTGGGATAATAGTCTGGTAATTAAAGTCTACATTTTCCAGCCTCCCTTGCAGGTAAGTGTAACTAAGTGATTATAAATTCTTTGAATTGTAAATCTATTTCACAGGCCTTGGCTTTAGGAAGAATGGCTGGGTCATCTATCTCATCCCCTCCTCAGCATCTGAAAAAGAAATGTAGTGGTGATGACACATTTTGACATGAATGGCAGAACCACAAGACTGAAGAAGTATCTTGTAGAATAGAATTGCTGTACGCTGCGGTAGTTTTTGAATTTAACTCAAGAAATAAGAATCTATCTTCCTTAAGGCATGTTCTACTATGGTCTAAGGCAATTTAAATAATAACCTAACAGATGGAAGCTAAAGACAAAGTTGTCTGACATGATTCAGCAATTCAGGGGCCAGGTTATAGTTTCAATTCTCCAACCTGGAAATGGATGTCATCCCTTATACCAGAATATATGGCAAGCATATCTACAGAAAGGTATTTTCTATACTTGGAGAAAGTTTCATTGGCTATTAGGAAATTACCAGGGACAAAGCAGAATATGTGAAAAAAAAATGAGAAATACCATTTAGAGATCTCAGTCTACAAAGATCATGGTGGTTCAAAGAAAAAAAAATTGTTGGACTTCCATACAATCATGCCAAAGGTGGAGAGTCAAAGTTGATGGAGACAGCTCAGTCCCAAGAAATCATTGAGGGAATTAGGTTACTTCCATTTTCATCTTTTCCATGGTCAGAATCACTGACTCAGATTCCAATCAATAGGAAGAGAAGGAGAAATAGAGAAAGTAGCTACTGTCTTAGAGTATAAATCTCATTTTATTCCCAGGAACTTAATCATAATATTACATCTTAACTGTAAAGAATGCTGAGAATCTTGCCTTGTGTTCAGGAATAATAACAAATGTCGGTAGATCACTAGCAGCTTCTTCCACAACAGGATAAATAATAAGTCCACAAGAGGAGGGAAATGAACATCAAAAACAGATTTTTGTCAAATCATGAAGGGCCTTAAAGACTACAAGACAAAACACACTTCTTAAGCGATGAAGCAAATAACTGGTATATAATAATTATATGCCTGAAGTTTGAATAAATGAACTCATGGTGAGAGATTTAGGGAGGTCACTAATTTCTATAAAGAAGACACTTATATAATCTGGAGCAAAACAATGACCATGATGATGAAGAGCAGAGGCAAAATTAGGCACTGCCTCCAAAAAGAAATGTGAAAGTATTGGTGGAAGTTTGGGAGAAAGGGAAGTAGTAAGATTCACTCAAGGTTTTAGCGTAAGAAACTAAGAGGGGCCTCCCTGGTGACCAAGGTGCTAAATCTCAGAGCTATCATCACTGTGGCCTGAGGTTGATCCCCAGTGAGGGAGCTGACCCACATATGGCACAGTAGGCCCACATATGGCACAGTAGGCCCACTGCTCCCCTCAGCTGTGTATTTCAGTAAATGCTCCTGTTCTGCTCCCCACTTTGATGAACCCTCTCACCAGCCCTCCCCACTGCTCTCCAACCCCCACACCTCTGGGCTACATCCCAGATCTTCTACGCAAAGATTTAAAAAAAAAAAAAAACAAGATAACAAATACTGCAGCAGGAATTTGGGAACAAGAAGGGAGAGTTAGGTATAAAGCAGGCTCTAAAAGGTAAACTATGGGTCATGTAAATATAAATGCGCCTATGAAAGTTACAGTTATCTTCCGGAATATTCCCAAGTGAGCTAGTGATTCACACAACTGTGGCTACGACCATGACTATTCCTGAGCAGAAGAACAAAAAGCAAAAAGAATAAAGGAAAGTATATGAAATGTCAGTGCTTGGAGGACAGCAGAAAATCAGAATCAGTGAAGAAAACTAAGATATCAGTTCCATTGCTTTGTAGCAGAAAACTTCTATGAGCAGAAAGAAGTTAAACAAAATTGTACCCTGCACCCTCAATAATGCAATCAGAATGATGATTTCAGAACTATTTCTTACCCAAACCTAACAAAAACGCAAACACCAGTTTGCATTTTATCATTATGATTTTTTTTTTAATTTGCAATAGAAAACCTGCAATATAAATCAGGGAAGTCCTGTGGCTTATACAAGATGTTTCACACTGCTGAGAAACAAAAACCAAACTCCCTTCACAAATCAGTCAGAGTCTATTCATAAGCAGGTTTGAACAGATACCCAGGAGGCAAGTGCAAATTGAAAACAGTTCTAGTCAAATCCAGTTTGTTGCATAGCTTTTGGATGTTTCTAAAATATCACTAGTGGTTCTGGGTCCAGCAACTTTATTTGGAGGTAGATCCTGAGGTCCTTTTCTGGAATATAAATTATTTATATATCATTTCGTATTCAAAATTTACATTGGATATAAAAACATAAGCCAATTAGTTTCTTTGTCTTTCTTCTGCAAGTGATGTAATTTATTAAGTTAACAAATATATATTACACTTATAAAGAAAATTAGCCCTATAAATAAACATAGCCATTGTGGCACCCATAATAGAAATGATGGTCACTTAGACAAGTAATTAGAAAATCAAAGACAATTATATTATGAAAGAAACATGGTTGAAATTTTCTGTTCTGTTCAAAAACATGTTTCCTTTTAGCTTTAGTTACACTTTGTTTCAATTATAAAATAATTATACCTTACTTATTAATAAAGCCTAATTATAGGGTTTACATGTATACAAACATTAATTTCATGTATGCATATATAAACATCTTCAAATATGACACATTATTGTCTAGTTTCATTCTCTTTTGAAGTATGTTAAAAAGCAAAAGCATTTCCTTCATCATCTTGTGATTTTTTTTTTATAAGAAATGATTCTGGTGAAAATTAAGATGACTCATGAAATTATGTGATAATCTTTAGAGTAAGAGGGAACCTTCTAGACATCATCAAGTCCAATCCATTTATTCAACAGATGAAGAAATGGAGGCACAGAAAGTTTAACTGAACGTTCCAGGTCTCCATTAACCCATCAGTATTTCTCATTCTACTGTAACATGGAATCTCCATTACGGCAGTAAGCAAGTTACAAAATGTTTACAATATTAATCTAAATATTTCCTGTATATGGGGGCTTTCAGGTCTAAACAGAGTTCTGCAAAAAAACAAAAGGCACCAAAAAATAACTAAAGTTCAACAGAATTGTCATATGTAAAACTGTTCATTCCCCAACAATTTATAACATATATGATGATGAGACAATCCAGGTAAGGATTTATTTTCACAACCTGACCATAAGCTCTCTATTTCTCATTTCCATAGATATTTTTCCTCCAAATCATCATAGCAGGATATTTAAAATAGGACAGCACTCAACACCTGGGGAGTTTACCTAATTCAATAAGTTGCTTATCAACTAAAATTGTAGGCACTCTCTTGAGAAACAAAAAAGAATTAAGTTGCTGGACAGGTTCTGATTCTTTTTTAAAAGGAAATATTATTTAGACAGATGTCTCTGTAATGAAGACTGACTGTCAGAAACCCTAGGATAAATTAACAGGCATTGCATAATAGTCATTGTACACTAAAAACATGCAGTAATTTATATACTACTAAATTTATCAATAGACAAATTTTTAAAACAAAAGCCACAAATGCTAACACCAGAATTTCAGTTTCTCAAATACATTCCCATGCATAATATACACTATGCAGCATCCTGCTGTAAGAAGTCATACTATAATTAATGAAATAAGAAATTTCCCTGTCTTAATACATATAGCCTGTGGTCATTTTAACCTTTCTATCTAACAAATTGGATGCAAACTAAAGGAAGAAACCAGAACAAGGAAAGCCATGGTATTGTATCATTTGAGAAATAAAACACTAACTTCAGGCTATAGAACTTCAAATATTTGAAGGACTCCTCTATGTAAGTAGAGCGAGAAACACTTAGCACCTGGCATAAGGCTTAGCACATTACAGTTATTCATTAAATATTGATTCTCATGAAGGAATGTATCAATTAATACACAAGTCACTTGCTGATTATTTCTTGAGTCAGAAAGTTACTTCAGAATCACAGAACTAGGTGCAAGTTGCTTTAATGTCTGAAAAATATTATAAAGTTGTTCAATAATGGAATGGGCTCTCTGTAGCGTTACAATGTGCCCCAAAGCTATGTACATGCCCCTTACCTGTTATGGAAGGGAGCACACTGCAGAGAGGCTTTTGGACGACTGATTTTTAAAGTCTGTCCAATACTGTGATGTCCTTACCTCTTTTCAGTTTCTGCATTATATGGTCTCATTTTTCATTAAAGCTAATAATTTCTGGGGTTTCCTATCTGTCCTGAAAATCTACTCTTATTTCCATTTTTATACTTGAGTAATTACTGTTCTAACAGAGGCACAAAAATCTAAGATATAGGAGCTCTTCAGTGGTTCATTTGTTTCTTCTTACCTCTTCACACACAGGCTCAATTCCAAGTCTTGGCGAGTAGGAGTGGAAAAGAACCAACATGCTCTTAGGCTACGAAACCATCCATGTTTTTAAGAGCACTTTGGTTATATTTTGGTTTCTATTTTCATGATTTCTTTTCTGGCTTATTTTACAATGGTGTTAGTACATTTTGATGACTTCTAAAGAAAATGATCTGAGTAATGATACAGATGTGGCTAAATCTCCTGTTTTTGGTCAATTGTCATTAGACAGAGGTGGTTAATAAAGCTAAATAATTTGGTCGTCTCTGAACGTGTCAGAATTGAATAAATGTAGCCAAAATGTAAATGTAAGTATTATATGAAATTTAAGAAATCCAAATTATTCTTATTCTTCATTTGGAAGTAGTGGAGAAAAATGATGATGCGGACTGGTTCGTTGCGGGGGGCGGGGAGAATGAGAAGTTAAGAAAACTTAGTTTCAGAACTGACACTTCATCATTCTGTGCCAGATTTTCACATGCAAAATAGGGAATGGTGGCAATTTTTCATTTTCTCCTGTATCCAAGGTTTTTGTGCATCTATAATGAAATGATAGCAATGAGAACATTTTTGTTCATTTTTCAATGTACAAATATTAAGTAGCACTGGACTTAGGATTTAAGATCCATAGAGAGTTAAAGGAATAGGCATCCAAAATGAGCCCAATTTAAACCCTGTTTGTGCTTTAAAGTAGCAATTAGAAATCAGGACTGTATTACCACCATTCTAGAAATAAAGTTCTTATTCTGCCACATTGTCATTGCCACTGACTTCATGTACTTTTTAAACTGCTTTGCAAAGACAAACCTATATATCTAGAAATGTACAGAATTTGAATCACATACAAAACAGCCATTATGTAAATTTCATTTCATATTGATTTTGTCTTTCTATCATATTCATTGCAAAGTCAAGTCACACAAAGAAAATCAATAACTGTACATTAAGGAAGCACTATACATACAAAGGGCTTACTGCTATTTTGCATATTTATTCTTTTTATTTTATTTTCCACATTTTGTAATGCTGCAGGTTAGAAAAAATGCATAACTGAATAAATTAAAGTTAATATTCTTTTGCCTTTGGAAGGAGCAAAAACATATTAAGTCCAGGCAGTATCTTTCTTGCTTTTTTTTTTTCTTTCTTCTGATGCTCTGCAGGTTCTTTATCAATATCAATGGCTTAAGACCATATTATCCCATGGTTGACATTGAAATAAACGTTACTACAGCATCCTGTTATGAAAGGGCATTTGATGATTGGTAGGTGAGATTATTAAATCTTGAATTTGAAATGCTGGAGCATTTTATAAAACTATATACTTCAAATAACTGTGGAATCCAATCAAACGATCTCTCTTCTCAGAAGATGAACTATCATGACAGTTTCAATGTTCATTGTTTTCAGATGCTTTGAAAACTTAACACCTGGATTATTAACACATGAACTTTGCCTTGCACAGCACTGTTACAGAACTTTTTTGTGAAAATATTATATTTTTACTAATCCATAGTTAATTAATTTTGGAGGTTTGCATTAATAGATATAATGCAGTTAATAGTAGCTGTCCTACATACAGAAAACATAAATTTCATGTGACTTTCCTTCAACTATTGTTAACAATTATGGTTAAGGATGTTTCATATATAGCTGTATTAAATGTGTTTAATATTTGTGGAGAAAGAAAATTAAGCAGCTTTAAACCTTTTGCAAATCTCTGTTTGCAAATTCATGCACACTTATGTAAGTGGTTTTGCTGCTAAATATTCAACTCTGGAGCCCTACAAATAAAAAGTTTGTGCACATAAATACATATATGTTTACAATAAATGCTATTTTTATTCAAACTATACACCATGCAACTCACAATTTTTTTTTTAAGATTTATTTATTTATTTATATAAGCACTGGGTACAATCAGAGGCACGGGGGGGGGGGGGTGGTGAGAGAATTCACCAGAGCCAGAGCTGAGAGTAGAACAGGCAGAGTGACGAAATACACTGCTGAGGGGAGCAGTGGGTGGCAGGAGAGGTCTGCGTGCCATGTGGGACCCTCACCCGGCAGCCGGGTATCATCGAACTGGCGCTGCAGAGACTGCCAGCAGCTTCGCAACCCAGCGCTCAACCGTTGCACCACTGGGGAGGCCCTCACAAATTCTTTTATAAAAGCATTTCTTACAAATTCCATATACTTAATTGATGTGCACACAATTCTTTGGTTGTTTTTTCCCAAACTCTTGAATCAGTAGCTGTAATTTCAAGGTTCTTCAGAGAAATGGAGCCAAAAGGATGTGAGTGTATGTGTTACACAGATAAACATACATACAGATACATATGTATGTACACACACATATACGCACAAGAGATACATTAACTATATGAGAACGAAATTTATTTTAAGGGATTGGCTTATTCATATAAGCCAACACATCCATGTATAGGCCAACACATCCAAAATCTGTAGGCTGAACACCCAGGAAGAGTTGACACTGCAGTCTGAAATCAGATCGCTGGCAGAATTCCCTCTTCTTTGATAAAGGTCAATCTTTTTCTATTAAGACCTTATTCGACTGCATGAGGTCCACCTACATTATGGAGGGCAATCTACTTTAATCAAAGGCTACTGATTTAAATGTTAAACTCATTTTGAAAATAGCTTTGCAGAAACATCTAAAATAACGTTTAGTCAAATGTCTTGGTGCCATAACCTAGCATACTTGACACATGAAATTAAACATCACAGTAGGCAATGTATGGTGACAAAGAAAACAGGGTATTTGTCATGAATGTCGGTTGCTACTTTTTCTACCTTAATGAACACTAAGAAAATAAAATGAAGAAAATGTGTCAGAATGGCAAGCAACTTCTTTGCTAGATTGGATAATAGTTCATAAATATTAAAGGGAATTCCCCAACTCGTGCTACTAAAGAATATGAAACCTAAAGCTTTAGCATGCTTTTAAGTTTAACCTGCATTGTTAACATTTTCTGTAGGACTTCCTTAAATCTAAACAAAAGAAAAAAACAAAGTCTGATTCTACTTATTTCAATAGTGTAAATATATCCACCATGGCCAATTTAGTCTAACAATATAATGTCATTTAAGAGGAATTGGGACAAGATATCCAGTACACAATCCATGATATCCACGGATGCAATACACGAAAATACCCTTAAGAGCACAGAGAGTTGGGGCCTCCCCGGTGGCGCAGTAGTTGAGCGCTGGGTTGTGAAGCTGCCCGCAGCCTCTGCAGCGCAGGTTCGCAGCTGCTCCCAGGGCCACCAGAGGAAGGTCCCACATGGCGCGCAGACCCCTCCTGCCGCCCTCTGCTCCCCTCAGCAGTGTACCTCGGTCCTTCTGCCTGCTGTGCTCCCGGCTCTGGCTCTGGTGAATTCTCTCACCCTCCGGCGCTTCTGACTGTACCCAGTGCTTGTATAAATAAAAATAAATAAATCTTTAAAAAAAAACCCAAAAAACTCTTTATTTAAAAAAAAAAGCACAGAGAGATGAAGTAGAATAGTGGAATCAGGATATAAATTTTGAGTATAATTTCTGCTTCAACATGATTTGCTTAATTACAGGTTTATATCATTTAATTTTTAATAATGACTGGATTGAAAATCAGTTCACAACAATTTCTAAAAATTTCACAATCAATTATTGTGTCCTGGTACAAGCTGGAGTCAGCAAACTAATGTAAGTTGCCTTCACAAACACTGCTGGTGGGTGAAATTTTGCAAAAAGATCTTAATTCACTTGGAATCAATGATTAACATTAATAAATTATAATGAGCTCTCCTATAATTTATTCAGCCTTATCAGTTATTTATATTTATGAACTTGCCTATCAGTTCTTTTCCCGAGGGCAGGATTTCATGAACAGAGTAATAATATGGAAAATATGGAAGGCGCCATAAGGAAAAGGTATATAAGTGGAAAAGGAAATAAGTCCAAGGGGGGGGGGCTCTCAAAAATGTAAATTTTATATGTAGCTATACATTCATTGCTCTGATAAAAATGCAAATATTGAGAAAATTCAATTATTCAGTTTTACTATGAACTTTTAAATAGAATACCAACTTATTTAATACAATTTTGTATTAAAGCCCAAATTCTAATGATGGATTGTGATTTTAAGCTAAAACTCAAAAATATTTCTAAGAATATATTTTTATATCTACTTAAAATATTTATATTGGGGCTTCCCTGGTGGCCCACGGGTTAAGTCTCAGCACTACCACAGTGAAGGCCCACCACAACAGCATGAGTTTGATCCCCAGGCAAGGAGCTAACACACATGGCACAGCAGACCTCTCCTATCTAGTCTGCTGCTCCCCTTAGCAGTGTATTTCAGTAGATCCACCTGTTCTGCTCCCCACTCTGTCTCTGGTGAATCCTCTCACCCCCCACACCTCTGGCCTGCACCCCAGTTCTATGCAACAATAAATAAATAAAATATTTTAAATAACATTTTGCCTAAAAAGAACACAAGCATTATAGTGGCAAACTGAGGTACACATTGAATTTTCCTAGTATATTATATTTATGCTAATGGGAAAATGAAAAAGTTGAAAGTCAAGCTCGCTTGCCTTTGTTCAACTTGTTAAAGAGCTCATCTCTCAAAAAACTTAACAGAAAAGTGTCAAAGTCTGTCCTCAGAGAAAGGGTTCTAAGAATACTAACAAAAATGACAAACTTGAAGTAAAAGTAAAAAGAAAAGTTTCACATGCTCTAATTTATGGCCACACTCTTGCCATCACACAGCAGGGTATTAGGCTTTTTCTTCAGCAACTTCACAATTTCAAAACGTTTTAGAACAGAACAGAGATAACCTAAGTTTAGCTTACAAGGTTAGAGCCTTGAGGTGGTTTGGTTCAGTCATTTAAAGTACTCTAGATAGGCAGGTAAGTAGATGGTCGGTAGATGATTAGATAGACAGACAGATGGACAGATAGAAAGGCAGACTTGGGCATGCCTGCGTGCATGCACCTTGTACGTGTGCACACATAGACACACACACACACACGCACACACACCCCTCAATTCTCTCTTGAATTGGTGAGCAACTAAAACAACTGTTAACACAAAAACTGCCTTCAAATTCCCCAATAATCCCAATTTCAAATTTAGTTCTTTCACATGCCTTTTCTCTCTTTCAAAACCTGTGTGCCTTAGGTGAAGTTCTCTTGTCCTATACTCTGCTAGCTAATGTTCTAAAATCTCTGTAGTGAAATTTTCAGTTACGGAGAGATCACCCCTGCCCCCTTCCCTAGATAGGCTCTTCATATATTAAAAAAAAAAAAAATTGGGAAATTAAGCCTCAAGTATTGAACCAGCAAATACCAGTGCAGAGAAGTTCTGAAATATTCAATGACCATGAGTTCCTCAGAACATCAATATAATTATGCAATAAATACAGGTTCTGTGGTCAAATATGAGTTTGGGGATTGGTGAGTTAAGCTACGTTGAATTAGTTCTTTAGTTTGTAGAATGTTTACTACGCTAAACACACACTACCTATCAAGATGGGACAAAACTGAATTGTTTCCCAGTCAAAATACTCGATGCAATGTAAATAGCCCATGGATAATATACTTTGGAAATTAAACTTCAAATGTCTACTCTGATCATCCTGTAGTGCCCACAGATCAAGCCATGTGAATGACATCACTTCTTAAGCCACAGGGGATAGCAAAGTTAGAGAGCTGAGGACAGTAGAGTCTGCTGTGAGTGAAGCAGTACATGATATTCTGCATCCATTGGTGATCATGAATTGATTTGCTGCATATAATACTTTTTCTTGAAATAAAGAAAAGTTGCTTTCTTTTTTCTTTAAATAAGTTTTTTTTAAAGATTTATTTATTTATTTATACAAGCACTGGGTACAGTCAGAAGTGCGGGAGAGTGAGAGAATTCACCAGAGCCAGAGCGGGGAGCAGAGCAGGCAGAAGGACCGAAGTATACTGCTGAGGGGAGCAGCGGGCGGCACGAGAGGTGTGCACGCCATGCGGAACCCTCCTCTAGTGGCTGGGGAGCAGCCAGGGATCGAACCAGCACTGCAGAGGCTGCAGGCAGCTTCGCAACCCAGCGCTCAACCGCTGCGCGACCGGGGAGGCCCCAGAAAAGTTGCTTTCTGATAAGGAGAGTGAGCTTGTAGTGACTGTTACTGGAGAGTGGATGGACAAAAGACAAATCAAGATGGTAAACAGGAAAAGGAGCCAAATCATGAATCAGGAAAATATCCTTGCAAGACAATGCCAGAGACACCAGGAGGAAAAGCTGGCATTATGAACAGATTACCGAAAAGTAGAACATATTTTCCTTGGAGAGTTGATGTAAAGGACTTGGTGAATGTCAAACTTTTTGCATGGAGCAAGATTTTAAACATGACCAGTGCTTCACCCAAATATGTCACCCTCAAACACATGTCTCTTAATCTGAATTTTATGTCTTTAAGCTGCAATGATTTCCAAACCTAGAATACACATGAAGCATCAGGGGAACTCTCAATATGCAGTCCCTAGTTAGTACTTCTCCAGAGATTCTGATTTAATTAGTGTGATGCCTCAGAGACTCTTCTCATGACCAAATATCCCTATTTTCTTAAACTGCTATTTCCTCCCGATGGCATCCAGCTACAAATGTATTACATTTTTTCTCCTCGTAAAAAAACTCTCTCTTGATCCCGTATCCAGCTACTGCCCCATTTCTCAGTTCTCCTTTATACCAAAACTACTCAAGAGCAGATGTATACACATTCCTTCTCCATTCTCCCATGAACTCACACCAGAATGAATGTGCGGACATCAGGAAGCCCTACAGGATTATAGTCCTTATAAGAAAAGGCACCGTAGAGCTTACTTGCTCTCTCTGTGCGCACACAAAGAAGCCATGAAGAAACAGAGAAGGTGGCCATCCACAAGACACAAAGAGAGCTCTCATTAACAATCTTTTGTGCTGGCACTCTGACCTCAAGAGCCTCCAGAACCATGAGAAAATGAATTTTTGTTGTTGAAACAAACAAATTCTGGTATTTTGTTATTGCAATAAAAGCAGACTTACACAGACAGTTACTGAAAAGATGAAATGGAACAATACAGGTAAAAGCATTTAAAATGGTCTTGGGCCCACAGTAAATATTATGTGTTGACTAATATATGTCTTACAAAATATTTCTTGAAGATGGAAAAAAGACATGTGATGTAATTATATTTCCTGAAGATGAGTCTATAACCATGTGAAGACTAAAAACACAGGAAAGAAATGTGCTTTCTCTTCTTTTTCAGTAATTTCAATCGCTTATAAAATTATTTCCAGTATGGTCAATAAAAATATTTCCTGGGCCTCCCTGGTGGTGCAAGAGGTTAGGATGCAACCTATGAAGCTGTCTGCAGCCAGTGCAGCACAGGTTCAATGCCCGGCCAGGGAGCTAACCACATGGTGCAGCAGACCTCTCCTATCTCGCCCGCTGCTCCCCTCAGCATTGTATTTTGGTCAATTTGCCTGTTCTGATCCTCACTCGATTTCTGGTGAGTCCTCTCACCACCCCCACATCTGGCCTGTACCCTGGTTCTTGTATACATAAATAAATAAATCTTTAAAAAAATAAAGAATAAAAATAAAAAATATTCCCTGATTTCTGTATTAAATAGTTGATTTTAGGTCCTATTTGCATTCATGTTTCACTGGTTTTATTTATTTATTTATTTTTAAAGATTTATTTTTTTATTTATACAAGCACTGGGTATAGTCAGAAGCACGGGAGGGTGAGAGAATTCACGAGAGCCAGAGTGGGGAACAGAACAAGCAGACTGACAAAATACACTGCTGAGGGGAACAGCGGCATCAGGAGAGGTCTGTCACGCCATGTGGGAACTTTGCTGGTGGCAGGGGATCGAGCTGGTGCTGCAGAGGCTGCAGGCAGCTTCACAGCCCAGCGCTCAACCGCTGGGCCACTAGAGGAGGCCCATGTTTCACTGGTTTTAATAACTTTGTATAACACACCCCTTTCTCAATCACCCTTGTCATGTTAGAAATTTATACTGGCTAAGATGGGAAGAAATTGAACCTAGGAGAAAATATGAGATCCAAATTCTAACTTCAATAACAATATTTTCATGAATTTTTATAAGTATTTTCATATATTCTCATGAAATTAACCATCATTATTAGTAATGAAATTATGCATCCTGGCCGATACTAACAAAGAGTTGTAATATTGGACTCAGCAGCCTCAGAAGCCTTAAATTAAGTGTCTAAAAAACTACAGGTTTCACCTTAGGGGCAATACAAATAATTAAGAACACAGCCTCTTTAATAAGTAGTCTTAAGCTGAAGCACAGTAGTTAATAGATTTTCTAATAAATATTTACAAGACAAAATGTGCAGAAGTCAATATAATTTTAATTAAAGGACACAAATTTGAATTCAATACTTAGCAAAAATAATAGATTCTCTTTAAAGTAAATACATTTCAAACATAAAATGTAGACTGGACAGCTGCTGGTAACACAATTCAAACTGAAATGACTTGGGATTAAATGCCATGATTCACTGAAGTACGCTCTAAGGTAGATTATTACATTCCTACAGATTTTAAATATACAAACTATTCTAAACTATTCTATATTATAAAATTTGCTATATCTAAATTCTAGGCATTAGTAATAAATTTATTTCAACATTATATTAGACACAAGAATAAGATTATTAATTCCAGCAATAAAGCAATATAATCTCTTTAATTATTATAATAGAGATAATATAGAAAAGTTAGTTTACTAAAAGCAAGAAAATTGTTTCCTTCCCTATATTTTGGGGATGTTATTATGCTCTAATAATTCCAGACCATCCAGAAGGTAGGAAGCAGGGTTAATCTTAGTATTGGATTTACTATTACAAAACTTAGATTGTAAACTTTAGTCTGAAAATTGATTGAATTCAGTGAAAATTATCTATCAAATTGGTTGCCTAATGCTCTGTTGGTTGAGAAAACATGTCCTTGGGGTGGGGAGTGAACTAACTAACTAACTAACTAACTATATATATATATATATAGTTAGTTAGTTAGTTAGATGTATAGTTGAATATATCTTCACTGCAATACAGATGTAAGACTTATTGTTGTAAACAACTACTGTAAAATCTTAAGATAAAGATTAGTTTATCAAATATAGGTTTGACAATTACGGGCCAAATCCTTCTCCTCCAAATTTGTATGTAAACAGTATAAAGATGGCAACTTAGATAAAAGCCTTATTAACATCCGGGTTATAAATATATACATGTATATATACGCACATATATAATTAAAATGGTTCCCGTACTAAGTTTACTAATGATCTCTATAGTCTACTGATATGACTACTCTTCAGTGTAAGAAAAGTTTAAAAAGTATAAATAAGGATTTTGTAGAACAGTACAAAAGAGCTTCAACTGAAAAGTTATTTTATATTCATTTTGAGTTCTTCAGTTGAGTTGAATTTTTAAAATACAAATGATGGTTAATGAAACAAATATATAATTATCGTAAATATATAAGAATTTAAACTATTTAAAAGGATTTTCAGTTTTAATTAGTAGAAAATCTAAAATGCAGTTTAAAAGAATTTTAAAAATTATTTTTAGGATACTGTAAAAAGTCAATTGGCAACAGTGAATATGCCTGGCATACTTAGACAATTCACAGTGCTTCATCATTCACAGTGCTTTATCATCCACACCCCACCCCCATCTGCTATCTCCTTACAACAAATAAGAGAAATATTTAGAGCAGGTAGAGCAGGAAGTAAATTCAGAATGGTAATTAATTGCTCAACTTCACAGTTAAGAAGTGGTAATATCAAATATATAAATAAGGTGTCCAACTCACAAATGGAAGACACATTTTTTTACCTGTGATCATTTCCAAAACTATGTATTGTTAAACTCCTCATTCTATTTAAAAAGAAACACTGTAATGTCCTAAGATTATGGTCATATTATTTTTCATGGTAAATTTTTCCTTAAAAAGTCAGCTGCACTTGAGCCCAGATTCAATAGTCACCCATTCCACTGTAGTGGAATTATGCATTTTTTAAACAAGTAACTACTGCACACTCATTATGTATCAATTGCTGTGTGTGCCAATGGCTGAGAATACTGTGGTGAACAGATAGAAAAAATCTCAACCCTTGTGAAGTTCATTATAGACTAACACATATACCCTTAAAATAAAGATAGAGATATATGTTTACACTGGGATGAAAATGAAGTGTGATTTTGGTCTGGGTGGTGAGAGAAAGTGATATTTGACATAAGTTGATGAGTAAGCTCACTGAGTAGGTCAAGAGAAAATAGCGTAGAAAAAATAGTCTAAGTAGAAAAAACAAATGCATATCTAAAGTCTGGAGAGGAGGTAGCCTTTAAGGTATTAAATACAGGTCAATAGTTAGCAGCACATGGTAAGGTTCGGAATGCTTAAGGGATCAATGAAGCACAGTCTTGTAGCCTCTCTCAAGGCTTTTCCTATGGGGTGACCCCGAATCATTTCAAGTAGTAGTTGTGGCAATGTAGGACTATTTATGAACATAACTCTGTGCAAGTTGGAGAACAAATTGGAGGACGCAGGAGTGGCTGTGGGGGAGATAGCAGGTCATAAGCCAAACAAAGATGAGACACAATGTTAGGAATCCTAGGGTAGTGATAGTAAAGATAAAAGAGGATCAATACAAAACATATTTAGGAGGAAAAACAAAAAGATTTAGTAATGGTTAAGAAAAAAGGGGAAAGGGGAGATTCAGGATTGGTGAGATTTTACTTAATTAAAAAAGAAAAAAAAAACTAGAGTATTCATAGGACATCTGTATTCACAAAAGCTACTGATGATTCAGGTTAATTACTGTTCTCCACATGTTGAATTTCTGACACAGTTTCTGTAAGCATAATTCAGCAACACAACAATGGCAGAGACTGTCATGCCAAAATGAATTGCTAACATATGCAATTAAAATAAATGTCTATGAGACATAACTGTCAAAATAGTAATTATGACTTGGTGAACTAGAAACAGTCTGAAAACTTATTTGAAATTAAATTCCTATCTTCTATATAGACCCAGTACATTCCAAACAAACCCCCCCCCAAAAAAAGGCTAATCAAACTTTTTATTACGAATATTCAATATGATTCAGATAAACTTAATATAACTGGGAATTGCTCTGAGTAGTTTAATAATTTTTAAACCATATTTATTTGCAACATATTTCAATGCATATTTCTAGGAAAACTTAAGGAAGTATCATATTTCACCAATTCTGAGACTTGGATTACTATTTTTTTTTACATTCTTCACATCTCTTAAATCAAGGTGCCTCATAATTGATACTATCGTTCAAGTGTTCTGAAGAGGAATAGAAGGGCAGTCACTACAGAGTTGAGGTTACCTGTTCTGGACAGAGTTAAGAAAATTGTCTTCCTCCTAACTGAGTCAGATGCACTTAACATGTTAAGTTTAACTGCCTGTTAAAGTATATTGAAAATGTTTACAGTATGATTCATTACTGAAACAAAAATTTGTTTACAACAACCTGCATGATAACCAAGGACAGGACATAAATTTGTTCTTGGTAAAATACTCTTCCTTTTGAGGGATGACCACAATTACTGATCTTCCTGCAAATAGCAAGCACATGCTCTATGAAACATGAGAAAAATATTCACAATTAAATGAGGCTGTTATAATTTGTTACTGATATTTGTGGAAAAGGATGGCTTATCATACCATTCAGCTTAGCTGAGCTTAAGGAAGGACAAATTGCACAATCCTCAGAATAGGTTTAAAAAATGCTTCAAAGCAACGAGGGACAGATAGTCCGCTGGGACTAGCATTAATGAAACTACCATAATTTTATTGAAAGCACTGTTTTCTTTCTTAGTGATATGCAAAATGATGGTGCATCTTATAATTAATTTTGTATTATTTCAGTGTAATAGTTATGAAAGAGCAATGAACTGGAATATGGAAGACCCAGGTTGTGGTCTCAGCTCTTTAATTATTTGGAAAACCACAAGTCAGTCCATTTATTTAACTGGGACCCAGTTTTTCACTTGTAAAATGAAAATGTCCCAGCCAGGTTCTGGTCTCAGCTCTTTAATTATTTGGAAAACCACAAGTCAGTCCATTTATTTAACTGGGACCCAGTTTTTCACTTGTAAAATGAAAATGTCCCACTACCTCATTGCTAAGGTTTCTTCTAGTTCTATGATGTTACACATTTTATTAATTTTAGGTACTTGCAACAATTTTATTTTTAATTTAAATGTCTCAATTTATTTTTATTTCATTATAATAAGCCTATGATATTTTGTGAAGTATACACCATCTTTAACTTATGTTAGCAGAGCCATAGATACATTTATCAATAAACTATACATAGTTACATTGATTGTATATGGTCACTAATATTAGTACTGATTCAGAAAATGTTGCAACTATTTCCTTAGTGTTGTGGTATGAAACCCTCTTCCTTTGATTTTCTTAGATTAAAACAAACCATTTTTTTTTTAAGTATAGAATAACATGGTTCACTAAAAATCCTCATTCATTTCAAACCCTAATAAACAAAAAATAAAAGTAACTGGTATCTTTTCCTATAAATTTTGTATTTGGACTTTTAAAAGTAAAACATGACAGTAATCAAGCTAGAAATATAAAGGAACAAACAATAAATTATTTGGTCAGGTATTAAAATCTTGAAAACTATTTAAAAATAGCTATAGTTCGTAATAAAAAGACTAGACTTGATGGAAAAGATCAAATCGTCACTTTAGTTTAAAACATACTTTTGAGTCTTTTGAAATTTGTTATGAATATATTGTAAATGTTGTGCTGTATATGTGTCAATAATTTTCAGTTCATGTATTTACTTAACCTCAACACTAAAATATCTAATAATTTTGAATAAATGAAAAATTATTATAAAGTAGTTTTACACAAAACCTTACCATCATATAAACATTTTTATAATAAACTACCAACAGGGCATATATCAAACTTGACTATAAAACCTCATTTAATAATGTATAGCTACTATTAAAGGTGATTAAAGTCTGAAAAGTTAAGGAACTGCGGCAAAGGAGATATTTTAGGCAAAGTTAAGGTCTTTAATTTCTGTTTAGAAAGTGGTCATAATTAAGAGGGATAATTTTACTAGGATATAATTTACCAAAGTCATATAAGGATAATGCAAAGGTATGAAAATCAAACAAATTTTTCAAGTAATTTGGAAAAAAATAAGATCAAAGTAAATTTTATATAGACATATTATTCAAGAAATATTTTGGACTGTGTTTCATTAGTTTTAAATTTCAGTATTTTTAGTTTTAACAGAGACAGTTAAAGGAAAATCCCAACCATCTATAGCAGGAATTTGTACAAAAAACAAAAGTTCTATTGTTTGAAAAGGCAGATAAAGTTCTAAAATCGATTTTAATTTGGTGTATCTGATATACAAGTTAAACTAACAAAACAAGTTCAAAATATATATTCTATGCACAGTCAAGCACTCTTAAATTTGATGCATGACAAAGCATATTAATTCAACTGGGGTTAAATATTCTTAATTATACTACTCACAAAATTTTATTGGTAAAATTGGCTTAATTTTATCTCCATTGATGTTGCTTTCCATATGGTACGTTTTGAAATTCTGAGTCAAAAATACATACCTTATGCAAGTTCATCTGCCAATCCTGGCCATCATTTTACCATAAACAAGCACAATCCCTAATGCATAGGAGGTACTTGATATGTCTATGGGTCTCTTGAATTTCTATACATATTGAGAGCAGAGGATACTAGCTGCCCTATAGTAAACAGCTTTAAAAGAATTATTATCACTCTAGGGACTAAAGGTTTGTCTACTGTCCAGTATAATCAAGAAAATGGCTCGATGTAGAACAAAGTTCAGACAGATTTGCTTAGTGTCCATTATAAAAAAATCAAGGTTTCCTAAATTCAGGAGCTCTTTAGCTATGACTCAATCTCAGCGTAGACAAAGTATCATCCTGGGCCTAAATATGTCAACCCTAAAGTACTTGAAGTTTATGATCCTTACTGTGCTGTGAGTAATAAAGTCCTTGTCTCTTATCCAGAAGAGTCATGTCTTCTACTAGTATATACTATGAAACTGGCACTGGCCAAATTAGCATGAAAATAGTAAAAAAAATTCAGACCTGTCACACTCTAATGTTAAGGGGATGCAATCATTTCTCATGAAAGAAATGGAGGGCCTCCCTCGGTGGCACAGGCGGTTGAGCACAGCGCTGTGAAGCTGTCCACAACCTCTGCACCGTGGATTCGATACCGTACGACCAGCGAGAATCCCACATGGTGCAGCAGACCTCTCCTGTCTCGCCTGTTGCTCCCCTCAGCAGTGTATTTTGTCAGTCTGCTTGTTCTGTTCCCCGCTCTATCTCTGGTGAATCCTCTCACCCTCCTGCACGTCTGGCCTGTTCCCCAGTTCTTGTATAAATAAATAAATCTTTAAAAAAAAAGAAATGGATAAACTTTCCTACCAAATTTTTTCATTTACTACTTTTTTAAGTCTTATACAACAGTAATTAGTCTCTTCAGTAATTATATGTACATACTAATTTAATGAATACTAATTTCTAATAAATATAACTACTAATCATGTGAGTCTACATGATTAAGATTTACAGGATATACACTCCCAAATCAGGTTAAATCAGGCTGCCTATACCAATCTGTGCTCTTCATCTCTTCTTCAGTTTAGCTAGTTAGGCTTACACATGTGGCATGTGGAAAGATTTGACTGAAAATTCAAGATAGAATCTTGTTAATCAACAACCAAGAGAAGTCATTTAGCATGTTATTTCTGAGATGTCAAAACAAATGTACTATATATCAGGTTCACGAACATGTTCACTGACTGAAAAATCTATTTACTACTTAATTACAGACTCATATACTCTCATATAGAACTCTTGGAGAAAAATACCCAGTGTCATATTTAAGATGGGCTTGTGCATTGTGAGAAATTAAAGCAAGGCAAAATATAGGAAGGGTGTCAGAGGGCAACCCCTAAAGCCACCAAATGGACTTACTATGTGTACTGTATGATGCTTATAATAGTCAAGTTCTATGCCCCAAACAGGCAGATAATAAACATTTGATCAATTTGAAGATGACAGGAACACAATGATAACTTGCCATTACAACCTGATAACCTGCTGACATTTCGATAAACTTCCCATTATGGACTAAATCTGTTAGGAAACAAAAGTTGCCAACATTCAGTTTCTAAATCAGATACATTTAATTGATTTTTTCTTGTCTTTATAGAAAATTCCATATAATGGATTGGAATGTCTCCGTACAGTTTAATGCTAAAAATAATCAGCTGACAATGTTCAATTCATGGGTTTTTATCACACTGATAGAAAATAAAGTGGCGTTTATTGACCATGTTTAATATTAGATAAGTGACAATACACTTTGATTACATTCTCGACATATTAACAACATTTGATATATCATGATCACTTATCTGCCTTATAAAACCTATCAGGAAACCTTACTATATTGCTGGTAGTTAATTACAAGCAATACAAAATTCAAGAGAAATCTAGTCTATAGTTATGAAGTAATCGAGCTAAGTTGAAAGAATTAAAATAAATGCTAACAACAGTTGTCAGAGAGTAAACTTTCTTTTTATGTGGTAGATGGCATGGGTCACTCACAACTATTTCCATATAAAAGATGTGTTACTAACCTTCAGTTGTAAATATTCAGAGCATCATGTGTTAAGAGGAGGTTGATATTTTTTCATCATTCTACATTTGATATTCCTTCAGGTAACTAAATAAAACCTAATCCTCTTATTTTGGGAAATGTTTAGCACTGAAAAGCGTTTTCTCTGTCAGCAAAAAAAAAAAAAAAAGACAAGTTTAAAGTGATGGCTCTTCCATCTATATTCCATTTTCAACTGCAAGAAATAAAAGCAACAATTAGGAGACAGCTAATATGGCAGGGGTTTCATGATAGACATCAGTTGCATTGTTTCACATTAGCTGTTTGAACAGCCATGAGAGGATAATGACTTTCAGTCACTATCAATCAATAAATTATTCAGTTGCAATTTCCCATAAGTCATTGCTATTACTACCAGTAATCAAATCCCTCCTTTGTTTGTTGAAATTAAACCTGAACAAAGCAGTATGACTAAGTATAAGTTGATCCTTAATAGCTCCCGCCAATAATTTGCCACCTTGGACACTAGAGTATATTAGTAATAAATGAAACCTCTGTTTATTTTTAAGTTAGTGGATTGCTAAGTAATTGCACACACATATTATCCACCGTACTATCAGTGCAAAGCATTATGTTGCCTAGATGAAGCTAGATTAAAATCAATTAAAAAGATGAGTTGGTTTTGTTTATCATGTATTTTTATAATTTATCTGACAGCTGTTTCCTGAATGCCATTGAAGAATGCATATGAAGCAGATATAACCCCTTTGAATATATTCAAGCTTCTTTAAATCTTTTTTTGGAATGTATTATTCCCAAACAGGGTTGTTAAATTAATTCTGCAATCATAAGATTCAAGATGGCACTAAAAACTTCCGATCTCCCAGAATTTGTAGTAATGTTTAATTAGGATTAATTGCATGACTGGAAATAGTGGTGCTTCAATATCAATATTAGGGAGGTCCTACTTTAGAGTGGCACTTAATATGAAAATGATAATGCAGTATATCTATATCAACAAAGTATATACTGAAATAGCTGAATCACTGATCTCACACTAGAAGTAGGAATTCCTATTTAAGGGCAAAATAAAATGAAACATTTTTTGTCACCTATTTTCCTTTGGTTATATTGGGAAGTACCAACTTCTGATGTATGGAGGCATAGAAACACAAAAACTTCCATCACTACAGTGTCATTCATCCACTATGAAATCCATCTAGTGCCAAATAGGTTGGTTTTGTGTAGTTTTATCTATTCTACATGTGTGTGTCTAAAGTAGCTTCGCTTAATGACTTATTTCCTTCTTTGATAGTGTCCTCTTTATACAAGGCCATTTTTATATTTGACTTAACATTTGATAAATTGTGTACATCAGTTACTTAAATTATTTTTCACTCTTCTGTATTTACATACAATAAATGTGGGGCATTACTTTTATAGAGACACAGTCATCCCAGTTTTTATATTCCTAAAATTTTCCTAACAAAACTTCATTTAACATAACCAAGACCACACCAAGAAAAATAGTATCAGCCTGCCTCAGGATAATGAAAACTTTTGTCTAGGTAAAGATCAATTTAACCTCTCCTTTATTCAATTCTCTGAAATTATCAATTAACTGTATCTTGGAAACTCTTGTTTTAGACAAGTTATAATAACAGTTCACTGTTAATAATATGGAAATGAACAAAAGTCTCCATTCAAAAACATGAAATATGCCCGTAGCAGAAAAAGACTTTCGTGATTTTGCTAAATTTCCCATTCAATAAATTTTCAATCTCTTTGCAGGAAAATGACTAAGTAGAGGCATCGAGAAGAGAAATATCTGCTATAAATTTACCACTGACCATAAGAAAACTCTGTTTATGGTAATGACAAAAATCCCAGAATAAGAAGAATATTCCTGATTGAAGTTAGTTTGTAAGAGTTTATATAGGCAGCTGAAAGGAAACAAAGGCAAGAAGGCCATCCAGTAAGCTCTCTGGACTCTAGAGGGTGCCTAAAAAGTATCTGCACCTTCCAGGCCATGAAATTAGAGATTATTCTAAATTTAAAAAAAAAAAAAAAAAAAACCTGAGATACAGGGCAGGGCTTAGTTAACTAAGACCAATGTTTACATATGAAATTGATCAGGAATTTATACCTGAACCAAGAATCAGGAATTTATACCTGAACATTTAAAACTCAAACAATGCTGATTAATGAATCAATCAGAGTTAGAGGAGAAATGGCATAACAGGGTTCTATGACAACTTTGTTTATGTTTTTCATCAGTGGTTTATAAGGCACAGAATCACACTTGTCAAACTCCAGATAATCCCAAACCAGAATGGAGAGCACAGCCAGATTCAGGATGAGATGATCAGAAGGATAAAATTATTTTTTTTAATGGGCAGGACCATAATCAAAGCCCTGCATTTAGATATTTAAGAGTTAGTCGTACAAGTGTAGGGAAAGAATATTCTGACTTAATAGCCGCTCATTTAGGAAAAAAAAACAAAAAACAAAACAGGGCCTCCCCAGTGGCACAGTGGTTGAGTGCTAGGCTGCATAGCTGCCCTCAGCCTCTGCAGCGCCGGTTCCATCCCTGGCTGCCAGCAAGGGTCCCACATGGCGCACAGACCTCTCCTGTCTTGCCCGCTGCTCCCCTCAGCAGTGTACCTCTTCTGTCTGGCTGTTCTCCTCCCCACTCTGGCTCTGGTGAATTCTCTCACCCTCCTGCGCTTCTGACTGTACCCAGTGATTGTACAAATAAATAAATAAATCTTTTAAAAAACAAAACAAAATAAAGTCCTGAGTGTTAAGTGAACACAAGTTCAATGTGGTTATGTGGTTATGGTTATGAAAGGAGCCAGTGCCATCAAACCTGCAGCAGCATGTCAGTATCCTTCCAACTCATGGGAGGTAATCATCTTACACTATCCTAGAATGATTTATTCTTCTTAGAACTCATTCTTATGCTGTAAGCAGAAGTTTAGATGATTAGAGGACAATTTTTTGGTAGTATGAGGTCTTAAATTGCTTTGATAAATGATTGAGGGAAGTGAGGATAGCTGTTTAAAAACAAACCACAATAGGATGTGCAACTTTCTTTAAACAGGTAAAATTTCATAATGAGATACTTGTCTTCATTTTTGCTGAAGTACAGAAGCAAGCCAGGTATCTTCAAGGGACTCATCTGAACACATGCAGTGCAGCAAGAGGCAGTGAGATGAAAAGGGTGAGTTTGGAACCTTTGGGTTCATCCCTAACTCAGGAATTCAGTCAGTCATAATTCAGTACCCTTTCTACGCCACATACTACATGACAGTAAGTAGCAGTTAATGTTAAAAATATATATGACAACTGTGTAAAAATATATATATGACAAATATATACGACAACTGTCGTGCATGAGCACCAGCCAATCAGAACAGACACCTGATCAATCAGAAGACATGCCAGCAGCATGACCACCCTGTGTCTACCACATCTGTTTAGTGTTATCAGTTGAGGCAGCAAAGGCCTGTGTGGAATTATAACACACTAAGACACTTGCTGTCTTGGAAGTATGAATGGTATGTAGTGGCAGGCCTAAAAAAAAAAAAAAAAAAGACTGAAGAATCAAATAGCATTTGCAAGGGAGATTGAAAAATATATGAACCAGCAGGTGAAGGTGACAACATAGGCAAAGTTAGAAAAATGCAACAATAGCCAGTGAGTCCAAGAAATCAAACTCACTATCTCTGCATGAAGGTGGGAGTGAGTGGCAGGGGGTAAGATAAGAAAGGCAAACAGAGAAGGTCAAGTCATGAAATCCTGTAAGTACTGTGAAAAGAAGAATGATGTTACCCTTGGAGCTATGGGAAGCCACTGAAGAACTGTGAGCAAGAAAATGACCTAACAAAATTATTAAATAGCAAGATCACTCTAATGACACAGAGAAAGACTCGTAAGTGTATAGAAACGATTTAGGATCAGCCTAAAATAGAGATAGCATACAAAGAGAAAGAAAATGAAATTAAAGCTACCATGGAGTAGTTGGTTAACATTTATTGACTCAAGTAGGACAATGCATATATTTCCTTCTTGATAAACTGACATCATTCTCTGAGAGGAAGACAATGTGGGTTGAACATTTAGGAACTGAGTGTCCCACAGGATATGAGAAAGGAAGTATCTAAAGTAGATTGGCAATTTGAGAGATAGGTGGAATCTAAAGTTATAAGTTTCAGGCTTATTACATCTGAGACTACCCATAAAACATAAGGAAAAGAGAAACGCATTGAGGTGAGAACTTTAGAAAACTAAAATTTAAGTAGGGGTTTGAGAAAAAGAAACCTGCAAAGAAAACTATAGCTATAGTTTTCTAAATCTGTAGTCTTGAGAAAGTCTCTTTGCCTCAATGAACTTCAATTTTCTCAACTTAAAACTTGGGGATAATAACACATAGCCTCCAGGGCAATAAATCACCATCTGTGGGCATGGTCCCAAATGTTAGTTTCTTCTTTTTTATATAGATATTTCTTATTTGAGTCATCAAATTGCTGACATTGACCAGCTGAATAATCTATCTATATTATCTATATTCCGACTTGAAAATTTCTTAGTAAAAATACTGAACAAATTCGTGATGTAAGGAAGAGAGCAGACATTCTGGTAAGGTGGATTTAAGATTCCTGAACCAGCACCTGACAATTTACATGATCTGTCTGAACTACCTGACACACGGGATTTTGATGCTTCGGAACAACAGCAAAAACAGCTCATCTCTCTATGTGTCTGCAATTCAGCAAGTATTCAGCAAGTCTTAGTTCTTTCTCCTTTGAATCTCTTTACTTCTCAAGTGTACTGTACCAGGATGATACAACATTTCCTTAATGAGTCAGGGTTATCATTATGAACATCAGTTAATGTTACGTGTCTGAGATGCAGATGCAGCTATAAATGTAATAGAACATCAGGTGAAATGAGCCACTCATGTAACACACAGTTGACTTGTCTAATTTTGTCATATGCACGATATCGACTCTAAGCAGCTTAAGATGATTTAGCAGCCACAAAAAATGTGAACAGCTGCCTTTCCAAGATCTGATATCATACAAGGGATATGAACAAATGTTAGAGGGACTCAACAACCTCCCAGGTTCAATATTTGTTTGTTCTTTTTACAGTTAAAGCAACTCTGTATGTACCTGGCCTAGTCTTTTATAAATGAAGGCAGGAATTTGTGTTGTACAATAATATATTCTACAACACTACCACACAACTCTCTTCCACTGTATTTGTGTCCATTATCATGCAATACTTTTCCACTTAAGCCTTTAAGATTAGTATCAAAGAACTTCTGTCTAATTCACCATCTCAATCACTGTGTACTTTGCCTAAGCTCCCACACCTCATAACACTGTAACACTACATTGGTAGTGTCCCTGGGAGAGTAACCCAAGAATCAGCACATGGTTGAGGACAGTTGATTCATAGTCTAGTATGACATAGCCTACATAGATCTAAAAAAGGGTAAGCTAAGTTATTAGGATTCTTTGTTTTAAAAATGTATAAGAAAACACCGAGAAATAGTACCAGTCAGTAGTGATCTGTGGTGAAATAACACCACCTATGAGCCAACATTTGGAGCCACCAGAAAAAGTTTGGAGAGGAGGAGGAAGAGAAAGACACCCAGCGACAGACAGAAAATGAGTAAGGTGTGCTGACAGAGACCAAAAAAAGAGGGGTAAGGATGAAAAGAAGGGTCCAAAGGAGGAGAAACATATTAATGTCTAAAGATGGCTTGAACCCCAAGGACATTAAAGATGTACTTGCATTAAAGATGTGCATTTTTTCTTTACAATATATTGCATTTTTTCTCACTGAAATAACTCAATAGGCTCTTCTCTTTCAATCAGTTTAGCCTGACTGATACGTATCAAACCACAACTTATCATGTCTCCGAAAGTTCATCTGTGTATTGCACTGAATTATGATGGTTACCATTGCTTCTGACTGACCTTAAAGATTAAGTTCAGGGGAATTTCCTTCTATACTACCTATTCCCCTCCCCTATATCACATTACGGAGACAAGGTATCTCCTTTATAGAAATGACTAATTTTCTGGGGTCCTGGGTTTATCTCCTCAGAAAGCCCACTCTTCACTGTCTCACTGTCACAATCTCCACGACTGCTGCTCCTCCACCCTACTCTCTTCCTTTTTTCTCCTCTGTTTGGGTCCAACAGTAGCTTTAGTCTCATCACCATCCTTGAATGTTTCTAGGGTTTTGTAAACCTTTGTAAACTACAGTCAGACCAGGTACCATCCACAAACCTCCTCTAATCTGCACTAACTCTGCTCTTCTTTTTTTTTTTTTTTGATTGATTGATTGATTGATTGATTGATTTATATATATGAACCAGGGTACAGACCAGATGTGTGGAAGGGTGAGAGGATTCACCAGAGACAGAGCAGGGAACAGAACAGGCAGACTGACTGAAATACACTGCTGAGGGGAGCAGCAGGCAAGACAGGAGAGGTCTGCCGTGCCATGTGGGACTCTCGCCGGCCAGCTGGGATTGAACCCAACCTGCAGAGGCTGTGGACAGCTTCACAGAGAGGCGCTCAACCACCTACGCCACCAGGGAGGCCCTAACTGTGCTCTTCTATGCTGCTTCTATTTCTTGTTTTACTGTCCAGGCAATGGTTTCTGGATTTTGTCCAGTTGTTCTTGAATCATGAGTGATTCTGAAAATCTGAAAGCAATTCAGAAGAATAGGGTGTGAACAGCTGGAATTTCTGACAATGAGAGCTCTTAAACAGCAGTAGAATTTATTCCCCTGCAGTGAGCAGCCTGTGCCTGCCATGTGGGCTATGTAGCCACCAGCATGAGGAGAAACTTCAGTAAGGTCCACTTTTTAGATACTGGGAACATGAAAAATTGGGAAACAATGCTGAAACAATTTCTAAATTTTATATATTTATACACACTACACACACACATATTCATCCCTTAATATATACTTGGGTTATTTTCATATCTTGACTATTGTAAATAATGCTGCAATTAACACAAGGCTGCATTTATCTTTTCAAATCAATGATTTCATATTTTTCAGATAGATAGAAGTGGAATTGTTGGATCATATAAAATTCCTATTCTTAGTATTTTGAAGAATCTCTATACTGTTTTCCCTAGTAATTGCATGGATTTACATTCCCACCAACAATATATGGAAGTTTCTCTTTCTCCACATCACCACGAACACTTGTTGATAAAGCCATTCAAACAGGTGTGAGGCAGTATCTCATAGTGGTTTCAGCATTAAAAAAGAGATGAAATATTACAATTTCTTTTTTTAAGATTTATTTATTTATGCATACAAGAACCAGGGTACACACCAGAGGTATGGGGAGGGGAGAAGAACGGAACAGGCAGATTAAAATACACTGCTGAGGGGACCAGTGGGTGAGTCAGGAGAGGTCTGCTGCTCCCTGGCCAAGGATGAAACTCTTGCTGCAGTGGCTGCAGATAGCTGCATAGGTTGCGTCTTAAGGCCTGCGCCACTGGGAGGCTCAAAATCTTACAATTTCTTATAACACAAATTCCAGCTGTTCACATCCTAGCCTTCTGACTTTAGGGGTAGTATACTAACTGAAATAAGGCAAGCAAAGAGAAATACTGTATGATTTCACCCATGTGAAGAAAATGAGGAAATGATCTGAAGACAAGACTGAAATTCCAAAGATGACAGGGTAGAAAGAATCCCCCCCCACACACAAAGTATTCTTAATCCTTTTTTTTCTTTAAAAAAAGGTATATATTTTCAAAGTTCACAACACTGCAAATGATGTACAGGTATAGATACACAGCTTTTCAGATGTATGTTACCACACAATACCCTGGAGCAAAATACCCATAATCCTTGATGACATAATCAGGCCCAAATCACTAAAGCAAAGAGACCAGTCTACCAGCTGATACCTTCTAATATAATAAACTGCTCTATTTTTCAAGGCAGTGGGCTTCTGGTGTATGAAACCAAAAATATTCAAACTAGTTTCCTGAAATTATAACAGGGTATAATAAAGTATGAACCACAAGGGCTTCCCACAAGAGGTTAAGACACAGCACTATGAATCTGTCCACAGCCACTGCTGCACGAGTTCGATCCCTGGCTAGGGAGCTACCCACATGGCACAGAAGACCTCTCCTGTCTCGCCACCTGCTCCCCTCAGCAGTTTATTTTAGTAGATCTGCCTATTCTGCTCCTACTCTGTCTCTCGTGAAACCTATCAACTCCTCTAAGCCCTATGACCTGTACCCCAGTTCTTGTATGCATAAATAAATAAATATTTAAACAAAGTATGGACCACAAAACGGGCTGGGACATAGAGAAGTGGCAGATTTGCAGGAATGAATAGAAGAATTTTAGCAATACGTATATGACATAAAGATAATGCCATCCTTGTGGCTTACAAGTGAGAGAAAAATATCTGGAATCAACTCTCATATTAAGAGAAAATTAAAATACCTAAAATATTGATTTTATTTGATTATTTGTCCTGGGTTTGTTTAAAATTCAAGAAGAAATTATTTTACAATAAGCAGAAACATGGGTGAGGCAGCATGAATCATATGCCCCCTGACCTCTCCTGCATCTGCAGTTTTCATGAGCTGATTTAATTTTATTTTGAACTTAACAATTCAATCAGTATTTTGTTTCACCATGTTCTTCTTTGTACAAACTATTATTTCAAAGAGAAGTCTGAAATAAGCCTTTTCTACAAGTCCTTTTTTTGTGAAGTATATTGGATGTTCATTTAAAATGTAGGCTAAGAGTAATTCCCCAGTCTCAAAATCCTTTTCTCCCTCTTCTTCCTTGCATTCTCTATCTTTTATTCACATGGAGACAGCCTGCTCATATCACCATTAGCAAAGGAGTTGTACAGTTGTTTCTTCTTTCCTCTCCTCTAGCATTTGGATAAAAATGCCAAGAAAAATAAATTTGGGCAGAACAAAATGAAGCCAGCATAATGAACCAGTTGTCTTCTATTTCAGGTCAGACTGGGGTAGAAGAGGGCAAAATATAATGTTCACCCTGAAACCATTCTCAGTCACTTAAGCAGGACACCTCATTTAGAATATGCCTTTCAGATCAACTAGCACCACAGATGTCAACTCACAATGGCCCCTAGGAAGCACTTAGTCTAACTAATAATATGATGATATGCGCTATCAGGGGATGCAATGGAAGCATGAAAAGCTGAGATATAAATGACTCTGCTAAAATGTTCTGGTTTGGATTTATGATATAGAGGTCAAGTATCACTTTCAATGCGCTCAGAAAGCATTAAAATAGAGAAAATAATCTCTCTTCTGAGTCTTATCTTTTCAATGCCATTCAGCAGCTTCTTCTTTAAGGCCAGGTCTACACTTGAAAGTGCAGGATCCACCTCACCCTGCTATAGCTGCTCTTTCACTCCCCATTCAGTTTTAAAAGCAGTTAGAGCTGAAAATAGCTGAGAATGTGGTAACATACAGCTGAGCAGCTGAATAATTTACAGTGTTGCAAATCAATGTTAGATTAATAAAAATATAAATCTATGAAAAGTAAAAATGGCCACTTAAGAAAAAGAATGTGAAGCCTGCCTAACAGCAGTCACCATTTCAAACATGCACAGGAAGTGTTAAACCTGAAGCTATTTTTCTCAAATGTGGGCAGACCCTAAGAGAAACAGTTAAACTCCCCTTAAATTACTCTGCAAATAAAAGTCATTATAAAAAAGAGTTAATATAGAGGAATTACAGGGCTTCTAATTAGGTAGAAAGGTGGTTCTCAAACCAAAGGACACAAAGTTTTGGCTTTTTTTTTTTAAACTTAAACAAAGAATAATATTCCTAAATAAACTTAAGGTACTATATAAGAACTCCAATATCAATCAAATATTGTTAATAGAATATATAAATAATATCTCACAGATTATGAAGGAAAAGACAAAAGACTAAAAAATTCAACACTGTCAAATGTTGGTTTATAAAATATTTAAACTAAAAAGCTTAAGCATTATCAAGTTTGAAACACAGTTCCCAAACTTGCTTTCCCTATGGTCTCTCACTCTCTGCATTTTCTCATAAGACTTCACATTTTATCTTTATTAAAAACTATCCATTCAAAAAGGGTCCAATTGAAAAGTATTTCTAAGCAATAGAAAAATAGAGTGTATTGAAAAATGTAAGGGATGAAGAAATTAAGTAAATATATCATGCATGACTCATTAATCCTTATAATTCATGGTATATGGTGCATATGTTTCCTTTATATTAAATTAGCATTATTAAAAACAAACTGGCAACAACATTGAAAATGATATATATGCATAAGGGATAATGTGTCCTCTCTATCTAGATAGGATTTCATTTTGGGATTTATATGTAGATACATTTATACAATACTTAATTTATCACAGACACTATTCTATACACTTTACAAATAATATCTAATTTGATCTTCACAATTACCTGTATGGAATGTATAGTATTCTTGTTCTTACTGTATAAATAAGGAAGCTGGCAGACAGCAAGATTAAATAATTTTCCCAAGTCATAAAGCTAGTAGGAGTAGGACTAGAATTCAAATCAAAAAGTCTAGTTCCATAGCACAGGGACTGCATCCGCATGCTACTGAGAGGTTTCATTTGCAGCCTCTCAAATAAGAAAATGATGGGTAACAGGGAAACAAAAAAAAAGGTCTAATGGTCTAATTCTGATTTTGTCACTAACTATATCTGACCTTAAGCAATTTCCATAAATTCTCTGGACCACTTAGTTCTCATTAAGGAAATGGAAGATTTTTTTCAAAATCTCTTCTTTCTCTGAAATTCTATAAATCAGAATTGTTGACCTCTAATATATTTACAACATTTAAGAAATGAGCAACAGTGTGCTGACAGCCTAAGCCTGTAGAGCTCCAAGGGTCCAAGAGCTGGAGATTTGCAGATAAAATGCACCATGAAATACTTTAGTGCTAATGTCCTTTAATTGTCATAGTTTTCTACTAATTATTCTTGATTTTTTTCTATCTCCTTTTAATGTTGAAAATGGCTGTTCAATGGAAAGGTAAATTTACAAAAGATGTACAGCCTTACTGTAAAAGGGACTGTGTGAACAAGCCAAACAAGAGTGAGCTCACACGGCAATACAGGGAACTACAGCATATCTATCTGAGTGTAGATCTTCTGAATAGATAATATATTTCCACTAAATGTCACAAATGCAGAACCATCATTACAAGTAGCTTAGAAGAAGAAGTACCGAACTGCCCATTCCTCTTTAAGTGCCCACTAGGGATAGAAAAGAGAATGAAATTAGTTAATGAATTCGTGTATAATTCTAGAAAGGCATCTAAAGATGATCCAATTACTACATGAGAGTCTAACTAGCGTGGTTGTTCATTAAAGTGATATCAAATAAATTTGCATTCTGATTTTTATAATAATTTTAATATATAGAATCACTTGAAGGGAACACCAATTTCATACGGTTATTTGTAGTAAATCAATACAATCTGCATTACAATACATTGCCTCAATGAAGTAAGAGGATTCATTTTAATGATCTCCCACTGAGACATGTTATTAAGTTTCACTGACTAAGTATTTTTCAGCAATATTTTTTTCCTCCAAAAACATGTCTACACAACTGCAAAACAGCTAGTCGATAAAGTCAATTGAGGAATAATTTTGTTGAGGCAACTGACAAAATGTTTTAGAGTTCTCAAAGACCTGACCAACTGATTGATTTTCCCTTTTACTAAATTGATTGGCTATTTTGGTGGATAATTCCATCAAAAATCAACTTTATATACTTCCTCCTTTTTCCATTCAAAATGTTCTAGAGATAGAAAATGGGTATCTATTTGCTTAAGTTTAGTTTTTACTCCTTTTTTATTAGCAATTTTCATTAGTTCATTATAATTAACATATGTTTGTTGTAGGACATTCATAGTCCCAGACATAAAAACAGGCCTGGCAGCATTCTGCATTTTTCTCCCACACTTTTTAACTCTATATATTTAGTTCTACAGGCTTTAGATGGTATGTATATCCATGCCTTTGCTTCTCACTTATTAGCATTATATATTGAGCATATTCCAATTGTTTAATATTCATCCATACATCATTTTACTGGCTACAAGCCTGCTATCAGGTAGAGGTAACACAATACTCTGATATTGCATAGTTAAAAACAAATCATTATCTTTTTCCTTTAAAGGCTTCTAACACAGTCTTACCAAAACGCATGAACAATTTAAAGATTACATTAATTTCTGCCAAATGGTCAAACTAAAGGTTGTATGGCAATTTATTTTTACCAGCTTTTGGGTGTGTGTGTGTGGGTGTGGGTGTGGGTGTAGGTGTGTGTGTGGGTGTGGGGGGTGTGTGCGTGTGCTCCTAACTATTGCTGAAGGGTATATTTGGTCCTCGCTAATTTTATAGGTAAATACATTTCAACCTACAGTCTAATTAGGAGTGAACTTTAAATTTCCCATCTATTTATTAGGCATTTGTATCATCCCTTCTTTGAAAGGTATATCCTTCTTCTTCTTGTTGTTGTTTTAATTTTAACTGGGACTCGTGTTTTTCTTTTGATGATTGCTCTATCTCAGCAGGATTTCTCACTCTTTGAAAAAGGACCTCTGATTGGCAGGCCAACTTACTCAATAAAGCCAATAAAAAGACAATATTATATGGCTCTGCAATCCAAAGACTTTTCTTATACTTCTTTAGAACAGTGGTTGTTCCTGTGTCACAGAAAATATATTTACTTCAAATACGGAGCTGAGAGATTACCTGTGAACTGATCTACCAGGTCATTTATTTATTCATAAATGATTTCAAGGAAAATATTAACTATTTCCAAGGTAAAACTTTCTGCGAAAACTAAATCCACAAAGTGTGATCAAGGGTCCTCCCTGGTGGCCTAGGGATAAAGTCTCACCACTATCACTGTTACAACCTGACTTCAATCCCCGCCAGGGAGCTAAACCACATATGACATAGCAGACCTCTCCTGTCTCACTCACTGCTCCCCTTAGCAGTGTATTTCAGTAAATCTGTCTGTTCTTTCCATTCTGTCTCTGGTGAATTCTCTTACCCTCTGCACCTGTAGTCTACGACACCAAAAAAAAAAAAAAAAAAAGTTGATCCCCCCAGTTCTTCCACACCAAAAAAAAAAAAAAAAATGTGATCAATACAAATTCAATCTAAACACAGCTTTTCCCTTTTCAATACCAATGTGTCAAAAATTCTCAAACTATTATAGCAGGACAACCAGAAGAAGTGATAAGAAACAAATACCAAACTGTAAGTGGCCAAATTGTGTAGCTACTAATCAGAAGCAAACTTGATACAAAGCCTCCCTGTAATCCTATCAGGCACCAATTGTCCATGCAGCTTAATTAAAAAGTGAAATCACACTGAAATCTTTTGACATTAAAGTGATCCAGAATACTGGTCTTTGGGGTATATCGGCTTAAGAAAATGCCAACACATTACTCATGCATAAACCTATTAAAAGGCACAAAATCAAATACATTTTAAAATATATGATTTATGAGTACATTCTCACTTCCTTCTATCAAACTAGACTAAACCTTGTGAAATTAATAGGTTAAAAGTGCTTTCTATTTATACCTGTGATAATAAAAACTAATGTAGTCATATAGAACAGGGAAAGATATTTAACAGAATGTGCTATATTTCTAATACAATAAACTACACAGAAATATAGACAGTGTTAAATAATTGAAATGATCCAGGTATAATTAAGACACTGTTGCTCAGCTGTAAGAGTCATGTAAGGTACAATAGAGTACCATGCTAATTTTGTCACAGACTTAGTCACCAGTCTCTACATTGAATTAAATGAATACTTTATCTAATATTATGACCAGTGGGTATGAATTATTTGTAATGAAATATTTTTACTATCTGTTAATTAACCTAGAAAGTATCTGAGCAGATTATCAGAATTACAAGAATGTGGGAAGAGCAACCAAATGTGTCATTATCTTTTCATTGCTAAATTTCTCCTACTCAAGCCAAATAGGATATTAATTGAGCTACAAACAAAAGTGTAAAGGATTGCTTTAGGAAAGTTGTTAGCATACAGCAAACTCTCTCTCTCTTTCTCTCTCTCATACACACACACACACACACACACACACACACTGTCTCTCTCTCTCTCTCTCATATACACACACACACTCTCTCTCTTTCTCTCTCTTTCATACACACACACACACACTCTGCCTCTCTCTCTCTCTCTCATACACATACACACACACACACACACACACACACACACACTCTGTCTCTGTCTCTCTCTCTCTCTCTCTCTCACTCTCTGTCTCTCTGTCTCTCTGTCTCTCTCTCTCTTGCACAAAGTACAGACAAAAAAAGGAGGCTGAAAATTTTACCGGTTTAACTTCTGATATTTTGGTGTATTTAAAATGTACTAAATATGCGGGCCTCCCTGGCGGCACAGGGGTTAGGTCTCAGCACTATGAACCTATCTCCAGCCACTACAGCAGGAGTTTAATCCCTGGTCAGGGAGCAGACCCACATGGCGCAGCAGACCTCTCCTGTTTCACCCACTGCTCCCCTCAGCAGTGTATTTCAGTGGATCTGCCTCTCCTGTTCCCCACTCTGTCTCTGGTGAACCCTCTCACCCTCTACACCTCTGGCCTGTACCCCAATTCTTCTACATAAAAATAAAATATTTTAAAAAATATACTGAATATGACAAGATACAATGTACAGTACAACTACTATTTGCCTATTTACAAAATCTACACATTTCAGTCTGTTTTGACTTTCTACTTCCTTAAAAATTGCTATTCTTTTAAAAATTCTTTTTTTAAATTTTTAAAATTGCTATTATTTTTAAATATCATTGAATAAATCATTATAGCTAAAGAATTAAAAATGTGTGTGATAATATTCCTGTTATCTAACCTTTAATTAATCAATTACTTAATAACAGCTAGCAGACTGACATTTTTTCCTTGGACAAAAGATTTTTGCTTTTTGTTAAAACAAAGCACGTTTCTAAAGTCATCCCACAAAAACACACACATACATAAGCCTGACCTGAATAAATTAGGCATATTATTATTATTAAAGTCAGTTCACAACAAAATATGAAATAGTTTGCATTCAAATTCATTAACACCCATAAATTACTTACTTCTGTTCATTTTACATAAAGACGTACAGATGATCCTTGAAAATCAAAATGAGATTATTTGCTCAGCCTTAAAATGGTTCGAGACTGTTTTTTTTCAGCAAAGAACACAGGTAGCTTCTATTTCAATATTGTATCAAAAGCAGTGATTTCTTCAATAATTAATGGCCTAACACTCAGAATGCCTTGTACCTGAATGTACCTAAATTAGGAAATATATAATAACAATCATATTTCTAAATCATATATATATGTATATATAAAATTGACATATACTTACTATGCAAAAATTTAAACCAAGAGTTAACATTAAATGAGATTATTCCTTACAGATGGTGGAAGTTACATGAAAACTTCTAATAGACTTTTAAATTTTGAAAAAAGTTGCACAGATATTTACTCTATGCATCTGCATATATATAGCTGGATGTAATTTTTCAAATAAAATCTAATCCAAATTTTAAAATATAATAGCTTCTATTATATAATATGGGATATTAAGCTTTCATTATAATATTGTGAATAATAACAGTAACAATAATACTGAATTTAAGCACAAAAGTTTAACAATAAACTTTTAAAATAAAATAAATAAAATGTCAAGATATATATCCTGCTCATTTCAGTTCCATCATGATTGACAAAAGATCGAGATATAATCTGATATGTCTGTTTCCTTTAGTATGTGTGTATTCATATCTATCTATATATATATATATAAAGTAATAGTGATTTACAAAATGAAACATCCATCTCATATTTGTCACATTAGTAGATAACTATCCTAATATATTTTTATGCTTTGACTACAATTTGTTGTTATTACAGTGAAGCATTATATAAGAAATCCACAAACAGAAAATATCTTTAACAGGTATACATCGAAACAGACTAGAAATAGTTCTTTTAGAAAGATAAACCATTTTCTTCACAATCTGTCGGCTAACATCTCTTCCCAGAGTTAAAGCCAAGCTAGTTCCCTAACGAGCAATACAAATTATGCCACTAGATAGACTACACCAGGTTTTACTGTAAACGGTCTCATTTCATTTCACATACTATGTTGTTTCTCCTTCTACCCTCCTTGATGGTCAAAAGAGATGAAACCACACTTTATTTATACAAATTTG
Source organism: Talpa occidentalis (assembly GCF_014898055.3). Taxonomy (NCBI): domain Eukaryota; kingdom Metazoa; phylum Chordata; class Mammalia; order Eulipotyphla; family Talpidae; genus Talpa; species Talpa occidentalis. The sequence goes on along the minus strand of NW_023602073.1, from coordinate 121,353,295 downwards.
TTTCTATTTTTCTGACATAGTCTTTACAACAAAAATCCCAAACCACAGCCTACTCAGCACATTATCAGTTTCCTGTTGGCCTTATTTTTGCCCAAAGTCCTGCCATCCCTTAAGTTAACTTTGATGGAAACTTGTAAAAATGTATCTTTTCATTCACTATACAGCTGAGGTCCACAATAGAGTGGACTTCAAATCAGATGTTTTTCAGAAAACGTTTTTACCATTTTGTCAAAGATAACATTTTACATTAAAAAAGGGATGATGAAATAATGAAAAATGAGATAAAATTTTAAGTGAATGTCTTTATTGCCTTCAATCTTTGATTGTAACTACCTACTTAAGTGATTCAACAAAAGCAGACCAAGATACATTATAGAATGTATTATTTTTTTGTTCATGCTAGTTTCAGGTAATTAGTAATTCTAAAACAGAGGCAATAATAAACTTTTTGTGTTTCCTTCTTTTTAGCTATATCTTTTTAATATATTGAGGCTGTCCTTGTCAAATTTGAACTCTTTGAGTGCAGATGTATGATGAGTGAGGGGGTTTCCTAGAGGTCCTTCAAATTCCACTTTCTCCTTCACCAGCGATGAAGCTATACAGCTGCCCAGCTATGCTGTTAAGTCTCCCTTGCAATCGTCTCTGCTACCACGGGGAGGTAAGCAGAAGCTATGAGTGCCATTTCTGGGACTGGATTGTTCCCTCTTACCTGTCCTTTCTACTTCTTCTAGATTACCAAGTTGCTAATGCTCCAGTTTGACTATGCCAGGTGACAGGGGAAAGACAAGACAGAAATTTCACAAATGGGTTAAATTATTTAACAAATGTTGATGGTGAATTTTGTTAACTATAAAAATTTGGGGCCTCCCACGTGGCACAGCGGTTGAGTGCTGGATTGTGAAGCTACCCACAGCCTCTGCAGTACCGGTTCAATCCCCAGCCGCCGGGCAAGGGTCCCACATGGCGCTCAGACCTCTCCTGCCACCCGCTGCTCCCCGCAGCAGTGTATTTTGTCAGTCTGCCTGTTCTGCTCTCTGCTCTGCCCCTGGTGAATTCTCTCACCCTCCTGCGCTTCTGACTGTACCCAGTGCTTGTATAAATAAATAAATCTTAAAAATATATATATAAAAAAATTTAAACCCCAATTTTGAGACACCAAAGTAAAAAAGTCAGATTCTTGAGGAATTAAAATTTTAAATAAAGATATAAAAGTCAAAGAACTTTTCATACATTTAGGTCTCTTAAGTATTAAAAATAGGCTAAAATTCAGAAGAAAAGGCAAATTGGTATAATTATATTACATTTAAGGCTTCTATGTATTACAAATGTTTTGCTAATTTTGTCTACATTTTAACATTAAATTTTTGCCTACTTTATTCATTTAATTTTTCTTTCTTTTCATTTTGTTTTCATTGAAGTAACACAACATATAAGCTCCAAGTGTACATGACTGGAAATCAATGTGGGTACATACTACATTAAGGAAAGAATAGCTACAAAGGAACTTCAAAACAAATATAAGAAAGATATATTTGCAAGTCAATACCTAAAATTCCAATAAAAAAAGAAGCAATAGGAAACAAGGACAAAAACATGGATGGGCAATTCACAGAAGAAATACATGTTTTTATGATGAAAATGTTCATATATTTTTGTCAAATAATTTCATTTAGCAATTTCAAAAAATTGTGATAATCAAATATGTATTTACAAATATATTCACTTCAGCATCATTTTTTCAGAGTTACCTATTTATTAATGCTTCAACCCATATTCTTTTAAGACATTTGTTTCATTTTTTCCTTTTTAATTTTATATATTTTTACATCATTTTTCATTTTTGCACAATGTATGCATTTTCATCTGGGTTATAGTCCCCATACAATTCCCATCCCCTTGTTTCAATCCTACTCCCTCCTCCCCCCCTGTAGTGTGTCTCTGATTTATAGTTGCTTGTTGATTTTGATGTTTACTTAATTATAATTAGCCTTTTTCCTAGTCCCTTATTTAGGTTTTCTAAATTCCTGCTATGAGTGAGACCATCCAGTATTTTTCTTTTTCTTTCTGGCTTATTTCACTGAGCACGATCCCTTCCAACTCCATCATGTTGCTCCAATTGCATGAGTGTATCTTTTTTGATTGCTAAGTAATATTTCATTGTATATATGTACCACATCTTCCTGATCCAGTCATCTATTTTTGGGCATTTGGGTTGTTTCCATAGCTTAGCTATTGTAAATAGTGCTGCTATAAACACAGGTGTGCAGGTGCCCTTTTGAATTAATGTTTCTGTGTCGTTTGGGTAAATAGCTAGGAGTGGAATTGCTGAATCAAATGGAAGCTCCATCTTTACCAGGTTGAGGAATCTCCACACAGCTTACCATAATTGTTGGACCAGTTTGCACTTCTACCAGCAGTGCAGGAGAGTTCCTTCTTCTCCACATCCTCACCAACATTTGTTGTTGCTACCTTTTTTTTTTTTTTTTAAGATTTATTTATTTATTTATACAAGCACTGGGTACAGTCAGAAGCGCGGGAGGGTGAGAGAATTCACCAGAGCCAGAGTGAGGAACAGAACAGGCAGACTGACGAAATACACTGCTGAGGGGAGCAGTGTGTGGCAGGACAAGTCTGCGCGCCATGTGGGACCCTCGCCAGGTGGCGGGGTTCGAACAGCGCTGCAGAGGCTGCAGGCAGCTTCGCAACCCAGCACTCAACCACTGCACCACCAGGAAGGCCCTGTTGCTATTTTTTTTTTAATATGTGCCATTCTCATTGGTGTAAGATGGTATCTCATTGTAGTTTTGATTTGCATTTCCCAGATTACAAGTGATGTTGAACATTTTTTCAGATGCTTGTTGGCCATTTGTATTTCCTCTTTGGAGAAGTTTCTTTTTAGTTCTTCTGACCATTTTTTTAAAGATTTATTTATTTGTGCATACAAGAGTTGGGGTGCAGGCAAGAGGTGTGTGGTTGGGGGTGAGAGGATTCACCAGAGACAGAGTAGGGAGCAGAACAGATGGATTGACTGAAATACACTGCTGAGGGGAGCAGCAGGTGATTCAGGAGAGGTCTGCTGCACCATGTGGTATGCTCCCTGGTCGGCTGGGAATCAAACTCATGCTGCAGAGGCTGCGGACAGCTTCATAGGTTGTGTCATAATCCCTGCACCACCAGGGAAGCCCACTTCTGCCCATTTTTTCACTGGATTATTTACTTTGTTTTTGTTGAGTCTCATCAGCTCTTTGTAGATTTTTATGATCAGTCTTTTATCCTTAGTGTTGTGTGCCAAAAATTTCTCCCAATCAGTGTTGTGAGGTAGTAGTCAAGTTTCATTCTTTTGCATGTAGCAACCCAGTTTTCCCAGCACCATCTATTGAACAAACTTTCTTTGCTCCATTGCATATTCTCTGCTCCTTTGTCAAAGATTAGTTGACCATAAATCTATGGGTTTATTTCTAGATTTTCTATTCAGTTCCATTGGTCAGTGAGTCTGTTCTTGTTCCAATACCATGCAGTTTTGATTATTATGACTTTGTAGTATAGTTTGAAGTCTGGGAGTGTGATAACTCCATTCCCTTCTTTTTCTTTCAGGAGAGCTTTGTCTATTCAGGGGTTTTGGTGGCTGCATATGAATTTCATCAATATTTGTTCTATTTTTTTTAAGAATGTCCTTTAAATTTTTACTGGAATAGCATTGAATCTATAAATTGCTTTTAGTAGGATGGCCATTTTGATAATGTTAATTCTTCCAATCCATGAGCAGGGGATGTCTTTCCATTTCTTTGTGTCTTCTTCTATTTCTTTTAACAGTGTTTCATAGTTTTCTTTGCATAGGCCCTTTACCTCTTTTGTTAGGTTTATTCCCAGGTATTTGGTTTTTTTGTTGCAATAATAAAAGGGATGGTTTTCTTGATTTCCCCTTCTTCAGATTTATTGTTTGTGTATAGGAAGGCTACTGATTTTTGTGTGTTGATTTTGTATCCTGCTACTTTACTAAACTGATTGATTTGTTTGATAGTTTTTCTGTGGAGTTTTTGGGGTTCTTTATGTATATTATCACACCATTTGTGAATAGTGATAGTTTTACTTTTTCTTTCCCTATTTGGATTCCTTGTATGTCTTTCTCTTGTCTTATTGCTCTAGCTAGGACTTCCAGTATTATACTGAAAAGCAGTGGTGAGAATGGACATCCTTGTCTTGTTTCAGATCTTAATGGAAATGCTTTTAACTTTTTACCATTGAGAATGAAATTGGCTATGGGCTTGTCATATATGGCCTTTATGATGTTGAGGTATGTTCCTTGTATCGCAAGAATTTCAAGGGCCTTTATCATAAATGGGTGTTGTACTTCATCGAAAACTTTCTTAGCATCTATTGATATTACCATTTTGGTTTTTATATTACTTGTTGTTGATGTGTTGATTACATTGATTGATTTTTGGATGTTGAACCATCCTTGTGTCCCTGAAATAAATCCTACTTGGTCATGAATTATCTTATGAATACGTTGTTGGATTCTGTTAGCTAAACTTTTACTGAGGATTTTTACATCAGTGTTCATTAGAGAGATTGGCCTGCAGTTTTCTTTTTAGTGTTGTCCTTGTTCAGTTTTGGTATTAGTGTAATATTGGCTTCATAGAACGTGTTTGGTATTATCACTTCCTTCTCAATTTTTTGAAAGAGTTTATGAAGGATAGGCACTAGTTTGTTTCTGAATGTTTGGTAGAATTCATTTGTAAATCCATGTGGTCCTGAGCTTTTGTTTTGAGGGAGGGATTTGATTACCATTTCAAATTCACTGCTTGTAATTGGTCTGTTTAGGTGTTCTATTTTTTATTTATCTAGCTTTAGGTGATTGTAAAATTGTAGTAATTTGTTCATCTCTTCTCGATTGTTGAACTTGTCTGCATATAACTGTTCATAGTAGTTTCTGTTTATTCTTTTGATTTCTGCTGTGTCTGTTGTGATTTCTCCTCTTTCATTTGTGATCCTATTTATTTGTGCTTTCTGACGTTTTTCCTTTGTGGGCCTGGCTAGTGGTTTGTCCATTTTATTTATTTTTTCAAAGAACCATACATACTTCACCATCATTTATAATGGGAGACTATCTGCATTTTTAAAAGTAAAGGAACAACTTACGTGCCCTCAAATAACGACCAGACTTAATAGTAATTCTTATAATTTTATAAAAATTATATAAAATATAATGCAATCATTGAATTTTCCAGTGTACCTATAATTATATGGAAAAATGGGATATATAATAGTGTAAGCACTATGCAGTTGAAATTCTTAAAGTCTGTATGTAGTCATAAATATTTTTCATGTTTCACATAGATATGTATTTATATATAGACATGTATAGCATATATATACAGAAAAGAGATAAAAAAAATTACCCAGAAATGATAACATTGTCTTCTAGCAGTAAAATTCAACTTGTTTTAATTTTCGTCTCCAAAACTTTACATACTCATATAATTTTCCACAGTAGACATATTTTTAATAACCAAAACAAATAATAAAAGTATTTTATATACCACTCAATTTTTATAAACTTTCTTCATTTTAATGATGTTGTATCTCATTATAATAGAATCAGTAATTCTTTTTAAAAAGCATTTCTAGAGCAATGAGATACATTTTTAAATTGTATTAACATTTTTCTAAGAAACTATTTCACTTAGTGCCAAAATGAATACCTTCAAGCTCTGTATTCAGAACTATTCTAATCCTGAAGGGTGCTGAAATGCATTCAGTAAGGAGGGTATACAATGTCCATTTTCCTCTAATCACCTTTTCCCCATCAGTACAGGGAAGCCTGCTTCTGATACCAGAGTCCACCATTCAAAGACAAAAGATCATTTAGATAAACCAGACAATTTGGAATGTTTGAATGTGACTTTTAAATCAGAACTATTCAAAAAAGAAATCAGAACTATTTTATGAATCTACTGAGTTACAGATTACAATATGATATATGATATGAGGAATTAGCACTCAAGATAGATATTATATTAGCCTAAGTTTTAGTAAGATTAGAAGAAGAGGGAAGGAAAATAACTGTCCCCTGAATCCCCAGCAAGATACAGAGCTAGAAGTACTCCGTGACAGAAAAGGAGATATTCAAGAAGTCAGTACTGATGGCTACAAGACAGGTCAGTTTTAAGACATGGGATTGCACAGTCTCTCCAACAATGAAATAGGCCTCAATGAAATGGTGTCTTCCTGTGGAGAATTTTCTTTCTTTTTTTTATATATATTTATATTTTAATACAAGAACTGGGGTACAGGGCAGAGTCGTGGGAGTGTGAGAGGATTCACCAGAGACAGAGTGGGGAACAGAACAGGCAGACTGATGAAATACACTGCTGAGGGGAGCAGCGGGTGAGACAGGAGAGGTCTGCCTCGCCATGTGGGTTTCTCCCTGGCTGGCAGGGAATTAAACCGGCACTGTGGTGGCTGCGGACAGCTTCACAGCACTGTGCTCAACTCCCTGTGCCACCGGGGAGGCCCTGTGGAGAATTTTCTTGAAGGGAATTATGAAGGAGCAGATGGCATGATATAAGCACATTTTTTCTTGCTCTTCCTATATGTCAAATAATTATTTTAATAAAACAAAATTTTAAATCAGGAAAATGTAAAAACCCATCAGTGGTTAAATTCAAAGAGTAACTAGATGACTAGTGTCCATTTATCGTCAGTTAAATTCTGGGTATGATGAAATATAAAGCACCACTGCTTATAATCACTTGTCCTTGATAAGCACAGACATAAGAAAGATCAGAAATTGACCCTTCCAAACACCTACCAGTCATTATTAAGTTCACCATTTTCAAAGTCCCTTATCTATTCTCTATCAACATGAAGTGTCAACTTGACTTCAAAATAAATTTCAGAACCCACCTACTTATCTCCAATTCCAGTATCATCTCAGTCTACACTAAATAATTGTCCACCGACACATTGTCCCCTTCTCCACTCTTGTCCCGTTCAGAGGAATCTTCAAAAATATAAAGTCAATCATGTCACTGCCCTGCTTTAAAACTCCCAGTGGCTTCCCAGGACTCTTACAGTAATCAGACACAAAACCCATTGCCATAGCTTGCAGGACTTGGTAGAGCATAATTTTAAACCACCTTTTTTATTTGCTCTGACATCCCAAATACATCACCTTTTTCAGATTCTGTAAGAGACCAAGTTCACTTTTATCATTGCACCTGAGTTCCTTCTTCCTGGAGTAAATTGTCCTCAGTATTTCCCATACTGCACTCTTTCTTATTATTCATGCCTTAACTTAATCATATCTCTTCAGAGAAGTCTTGCTCAAACACCCCATAAGAGGTAGCTCTCTGTTATTCTCATATCACTTTCCTCCATTTTATTCCCTTGTATTCATTATTTATTTACTAACTCACTCCACTAGAATGTATGCTCCCTGAGGGTAAAGAGTTTGTCAACATTGTTCAGTATTTTAACTCCAGCACTGAAAATAGTGCCTAGTACCAGGCAGTCCTCAACATATATTTGAGAGAATTAATAAGATTTTCTTGAAAACATTTATGATGGCGGAATGTATGACCTTCCAATAATTATCTTGGAAAGTATAATAAGTATTCATTTTGTAGAAAGCTAAAAAAATAGTCCTATAATTAATCACACTTACCTTTTAGACAATTTTGATAATGCAACAGTACTCATAAACATTTTTAAATCTATTTTATTCCTTCATAATTGAATATAGGGGTCAAGTGATTTAAGGGCGATGAATTGAGACTACCGTAATCTCTCTCAGCATGCTTAATGAATATCATCCTCGTGCCAGATATGCAAGACCTCTGCATCTTATCAGCTGTTTTATATAAAATAATGAAGCAGACACAGTCAGTGGTCGGCCCATATTTCTAGACCATTTTTGTGAATGCCAGTTTCTGAAACGCTTTCACTCCCAACAGCACCGCGTATGACTTTTCATACGGAAGTCACCCTGGCTGCTAGATCCCATCTCCCTCCTGCTGGCTGAGAGCCTGGGAACCTATGACTTCCTGGGTTGTCCTCAAATATTGACTAAACAGTGGAAGGGTAGTAGCATCCTGGCTCTCTGGCCACTCGATAAGAATGATTTTAAGATGCGGACTGCATTCTCTCCAACATTGCTTCGGTGAAACTATACCTAGTATCACACCTTGGTTCACACCCATTCCTTTCTAAGACCACTTCCTCACTTTTTTACCTGCTTTTCCTAGAATCACTTTCTAACACACTGCTTTCACTTGAATCCTCATCTCAAGGTCTGCTTTTGAGCAACTCAACCTAAGACCAATAATATAAGCAAAATTAATAAAGTTAAATAATATTAAACATGACAGAAGCTGTTGGTGATTCTACTAAAACTGCATAGTACTGTGGGCATCTCAGAAGTAACAACACAAGGAGCTTAAAAAGAAACTAACTTGATAATAGGCTCATCAGTGGTTGTAGATAGAAAAAAAGGAACAACTGTCTCCATTAAACAGAGGAGGGAACTAAGATTTTTATGTAAGTGCATCTTGGCCTCCCTGGTTGCAGTTAAGCACAGGGCTGTGAAGATATCCACAGCCTCTGCAGCACGAGTTCGATCCCTGGCCAGCCAGGGAGCTACCCACATGGTACAGCAAACCTCTCCTGTCTCCCCCGCTGCTCCCCTCAGCAGTGTGTTTTATTCAGTCTGCCTGTTCTATTGCCCACTCTGTCTTTGGTGAATCCTCTCACCCCCATATCTCTGGCCTGTACCCCAGTTATTGTATGCATGAATAAATAAATCTTTAAAAATAAATAAATAAGTGCATCTTTGCTCAACATCTCAAATCAAGAAAGGAACAGCAGCAATATTTCTGTTCTCAGTGATGGAAATACTTGTCACCGGTCCACATGGCTCACTATGCTACCCCCCTCAAGTCTTTGCACAAATCTCACCATTTTAGGAATATTTCCCTGACTGCACCTATTTGAAATGGACACTAGTTCTCTCCCACAACATACACCATAATTCCTACCCAACTCAGTGTTTTATTTTCACCATAGCACTTCACCATCTGTAATACCACATAATTCAAATACTTATATTGTTTATTGTCCATGTAATCACCATAAGAACAAGGACGTTTGCCTATTTCCTTATCTGTCATATCCTCAGTGTTCAGATGAGCATCTAGCATATAAAAGAACCCAAAAGTCATTGTTGAATTTGCTGAAAATACCTGAATCTTGACCCCGAGCTTCTTGCCATCACCACGCTACAGTGCCCACTCCTCTTACTGCAAAATGTTGCAAAAGATTATCATGTTTCGTCAACACGTTGTGAACTTGACATTAAAAAAATGGATGAAAACATTTGTGAAATCAGGCATTATTACTAGTTCATGAAGACAAGATCTCTTCCTTTTTAAAAAAAAAATATTTATTTATTTATGCATACAAGAGCTGGGGTATAGGCCAGAGGTGGGGGGTTGAGAAGATTCACCAGAGACAGAGTGGGGAGCAGAACAGGCAGATCTACAGAAATACCCTGCTGAGGGGAGCAGCAGGCGAGACAAGAGAGGTCTACTGCGCCATGTGGGTAGCTCCCTGACTGGCTGGGTATCGAACTCATGCTGCAGAGACTGCAGATAGCCTCACAGTGCTGTGCTCAACCCCTTGGACCACCAGGAAGGCCCAGGATCTCTTTGTTTATGTATAAGAAAGTTAGTGTATTTATTTTTGCCTAACCAGGTGTATCTTTCAAAGTCTGACTTCTGATAACCAACCATCAGCACACAACTTATGAGTGGTAACTTTTTGTAACTAAATATAAAAGCATATGATCCCTTAAAGGTCTTCCAGCAAAAGGCACTTGAAATTGAAGTCATTCAAGAAATTGATACGAATCTAATTGAGTGACTCAAAATATATCCTGATAGATGCTATGCAATTTGCTCAGCTGCTCATAATGACAAGAGGATCGTTTTGTTCTTCCTATTTCTTCTGTGTAAAAACTATAACTCAGGATTGATGCAGGTGTAATGAGGTAATAAGTTTGCATTCGAATCAATTCATGTTGCAGGACTTAGTGTTCTGGAAGGGTGTATAAAGGCTGAAGAGGAACCCACTCATTCTGTTATTGGCTCAACTAACAAATGAAAAATCTATAATCTTTTTCAGATTTTGTAGACATAAATACCTAGTGGCCGATGAAATAAATTCAGATGAAGATTACCTTTATATATTTAAAAATAATTAGCAGTTCTTACAATAGGTCAACGGAAAGCAAGAAAAGGGCAAGGTCAGGCTAAATGAATGGATATGATCACTGATTGATGATACACTAAGCCACTGAAAACAAACTTTATCTTCTAAAGTGTTTCTTTTCCAGGGCCTCCCCGGTGGCGCAGTGGTTGAGCGCTGGGTTGTGAAGCTGCCCGCAGCCTCTGCAGCGCCAGTTCCATCCCCGGCTGCCAGGCGAGGGTCCCACATGGCACGCAGACCTCTCCTGCCGCCCGCTGCTCCCCTCAGCAGTGTACTTCGTCATTCTGCCTGTTCTACTCTCCGCTCTGGCTCTGGTGAGTTCTCTCACCCTCCCGTGCTTCTGACTGTACCCAGTACTTGTATAAATAACTAAATAAATCTTAAAAACAAATAAATAAATAAAAACGTTTTTAAAAAATAAAATAAAGTGTTTCTTTTCCTATTGTTAAAGGCACTTTTCTGTTTTGTTTTCTTTTTTTCTCTTATATATTATTTCTGATTAAGGAAAGGTTAGTTTACAATACAGTATATGATTTACAAATATAGGTTCACACCTCTTCAGATATATGTCACCACACCACAACCACCACCAAAGCACACATAATCCTCCACCACAGTCCACTGCCTTCCTGTCCCTCCACCTTTACATCTTACCTTTAGCATCTCCCTCTGGTAGCCTTGATCCTACAGTCAGAATTTTAGGATTTGCTTGATTTACTTTTGTCTGTTCCTTCTTTGCTTCTCTATATTACATGAGTGAAATCATCTTATATTGCTCATTCTTCTAACTTATTTCACTTAGCATAATCCACACTAGTTACATCCACATTGTAGCAAATGGCAGGATTTCATCACTTTTGTACCTGAGTAGTATTCCACTTTGTATATATGCCACATCTTCCTTGCCCACTCATTTGTCTTTGGGCACTAGGTTGTTTCAATAATTTGGTTATTGTAAATAGTGCTGCAGTGAAAAGAGGAGTGCACATACCCCTTTGAATTCATGTTTTTGTATTCTTTGGATATACAGCTATAAGTAGAACTGCTGCATCATATGGTAGCTCCATTTTTTAAAATTTTGAGAAACCTACATACTGTTTTTCATAGGGTATGGGCCAGTCTACATTCCCAAAAGCAATATGAGAGTTCATTTTTCTCCACATTTTCACCAACATGTATTATCTCTGGTATTTTTCATATGGGCCATTCTCACAGATGTGAGGTGGTAGCTGACAATGGTTTGGATCTGTAACCCCCTGATAATAAGTGATGCTGAGATGTGTCTTCAAAGTGCTTGAGAATGGGCCTCCCTGGTGGCGCAAAGGGTTAAGATGCAGCACTATGAAGATATCCCCAGCCACTTTATCAGGAGTTCGATCCCCAGCCAGGGAACTACCCACATGGTACAGCAGACCTCTCCTGTCTCACCCGCTGCTCCCCTCAGCAGTGTATTTCAGTCAGTCTGCCTGTTCTGTTCCACACTCTGTCTCTGGTGAATCCTCTCACCCCCCACAACTCTGGCCTATATACTGGTTCTTGTATGCATAAATAAATAAATCTTTAAAAAAAATAAAGTGCTTGAGATTTAGGATTAAACGAATTAATTCATCAGTATGTCATTTGGATATTTAAGATTTAAAGACCTGTCAATAACAGATTTTATTTGGGAAACAAAAATTACCCTGATAAATTATTATAATTGAATAGTAGGCAGTTTTCTTTCTTGGCTCTTTATTCTACATTTGCTTTTTAAACTATTCACCATCTACACAATATAAAATGATCACGTTTTCTATTATTGCCCAATCAATATCATTATTTCCTAATGCTATTCAGTTTTGAAAACAGGTATAGTGGGACATGTGGTAAAATAACAATTTCTATATAAAATATGCTAGAACTTAAGTGAGGAAACCAATAGGGCAATTTAATTTGTAATCAAATTTTCCCTCTTATATTCATGTAATACAAAGTAAATGCAGGGACTTGTAAATAATTTTGAAATTGATTAATTTCTAGACTATTCTACTTGTCGGTTCACATTAATCAAATCAGTGATATTACTAGCAAACACTATGCATGTTTTACTGGAAAATCTCATCTTGGAACTACATCTTATTTGTAACCAGGAAGAATTGGATTGACTCTGATCGTTAGCTCCAGAAAAATATCACAAGCAGTTTGATAAGAAAACAATCAGTAAGTTTAAAACACTTCTAATGGCAAACCAACAAGGAAAAGATGTTCCTGCTAAACTTAATTTAGACCTCTGTAGCCCAACCATTCATGAATTTATTTCATCATTCAGTCACTTTTTCTTCAAATCTCTTCCAAGAATCTGCTTGATACCAGCAGACTATGAGCCATGCTGGAGAGTAAGAGATGCATGTGAAACATCTCTGTTCCCAAGGAGAGAAGCTAACAACCTCAAGGAAGGAAAGGCAGAAAGTCAACAACTAAGACACAGTGTAAGAGTGAATAACAGAAGGATGTCCAAAAACACAAACACTCTGAATTGAACTACAGTGTAGGGCAGGAGCTGGGATGGAGGATATTTATGGAAAGATTCACAGAAGCATTTGAAGGTGGGAATGTGCATTCTTGCATAGCAAATAATTTATGTAAAGGCACACGTTATGATGTTGTATGAAACTATCTGTCAACCACATATAATTTACAACAAATAATAATTTTGAGTACCTATTTATGCATAGTAACAAGCATTCTTTTAACACCAATATTGTTAATACCCTTACTCTCATATTTTCAATTAGGAAACAAAGGTGTAGAAGAGCTATATAGTTTGTGCAATTCACATAAATTTAGACTTGAACTCAAGTAAAACTGATTTCATAACTTTTGCTCTTAACTGTTCAACTAACTGTTCAACTAATACACTGGACTTCCTTAAGGTTAATGAAAGTAATGTGACCTAAGGAAAAAACACAGACATAGTCAAATATTGATATTATACTCTACTGTGGAACATGAACTTGCTTTTAAGGACATAAGTAACTATTAAATGAAAGAAAGATGAGAGAAAGGTAATATCAAGAAATCTTCATGTGATAGGTTCAAGCCAAATATGTGGCTTATTCAGTATGAATGGTGAGAAAGAAAACCTCAGTTGTGGGTTCTGGCATAAGAAATAGGTAGAAGACACTCTAGAATTCAGAGGAAAGGTCTAGAGAGGAATGTGGATATAGGATTAATGAAGGTGTAGTTATGAAAGAAATCATCATGGAAAAATAGAACAATTTTATGAATAGAGCAAGTAGGAACCCAAAGGAATACCAAATTTATAAGGTAATACAGACAAGGAATATATTTAGAAAGTTAAAAGGAAGCTACCCAGAGAGACTAAAGCAAACAAGAGAAGAGTGTGTAATGGTATAATAATTAGGAAGAGGGGGCAACTTTAAAACAAGAAGTCCATTGCCAAGTGCTGCCTGGACAACAGAAAAGCAAGTACTAAAAATGCATGCACCATGTTTGGTAATTGAGATTCCTTAAAACTTTTCTTTGTTTTTAAAGATTTATTTATTTATGCATAGAAGAACTGGGGTACAAACCAGAAGTGTAAGGGGTGAAAGGATTCACCAGAGACAGAATGTGGAGCAGAACAGATGGATTTACTGAAATACACTGCTAAGGGGAGCAGCAGAAGAGACTGGAGAGGTCTGATGCACCACGTAGGTTAGCTCCCTGGCTGGGAATCAAACTCAGGCCTCGGCAGTGATAGTGTGAAAATGCTAATACTTTCCCCTAGGCTACCATGGTGGCCCATTCTAGAAGTTTGCATTAGAGTGTCTGGCAAGAAAGAAGTTATTAATAGATTAAAGAAGGAATGGGAGTCGAAGAAGTAGAGCAATGAATGTAAATCACTCTTATAAGAAACTTGGTTGCTAAGGATAGTGGAGAGATTGGTAATGAGAAGAGGACACAGGTTGAGGAGAGAGAGAAACAAGTCAGTATAAGGGAGAAATGAAGGGTACAGGAGAGAGGAAAAGTGAATGAGGAAAGGCCTTGACTGAAAAGCTGGAAAGAAATTTACCTGTAACTATATCTGCCATGGACAGTCAGCTTTCCACAAGTAATAAATCATATTGTTGGCTTATTTTAGGGAGACAAGACTCCAAATGCAATTATGGACACCTTCATAGGTACCTTTAATAGCAATATTTTTTTTTACCATTTTGCAAAAAGAGCAAATTTATTTGTCTATTAAAACATAAAAAAAAAAACCACCTTGGTACTTTGTACAATTTAAAGATTTCAAATTTTGTCTCGAATAATTTTTTCAAGTGATTTCCACACTTTAAATCTTCCCTTTAAAACTTATTCATGGCTTTTCATTTTCTCAGTATTATTATTCATACTCCTATTAATCAATATTAATCAATCAATATTCACTCATTTTCAACCAACCCATTCTTTTCTTTGCGTCACTGTCCCAAGCACAGTTGATCCTGCAGCTACAGCAATGAACCAACACAGAATCATGAAACCACATATTCCCTGGAATGTTCTTGATACATATTAAGGCATCTGAAATTCTGAAATATATTCCTAAGAATATTGGTATTATTTTATTTGAAAGAATACTGTGGAATTATTATGTTAATTTTAAGATTTGCAGATACTTTATTCTAATTGTACATTCTATTTTCTGTTCTACAGATAAAATAATATCTACATTACATATAATTACATACTTTTATAATGTTAGTACAATGTATATCAATATAGATATAATCAATTATACTTTTATAATGAAATACAATTATCAATATTTAACTCTTGTTCTGAATTAACCATAAAAATTAAAGCAGTTACAAGAAATAGCTGAAAAAAGTGGCAGAGATTTTCTTATAGCTTAATAAATAGCTACAGGGTCCTCCCTGGTGGGGCAGGTGGTTAAGCGCAGCACCGTGAAGCTGTCTGCAGCCTCTGCAGCAAGGATTAGATCCAGGTCCTATAGCCAGGGAGATACCCACATGGCGGAGCAGACCTCTCCTCTATCACCCGCTGCTAACCTCAGCAGTATACTTCAGTTGGTCTGCCTGTTCTGTTCCCTGCTCTGTCTCTGGTGAATCCTCTCAGCCTCCCATACATCTGTATGAATGAATAAATAAATCTTTAAAAAAAAGATTTATAAAAAAATAGTTACAAATGTTCATTACCTACCAAAATAAATACCATTCTAGAGTTGTCTATCATCAGGACTCTTTCAGAATGATCTGAAATTAAAGACAGCTCACCCTGATACAGTATCAGATACAGGTTTTTATTAACATTTAATGACTTTCTGCAAACTTTTGCAATATTTATTGCTTAAAAAAAATTCAAGCATCAGGATTAAATTACCAAACTTTCCAACAGACTGATTTCACAAGTGATACAGCACACATTAATTTGTCAATAGTCATGCATTACTCACATAGAAAAAAACAATGGTCTTTTCTAGGACAGTTCATTTGACTTAATTAAAAATAACAGAAAAATATGAAAGTGTTCCTGGAGCATAGATGACATATAAAATCATGACAAAAGCAATAAAGTCATGACAAAAGCAAAAATTATTAACCAAGATATCACTATGTAAAAGTTTAATTATTAAAGGTTGGTAAAATGTTTTTACTAATTGTTCTATATAACCAATTAATGTCTAAGTGACTGAGATTCAGCTAGAACAATTTTAATTTTCAGGGCAAATAGAGAACAAGTGAATAGTAAATATGTTCAATTTATCTAATATGTATTCTTGACAGATTTTTAAAATTTTAACTATTCCAAGCACATACCCACCTCAGGACATTTCATCTTGAGATGTCCTTTCTTGAGATATCTACATGGTTCTCTCCTTCATTTCATTCAGAATTTGTTGAAATGTCACTATCAGAAACATTTGCCTTGCCCTCCATAAATGAACTTTCCACTTCCAGTTCTCCAAGTCTCTTTCTATCCTCTAGCATGCCACATAATGTCTCTATTCCCCAAAAGATATAAACTCCTGCTACAGTATGAAAGTTTGTATCCCATCCCCCCAAGTTCCTTATGTGTGGTGTAATTGATGGTAATAGGGGATGGGACTGGGGGTGATTATGTCATGAGGGAAGAGCCCACATGAATGGGATTAGAGTCCTTGAAAAAAAGAACACCCCAGAAGCTCCCTGGTCCTTCCGTGGGAGGTTACAGTAAAGATGGTCACTAGAAAGCAGATCTTCATCAGATATTCATTGTGCAAGCACTTCGATCTTAGACTTCCCAGAGCTTGAGAAATAAATTTCTGTTGCTTATAAGCTCCTGGTTTATAATATTTTGCCACAGCAGCCCAGCTAAGACAGTTCCATAAGAATAGGGACTTAGCTTTGCTCTCTACTTTTCATCTACTTCCTATAACAGTACTTTGTTCATAGAATACAGTCAATAAATATCTGAATGAGGGAATCTTACATTTGAAAATCCAGAGATGCAAAGATGATTTACTTAATTTTGGAAAAAAAAAAGAAGTCAGAATTATGGACTTGTATTTTATAAATTGCCCATATATCCTGTTTTTTTATTTACAATCTAAAACTCACATCGCTGGAGCCAGTTATAATCTCATAGTTATAATATTTAAGAGGCAAGAGCAATAAGAGACACTGACTAACCAAAATAAAACACAAACTCAGGATGGAGGAGGTAATATCTTAAAAAATATATAAATATGCTCTTTGATATTTTGATCTTTATAGCTAAAAGACAAAAAAACAGGTACATAATATATATAGGAACTGTTTTCATTTAAATATACTTTTGATAACAACTATGTGACTTCACTTATAATGTATCTTTATTGTTACTGCAGAAATATTGGGCTTTGGTGAAGAAGCCTCATTTTCCCCAGCTTAAATGTAAAAGATCAAGATGGACAGGACAGGAAGATGAGATCACATTTAAAAGACGTGAAGACTTTTACCTTCACACTGCACTGTAGCCTTTAATACAGAGCATGAGCATAGGGGCTAGTGTTTCAGGCCAGTGAGGAACTCTGAGAAAAATAGAGCTAGGGATATACCAACTCTGCTTCCAGCATTGTTCACAGGCCAAAAGGGCCTGGACACAGACCAGCTGTTCTTCTACTTAATGCTACAGCCACAAACCATCTTCAGGAGAGAAATCACTTGATCACTACTTAACTAATGGTATGCTAAAAACTGAAAGGAGTCAAAAGACTTTCTAATCCTCTGTACCATAATTCTCAGTGTCACTAGTACTAATAGAAAGTTCATAGAAATTACCTATAAAAATAAAGAGGTACAAAATGTAATTTAATTTGAAAGTAAACATAAGACAGGAGGGGTGATAAGTAAAATTGAAGTCTAGATTACATTGTCAATTATAGCTACCTATATACCTGACTCAGAAAAATATTGATCACAGCAGTTAGCCTCTAAACTATTACAATTCAGGTACAAATTAAATTCCACTTTTTTTTTACATATATTCACACCTTAGAACCACTTTCAATGTAATTGTTTCCCCATCCAACCCCACAAAGCGCTGAACTCCTATCTTGTCCCTGTGGATTCTTGCAGAGCCCAGCTGGAATTAGAAAATTTCCATTTCTAAAATTTCTTTATTATTATTCTGGGTGTACAAAAACAAGAACCTAGAACTAATACAGGGAAAAGGAGGGCTTTGAGATATAGTTATTCAAGTAAACAATCATTCATTGGCCACCTGTTTAGGGTATTGCTTCTGTATGCACCCAGACACTGGATGATAACTAGGGCTGCGGCTTTATCAAACTAATACTTTATAATAAGAGGACAAAGAGACATAAATGATTGACCATGCCATAAGAAAAGGAAAAACAGGGCCTCCCTGGTGGCACAAGGGGTTAAGATGCAATGTATGATGCTATCGCAGCCTCTGCAGCACAAGTTCGATTCCCGGCCAGGGAGACCCACATGGTGCAGCAGACCTCTCCTGACTCGCCCACTGCTCCCCTCAACAGTGTATTTCAGTCAATCTGCCTATTCTGTTCCCCATTCTATCTCTGGTGAATCCTCTTCCCCCACAATCCTCTGGCCTGTACCCCAGTTCTTGTATGCATAAATAAATGGATCTTCAAAAAAAGAGAAGGAAAAACAAAGGTTCTGATGACTCAAAGGGAACATACATGTATTTATGTGACCCCTTATGCAAATAGGTCAGAAAAACAGATAGTAAGAATGGATACTGTGGACAGAAAGAACCACAGGAGAAAGATAAGAAATATGGAAGAATAGGGCCTCCCCGTGGCGCAGCAGTTGAGCTCTGGGTTGCGAAGCTGCCCGCAGTCTCTGCAGCACCTGTTTGATTCCCGGCTGCTCCCCGGCCACGGGAGGAGGGTCCCACATGGCGCGCAGACCTCTCCTGCTGCCCGCTGCTCCCCTCATCAGTGTACTTTGGTCCTTCTGCCTGCTCTGCTCCCCGCTCTGGCTCTGGTGAATTCTTTCACCCTCCCGTGCTTCTGACTGTACCCAGTGCTTGTATAAATAAATAAATAAATAAATCCTTTAAAAAATATATTAAAAAAAAAGAAATATGGAAGAATAAACAGTGATAGGAAAGGAGTTCAGTTTACTAGATCATAGGGCATATGCAATGGAATATAGGAAACGGACAAGTTGTAGAGGACAAATGGATACTAAGATGCTATATTTGAACTGAAAAGGCAAAAGGCAGTATAAGAATATCTGAGCAAGGTAAGGTATTACCACTAGGAATGGTGATCTAATAGCAATGACAAAAGATTGAGACAGGCGAAGGAGGAAATACAATGACTCACTAGGATGATGCAATTATCATCAGCTAGGCAAGTTATAATAGGTCTAGAATAAATTGATTATCAAAATGGGAAAGAGCAACAGAACTAAGATGGAATAGAAAATTGGATTTTCCAAGGATTGCTACAGGGACAGCAGAGGAAGGGACATCAATGACAACTGTGAAATACTGGGTTTAGACACTGAGCTCAGACAATGACCGGAGTGAATACTACACGCCATTCTAAGGACTTGATACATGTCATTTACCCTTTATTATACAAATGCATAGATAATCTTCCCATTCTATATGCAATTAAATTTAGGTTTGGAGAAGAGAGATAATTTACCCTCTAGAAAGTGACAATATTGAAGTTAAATTAAAAATTGCTTGATTATATTATAACTTCTATGAGGAAATGGGAAGTAAGGCAATAATATTAGATCCACATATTTTATTTCATGGTTGTTCACAAATATATAGATATAATAATTGTACATTTTTAATCTAGTAACCTTATTTACTCAATTTTCCTTACTTCTCTAATACATAGTTAACTGGAAATGTTTTAGTACCAATAACATTTTGATGTAAATCAGGTAACAAATAAAAGGGAAATTAAAATACAGGAGAAATTCAACCAGAAACATGTGAGAGAGCAATGCATAACATTCAGATAGGAGAACAATTTAGAGAAGAAAAATCTTGGAAGTTACCCTCCATACTCTGGTGTTTTCTATTTAGATAAAAACAATGAAATTATTATTATAATTATTTAATAATTTAATTATTTAATAATTTATAACTATTTAATAATTTGGTATATTTTCTAGATTTTACCCCTAAGATGACAGAAAGAGAAATATTTATTTTAATATACCTTGGGACCGAATCCTAATAAAATTCAGTATGACTTTCAGGCTACTGTTTCTATAAGGAAATGACAAGATGTGCACCTTCGTTATCATTTGCAAATGTCTTCCAATAGTGTATCAACAGGGCTAGAATTAATAAAACATCATCATATCATGGCACATCATAAATTTTAACCTGAAACACATGAATACATTTACATGATTGTGAATTGATTTAATTTTTGGATACATATACAATGAAATATGAGAGCCTGACATATTTTAAAAGCTATGGTCCTGACCTCTAGGAAATGAATGGACTTCTGCTTTCTTGTTTCTGGCTTCAGTTTTCATTTTCTTTGCTTCCTCTGGTCACCACTTCTCAGTATTTGAGAAAAGTGAACAGAAGATGTACGGCTTTGGCGGTAACAGTAAACTGAGCACTTATAAGGAAATCATCATCAGTCCCAAGTATATTTTTAAAAGCACAGGAGGCAACATGATGTGGAAAGAACAAAGATTTGGTAGTGTCAGTGTGGATCCACTGAACCTCTTTAAGCCTCCAGACCCCACCACCAGACATCTGTGAATACCCGCTTGGCAGTGCTGGTGTGTTTAGAATAGAATTTGGGAAGGCTCCTGACAGTGCACACTGCTGGCACTCAAAAAATTGCTTATGAGTATGAACACACACATAGAGAATCTCACACGCACACATGCACACACATAAATATGTATGATATGCATATATACACATATATACATATATAGATTTTATCTATATGAGAATATATATACTATATATAGTGATATATAGCACTATCATATAGTGATATAGATAAAATCGTGTCCTTTGGATAAGAATGCCTTTCAATTACCAGTTTGCCTATCTAAGCCTAAAGGTTCCTGGGAGCTACTGCCGTTACAATGGCTGCTTACTGAGCCCTGCTATCAAAGATTCCGGTGTGACATCCCATTTTCCAGAATTTCGTGGTACTGACCTCAGTTGCCTCTACAACCCTGCCTCTTTAGTAATGCACAGAACTCATTTCCTGCTCACCAGCTTTCCACACTCACCCATTGTGGTCTGGTTTGATTCACATGGTCAGACCTGAAATCCATTAGCCTAATACCAAGGGAGGATTATCAGCAAAGCTCTAAACGCAGTGCTGCCTGCTTTAATCAGATCTAGCTCACATTCCTCCATAACAACATGTTCTCCTTTTTTTTTTTAAGATTTATTTATTTATCCATATAAGCACTGGGTACAGTCAGAAGCGCGGGAGGGTGAGAGAATTCACCAGAGCCAGAGCGGAGAGTAGAACAGGCAGAGTGACGAAATACACTGCTTAGGGGAGCAGCGGGCGGCAGGAGAGGTCTGCGCACTATGTGGGACCCTCGCCCGGCTGCCGGCGATCCAGCCGATCGAACCGGCACTGCAGAGGCTGCGGGCAGCTTCGCAGCCCAGCGCTCAACCGCTGCGCCACGGGGGAGGCCCTCATTGTTCTCTTTCTTTACATGGACTCAAGTATTTGGGTAAATTTTGTTACCTTTAAATAGACTTGGCCTTAATTTCCTAATCTGTAAAATAGGCTAAGAAAATTAAAAATACAATGCCAGAAAAAAGTTTAGAACATAGCATGTAGAAACATTTAAATTTCTCTCTTGCATGAGTAGATACTTTTCATTTGTCATTTATTTCCTTAGTGTACTTTACAAAACACAACACATTCAAAGTACTTTCCAAGTCATCAGACAAATCTGGTATGTCTTTGTTTAGCAGGTTAGCCATGTCAGGCCAATAATCTGTGTCATTCTCACTCTTCAAATACAATTGTACTGACATATGGAGCAGCTGACTACATTTTGGAGGAGTTAAATGAAATTATGAAAGCAGAAGCTTTGATCTTCTGGCCCGCAGTATGTCTGATGAATACAACTGCTAGTTCTATGCTTTGATATGAGTGGTCTTTTTGTTTCTAAGAAATTTAAGCATGCCTTATATTATTTATTTATTTATTTATTTATTTATTTATTTATTTTTATGTTTTTCTTTATTTGTTTGTTTGCTTGTTTGTTTGTTTTGTTTATACATGCACTGGGTACAGTCAGAAGTGCGGGAGGGTGAGAGAATTCACCAGAGCCAGAGCGGGGAGCAGAGCAGGCAGAAGGACCGAAGTACACTGCTGAGGGGAGCAGCGGGCGGCAGGAGAGGTCTGCGCGCCATGTGGGACCCTCCTCCGGTGGCCGGGGAGCAGCAGGGGATCGAACCGGCGCTGCAGAGGCCGCGGGCAGCTTCGCAACCCAGCGCTCTACCGCTGCGCCACTGGGGAGGCCCCGCCTTATATTATTTAAACACCTCTTTATTAAGAATGTTGAACCTTCAGAAGAGCTATACAACATAAGTGTATGTTTTTGATCACATGAAAGAAATATCTGAATATTAAATATTTTTTCAGAGAATACTACAACATTTAAAGAGCTGACAAATTCCAAAATTATTTAAAGTTTCTATATCATAAACAAATACAGAAAATTCCTCAACTTATTTTTACGGTAAATATATCAAAACCTGACAGTAGTAATATGAATATAAACTTAAGGCTACATATAGAATCGAGAAAATGAAAGATTAATTTATTTTTAACCATTTATTTATTTAGGGAGAACAGGTTATTTTGTTGTTGTCGCTAATTTTTTTTAATTGCAGTAACATTGGTTTACAGCACTGCTTATGATTCCGAAGTATAGGATCACACCTCTTCAAATGTATGTCATCTACCATCCACCACCTTGGCACCCCAAGTTCTCCAACATTGCCCATTGGGCCCGCTCCACACTTTGCTCTCCACTGCCCCCCTTCCTCTCTGGCAGAGAGACAGATTATTTTGCTACACGGCTGTATTCTATAAGATAATTAAAATAAGATGCAGATTATCCTAATTATCAAATAGAATACTGCACTGTACCAAAAGGTACTTCTAAGCATTTCTAACAAACATATTTCTAGATAATCCTGAGATCAAATAAAACACGTAAAGAATAATAAAGAAGGACTTAACATAGGAATACAAGAGTAATTAAATAACAGGAAATCCATCAAAATATTATCCTAAATCAACAAAGTAAGAAATAAAGATCATAAAATTAATAGATCATTAAAAGCACTGGGCATCATAAAAGAATACTTATAAAAGAAAACAGAAGAAAATTAACTATCAAAAAAGACTATTTACTCTAAACCAAACAGAAAGTATTCTAAACTACAATGTTGTAAGACTCTCAATTATAATCAAAAATGTAATAATCCTGCTCAATAGCATCATTACTGCTCAACTTTCTTATTTTGGTTTTTATAACACTGAAGTTCATTTGAAGATT
This sequence comes from Talpa occidentalis, assembly GCF_014898055.3. Taxonomy (NCBI): domain Eukaryota; kingdom Metazoa; phylum Chordata; class Mammalia; order Eulipotyphla; family Talpidae; genus Talpa; species Talpa occidentalis. Next base: position 121,329,995 of record NW_023602073.1, on the reverse strand, counting down.
AGCTTTGATTCAAAGCAATCAGTTTTATACTAATAGATTTGTTGGCAGAATTTCCTTGAATTTAATGAAACAAGTCAAAGATAAATAATTTTTAAGATATTGAAGCAAACATTTCTCCATTGAAGACATACAAAGGAATAATTAGTTAATGAAAAGGTGTTCACCATCACTAATCTTCAGGAAAATACAAACCAAACCATAATGAGAGATCACATAATGCCTATTAGTGTGGCTACTATCAAAACATGACAAATGTGGACAAGGATGAAGAGAAATTAGAATCCCTGCACACCACTGGTAGGAATGTGAAATGATACAGCTGTGACAGAAAACAGTACAGAGTCTCCTTGAGAACATAAGCATAGAACTACCATGTGATCCAGCAAGATCCCCTCTGGGTACACTGACACAAGTGATCAAATGTCTTCTCATGTAAAAATCTAACATGAGGTCATATGAGGTGCATCCAGGTCAATTGGACAATATGCTCTGGTTTAATTTTTTTTTCTGGGTTTAGTCTTAATACAAACTTAAAGAAAATTTTGGAATGTTCATGGTCTATGGAGTTAATGCAACATTTGAAAAAACATAATTGCATGTTTACATATGGTGTATCGTGACAATGTGAAGAACTATATAGATTTTCTTTTAATTCCATAATTATAACTTTATATGCTATGGCTGCTTAGAAAACATTACAGACTACAAGTAAATAACATATACATTGAAAATCCTGGCTTGCACTGTCAGACACATATGCAAAAATATAAATAAATCTCTAAATCACTGGCTTGATTTATATTAATTATAAGGTGCTATTGGTATAGGGATTCTTATTTTAGGAACCATAGTGAGCTCCAGGTTTTCCATAACCCCTGATGGCATATACACAGATGTGACAGGCAATTTTCTGGACAGAGGTGCCACAGCCTTCCTCCACTGCTAGCATCTTCCACTCTCTTCTCACAACAAAATAATGAATATTAAGCGCATCGAATCTCAATTAGGAGAAATTAAAATATCAAAAATAACAATAAAATCTAGATGTAATGGTTGTGGTCAGAAAGGAAAATTGGGAAACTGCATCTCTATATTTTTTTTTGTTCTAGGTGACAGAAATCACAAAATCACAAAGCTATTTATATTGCCAATGTGACAAAACTTAATAGAGGAGGAGGGTACTGAAAAACACCAGCTCTTCTCAAACTTCAGTGAACCTGTTACATTAAAGCTGCTATGGAGTTTCCAAGGAGCCAGAAATCCTTCTGCTAAGGAAGCAGGGGGTGAGATAGTCGTGACCAGCGCCATCCCTGGCCTGTGACACTAAAGTTTCCCAGTCTATGAACAGTTCCTCCCAAAATGACTGGAGTGATGTCGTCATTTCTAAGTCAGGCAACCTCAGGCAAGATTCTGTGTGTCCACATTTTTATCCAAACAGCAACACAAGTTCTTATTGACAACACAGTATAGAATAAAACTCAAAAAAAGAGAAATATTTATATGGTGATGCTACCCTCAGTAATTTTCATGACATCACATGATAATCTAAAAAAGAAAACCATTCACTAAAACACGTACTGTAAACCAGATAATCACAAATTTAGGTTACAGGTACTGCCAAACTTAAGGTAAAAGCATAAATAAAATTTATGGTATATTCCAGACTGTGTCGCAGTTCAACAATAATATTTTTTATATCCATGTAATGTTGGGGTTATAAAATCACATTTCAGAAAAATGATATGACTTCTAGTTAATTAACTTAGCCATTAATAAGACTAATGACTGTTTAGTCATTAGTCTTACATATCTGGAAGGAAAAAAAGGAGAGGCTTTATTACAAGGTCGAAATAAACACGCCATATAAGTTTAGCAGCTCATAATAACTGAAAAAGCAAAAAAAAATCTAAAGGAATCATTTAGATTCCAACATTTCAACCATTCCAACATTTTAACCATTATTCCCAATTTGGTGTCTTTCAATAACAGGTCGGAAACTATAAAGTCTTGAAATACATTGTGGAAGGAAAAAAATACATTAAATTGTAAAACTTCAAAATATATAACCCTGATAATTGCTAAAAATGCATTTACACCCTGCAGGGTAGAGCTAATAAGGCCAACCTAACATTCCTCAAAATATAGCCACGATTTTAATAGTTTCACCAGAAGTCTAGGCAATGCAATTAATTCCCTCACAGTTAGGCTGGTTTTCTATGGTAAATTCAAGTGAACTCAAAACATCATCAGGCAAAATGTATATGCCTGGTGCGCAAACAGCCTTGTCACTTAGGAACTGCCTCCTTAATGCAAAAACATGATCATATCTGTCTTATTTCCTTCAACCTCAGACATAGCATGTGTGGCACAATAAGAGTAGCTGACAGAAAACGATGCTATAATAGTCTGACAAAGATGGGGTGCACAAGCAGGGGGGTTGTATATATAGTGGTCTGAGAAGTATGAAGACTCCCAATCACAATGAATCAGTACTAGATAATGTTGCTATTCCCACATCATTTCTGGGTCAATGGGTAATAGTCAAAGCCCTCTTAAATAACAGTCATATAAAAATGCAAATCTCAGTGTTTTTTATTTGAATTGGTTTCCAGAATCTGTATAATATATGATGTTACCTTGGCAGTATTTTTTATGCACCACCCAGTTTCCAAATATCATATTTGAAACATCCAAGAATATTTTTGACTTGAAATATCCAAGAATACTTTTCACTAAGCTTGCTTCAGCCATATGTAGTGTGATAGAAGGGCAATAATATTTTTTCACAATATTTTATCAAAATTAGAGATAAAATTCTACTGGAAATCTTATAAATACAGTAAGTTGAAAACCTGTGTCAATGAAGTGAATGGTAAGAATTTGAGATGTAACAAATTTCACAAGAGATTTTTTAACTTGCTCATGTAATTTGCTCTTGTATATTTTATGTTATCACTTCCTAAACTCATCTCTAACTAATTAGCTTTGATTTTAGACTACAATGATATTTTGGACAGAGACTAGGTATAATGCTTCTCCTGAAGAGAGTGAAAAAAAAATGTTTCTATTTCAGCAATAGGGTTAGGCCAGAAGGAAAACAGGGATGGTAGCTGCAGTCTTGGCCCAATCAAGGGAAGGTTCAGAAGACAAAGTGGCTTTAGATCTGCCTCAGGGTTCAGCATCATTCTAAGAAGTATCTGAAGATCAAATCAAGCTAATTATCATCTGAATCTTTCCCAAAGAACTTAACAAGTCACACCCCCTCTTCAGGCTGTGAAGTTTCCCCAGTTGTTGAGACTTTTAGCTGTTCTCCATAAGACCCTGGGGCCTCTCACAAGTTACCTGCCCATTCCATATCTCACCTTCCTGCACTATAAAGTGAGCATCTGTGATTACCTTGTAAGGTTGCCTTGAAAATAAATGTAATGATATGTGTAAAGCATTTGGCACAGAGCCTGGCATATAAAAAATACTTAAGTGCAGCAATTATTGTTAACTAATAATTATAATTGTTAATATTTTAATATCCATAATAAGCTCAATCCATCTCCATTTCCGGGAAACAGTCAAGCATTGCTGTGGTGACATTTTTGCTCTATCAAGAAGATAAAGCCAGACAACTTGGCATGCAGCATATGTTCTAAAATTGTATAAGCTACCAAAGGCAATGGAAAGGCAGATGAGAGCATTTTAAAAATTAAAATGCCTTTTGATTGCTCTGCGTTATGTCCTGTGTTGCGAAGAAGCACTGTCAGAATCAGTATCTTTATAAATGATGGATTTTGTACAGCATAAAAAGGCATGGCAAAGTATATTTTAAATTTTGTTTGAAAGCATTGATTCCCATACATCTTTGAAATTAAATTTCCCTCAAAGCTCACCTTTAAATTCCTTACCCTGCTCTCTGAGAAATATAAGGAAAAGGAAAATTCTCCTTTACAATTTCACCCAAAGGTAAACTGCAGATAAGCATTAGAAATACACAAATGAATTCTTTTACGAGTCTGAGTTTTCTCTACTGAATATTCGCCTCTTTTTTGTCATTACTCCAAGTACTTGAGTGTCACTTGTATTTTTTCTTCTGCTGCTTTCATAAATATAATGAAAAGGCTAGTGTCTCTAACTTAGTGCTTTGTTTCTGCTTATCTGATAATGCAATAACTAAGATTTCATTATAGTGTTTGCAAAATGAATGAATGAAATGTCAGGTCTAGTTCTGCTTTCCTTTTTACTAATATTAAATTTCCTATAGGTTTTCTCTTCTTTGTGACCACTTCACCTGAGAAATATTGAGCAATTTTAACTCAGAAAATGTTTCACCATGTACTTTGCCTGCAGGCTGAAGATACCATTGAGTTTTTCTATTGTAGATTTGTGAATTATGTATGAAAAGGGCAGTGTGTATTATTAAACCGTGGTATATATCCTTTCACAGAGTAAACTTAGAGTAAAAAGAGATGTTTTTTCACAGGGGTAATTACTAAATTTCTACTTTCATAATGGACAAAGTAAAATACATCAGTTTGTAGGCAACTGATGAAAAGAAAATGTTTTCATTCACATGAAAATATGTCATTTTATACTGAGGGTACACAGAGTTAAAGAAAAGTGGGTTATGAATTACTCATGGTGTTCTTTAGACTATATCAATGATGGCTCTCAAAATGACGATAAGGATACCAATCTACAGAATGCCTCACTTCTCACTGTATCTCTAAAAGCTGCTGCAACACTTTAAAAGTTGTAAGTAATGTCATTTAATAGCACACACTTGACTCATTCCTTTCTTAGTTCCAAAGAATTATTTGGGCAACACACTGACTCTACACAACCAAAATTCTTTAACTAGTTTTCTTGTTTAAAAAAAAAAAAAAGATTTATTTTATACAAGAACTGGAGTACAAGTCAGAAGCGCGGGAGGGTGAGAGAATTCACCAGAGCTAAAGTGGGGAGCAGAACAGGCAGACTGACTGAGGACACTGCTGAGGGGAGCAGCGGGCAGCAGGAGAGGTCTGTCACGCCATGTGGGACCCTCGCCGGTGGCTGGGGATCGAACTGGTGCTGCAAAGGCTGTGGACAGCTTCACAGCATGGCGCTCAACCGCTGCGCTACCTGGGAGGCCTTCTTTAACTAGTTTTCTATGGCAACGTGTATATATAGTAATGTACTAGAAGAGACTAGAAATTTGAAAGTGAACTCTTAGAAAGGAATTTCTACTAAAATACCAAAGTGTCTAGTGCATGGAAGAGTTATGGCAGCTAAGCAGTGAAAAGGTTCCCACTGTGAGAATGGGTACAATGTTCTTTGTACAAATGGGTAAAAATTATTCACTTTCTCAATACAAAATGCTTGTCTCTTTTGGTGACATTAAATTGTAGGCCCATCTACAACTGACTCTTAGCTTAAAAGAAAAATCACTGACAGTGCATGTGCTGTTATGAGCAGTGACCTTCCGGTCCTTTTCTATTATGTAAGAGAATGTTCCTTCCTCCTTTTTTCCTGAGCCTTAGTCAGCTTTAGTCATATCCTAAATAACAGTTAATACAGGTAATCCTGTTTTTTGTCTGCTATTTCTGCTTGACTAGGACCAGGGGGTATACTGTAATGAGTACCATGAGGGAGTCAGATAAGAGCCCACTACTTCCCAGTACAAGTTTTGCACCTTGACATTCAGGACCAATGCACATAGGAAGCATTTGAGTGTTAAAAAAAAAAAGGGAGGGGAGGAAACCCTGACTCATCTGTTCAATCACTAAGTAAATACCTATAATGCTCTCTTTTTCCTGTTGTGGATAAGGTATTGAAGGAGTTAGGACAGAGGAGAAATGAAATGACATACTTGCTTTCAAGGGTCTTCCAGTCCAAGAAGCATTTTGACAGAGACGTTAAAAGAATGTGGACTCCTTGCACACATTCCCTTGGATCCCTTTACCAGCTTCCTATAAACCAGTTCAAGGGCACTCTCACTCCCAACACCAGCATCTGCAGCTCCTTCTGGGAAGGCTACCCAATAGACTGCCAGAACTGGTTTGCCTCCACCCAGAATGGCATGTGCCTTCTTACCTTCAACTTTAGTCAATGACTAACAGGAATAATGACATCAAAATCTTCACTCCCCTAGTCTCCTAACCGTTGGGACAACTCTAAGTCGTGTCTCCCACTGACATAGAGCTACCCTGCAAGACTGAGTCATGTAACCGCAACCCCCTACGTGATTTTCCTGGCTAGTCCCCCCTTGCTTGTCCTCCATTCCACATCCACTTCCCACATTGCTACTGGTTTTTCTCCAGGAATAATTTCTAATAAATCAATTTCCATGGATATCATCTCACAATCAGTTTCTAGAGACAGCTAGCCATCGCAGGTATGATTTCTATTATAGCAGTATGACTAAAAATGAAGTAAAGATGAATGAGAATGTTTCCCCAAAAGTTATACAAAATGATAGAAATCACTGAGCAAGTGCAACAAAGTACAGCGAAATCAAATTGCCAAAATCTCAAAAGGCACTGAGTATCAAGAAAATGGGCTTGTGGGCCTCCCCGGTGGCGTAGTGGGTTGAGCACCGCGCTGTGAAGCTGTCTGCAGCCTCTGCAGTGCGGGTTCAATTTCCAGGCAGCCAGGGAGAAACCCAGAAGCGGCAGACCTCTCCTGCCTCATCCACTGCTCCCTTCAGCAGTGTCTTCCGTCTGTCTACCTGTTCTGCTCCCCACTCTGTCTCCTGTGAATTCTCTCACCCTCCCGCACCTCTGACTTGTATAAATAAATAAATCTTTTTTAAAAATGGGCTTGTAACTTATTTGATAAACAATAGGAAATTGTTGAAACTTTTTTTTTAAAGATTTATTTATTTATACAAGCACTGGGTACAGTCAGAAACGCGGGAGGGTAACAGAATTCACCAGAGCCAGAGCAGGGAGCAGAGCAGGCAGACTGACGAAGCACACTGCTGAGGGGAGCAGCGGGCGCGGCAGGAGAGGTCTGCACGCCATGTGGGACCCTTGCCGGGGGCCGGGGATTGAACCGGTGCTGCAGAGGCTGTGGGCAGCTTCGCAGCCCAGCGCTCAACTGCTGCGCCACCAGGGGAGGACCAAACTGTTGAAACATTTAAGTAGGACAGGCCATACCCTATGAAATCAGAAATAATATTATTTCATGGTGCTTTTCTGTTCTTGATGGATATAGAGACCGCTTCAAAATTAGCAGACATGGTTTGTTATGTAGTCCTTTCCAAATATGGATGCTGGTATGAAGTATATTGAAGACATGTCACCAATTACTCAGAACTCTGTTCTGATGTACAGGTATATACCCTGAAAGCAAGCACACACCCCTGTGCTTAGTCAAGTAGTATTATTCCCATGGGTCTGTGGAAGTATGTTGTGTTAAAACCATACAGAAGTTGACATTAGTCTGCATATTCCATATGTCTTCTTCCTTAGTAAGCTATTATTTGATATGGCTATTTATCAATCCAAGTTCTCTGCTGCAGTTGAGGTTTCTAAAGTAACTTTTATCTCTTAACAACAAAATAATAGTAAAATCTGTTTCCTGGCATCGATGCATATAATTTCAAAAACCTGGTGCCATACTCTTTGAGATGGCAGTTCTACCTTCTTTTTTTTTTTTTTTTAATATTTTTTTTTTTTATAGAGGCATGTTTATTTCTTTATTTATTTGTTTTGTTTGTTTGTTCTGTTTACACATGCACTGGGTACAGTCAGAAGCGCGGGAGGGTGAGAGAATTCACCAGAGCCAGAGCGGGGAGCAGAGCAGGCAGAAGGACCGAAGCACGCTGCTGAGGGGAGCAGCGGGCGGCAGGAGAGGTCTGCGCGCCATGTGGGACCCTCCTCAGGTGGCCGGGGAGCAGCCGGGGATCGAACCGGCGCCGCAGAGGCCGCGGGCAGCTTCGTAACCCAGCGCTCAACCGCTGTGCCACCGGGGAGACCCAGTTCTACCTTCTTTTAACAGCATCTATCATTATGATGATTTCTGATAAAGAATATTTGCTATTTATTTCTAAGATACATTTAGTTCATTGTTCTAGAAGCTACAATATTGTTCCTTGGCCAGTTATAGAAAGTTCTCAATAAGGACATGGCATTTAAATCATCAATTCTCACACTAAATGCACTGTGGAATCACACACACAGAACTTTAAGAGTGTGTGTGTGTCTGTGCACGCAAGCAAGTGTGCACACATACATACATACATTGCCCAGGCTCCATCCCATCTCAATTACCTACCTGATTACAATAATAATTCTTAAACTCTTCAATTAGTTCCCAACACAGACAGTACAGAGTATCACCACCTCACAGTCAGGCCTGAATTTGAAATACATCAATTTTAATACTAAAACTGAGAGTTTTGTGTGATAGTTGACACAACAGTTAAAAACAACGATACATTCACATAATTCCTCTTACTTTATAAAACACTTGTAAATATCATCTCTGAGACTAAATTGGTATTTATTTTAACCATTTTAAAGTAAAAACAAATCTTAAGAAAGTTTGTGTGACATACTCATAGTTGTGTAAATAAGTAATAGAACTAGAACATTTCTAATTTGAGACACAGTTCCATTCATCAAAGTACATGCTACATGGTTTGATATATTAAAATATAACATTCTTTAGATCTAGAGAGTTATTATGCTTAGTGAGATAAGTCACAAGGAGAAAGACAAATGCAGTATAATTTCCAGTCTATGTGATACATAAAGAAGCAAAACAAATGAATTAAATAAAACAAAAATAAACTTGTAGATTATAGACCAAATTAATGTTTACAAGAAGGGAAGGGCAAGGAGTGGGTAAATCAGGCAAAGGAATCAACTGTATTGTGAAGGATGAACCTAATGTCATATATATAGTCACTGATTTATAATGGTGTCCAACTGCAGTATACATAATGTTACAAACTAATTTACCTAAATTTAAAAAAAAAAGGTTTTCTTCAATCCAACTGGGGAGAGAAGGATAAATAAGTGGAGCACAGAGGATTTTTTTAGGGCAGTGAAACTACTCTGTATGATGTTACAATGGTAAATACATATCATATTTTGTTCAAACTCACAGAATAGAAAACAAAAAGAGTGAATCTAAATGTAAACTATAGACTTCTGGTGATTATGATTTGTCAATACAGGCTCATCAGTTATAACAAATATCACTCTAGTGGGGACTGATTAACATTGGATGATGGGGGAAAGAGATATATGGAAAATTTCTGTAACTTCCTCTCAATTTTCCTGTGAACCAAAAACTTCTCTAAAATCTATTAGATGTAGACCCCCTTTGCTGAATAGTGCAATTATTTGTGTATATTAATTTTTAATATGCACTAAGGAAGAGATCCTTCTATTATTACTACCTTGAGACTTAATTCACACACACACATATATAAATGTATATATATAATGTGTGTATATATATATATACACATACAGAGAGAGAGAGAGAGAGAGAGAGAGAGAGAGAGAGAGAGAGAGAAATCCCCTAGAGAATTTTTTTATAAATGCCTTCAAAGAATATAGAATGTGGAATACCTGGACACATTCACTACAGCAGGTAAACATGCATCCATAATGAAGACCCAGGTAGATTTAGAGAGTTATGTAAGCACATTTGGGAGTTACTAGTTTGTTTGCCTTTTAACCAAAATACAAAACTCTGAGACAAAGAATTTGTCCCTAATCAACAACTTCTCTCTATTCTTAACCATGCTACACAATGCTATACTGAATGACTCATAGTTCATCCTTGTATCTCCACCTCCAGTTCCATGCCTAACACAAAGCAGGCTATTTGTGAACAAAAAAAAAATCAAAATATAGGTGTGTGTGCGTGTATATATAATCACCTGTGTGCGCATGTGAGCCCATGTTCTAATGGAATGGGGATGTCTCTGACAAAGAGATTTCTAACAGTATTTCTTTTCTCTTTTTTTTTTTAATAGAGGCATGTTTTATTTATTTATTTATTTATTTGTTTTGTTTATACATGCACTGGGTACAGTCAGAAGCGCAGGAGGGTGAGAGAATTCACCAGAGCCAGAGCAGGGAGTAGAGCAGGCAGAAGGACCGAAGTACACTGCTGAGGGGAGCAGCGGGCGGCAGGAGAGGTCTGCAGGCCATGTGGGACCCTCCTCCGGTGGCCGGGGAGCAGCCGGGGATTGAACCAGCGCTGCAGAGGCCGCAGGCAGCTTTGCAAATCAGGGCTCTACCGCTGCACCACCGGGGAGGCCCTCTAACAGTATTTCTAACAGTATTCCCATTAGCACCCTCACCAGGAAGCCTGGGTTTGAAGAATATTGAAATGACAAGGAATCCATGTGCAAATACTGTTTGCTACTTTTTTCTCTAAAGAATTTACCACTCTCACATCCTGTATCAACCTAATTTTCCTTGTTGCAATGTTGCTATAAAAATTTTATATTCCCATTAACATCCCACTTAATTCATCACAATTGAGGTAATATGGTCTCTAAAAGGAAAAACACAGATCACAAAGGATTAGAAATCTATGCAAAAACTATCTACAACTTAGGCAGGACAATATAAAGAAAAGCACCTGGGGCAGAGATTTTAAATAAAAATGCCCCATTGTTACATACATATTTCCCTTACTTGGTCCTATGTTCTGAAAAGAACAGAAGCAAATCTTGGGCTCACTTTTTAAGCAATGAAGATAAAGCAATACCCCGGTTAGGGTCACACAGGGAAAGCAGTACCCTTAGCCCATGAGGAATTAAGTGGGCAAGGAAAATTATTCCTTCCAGCCAGCTTCTTAACCTTTCTTACCACACCAAGACCTCTATACATGTAGAAGTGACAGGGTTGAAAGACTAATTTCAACTCAGCATACACATTTTGATTGCTGCTCCAAGTTCAGCACATTCATTGGGGGGAGGGGGGGCGGGGATAATTCCTGCTTTGTTAGGAAAATATGATGCATCTATAACATTCAAATTTAAACGTAAACCTCCAAAAGCACAGACATAAAATTAGAGTGGGCAGAATTCAAAGAGAAAGATTAGCATGAGTCAGAGAGACCTGGTAAAGCTTTCATGGAAGAATGGAGAGTATTTGAAGAGGTGGAAGAAAACAGAAATAAATTGGTGTATATGTAAGTTGAATAATAGAAACCCAAGTTTTATATAACTTTGTCATACTAGTCTTTTTATTTTGAATCTTTTATCATCACTGATATATGCCTCTTCTCTATAACCATCAGAAATGAAGGGTATAGAATAAAAATCAAGCAAATGAAGAGAAATACAAAATATGCAATTCACTTGAGATAAATAATACAGTATCTGGCATAAATATAAAAGGAAAATACATCACATAATGTAAAAATTGCTGAATTTCTACTTCTCTTGCCTCTTTTGTATTTTTTGATGACTAAATGTCTATTTGTGAAATGTTTGAAAGTTATTACACTTTATTTCTGTCAAAAGACTTTTAAGCTATTTGAATCCTGTGCCTTTTTTTAAACTATCACAAATGACTGGATTCTTTATATTATTGAATTGGTTTATGTCATAGGAGATGTCACATTTGATAGTATTTGTATTCAGACCTAATTCAGAAATGTAGCAAGCTTTCAGCAAAGGAAAAAAGTGTACATATATTGATTTTACTCCAAGTGCATAAACCTATAATCAGAATATTCTACGTCAACATATCTATTTGTCTCAAAAGTCTAAAATGACCCCTCAGAAATCAAAAGATCTATTCAGTTAGGATTTACAGCTATTTTCCAATTAATATCACAGAGATTTCTTCTTGGATAATGTTTAGTTCATTTGTCCCACACTACCTCTGTCACTTAAACTAGTAACCTAGTTCAGTTTCACGTGTTGAGATTTATTCACAGGACTGCTTACAATAGTAAATATTCCCTTAAAAGATTATAAATTGGAAATAATTCTTACTGAATATTATGTCTCTAACATGGACTGCATAAATATGACAGCCATATATTAGGTGATGCAGAAAGAAGTAAAAATTGTATCTCAGGAATGATCACTTCTGTTGAATCTGAACAGTGAGTTTGGGATCAGATACCGTAGCTGCGCCTGATACCAAAATTCTATGCTGCTTGTGTGGTAGGAAGAAATAAATATGTAAGCTCTGCCATCAAATATAGATTAATAAGTTTCTTCAAACAAAGCCATTCACCAACATGTATGTCCATGCAGTACAAGTAGTCCCTAACTATTCTCCCGTATACATGTTGGGGTACCTTGCAAGGATTCACTAAACTACTATTATAAAGATTCTAAGATCTTCTTAGTTTATAACAAGAACAATTCTCCAACATGGAGCAGAGCTGAACCTCTAAATTTGATAAATTTAGAGAACAGACACAGAAAAGAATTAAATCAGTAGACATCCAGATGATGAAGAGATGAAGTTCCCAAAAAGTCCAACGGAACATATTAACCTAATTATTTGTACATTTCTATGGACTGAAAGTTTGTGTGCCTCCAAAATTCAAAATATTGAAGACCTAACTGCCAGTGTCACGAATATTTAGATAGAGAGCCTGTGAGGACATGATAAAGATTAAAGGAGGTCATAAGGTGGGGCCCTAATCTGATATGACTGATATGCTTATAGGAAGAGGAAAAGACACCAGAATATTCTACCAAAAATTACAAAGGGAGAAGATGACTTCTGAAAATAGTGAAGAGAACGCAAAATAAGAAGTGCACTGGCATCTTGACCTTGAATTTCCCAGCCTCCAGAACTGAGAGAAATAAATTTCATTGCTTAAGCCACCCAGTCTGTGATACTTTGTTACAGCAACCTAAGCAGCCTAACGCAAATACCAAAACTCATTTTTGTGCATAATGCCACAAAATAAATGAAGTTTGTCTTATAATTTTTTATCACCTTGGGGCTAGGGAAATGGAGAAAAACCGGGCAGCTACTGATGTTGGTATACAGATATTCCTAAAACCAAAATGGGCTCATGGACACTTCCACTTTATCCACAATGGAATTTGCCCATTACTGCTAATAGCATCCAACAGTTTAGTGGCCAATAACATTGAGCTCTCAATGATGTTTTCTGAACCGACCCTGCATCTGTCATTCTATAAAAGTCAAGCTATAGCTGCTTCCAAAAATGCATGGCTGACAAGGTTACACTATAACTGATTCAGGAAAAATCAAGCTAAAAGCTTAACTATGACAGAGGATCCCTTGGCTATTACTACTGCTAGTTTTGTTCTTTTTTCCCTTTGCTGATGAAAATGATTGAAATGTTCTAAAGATCCTTAGCAGCCTGGGTGTTGATGATTACTTAGGACTGCTGAGGAGCTGTTGAAGTGAAGAGGTACCTATGGCTGAGGAGATGCAGCCTCACCCAGAATGTCACAGCTGGGAAACCTCCTCAGAGTGTATATGGCCTGGTTGCTGATGATGGATGAATGTCATAAAAGAAAGTTATTGAGGTGTGAATTACCATCATAACTGAATTCTTCCATGCAGTGATAAGGGCAGAGATCTGCTTGGTTTCCAAAGAAGCTGTATTATATAGTGTGATAAAGCAGGTCACTCCCTTCTGCCTTATTTGTCCATATTTAATTATTATGCCCTTTAAAAACATGCAAATGAGGTGACATCTTCCTATCACAACATTCACTATAGGGTAGACTTTGGTATTAAGCCAGTTTATTTTGGACTCTGTCCAAGAGAATTTAATTAAGAATATCTAAACACCCTGTTATGAGATGATCTTACCTGCAAATTGGTCCCAGTGAGAGTACTATGTTAAAGTTCTCAAAGATATGGTCCAAAGAAAAAGAAAATAAATAGAATTATAAGCTTCTTCACTTCATCTTCCTCCTCCTTTTATTTCTTTCATTGCCATAAATACATGTCTATTTCATACCTCTCAGCCTAGAAAATTTAGTGAGATGCAAGAAAATATATGTGTTAAAGCTCAAAAGTATCCAAATATGCATATTTTAACTTAATTTGCCACTATACATAAAACACACAAAATGAAGAAGTTCTACTGGTTTGCAAAACTTCACCATTTGTGAAATGGCAAAAACATAATTTCAATGGTCTAAAAGAATGGTCTAAAATTCATTTTCTTTTGTCTAAAGCTATAAAATCCTACCTAGAATGTATTTGGAATACTTCTTCCAATAACCCTATAGGAAACAGTCAAGTGTGTACATAAATTAAAAGTACCAAATAAAATTGATAAAGGAGTTCTTCTCACCACAGGCAAACCTCAGGATGATAAGATGAAGTCTTATTACACCCATTTCTTTACCCTTTTTGGTCCCCCAAACCAAAGTACATTATTTGGATATGCAATAAAAACCTCTATCACACACTTACGAATTTCAAAATATTATGAAAGTCTTATAATGTTTATTTAAAACAGGAAAGTACCTCAAATACATTTTAGGTGTTTGACATGCATGATTTCTTTGTTCTTTATTTTGAGAATGACAATAATTACATAAGCAACAAGTTGTAATTATGAAAATATAATCAGATTTAAAGAAATATAAATTCACTCTCAATGTAACCTCCCTTTTGGCATAGTATGTGAGTTCTTTGCTTACAGTTTTACAAGCTTAAAAATCCTTCTCTGAGTGAAGGGAAAAACTGCCTATTTCATTTTTTTCCTATGTTTTGTATAATTTTTTGGCACAAGAGATATAATTTATATGTAAATTTTATGAATACAACTTTCATAGTTTAAAAAGCAAATATTTTTAGAACATCATATCATCATATAAAGAATACAGCATTTGCCTAAGTACTCTTTGGATAATAGTGGTAATTAAACATAAACATACACACTTACACATGCACATACACATAAAGCATCAGTCAATTATAGTTCCTATAATGTTTATTGAATTCTACAGGTTCTAAAGAAATTACAGAAGAAAACTAAAGGGGGAAAAGTTTCAAAGTGATTATGATTTTATCCAAAATCTTATGTCAAATATTACATCTATTTAAAAGGGGAAAAAAGTCATACACCAATTTTTGACAAGCATGTCCAACTATAGGAAAAGGTTTTGAATGGTTGATTTATTTTTAAGGGGGATATGCTTAGTATATTTTATCTTTACATTCGAAACCTTTTCTAAGTAAATTTGCTTATATCACTTAAGAAGCTTCTGATTTTGAAAAGCAAATTTTTCAGTATAGGGAATTCTTCAGTAAGCATCCCTCTATTCTCTGGCTTAATAACTTCTCAGTAAATACATTATAACTCAAAAAAGGTAACTTTTAACTATGTAGGTATTAGAATTATTTTTTTGGTATTAGAATTATTAACTAACAACAGTACTAAAAAGAAAAAAGAGCAGGCAGGTGGGTCAGGAAGTATAACAACCAAAGCAAAAATAAATAGTTAAAGCAAGAAAAAAGATCAGGCTACTAAGTGGAACAGTGAACTCTCAGAATTTAAAAAAAAAATGAAACAGATATATTTTTGTTTTACATTGCTTATATAGAGCCCTACAGAAATGATAGGATTGGGGTGCACTCCCTCTAAACACCTGCAGCATCTAAAAGATTATGTGCTAACATTTCTTAAATGGAAAAAAAACTAGAAGTCAAGTCAAATTGAAAGTAGAACTTTTTGGGGGCCTCCATGGTGGTGCAAGGGGTTAGGAGGCAACCTATGAAGCTGTACATAGCCACTGCAGCACAAGTTCAATCTCCGGCTAGGGAACTACGCACATGGCACAGCATGTACCCGCTAACTCACCCGCTGCTCCCCTCAGCAGTGTATTTCAATCAGTCTGCCTGTTCTGTTCCCCACTCTGTCTCTGGTGAATCCTCTCAGCCCCCCATACCTCTGGCCTGTACCCCAGTTCTTGTATGCATAAATAAATAAATCTTTAAAAAAAGAAAGTAGAACTTTTATACTTAAGACATCTATAAAGCATTTTTTTAAATCTCCCTAAAATTTCTGATTACAAAAATGTATATTATAAATTTTACAACTTGGAAAAATTACTTTGAAATGGCCACTTTAATGTCTTCTCTTTTGTTAACTATTCAGGTTCTGAAGCATGATTGTGGCCATTCAACATTCCTTTGCTGTATACAGTTTTAGATGTGAGCATTGGCTCTGTCCTGCCAACCTCTGCAAGTGCCCAATGGGAGGGATATGCAGAGTCACTTTCCCCCTAAGTAGGATAGAGCAGTCTCTGCCCTCAGTTCCTAACCTGCTCTATTCCTATACCTCTATCAAGACAAGACTGGCTACAGAGCAGAAGAAGCTGGAAGCCATGTATGACTAGTAATTCTGCAGGTTCAATTGTGAGACAGACTCTTCATCCACATTCAAGAAAGCACGTTGCTAACAGCATCTTATGCATACAAAGAAAGAAAAAATGAATTTTCTAATCTATCCTTGGGAGGTAAATTGCCTTTTTCAGGCACATAGGATGAAATCTCACACTCTCTTTGAAAGACACTAGATTTCAAATGTACATTTAAAAAGCAATTACCACTTTAAAAAAAGATTCCTAGATCCCCAACCCCCTTGATCAGAATTATAATAAAAACACTGCTTTACCCTAATGATCCCTCCATGTGCTGTGTTTGCTTACTGTGTCTCTGTTGATTGACTGTTTTGCCTGGGGCACATTTATTTTTACTCTATGTGGAAAATGAAATAAACATATTGGTTATTTCTTATCAAATGGCATTTTATAGTATGAAGATTTTTTTCAAATATAAAAGAAAAAAACCTTCCTAAAAGTAGAAATCTGACATAACTCAAATAAAAAATGACTCCTTCATTTGGATTGCAGCAGGATGAATAAGATTATGGTTTTTAAGCAGAGACCAGCGTATTGCTCTCTTGATAAACAATGGAAGGACAAGGACGCTTTTGAATTATATAAATCATCCCTCAGAATTTATGAGGTAATAAAAGCAGAAAAATAAAGATTCATGAAGGAGCTTATAAAATGGCATTCAAAATCATTTCAGTTAATTTCTCATACATACTAGAAACAAAAAGGTTGATTTCAGGACTTTGGCTTCTACTTATTCATTTATTAAAACATCACTTTTACCTTAATCCAGTTCTCTTTATCTCAAAAGAGGAAAAATTAAAATCATTGCTGCATTCATGAAACAAATTTTTGTCATTTGATTTCTAAGAATATTGCATTAGGTACTCTGCCAAATCTTTTCAGAAAAATATTATTTAGGGTAAACTCTTCCTCCTATTATTGCTTCAAAATCTTACCTTTTTTCTCAAAATCCAAATAATTACATATCGTTGCATAACTTTTTTTTTTTAGTTTATCCTCTTTCTCAAATCAAAGCAATGTTCTAGCTAAAAAACTTCCCACAATCAGTACCATTTCCATGCACAAGGAATTCTTGGCAAGAATTTATTGAGAGGCAGTTTTCATATCACTTAACCACAGAACAGAATGTTTCACAGTGGAACAGTAATGAAAACAATCTCAGATGTCCACTAGGTAGAAAGTAGTCCAACACTAAAATGAATAAAATGGGGAAAATTCAGGAAGCAAAATGTCAGAGTGTAGCAAGGACTTTGATGTCTTTGTGAGTGATAAAAACAGCCAATGAAGAATTTTTAGTGAAGGAAAGATAAGAACTTTTCTTAACAATCACCAGACTATCGTGCTGAGAATAGACCGTGTTACAAGCAGAAATAGAACAAATATCCTAAGGAAGGATGACTGGCTTGGACCAGAGAACTAGCAGAAGTAGTTGGATTCTGGGGCCTCCCTGGTGGCACAAAGGGTTAAGAAGCAACCTATGAAGTTATCTGCTGTAGTTGCCAAGAATGGGTCCCAAATGTTTTACCTAACAATTAGAAAGGGGGAATTTCACTAACTGAAATGAATGGAGAGGGTCCTGGGGAGGTACTGGATCTGGAAGGAAATATCAGAAACACCTTTTTGACACTGGATCTACATAAACATTCTCAAAAATGACATTTCCAATAATATTTTAATGATGCGATAATTTTAAATGAAAAAAATCAGGTATAAAATCAAGCATACAGTGTAACTCATGTTACATAAAATGTCATGTACATAAGTACATAGTGTGTTTTTTAAGTATAAACAGTTAATAGTAATTTCCAGAGAGTAAAACAAAATATGGGTGAAAATTATTTGCTCTTCTGTGCTTATAAAGTATATATATATATATATATATATATATATATATATATATATAACTTTTATGATGAATAAATATAACATTACCTCAGATCTATGCAGTATTTAATATTTTAGATCATATTCTAATGTGTCAACATTTATTCATTTTCTTATCAAGATTGTTTTAAATTGCTTCTTTTGTGGGGACAAAAAATAAGTCAGTAGTGCTCCTGTTTCCATGAGGCATTTATATCATCTTATTTTTTAATAAGCATTTAATTTTGAAATCATTTTAGATTTAGGGAAAATTTCCAAAGATAGTAGAGTGTCCTTTATCAAATTTTCCCTAATGTTAGCTTCTTACATAATCAAGGTACACTTCTCAAAACCAAGAAATTAACATCAGTACAAAACTGTTAGGGGGAAAAGGATATCGGGGCTGCCCTATAACAAAACCATTACATAAACTACATATGCAATTCAGTTTCACCAGTTTTTCCACTAATACCCTTTATCTGTTCCCTGATGGAAGCCACAATTTCACATTGCATTTACACATAATCCCAATCTGTAACAGTTTCTCATTTTATCTTAGTTTTCATAAGCTTGAAAGCTTTGCTTCCTATTGGTCAGGTATTTTGTGGACCCTCAGTTAGGGTTTGTCTGATGTTTTTCTTGTGATTGGACATAACCCCTGTCTTATGGGTTTGGGGGAAGGATACCACAGAGGTGAGCTCACCCTTAACACTGTATCAAGGAACATATGATATCAACATACCATGTTGATACCATATCAACATACTGTACATGTACCTCTACATGTACAATACAGTTTTCTCTACTACGAATGTACTGTTTTTCTCTTTCTATATTTTAACTTTTATAAATGAGTCCTCATGTCTAGCCTATACTCAAAGGGAGAGGTTTAAGTTTCACATCCCATAGCTATATCTATCTATCTATCTATCTATCTATCTATCTATCTATCTATCTATCTATCTATCCATCCATCCATCTGTTATTTTTCTATAAGTTTGTATCTTATCCCCATTAATTTACTCATTTATTAATGTTACTGTGAATTCATGGATATTTATTTTATTCTCTGTTGTGATGCATTATTTCATTTTGATTCTTTCAATAATTAAGTAAAAAGGATGCATGTTTTTATAAATATTTTACAGATGAGTACATGGCTCAAGGCTTATAAATACATGCAATCTACAACAGAGATGTAGGATAATGCAGAACACAGAACCAACTTTGAACCACAGGATTCTGATATGGGAACCTTTAAAAGCTTGGCAGAAAAGTGAAAGTACAGTACAACATAATTTCCATATAATTATAGATAATTGTAGCAGAAGACATACCAAACCAACTACCTTATAGGGCCTGTGTTCATTCCATTTGAGTTAAGCCTAAAAAACAGCTAGAACTAGTTCACCCACATAATAAGAACATACCACATCTGCAATATGATGTCTTTTTATGCTTAAATATACAGAACCTCTTCCAAAATTAAAGAATAAACAGCACATTCACTTTGTCTTATATTAGAAAGAATAAATATGAAAAAGATAAAAAAAAGTTACTCCTTTTCCATGAGTAGAAAACAAATCCAAAGACGTGAGCAATCTCTTTTGGTGAACAGATAGGTAAATTACAGATAAATTTGTGTTCATTAATAAATAACAACTATGAACAGGATGCTTTAAGAAATTTGCACAAAAAAGAAAATAGGTTGAAAACCCTAAGCATAAATTAACTGATCAATTTGACTAACAAATACAGAAGGGGTAAATTTCAAATGTTTCTCTATTTTTGTTTTATGATTCAATAATGGCAGCTGATTGAATGAAACTACATACAGAGAGAGGACAGTAAAATGAGGTAAAGATTTTAAAATGGAGACCATTTACTCTGGTGCCTGGACATCGAGCAGCAGAGGCTGCCACTAAGATTTGGCTCTAGCATCTACTGTGGACCCCACTACTAGTTTATGCACCAGGCTGTTTACACAAATGTCAAATGCTTCTGTCTCCACTGCTGCTACTGGGCTCTCAGCTAAATATCAACGACCACCACCAGCACTGTCACCATCACCACCACTACCATCATCACCAGTGAATTTACTCAGTGGGTAAAACCACCAATGTCAACTAAGATTAATAACACTGATCTAGCAGGCATTACTTCCATACCTTTTCCTTCGACCATTAGTGGGATCATAACTCCCGTAATTTATGGTTAGTTGCAGGGTCTGATAAGTGGAACCTTGAGCTATAGGATCAAGTGAAATACTTTCTTCACCAAGCCACCCAGGTCAGCACTTGGGAACATATATTGATTGAGAGTGGTGAGAAGATTACTGTTCTACATAGAGAAGTGGGAAAGGTAAAACAAGATCAGAAAAGACTGGAGCAAGAAATAAACTTTAGGCCTACCTGGTAGCGCAAGGGGTTAAGCACCGCACTATGAAGCAATCCACAGCCTCTGCGCTGAGTTTGATCCTCGGCCTGCCAGGAAGCAACCACAAGGCACAGCAAACCTCTCCTGCCTCGCCCACTGCTGCCCTCAGCAATGTGTTTCAGTCAGTCTGCCTGTTCTGTTCCCCACTCTGTGTCTGGTGAATCCCCTCACCCCTCACATCTCTGGCCTGTACCCCAGCTCTTGTATGCATAAATAAATAAATCTTTAAAAGGAAAAAAATTAAACTTTATTATGTCACAGCAGCAGGAACTAGATCATCTCATGATCCCTTATGAGGATTCTCTGAAGAACTAGAATGGGTCTTTTTTCTCTGTAGCATACAGATGAGGGATATGAGAGCACTTACAAATAAGCAGAAAATGTATCTGCTCAGCTAAAACAAATGAAACAAGATCTCAAAGAAATTACTGAGCACCTGAACTTGGAAATCCAGCTAACACTAATGACCTGCTCCAGCAGATGTGCAAAAATTTTAATGCACATATGGCTCTACAGTAGATGAAGGAGAAGTCAGGCATGCTGCAAAGCAAGGTAGAAGAGTTTGAGAGATTTTGAGGATCATCAATGCAAGGAGTAGGACTACAGTGTCAGGAATGCTTTTTCCTGAATGATCAGATTTTCTGTGTGTTATTTTTGATTATATATTACAGATAAAGACAATGTTAAATAATGTAGTATTTATTTACAATTACTGTTTAATCTTTTCTTGCAATAAAATGAAAGTGTTAGTGTTGGCTTTTCCCCCATTGATATATTATGTTGTTGAAAATTATACTGTGGTTTGTCTGTATTAGTAAATTAAAACTATATTAGCCTTTGTGTTAAAAGCAGCCTATTAGAGGCTGATTCTGTGCATGCAGTTTTTATCTTACTCCCCGAGATTCCATTTGTTTTTACCAGCACAAATCATCCTTCTCATTCCAACTAGATCATAGGGAAATGTCTGCCAAAAAAATAAATGCCAGCTTGTCTTTGCTAGGTTCCTATTACGTTCAACATATAGTGCTAGTTACTATAAAGTCTCTCTTCTCAAAGGAATTTACTGTCTAGTTTGAGAATAAATAATGCCTGTCTGCATTAAAACAATACAAGGTTATACATTATCAATTACAGAAATTGTGTGCCATAGAAATTCAGAGAAGGGAGTACAAGTTAAGTTTGATTTGAGATTTAAATGAGGTGATTTCAAAAAGGGTAAGGTTCAGGCAATGCACTTTCTTTTGATGTACAGATATCTTGGTGTCTTATTTAGTTTTGGCATATGATTTATAGTTGTTGATTTTTGTGTGATTGTTTATCAAGAAAAAACCTTGTTCTTAGTATGAGAACAGTGTGATCTTTTCTGTTACATGTTTCACCTCTGTCATAAATAAAGGTGATGTTCGAAACAAAATAGAAGAATAACACCAAAATAAAAAAAATAAAAATACAGTATTATTTCATTGTTTCAGTTCAAATGAAGTTACATATAATGTATGTTGACATCTCATTTCTTCTTTATTTCTTCCAAAATATCTTGACATAAACAACTCTAAGTTGCCTTAGAATTTCATCTCAGTCCATGGGATATCTTAAGTAAAAGAAACAGGTTTCAGTAGAGTTAGCTTTAAGTCCTATTAGCAAAAGGGTTTCTTAACATCACAGAATAGTAAACAGTGCCAAGTTATGGGGAATGACAATCAACATCACTCTGCCCTTTTAATTCAGAATGCTGGGAATTAGATTTGAAAGGGAGAACTCTCAATATACTTCTGTATAATGAGGATAATACAGAATTTCTCGGGCCTCCCTGGTGGTGCAAGGGGTTAAGATACAGCATTGTAAAGCTATATAGAATTTCTTTTAAAATAAAGAGAAACTTTATATGTAAAACAAAAAATAAAGTTTATAAGTATTGTAGTTTGTTCTAAATCCCTAAAGGCTGCGAAAAGTTTTCTAAAAATTTTAATGAAAATGACTATCCATGCTTCCTTGCAAAATGATGATTCTTTGAGAGTTAAATGATGAGAGTATAAAGTCAATTCTGGAGACAGGGAAAAGGTAAGTGATGACCTTCCATATGTCTTTATTTACTTTGTATAGCCTAAGAAAAATAAATAGAAGATACAAAAGAGTATATAGATGCCAAAGATGTTATAACAATAAAAAAATCTGTATTTTTCTGAACATCAAATTGATTAAGCAACATAAAATAAAGATTTTCTGTTTGGTTATGATATCCAAAAGTCACTATAGAAATACAGTCTCAGAACCAAACATTAGACCAGAGAATTTGAGAAGAAAATCAAACATCAATAATTATCTTAGTTATACACAGTATGGCTACTCTGCAAATGAGAAAGAGGAGGAGGGGAGAGGAAAAAGAAAAGGGAGAGAAGGAAGAGGAACAAAAAGGGAAGGAGAAGTTAAAGCTAAGTACTTAGATACTGGGACAACTTTTCCCAGAAATTAAAAATAAATATGTAACTGCTGAGAAAACTTTTGGGAATTATAAATACAAGTGATTTAAACATTGCCTGATATGCATATATGATACAATTTTCAGCAAACAACATAACTAGGAATAAATACATATAGAAAGGTAGATACAGATACACAGAAATTACAATCACAAGGGTATTATTTCAATTCTTTCATTCATTTCAATAAATGCAATTCTTCAGAATGACAATAAGGATGTCACTATCCGTAAAATGTCATAGCATAAAGGCAATATATGTTGCTAGGAAACCCAGTGATAAGAAGAAAAAAAAATAAAGTTTCAACCATGTGAAGATCTGAAGTAAATATTTAAGCAGAGCATATTCATTTCTAGCCTATATGCACTGACTAATACATGACTTACATTGTTCCATAAAGAAATCTAGAACACGCAACTTACAAAACCCTGTAGCTACAAAAGCTACAAACATATCAGTGATGGTCTGAGTTGTTAAATCAAAATCTCTAGATATATACAGAGATAACAGCCATTTATTTCTCAGTTGATAACATCATGTGAATTACAAATTCATTCACTGTTATTCACTCATTCACTCATTCAAAAAACTATTAAACACTCATCACTTGTCAGGCACGATGAGATAGCCACTGAGGAGAGAAAATTGAACACTGAAAATTGCCCACTGAAAAAATAAAATCCAGTTGGAGATACAAATTTAAATCCAATAATCAAATAAAGAAATGTGAAAGTATAGTCACCGTAGTACAACAAAAGAACAGAAATTGCTTCAAAATTTTTAAGTGTTTGAGGTTAATTTTGAAGATCAGGAAAAGTTTCCCAGCAAAAATGGCATTCTACTATGATATCAAAAATAGATAAGTGTTGGGCCTCCCTAGTGGCTCAAGGGGTTAAGCACTGCACTATGAAACAATCCGAAACCTCTGCAACATGAGTTCAATCCCTGGCCGGCCAGCAAGCAACCCACATGGCGCAGCAGACCTCTCCTGACTTGCCCGCTGCTCTCCTCAGCAGTGTATTTCAGTCTGCCTGTTCTGTTCCCCACTGGTGAATCTGTTCTATCTCTGGTGAATCCTCTCAGTCCCCACTTCTCTAGCCTGGACCCCATCTCTTGTATGCATAAATAAATTCTTTTTAAAAAAATACTGTTAACTAGGTGAGGAAAAGAAGAAATTTTTAGATGAGGACTGTAGGATCGTCCTCCCCAAGAAGTTCAGAACAGATCTCCTAAGACATGCCACTTCGGCATGGGTATTTTTCAAGCTGTGGTCAATCCAGGTCCTGCAGGCTCTTGAGGAACTCTACTACTTCCTCAAGTACCTAGAAGAATGAAATTTGGAGTGTTGTACATAATTAGCATTATTACCAGAAATATCCTTTGTATGAGCAAAACTTACCTACATGGCAGACCAAACATGCAAATACAGATTACCAGGTGTCATCAAAGGAGTGACCCTCTCCTCATGTGAATCTACCTCCTCTTTCCTTGGAGTCCCAGGCCCCTTTTCTATTCCTTAGCTCAGGATATATACCCCCATCTTGCCTCATTTTCTTTGGACTCAGATTGTCTACATATATTTCCTATATGTATGCAATTAAATTTAGTTTTGTTCTACTACAAATTTGTCTGATGTTACTGTGATTACTTGACCATTTTGAGAACCCAGAGGGGTAGTGGGAAATTTCTCTTCCTCCCACAGGCCCTTACGGACAAGGGTAGTGTTGAAAAGAACAGCAGAGGTTATAGCTAAAGGAAATAAAAAATAGCAAAAGAGGGTGAGTTGAAGTAGGAGCCAGGCAGAAATCTCCTAAATTATGCTAGCAGTTCTACCTTTATGCCAAGAGCAATAGGATGGCTTTGAAGTGTTAACAGCAGGGGGATAATGTGATCAGATCTGCATTTTAAATATGTAAAGAAGACAATAGGGGGGCCAGAAGACACTGGGAAGAGCAATTAGGTTATTTCCTGGTCCAGGCAAGGAGGGTGGCTGCAGGAAAAAAATGAACTTAGTCATCACATATTTAGAAGGCAAAATCAACAGGACCAGGTAATGACTATACATGGCATAACGGATAATTCTGGAATTTTTTACTCTGATTTCTCTAACCTGTAAGTTTGTTATTTCCCCACTTTTCTGGTTGTTAATCAAAACACAAAGTACAGACCACTTGACAAAGGAACTAAGGAAAAGTGCATGTCATGAACAACATCTATGTCTCCAGCTTTTGCAGAAAACATGACATTATCTGAATTAAGAACAAGATCTATGGGTTTGTCTCTCTTTCAGTTGGTGGGTTGGTTACTTTGGCTACTTTGGGAAATTAGTTGAATTTTGGTCATGTGGAATCTATCAGAGATGACTACCTGCCGGCTGAGAATAGTGCTAAACAATTCACAGTGAAGAATTATTGTGAGAATTCATGGTTCTACCACAGACTTATTTTCCAAGACCCCTTGCTTTGCATCTACCTAGGGCAATGTGGTTGGTTCTCACAAAAGCACAGACAATAGTTAGGTCACTGAGATTAAGAAGCACAGGCGTGTTTTGTTTTGTTTTGTTTTGTTTTGTTTCTTTTGGTTGTTGTTAGTTTGTTTTGCTACCTCCCCTTTCCCCACTGGCATCTTGCAACAGTATGTGAGTCTTAAAAAGAGAGCAAAGCTACAAGAAGAACAGTAGCTTCATTAAATCACCATGTAGAAGACTCGTTAGTTAGAAATTCTAAATTGGTCTTTTACATCCGCAGAAGTCAAGTTTTATTATGCTACACCCATTTGAACTTTGGATTACACTTGTTAGAACATCTAGCAAAATCCTAACTAACACACAAAGGTTGATGTGCCTTGAAGTCACCCATGGGAAGCCATCAGGTAGACAATTAGGATAACAGATCTAGAGCTCAAGGGAGATCTCTGTACTGAAGACTTTAACATGAGACTCATCTGGGTATTAGCAACAATTAAAACTGTTGGCATAGATGAGATTGCTTAAGAGAAAATGTAATTCAAAGGAAGGAACCTCTCAGATAGTTCAACAGTAAAAAAGATATCCCTCACTCAGGTACAGAAGTATGAAGTCATTTGCTTTTTATAAATATAGAGGCAAAGCTGCTAAATGGTTTCTGCTATCAGAAATAGCATCTTGTCCGGGGTAGTTAAGCAGCTTTGAGTATTCCTGTCTTGCCTCCAAGAGTTTTTAACTAAGTGTTTATTATTTGCCAGGACCAGTTTTGGACACATGGATGCAATGTTTATCATGTTTTCAGGAAGATATCTATGGCAGCTCATAATTGACATAAAAAGTCCAGGAGAGTTTCATGGAGGATTTTCTAGCAGAGACCTGAAGGTTTAGAAGTTAGACCAGGGTAAGAATGGTTAGGTAGACCATTACTGTCCTCATTACCAAATAAAGCTTCTGAAATTGGAAAAAGCAAAGTACATTGAAGAAGTAAAAGAATGATGATGTAGTAAGAGGGAAAAGAGACTCAAAGTTGATTAGGGATCAGATCATTCAGCCAATTTTAGGCTCTATATTAAAGACTTTGGGCTTTGTCAGAAGTAATGAGCTATAATCAGTTGGATGAAAACAGATAAGGACATGGAATAATATAGTTTTCTTTCATATTTGTAATTTTAAGTAACTTTTTTAAGCTATTTAAAAATCTAACCATCAAATTTTATTTCCAATGGAAAACTCTTCATAGAGTCAAACACTTCCTTCTTAGATGTTAATTCAAATTCTTCTATATTTGAGTACTGCAATGTATAAATTATCCACGTAAGTACTATTCAGTCAGCAATAAAGTGTTACCATAGCTCCATTCACACCATTTTGGAATCTTCTTTATGTACTTCAATTAAGTTTAACCAATAATCCAAAAATTGTGCATTCATTCAGCAAATACTGACCAGGCCAGGCAAAACAGGCAAATAAGACCTGTTATCTGCCCTCAAGAACTTTATTATTTATAGGTAGAGAGAGAGAAAGGTAAAGGTAAGCTGAGAGCTCACATTCACAATACTCAATAAATACAGAAAGAAGGCGACCTCAGAGAATGCTTTATAGATGAATTTTGAGCGAAAGCTTAACAGGGCATTGCAAAGAGAGGTGAAAAACAAAAATCTATTGAGAAATGAAATTTCACAGAAAACAGAAAGAAAACATTGAATTGATAAGTTTATTCTAGAATGATCTTTTATGGCAGGAATGAAATCCTGGACACTGACAATACTTCTTAAAATGGCACACACTGCAAACCTCACCTCTCTTACCTTCCTCTACTTTTTCTTTCTGACACACACTTAACTTCTAACATAATATATACTTTACATATTTACTAAGCTAATTATTTATCTCCTATCTTCCTCCTCTAGAATATAAGTTTCACCATTAAGTAATCTGTTCTGTTCTTTATCTGTTCTGTTCAGTGAAGTAACTAAAACATTTAGATCTGTACCAAACACATAGTAGATATTCAATAAGTATACTTGCTTAAAAGGATTGTCCTTTGGGCCTCCCCTGGTGGCGCAGAAGTTGAGCGCTGGGCTGCGAAGCTGAGGGTCCCACATGGCGCAACAGACCTCTCCTGCCGCGCCAGCTGCTCCCCTCAGCAGTGTATTTCGTCACTCTGCCTGTTCTGTTCCCCGCTCTGGCTCTGGTGAATTCTGTCACCCCCCCTCGCTTCTGACTGTACCCAGTGCTTGTATAAATAAATAAATAAATAAATAAATAAATAAATAAATAAATAAATCTTAAAAAAAAAAAGATTGTCCTTTGAGTGTGTTTCAATACCTATTACTTAAAACTACTTGTGTTCATATCTAATATGTAAATTGGTTTATTTATATACATGTGCACCACATATATGTATGTATAACAAAGGCTTTAACAATTTCTTCCCACAGCTTCTCTGCCATATCTCAAAACAACTTTTTATATATTTATAGAGGTATGAACCTATGTCCCTAAAACTTATGCAATGTTGTAAATGACATTTCCTCTATAAACATAACTAAAACAAATGAATAAAAAAGTCATTTTTTTCTGCCATACATCCTATGCCTTTGGAGAAGTCAAATTACTTTTCTTTATAGCCCACTGGCCAGAACCAGTTGCTTGGCTTCTTCCTAATTGAAAGGGAGCTTGGGAAAGGGAAATCAGAGCTTCTCTGCTGTGATGCAAACCTACTGCCTGTGTAATATCATCTAGGCTCATGGAGTCATTCCTCTCTGCTGTCCCTCTTGCGACTTGGGCACAAGGGATCTAACTGACATACTAAATCTCATGCTGCTTGCAGTAATGTGAAAAATGAATTCCTTTGTCTCTGACCCAGAAGTCCCATGTTCTTTAATAGTATACATGAAATAATAGCAGGGTAACTTACTAGGTTGTAAAGAGGTAATATCAAATCCCAGACCTTATAGGATATTGATATCAACTTGCTCCTTTTGAAAGTACTAAGGAAATGGCTCCATAATATCGTATTTTCTATGGATTTTCTAATTCTACAAGTATCTGAGCATGAACACAGTGTTGATGTTCTGTAATTCAATTAAAATTAAATAGTACTAACCAACTTTATTACACAAAGGTTAGATTTAAATTTATCATTTTTTACTCAGGAAATACTGGTATTTTTTGGTGAAGGAGTGATAGGTTGCTCAGAACATTGAGCAGAGAGAAATAATAATTCTATCTCTTTTCCAGGAAGTTTGATGAGAGAGGAATAGTGAGAAATAAGGATAGCAGGAAGAAATGGATATGAGAACATCAGTTATCTCAAAGAACTGAAAATTAAGTTTAAAGGACTTACAGAGGTAAATGAAGCATAGTTGTACAAGCTAAAATACACAATTAAATTGGATTAGGGATTGGCCTGCAAAGCCAGCTGTTTTTTGTTTTTTTTTTTTTTCTTTTTAAGTAGTAAAAACTATTGCAGGGGCTTTAAAGATATGTATATATAAATCCCTGGTTTTGACTTTCATGGTTAAGTTCAGAAGGTAGAAGATTTAAAAAACACTTAACGTTTTGTTCCCCTATCCAAATCTCTTAATTTGACTTCAAGTTGGTTTAAAGTTACAGGTTTTACCACCATTCATTTAAAGTTCAGAAGTCAGAGAAAACAGGATATTTATGGGTCATTAGTTACATTTGTTTTTTCAGATTTTCAGTTTTACATGTACAAAAGAAAGCTTCTAATGACTACTTAAAATAGAAGGGTAGCTGCACTGAGATTACCTGAGGAGCACTTAGAAAAGAAAACAGGGAGTTCTAAATAAAAAAGAAACTTAAACAGACACTGTAGGTTTTTTAGTTTATAACATTACAAATGATAATGGTATTCACAACCATCTCCTCATACTACCTGTGCCACTCATTTGGCCTATCCTATTTTTCAATCATTATCAAGCTTTGCAGAAGATTGAATGAAGTCATTTATTTTAGGCAACCAAAGAATAAATAGCAAATTCCATTTGTCCTAACACTGAGATCCTTCAATTGGTAACTTTAAAAATTAGCTGTGGTGGGGCCTCCCTGGTGGCACAGAGGGTTAAAACGCAGCACTATGAAGCTATCTGTAGCCACTGCAGCACAAGTTCCATCCCTGGCCAGGGAGCAACCCACGTGGCGCAGCAGACCTCTCCTGCCTCACACGCTGCTCCCCTCAGCAGTGTATTTCAGTTAATCTGCCTGTTCTGTTCCCCACTCTGTTTCTGATGAATCCTCTCACCCCCCAAACTTCTGGCATGTACCCCAGTTCTTATATGCATAAATAAATAAATCTGAGAAAAAATTAGCTGTGATAAGAGAAACAAATGAAACAAATGGGAGGAAATGGATATGAGAACATCAGTTATCTCAAAGAACTGAAAATTAAGTTTAAAGGACTTACAGAGGTAAATGAAGCATAGTTGTGCAAGCTAAAATACACACTATTTGTATAAATAAATAAATAAATACACACTATTTGTATAAATAAATAAATAAATCTTTAAAAAAAAAAGGATTGTCAAAATCAAACCAATAACAATCTCTAGAAATCTATTTAGAATTAAGGTTACCAGAGAGGCATGATGAAGGTGGAGAGCAAAGTGTAGAAGGAGGGGCCAGTGGACAACTGTGGACAACTTTTTCTTATAATGTAACTTTTAGATTCAAACAATTCATAAAATTATACCTATACCCAGTATGTTCAGAGGAACATGAGACCCACAAGTGTTAATTTGGTAATCTCTGTAACTTGTAAATGGAGATTTGTTTTTAACCATTTCTAAATTTAAACCTTTACCTTAGGAGAGGAAGGCTGAGCCATCACACATAAACGACCCTCTTCCTGCCCACTTGTCCCCAAAGGCAAAAACTGGACTCAGCACATAAGTAATTTCATAGTGGCTAAAGGAAGATGCACACATAGCTGCTATAAGAAAATACCTATTTTCAGTGTTTGAATCTTCTACGTTTACCTCCACCATTTCAACCAATTTCAGTAGCTACAGCAGGGTCACCAATAAAAAAGAAACAATCTTGCCTTGGTAGATAGAGCCTTTCACCCCTTTATGTCTTCATAATCTCAGCTGTACCATTAGACAATTGGTCTGAATGATTTTTCATGTATAATCACAATACAACATATTGATTTGTAAATGTAAGACTGATCATTTTCAAAATAGATGGATTCTTTAAAAAAAAAAAAGGACTGACTCAGAATTTATCAAGTTAATGATATTTAACAATATCTACCCCATACTCTTGTCCTGAAGTTCAAATTAAATTGTTGGAATGGGTGTCTGATATGTAGTCGACACTCCATTCACATCCCTTTCCTGTCATTTACAAGTATTTTCCAGATGATATAAATGATATAATAACTAAATTAAGTGAATATTTAATTTCTTCAGGGATGTTGCCTTGTCTTGGATTTCCCTATATCTTGCAAATTGCTGAGCACCCTACTGAGGAATCAATATATGTCACATACATAAAGCTAATAAGGGATACTTGGAATATACTGATCTTGACTGCAGGGCCCTAGAGATTTTAGATGGAACATGTCCAGTTCATGCCCCCAGATTATCACTTCAGTGTCTACATCTCTCTTTCATTGCCTTGATAGAAAGACAAGAGATGTTAAAAAAGCAGAGCAAACAACAAATGGGTAGTCATCAACTACTCAGCATCAGACCAGGTGGGAATGTTACAAACACATCTCCACGAAAAGGGATGGAGTATTACAGCACAGTGAATGAGGGTCATTTTCTCTGCCCCATTTACATGCAGTCACCTTGGACTACAAGTCCCTGCATGCCATGGATCATACTTCCCTAACAGGGGGCAACTGGGAAGGAGCAAGGTAGATCTGTAAAGGGAGGCCGAATAAAGGAGGAAGAAGGAGGGAAAAAAGTAGAGATATTTGAAGAGATACCAGGAAGAGACACAAGCAGGAGAGACCTGTGTGGGGTGAGAGTTGCTCCTGGTCATTGGAAGCCATTTTCTTGACCTTGTAGTGGATTTTATGGTACATTTTAAATTTTGAGTCTTTTTGAGTCTTTCCTTGTGTTTCAGCTCTCTGCAAACTGCCTACCACCTTTCTTGTAGTTCCTTGCCTAAGACTTTTGGCAAGTTTAGGGTCTCAGTTGCTTTGCTTCCTGTTAAGCCTGCTTGTCTCAGCATTTGTCCACTTGGGAATGGGTAATACTTGGAGTTTTATTGGAAAACTGTTATTTGAAATCAGTTTCTGTGTGTGTATGTGTGTGTCTGTCTGTCTCTCTCTCCCCTTTCCACACCCCACAGGCATGCCAATCTTAGTACATCTTTCACACTAAGTGTGTTTCCTTTGCTTCATGTATTCACAGGGCCAGATCCTTTTTACAGCATACACTCCTTAACAATTTGGAGTTCCTGAGTAGCCCTCAGTCATATGGTAACATCAATGTCCTCATAAACAAGAAGTCTCTTTCATTTTTAATCATTAGCATCACTCCACTTCAATTATACATATGTCCTGATCAATCAGGGTCTTTATAATATCAATATATAGAACAATATGAGGCTGCTACCCCTGTGATGTTTTGAGAAACTAATTCTACAGTCCAACTTTTATTAAGATAAAAAGGACTATTTATTAAATTAATAAGGAATAAGAGAGCTAACCATTAATTAAATATAGAAACACTAATGTACATGAAGATAAACTGTACAGCATTAGCTTTCTCATTTGTTTTAAATTACAACTAACCACTGCATAAACTCGTTCCTGTAGGTCTTAAAGGTTTAAGAGTAAGTCATCCCATTGATTGGTTTATATAGGAATTGTCTGATGTATTTAATCAGTTGTTTTTCTCTTCCAGATTATAACACTCTTGCAATCTTTCTTTTGCTATAACTCTAACTGATCCAGCTTTAAAAATACATTCTGTGAGCTAAATTCTTTTTTCTAATTTCAGGGAAGACATAAATAGACAACTGATTTTTTTCTTCTCTTCCTTTAACTTCAACTTCTCAATGTATATTTAACCTTTGCTCAAAATATTAAGGACCTTACAAAAATTTTTAAACAATTCCAGTTCTTACTATATTAATTACATCTCATTTGAAAATGTTCAAATGCAAATGATACCACTGTGAAAAGTTACATATAATAATCTGACAAAAGACACGTTCTCCTAAATCAGATTTGTTGAAAAAATCTGATATACAAAGTAATAATACACAGGTTTTAAAGTAGTCAGCAACTTGATGATTTGACTGGATGACACTAAAGTCACTAAAAGCAAAATCTATCAAATAGTTGAATTATATTGGTTTTTTACAAACTGGTACATACATAAGCAAAAACTGTTCCAGGAAAAGCCTATATTAAGCAAATGAATAAGAGCTACAAAGTCATTCCAGAGTCCTTCTGGGGCAAAGTAGACATCAGGACAGGAAATCCATTGGCTCAATTTGCCTGATCGCTTACTAACATTATTATTTTTTTATTATTTTAATTTATTGATTTATTTTATTTTATCAAGCTTTTTTTTTTTTTAAAGATTTATTTATTTATTTATTTATACAAGCACTGGGTACAGTCAGAAGCGCAGGGAGGGTGAAAGAATTCACGAGGGCCAGAGCGGAGAGCAGAACAGACAGAAGGATCAAAGTACACTGCTGAGGGGAGCAGCAGGCGGCAGGAGAGGTCTGCAAGCCATGTGGGACCCTCCCCCGTGGCCGGGGATTGAACTGGCACTGCAGAGGCTGCGGGCAGCTTCGCAACCCAGCGTTCAACCGCTGCGCCACCGGGGAGGCCCCTTATTAACATTATTAATAATCTTCAACACCAACTCTCCAAACAGTTCTGTTCCAAATGACATATTGGGGATTCTCAACTAGGAATTTTTATATTCTTCAAATTTCTCTTGGTCATTCTGGAAGCAAAAGTCGACAAATCCCCCCTCCCCTTCAAGTCTTTGTTGTGGTTCTGTTGATGCCAAGAGGGTCCTTGCTGGGATGTCTTCTATCAGCACTCTTCTTCCAGGTCAAGCAAACCATAAAGTGGGATTACCCCACCAAATCCATGCATTTCAAGGGATACTGAATGTTCTTCTAAAGCACTAAAAGCAGTCATCTATTTTTAAATGCAGAAATTAATGCAATACAAAATAGTGTCTATCGGCAAACGACAGCAATTCTTAATCACTTTTAATCTAAATCTTCTAGAAAAGTGCTTTGACTGATTTGAGTTACTATTTTAATGATACTTATTCCATCTCTTGAAATGAGATGGGCTGCTGTTTGAAAACATGTATCATTCCGAATGCTGCATAAGGGTTTTCTTTTTATCATTGTTTTTAAAGCAAAGGAAATCTTTAAAAACACAAAGTGGGAGATTTTAATAGATGGCAAGATAAGGTGTTTTGACAGGACCTAAGTTACTGAATTATACCACAGAGTCAGCTTAAGAGTCAGTTTAAACAATTTTCAACTTGAATTTTGCTCTAGGGCATTGAATATGCCCACTTTAACCCATCCTGAATATTCTAATGATACACTTAATATGAGGGAAAAATAAAAACTTAGCCACTGTGAATCAAATGGAATTCTTGGCATATCTGGGGCCAGGTATCATGGCATTCTCTTAGGACTAGGAGAGTACTAGTGTACTCTGGTACTTATTTTTGTCTTCAACATAGGTATCAATATATTAGTATCCTTTGGGATAAAAAGCATTTTAAGACCTTTTCAGTCATCTTGTGTCAATAATCTATTCTAAGCTAGAAACACCTTTTAATTCAATTGTCATTTCCCAGATTATAGAAGATCATTTTGTTAAAAAGCAATTTTGCTTAGCCCTAATCACTGGGTGTCGTTCAAAAGGCACATCATGTACTTCCTTACTTTGGGCACATTGGACACAACTTTTCATTCAGGCAGACAAGCAGAAAGACAGCCAGCCTGCTTTACTGACCCCAAATCAGAAGAACTAGTTCTGAAATCCAAACCCTTCATTTGCTACCTGGGTAGCAAATGGGACAGTAAGTTTTAAACTGTGAATTAATTTAATCTCCTAAAATTATGTTCGGAAAGGAAAGTCAGGGGAATAGAAACTGATTGTACCCTTCCCCAAAATATCCCCAAACTTCTATACTGTCTCATTTTTATATTTGCTAGATTTATCTTCTGCCCCTTTAGGATTTTACTAAATAATATAATTGTTATCGCTATCTTTCTTCACCTTGCTGCTTCAAATAGTCTGTAGTGGGTTCACGATACCAGATAATCATGTCCATATATATTACTTTCAACTAATATTACATAGTTTCAGTCAAGGCCTGTGGTTCTCACTTATTTACAAGTGCGTTGGCTTTAACACATAGAATTTGTAACATCAGCCTGTATTTTGAGTAGATAAATTCTATTAGTAACAAACTGTCAAAGTCATGCAGTTTACAGCAAATTCAGAACTCAACCCTACTGAAACTACCTATCAGTATTTCCTTTTTAATTTCTTAAGGAAATATGCTTCATATTTTGCCTTCTTTTCCTCACTGATTATTTCTTCCTAAATCCCTCCCATTCTAATGAAATTGCTTTATCAAAAATCCCAGATTCCAACCCAAATGCTTTCCAACTACTCCTCCTGCTCATTTTTCTCTTTATATTTTACTTTTCTGGGCGATCATTGTACCCACTTTTACGTGACCTCTTGATGACACATTATCTCATCCTCCCACTACCCCAAATGCTTCTTTTGCTTTTTCGTCAACAGTTCCATTTCCTCTTCAAATCCAAAGAGTGGCATTTCTGAAAACACAACCCCAAGCCCTCTTCTTGGTTCCCACCAGCAAAAGGTCCAAGTCTGAGTTAGCATGCTTGACCTATAGCTACATTCTGCAGTTGAAGGGGGGGCATTTCCTCCAATTTACTATTGTCATTTCAAGAGCAAAAGAACTCAAACAAGGGCCTATTCATTCTCACTGTACTCATTCCCTCTCCCAATTTGATTACATCCCTAAAATTCATTCCTTCCTTTGCCTCCTAAGAATGCAGACCTAGCTCCCTCTCAACAACTCTATCCAACTATCCTATCTGCCATTCCCATCTCAGCAATTACTTCCCTAAAGACTCTGCTATCAGCCTTTATGTCTGTTTTCATTCCTGCTACAACCAAGTGTCCATGACTTCATACCTGAACTGGTGATACCATTGCATCAACAGAGTAACTATTTTGCCCAAAGTGTTTTGTAAAGAAAATACAGGCTTTTGCTTTTCTTATCATTTTTATTGTAGCTATCATGCTAGGCTCTCATTATCTTAAAACCTACTATATTTCCTACTATAGCTTAATAGCTGGCCTCCTTGACTGCAGATTTCCTACATGTGAATTGGTCCTACATTTCCTAACTATTTTTCCTTAACTGTTGCTTTGAACACCTTACTATATAGTTCTATATATTTAGGAAACCATCCTGACAGTGTTACTTGTCACATAATATTTAAACGCCTTTATCAGATTTTAAAACTCTTCAAAAATACCAAACACTGCCTTTATTGAGTGTTTAGTGGTGCCAGTGACTGTTTTAAGCATCTTACATGCATTAACTATTTTTCCAACAGATCTATAAGGGAAATACTATCATCCTCACTGTACAGATTTAAAAAGTGAGTTACAAATAGGTTAAATAATTTTTACAAGGTGACATAAATTGTAAGTCAGCATTTGAGAGTCTGAATCCAGCAGCTAGCTCCTAAAAACAATATTATGCTCTAAAATCCATAATTTTAACCAAATCTAATGCCTACTACACCCACAAAAATACTTCAAACTGCATGAGAGATCATAGATCAACTCAGCCCCACACCTCCCTTTTTAAATATGATGGGAAATCAACTAAGTTTTATTCATGCTTCAACACTTAACTAGACTTAAACATCAGTGAACCTTCCCCAAGATATTCTTACCCTTCCGATATTGTTGGCCAGATGGCAGACTCCATGCTGCCATCCAACTTCCTCATATTTGATGGGGTTCAGACATGCTACTCCAAACTATGGCACCTTGGCATTTTGAATATTTTTTAAAAGATTTATTTATTTACGCATATAAGAACTGGGGTACAGGCCAGAGGTGTGAGGGTGAGAGGATCCACCAGATACAGAGTGGGGGACAGAACAGGCAGATTGACTGAAATACACTGCTGAGGGGAGCAACGGGCAAGACAGTAGAGTTCTGCTGCATCATGTGGGTTGCTCCCTGGCTGGCCAGGGATTGAACTCTTACAGCAGTGGCTGCTGATAGCTTCATAGGTTGCTTCTTAACCCTTTGCATCACCAGGGAGGCCCGGCATTTTGAATATTTTAACCAGAAGGAATATAAGGGCAGAAACAGAGTCACTCTGATTTCTTCTTTATCTTTCCTCCACAGAACAGCCAGGCAATCCTCTTGTGAGAGAGGTACTCCCTGCGCCAGGAGGAAAGAAGCATCTTTATTGCCAAAGACAAAAGGAATCCAAGAAGAATCTTAACAAAGCTACCTTCCGGGCCTCCCCTGGTGGTGCAGTGGTTGAGTGCTGGATTGCGAGGCTGCCTGCAGCCTCTGCAGCGCCAGTTCAATCCCCAGCCACTGGCGAGGGTCCCACAAAAAAAAAAAAAAAACAATAACAAACAAAGCTACCTTTCAAGTCGCCTCCAGTATACTATACTCTCCTCACATTCCTTACACTATCATACTTCAACAGCAGTGCCTACTCCACAATAAACTCAGCATACATATACTCAGGTCTATTTCTTTAGGGCTTCATTGTCCTATGAAGGTGACTGTGTCACATAAAACTTATGTTGAAGAAAACAGTGTACACTTTTATCCTGATAATCTGTTTATGAATTCAATTTCCAGATTCATTCAGGGGCTAGGTTGAGTTTTCCTTTCCTACATACTCCACAACACTAAGCTCAGTACAAGTCCTATGGTACATATCAAGCAATATTTATTGACCTATTGATTTGCCAACTCTAAAATGTATAATTCCAACGACAAAACTTAAGGAATCTTAAGGAGCAACAGCAAAATACAACTAGGTCTTCAGAAATGCCCAAAGATAGGAAAAAGAAGAGATCCAGACACAATAAAGACATAAAAATAAGTTGTCAGAGGTCTGGAATTAATTTCTTTCACTATTATCCCAGTGCAGAGAATTACAGCATTTGTGTATATTACTTGCCTGAATATAGTAAATTATCTCATTAAATGTGATGACAAGGGCAAATTAATATTTCCCAACCAATATTTTTTATATTCCATATAAGACTTTGAAAGTTATGATATATTAATGGGTTCATTTATATCAATAATATACTTACACTTAAAAAAGATCAATATTAAAAAAAGGATGGCAGAAAAGAAAAAATATTCAGCTTTACAAAAAATATGTGTAACATACTAGCTCTCCCTGGTATTCAGACAGATCAGTTCCTTTACTCTTACCAGCTTTAAGAACAATATTAAAAGTCTTACTCAGATTCTATAATCACTATTCACACACATATTCAAGAGTCCAGGGACACTTACAAGAAAACAGTATTTCTTAACTTGGGACACTATAATCTTCCCACATTCCCAGACCCAACCCTCCACTGTCTATTCCCATCCATGCACTCACAGCTGACTCAAACCATAGACCTCTCTTACAGTATGAAGAAAAATAGCCTGCTTTTGTTATACAGCACAGACTTTCATTGACAAAGACTGCTAATATGAGCACTAAGTGTGTGAGGTAATGTTACAGGGTCTATCTCTATATATACTCTGCAGCTGCACAGCTTTGTGATTTCTAGTTCTTGATTATAATGCAAAGTCAAATGCCAGATCAAAAAATAAATTTTAGAGCCAGCATGATCAAATCAAGGGACAATGATTCCCTTTGCACTATCCATCTGAGCAGCATCTTACATCAACATTAGTACTATCAGCACCTGGCCTGAACCAGCTGCTCTCATCTTCCCAACTAAAAATAAGGTGCCTGATCTAAAATAGTGAGGGATAATGTGAGGAGCCGTGTTTCATTAAATGATTATTTCAATTTTTCAATGACAAAATACATATATATGCAAATAGCCATTGGCTACATAAATGACTTGGTTCTACCCTTTTAGGTCAGTATTCTTTATTTTCTTCTGAATTGTCAATTTAGATAATGACCCAGTGATATTTGTGATTGGCTAGCATACAATATCACTCATTAAAAACACAGTAGCAATGCTCCAAATGAATCCTGAGCAATGTTTTTATTGCAAACCATCAGCTGCTTTGTTTCTGAAGCCAAATCACTGAACATCTAATTTTTGCCCTCTAGGGTTTGCAATATATTCCTTCTAGATGCTTCTTTAGTGATGCCTAAAACTTCCATTTTAATTCAATATGCACTATTTAAATGTCTCAGAGGAAATGGGTATAAGCAATATTTTAACTTTTAAATGTTGTTAGGTAACATCTTCCTGTAGTGTCCCAACAAAATTACAATTGTGGCAAGGTAATGCTGAGGACAGGCAACATTACCTGAAATTAATTCAAAGCAAATTATCAAATTATAAAACACTCAATCCAGCTATAAGACACACAAATAAATATATCTCTGCTCAATCCACAATCTACTCTTGTGATCTACAAGATGTGGTACATATACACCATGGAATATTACTCAGCATTCAAAAAAAGATAAACACATGCAATTTGCAGCAACATGGATGGAGCTGGAAGGGATCATGCTCAGCGAAATAAGCCAGAAAGAAAAGGAAAATACCGGATGGTCTCACTCATAGAAGGAATCTAGAAAACTTAAATAAGGGACCAGGAAAATGAATAACTATAAGAATGTGAAAATCAAAATCAACAAAAAACTATGAACCTGAGACACTCTATGGGGGGTGGGGTGTGGGGAGGGGAGGGATTGGGATCAAAACAAGGGGGTTGCAATTGTATGGGGAATATAAAAATAAAATCTATTTTAAAAAAAATGGTTGTCATGGAGAGATTCTGGCCAGCACAACTGCCTAGATGCTGGGGTGATTCACTCAGCAGGAAGCATCTTGTGGGTCCGAATGGAAAGGGGAGGAAAGCTACCGCCCCACAGCACTGTGCTCTGCTGCAGCCACGAAAGGGGAAAAGCATCCACAAACAGGTGTCTAGAGAATGGATAGACAACTTAGACTACAGGCAGCTTATTTAAGATTTCGTACCAAAATTCAAAGTTTTCTTTTGGCCTTTTTTATCCATTGCAAAGAGATCTTTCTTTTTCAAAATTTGGTACTAATACTCTATTCACTAGTGCCTGCCCAGAAATACTGAGTTGATTTCAGTTACATAAGCATGAGAGTGAGAAAGTATGATTAATTACCCCATTGTCAGATATCCACTGACTCATATATCTTTTGCTTTGGCCACATGCTTTTTGTCCTTTCAGTGGGTGGCACGTAGCATATGTTTAATAAAATATTCTGAAGTTTTTGCTTTGTTGGGTTCTTGGATTTTTTTTTTTTTTTTTTTTTTTTTGCTATATCATTGTTCACATCCTAATGGTGTGGCTATAAAGACACCGATAACAGCTAAACTCCAGTCTACCAATTTCTTAAACATCACATCTCTGCTCCAGGACTTTACCTTTAGAAAACGCAAAATATTTTATCTATTTTTTTTCTGAGAAAAGATGTTTTTAAGTGTCAGGTAATAATCTAAAATCTTATCAGACTGTTCCTTCTCTTTTTGCTATTTTGAGAAAGTACTACTCAAGGTAAAAAAAAAATATCATAAGACATAACGTCAAAAGCAATGAGAAAAGTGCTTAGTTGAAATCGGTAGTGTCTGGCCATGCTTTCCAGCCTTCCTCTGTGAGTTCATATTTTAGTACAAGAGTTAATTTGGGGGCTGGCAGAGGTTTCTACTTTTGAAATCTAACTCACTAGTGTCTCTTTAATGTCTGTACTGGAAGTGCATCCTAAATAATCACCCCCCTGGTACAGGGCATCTCTGAAGACATATGCAGAATCTAGTTTTCCATTGCATTGCTTTAATTGAGTGCTGTTCTTCATTTCCACTTTTCTTTTAAATTAGCAAGTAAGGCTGGGAATCCTTCAGACTTAGTTCAAACTGTATTTTCTAATTAGATGATTGGAAAACTTTAATTAATAAGATGACCCCAGCATAAAAATCGGGTCATACTGTTAAGCACTTATAACTTACAAATTTCAGCAAGCACTGACTTTTGCAAGTCAGCCAACTTTCTAGTTCTCAACAATCCTTTAATTAGACTAGACAGAAAGTAGTATGCACTAATGTGTGTCCTGGCTAAATTCCAGTGGGGGATAATTGCAATCTGGCCTACCTAAACTTTCAATGGTTTCCCCATCTGAATACAGTAATCTCCATTATCCTCTTGGTTTCATTTTTCATTGGTGCTTTCTGAAGGCTGCTGCATAGCTAACCAGTTAACAAGATACTGAAAACCTACCACATCCATAAAATGTGCTAAGAAGTACAGAACATTTTCTAAGAAAACCTACTTCCCTCTTCTTACACATATCCAGAAGAACTAAGTCAATATTATTAACTGCATCATTTTTATTCTCCCTCTTGCTTCCACCCTACATTTATTACACACACACCCCTTCGATACACCTAAACTTGCAGATAATTGTACAGCTTTAGGAAAATTGTACAAAACTGCAAATAATAAAAGTTTTATATGTATCTAGCTCTAAGTTGATTTAATTTTTTTACCTCTATTATTGCTGCTTTGTTTTTTACTGTGCTGAAATGCATGAGATGCCATATCAACTTACATATTAAATTGTGTAAATTTATATACAAATATGAAGTGGAAAAGACACCTTCTCACCT
Organism: Talpa occidentalis; assembly: GCF_014898055.3. NCBI lineage: Eukaryota > Metazoa > Chordata > Mammalia > Eulipotyphla > Talpidae > Talpa > Talpa occidentalis. The sequence continues at coordinate 121,288,518 of NW_023602073.1, read as the reverse complement.
GGTTCTCCCAATAAAGATCATTTTAAATGCAAGATTTAATCATAAAACCATCGAGCTAAAAAGACCTTCAAAAAATCATGTAATTTACTTCCCTCCCTTCAGGCATGCACATTAGAGCTCACCAAAAGACTGAGTAACCAAAAGAAATTAAGTTGGAGCAAGAGAAATTATATAGTATAATACAGGATCCTTTAAATGATTAACCTCTGTTGCTATGCTATACTTCTTTAGCAATAAATGGTCCATCTAGTCAATCAGAATGTCAGATATTAACATGTTTGGTGAATTTCTTGGGCTTGGGAGCTCACCTAAGGAATATTAATAGCTTAAGTTCAACTGCAAGTCCTTGAAGGACAATGGTTATAATCTCTATGTGTATGTAGGTGTGTGCATTCCCATCAGAGCAAGAAAGAGTTGCCAAATTCTTTAGAGCCTTAAAAATTGTTGATTTTTTAATTTATAATCATGCTATTTGTAACACCCAAATCTTTTATGACTTAAAAAATCATATGAAACCTAACTTTCTCTTGCTTACTCTTCATGTAAACAGTGCCATATCTACTTCATAATTAATATGTATTTCTTATCTGAAATCCTTCTTAGGATATTTCATGAATACATACACACACATATATTACACACATGGATATATATGCAAATGGATAAGTACAACTATGCATATAAACATACATGTGCATGCACACACACCATATGCACATTTGAGCAAACTACCACATTTAGAAAAGGACAAAGTAAAAGTATCAAATATTCAAATATTCATCCATAATCCCTCCTGGTGCCAAAAGAAAAAAAATTATATTCATTAAGTGTTGGATAAAATCTACCTGGCTCACACAAATCTGTGCAAAACAGCCAAGAATGCTAAAGACTTGGTTGAGCACACAATTGACCATAAAAAGTAGCTTTCACATAAATCAAGATTCAACATTGCCTCTTCAGTCGATATTCCCACAATGCTTAGTCAGCATTCCCCTTCCCTAATTATTTCCCAGCCTACTTCCCAATCTCATTTTTCTTCCATCCTGCTTTTTCCCCTGACTTCCAGTAATAGAAGAGTCGTGTCTCCTCATTTGCTACAGAATTGGAAAAATAAAATCATCTAGTGAGTTTTCAAAATGTCTACATGTCTAGGTTGCCTCCCTGAAGATTCTATTTTCATAGATAAAAGAGTTATCTGGAAGGAGAGCTGGTTGACTTTTTAGAAAGTCCCTGACTTTTTAGAAGGTCCCTAATGATTCTGACCCAGGGTCATGATGTGCTGGGCAAGATGCACAGTGGCTGACTCAAAGCCAGTCTTTTCTTTATGATCTTTCCCTCCATCCTCTGGATTACTCAAGTTCTAATAAAGAAACTTATAATTTCTGGGCCTCCCCTGGTGGTGCAGGTGGTTGAGTGACGCGCTGTGAAGCTATCCACAGCCTTTGCGGCACTGGTTCAATCCCGGCCAGCCGGTGAGGTTCCCACATGGCGTGGCAGACCTCTCCTGTCATGCCCATTGCTCCCCTCAGCGGTGTATTTCATCAGTCTGCCTATTCTGTTCCCCGCTCTCTGGTGAATCATCTCACCCTCCCACGCATCTGGCCTGTATCCCAGTTCTTGTATAAATAAATAAATAAATCTTAAAAAAAAAATGAAACTTACAATTTCTATGGACTCTCCAGTGCCTTGCTTCTTACTTAGCTCAGTGGATCTCAAAGAGGGGCCTATTTTGCAATTTAATAATGTTCAGAGACACAATGGGAATACGGCACTGGCATCTAGTGTGGCGAGGCCAAAGAAGCTGCACAACATCCTGTGATACACACAACACCCCCTCCTGCTGCCGACCCCATAGTGCCATCCACTCCCAAACAGCAATACTGCTAAAGCTGAACAAGGGCTATGCCTGATGCCTACACCTTTCCCTTCCTTCATCACTCCATTTACAAGCTCATTAAACAAAAAATTCCGTTCCTCCCTCCCTGGAATTCCATTCCAACCCTCCCTGGGTTCATCTTCCCAACCTCAGCTGCCTCTAGACTCTCCCTAACCATCCTTCTTTTACTCCTTCAATCATCTGCTTAAGTCAACTCTCCCTCAATGTTCACAATTTTCTACAACCCCCTGAGCACTTTTGTTCTCTCTTCACTGTGTTCCTCCTCAGTCCCTTATTCCAATCACCTTTAATAAAATCAAAACACAATGGTGCTTCTAACAGCTGGGCCACCTCTTTCTCAACAACTAAACCCTCTACCCAATTTGGTAGGAAAGGGCTTCCCCGCACTCCCCATGGATCTAAACTTCTATATTTGTCATCTCTTACCACAACCACCTAATCGCCCATCTTCTGTTATCTCCCTTTTGCTGTATCCACGTCCTCACTCTCAAATATCTGCAATGGTATTCCAGTAATATAACTACCTTCCCATTCTGACATCACTATTTCCCACCAAGCCCTACCTGTGGTCAGACATTCTATTCTCAGACACCTAGAGCTCTCATAAAACCCCCACAGTGCTCAATCTATAAACAAAGAAACTTCCATTTTCTGCTTTTCCATTTTAATGCTTAGATATTTGGGAAATGATGGAAATGCAACTGATTCCCCTACAAGCAAATGCCGTGTAATTTCACTAAGTCCTCTGATGCAATTATTTAGCAATTCTTTAATGTATTGCTGCCTTGTCTCCATATACCCCACAGGGATTGCTCCAAACCTTGGTCCCTCATTCACACCATGTTGTTTATTATTCCACTGTGAGAAACTAGGTCATTCAACATGAAAATTAACATTTATAGAGACTCCTATTCTATCCTATAAAGGTGTTCAAGTTTGTGCACAAACTTTACTCCTAGCCCTTCCATTCCTGGCTCACCTCCTCCCAATACTTTCTTTCCTGTAAATCTGCCAGTAAATCTGACTTTATATGCTCTTTCATTTAGCCTTTGAGCTGCTATCATTCCTTCCTCCTGAGATTCTCTTTTGTCCAATTTCTACCATAGAAATCTTACATATTATATGCCAGTCCTTCATACCTGTGTGGCCAGCCTGTGAGGAGATAACAGATCACTTCTCCCAAATCCCCCTAGCACTTTATTCTTATTTCTCTTACAGTTTCTATCTGTCTGCATTATACCGTATGTACAGACACATATCACGTCATCTCTTTGACAGAGGTCTAGCTTATTTCCATTATCCAACTCAACTCTTGACTCATGTCTCAATAACACACACACACACACTTTCATGTGTGTATCTTTGCAATATATTATAAATAATGTACATTGAATATACATATTCTCTTCAAAATTTCCTGAAATCAAAATAACTGAATTAATTTTTTTAAAGATTTATTTATTTATATAAGCACTGGGTAGTCAGAAGTGCGGGAGGGTGAGAGAATTCACCAGAGCCAGAGCGGGGAGCAGAACAGACAGACAGACGAAATACACTGTTGAGGAGAGCAGCGGGCGTGGCAGGAGAGGTCTGCACACCACGTGGGACCCTAGCCAGCGCCCCGGGATCGAGCCAGCGCCCCGGGATCGAACCAGCGCTGCAGCCCAGCACTCAACCGCTGTACCACGGGGGAGACCTTGAATTAAAATTGTTAATAAATAGAATTTCTGGATGAATGAGATGGAAAACAGATCAGAGGAAGGCAAAAAGGGAAAAAGGGAGGCAAAGAAAGGAAGGAAGGTATTTATAGGGGGTTTCACCTAAGTTTTATGGATTAGATTGAGAAATATGGGAACTCACAAGTTGTATGAGTATTTTTATGGTGAGAGTTTATAGCATTAAACAGATTCTCAATAGATCCCACAACACATAAAAAAGTTTAAAAGTGCTTCTCAAAAGATATGATAAAGGAAAACAGAATTCATTTCATTATATTCTAATAGTCTTTGGAATATCTAAATAATGTTTTATCATTGTATTATATTAAGTTAAATAATACAATTTAAATTGTATGAATTCACATTTTTAAAAAATGGACAATGGCCCAGTTTCATTAACATTTACTTTTTACCAACACTGATCTTATTTACAGTGAATTTAAACCTGATACGATAGCACATAACAGAGAACAGTAAATCATTTTTAGCTACTGTCATATTATTAAGTAGTCTAACTAAGGAAATAAATAAATAATAAGGATAAGGTTGCAATTTAAACTAATTTTCAATTATTACTATTACTAGATATTAGATCAATGTACCACAGAAACACAGCTTGACATTTCTTTCAGTTAGATCATATGCTAATTGCCAAAAGGTTAGAAACATACACTTAGTTTATTCAGCACATGTCATTACTCATGTTTGGACATTTGCTAAGTCCTATTTGATGAAGCTGACTTAGAATTGACTTAATTTCCTCCGATGATTCATTCATTCATTCATTCATTAACTCATCCAATCATTTTAAAACAATCATAACTGGAACATAGCATTGCAAGTTAGGAACCAACTCCAGGTTCGTTTCTGGAGTCTGATTGGCTCTTCTCCATCTCTCAACACCTGGGGCAGGGTCCAGAGCACACCTGGCTCTTTCAGACATGACAGTTATGAGCCTGTCTAATAGTGGCATTCAAGGGACATCAGAAAGATTTGCTAGGGGATGTATTTTATACAAGAAGAAAAGTTGATGTCATAGAATTACTTTTCAACCAAAAGCTGACACTCTTCCTGTAAGTTGAGATCACTTCTCTTTCATAGATTTTTGGTAATATTTCTTATCCATGTATTCCCATTAAAGTTCAATAAGTGAAAATCATATTCATGTTATGAAAGCTTATAGACAGGCCTACCAGCAGGGAACATACAACAAAACCATTTTTCATGTAAAGTCTTCATCAAATTACTATAGAAATCTCAAACAAATTCACTGGAGTTTACTTCTGTCAATTTAAGGGAAAAGATGATTTAGGCAATTGGTACTTAACACAACCATAGAGCCAGAGTAGGTGTAGTAACAGAGTGATCATCACACTCTCACTCATATGAAAAGAAAGTGAAAACCAACAAATGCAAAATCCTCCCCTAAGTCTTAAAATTAGAGTAAAATAATCAATGGTTCCCAAAAGCTGTTGTTAAAATATTTACATTTACTAGATGTAAAGGCAAATTCTACCATTTGCCTGAATTTTAGAGCAGCTTTATTTTTTTAGTAAAAACAAATCTATTTTAAGACAGTCTGTAAAATGACCAACTAAAGCACTATCTCATATCTCTTAGAGTCTACAGAACTTCCCAGGAATGTTTTAGATAAAAAGAAATATGTTCTTGAGAAAATCCATTAATGAGTTCACAGTGAACTTCACAGAGTTCACCAGAATGTACATCATAATAAATATAATTTTAAGTTGAGTAGTATTACTTGCTTTCAAAATGCCCCAGAAACCCACATTACCCCACCTTTCCCACAGAAGAAAGAAGAAAAATAAAACTTAGGTACAATAATACTGCTGAACAGGTATAATTTAAATATCATCCTTTGACTGAATAAAAAGGGACCACTTTATGAAAAAATGAACAAAGATGAAATTCCATTAACTTCTGTTGATAAGGGTAAGCAACACAGAATCCTATATACATAGCTCCAATATTTTAGAAATCTCACAAGTTAAAGGTTCATTATCAACAAGTTTGTGATCAAATTTTATTTTAAAAAGAGAAGAAAAGAGAGATGCAGGGCTCTTTATACAACACTTGTGTATTAGCAAATTCACACTAGTTTCAATAGTCTTCAAACATACACTCAGAAACTGGAATCAAATATGTCAATTCACCCAAATCTCATCTCTGCACCTCAAGGCAATCAAAATGGAGCAAACAGGTAGCGGCTCATAGTGCCATCTCCTATAGGATACACGAACCCTGTCTTCAGGATTGAGAGAATGAAATTACTGTGTCCATAGGGATGAATTATGACCTCCAAGAACAAGCTGCCTCCCACCACAAGGTGCCATAACTCAAAACAAGTTCAACAGCAAAGCAGTCAACAGAGTCCTTCCCAGCGACCAGCACCACAGAGGGCAGCACTCATAAGGCTAAAATGTTCTCTTCTCTCTGGAACTTACAGAAGACCCCCTTCTTATTGCTACTCATGAGAATAAGAGAATTTATAAAATAATACTCCAAGAATCAACCTTGTAGAGCTCTTATTACTATGGGCCCATATCAAGTTAGGGCTATCCCTAATCACTAAACACTGCAGACCAGACATCCACCCATGACCCTTCCATCCATTGACATGCAGCTGTCAGTTAAAGGATTTGAAACACCTCCTTGTTCTGTTTAGTGATTAGCCTCATGCAGATGCATACAAAGGCTTCTGTTAACAGAAGAGATTTCATTCCTTGATTCCAAACTAAGACCCATTTGTTTCCAAAGAATACAACATTGTTGGGGCTTTTTAATATGTTACTGTTTTAGATTGCATGCACTGATTAGAAAACAAAAGGCAGTATGAGGACACCTCACCACCAGCCCTACTAATGCAAATGTTGGGGGGAAATATTTAAGGTATGAAACTGGAAGAGTCTGGTTTTAAATATAGGACACAGACATGCTCCCCACCTACTGCATTTAAAAGAAAGTGCTTTTGCAGATACTCTCTCTCAGGTGTTCTGAAGCTGCAAATATCCTTGGAAATCTAGTGTAAAATATCATCCTCTTAGCAACATCAGCAACTGGACTTAACTAAAATTTAAAGTTGAGGGTTGTGATTTTTGTGGCTGAGATTTAATTTCAAGAAATTCAAGTAAACATATAAAAATAATAGCCAAGTATCTTAAAAACAAGGTTCTCCTCATTTATTTTAATTATGTAATAATTATTAGGCATTCTTAAATCTCTTTATGTATTGTTATTTGTTAGATATATCTGTTTAATAATTTTCAGACTCTAAAAAATTTAGACTGCATCAGTAGCCTAGAGTAGTATTTCACTGAAAAGCATTCCTGAAAAATCCTAGTTCAATGTCAGTTTAACAAGGGATATAAGAAAAAGAGGTTCCCTGGTTCATTGCAGGCATTGTGTAGTATTTGCAGGGCTCAATAAGATTCAGCAGGGGTTTCTAAGTGCTGGACTCCAATAACTGGAGGTTACTGAAAGGAAGCGACCACTGTCCAGTCCAGGAGCCACACAGGGCCATCAGATACTCCTCATCCCTTCCCCTATCCTTGGAACGTGCCTTCTGCTTGCCATTCTCAGGCTAAAAGGACTGGCTTTGAAATAGTGATGCTACCTGTGATGGAAAATTATCCTGGACAGTTTGCATTACTGAAACCCATAAAACCTCAAATAAACTTTTAAGAAGGTAGGTAGACGAATGTGGAGATCGGCTTGTTCATGGCTGCCCAAGTCTTGTAGGTAAGATCCCTTGCTTACTAAACTGCCACCTACCAACCTGGAGTGGCTGACTTCTTTCTTTGGCTTCTCCTTGCCTCCTTGTAAAGGGCTCAGTTTATAAGCCAATAAGCTGCTAAGATGCTAATATATGGAGCACGACCTTTAGGAAGAAGGAGAGAGGTAAAGCCAATAGCATATCAAAACTTTTTCAAACACAGAACTACTGTTTAATAGAGGATTTTAAAACTAACCCCTACCAAATACAGCTTTAGAAATGCCAGCCTAAAGGAGCTGACAGGTTTGTGAAATATAAGTTTCATACTAAATTATACTTAGGCAAGTATGTCAGATGCATAAGCGTATTGTTCTATTTCAAATCAGTTGTGTCAGTTATAATCCTTATATACACCCCCCCCCAATATGGTGGGTGGCTGATGAAAAAAAAAAATGTTTTTACGAAGGAACTTTATTACAACCAGGGTCTCCAGTCAAATGCTACAGAAAGATCCCAAAACTACTTAGTCTCTCGATATTTACATTTTTGAAAAAATTAAGCTATTAACAAGTACTAAGATTTCCTGGGTGTCAGAAGTAACACAACAATAAAGCCTCACATCTGTGAAACTCTTTCATGTAAGTAAACTTCAAGCACATTTCCCCACGGATGCTCCTAAGCATCCTGTAGGGTAAATGGGTCAGGAATTATTTGCCCCATTTTTCAAATGAGGAAATGCCCCAGGTATATAAATGGCATGAGCAAAGTCATGATTATTTAGTTGTTCAATATACAAGTACTAGAAAGGGTAAAGAAAAATGTGCCTTCTAACTTACTTTGTACGTGTACACACACACACACACATCACTACTAGAAGCACTGAACTACTTACCACTTTCATATTTTCTGCATCTCTATTCATTGCAAAGACACAAATGCAGTGAAAAGACCTTCAATTTCCCTTATTTAAATTTCTGAATGGAACGGAGCTTGAAATCAGAAATAGGCACACCAGTCCTGAAGGAAAAGTCTTCTTTCACATCAGTAACAAGCCAAAGGAAGAAATCAGCTAATTATCTAGGTGAGTTGAATAATTTCAAAGCTAGTTTATGCATTCATACAACACCAATAAGTGAAAACCTCTGTTCTAGACCAGCAGTTCTCAAAGTTTTATTCCTGAGCAGCAGCACCTGTATCACCTGTGGATTCCCGGTCCAAGCCCTTTGCTAGACCTACTGAATCAGACACTTTCACACCCTTGAGGTGAGTGGAAGAGGCAGCAGGTGATTGTGGTGCACGCTCAAGGTGGACAAATGATCTAGGACAACAAGTGCATCATGCACTCTATTATTCACAGGTATTTCCAATGTTCATTACCATTTTCATCAATAGTGGTCTGGAAGGACTTAGGATTTGGAACATGTTAAAAAACAAAAAAGCAGGCAAATAATATAACTTCATTAACTATTCATTAGGGATTGATTTCAAAAAGGACAGGGATTTGAGAATATACTTCTTCCCATAAAATCTTTTTAAGGCATATTTATTAAAGTATCCGGGCCTCCCTGCTGGCACAAGGGGTTAAGACACAACCTATGAAGCTGTCTGCAGCCTCTGCAGCACAAGTTCGATCCCCCGCAGGCCAGAGAGCAACCCACATGGCACAAACCTCTCCTGACTGGCTTGCTGTTCCCCTCAGCAGTGTACTTCAGTTCATCTTTCTGTTTTGTTCCTCGCTCTGTCTCTGGTGAATCCTCTCACCACCCTACCCCTGCAACTCTGGCCTGTACCCCAGCTCTTGTATACAAATAAATAAATCTTTTTAAAAAAATAAAGTGTCCAAATCCCCACTGATTGGTTTTCCTCAATTATTGGCCAGAAATGGATAGCAGCTGTAACTTTTTTCCCTACCCTTAAACAATGACAGAAATACATGCTTATTGCTAATGTAGAAGGACAACTGCAGTTTGCAATGTTAGGGGGCACTTGAAATCTAGTGGAAACAGCAAGGTACACTGGCAGTGCAGACATGGCCTCTTCTTTCATTCTCTAATCCACACATCAGCAGCTCAGATTTAGGAAAACTGAAGTCCAGCAGGAAGAAGTCACACTGGAACAGGAGCCCTGCATCAACCCCTCCTCTCTAAGCCTACTTAGCCTTGTGCTGACTACTTTATCAGACAGGAACTAGTAGGTAGACACCATCCCTGCTAGTATAACAAATGAGAGCTGCTGACATGGTTTTATGTAAGGGAAGTGATGAAGCGCAATCTCAGGCTTAAAACAGGACAGACCTGGGTTTCAATACATGTCATACTTATTAGGAGAGTGACTTAATAAAGCTGCTTTAAGAATCAGAGCTTCTGTTTCCTCTTCTGTGAAATGGAGATATTAATATCTATTACCTGTCTCATAGAATTATTGGAAAATAATTTGTGCAGAAAAATGTTTAGCACTGAGCCCACAACTAACTTCCAATAAATATCATTTTCATTATTGTTCAACTATTTTACAAAACTAGGTTTTTAAAAGTATAACAAACAATAAAAACACACAATTTAAAAAACTGTATTTTCAAAGTACTCATAAAAGTCAGTTTATGTATAGCTTTTCAAAATGATCAAAGTTACTATGTGATTCACAGATTATTTACAAGGCAAAAATTAACAGCTCTAGAAGTCACCCTATTGCTATTACAGGTTTAAAGAAGAAAGTCTATAGCTTGCATTAGATTAAATATTGCAGCAGTTTCTATCAGTCAGACCCAGGGTTGTTTTAGAGTTTCCCAAACAAAACTGCTGTTTTCAGATAGACCAACAAGCAATTCACTGAAAAGAGGCAAGTCCAAACACAGTTGAAATATTAAGAAATAATAAGTTAAAATAAAAATATTAAGTTAAAATATTATAAACTTCATCTCTACGCTAATCTGGAGAAAGAAAATTATACATATTTTGCCTTGTTCCTTTAAATTTTTATATGTCCTTTAATTTCTTGAGATTGGTAGGAAAAAAATCTTCCATACACTTTTATTTATACCCTATAGATATTTCTGAGGTATAAATGTGGTACTTGGTTTCATTAGCATGAGAGGCAGGGGAAGGAAGCCTGCATACATTGCATCTTGATGGTCTATGTATTTTATTATATTGAAAATAAACAGCAATCAAGTTTCTGTGGGGAAAGGGAGCCAAAATTGGAAGCGTTCCCTATATAGGTGAAAATAGAATAGAAATATTTCTTCTGTGCAAGTGTTTGACTTCTGGCATTTAAATGTCATAAGACATGAATATAGGGTGATTTCCATTATTAGTAATATTCAAAGCCACATTTAGAAAAGTTATACTGAGAGACCTGAAATTCTGAATGATATAACGAAAGCACCTCCTTTGAAATTTTAGCCATTAACAGTATATACAAATATTTTCAATTGAGGAGATAATTTTAATAATTTTATTTCAAGAATAAACACAAAGGTTATAAAACATGTTTCTATCTCAGAATTTATTTTTGTCAAACATATGAAACAGACCAAGAAATAGAAGCCTCCGACTTTAAGAAGTTCCCGGCTTCCATTCTGAAATTCTTGACTGGAAAGAGAATTTGATCCCAAAGTAAAGCAGTGACAGAGGAAAAAGGCAATGGCTGTGCCCATTTGCAATTCTGGGCCAATGCCCACATCTGGGTGTCATGCCAGGGATGACTTTGGCATTTTGTGCAGGGTATGCTGCCCATTCAAACCTTTATTTGAGAAAGCAGCGGAACAACTCTGCAAAGATTGGCTCTTTGAAACTTTGGGTGCATAAATAAAGAAGCTACCACTTGATTTGTGAACCAAGAAAGAAGGTTAGACAATAGAATATATTTCTATATCTTTCTTGGTAACAGTAGAGCAACAGAGAGATGAATTATTACGAACAGTAAATTAAATATACATATTAATTTATGACATACCATTTATTGACTACAATGTTGGTGTTGGGGTACAAAAGTAGAAAGCACTGAAAAAATATAAAGTTATGGTTCTTTACAACTGACCAAACTCTTAGCATATTTTTACAAGTTTCTGAAATACATGGATGTTTAGTATTCTTTATGAGTCAGGTAAGTTAATAACCTCAAAATTTTGTTATCAAAAGCATTTGAAACTAAGAATTTTAATTCTGAGGGAGAGTTTATAGCAGGTAAAGTTCTACACATTTGATGTACTCTCAAAGTTGACAAAAATATCCTTTGAAAATCCTAAGATTCTACCTGCACTTTCCCAGCCACTTTATGTCAATAAACCTTATTTTCTAAAAAGTAATCAAAGAGGATGTAATGATGAATACTGCACAAAAGCACAATGACAAGACTAAAATACTCCATAATTAGAGTAAGTTGTTTTTATTTAGTCCTTCTATGCATTCATGGCCTTTTTTCTAGTAAATGTGTGTATCTCTGATAATGCTTAGTGACTATGTGATAGAAAGTAACTGATCATTTTTAATTAAGTCTCAAACGTGCTTCTTCACACAGCTGCATACACATGTGCCCTAACCAATTGTTAGCTGCACCTGCTGAAAGTTACCAATATTTCACAGAGCACATGGTAAGAATGGCATTTTTCAAGTTAATCTGTTCAGTGTAAACTAGATTTTCTTTCAGTAGCTTATGGCACATAACACTTTGTGCCATATAAGAGCCTGATATACAAAATGTGGGTGGTTTTGAATTCCCTTACTTGGAAACAAAGCTGTCTTTTCAACTAAAATAAGTATGTTCTTCCATATTATAACTGAGTGTTTTTTCACTGAGAAATATCTGAGTAATTTTCTCAACATGTACATAAAGTAATCTGATTTGAGCAAACATTGAAAGAAAATGTCCAAACTCTGTTACAAGCGGCTGTAAGTTGTAAATAACAAGTTAAATTGTACTTGTCCCTTACTACTACAGCCACACTGCAACTGCAGTGGTTTTTGCTACTATCTGAAATCTTCACTTTCTGAGCATTAAGGACTGAAATGATAAAAAGCAAATTACCTTCTTGAGATTATGAGCTTAAACTGTGGACTCTAAACATGGAGCAAATACATTTCTAGAGACCATACCTTTTTCATAGGGATCACCCTAAAATCTGAAGTTGAAGTAACTATATAGGCTCACTGATTTTAATTTATGATATAGAGACAGACTCTTTTTCAGAAAATGGAAATTATGTGTTGAATCTATGATATGAAACTTGCATTTCTTGTCTTAAAAACCATTTCCCTTAGTTTTTTTTAAAAGAAAGTCTGTTTATCCACACATGTAGTCTGCCAAACACTAAATAAAATGCACATTTAGCATAATTAAAAACAAAGGCAAAATCCTGATGGGGAAATTTCTCTGGGGTGTTTGTCTCTACCCCTCACTTGTTAAAAGATCAAAACAGTGTGTCTGCTTTCATAATAACCTGATGAATGAGGTTCCACCTCCACTGTAAGAAAAGCTCCCTCATCCTCCCTCCCTCCATGCATATTGATGTAGAACTGAATATTCCTTTAAGTCTAATTAAAACACAAATACTCTACTATCAATGGGACATGTTTCCAGAAACTAAATAAATTACTTAACAAAGAACTTTAAAAAGTTTCTATATTAGACTCTATGGCTTCAAAATATTTTAATAAATCTTAAGAGTTTTCGGTCCAGCTACAGAAAAAACAAACAAACAAACAAACAGGATCAAATTGTTAAGAACATATACTGCACACTGCTGAAGTAAACAAACTAGTTGAACTTTTGTGTCAATCAATGGTACATGAGTCATAACTTATTCTGGAAACCTGGATACTTATAAAACCACCTCTTTTCATAACAGCTCAAAGATACAAAAAGTTTATAAAACCCACCAAAAAGGAGAGAAACATATATATACCCATCTATCTCTGTGTGTATGTGCAGTAATTTGTAACTATTAATTTGCAAAAGAATTATATTACTTAAAAATTAAATACTATGTTTCTAAGAAGCAACCATTCCTAAGAATCTTTGAGGTCCTTTAAAAGTGATCATTTCAAGCGATTAAGCCAACTGGATACTCTTCATCCTTTGTTTCTTATTCTGGATCTGCATTAACATGGCTGCTAATTATATTAGCCTGGTGGCATCTGAATGGTAAAATCACATGAGTCTCACAGAACATAAAACACTATTTAAGATTCAAATGTATACTCTTGCTTAGATTAACTACTCCACTCTATTGGAGCTACATATATGCTGATAGAGAATTTAGCTTTGATTCAGAATTTCTGATTCATAACAGATGTGGAACCTCTCTAACACATGGCTGCAGGGATGCATGTGTGCATACACACACAGAAACCTATAGCCCTATCATGCTACTTTGTATATTTAGTTTCCCCATTTGTCTGCTTATGTATTTCTGAAATTGTTTAAATTCTTGAGGAGTTTGTATCCACCATACAAAATCCCACATAGATCTAATCCCTACATTGAGCACAACAAAGCCATACTATGTTCAATGATTAAAAGTTATAACACATTTTTAAAAATGAAGAGATAGAGAATGCTCTTACCCACTCATTCTCACAGTTTTATGCTTTTCCACAGTGAATCAGCAAATGCATTCTTTTCTGAACCATATATGAAAATAAGAATGTTTTGAAAAAGTTTATACAATTTGGCATATTTGACCTAATTGGCAGTTTAACAAAGTAAACTCTTTCATTGTTCTGATTAGTTTTATCATCAGGAGCAAAAGTCCTCTATTGAAAAACTTAAATGAATATATGGTAGAGGAAAATAAACAGTTTTACACGAGAGAAAACATTGCATTCTTAAAATTATAGTTTCATCCTTTTCTTACAACCAAGTGCTGAAGTAATTCAGAGATCAAAATACACTTTCCTGGGAAAGAAAAACATCCAGAGACAATATACAATGAAAAGCACTGCTTCCGCTAAATATTAAACAAAACAACAACCACTCATGGGCTTCATGACAACTTGTAAACAATAAGGAGCACTTAAAGAATTCTATCATTTCCTAACCATGCCCTTGCTCTATTGAACACTTCACTGATCCAGCTCTCAGAAACCCCCCTCAGTCTTAAAGTCCTTTGAGTCTTTATGAAACAATTGTTAGAAATATGGGTAGCTATTCAGATTAAATTAATACTTTCCAAGGAAAGCTATGTGCTAACAGGAGTGAGCGAGTACGTCCTATTTCAAATTAACCACTTAGGATAGTATATTTTTCACCTTTAAACTATTCTTAGTCCCTCCTATTGCCAACAGGGAATTTAAATTCAGAGACATGACGTTTTCCATTATTGGTTCCCTGCCTCTTTGCAACAACATTCCTCAAAAAGTACATGTAAGTCTCCAAGCACTAGGATCAGACAACAGTATCTATTTCAGGAACAATCACATACATAATGTAAGATCGAATATTTTTCCTCAGAATTATTTGTAACGATTATGACTTTAAGGGTACTGGTTCAGTCGACAGCAGTAGTGTTGCTGAGTTCATCAAAGTATTCTCTTCAATCTACATACTTTTAAAAGTCAATGTGGCTTCTAAACCAGACTGCTGTAAGGACACCATCTGCTTACACAGTGGTTTGTAAGAGCACTATACTTATAATAATATATCCCTTGAAAAATAACACACATTAATGAAGAAACAAAAATTAGTTTATGCAGAAAAGTTTTTCTAAAAATCCATAATTCTCTGTTTTAACACCTGTATAGTAAATTGTACATGACAATCACGTTGGTACAATAACACGAATGCAAAACATAAAGGAACACGAGCTACACATTGCTTTGCTTAAAGAAATTAAAGACAAGTTTAACCCCCACCTGCCAAACTGTCTTCAGAGGGAGAGAAATAGGTGGGTGTGGAAAGGTTCACCTCTCCCGTACCCCACAGTGTGTCTCCCTGAAATCATTTTAAATATAGACAACATACCTATCACCTTCTCTTCTATTTTTTTCTTCCATTCTACTCAAAGGCAGACCCTTCACTGCGCTTCCCTACCCACTATCTCAAAGGCACATTGCAAAATAAGAGGACCCAAGTGTCACTTACCAGTTGCATGCCACAGATAAAGATAAGCGTGCACCTGCCACTGCAATAACCCATGGTTTCCGAGACCCCTGCCACAGACAGACTGTCCCACGTCGGCCACCGTCGAGCCCCCACTTTATCCAATCAGATCGTGGGGAAGGACAGGCGAACCTGCCGAGGGCTCGGGGGCTCCGGGCTGCCGCTGCCAGCGTCCTGGGAAGGGACAGGCATTAGGACCTGCTGGCGCGGCGGCAGCGGCGGCAGCTCCAGCCGCGCCCGCCACACATACCTTCACTCGCGCGGTGCACACGCCACGCCGCGGGCAGCGCCGCCCGCGGAGACGCGCCCCGGGCCCGCGGGGGCAGCAGCAGCAGCGGCAGCCACGCAGCGCCGCCGCGCCCTCGGGCATCAGGCCGCGAAGTTGCGCCCCCGCCGCTCCCGGAGCCGGCGCCCCACGCCCCCCAGCGCGGCCGCCGCCCGACGCGCGCTCGCCCGGTGCTTTCCGCGCGCGGGCTCCGGGGGCGGCTGAGGCGCGCGCGGGGCGCTGCCGCCTCCCTGCGCCGCCCGCGGCTCCTCGGCGCCCGCTCTGCGGGGCCCGGCGGGCGGGCGGGCGCGGGGCCGGGCGGGGGCGCGGGCGCGGGCGCGGGCGGGGGCGGCGCGCGGGCCGGGCGGGGGCGTCCGGGCGCTGCGGTCCCGGGCGGCGGCGGCTGCTGTGCGCACGGATGCGGGGTCCGCGCCGCGTCCCTGCCTCGGCGCTGCCCCTCCCCTCGCCCAGATGTGTTAATCCTCCCACTGCAAAGCCGCCAGCCTGCTCCCCGCCGCCCCTCCCGGGGCTCAACTTCTTCCAGCCCGACCGGGGGCCGCGGGCGGCGGTGTCGGAGCGGGAAGGAGCCGCGCAGGAGCGGGGCTGCCCTGAGCGCCGCGGGGCGCACAGTCCGGCGGCTTGTTCCGGGCTGGCTGGGCTGGAGGCGGTCCCGCTCCAGCAGCCGGGACTGGAACCCGGGGTGCGAGCGGGCCGCGGGTGTGTCTTTGGGGGAGAAGGGACGAAGAGAAGGGCCAGGGGAAAGGGACATGGTGGTGAAAAATAGGGGTGCAGCCGAAGCACCCCGACCGGCCGGAAAGCCCGCGCGCGGAGGGGCCACCGCGGGCGCCTCTGCGCCTCCAGCACCGGCCCCCGTAGACCCGCCGCGGCCCAGCGGGGAGAGTTGAGCTGACCCTGCTCGGGGAAAGGGACCGCGTTGCTGCTGGAATTGGAGGAGAATTTGGTGACGGAGGGAGTAGGGATCAAGGAGTTGCCGCTGCTGCTTCAAACCGTGTTTTCACTCACGAAATGTAAAGATCAAGAGAGAATGTTAGCGCTCAGTTACTTCTGCCCCGCCGACCGTCCGGGCCGGGTGGGGATCCCGGAGGTGAACCTCCCACCCCCATTTCCAGAGCCCAGCGGGAGCCGAGCCGCGTCTCCTGTCACTTGCCGAGCCCGCTGCTGCCACCTGCGGGCCGAGAGATGAAGCGCGAGGCCACCTGGCCGGGTGGCGGCCCTGGGGATGGGGGAGGCAGGTCCAGGGGTCTAGTTCCCTCCACAGCCCAGGGCCGCTGTTGAAACATTCCTGACTAACTGTTCCAGGCATTGAAGGTGTGATGTCCAGATCCGCTGAGGAACTCAGCTCTTGCAATGAAGTATCGAGATTGCTAAGAGAACGGTTTGGGAAACTAAAGAGCAAGCTGCTTCCCACACTCCTTTTAAGAGGTTAAGATTGATGAAACCACATGAAGCAAAGAGCTTTCCGCAGCCAATGGGATTTGGCCCTATTGAGAAAATGGTATTTGTGTAGGATAAGGTTCTGGGAAGCGCAAAAAAGGATGCCAAATGATTGTTTCCTTTGAATAAGTATTATGTAGCAGAATGACTAAATATAAACAAATAAACAGGGCAGAGTCTAGTCCCCAGAATCCTGGTACTAAATTCTCAGAAATGACGTGTCAGTTGCAGAAAACCAAAAAGGGATTTGTTTCATTCTTTAATTTGTGGGATGTATTATTAAATTACTTTAATGAGAATGTCTGCTTTTAATCGTCCTGTTTGTAAGTGGACTTTTTTTTCTGAAAGTGCCATTAATGTTTACTGAAAGTACAAGAGCCGAGTATGTGTACACTTTACCCCTGTGGGACAGGGCAGGTAATAACTGCTTCACAACCCTTGATGAAACTGAAGCCAACGGTATCAAGTGAGGTAAGTTTCTTTTGATTGTTGTTATTCTGTCTTAACACATTTGCTAGCTGTCTAGTAACTGACAGGGAAGCAGGTATTTTGTATTGCCAAACAAAAAGAAAGTTGTAAGGTTATGCTGAATATTGAAGATGCTGCTACCACATTGTGAATAGCATTCTATCATCTTTTGAAATTCATAATAGCAACAATGCAGTTATGCAGATCTAACCGTTTATGGTTACCTTGCAGCCAAGAACAGCTTGCTTGGTCTTTAGGCTTTACAAGTACAAGTAAAAGTAAAGTGTAAAGCATAAAGCTATAAGTAGCTGACTCTCAGTGCCCTGCCCATGGTCCCTGGGATACACACCTTTCGGTACATGCCTGCCTTCTTTCTTCAAGCAATGGGGGCTCTCTGTGGGCTTTCTGTTAGCCCCAGGAGGTGCTTGACTTGAGAGAAGTCAGAGCCAGAGCAACCCAAACCCATTAAGCGGTGGGATTTGATGAATAATTAACCCCTGCTCCTCAATCCAGACAGTGAGAAGTCTGAGACATGCTCTAGTCTACACGAATTTGTTCCCTACCAGGATTGAACCCAGTCTATACACTGTGAATTAGCTTCTTTCCCTTCCTGCCTCATTTTACATCTCTACCAGTGTTTTCAGGCATTACCTTGGAAATAAACCACTTTGCTCGAATACTGTGTCAGGCTGCATTTTGTGAAACCGAACATACGGAAAACTGCAAGGACTTTTATTCATGATCAGGCACTGGCATAGGATTCTCTTCAGAATGAAGGAAAGAATGAAGGAAAATCATGTTTATTTGGGCCTCCCCGTTGGCGCAGCAGTTGAGCGCTGGGCTGCGAAGCTGCCCTCAGCCTCTGCAGCGCAGGCTCGATCGCCTGGCGAGGGTCCCACATGGCACGCAGACCTCTACTGCCGCCCGCTGCTCCCCTCAGCAGTGTACTTCGGTCCTTCTGCCTGTTCTGCTCCCTGCTCTGGCTCTGGTAAATTTTCTCACACCCCTGCGCTTCTGACTGTACCCAGTGCTTGTATAAATAAATAAATAAATAAATAGATAGATAGATAAATGGATAAATAAATAAATAAAACTTTTAAAAAAGTCAAAGAAAAGTCTAGAAAGGGGTATAAGATAAAAAAATCATGTTTAGTGTTGAGCAATTACTGTATACACATACACACTCCACAAACAATGTCTCATTATTCACAGGAAACTGATAAGTTGGCTCAATGCTCATTTAAAGAGAGATAAAGAAACTCTTGTTTACGGAGTCAAGTGTCTTGATCACAGGCACACATGTTCTCAGTGGCAGAATTAGAGTGTGGAGGCACTTCTGTGGGACATCAGTATCCACTTTCTAAACCCCTGCACTGTACTCTGTAATTGACATTTTATTATAACTCCCTGTCATCTTTAGGAATTCCATACAGACGTGCTGACATAAAAATATTTTGAAGAATGACCACACCTATTTTGTCATATCTAAACTACATTCGTAGCCTTGAGATACAGTAGATGCAATGCCTAGTTTATTTATAAAAAGTTGCCTGGCTAGAGGTACAGTTCTCTTCCTTAAGGAGACCATGCCCTTCCTGTTCCATTTCTTATTATCCCTGGAGAACTGAATGCTTCAGTAGAAAAGTCTAGAGAGAGAATTGCAACTGTCCAGTAGAACTGAATGAAGGAGAAGATTCTGAAATTAGAACGTGGATTGCATTTTCTTTTTGAGATAAAGTCAAATACTGTTCTGCTATATGAGGTGCTAAGGACATTTGTTGACAACTCTGGTGACATAATTATTGTTAATTATTTTGTTTTGGTGGGAAGAATGTGTTACAGATTCCACATCTCCATCTGGCTGACCTTGACATCCTGTTTTAAGGTTATTTCACACCTATTACCTCATTTATCTTTCAGAGCAACTCATGGACTACTGTAGGTACACAGCCACAAAGCCAGTTGCCATCTGCTCACCACTCCCGTCACTTCTACAAGAGCAAGTGTTCAAGCCTGGTTTTAAAACACCACTGAACAATTTCACACTGAATTTTACTCAGTCTCCATTATAATTTAAAAACACAGAGGCAATAATTATCTTTACAATCACAAAGCCAACAAATTTAATTCATTTAGTACACACACGTGAATTTTTTCCTTGTTTGGAAGATAATTGCTATTTAAAATTTATGGTATTTTTTATAATTTATATATTTATATTTATAAAAAATTCACAATCCTTCCACTTGGGGATAATCTCCCTGGCATTTTTGCACATTTTTTTGTTTTTACAAAAATGGGGTTAAAACACGCATTTTTTAAAAAGATTTATTTATTTATTTGTTTATTTATTTATACAAGCACTGGGTACAGTCAGAAGCGGGGGAGGGTGAGAGAATTCACCAGAGCCAGAGCGGGGAGCAGAGCAGGCAGAAGGACCGAACTACACTGCTGAGGGGAGCAGCGGGCGGCAGGAGAGGTCTGCGCTCCATGTGGGACCCTCCTCCGGTGGCCCGGGAAGCAGCCAGGGATCAAACCAGCATTGCAGAGACTGCGGGCAGCTTCGCAACCCAGTGCTCAACCACTTTGCCACTGGGGAGGCCCTAAAACACACATTTTATATGCTATTTTTCAATTAATGATGGATCAAGAATATATGTCCAACTCACTTACTTTAAAGCTTATTGACTTTGCAGCCAGTCTGACTTCATAAATCAATGTCTGCCAATTATAAACCTTAAGCAAATCACTTAGCTCTCTGTGCCTTAGTTTCCTTATCTATAAAAGGTGGGGAGGAGGAGTAGGGCCTCCCTCCTGGCCTAGGGATTAAGTCTCAGCACTATCACCCAATGGCCTGAGTTCTGACTCCCAGCAAGGAGCTAACCCACATATGGTGCAGCAGACCTCTCCTGTCTCGCTTGCTGCTCCCCTCAGCAGTGTATTTCAGTAAATCTGTCGGTTCTGCTCCCCACTCTGTCTCTGGTGAATACTCTCTCTCTCACACACACACACACACAGCTCTAGCCTATACCTCTGTTCTTCTATGCAAAATTAAATAAATCTTATAAAAAGGGGGGGTGGAGTAAAAATGCATGCATATACATGGTTGTTGGGAGGATTAAGTTAATGTTAAAATATATAAAACCTTTAGAACAGTGACTAGCATATAATTAACCTTTTAATATTGTTAATTTTGTTGATATTGTTAATTTTCATCATTCTGCATACAATAAAGCTTTAATGAATATATAACATTCCATTGTAAGTAAGTGCCCCAATTATTGAATTTATACATGTTTCTTAGACATCCAGGTTTTGTGGTGGGCAGAAAACTGATCTCTCAAATACATCCAATTGTAGAAACCTATAAACATGTTGCCTCACATGGAAAAAGAGATTTTGAATATGTAATTAAGAACCTGTGATGGAGCGGGTTTGCTAGATCATCCAGGTAGGCCCAAAATAATCACTTAAGCCCTTAAAACCTGAGATTCTTTCAAAGTTTGAGGGGGGGGGGGCGCAGAAGGAGGAGGGAGAATGAATAATGGAAGGAGGATATGGGCAACACAAGGTGAGAGCATGTTCATTCCCTCATTGCTGGATTTTTTTTTAAAAGATTTATTTATTTATACATACAAGAACTGGGGTACAGGCCAGAGGTGCAGGGAGTGAGAGGATACATCAGAGACAGAGTGGGGAACAGAACAGGTGGATCTACTGAAATACACTGCTGAGGAGAGCAGCAGTAGAATCAGGAGAGGTTTTCTGTGTAGCTCCCTGGCTGGCCAGGGATCGAACTTGTGCTGCAGAGGCTAGGATAACGTCATAGTGCTATGCTTAACCTCTTGTGCCACCAGGGAGGCCCCATTGCTGGATTTGAACCCAAGAATGTTCTCTGGATGCTAGAAAGGGTCAGGAAATGAAGCCTCTCCTATGGCTCTGGAAGGAATGCACTGGTGGCAACAGCTGCACTTCAGCAGACTGAGACTCAAGTCAGACTTCTGATACACACAATCATAACTATGTTATTTTGAGTCATTAGACTTGAGGTCACTTGTAGCAGTAGTAGAAAACTAATCTAGTTTGTTCCCAATATTACAATATTATAAACTTTGTAATATTTAAATTTATCAGCATGCATTTGCCTACTATTATTATATCCTAATGATAAATTTCTAGATGGGAGCTTAATTTCTTTCTATTTTTCTTAACATGAAGAACTGAGAAATAAATGTAAAGATAAACCTTACACTGTTTCTACCTGCAACTGTTGTGTAACAACCCACTCCAGACATAAGTCAACAATGATTTTGGATCCTGTGGGTGGAAATTTGGAGTGAGCACAATGGGAAAATTTTGTCTGGCCCTTCACCTGGGAAGTCTCCCAGGCTGGGGGTGGCTTTATAACTGGGGTCAGGCGGTCAGCTGAAGATTTCATTCACTCACATCTCAGACATAAGCCTTGAAGACCAGGATGTAGGGCAGATCACCCACATGTGGCCTCTCCATGCCTCTTGGCTTCCTCACAGCACAGCTGTTTCAGCATAGTCGGATCTCTTAAGTGTCTCTAAGAACAAGGTTCTCACAAACGAGGCAGAATCTGCACTCCTCTTTATCATCCTGCCTCTAAAGTCACCCAGCTCATCTTCCACCACATTTTATTAATTACAAGGCAGTCACAGGTTACACTACTTAACAAGAGGAAGACCTAGATTCCCAGACAATGGAATAATGTCAAAAAAGTTGATGGCCATATTTTTAAACTTTTGTTTTAATCAATGCATCATAATTAAGGGAACTTACATTTCCTGAAAATTAAAATAAGAAAAAATTAAAAATTCACTCATTAGTGCTATTGTCACAATAAAAAAAGTTACTGATATCTCAAAGAAACCAGCTGATTGAATATTTTAAAAAGTGTTGTTCTGAATTAAATGGCATGAAATTTGACTAATAATTTGACTTTGGGTTTCATATACTGTGGACAAGATAAGTAAAATATATTCTATCCATTTAAATTCTCAAGAACAAGTTAAAAATCGGGATTTTTCATTTCCTACAAATATGCAATAAAGAATAGAGTATTGAAACCATTCATACAGGGGCCTACATGGTGGCACAAGGGGTTACAACACAACCTATGAAGCTGTCCACAGCTTCTGCAGCACAAGTTCGATTCCCGGCCAGGGAGCTACCTACATGGTACAGCAGACCTCTCCTGTCTCACCCACTGCTCCCCCTCAGCAGTGTACTTTGGTCATTCTACCCGTTCTGCTCCCCACTCAGTCTCTGGTGAATCCTCTTGCCCCCACACCTCTGCCTGTATACCAGCTCTTGTATGCATAAATAAATAAATTTTTTAAAAAACTAAAAAAAAAAAAAAACCATTCAATAGAATGAGACTGAACAAAATGACTAGGTTTAGTGAGACAATAGTAATATGTACTCTGTATTTTTCTATGTAATTAAGATTTATTACATAGTTTAAAAGTATCTGTCAGATAATGTAGTTACTGTAAAATTTCTTTATTTGCTGTACTTTACCAAGTTTATCCTGCTACAACCCTAATAAATACCAATTTAATAGAACATTAGAAAATGACAAAGAGAAATGTTAGGAATAGGTGTAGTGTACTTACTTATAATAGGATTAATTCAAAATCCACACACAGTGGTCTGTTTTGAGCTTCTGGAGGGAAGAAAAATAAATCCCTAAACACAGTTGAATCTTTTTTTATAGTTACGATGCTCAATAACATAAATATGGCATGCTAATCAAATATTTGTTTTCCCTTTTTGAGAAGAAAGGGTTGACTTCTTCACTGGAGTATTAAATTTAACTTTGTGAATCTAAGTGTGGAGGAACAGGCAGGCACTTCTGGTTTACCTTCTTTTGCTGTGAGGTGGAATTTGGAACCACAAATTAATATGTAGGTCTGTTCGCTTTATTTTTGTCCTCAATTATGCCTTTTTGGCAAAATCACATAAGCCCTAATTTTCATGGCAAAGTTCTTGCTAGCCATAATATTTAACCCAATATGCAATATCTTTGGGCATCACAACAGTGGCATTATTTCTCAGCCAGTGCGATCAGCCCTACTCAGGATTCCTATGTGTGTGTATGAGGAGGGGGGTAGAATGGGGATTTCCTGGATCCTGTCCCACATGACTTAGGAGGCCAGGCAACACTAGAGAAATGTAGCCAGACCTTCACTCTATCCAACCACATCATTTTACCAATTTTACTGCTGCTACTGCCCCATGTTGGTGAAAAATGCGGCAAATCCAATTCTTTCAGATTTTGCCCTCAGTCTACGCTTATCATGCAACAATTTGAACCTCATCCAGGGCAGGTGGGAAACAGAACACAAAACACCTGTCTCTTGGTCTGTTACTCCTACTTCTGCCACTTGGCTGCTTCCCACTATCCTTCCCAGCCTGAAAGTGGTGAGTTTTCTCCTTTCCTGGTGAAGATGCTCCTCTGAATGATTTCTTTTTTATTCCAAGAGGGTATGCTAATAAAGGGTGTGGTGCAGGGAGAGAACAGCATAGCAGAAAAGAACCAAAAATGTTATACTTGTTAACAGCTGTAAGTTGAGTGAAACAAAGATTCTGCCTTTAGGGGCTAACGTTTGGAAGGTGGGCACAGATTCGAAAATTATCATAACAAAAAGAAAATTTACTAGTGCCATAAATCAGTAGAGGTGAGGGATGAGGACTGTGGCAGATCTGGTAAGGTAAGTTACTGCCGCCCAGGTGAATCAGGAATAGAGTATTTAAGCTGGCTCAAGTCTTAGAGGCAGAAAAAAAATCACAGATCCAGATTTAGCAAGTAGGTCAAGTTACCTGCAACATAAGTGAGCCTGGAGGAGGAAGGAGGGAATTACTGATAGAATGGCAGGTCTGAATGTCAGTCTAAAAAGTTTGGACCTTATTGAATAGGCAGCAAGGAGCCCATTATCATTCTTCAGCAGAGAAATGATAAGAACTATGCCCCAGGAGGATTCAGCTGGCAGTTGTACATAAAATGGGTTGGAAAGAAAGGAGTATAGATGTAGGAAAACCACCAAAAACTAGAGCCAGAAATCATTGTTCCTTGTTGTCTAGTAAGGCCATGATATCTAAAAATGTATTTTTTTCCCTAGAAAATCAGATCAATCCATTTTAGCTCTGCTTTTTAAAAACCTTTTGCCAGTATAAATGTATGTGTTGGCTGTAATATTTCTGCAGATCATTGGGCGAATATTTTAATATTCGAAGTCTGAGTATAAAAGAAACACTTTTTCTGTTTGTTCGTACAGTCACATATATATAACCATACTCAGATCCAAATATACCAGAAAATTCATTTCTAAATAAAACACGGTACACATTTCATCTCTCAAATACTTCATTAAGATTTAAGTTTAGGGCCTCCCTGGTGGTGCAAGGGGTTAAGACACAGCACTGTGAAGCTGCCTGAGTTTGATCTCCGGCCAGGAAGGTGACCTACATGGCACAGCAGACCTCTCCTGTCTCGCCCACTGCTCCCCTTGGCAGTGTATTTCAGTACATCTGCCTGTTCTGTTCTCCACTGTGTCTCTGGTGAGTCCTCTCATGCCTCGCATCTCTGGACTACACAACAATTCTTGTACGCATAAATAAATAAATCTTTATAAAAAAAAGAATTAAGTTTAAATGTATTATGGCATGTGAATATAAACTTCTAAGCTATTTAGTTTTAAATATATTTCCACTAAAATGTAACTGCTTGAGTAAAAAGTAGGAAATATTTATTTGAATGGCAATATGTAATTTGATATCTGTTGAACTACCAAATTCCATTTCAAAATAACACTACTAAACATAGAGCTTCCATATGATCCAGCAATTCCACTTCTAGCTATTTACCCAAAGGACACAGAAACATCAATTCCAAAGAACACCTGCACCCCTATGTTTATAGCAGCACTGTTTACAATAGCTAAGCTTTGGAAACAACCCAAATGCCCAAAAATAGATGACTGGATCAAGAAGATGTGGTACATATACACCATGGAATATTACTCAGTATTCAAAAAAGATAAACACATGCAATTTGCAGCAACATGGATGGTGCTGGAAGGGATCATGCTCAGCGAAATAAGCCAGAAAGAAAAAGAAAAATACCGGATGGTCTCACTCATAGCAGGAATCTAGAAAACTTAAATAAGGGACCAGGAAAATGAATAACTATAAGAAAGTGAAAATCAAAATCAACAAAAAACTATGAACCAGAGACAGTTTTGGGGGAATGGGGGGCGGGCGGGGAGGGATTGGGGTCGGAATGGGGGGGTTGCAAATGTATGGGGAATATAAAAATAAAATTTATTATTAAAAAAAAAAAACTCAAACAGAAAAAAAAAAAGCATAAAAAAAAAAAAACACAAGCTAGAGAATGTGCTTATGATGGGAGGTGAAGCAAAGTTGGGGAAATATTTGTATGATCAACTATGTAAGAAAATAAAAGTTATTTGGAGTTTATAGTTCTTAGAGTTATTTGTATTCATTCTAAGCAAAGTTATAGTAATACCAAATTATGAGAGACATTTCATGATTCCTATGAAGATAAATGCCAAATTTTTTTTCACGTTTTAAGATTTGATTGCCCAAGTGACATTTATACTTCACATGCTTTTGTGAAATTCCTTATGCTAATTAGTTTTGCACATTTTGCAGTGACAAAATTGTCATATTGTCTTATGCTTGAAATTTTTTTAAGTAAATAGTGATTTCCGCAAGAGGTCCTAAAGTGGATTTTTTTAAGAAAAACTTTAGCCAAATAAAACCATATCTGTGGATGTGCTTTTTTCATTGCTAGTGGGAGAAGTATAAGTTGTAAAATGCCTTGGATGTTCAAGTACAAGGAAAAAAAATCATTCTAAAGTGTTACAGATAAAAGCTTAATGAAGCAGAGTGGTATTCATGGTCAGTAAAATTGGGTAATGGCAATGATTAACAAATATATAATTCTCAAGAAGTTACAAATTATTCTCAAGGTTACCAGCACAAAAATTACTCATTATTTCACAAATTATATTTATGTTTTACCACAAAATTCATATACTAAAGAACATATTTTAACCTAACTTTTATTAAGGTAAAAATATTTTGTGATTATGATCATCAAAGTCTCATTTCCCTGCTCATTGTGAAGGTGGAACACACCCTTTTATTTTATCACCCTGCCTCACCGCATCTTTCACTCTAAAATAGAATACCAACAATCATCAATAACAGGAAGCACCTTCACAGAAACTACAGTGTTTTTGAGTTTTCTGCATGTTCTGAGTCCAAATAATACAATGCCACATTAGGTAAAATAGAACATGGAAAATAAATACTGTCCTCTATAAAAGAGATGTGAAAATTTAGATTTTGAAGACAAAATGACATAGTAATATTTATTTTAGAAAAAAATTATTGCATAGTTTCTCTAAATGATTAACCCTTTGTAATATAGTCTTATCATGTGATTTATTTTTTTGAAAGATTTATTCATTTATGCATACAAGAACTGGGGTACAGGCCAGAGGTGCGGAGGTGGGGGTATGAGAGGATTCACCAGAGACAGTGAGGAACAGGCAGATCTACCGAAATATTCAGCTAAGCAGAGCAGCAAGCAAGTCAGGAGAGGTCTGCTGCACCATGTGGGTAGCTCCCTGGCCAGGGATGGAATTTGTGCTGCAGTGGCTGTGGATAGCTTCATAGGTTGCATCTTAACTCCTTGAGCCACCAGGGAGGCCCTTAGGTTTTTTTTTTTTTTTTTTTTTAAAGATTTACTTATTCATGCATACAAGAGCTGGGATGCAGGCCAGAAATGTGGAGGGTGGGGGTGGGCAGAGAGGATTCACCGCAAACAGACTGGGGACCAGAACAGGCTGATTGACAGAAATACACTGCTGAGAGGAGCAGTGTGGGAGACAGTACAGGTCTGCTGCACCATGTAGGTCATCTCCCTGGCCTGGGATTGAATTCATGCTGCAGGGGCTGGGGATTGCTTCATAGTGCTGTGCTTAACCCCTTGCACCACCAGGGAGGCCCTATTATGTGATTTATACTCAGTCTTCTCATTCCTCCTTCCCTCCCTCCCTCCCTTTATTCTTTCCTTCTTAACCAGAAAATACCTTCCAGAATATTGTCAGTTTTTTGTTGCACATTTTATTTATTTTAAATCTTTTCTCAATACTAATTATGATCCCAGAGAGTGTTTTAGAAACAGAATCACTGGGTCCAAGAACATTATTTTAAAAAGTACTTTTTTTAAAACAAAGCAATTTTTATCCCTCTCCTATCCTCATAATTTCATAATCTCCTTGTACCTTTCCCTCTCCACTCCCTCAAATCTCAGAGACCTCATGGAGTTTACTGATGCCAGCTGTTTTTTTTTTTTTTAAAGCATTTTATTGTATTAAATCATATGCTATCTATATGTGTAGAATCCCA
Source organism: Talpa occidentalis (assembly GCF_014898055.3). Lineage (NCBI taxonomy): Eukaryota > Metazoa > Chordata > Mammalia > Eulipotyphla > Talpidae > Talpa > Talpa occidentalis. Next base: position 121,260,421 of record NW_023602073.1, on the reverse strand, counting down.
GCAATTGTTTTTTTCTCTCGGACTTCATTTACTATACATAATTCTCTGAAACTCCCTCCTGTTCCTTAAAAATGTTTCATTTCATTTTTTTCTTAAGTCTGAATAATACTTCATGGTCTATGCCTTTTGTTCTCATAACTTGTGAAAAATTCTTCGAAGAATTAAAGCTTAGAAAAGGTAGCATTATGTATATTAATCAAGTATATATACCTATGATATATTAAGAATTATGGTGTTAGTCATAGACAGTATAGACTTCCTCACCTCCTTCAAGTTTCTGTCCATTGGCAAGAACTCCATAATGATCCCACTAATACCTATCTCTGCCCTCTCATTCACTTTTCTGCATCAAAGAACTTACTGTGAGTGCAAGTTCAAAAGGAGAAACTATGCAAATCAAGCCATCCCTCACTCTTTGGAGCCTGCATGCTCATCCCCCCCCCACCCCCGAGTTTTGCAAAGACAGTTTCCTATATGAGTTATTTTGCCTAACCTGAGCTTGTTAGGTAAATCTACCTAATTGGTTACTAGGAATCTTACTTTCCTGCAAATATATTCTCTGGTATCAACTTTCTCAGTAATGAAGTGTTATGCTGAGTTTACTTACTGTATGTTTTCTCAATTGACAGTATTTACTGTCTGGAGACAGAAAGAGACAAGTCAAGTGACTGATTCAGTTGCATGTTCTTTTAGGATTACTCTCTGGTCTATGAAGTTTTAGGTGAGGGCTTGTGTTTTATTCTCCAAACTAATACTGAAGCGTTGGCGAAGATATGCATATGAAGATAACTTCAAAGCTAAACAAACTAAATAGAGAGCAAAGAACATGTACCCAAAAACTTTATTTTGAACATTTGCTATATGCCAGGATTCTGGAAACTGGGAATACAGCAGTGAAAAAGACAAAGTCCTTGAGCTTATGGCATATAAAAATAGTGTGGGAAGGGCCTCCCCAGTGGCGCAGCGGTTGAGCGCTCGGTTGCGAAGCTGCCCGCGGCCTCTGCGGCGCCAGTTCGATCCCCGGCTGCTCCCCGGCCACCAGAGGAGGGTCCCCCATGGCGCGCAGACCTCTCCTGCCGCCCGCTGCTCCCCTCAGCAGTGTACTTCGGTCCTTCTGCCTGCTCTGCTCCCCACTCTGGCTCTGGTGAATTCTCTCACCCTCCCGCGCTTCTGACTGTACCCAGTGCATGTATAAACAAAACAAACAAACAAATAAATAAATAAATAAAAACATGCCTCTATAAAAAAAAAAAAAAATAGTGTGGGAAAATAAATAATAAGCTAAACTTGTAAATGCACAAACATACATACACAAGGTAGTTGCTGGTAGTGATCAGAAAATACATAATAAAAATAATTAACAAAGGATGTGGTTACCTTCTTTAGATAGGATAGTTAAGGAAGACACTTAAGGAAGCTAAAGTTGACAGGAAAGCTAAAAATATGGAGTTAGTTGTCATGAAAATATCTAGGGAAACAACAATGAATAAGAAACTTCAGAGGTTCTAAGAAGAGGCAGACTTATCAATCCAAAGGACAGAAATATAACCAGAGTGAGTGGAATGTAATAGAAAGGAACCGTGAAACAAAAGACATTAAGCATAGAAAGGCAGGCAGGTCCAAAATTATGAAAGAAAACCATGCAGGAATTAATTTTAGCAATGCATCTTATTTAAATGACATAAGAATGTATTGAAGTGTTTACAGTTGGGAATGAATGTGATCTAAATTTAAGCTTTCACCTTCGCTACTTGGGTTGAAAGAATTGAAGAATTACCAAATAACACGCAATTGCAGTGTTTAAGCCTCCAATAACTGCTTGTTTAGGGGTGTCCTCGCCAGGGAATAGGAGTGGTCAGAGGAGATAAAACCAGAGAGCTAGAGTCAATAGTGTTTATTTACCATTGGGAGATGGGTGTGACTAGGGTTGCAGTTGTAGGAATTAAGTCAAATATCAATGTTTTTATCCTGAGTACCTGGGTAAACAGGGGTATGGTATCCAGAAATAGGGAAAACTTTTGGAGCATCAAGTTGTGTTTTATCTTATATAAATGATTATTTCCATATACTTGCAGTATTTTTTAGACTACCAAATTGAGGTATCAAGTAAGGAATTAAATATCTAAATATGCATCTCAGGGGAAAAGTTGGGACTAGGGATGTTTTATCTGTTGTTCTTTGCTACCATAATTCAGACACTTGCTAAGAAGTAATGTGATAAATATACAATATTGTGGATGGACATATATTGTTCAATCAGCATTATGCTAAGTTATTATATAGTATATATTATACATTCCCCATCTAATTTAATCCATAAAATAGTAACATATGGTACATGGAGTAACTGATGTTTAAAGAGAATAATAATTTGCACAAAGTCATCCATCTAATAAGAGGTAAACTAAGCCTTGAATTTGTCTCTTTCTTACTCCAAATTCCACACTCATTGTACTGAAATCAAGGGTGCAGGATGTATCTGGAATCTCCATGTTCTTAGAACAAGGAAATTGGGATTTGTGTTACCTTAATTAGCTATATGACATGCCCCATAAAATTAATAAGAATCTTAGAAGGTCCTATGTGTTTGATTTCAAAACCACTAACAAAGGAGTATTCTATAATTTGAAAGGCCCAGTTTGGAGGTAGAGAGAAGGACTTCTCAAAAATAGAGGATAAATAATAATCAAGAGTTCCTAACCTAGTGCTCCCAGTTTTTATCAGATTATCTATGGAGGTTAATCATAAATCTCAGTGTATCCAAAGCCAATAAAACATACACATGTTGTCTCAGATAAATTATGAATAGTGCCCCATTTAATTATCAAAATATCCCAGCTTTGACAACTTATATGGCCATTTACTACTTAGAGCTCTTTGATCCATAAGATTATAAGTGATTAACAACAAATCCCTACAAATCGCACACTATCTCTATTAAAGGAGAAACCAAGATGACTGAGGATATCTGTCACACAGGAACCACACCACTTACCTTTACATCCATTTATTGAAAGCCAAACCATCCTTAAAAGCTCAATTTGTAATTAATCCATTTATTTTATCATTTAGCTTTCTCTCATTAGTGTATCTATGCCATTCATATGATATTTCAGTTAAAGCATTAAAATATTTTCCTCATTTAAATGTAAACTATATACTTCAAATATCTTAATAAGTCTTCTCATCTAGGTGTTCAGTAATTGTCAAATAAATGTTCACAAAACTAAAGTACTATGCAAATAAAATGGGAGACATATTTGGTAACTACTGTATTTAAAGAACAAAGACAAGTCATTACAAATGACTATCTTTGCATATCGACACAGAAATTTTATAATGATTTCAAGATGCTGTCAGTGGTACAAAGGAAATCATCTTATACCCCCTCACATTCTTTTAGGTTGGCAAATAATCAAACAAGCATCAGAGCCAAAAAGAGTTTGAAAATAGCAGGTATACCTCCTGTATACATGAGGGAGTCCCAGTGAGACTGAGAAACTCAGTCACCATCTTAAGTAAACTTAGGCAAGGCAAAGGACATTTGTAGGAGGGAGAGTGGGGTTGAACTGGGAAAGGGAGAAAGAATAAGATCAGTTTGGGGAAGGCACAGTAAACAAAGATATGACTATTATGCAGCTTTGATTTCTCCACTGAAACAGTTAAAGAGATCAGGTCTTCCGTGTTCACAAGGAGATGCCTTTGGAGAAACAGATTTTTCCTTTGCTCATGAAAACTTCTTTTACCAAAAGCAACCTCCAGCCAGCTTTTAGAAGCCCTCCTATGAAAGACTACTACCAATAAAGACCTATTTTGGGGTAATACATTTTTCTCTCCTACTATGTAACAACTAGGTTCACATTAGTAAAATTTGTAGAGGATTATGGAGACATTCTGGCTAATTCCAGAAACCAAATTGTAATTTAGAAAAATAATTTCATAAAAAGTACAATCAGATACAAAACTCAATTGGAGCCCATAATACTGGATCTTAACTAATGTTGGTTTGCATGAAAAACATGCAGAAATAGAAGAACAAATCTTAACTGAAATATGGCCTACTATGCTGAAGTAATATGTGCATGTTATCAGTCAGCTTTCACTAAGTTATTACATGTCAACAAGTGACCTTACAATAAAATGTGGCTTACAATAAAATGTTATATCATGTTTGGTTATTTCTCAGCTGCAGGCCTTCCACCTGGCACTCAGGCTGAAGAATCAGACCTAGGTAAACTGTGTTACTCATGTTAAATACTCTCAAGTGCTAGCAGGAAAAAATGATCAATAGAGGAACAACACACAGACTCTTAGAGCTTTTACTGGGATGTGGCAACATCTTTTCCAAAGTGAGTCACATGGTCAAATTAATGTCAGTAGAGCATGGACATACAACCTCTTATAAGGAAGGCAACATATAATTGGGAAAAATAATGAAATTTCCCACAGTGCCTATGATACCGCTCACAGCAACCACAGCATATGAATTTTGATGATGCATTAAAACAGAAATCAGGCAACTCTGATCTAGAAATCACAGAAAAAATAGCTCTATTGGAATAACATCTGCTTATTTCTTCTACCTGCAGTGAACAGACACAGGCAGCTGCTGACACACACACATATACACATTAGTGTTAATAGCCAACAATCTCTGAACACTAAATTTTGCTGCCCTCCCAATGTTTATAATTGGGTGTGTTAGGTTAACAATAATTTCTGAGACTAATGAAAAAATGCCATGAAGGACAGCTGTTATCTGTGATAAATGGTTCTATATTCTGTCTCTAATTGATGGTACTACAATGAAAGATGAGAAATGTTCCTCTTTGTAAGGGAGTATATATTTATCACCAAACAGAAAAAGAAGCTATTTTCCAAATGAAAAAAGATTTACTATTTGTTATTGTTCGTTCTATATCTGGGAATATTACAGGTATTAAAAAAAAACCCACAAAATAGTAGTCAACAACAATGCCCTTACAGTTTTTAACTGTCGGAACTGTCAATCCATCTTTCAAGTAGTCACAAAAGAGTCAAGTGTCCTGATGGATGACTTTAACATATGTTGCATTAGATGAAAATATAGTGCTGAGAACTTATAACTAGAAACAGGCTTGAACTGAATCTTATGGAAGAATAGCAAGTGATAAAGTGCTCAACATTTCATAATTTATAGTAACAGGAAGTGAAAAGTTAATGACTGAAGTAAGTATTGGAATTAAATAATCAGAATGAACTCATTAGGAAAGAAACTTTAACAAAATCTGAAGTTAGTGTATTTTAGTCATTAGTCATCTCTGGTCCCATAAAAGAGAAAATCAAGATGACATAATCCTGGTTTAATAAGAGCTTGCCAAATATAGCTCTTCAAAATTAATTAGCCTACTAATCATTAAAAGAGAAATGGATAGGTAGACTCTTTAACATTGAATATACCCTGAAGAAGCACTAGACCTATTTTATTCTATTACTTTTGTCTCACATGATACTAATATTAAAATGCTAAATTATACTCTTATTAATAATTTTCATTTTTTCTTTATATATCTAATCATGAAAATTTGATTTTTCATGTCTCCACTTAGTTAAAATGGCAATTTTGTTTTTTAAAAGCTTCTGAAAAATAATCAGATGTCAAATATTGAATGGAAATATTTGTTGTAATGTAGTACTATCTTAATGAAGCCATTATAATATTTATCTTTGTTCTCACTGATGTTTGAGTGGACATATATGGAACAAAGGGTCCTATTTCACAGTGGAACTCTAGAAGACAGCTGAGAAAACAGAGTTTGGAAAGAATGTTAGAAAATTTGGACAGCAACTTGAAAAAGTGATCAAGTGGGGGAAGAAATTCATTTACCAACCCCAGAGACTTTCATTATTTTGGTGATAAGACAGTATACTTTATGTTACTTACCAAAGATCTTGAGACAATACTGACATGGGGAAGAGCATCAGGGACTTCTTCCACATATGCTAGAATTTCATTTTATATGTTCCTCTCATAGTTTTAATATATATTTGAGCTAATGTAACCCCAATATAAACAACTCCTACATGAGCTGGTACACACCATGCACATATGCAGTAACACATTAATTCACTAAGGAAATAGCCATTATAATGCCACTTTGCCAGAAATGCACAGGTGCTAGGTTGCAATGTCCATGTGACACCTAAAAGGAGGTGTAAACTGGGCACTATGGATTTGCTAGTCTGGAGCAGAAAAGAAAGAACTGGGCTGCAGATATAAATTAAGTAATCATCAGCATATGGACGGTGTCATAAAAAGGGAAATGATTAACATCATTTGGGAAGGTACTAGAAAAGATAAAGGGAAAAATAAAGGATAACAATATTAGGGATTAAATATTACAGAGTAACAGCTAGTGAAATAGAAGAAAATTAAGCGAGTGATATTAAAGAAACAGAACAAGAGAATTTCAATAAGGGAGAAGCCAATGCTGGCCAATGCTCCTCACAAATACAGTTTAATAAAGGACTAAGCAGGGTTTTCAGACTGGGCATCACAGAGGTTGTTGGTAAACTTGACAAGACCATTTTTGGTGGCACTGAAGAAGAACTAGACAAGAACACACATCCACAATTACTATATTCTCTGGTGCATATATACCATATCCAGCATGCTCCATTATTAGAAATAGCTGGTATTTCTTTGACCAATGTTTAATTCAATGATGCTAAAGTACCTTAATTCAAAATGGACCTCTGACTATAAGGAAGTGGTGACTTATGTCAGCACTGCTATTTTGCACAATCAAACTCTTGCCCCATATATTTAAAATAAGGTATCTATAGAATGTAATCATTTATTTTTTATTACTAAAGATATCCCATAATAATTGACTGCATATGAGCCTTTGAAACTTAGCAAGCTCTTTAAAAACTACCTGTGTAGATTAAATGGCTAAGAGTCTCATAAGCAATTACTTTTCAAATTAGTCTAAGGATAAGGAGAGTTTATGTAGACATTATTAAATGTTTCTTTTTATTTAAATTTCCCTACTTAAAAAATTTAAATTCTGGATTTATTAAAAATACTTGTGGATTTATCCATTTAACAAGTCCTTAATTTTAAAGAAGTATAACCACATTAAATATATTTCCAAAGTATGTTTTACAGAAAATCCTACTGCCACCCTGCCCACCACACACACATTATTTATTCAAGTAATAACTCCCAAGACCCCTCAACCAGAAAAGTCAAGATTTATACAGTAGTTATAATTCATGTATGAACAACAGTGACCTCATGTGGCTAATGTTTTATGCCTGACACTATTAGTCTAAGAACAACAACAAAAATAGCTTGTGCTATACATTCAAGATGTGTCACAGTGAGTGATTGGAGCTGTCCATACCATACAACATAATCTATTTTAAGACCTCTAATCTCAAAGCTATCCTTTCCAAAAAATAGTGTGGATTCACTATATATAGTTTACAAGGTTAGATTGTTCAAAGATTAACATTATTGTGTTCCATAGGTGTCTTCAGCACCAAGGAATCAAATCTTACCCATTGTGTGATCCACAGCTCTCAGTGCTGTTATTTTCACATAGAAGGAAACTTCCAAATGCCTTTTGAATTCCATCTCCTCTTCCTTGTCCTGCATATTCCAAGATTAAATATAAGTGCCTGAATAGAAATTTAATAGCAGATACATTGGAGCTTTATTACCCAACTATTTCTATCTTTGGGGGAAGGGCTCTATTTCTCTTCTATCTCAGCTATTGTTTTAACCAATTTGACCAACCGTAATATACAGAACTTTCTCTCCTGGATTTGCTAAAACATTAGTTTTGCTGCATTATCTGCTAGAATAACAGTGGTTTAAAACATATACATGGCATTAAAAATAAAATAACTTCCAGCTGTCTTTCCTTTATAATCAAGGATAATGTCCTTTATCATCAGTTTCAAAGAACTGCTCTCGTTAAATCATAGATCTTACAGCACCAGTTAAAAATTTAGCTAGAGAATGCTCAATTACGGTAAATACTGAAACTTGATATTCACTAGATGACAGACTTCTGCTCTCAATATTCTGCTCAGAATTCATGCACTATGTCTCCTAAAACCTGGTTGATAATTCTAAGTTAAATATGTATTTGGTCTTGGACCCTTTCACTCTTCCCTTAGAGAGTACTCATCTTTGAAATGGGAGAGGGTATTGCATGTACTCCATGGAGGCATCTATCTTGTGAGTCTTAAATTAGAAATTGCATATGTATCAATTGGTATGGTCTAAATGTGTGTCCCTCCAAGTTCATATGTTGAAATCCTAACACCTAATGTGATGGCATTGGAAAGTGGAGTCTTTGGGAGGTCCTGAGGATACAGATATCAGGAATGTGATTGTTATTCTTATAAAAGAGACCTCAGGCAGCCCCCTCATCCATTCCACTACAGGAAGAAGTCTGTGACTTGGAAGGAGGCTCTCACCATTCTATTAGTACTCTGATCTTGGGCAGAGCCCATGGTGAAAAAAATTCTATTATGCATGAATCATTCAGTCTGATATTTTGTTTTAGTAGCCTGAATGGATTAAAATAGTATTACACAGAATTTTGCTCTACAGTATGTACTCAATACTCAGAGCTATGATTTTAGTTCAGCTTTTTCTGTTATTTTTTTTGCATCTCATCTATAGTTCTACTCTCTTAATTGGAGTTGAGATATAATATATAGGTCATTAATTTCCTTTCCTATTCTACCATTTATTTTAACCTTCTGTATCACATTTCCTTTATCCTCTTCCTAGTCACAGTGTAGGTAATTATCTATATAGTGTAGGTAATTCTATATTTTCTATTACTCTTTGAAATGTTAAAATATATTTTGAAAATATCTGCAGCCATGGAATTCTTTAATCTGAAATTCTAGTTATCTGCAAAGACTTTATTGTAATTGAATAAAGTAAGCTTGATATCACACTTATTATAAGTTAAATAGCAAAACTCTGGTAAAGGGCAATATTTAAAACACTCATCTAGTTATTATTATTATTTTTTAAAGATTTATCTATCTATGCATACAAGAGATGAGGTATAAGACAGAGATGCGGGGGGTGAGAGGATTCACCAGAGACAGTGAGGAACAGAATAGGCAGACTGACTGAAATACACTGATGAGGGGAGTAGCAGGCAAGACAGGAAATGTCTGCTTTGCCATGTGGTTTGTTCCCTGGCCAGCCGGGGATTGAACTTGTGCTGCAGAGGCTACGGATTGCTTCACAGTGCTGTGCTTAACCCCTTGAGCCACCAGGGGAGCCCTAGTTATTATTTTGATGCTTAAATATATAATAAGAAATAATAAAATTAAAATACATTAAATGCACTAAAATAAAAATTCAAATCACAAATAAGAAAAATACATAATTTGCACACTACATACCCATGCCTGAATTGAAGTTCATGTTTAGTTCTCTGCTTTGATAATCATGGAATTATTTTCATTCACTTATTCCAGAAATATGTATTAAGATCCTGCTGTCAGGTATTGTTTTGGCACAATAAATTCATAGTAAACAGAATAAAGATGATCAGTTCTGTTATGGATTTTATACTTTAGGAAGAAACAGACAAATAAGACAGCAAAGAAAAAAGTATATATGCATTGAGTGGTAGTGGACATGATGTGGAAAAATTAGTTAAATTGGATAAAGAATAATGGAGTTTTGTTATATATAAGGTGGTCATTAATTGCATCTTTTATAAAGGATAATTTTAAGACTCCAGGAGGTTTTTTTTTAAGATTTATTTATTTATTTATGTATTTATGCAAGCATTGGGTACAGTCAGAAGCACAGGAGGGTGAGAGAATTCACCAGAGCCACAGCAGGGAGCAGAGCAGGCAGAAGGACCAAAGTACACTGCTGAGGGGAGCAGCAGGCGGCAGGAGAGGTCTGCGCCATGTGGGACCCTCCTCTGGTGACCGGGAAGCAGCCGGGGATGGAACCGGCGCTGCAGAGGCTGCGGGCAGCTTCACAACCCAGCGCTCAACCGCTGCACCACTGGGAAGGCCCAAGACTCCAGGAGTTTTAAAGAAGAGAATTTTAGGCAAAAGGAAAAGCAAAAGCAAAGGTCCTGCAGTGGAAGTAGATTTGGAGTATATAAAAAATTTGTGGCTAGAGCAGAGGCATTGAAAATAGAGTTTAGAAAGGGATTCCAGAGAAGTAGTAAGGCACAAATTATGTAAGGCTCTGTAAGTTATAGTGACACATTTACTGTTTTTTAATTGAAATAACATTGGATTATATCATTATATAATTACCTACATTATCTATAGTGAATGCTACAGCTTATATTGTAAAAGACTCACTCTAGCTTTTTTTTTTTATTTTTTAAAGATTTATTTATTTATACAAGAACCCAGGTATAGGCCGATGCGAGGGAGGGTGAGAGGATTCACCAGAGACAGAACAGAGAACAGAACAGGCAGACTGACGAAATACACTGCTGAGGGGAGCAGCAGGCAAGACAGGAGAGGTCTGCAGTGCCACGTGGTTTCTCTCTGGCTGGCCGGGGATCGAACTAATGCTGCAGAGGCTGCAGACAGATTCACAGTGCTACGCTCAACGGCCTGCACCACCAGGGAGGCCCTTACTCTAGCTTTTGATACTTAATTATTATTCTAGTTTGGGAAAGGAAGAGAGATCAGTTAAGAAGTTCTACAACAATCTAAGCAAAAGATAATGGACATTTGTCTAGGATGTTCACGGTTAGATGTCAGGAGAAATAGCCATATGATAGATGTGATTTAAAGCAGTAAATGAAAAAAATTAAGCTTCTGTAGAATAAAATGTGGTATCTTAGAGAAAAGTTTTCCTAAGAAAATCCCAGAGACTTGATTTGAGCAACTGGAAGAATAAAGATATATTTTATGGTCATAAGGTAAACTGAATAGGGACTTTTTTTGTTTGTTTTTTGTATGGGTGAAGGGAAGACAAAGAAGAAGGGAATGAAGTTTTTGAATATTTTGACTTTCATACATCTTTTAAATTTGCCAAGTGGAGGTCTCACTCATAGCAGGAATCTAGAAAACCCAAATAAGGGACCAGGAAAAAGAATAACTATAGGAAAGAAAAAATCAAAATCAACAAACAACTATGAACCAGAGACACACTATGGGGGGGAGGCAGGGAAAGGAGGGATTGGGGTGAAAATAAGGGGGTTGCAATTGTATGAGGAATACAAAAATAAAATAAAAAATAAATAAATGTCTAAGTGGAGATGTTGTATAGAAGACTGGACATTTAAGACTGGGTTTTAGAGGAAAATCTAAAAAATAATTAAGGAATTTGAGAGTTGTTAAATTATTGATGATATTTGAATCACGCATTTATAAGAGATCATTTGGGGGTTGAGAATACACGCAAAACAGTTTTAAGAGGGAAGTCCTGGGGCTCTGCAATGTTTCCAGGTTAGGATGATGAGAAGGAAATGACAAAATAAACTGATGAGGGATAAAAATAAACTAGGAGAACAGCTAAGAAAGTACCTGCCTGGAGCCTATGTGAAGAAAATTTCTCAAGAAGAAAATACTCATTAAATGTGTTAAATGTTGCCAATAGATTTTGTTATGGAGCAGCAGATTGAATAAAATGAGGACTAAGAAGGATCAGTTTGGCAACATTGTTCATTGTTGTCTAGGTAACCATGATAAGAAGAATGGTAGGAACAAAAGACTGACAGTTATAAGTTGCCTAAGGACAAAGGAATAAGAGGAATCAACTCAGAAGAATTAGAGGACTTTCACACGAGTTAAGATTTTAGTAGTCAAGTGGTCTAAGTCATTTTAAAACATCACTTTCAAAGTAAAGAACAAAATATGGTGATTTGTGGTTCCCACCAATAAGAAAGCACATTGCCTGGTTGGTGTCTTTGGGTTCTAGAGGCGGCATGTTTCTCATTTGGGAATTTTTCTCCAGCCCTAATAGTAAGTGACATGAAAGGCTGCCACCTTTGGTGGTTTTGTTCTCTGTAGCAGACCCAGACAGGAGTATGAGCAGATCTGGCATTTGAACCACATGACTCAGCATCATCTATCATTTTAAAGAACTTTCTGGTAGGAAAAGAAGCCATATGGAGATTGCAAAGTGTCCCAGTTAGAAAATTATAATGCAAAATACCTTAAAATCTGCAGTAAAACCATGTGATCTACATACCATTCGGAAAAAAAAAAAAAAAAAAACCCTTAGTTTGCAACTGAGAATATGGAGCACCTGACTATGGGACATTATGTGACTTTGCTGCAAGAACTGCCCATCTTGAACTGGATGTCAGATACATCAAAGCTTAAGGTTAGGCTAGCCAGCAGCAATCTACTGTGAATGAGAAATGATACATCTATGATCAGACATGAGCAGGGCCCAAGTGCAGAAGCAAGTTGCTCAAACAGGAGACCCAGACTCCTGGTGTCATACTGGTACTTTTTCCTTGGCTATAATCTATCACATGGGAGGGAGGCTCATAAGATCAAATAGGGAAAAATTAGCCCTTTAAGAATGGGTTGGCTTGGTATATATCTGCAGGCTGAAAATGAGCAGTAGCTATTTTCAGTCCAGCTATGCTCAGGGGAAGGCCAGAAATGCAACAGTGAAGGAAAATCTTCCCGATAGGTGAGGTAAGGTAATGGACACACACCATGGGGTCCTACCACAAGTATAACTCCCAGAAGCTGTTAGCCTGACATAGTACTGGAAAAGCCTTTAACGGCATGGCTGAGGTGCCAGGTGATTATACTTTGCAAATATATGATGGGGCATTTTTCTGCAGAAGGTATTATACACATTAAATCAACAACTTTTATATGTTTTTGTGTCTCCAGTAGGTAGAATAATTGTGCATGGGAGCAAGGGTAGCTGTAGAGGAGGACTGGCCACTGAGCAGGTTTTCTTTGATCCCATGCAGACCAGGTAAAGGAGGAGTCAGAGTCCTTAGTGGCTTTTGCAAGCTTTTATTGGGGTTCACCAGGCATATGGAAGGCAGGGGTACTGGAGGGCCGGGAGGCTGGCTATTCTCCAAGGCCCCAGCAAATCCTCACTCTATCCGGGCTCTCCGGTGATTTCTGCTTCTGCTTCTTTGCTTCTCTCTCGGCTTCTCTTTTGGCTTCTGCTGCTGCTGGCGTCCCGGTGACGCCGCCCTTAAAAGCCCAGTCTTAGCCCAGGTGAATCCCATCCACATCTGCCCACACCCTATTCCAGGTGCCCACCATCAGGCATGCATTCGGGACCGCAAGGATCCATCATCTATCCTGATGGCGGGAGGGCAGAAAAGCCTGACATTTTTCCTTACCCTACAGTAGCAAATAGGAATAGCCCCATTTACTGTCAACATCAAATGCTGTACAAATCTGTAGTCAAATACTCTACTACTGAGCTATATGCCCCAGCCAACCAGACATCTGAGGGAACTCTTTCTAGATGGAATGAACTTTTACCATGCTAATGGAGCCAAGCAGCTAAAGGATGCTATAGTTCACCACTCAGATCCCTCTGGGTCCAAGACAACCACCCCAACTGCCTGTATGGTTGATTGTTGATAGCTCAGAGCTGAATTCTTCCTCCAAATTGCTCTCAGGTGAAAGGAACTGCCTACTCCAAGATTATGTTCACCTTCACCTGTGAACCCTCATCTAATGACTGGACTACATTGGGGATAGAGTCCTGAGTCATGTTTCTGTTGAGATAACTTGACTCCAAAAGAATACTCTAGATTCAGAACTTGTGGGATGGACTCAGCCCCCTGCTGTGCCTCTGTTTCAGTAGAATTCTCACCCTTATAGCCCTGCTGCCTCTAAATCCCTCACAGGGGTTTTGTGGTATACCCTCTTTGATAAATGATCTTTACACAAATCTCAGTCTGTTTTCTGGGGGACACACAGTGAGGCAGTAACTTTTCATGCATTTCTCAATCACTTGATTTTTCCTTGTAAAATAAATTAGTACTATTTTTAAAGAAGTAAACTTCAAACACAAAAAGCATAGAACTATAGGGCATACCTGGTGGCGCAAGGGGTTAGGACGCGACCTATGAAGCTATCCATAACCACTGTAGCATGAGTTCAATCCCCGGCCAGAGAGCTACCCACATGGCACAGCAGACCTCTCCTGTCTCGTCCACTGCTCCCCTCAGTATTGTATTTTGGTCATTCTGCCTGTTCTGTTCCCCACTCTGTCTCTGGTGAATCCTCTCACCACCCACACCTCTGGCTTGTCCTCCAGCTCTTATATGCATAAATAAATAAATCTTTAAAAAAAAAAAAACATAGAGCTATAACTGGCTAATGTATTTTCCAAACAATGCAAACAGACTCATATCAAAGCATAGATTTTTTTGGTTATTTTTGGGTTTGGTTTCCTTTTAATGCCATAGGAAGGTGTGATCTCACCAACCAATTCCCTTCCTTTGCAAGTGGAGTTTCTTGTGAGACAGTCTTTCTGCCTTTTTCTTTTAATTTAGATTTTATCCAGAAAGTGCTAGCTATATGAAAAGGCTTTAACACAGCAGAAGGGGAAAAAAAAACAAAACTTTCATTTCTAAATTCTAAATACCCTATAGGAAGTTGTTAAAAGAGTCATGCATAACAATAGAATGTAAATTTAGGTAATGACTTGGCTCTTCTCCAATTGCAGCTTCAGACTAGAAAACAACAGATTTCCTTAGAAATTCATTGTAGCTCAAACATAAAATTCTTGTTACACCATGGCTAATTGACATTGCACAAGCTTCTGTAATGAGTTTTTCAATAAAGAAATAAATACCTTTTGTGTAGAGGGAGAAAAAAAGGCCAATATGGGAGAATATTTTAGCAAATGAGTCAAGATAGGGATTCAGATGTTTTGAGTCTTTTCATTTATATTTGCATTTATATCACTGATCTGTAAAATTTCCAAATGAAAAAGTGGCAGCACTCTGTGACAAAGGCATACTACAGTAATTATGGGTAAAAAACAAAAAACCCTGAGGTCCTCATGTTTAATTAATATTAAAACATTAGTCTTGCAAATCTACATAGTTCATTTTTTTTTTGACCCAGGGAAATAATAACTAACATATAATATAGATATGGTGTGAGTTCAAAACTACTATCCCACCTTCTACCTAATACATGCAACTTGCTATTTTAAAACCATGTCTTGAAAATATGCTAGTTTTTCAAGGAAGATTTAAGATGACTTTAAAATTGAATGCAAGAAAAATAAGAGTGTAGGTAAGAAAGTAAATAAATATGAATAGAGAACAAAATGAGAATGGAGAAGCTAAACTGAAGCTAGAAGTTAGATTAGCATACATTTACTAGAGGACAGCTAATCTGGCCTAAACTTTCTGGTAACCAGCAAAAAAAAAAAAAAAAAGTAAATGAAGATAGCTACTTGTTTGCCTACCTCTACCCTGTAGAGGAAAAGCCAGTGAATTAAAATAAGTACAGTATTTTGTTACTGAGACCT
This sequence comes from Talpa occidentalis, assembly GCF_014898055.3. NCBI lineage: Eukaryota > Metazoa > Chordata > Mammalia > Eulipotyphla > Talpidae > Talpa > Talpa occidentalis. The sequence goes on along the minus strand of NW_023602073.1, from coordinate 121,244,940 downwards.
GAGAGTATTTTTCTGGAGTCTGACAAAAGTTGCCACTATATGTAATATTTAAAGTCTTCAATTACGTTTTACAAGAAACTTGTTAAAGACAAAAATTTTCCATGGTAAATAGGCTTCATTATTAACTTGTTGATTTCATCATGTTCCTTAATTTAAGTCAGTATGTAACAGGGCAACTCCGATATGAAATGGGTTGACCTGACTGTGGGTCCTCACCTGTGCCTTATAATGAGACTCATCTGCAGGCACATGCAAAAAGTTAATAAAGGGTTTATCTACATAAGAAGGGGAAATGAAGAAATGAATAACTCAGAGAAAAAAGAGAGGGAGATAAATTGGTAAATGCATCCTACCAGTTCTGCTGAGCTGGAACCCCAAAACACCCTGAGAACTGGCAAAAAGCCAAGAGCCCCCCCAAGACCCACAAACATGTCTGGTTATATACAAAACCTGGCTGCTTAAGTGCACCCTCAGTTCCCACCCAGCAATCCTCCCTTCAGTGATGATGACATGATGGGATTTGTAGTTCTTGGTCTTTTGGATCTCTTTGGTCTGGAGTGGGGGTGGAGTCCTGTGAGGTAAGTGATATCAGGCTTTTCTGCCCTCCCGCCATCAGGATTGATGATGGCTATGTGGTCCTGAATGCATGCCTGATGGCGGGCACCTGGAGTAGGGTGTGGGCATGTATAAGTGGGTACACCTGGACTAAGGCTGGGCTTTATAAGGGCAGTGTCATGGGGACGTCAGGAGAGCAGAAAGGCAGAGAGAACGAAAGTGAAAGAGAAGCAGAGACCACCAGAGAAGGCCTGAGAGCCCAGGTAGAGTGAAGACTTGCTGGGGGCTGGGAGGCCTGCTAGCCTCCCGGCCCCCCCAGCTCCCCTGGCTGCTGAGTGCCTGGTAAATCCCAATAAAAACCTGAAAAGCCCCCAAGGGCTCCAGGACTTCTCCTTACCTTGTCTGCTCAGATCATAGAGATCCTGCCCTGTGCCCATTCCTGCCCCTTGCAAGTCCATAAAACCCGTGTTTGTGGAGTTTGTTCAGGGCATCCTTTCCCCCCCAACAAATATTACACCAATTGAAAAACTAAATTAGCCAATAAAACTTAAATACAATTTAGCCCAGATAGTACAGAAAAATTTTTTCTGACACTTGGAAAAATGGTAAACTTGAACTTTATTCAAGACTATGGTGATGGAGTATTTCATAAGGAGAAAGATTAGGCTCAAATCCAATACAACCAGACTGTATGGGCAGGAATGGACACGGTGCAGGTTTTCTGATCCAATGCAGACCGGGTAAAGGAGGAGTCAGAGTCCTCAGTGGCTTTAGCAGGTCTTTTATTGGGGTTACCAGGTACATGGCAGGCAGGGGTGCTGGGGGGCCGAGAGGCTGGCAGGCCTCCCAGCCCCCAGCAGGTCTTCACTCTGGGCTCTCAGGCCTTCTCCCGGCTTCTTCTTCTCTTGCTTCTCTCTCAGCTTCTCATGGCTTCTGCTGCTCTTGCTTCTCTCTCGGCTTCTGCTGCTGCTGTTGGCGTCCCCGTGATGCCGCCCTTAAAAGCCCAGTCTCAGCCCAGGTGAATCTCATCCACCTATGCCCACACCCTATTCCAGGTGCCCACCATCAGGCATGCATTCAGGACAAGGATCCATCATCCATCCTGATGGCGGGAGCGCAGAAAAGCCTGACATTTTTTCCTTACCCTACACAGACCAATAGGGATTTGCATTTATAAGCGAGGTGAGGGTGCCCGTGGATGGAAAATTACTCAATTATTAAGAGTGTCTTCCAGGGCAGAGTGAGGGGCACCCTGGAAACTCCAAAACCTGCTTGTTCTAAATAGGTTCTGCCATCTGCCACATCAAGACAAAACATACTTTTGCAGAAGACCTTTAATACAACTATTGTTCAATACTGAGAAAGAAGCAGGGCCACTGAGGCCAGAAAGCTTGCCACACAGTTAAGGTCCCTTTTGGCGGGGAGCCACAGGAAAGGGGCAGATGGAGACAGAAAAGTCTGGAAGGAAAAGATTAAAATAAAAATCAAGATAAAGGCTGCCATTGTTAACCTCCCCACAGGTCTCTCACCCGCGTCTGTTTCGAGTGTCTCCTTCCATGTTCCCCAAGTCCCTGGTACAAGACCAGGCCAGGTAGGAAGTGCAGCTGCTTCAATGTCTCTCTGCTCCATGTGCCTCTTCCAGGTCTCCTTGCTCTCCCTTCCTTCCCCAAGTCTTCTCTGGCTTCTTCTGCTGGCTCAGCTCCACCCTTCCTTGGGTGGGGGCAGGGAATCTGGAAACTTCCCTTTCCCTGAAGATTACCTCATTACAGGTGGGGATGAATTGGCTTTACACAATTCTTACTAAAGTCAGGTGAAGAACTTATACAACAACAGTAGGGGACAAGAAACTCGATCAGATGACAAAAGTGATCAGATATCAAGGGTGGAGGGATTCTCTATATATTGACTTGGCAGAATTCTTCCTAAAATTGGGCAATATAGGGCCTCCCTGGTGGCTCAAGGGGTTAAGCACAGCTCTGTGACTATCCACAGTCTCTGCAGCATGAGTTCGATCGCGGCCTGCCAGGGAGCTGCCCACATGGTCCAGCAGATGGCTCCTGTCTCGCCCACTGCTTCCCTCAGCAGTGTATTTCAGTTAATTTGCCTGTTCTGTTCCCCACTCTGTTTCTGGTGGATCCTTTCACCCGCACACCTCTGGCCTGTACCCCAGTTCTTGTATGCATAAATAAATAAATCTTTAAAAAAAAAAGGGGCAATATAAACCTGGCAAAGACTGGGTGAGCATGAAAGACCAGTGTTGAGGCCTAGTCAAAAACTGGGCTCTGAGGGCCCTCCCCGGTGGTGCAGTAGGTTGAGCGCCATGCTTTGAGACTATCCGCAGCCGACTATCCCCGCAGTGCAGGGTCGATTCCCACAGGACAGGGAGAAATTCACATGGTGCAGCAGACCTCTCCTGTCTCACCCGCTGCTTCCCTAGCACTGTCCTCCGTTCCTCTGCCTGTTCTGCTCCCCTCTCTGTCTCTGGTGAATTCTCTCACCCTCCCGCGCCTCTGACTGTACCCCAGTTCTTGTATAAATAAATAAATCTTTAAAAAAAAGGGGGCCTCCCCTGGTGGCGCAGGCGGTTGAGCACACCTCTGTGAAGCTGACCACAACCTCTGCAGCACCGGTTCGATACCGGAGGGTCCCACATGGCGCGGCAGACCTCTCCTGTCGCACCTGCTGCTCCCCTCAGCAGTGTATTTCAGTCAGTCTGCCTGTTCTGTTCCCCGCTTAATCTTTGGTGAATCCTCTCATCCTCCTGCACATCTGGCCTGTACCCCGGTTCTTGTATAAATAAATAAATAAATCTTAAAAAAAAAGAGGGCTCTGAGACTAGAGGTTCATCAAAAAGAAATTCGTAGTCAATGTCTACTCTGATTTAACACTGAGGACTGCCAAGATCTGTTCAGAAAGAAGTTTGGTTTAATATTTGCACCTTAGGTTAGTACATCAGCATCTATAAAAGTAATCAGCAATGATGCAAATGTCCACTACCTTAAGCAAACATAAAAGGTACAAAGAAGATCTTCAGATCTGTTTCTCATTCACTTGGATGCAATATATTGCTTTGGTTGAAATACAGGAAGAGGATCTGGCCTCACAGAGAAGAAATTGGAAAAAGAGGACCTTACAGATCCCTACAGGAGGCCAGAGGGAGCTTCTGTCAACACTTTGAAAACCGAGCCTTGAAAGTAACTGTCTTGGTCTTTGTATTTCCACTAGATAGCCTTTAGCCAAGAATTCCCTTATAAACTACTTAGAAAAGGAAATGGGCCATTTATTTTACATGAAAAGACCCCCCAGAGGGTGATTTGTGACTGTCTAGTGCAACCTTTGACTAGGTGGGCAAGTTTGCCAAATTCTGGGGTCTCAAAGTTCATTTGTACAGAGATAAAGACATGTTTCCAGGTAAGCACTTATCAGAAAATGAAAAGTTAAAGTATTTATCTCCATCTGTCCGATTGTTGTCTTGATCTCTCAATCAGTTTGAACACAAAAAAAGATGTGAGTATTATTTATTGATGCCTTTAAATGCCAGCAAAGAGAGGACATACGCTGAGCTGTCCAAAGCCATATTGCCTTGAAAACACAATGTCACATAAGACAAGGGGATAAATTTGAAATGTTTTTCATTGGTGATGTTTCCTATTTGTGATTTTAAGTGATATGTATAATATACATATCCATAATCTAGAATGTACACAAAAATTAAAGAAAAAAAAAACTGGAAAGAAGGCATATGAGGAAAAAATACTTCAAAATAGTTTGAATTTACAAGCTAACAGAATAGTTAGTGAAAAGAACATCTGTTCCTTAAATGCACAGCATTCCGGACACCCGTTTTGTACCTACGCAGCTCAGAAAGAGAATCATAATGTAGCAAATCTGCTGACATTAAGTTTGACTTGTAACATCTACTTGTTAAGCACTAAGCATTATTCTAATGAAATATTTAATACAGATAAACAAAATGAAAACAAACCAATAAAATGACCACAGTTAAAATTCTTAGTATTTTGAGGTTTCATTACTTGCAAAATAAGGTACTAAGAAAAAATACATATGGTATAATTACAGTGTTTTTGTACACCAAAGAAACAATGAAGCCACAATTTTATTGACATGATTCAAAATTAATGATAATATAACTCAATTATAATGTCCTATTGGAACTTAGTACTAAGTATTCAATATTTTTATTAAAAGTCAGCCCTCTTTCTCATTTAAGAATATGATATAAATTGAGGTTTCAACTCATTTAAGTATGATTTCTTACCTACTAAAGGTGTATGAGCAAATTAGACATTCAGTTAGACCATGGGATTTCTTTAAAAAAGTAACTGTGTCATATAAGTAAATATGGAGGTTTTAAAATTTGAGTTGGTGTTTTGAATATTTTAAATGTTTTCCACTTGAATTAATAAATGAATGTTCCGTTAATATATGCTTTCTTGTTAGCTACATCATTACTGTTTACAGCTCTTTCCTAAGGACCTTCTCTATTTAAAATACTTTCTAAATTATCATGAATATTCCTAATCCCATTATTTCCTCCATTCATCATAATTGTCAGACCATATATCCTTAATTTTGGAATAGGATCAGCATTAAAATGAAGTTAAATATGGTACACAGTTCAGGTTCAAAATTTTAAAAAATAGTTAACAAACTCTGTATCAACAAAGATGAAAATTTAAAGCGATGTTTAAAAATGCATAATTAAAAAACTATGAAAATTTTAAATATAGTTTGTTGTAATACCTTGCATTATTGTATAGTACAAACAATAGTCTCCAGCTAACCAGCATTTTTCAGGTTCCCATGCACACTAGATTTACAAGGGTTGACAATGCAGTGTAAACAGACTGGCTAGCATTTTATTTATTCTATATTGTTTTAAAACTCTCATTATTTTATTTTATTTTTTAATGCCATGAATATTGTAGAACATATGGGTTTTTGCATTGATGGTTTTTGCATATTCTTTGGATGTATGCCCAAGAATGGGATGGCTGAAGAGAATGCAGAGAAAATGAAGCTGTAGTACAACTGTTGGTAGGAATGTAAACCAGTGCAACCATTGTGGAAGGCATTTTGGATTTACCTTAAAAAACTGAAAATGGTGGGCCCCCCTGGTGGCGCAGGAGGTTAAGCACAGCATTGTGAAGCTATCTGCAGCCTCTGCAGTATGAGTTAGATCACTGGCCAGCCAGGAGCTACGCATATGGCGCAGCAGACCTCTCCTGTCTAGCCTACTGCTCCCCTCAGCAGTGTATTTCAGTCAGTCTTCCTGTTCTGCTCCCCACTCTGACTCTGGTGAATCCTCTCACCCCCCTGCACCTCTGGCATGTACCCCAGTTTTTGTGTGCATAAATAAATAAATCTTAAAAAAAAAAACCCTGAAAATAGAAATAGCATATCCCCCTGTAAAACTTTTATTGACCTGTGTTAACTGAAAATAGGTGAGAATATTTTGATAAGTGTATCGGTGGTATATATATTTGCTTTTGCTTCAGACCATTATGGTTTTACTGGGCACTGATGGAAATTACCTCTAAATGCATTATTTTCTCATATCCCCTATTGTCTTTTTTTCTTTTTTTTCTTTTTAAAAGATTTATTTATTTATACAAGAGCTGGGGTACAGAACAGAGGTGTGGGAGGGTGAGAGAATTCACCAGAGACAGATTGGGGAGCAGAACAGGCAGACGACCAAAAGCTTTGCTGAGGGGAGCCGTGGGTGAGACAGGAGAGATCTGACGTGCCATGTGGGTTTCTCCCTGGCAGCCGGGCCAGGAATCAAACCCGTGCTGCACAGGCTGTGGACAGCTTCACAGCACTGCACTCAACCAGCTGCACCACCAGGGAGGCCCTCCCCTATGTCTCTTGAGAGCAAAATTTCTTTTTCTCCCTCCTCTTAACCCCCTCCCAGAAGTTCAGTTCCTTGAAGTAGTTTTTACTTACTTTCTCCTTTTCCTCATCTCAAGCTTTTTTTTTCTTAATTCACTCTTTACTCTCAAATCTATTGTGTTACTCCGTAATGGAAAACCACCCACTAATGCCTTTAATGACCTTCATAGTCCTAAATTCAATGGCACTTACAGGCTTCCTTTTATAGCATTTCACTGCACAGTATTGCTCAGTGTTGTGGACCACTCTGTTCTTCCAGAAACAATCTTTCTGGAAACCAACATATCATACTTTCCTCATTATCTTTCTACTTTTCTGGTTAATCCTTGTTTCCCTTGCTAGTTACTCCTCTTCTACTTACCATTAATATTTGCATTTCTCAGGTCATACCAGTGCTAATATTCTCATTCTATTCTCAGTATTTGACAATCTTATCCACATTTGTATTTAGAAGTACCTATAAACTCAGAACATCCACACGTCTAGTTCTAGCTCAACTCAAACTTAATACCTTCCTCTGTAGAGTCACATGAATCTCTCAGCCATTTCACCCTCAATTTGTCCAAGACCAAACTCAGATTTTGTCTTATTCCATCCAGTAACTCAAATTAGAAATGACCAAATTGTACTTCACAAACTTCTCCCTTCCAATATCACCCACAATTTTCCCTTCCAGATCCACCATGCTGGTCATTTTTACTGCTGCCTCTCTAAATTAATCATTCCTAAACCAGCACACATCTTCTAGAGAATTGTAATAACCCCAATTAGTTCCCCTGGTCAACTCTGTTTCCCCTTTATATGTTGTCTACATTGAAGCAGGAGTTCTTTAAAGAATAAGATATCTTTCTTGGTTTTGAATGATATCATATGAAAATGGACTAGAAGAAAAAGATATTAGGAACCAAGAAGTTTGGTTAAGAGGATTCTGCAGTAGTTCAAGCAAGAAACGATTATGAGCCAGAAAGGTTACTAGGACACAGATTCCGTCCTTAAGAAATAGAAGTGTAGGCCTCCCCGGTGGCACAGCGGGTTGAGCGCCGTGCTGTGAAGCTGTCTGCAGCATCTGCAGCGTGGGTTCGATCCCTGCTGGCCAGGGAGAGTTCCACATGGTGTGTCAGACCTCTCCTGTCGTGCCTGCTGCTCCCCTCCGCAGTGTATTTCATCAGGCTGCCTGTTCTGTTCCCCGCTCTGTCTCTGGTGAATCCTCTCATCCTCCGGCGCATGTGGACTGTACCCTGATTCTTGTATAAATAAATAAATCTTTTTTAAAAAAAGTGAAAGCACGTGGGAACTGGTGGGGTAACCAGGCACTATGAAAGAGGAGGTGAATAAACCCTGACTTGCTTATGTATCTCATACATGATCATACAATTTGGAAACTGTAATCATGATTGATGCTTGCCGTTTCTTAGCACAGCATTTTCAGGACTTCTTGCATTTTATCTTGCAAGTATGTAAATGCTTTGACCTCTTAAAATCTTTCATTTGATCCTATATACCTCAAATTGTTTTGGGTTATACATTTTATTTTTTTATTTTTAAAAGATTTATTTATTTATTCATACAAGCACTGGGGTACAGGCCAGAGGGGCAGGGGCCAGGGGGTGAAAGTATTCACCAGAGACAGAGCAGGGAGCAGAACAGGCAGACTGACTGAAATACACTGCTGAGGGGAGCAGAAGGCAAGACAGGAGAGGTCTGCTGCACCATGTGGGTAGTATCCTGGCTGGCTGGAATTGAACTCGTGCTGCAGAGGCTGCAGATAGTTTCATAGTGCTGTGCTTAACCCCTTGAGCCACCAGGGAGGCCCCATGGGTTATATATTTTACAATCTAAGTCAAAACATTTCTTTTGTTCCTAGTAGGTCTTGAATATTCTCTCACTTCTTTATCCCAACTGTCAATCCAGTTGCTCATTATTTTTGATGTGCATATGATTTCTCTCTCTGTATTTTCCACATTTATGTCAAATATATGTGTTATTAGGTCCATATTGTTTGCTACTTAAAAATCTTTAATATTTATACACAGCCACTACCATTTAAAAATTCCATAATAGCATAAACAAAACCTTTTATAGTGTGATTCTCTTTACCCTTTACAATCTTCCCTTTAAGAAATTTCCATTCCTCAAAGCTTTATCTTTTCCTCAGATTCAAATTTTGCCCTCATTGGTTAAAATATCCTTCCAATCTGATTTTCTTTTAGCGACTTTTAATTTACTGTTCAAATCTCAATTCCCATTCTATTTTTTCCCTTAGGAATCCTTTTTGACAAGTCCCTCTCTGAGCTAGCTGCTCCTGCCAAATATCTGTGTAGCACTCTATGGGATATAGTTCTCTTAATATGTCACCATTTTTCATTAGTCTGACTTTTCCATCAAATTGATTAACTTGAGATCAGAAACTAATATTATATATAATGAGGGAATGTAGCCTTGTGATAGAGTAGACTTTGCCTTCTGATATTTCTACAGTTATATTAAACTGCTTGTTAGTTGTGAGATTAAATTAGATTAAGTATGTAAAATTTTTAGTGCAGTGTTTCAATATATTGCAATGTGATCAACTACAATTTGAGGAATAAATGAATTTATACTTTTCTTGATTTCTTGTATAGCCAAATTATATTGTATCTTTATAAATCTATAAAGAATACACTGAAAATTTTATTTTCAGTGAATACACAATTACATAAGTTACTTTCATGATATGTTGTTATGTCTTTGTTGTAATTCAGTTAATATTAAAACCAACTTAGAACATTCCTAGATGAAAAGCCAATTCATAGCTTGTTGCTGTTTTCACAAATAAGTTAAGGAAGATTGGCTACTGCCTATCATGATACAGGGAATTCCAAATATCACTACTCATCATAATCTTTTTTGTAACATTTTCATTCTCTTGCTTCCTTTATCAATCCCTTCAGTTCGTTGAATCATTTTGTGTCTAGTATATTAAAGTTTTTTTCTTTTTAAATGTGTATTTATTTATGCATACAAGAACTGGGGTACAGGCCAGAGGTGTGGGGGTGAGAGGATTCAGCAGAGACAGCGTGGGGAACAGAACAGGTGAATCTACTGAAATACATTGCTGAGGGGAGCAGCTGGTGAGTCAGGAAAGGTCTGCTGTGCCATGTGGGTAGCTCCCCGGGTGGGGATTGAACTCATGCCGCAGTGGCTGCCGACAGCTTCATAGGTTGCATCTTAACCTCTTGTGCCATCAGGGAGGCCCCGGTTTTTTGTGTTCTTTTTTTTTTTTCTTTTAAAAATTTCCCTTGTCTCCCTGCCCTTCTTGTTCCCATTTCCACCTGTTAGAGTCCTCTTAATTCACTTCAAAACACATTATAGTTATAAGATGTGTTATTGAGAGTTAATTTTAGCATTTCTGAAATTAGTCGGCGTCAGTTTGTTGAATTCAAATAAACTAATCTGCCTTCAGGTAAAGGGGAACATAGTGATTAGCATTATTGCTTTATAGCACTTTGAGGCAGACCTCCTTCTTACCTGTGCCTAAAACTCAACAAGTACAAAACTAATTGCATATAACTGTATAATTATCTCAATGAAAACATTAAAAGAAAAAAAGGTACAGTTCTTCCTCTTGAGAATACTTGAATATGTTTTGCTTTAATGTTCAAGACTCTACAGTATAATGGGGCCTCCCTGGTGGTATACAGGTTAAATCTCAGCCCTATCACGCTATCATTGCTGTGCCCAGGGAGCTACCCACATAGTGCAGCAGACCTCTTCTGTCTTGCCCGCTGCTCCTCTTAGCAGTGTATTTCAATAGATCTGCCTGTTTTGCTCCCCACAATGTCTCTGGTGAATCATCTCACCCCCTTCTCTGCACCTCTGGCTATACCCCAGTTCTTCTATGCATAAATAAAATCTTAAAAAAAAAAAACCACAAAAAGATCTGCAGTGTATTGCTGACGAGCAATTCATACCTTCTAACTTTCTATCCTTTTGCTTGAGAGTCCACATGACAAGACTGTCCTATAGTCTTCTGTATCCCTAATAATACCTCTTGCTCAGACCCTTCAGTGATATCTATTTTGCGCATTTACTAAAATGAGCTAGTCCCTAAGGCTTCAGTCTCATCCATATTTCTTCCCTAAATTGTCTCCCACTACTTCAAATGCCAGTTATTCCCCAAATGTGCAACTGAAGGTCTGAAAACTTCCCCACATCCAGGAATTTTGGATCTAGCTGCCTTCTTGACATGATCACTTAGATACCCAGCCTCTTCATTTCATGATGATCAGCCTTATCCTCCGGATTTGCTCTTTCCCATTCGTTTTCATCTCAAGGAATTGTATCATTAATCTCAATCCAAAAATATCGTCTTAGACTTAAATTTCTTCTCTCTTACTTTTTCCATTTATACTTCTCTCACAATTAAATAGAAAATCCTACCTGCTCTATTTAAAAATCTATTCAACACAACCAGTTTTCACTGCTTTCTCGATCACCACCCTAATCTAAAACATTTCATCTCTCTTCAGCTAACTACAAAATAATCTCCTGATTGTCTTCCATTCTTGCTCTCCTAGAGAATATTCCACTTATCTTTAAAATGTAATTCAGATTATATAATTTCATTCTTGAAGCCCTCCAATATCGCCTCTTGTTGCCTCATTGGAAGCGGTCCGGGATGGGAGGGAGATTATTCAAAATGCATGTAGAGTAAGGAGAGGCCTAGAGGGGCACTAGAAATAATGTGCAGCCCCCATCCAAAGGCAGCCTCCTATTTATTAGCATCGAGCACAAAGGTGGGGCAAGTAAGTAGGGAGTGTTCATGTGTGGGGGAAGCAGTTATTGGGGATATAAGTTAGGGTGGAGTGACCAGAGCCTATTGCCTGGGGGACTCTATTGTTCCTGCTGGTCAAAGCATATTAATCTCTATTTTAATATCTGCCTGCTGTTTCAGCAGATACTGATTTCCCAGTGTGTTCCTCATACCAGGACTTTTGCCCTTGGTGAGAGGCCCCCTGCATGACTCTACACCTAACTGACAAGCAAGAACTCTGGGCACTCAGACAATATTCCTGCTAATAAGGAGGGCTGGAATTCCATAATCCATCCCACATAGAATGAAGTCAGATTTCACACTTTGCTTACATGGCTAGGAATCATTCTGAAGCAATTACCATTCTGAAACTATTCTAGTTTCCCAAAACTTTATAGCTTTTGTACTGGAAACCCCATATCACACACACACACACACACACACAAATCCTTTGTTCTGCAAAATGTGGACAGTTGTTCACCATGTAGAAGTCTATACCCCAACCCAATTACATCAGAATCACATGATGTGTGAACCAGGTATAAGTATATCCTTTAATGACTCCCAGGCAGTTACAGTGTGCTGCCAAATTTCAAACCATTGCTTTAAAGCAGGGGCCTGTAAACCATAACTCAAAGAGTCAATCCTGGCTGCATCCTGCTTTTGTAAATGAAATTTTATTGGAATATATCTACACTCATTGGTTTATATATGATCTATGGCTATTTTCTAATTTCAAAAGCAGAATTGAGTAGCTGCTCAGAGAGCTAAAATAATTACTATCTGACTCTTCATAGGAAAAGTTTGGTTTCCCTTCTCTAAATGATTTTTGCTTCCTCAACTTCTGTGCTCAAATGTTTTTCCACAGAGATAACTCTTTTCATCATTGCTTATAGAATAAAATAAAATATTCCCAAACACACTGCTTTATTTTTTATTACCACCTCAAATTGAATTATATTTTATTGGATTTCTTATTATCTGTCTACACCATTAAAATGTAAACTCTATGGAGACAACGTTTTGTTATGATCACTGGTGTGTTTCCAGTTTCAGGAACAATAGTAGGTACATTGTAGATGATTTATAGACAACAACTGAACAAATGAATATATATGTACATGCTATTTCTATTTAATTTCCTAGCCTTCTCTTAATAATCAGTTGAGGCAGTGTGAGGCAGTGTAACATCAGTAACCTTTCTGGGATGCACATTTCTGACCTAAGCCCTTGTCCCTTTTCCCATCTCCCCCGTGTACATATGCCCATCTTCCCTCCCAGACCTTTTAGAACATTTCATCTTGAATGATCAATGAACTCTCTATAAATTTACAAGACTTTAACATACTTTGTTTTTATCATCTTTTCACTTACTTCTACTCCACTTAAGCATTGGCAATGCTTTGCAACAAGTGAAATTTTTGATTGATTAAGAAAGTTACAGCCGGGCATTCCTGGTGGTACAGGGGTCAAAGTATCAGCGCTTGATATCAAGCTATCGCCAGCCACTGTGGAATGAGTTCAATCCCTGGCCAGGGAGCTGACCCACAATCCCAGGTCTATCAGACCTCCCCTGACTTGCCTGCTACCCCCTTGGCATTGTATATCAGTAAATCTACCTGTTCTGCTTCCCACTCTGTCTCTGGTGAATCCTCTCATCCCCTACACCTCTGGCCTGTACCCCAGTTCTTGTATGCATAAATGAATAAAATGAATTAAAAAAGTTACAGCCATGATATGACCCCAATTTTTCTCAAAACTCTAATATTTTCCATTGTAAATGGATCCCACAAAACTTATATGCCATTGTGACAATATGTATATTTATTCTCTAGATCCTTTGATTTCAATTTTTTCTGTTATAAGTTGATTCAAAGATATTACTTACAAGAGTCAAACTTGTATAGCTAAGGGAAGGGAAGTCTAGATCTACTTTCATTCCTAGCTCTGTCATTTACTGCCTGTCTGACCTTAATGAATTAACAATCTGTGAGTCTTAATTTCTTCACAGATAAAATAATACCTAGAGTATTTCTGTAAGGACCAAATGTGATTACAGCTCATACATAGCATTCTTTCAATAAATGTCAACGGTAATTATTATTTGTGATTTCCTCATAACTTATTATGTCAGAGTAATAAATAATCCTACACGAAATTCAGTTTTTAGATTTTCTCTCTTTTGGTAGTTTTAAATTAGAAAGGGGTAAGACTCAAATTTAAAACATACTTTTTTCGTACCACAAATAAAAAGTAAATAAGCATTTACACGTTTTCTAAATGTTTTTTTTTCTTTTTGCAAAAGATTTAATTACAAAATGATTTGCCTTCACAGTTATTGTTGCAATATGTATCACGGCATAAACTTTCTGGCTCTTTCATCTTTTTAAACTCATACCTTAAAGCTTAAAATTTTCTATTACAAAACAATGTTCTATTCCCCACTAATGTTACTTCATGATAATAAAAAGTCCTCAAAATAAAAAAACAAAACAAAACCAAAATCCACTATTACTCTAACAGTTTATGGAAAATTATTACTTTTGGTGGAATTCAACAGTTATTTGAATTATCAGATTCAACCTTCTATACATCAAAAAGAAAACATTTAACATTTCAGTCCCTATAAGAAATCTTGACAAGTTTTCTTGATTTTGTTGAATAAAGAAATGCACAATCTTTTTAGCTTACATCATCCCTAAGATCAGAAAAGTACTGCTAGTGCCCTGAGTTACTTCCAAAGATATTTAATATGGTAACTTTAGTAGACAGTAAAGATCACGTTTTTTGGATCATCATTGGTGTTTATGGATTTTACAAAGTTTATGATGTGCTATGTGTTATTTTAGTTAGGTCACTAAGAACTCTGAAAAAGTCACACAGAATATCAACAGATTACATTTCAACTAACGTTTGGTCTATAAACTCTAACTTGTCTTAAAAATAATTGTCTCATTTTATGTTTTATTTTTTTCTTTAAATGGTAGCCATTTAACTCATTTTATTTATTTATTTTTATCTTATGTCATTTCCTCCACTGTAAATATTAAGTACAAGGGTGGAGATTTTTTTGTTCAGTTCAGTTTCCTTAAGATCTAGAAAAGTATCCATACATAGTAGGCACTTAGTATATTTTTATGTATCATAATAAGCCAAATAAGTCAGCAGCAGAAAGACAGGATAATTTCACCAATATGTAAAATATAAGGAAACAAAGCAAATGAACAGATAAAACAAAATAAAAATAAACCAGTGGACATGTACAACAGAGCAGAGGTTACCAGAAAGGAAGTCAGTGGGAGGTGGGAGCAAGGGATGGTAATGGGTAAAAACATTTTTTTCCATTTGTGTATTGAATGAATGAATTTGACATTACTGCACTGTAAATGTTATAGCCATAACTAATATTTATTTTCATAACTAGATAAAATTCATCTATATATTACTTCTATAAAAATTGGTTATCTTTCTTCCTTCTACTTTTTGACCTTCTAAAAAACTTTACTAATTGAACTTTGGATATTCAAAGACAATCTATGCATCTACATTATCTGCTTTTGATATATATATGTGTGTTTATAAACATATACGAATATATATATGTACTTTCTTCTAGACCTATTGAAGTTCTTATGAATGGTAAGATAAGCAATAATTGACAAAACACTTATAAAACCAAATATAAAAGTATATATTTAAGTCTTACGGTGGTATAAATGTCTTTTTCTAATCCAAATATCTATTATCCATGAAAATATGTTATTACTCCATATGTTTTATTTTTTACCACCAATCTTTAAGAAAACGAAGATTTTAAGGAAGTATTTCTGAACCTAACCAAAAA
Organism: Talpa occidentalis; assembly: GCF_014898055.3. Classification (NCBI taxonomy): domain Eukaryota; kingdom Metazoa; phylum Chordata; class Mammalia; order Eulipotyphla; family Talpidae; genus Talpa; species Talpa occidentalis. The sequence goes on along the minus strand of NW_023602073.1, from coordinate 121,229,836 downwards.
ACAAATGGAAAACATTTCAAAATTCAGGAACCAAAAGTTGCTCATTCATTATTTCATAGCCAAGAAGAACTTATATTGAAAATAGTTCAAAGGAAAAAAGTGACAGATAATTCTCACTCTCAGGAGGGTTTATAAGAAAAAAGAGCAAAATTCTTACTGTTTGTGTGGCATTATATCAATATTTTGTATAATTTAAGTGTGATACAAATACATATCTTCATATTTTCCTTTTCTGAAAAGCCTCTATATTGTTTAAATATCATGTAGAATTAGACTGTACATCTCTCTAAATGAGCTAAGTGGCTCTACAATAGTGGCACTGCATCTAGGCTTTCAAACAAGTGCCAACTCAGCATGATTTCTGAATAGTTGGTAAATGAAGCATCAAAAATTCCAGAGTTTAAAATTAAAGCACTGTCTTAACAAAAATCATTTCAGAATTACATGTCTGTTACAATAAAAATTTTGGAGAAAATACTTCCACATTTGAAAGAGAAAGGACAGTTATTTCCTTAATTAATTAAGAACAATTGACTATTTTTATTTAGTGTAACTCACTTATGCTACCTGCTAGGGATCACATAGAACCCTTCTTTGTAATGATGTCTTAAAAATAACCAAATGACATGTTTTTTTCAGCATGAGGGAACAGGAAAGACAAGGCTGAATTCTGTCATTCATGCTCTCTTCTGGTGACAAGTCCTTTGAGAAGGTTCTAAGATCCATCCTGTCTAAAAAGGATGTGTTTTGATTCATTCATTCATAATAAGAATTTTGCTTTGATGAGTAGTATTATTTAAAAACAAAAACAACTGGAACAACTTATTAAATCATGATAATGAGTCTACTAGTGATAAAAGACCAGTATTAGCTAAAAGTCACCCAGCAGTAAAGAGTGTGAATGACCTGTATCTGTCCAATAGACCCAAACCATCACACTCTCCTAGCAACTAATAGCTACTATGCAGAGCATGGATCATAGTGGGGGAGAATCAAAATGCCTCGCTATCACAATTTAGTATCTGGAAATCGTGGAAGAGGAAAAATTTACCTCTTTGAATCATGAAAAAAAAAAATGGAAACCTGCAGTGAATGGTGAAATATGCCAAAGTTCTATGACTTTTGTAAAAGTCTAAGTATGCAACTCTTTCACCATCAGAAAGTTAAAAAAAAAAAAAAAAGATGAGCAATGAGCAGCTCTTCTTGCAAGGAGAGACTATTATACTGCCACATGTACATATGACTTCCTAATCCGTTTTCTTTGTCCATGTATTCACTCTCTGTATCTGTATGCATGGTGCCTTGAGTGTGTAATAAATATACTTAATTTCCCTATTCCTGAGCTGAATCCTGGTTAAGTGTCTTCTTGTCCAAATAGGGGTAGGACAATTATTTGAGCTCCAAACTCCATGCCCTGCAGAGCTTCCTGTGAATATATTCATTGAAAAACAATTATGTAATTCAGGCAATGTGCTAGCAAATATAAAAATAAATATGACAATATCACTATTTGAGGTTCTCAAATTTTAGTTGAGAATAGATACAATAAAAAATAATGATGAAGCAGATATTGAGATATTTAATATATTTAGAGTGGAAGAAATGATTAATTTGTTTAGAGAAGTCAGGAACACTTAAGAGAGGAGGTGGTTTTTAAGAAAATACATAAGACCAAGAGGGCCATTTAATGTTAACTATTTTTGTAATAATTTAGACATTGTTTGTTTGAGTGTTTTATGAAAAATCTCTCTGCCAACTAAATTATTTGTGTTTAGAAAAGATATAATTTTTCTTTTGTAACTTACTAGTATATATTCGACTTTTGACAGTTTAACATTTGGATTTTCTATTCCTGTTACTACTAGAAGACCTGTGTCATGTACTCACTTGTGATTTTGATGAATCAGAACTTTGTGGGATGTGTATGAGGGCATGACTCTTAGAGAACTGGTGAATCTCCAACTTCTTACTATCTACAATCTGATATAAGCTATTGAACTTTATTATTTGCTTCAGTCACCATAGTCTCATTATTTATTCAGATAAAGTCAAGTGTATATTGTACTTCCCATCCCATAAGGAATCATTACATTCTTGCTAAATAAGCAAGATAAAAGCAGAAACGTTTCCATACTGTACTTCTTTCTTAAGAATCTTCATAATTTTGGGCCTCCCCAGTGGCGCAGTGGTTGAGCGCTGGGTTACGAAGCTGCCCGCAGCCTCCACAGCGCTGGTTCGATCCCTGGCTGCTCCCGCCACCTGAGGAGGGTCCCACATGGCGCGCAGACCTCTCCTGCCACCCGCTGCTCCCCTCAGCAGTGTACTTCGGTCCTTCTGCCTGCTCTGCTCCCCACTCTGGCTCTGGTGAATTCTCTTACCCTCCCGCACTTCTGACTGTACCCAGTGCTTATATAAATAAATAAATAAATCTTTAAAAAAAAAGAATCTTCATAATTTTACTAATTGTCTAATAAGGAGTATATGCTATAAACAACAAAAATGTTTTAAAAAGGTAAATGGTGAGCTAATTGTTAATAATGATGACTCACTCATTTGGGAATTTTAATCCTTATAGATCAGTGAAAATTAATTTGTAAAATGTTTCATAGAATTTGATGGACATAGTAACTGATTAGCCTGTTACTTCATCATATAAGACAATAGCAGCATTCTCTAAGGTAAAGTATTTATTATGTAAGCACTAAAAAGAGCCCCCATTTGCAATTATTTCACCATGAAGATTAAAACATTTTGAACGATAGTATTTAATTGGAGTTATTAAATTCACTACTATTATGTATGCTGCTGTAATTTATTTTTATTAAAGTGTTTAATATAGGTAAAAGGACATGTATTATATTTTGTTCTAATATACTAATTTTATCCTTAAATGTCAAAAATTATTATGCTACTAGCATATACACAAATACAATCATGAGCAGAGAGTAAATAATATCTTTATATGAATACAGGTTAAGTTGGCCCTAATAGGGTACTTGTAAGAAAGATCATTTTGTTTTCTGTTCTTTTAATGTCATGAAACATATTACAGAATCAATATATATTAGGTGTTCTGGTTGTTAATTGATTTAAAACTAAAATTTGAAACTATGAAAATTTTCTTCTTAATGTATATTTAAAGTATTTCTATTAGTTATGTCTGCTAGTGTCACAAATGCAGCAGCTTCCCAGCTTGACTATTAGTGCTTTCCTTTCTTGTCAAGACTGCCTTGTACATAACTATAGTAGAATGTTCTACTTGATTAGGAAAGCTGTAGGCTTTTTTAATTTGTTTTGATATTTTTAAAATGTGAACACCAATTTCAATCACTCCATTTTACACACACACACACACACGCACACACACACAGAGGGAGAGAGAGAGAGAGAGAGAGAGAGAGAGAGCGCCAGAATTGTGACCCTCTTCATGGGTAAGATTGCCTCTGTGGTATCATTAATTACCAAATGTAGTATTTTAATAAGCTACCTTTCTGCTTTTTCTGCTAATCATGAGTAAATTTCTCAGTGTTTTGAAGCTACCCTATGTTACACTTCCCTTTGTTTTCCCCTTAACTTTAGGACTATTACAATGAGACCAAAAATTCCTTTCAACTTGTAAAGACAGACTCCATAGGTTTTACAATAGTGAAAAGTCATTTATTTTTCTTTGAATGAAAATTAGCCTAAGAAATACTATGTGGTGAACTGTTAATAATGGCAAACTGCTTGTTTGGAGTTTAATCTTTACATATTGGGGATATGTAAATAATCTGATATATAATCATTCAAAATGTATCAGTGAAATATAACTATTTAGCAAATAATACCTATTCCCTTCAACCTCTAGAGACATGAATAAAAATTCTAAACATATACTATATTTATTACAACAGGGCAGATGTGATATACATAAGACAGGGGAGTTCAGTCTGATGTCTATAACTGTAACAAGCAGTTTGAACTAACCTTGTGTCATTTCCCAACTAGTCAGGTGGAAAATGACAGTAATTTTATGTTCAGTCAAAGGAACCCATGAGCTGTGAAAAAGTGCTCCCTAGGTTTTGAATCAGAATACAAACTTCTTTCCACTTCTGCCATTTTATACTGTGTCCTTGGCTTTTTTCAGCCTACAGTTTTGGTTTTATAAAATGGGAACTTCAGATTGGTGGTACAGCCTGGTATGCTTAGGAGTATGAATGTTACAGCAGCCTCTCTGACGTTTACTCCTGGCTCTACCCACACTAAACTGTGTGACAGCAAATTGGTTTGCTTTTCTGTGATCTGGTTTCATGATCCATGAACTGAAGATAACAACCAACCTACTTCTAGTGTTATGAGGATTAAATAAGTTAGTACTATAGAACAGTATAGAGTATGTAGTGCATATTTATTGAATACTAAGTCCTCAATAAATGCTATTGTTTTTATTCAGAAGGTTGTAAGAATTAAGAGAAAGTGTAGACATTCAAAAGTCAAAACATACAAGCCTGAAGTAGTATTATGCAACAAAGTAAATTCGACATAGCTACTCTTATCTATTATTAGGAATCTTTGATTGGGTTTATTTATATAATTACAATATCATATGATAATCCCTTAGTAATTTGTTACACTTTACATTTAATTTTGACTTTGCTTCAAAGAGTTAAGATAGCTTTTCAAAGCACCAACTTTCTGATTTTGGCACTATTTTTCAAAACTTATTATTAATTCACAAAAGTTGGCATTAGACCATGAACTTCTTCAGAAATAATTATAAAGCAGGAGCATTCAGCTGCCTCAAAAATAAATTCAGCTTTCTTCCAAAAAGGGGAGGATTTTAAATTAAAATGCTTTCCTTTTATCTTTAAATTGATTTGGGGACATTATAAATTCTGTTTTTTGAGAATCAATCAAACATAATCTCAATTAACTATACACAGAAATCCCAATAAATAAAGATAAGCTTTTAAAAATTACCATGTTGGTCACCAAAAAAAAAAAAAAAAGAAGAAGAAGAAGAATCTCCACTAAATTAGCTATGTCCCTGCACAATATTATAGGTTTAAATATACAACTCAGATTCCAGAGCTATTATTATGGTCTCAAAGTCTGAGACTGAAACTGAAAGATGCACTTCAGCTGCAAATATGTAGCAATTATCATGAAATGAACTTCATTCCACATTTTTGCTAATCACCATGGTAACCTGCATTCAATGGATTCTTTCTGGGAAATATTCCAGACTCTATCAGACATTTTTAGTTTAGAAGGTTAGAATATTTTTACTTACTTGGTGGCTTATATTGTTTTTTATAATATATAATGGCATTATAAAAATAATGTTCTAGAATACTGAAGTGTCTGATAATTTGAAACAAAGAACATATAATAATAATGTTTTGATAATGTCATAAAGGCAAGAAGAAAAATTTACTAATAATATGTACAAATATTTCCTAAATATGTTAATGAATCCATGAACTTAAAATTTTATACAATTTCTCAAGCAATCTACATTCAATATCTATTTTGACTAATGATAAAACAGAAATTCAATTCTGCACTTTTAATATTAAATATTAAATATATTGCATAAACCTCAGCCCTGTTAATAAAGTGAAATCAAGAATTTCTCATGCAGTCATAGGAAATGTCCATTTGGTCACATAAGTGTTTTCAGAAATATATTATCTTACGATTCATATCAAAAAGATGGTGAGTGTTGGCAATGGAATAACTTCACCATTCTCAGGCCCATGTATATGTCAGAATTGGCAAATAAGGATATCAAGAGAAATATGAACTGGGAATTCATATTTCATATTTTCCAAAATGTTGGTAGTGCTAGAATCTATATCTGGATATCAGGATGTCAGCAAACTGATTGTGACGAGCCCATGATGGGAAAAGGACTTGTGCAAAGATGCACAACATGCTGCTTTTACATCAGGGGATTTGCTATGGAAAATAAAAGTGTCAGATGAACTAAACATGTGTTTACTGTTACAGTAGATTTACCTTCTAGGATAATGTCTTTATCTCATTACAGACTAGAAACATCAATAGCTTTAGACTGGCGCTGGAGGTAGACTTGATCATCTAGCAAATGCCTTGAAAATGGCAAGGATAAGGAAGACTGAGAAATGATCTCGGAGTTGTAAATAGAAAATTAGATAATTCCAGTTTGGTTTCTGTTTTAACCTGTAAGGAACTTAGAAACCCTCAAGGCTGTTTTTACAAGAAACAGCCAGAGATGTTTAAGTTGACTTTTCTTGGACCCATGAAAGAACTGAAATTACAGAGAACCACGCCAAAATCTGAAGAGAGGCAAATTCAGAATCACAACTGGAATCTGTTTATTGGACACATGCTGTTGGAACTATACCTAGGAAGAAACCTTTACATGGAAACATTGATGAATTACTTGAAAGTGAGTATGGATTAGCAAGAACAAGAAACTCTTAGAGGAGCCCTTCATATTTTCATGGGTTTTAACTCTGAAAAATTCACAGTGGAAGCAGGAAGACCCATTTTTAAATCTGACAGAGGTAGTCGAAGAATAACCGTCATGAAATATACTTAAAATTTTCTCCTATGAGACTGACTTCACCAGAGCCTTCCTTTGCACAGGAGCCGTGGGAAAAGGCCATCCCTCTTATTTCCACTGAAAGGGGAGGGGAGCAATATAGAAACAAACACTTGTGAAAGTCTCTAGCCAGAGATACAGACTCACTAAAAGATTGAGATTTGATTAGAAGTCTCTCTTTCTCCTCTATTCTTTATTTCTATACCAATAAGGTTCTGGTATAGCAGCATTGGATTGCAGCTGAAAATGTTGCAAGACATGGCCAGAGATCAAGTTATGAGCTGATGGTATCCTCCCAAATTCACATTTTTTTAATAATATATATTTTGTAAGATTTGGTCCTCCCCTGCTGGCATAGTGGTTGAGTGCTGGGCTGCGAGGCTGCCCACAGCCTCTGTAGTGCTGGTTCGTTCCCCGGCTGCGGGCGAGGGTCCCACCAAAAAAAAAAAAAAAAAAGATTTATTTATTTATGCATACAAGAGCTGGGGTACAGGCCAGAGGTGTGTGTGTGTGGGTGAGAGGATTCACCAGAGACAGAATGGAGAACAGAACAGGCAGACTGACTGAAATACACTGCTGAGGGGAGCAGCGGGAGATTCAGGAGAGGTCTGCCGCGCCATGTGGATAACTCCTTGGGCGGGAATTGAACTTGTGCTGAAGTGGCTGCAGACAGCTTTATAGGTTGCATCTTAACCCCTTGTGCCACCAGGGAGGCCCCCATATTTTTTATTAAATATAATTTCTATTGATATCTTTTACATCATTGTGTATTCCCCATATAATTCCCACAACCAATTTACCCATCAACCTTCAACATAGTCCCTTGTGCTTATCTCTCCCCCATTTTGATCTCTTTTCCTTTCCCAAATCCATATGTTAAAGACATAACCCCCAGTATCTTAGAATGTGTCAACTTGAAGAAAGAGCCTTTAAAGTACAATTAAGGGGCCTCCCTGGGGGTGCAGCGGGTTCACAGCACAGTGCTGTGAAACTGTGCACATATTTGATTCCTGGCCGGCCAGGGAGATACCCACATGGCATGGCAGACGTCTCCTGTCTCACCTGCTGGTCCCTTCAGCATGTATTTCGGTCCATCTGCCTGTTCTTCTCCCTGCTCTGCCTCTGGTAAATCCTCTCACCCTCCTGTGCCTCTGGCCTGTACCCATTCTTGTATAAAAATAAATAAATCTTAAAAAAAAAAAAATCAACATTTGAAAAAAAAAAAGTGTAATTAGGTAAAGTTAGATCATACAAATGGACCCTAATCCAATATTACTGGTGTCCTTACGAGAGATTAGAGTGTAAACATATGCAAAAAGGGAAGATCTTTTGAGGACACTGGAGATACAGGCCATCTGCAGGTCAAATTGATGTGACTTAGAAGAAATCAATCTTGCAGATACCTTAGATGTATAGCCTCCAGAATTGTGAGAATATATGTCAGCAGTATATGATACTTCGCTAAAATAGCTCTGTCAAACATAGGAGGTAAGCACAAGAATACCAGAGGAATTTTAACCTTTTTGCACTTGTAATGATAGCAAAGAATTAAACAGGCATACTACTATTGAGATTAACATAAATCTAGAAGACTATAAACCTCAGTTCTTATTATCTTATATAAAGTATCTGTCTCTAAACATAAAATTATAAGGTATAACAAAATGCAAGAAAATACAGACTCAAGGAACAAAAGCAAGCATCATAACAAGACTCAGATTAGACACAAATGTTGGATGGAATTATTAATTTTTTTTGTTAAAGATTTATTTATGTATGCATACAATAATTGGGGTACAGGCTGAAGGTGTGGGGGATGAGAGGATTCACCAGAGACAGAGCAGGGAACAGAACAGGCAGATTGGCTGCAATATACTGCTGAGGGGAGCAGAGGGTGAGTGAGGAGAGGTCTGATGTGCCATGTGGGTAGCTCCCTGGCTGGCTGGGGATCTAACTTATGCTGCAGTGGCTGCGGACAGTTTCATAGGTTGTGTCTTTACTCCTTGTGCCACAAGGGAGGCCCTGGAATTATTAAAAATTTTATGCAAAATATTTCAGGTAATGGATGAGACAGGGTAAATGGGTAGAATAATAGTGTGCTTGGGGCAACAGGGGAAGAGTCAAATATTTTTTTCTTGTCAGTTTTATTTGGTGGACAAGTGTTCCACAGACAGTGTAGTATGCCACTTTGGAGGACAGTTTGACAATTTCTTATGAAAATAAAGTCTTAATATATAAGCTAGCAGGGACATCCCTAGGTATTTATTTATCCAAATGATTGAAAACTTATGTCCACATAAACATTTTATGTCCACATATAAATCTGTGTAATGATGAATATAAGACATGTGACCCATAGCATTAAATTATGTAGAACTTTATAAAGAATATCCCTTAATGTGTCAAATTGAAAAAAAAAATCATTAGGAGGATAGAGGATCTGACAGTAGGATACAGAATATAACAAAAATGATTTTATGGTATTACAAGTGAATAAACCAATCTTAATGAAGGTAATGAGAATAAAGAATTGTATAAAGTAACTTTGGAAATATATGGAGTCTGTAAGACTAAAGGCAAAAGAAACAAAGGGACCGTACATAAAACTTTACTTGTTATTTTCTTTTCCCAAGGGTGTGTAAGGCAACAATTCTGAAGCCATTACGTATATATTTTCTTGGAAAATCTTAATATAAGTACAAATAGTTAATGACATTTCTTTGATAATTTTTTTTTGTCATGAATATCACCTTTTATTTATTTTTTTTTTTAATCTTAAATTTTATTTTTATATTCCCCCATACAATTGCAAACGCCCCATTCTGACCCCAATCCTTCCCCTCCCGCCCCCCACCCTCCAAAAAGTGTCTCTGGTTCATAGTTTTTTGTTGATTTTGATTTTCACTTTCTTATATTCATTTTCCTGGTCCCTTATTTAAGTTTTCTAGATTCCTGCTATGAGTGAGACCATCCGGTATTTTTCTTTTTCTTTTTGGCTTATTTCGCTGAGCATGATCCCTTCCAGCGCCATCCATGTTGCTGCAAATTGCATGTGTTTATCTTTTTTGAATGCTGAGTAATATTCCATGGTATATATGTACCACATCTTCTTGATCCAGTCATCTACTTTTGGGCATTTGGGTTGTTTCCAAAGCTTAGCTATTGTAAACAGTGCTGCTATAAACATAGGGGTGCAGGTGCTCTTTGGAATTGATGTTTCTGTGTCCTTTGGGTAAATACCTAGGAGTGGAATTGCTGGATCATATGGAAGCTCTATGTTTAGTAGGTCCAGAAATCTCCACACAGCTCTCCATAGTGGTTGGACCAGTTTGCACTCCCACCAACAGTGCAGAAGAGTTCCTTTTTCTCCACATCCTCGCCAACATTTGTTGTTGCTAGTTTTTTTAATATGTGCCATTCTCACTGGTGTGAGATGGTATCTCATGGTAGTTTTGATTTGCATTTCCCTGATTGCAAGTGATGTTGAACATTTTTTCATATGTCTGTTGGCCATTTGCATTTCCTCTTCAGAGAAGTTTCTTTTTAGCTCTTCTGCCCATTTTTTGACTGGATTATTTTCTTTGTTGTTGCTGAGTCTCATCAGCTCTTTGCAGATTTTTGTGATCAGTCCTTTATCATTAGTGTTGGGTGCAAAAATGTTCTCCCAGTTGGTGGGGTTTCTCTTTGTTTTTGTTATTGTCTCTTTTGCTGTGCAGAAGCTCTTTAATTTGATGTAGTCCCAGCTGTTTATCTTTGATAAATATTTGTTGGGTATTGACTATGTCAGGCATCATTCCAAGTACCAATGTTAAATAGACTTGTGAAGAAAATAAAGTCAATGAATAAATAAATAAACAAATAGGAAAAGAAAGTTCCTGCTCTGGTGGAGCTTACATTTTAATCAGGAGATTGAGAGAGTAAATAGACAGTTGAGAAGAGATAATGAAGAAAAATTGAGTAGAAAGGGTGATTGGGAATGTGCTATTTTCTATAACTGTTGAGATATTTCTAATCAGAAGCCTTTTGAATAGAACCCTAAAAGAAATGAACAGTGCCACAGTCAGTCTCTTAGATGGTTCCTGGGTAATCTTTTGTCCCCTGTAGTCACACGTATAATTTAGGCCAAACCAGTGATATAATGATTTACTGTGATTCAGAACTGGTCTGTGTGACTCATAAAGAATGGCAGAGGCGATCGTATGCAACTTCTGAGGCTGAACCACAAACAGAATGCGGATTCTACTTCCTTCTTGGGTGTCTGTCTCTGGGAAGACAACTGCTAAATAGTGGATATAATTAAGGAGCCCTGGGGGGAGACTCATGTCAGAAGACAAGGAGGCCTCCCTCGGAATCAACTTACCAGGCATGTGATAGTTATTAGAACTAACTCCATCAATGCTTTAGATAGATTCAGTCCTGGCCAATGGGCCACGAGAGAGGCAATATATCACAAGGAATATATCATGAGCAATATATCACAAGGAACAGATGACAAGTACAGCAAGCTTTCTGGGGACAAAGTCCTTCAGCAAGAAGGAGCAGTTCTTTTCAAGGTCTTGAGACAACAGCAGGCACAATTGTTCTGTAAACAAGGATCGTGCTTTAGCTGCAACAGAGTAGGGAATGAGATCAGGGCAATGACTATGTTGTCTTATAGGGTCTGAGAAGGGTTGTGGCCTTTATGAAGGAGATGGAAAGCCTCTGGAAGCTTTTGAGGAAAATAGAGACATAATTTTATTTGCAATGTTTCATTTATAATACTGCCTGTTATGTGGACAATAGAAATAGAACAGACTATAGTGGAGGAAGAGTGAAAGAGGGAGACAAGTTGGGAGTTTGTTACAGCGGTCTGTGCATACAATGAAGATAGCAGACTGGTTTCTTGATTTTTCTGATCCTTTCTTGTTTGTTTATTTTTTAAAGATTTATTTATTCATGCATACAAGAACAGGCGTATAGGCCAGATGTGTGGGAGGATGAGATGATTCACCAGAGACACAGCAACAGAACAGGCAGATCTACTGAAATACACTGCTGAGGGGAGCAGCAGGCGAGACAGGAGAGGTCTGCTGCACCATGTGGGTAAGATCAAACCCACGCTGCAGAGGCTGCGGACAGCTTCGTAGCATGGCACTCAACCACCTGTGTCAACAGGGAGGCCTTACCCTTTATTGTTATCTTGTTAGTTTTAAATGCACAGTAAACCTGTGTATTCTATGCATTAACATAATACATGAGTGGGCCTCCCTGGTAGCACAGGGGTTAAGTCTGAGTGCTATCTAGCCAACCCACATAGCTGCTCCCCTCAGCAGTGGATTTCAGTAGATCCTCCTGTTCTGCTCCCCACTCTGTCTCTGGTGAATCCTCTCACCCCTCCACACCTCTGGCCTACACCCCAGCTCTTGTATACATAAATTAATAAATCTTTAAAAAATGAATATACCTTCTTTTAAAAAATATATGAGTAATGGAATTTGTATTTTTTTAATCTATCAATATAGGAGTGAAATTTAATTTTGAAGAGATTAAGTGGTAATCTCTAGAAAGAAGTAGCATAGATGCTGGAATCCTTAAATATCAGCTAACATTTACACTGAAAATAAATCAACAGTTGATTACAAATTTCACTTGAATTTAGACAACCGATATTTAAAAATGTGGTTTTTACTTTAGGATTACTATTATATGTGTTGATATTAATTCTTTATTTTTATTTTTTATTTTTTGTGTTGATATTAATTCTACTAGTTGGTGCTTGCATTAATTCTACTAGTTGGTGTCTTTTAGAGATTTAACTTCTTTTTTAATTTTACTTCTACCTAAATTGTATATAAATAATTCTTAATTTCTGATCTATCAAACCATAATATATTTATAAGTGAAACGTTATGTAGAGTATTATTCCTTTTTAAATAACAGAGTATTAATCAATGGCAGTCCTCAGAATTAAAATGTTTAGATAGATATAAAAATTGAGGACAAAGTACATATATTTGTTAGCTAGAAATCTTGATTGGTTGATCAATAAATGTACTTGACTTGGGTTATTAAATTTTTAATAAATTTTCTGTTCCTTTTGTGCATCAGGGTCTTTTGCTTTCTAGAAGTTTTATTCATGGAAGAAATGTTTAAAATATTCTCCTGTACTTTGCTGGCATTTATTTATATATGGTTACATTTATTAATGCTAAAATATTTTAGTAGACATCTCAGCAACTATTAAGCTAGAAAGGTCAGAGAAAGTCCAAAGAATTTTTCAGTGTGATTGAACCCTGACATATCAAAGGACAGAAATTTGAATTATGAAGCTATTTGCACTGAAGCTTGGTTTCTTTAGGATTATAATTATGCCACAGGAGATGGAGCTCTCCTTTTCCATATATATTTTCTGTAATTATGTGAATATGATAAATTCTATTTACACAGTATAATATTTTAGGTTTTATGTAGAAATTTCTTGTAATTGCTAACAGATAATATTAGAAACTGAAAATATGCCCCAACTAGATATTTTAATAAAGGAAAGATATTAACCCATGAAGAAAGAGAGGAACTTTGAAAAACTAGTATTTTGTCATAATTATTATGCTCTATATTTTATTTTTTTAAAGATTTATTTATTTATTTATACAAGAACTGGGGTATGGGCCAGATGCGCAGGAGGGTGAGAGGATTCAGCAGAGACAGAACGGGGAACAGAATAGGCAGATTGACGAAATACCCAGCTGAGGGGAGCGGTGGGCGAGACAGGAGAGGTCTGCCGCACCATGTGGGACCCTTGCTGGCTGGCCGGGATGGAACTGGAGCTGCAGAGGCTGCAGACAGCTTCACAGCGCTGTGCTCAATCGCCTATGCCACCAGGGGAGGCCCTATATTTTAATATTATAGGTAAATTGCTAAAGAAAAGGCAGGGTTTAATGTTGAAAACGCAAACCACTCTAGATACTTAAACAAGATGTTATTTAATAAAAGGGGCTTATATGTTTTGCAAAATTGTTGGATGGGTTAAACCAGAAATTTCTACCCTGGGGCTTTTGGAAAGACTTGAAGAATAGTACAAAACTGACCCACTAAGAGGGCTATCATGTCTGATGTCACCATCAGTTACTTCTGTCTAGGGTTAAAGTTATGGTCATTTTCACAACCATTACTAGACACAAGAATTAGAGAATGGACACTGGAAGTTGGGAACCAGAAACTAGAGGATCAGATCAAGCCATGACTACTGTGACTGTTTCTTGAAAATGAGCAGCAGCATCTACTACATGGAAACCTTGACCTTCTAATAGGTGATGAGAGTCAGAAATCATTAGGATTACCTGTGATTTTATGAGCTTTCTAGCTTTCGTGGAGTACATCTAATTAGTAGAATTTGAGCTACTGGAAGTCTGGGAAATGGAACTGTGGATCTGCTAGACTTAAGTGGCCTATTCTGCCAACATTTTTCGTTACCTGCTGTTTTGCATTCCTATACAAGGTCAGAGCTGCCCGGTCAATTGGTCATAGGAGACAAACCTTACAAAGTGCATGTCAAATCAACCTGGAGCAGAAAGCTTGATCACCCTGGGAAGGCTATGCACCGTGAGGTAGGACCGGGAATGCCTGTGGGGTCGATGACCAATGTATGACAAGGGACCCCAGAAGCTGATCAGTGGAATGCCTTGTTGATAAGATTGGAACCATGGCTGGGGGTCTGGGGTCTGGCTTCAATTACAACACTTGGTATCAAACAGATAAAAATTATCTGATCATTAGGCCCATGTCCCCCCACCCAAAGCTCTAGATGACAAAACACATTCTTTAATTTCACCCATACTTTTCTATTTGTCCTCCTACCTCACATAACTGATGCTGTATGATTATTCTATAAATAAAAAGACCAGGATTTTGCTAGTTCTGTACCATCCTGCATTGTGCAGCCCCGTGTGTGGTGTAGCCGACGTAACATGGAAATTTCACATTTTCAACCTCTTCAAATACAAGATGGATGAAATAAGACTACAAAACCAATCTAAGTATTTACTATTGCATTAAAACATATTTTAGAACAAATTACAATGGAGAGCATAATAGATTCTCAAAGTTATTCTAAATTGCAAACAAGACCTAGGGAATTTTGTTCTGATGTAGTTACTGGTATGTAGTGGGAGACAATACATATTTCTACAATCATTTAATCAGTTTATAAGTTGTAAGAGGATAAAGGAGAAAAAATATCATGGATAGAAAATCTCATTTTTGCATTCAATTTATAATTTGTTTGATTTAAGGAAAGTCATACTTTTTGAAGCATGGAAGTGAGAGGTATTTAAGATGTTTTAATTGAAGAGAATACTAGACATTATTTCAAAGGAAAAAAAATAGGTTGTCAAAATGGCATCACAAAAAAGACTTGCTGATTAACATGCATACATTACAAATTGATGGATTTTTTCAAGACGTTAAAGACATAAAGACATAAAAATGTTTAAAAATGAAATTGAAGAAAAACTAAGATATATAAAAATTAAAATAAAAATCTTTGCTAATTTCCTATCATTTTGGTTTATTTCCTCATAGTTGTTCTTCTATTTCATAAGTATTTTTCTAAAGATTTGTTTATTTATACATACAAGAATTGGGGTACAGGTCAGAGTTGCGGGAGGTGAGAGGATTCACCAGAGACAGAGTAGGGAACAGAAAAGGCAGATTGACTGAAATACATTGCTGGGGGGAGCAGCGGGCGAGACAGGAGAGGTCTGCTGTGCTATGTGGGTAGCTTCCTGGCTGTAGCTGCAGTGGCTGTAGCTGCAGTGACTGAATTCATGCTGCAGTGACTGCAGCTAGCTTCTTAGGTTGTGTCTCAACCATTTGTGCCACAGGGAGGCCCTCATAAGTATTTTTATTTCTTTAATTATGGTGCATCCTGTGTTGCACTTTTGTTCCTGTATTGTTCATGTAGCATCATCTTTAAACATTTTTGCACAGCCCTAAAATTACAGAGTTAACAATGTAATAGCTGCATAGTAATTCTTTATTTGCACAAAGCAGAATCTGTTGTGCCTTTACACTTTTGTTTCTTATTTGGGTTTGTTTCAGTTTTTTCACCTTTTTAAAAAATACCCTAATGAACAATTATTTTTTCTAAATCTTTTAGTGTAATTAGTACATCACTCCTCACAAATACTTCCTCTCTAATACTTTTAAAGGCTCTGTTTTATCTTTAGACTTTGAAACTTCTTGTGTATTGATAACATTGTCCCTCAGTCCATTATCACTAAAAATTATCCTCTTAAATCAATTATGAGAATGAAAAAAAATAATCTAAAGAGAAATGCTGGTCTAAAGCCTGATATAAAAGAAGTTAAGGGCCTCCCCTGGTGGTGCAGCGGTTGAGCGCTGGGCTGCGAAGCTGCTGGTTTGATCCCTGGCCGCCGGTGGGGGGCGGGGGTCCCACATGGCACACAGACCTCTCCTGCCACCCCGCTGCTCCCCTCAGCAGTGTACTTCCTCAGTCTGTCTGTTCTGTTCCCTGCTCTGGCTCTTGTGAATTCTCTCACCCTCCTGTGCTTCTGACTGTCCCCAGTGCTTGTATAAATAAATAAATCTTTAAAAAATAATAAAAAATAAAAGAAGTTAAGGGCTTTATATTTGGAAACCTAAAGTACAAGATATTGATTTGAAGGATTGTTGAAATTTTTCATGGAACTCAGGATACATTTTTCTGAATGAGATAGATTTTTTTGTGGGACTATTGATAGACAGTTTGAAGCATTTGTCCTACAAACAAATACTAAATTTTTTTTGTTGATTTTGACTTAAGTCAGATAATAACTTTCTTACATCAAGTACTGAACTCAAACTTTCAGATAATAAATTAACTTTCATTTTGATTCTAGCATATGCAAATCGTTGCAGTTTTATAATGTTTTTTTTTTTTCAAATACATCCTGGAAACATACAAAAAAAAGCTAGTCATTTTGTGTGTGTGTTTGTGTGTCTGATATCAGCAGTTCTATCTGTTTAGTAGGTTCAAGATTAAATATGACTTTTTGTTGTTTACTTAAATAATTACATAATAACCCTTGCATAATAATTTATGATTGAGGATTTACAAACAGCATCACACTATTACCTTCTTAATCTCTACAACTTGCTCCAAGGGTTTAACTTGGTAACTCTAAGCATTTCTGATTTATAGATGGTGAAAATAAAATAGACAGGTGAGATCATTTATTTGTAATAGATATTGACTGAGCTGGGAATGAAGCCAGGATTTGAGTGTTGTTCATTCTCTAGTCTGTATCTTGGTTGTAGACTCTAATGATGCACTATTTTAATTGAGTTACAATAACATAGCAAATTATCTGACACCTGACATTCAGTTAAATGGAATCACTCACCTACAGTCCTATAATCAATGAACAATGGCATCTTTAACATACTTTAAATTGAGGGTTTTCTGAATCTAAAGTAAATCTATTAAACTAAAACACTGAATGGTAGGGTTACTATTATGTATTTCTTACTTCCTTATAATAAATGGAAAATCAATCACCTTAGAATATGTAATATAAAGACTCTCAAATTGACCTACTCATTGTCAGAAAAACTGATCCATAAATAACACAAATCCATGTGGAATATATACTAGTTGACAATTCTAGCATATTATTAATTGTGACATAGTATAAGAATCATGGAAGATGGATGGTATGGATGAGAAAACTCCAGACATAGTGATATGTATCATTAGTGGGGCAAATACTGGGTGACTGAGAGTACAGATCATAGTCAGTTTCTGAATCGACTACTGAATTCTCCCTGAATTCCTGCTGGTACTTGCTGCAGTAAAGACCAATTCCTTCCTTATGAGATCTAGCATCTTCCACCTGATAATCCCTAGATTTAATCTGTTGTTAAGGGTCTGGTAGAGGAAGGGAGTTAAGAGCAGATTCTGTGTGGGGTTGGGGGAGAGGAAGCAAGATTAAAAGAAGATTTAGGTCTTAATAGGGGCATGACCACTTCTACAGGCCAAAGGAATCTAGGGATTAGTGGGCCTGGTACTCAGCTTTTCCTTTCTTCCTCTAACGTGACATGAGAGCATGCTTGTGTGCTACCAGGAAGACCCTCTAATGTTCACATTTGGTTTTCAATTACATATTAATCACTCTAAGAGTTGCTGTCTTTTTGAGAATGTTAATTGAGTGGGACAATATTCATATAATTTCTTATAATTACAATTTCCTACATACTTGTTAAATACCTGATAGATGCCAGCTAGTGGATTCCCTTATTCAAGTATGCAATTCCAATTCACCATAGATGCAAATTTTATTAATTAGGCTACAACACTTATTAGTCTAGTCTACACCTATAATTAGTGATGAGATCATTTCTGCTATCCAGACTGATCTATCTGCTCTAAAGCCCCACTTCTGGTACCCACAGTCAAAGGTAGCTTTCCCTAGGAAGTAAATGCTGAGATGGTGTTTGCCATTCATTTGTTAGGAAGTACTATTGGAGTCCCTACCTCTCCTTTTGGAAGAAGAAGGAAGCAGGACTAGGCAGAGAGGGAAGTGTGGCTGTGATACAGGTAAAGAAGAGCTTTGTCCAACCTCACAGAGAGTGCTAACCTCAAGTGAATGCCAGAGTTATCTTGTAGATAGTTGGGTATTCTTTAGATGACCTGATCACTCATGGTGTATGGTTTCTCATGCAGAGAGGCAGCTTCCTATAGTTAAAGAAATCCCTGCTATTGGGTAGCATGTTGACCAGAAGTGTCAATCGGTTTAACATTAATGTATAAACACCTGGGATTACCAAGAAGGGCCTGACATAGCCCACTTGCTGGCTGTATTTAGACCTTTGTCCTCAGGGAGTTATTCCTAAAGCCGTTTTTAAGTGATTTCTTTCATTTGATTATCAAGCATAGTTTTGGGGTACATTAGTGATTTCAACAGATGTAAAGGGGCCACCTTTGGTTTGCTGGGTAACCCCATGGTATTTTATCTTAACACAAAAACTATCTACATTTTAACCAGGTGTAGGGTAAAGAAAATATCAGGCTTTTCTGCCCTCCCGCCATCAGGATGATGGATCCTTGTGGTCCTGAATGCATGCCTGATGGCAGGCACCTGGAATAGGGTGTGGGCATAGGTAGATGGGATTCAGCTGAGCTAAGACTGTGCTTTTAAGGGCGGCATCACGGGGACGCCAGCAGCAGCAGTAGCAGCCGAAGCAGAAGCCGAAAGAGAAGCCGAGAAGCAGCAGAACAAACGCCAGAGAGCCCAGATAGAGTGAAGACTTGCTGGGGGCTGGGAGGCCTGCCAGCCTCCATATGTCTGGTGAACCCCAATAAAAGACCTGCAAAAACCCACTAAGGACTCTGACTCCTCCTTTACCCGGTCTGCATGGGATCAGAAAACCTGCACTGTGGTCATTCCTGCCTTTACACCAGGGAACCCCTGTCAGTAAATTAAGCAATCTCTTTTATCCTGGCTGTAGAGAAACAGAGGATTCTGATGATATAGTTTTAGGGGTAACTCGATACTTGGTGGGCTCTATCATTGGCAATGAAGTAATCTACTTAAGCATATATATCAAGGAACTCCCCTTGAATATCAGCCCTGGTGCATGCTCTCGAACATACATGGAATGACAACATGCACAGGGAAGGTTCATTATCTGGGCAGACAGAGAAATGATAACTCAGAGCCCTCGGTGGATTTTTCAGGCTTTAATGCTCTCAGGAAACCAGGCTCACAGGCACACCAGGCAGGAAGGCTGGTATGCAAGGAGGCAGGTAAGGGCTGGGGGATGGGAGGCTGGCAGGCAAGGAGCCTCCCAACCCCCCATGAATCTTTAAGCTCTTTCTCTGGGTTCTCTCTGGTGTTCTCTTCTGGTATCATGTAGTGGTCCGGCCCCTCCTGTAGTCACGCCGCTCGTCCTCTTACTGCTACTGCTGCCGTGGCTTTTATCCCAGTCCCTAGGTTCAGGTGTGCACTCTCACACATGCACACATTCTCATGCTCCGGGGGTCCACAATCAGGCACGTGTGCCCACACCAGCAATCCTGAGTGTCCTCTGCATGAACATGATCAAGGCTGCAGGTGCTAGCCATAGAGGCTAGTGGCATGCAAAGCCGGATTAAGTCATTTACCCCACAATACCATTTGTGTTTTGCCAATGAGCTCTGTTCTTCTGTCTCTTTGCTACTTCTCTGATGTTTTCCAAGACTTGCTAGGCAGTTTTGATCCCAGGATTATCTGATTCTCTTCTGCAGTAGGACGATTCCTAAGAACACTGTAGCAAACTAGTTATGCTCCCTCTTAAAAGACATGAAAACACCTGCATCGGGTTGCTTTCGAATCTGAAACTCCAGCAGTTTTCATTGAAAAGCAGTATTCAATTTCTGTTCTGTGCTCCAAATGATATGTGATCTATTTGCAGACACTTTTAAAACCCACTGAGCATTTGAGCACTTTACTCCTCAGTAAGATTTGAAGGGTAAGTGCCCGGAACACAGTTACTTATAAATCTTTTAATTTTTTTCTTCTCTGGATCTCATCCAAATTTTTTTTTTCATTTATTACCTGCTCTTCTGTTTCCATGTTAGTCCCATGAGCGGACTGTCTTGTTTGCAGGTTAGGTGGAGTTATTTAAACAAGTTAATCGGAAGTACTGCTCTAGCATCAACCCTTCCCTTATTCAAAATAGTGACCTCTTGCTGCCCTGTTAATATTCGAACATACATGGTATGTTAATACCATGTATTAATTAATGTTAATACCATGTATTAATTACCCAAAAGTACCAAGATTTTCTGTTTTGCATGTTCAGTTAAAAATCTCATAAAGGGCAGATTTTGTTATATATTATTTGCTGAAGAAATCGAAAGAACCGCATTTATATATCAGGTGAACTGACAGGGTGTTTTTGAATATGCTCTAAGCTCTCAAAAATTTATCATGTGTTATGAATTCTCCAGTAGGGATCCAGTCAATTCTACCCCCTATCCCTTATTACTTTCCTCTCTTCAACAACCTTGTAAAAATTTCACCACCAAATTCTGTTTATGGGTATCTTTTTTCTTTTAATCTCTCACCACCACTTAACAGGTACTACTTTTCTTTAGACTGCCAAAGATAGTCTCATAAATTAGTTCCATGCATGATAATTGGTCTAGTATATCAGAGCAGTCACCTGATTAATTTCTTTATATCCAAGAACATAGTTACAAAAATTACCTGCATTTGGAGATTTGTTGTTGTAGGATAAGTGAAAAAGTATCAGGCTTTTCTGCTCTCCCGCCATTAGGGTTGATGATGGATCCTTACGGTCCCGAATGCATGCCTGATGGCGGGCACCTGGAGTAGGGTGTGGGCATATGTAGATGGGATTCACCTGTGCTGAGAAATTGGGTGTAAGGGCAGGAATGGACCAGTGCAGGTTTTCTGATCCAGCAGACTGGGTAAAGGAGGAGTCAGAGTCCTCAATGGTTTTGCAGGTTTTTATTGGGATTTACCCGGTACACAGCAGGCAGGGATGCTGGGGGGCCCGGAGGCTGGCAATCCTCCCAGCCCCCAGCAAGTCTTCACTCTATCTGGGCTCTCCGGCCTTCTCTGCTTCTCTCTCGGCTTCTGCTGCTTCTTTCTCGGCTTCTCTTTTGGCTTCTTCTGGCATCCCCATGACTCCGCCCTTAAAGCACAGTTTCAGCCCAGGTGAACCCTATCTACATCTGCCCACACCCTATTCCAGGTGCCCGCCATCAGGCATGCATTCAGGACCGCAAGGATCCATCATCTATCCTGATGGCGGGAGGGCAGAAAAGCCTGACATTTTTCCTTACCCTACAGTCCACCCCCTCAGGATTTTCTGCCATGTGGTCTTCATATATACAATTTTCTTAGCAAACATAAACAATGCAGTCATGGTCCACAAAAGCAAATACATCACAATATAACAAAATACAACAGAACACAAATAAGTCCAGGCAGGGCCCCAACCTAGTGGCAAAAGACAATTATTGGTACCAGCAGATGAGCCACCAAATCTGCTGCCGAAGGCACTGCTCATATGAGGGAGGGGAACCACTCACGGCATCTACTATATCACACCAGGAGCCGTTGGGCTTCCTGGCCTTCTCTGGCTGTAGTCTCGGCTACAAGGCACACACAGCATCCACCCCCAGGATGCACTTGCTCTGGGATTGGCGATTCTATTCTGTTGGGGGTAATCGCCAACCCTCAGGGTTTTTGTCTGCAGTCGCTCCAACATTCGGCCTTCATAGCCACCAATGCGACTCGCAGACCCCTGCACTCAGGCCAACCCACTGCACAAGCACATGGGTCGGGGATCCAAACTCTATATGCGGCTTGGGCTCCACCCCAAGCCACGTTCCCCACCCGTCCCCCAAGGACGGGTTCCTCAGCTCCTCACCCTCACTCAAGAATGAGCAGGGCATCACCCACAGGTGATATTAAGAGACTCACTGGTCTTCAGCGTACTTAGGCTGCTTAACAGCCACTCAGGGCTTCTCAACTTAGCATCAGCACCAGCTTTTGCCTTCTCAGTTGGCTTTTCTCCTCTGCCTAGCTGCTGGGCATTCACAGGCTGCTTTTGGCCATCAAGGCCCACTGGCCACCCCCAGATTCTCAAAAAAAAACCATAACCTGCCAAGGTCCTCCGCCTTCTGGCGGGATTGTCAGTCCAGGTTCATCAGTCTGAGTCCATCAGTCCAAGTCCATTAGGCCAAGTTCATTGACCTCTCCCTGCATCAGCACTGGCAAGCTCCGAATCGTGGTCTTCTCTTCGCCAATGATTCTTGCTGCCTCAGGGGTCATTGGCTGGTCCTCCCGGGCAATTCCTCCACATGAGGTCTCATCCTGCAGCTCCTGGACCTCGTCCATCTCCTGTGCCACCATAATGCCTCCGGCGTCATCACAGGGAAACAGTCTGTTACTCCTTAGTCCCTCCAGGTCTTCAGAGGGCTCCATACCCATCTGCATGGATCATCTTGCCGACTTACGCCAGTTGTAAGGGCAGGAATGGACCAGTGAAGGTTTTTCTGATCCAGCAGATCGGGTAAAGGAGGAGTCAGAGTCCTCAATGGTTTTGTAGGTTTTTATTGGGATTTACCCAGTACACAGCAGGCAAGGGTGCTGGGGGGCCCGGAGGCTGGCGGTCCTCCCAGCCCCCAGCAAATCTTCACTCTATCTGGGCTCTCTGGCTTTCTCTGCTTCTCTCTTGGCTTCTCTTTCAGCTTCTTCTGGCGTCCACGTGATGCCGCCCTTAAAAAGCACAGTCTTAGCCCAGGTGAATCCCATCTACCTATGCCCACACCCTACTCCAGGTGCCCCCCATCAGGCATGCATTCAGGACCGCAAGGATCCATCATCTATCCTGATGGCAGGAGGGCAGAAAAGCCTGACATTTTTCCTTACCCTACACTGGGCTTATAAGGGTGTGTAAGAGGCAGGAATGGACACAGAGCAGGTTTTCTGATCCAGCAGATTGGGTAAAGGAGGAGTCAGAGTCCTCAGTGGTTTTGCAGGTTTTTATTGGGATTACCAGGTACACCACAGGCAAGGGTGCTGGGGGCCTGGGAGGCTGGCAGGGCTCCCAGCCCCCAGCAGGTCTTCACTCTGGGCTCTCCGGCCTTCTCTCAGCTTCTGCTTCTCTTGCTTCTCTCTCGGCTTCTCTTTTGGCTTCTCCTGCTTCTTTCTCGCCTTCTCTTTTAGCTTCTGCTGGCGTCCCCGTGACGCCGCCCTTAAAAAGCACAGCCTCAGCCCAGGTGAATCCCATCTACCTATGCCCACGCCCTACTCCAGGTGCCCGCCATCAGGCATGCATTCAGGACCGCAAGGACGCATCATCTATCCTGATGGCGGGAGGGCAGAAAAGCCTGACATTTTTCCTTACCCTACAGGGTGGCATCAAGGGGACGCCAACAGGAGAGGAACCACGAGGAGCAGAGAGCAAAGAAGCAGAGACCACCCGGAACGCCAGAGAGCCCAGAAAGAGTGAAGGCTTGCTGGGGGCTGGGAGGTCTGCCAGCCTCCCGGCCCCGCAATACCCTTGCCTGCTGTGTACCCAGTAAAATCCCAATAAAAGCCTGAAAAGCCACTGAGGACTCCAGGACTCTCTCCTCCTTTACCCCGTCTGCTCGGGTCATAGAAAACCTGTTCTGTGCCCATACCTGCCCCTACAGCTGTTCACACTTTGTATCACTGTCACTTAACAGTATGTCTTTGTGATCACCATATAGTCAACCTGAGAACACCCTACTCTGCTTCATATGGGGCTGTTCCATTTCTCAGGTAGGGGGAAAGCAGGGCTGTATGGAGTTGTGCTCTCAAGGTTAGTTTAAAGAGCTCTCACTTTCCTCACCACATCAAGTTGTCTTGCCATCTTGGTGTGACTGATCACAAATGTTTGTAGACATCAGTGTTCAACCCAAGTGATCCTTTTCATTCAGCAATATTTATAATTAGCTATGGAATTCTCTGAACGTATACTCTGAGGATCTGTGTGTCAGGGATTCATCAAATTTCTGTAGAATTACTCCATAAAGTGGCCTAGATTTTTAACAGACTACTCTTCACAATTCTGGATATCTGATCATGGCTCTTAACTGCTTCCACAAACTTTGTGGAGACCAATGGTCTTGAGCCAATTACTGTTTGAATGAATATATTATCTGCCCAGGTGGCACAGGAACATGTACAGGTTTCTCAGTAATTGAAAAATATAAAAAGGTTTGATTTTCCTCTATTCCAATATTCTAGATGGCCTTTTAGAGATGAAGTTTTCATCAGCAATGCCAATAGCAGCTTGTAGTTCTTTGTTTAGCCACTTAACTAATTTCCCCAGGGCTATGTCTCTCTCCTCCAAAATCATTTGGAAAGACTTGTCCCCAGAAACGACTAGAGGCTTGCACTACTTCTTACATAAGAATATGTAGGGGGCCTCCCTGGTGGCTTAAGACGCAACCTATGAAGCTATCCACAGCCACTGCAGCACGAGTTCAATCACTGGCCAGGGAGCTGCTCACATGGCACAGCAGATCCCTCCTGACTCACCCACTGTTCCCCTCAGCAGTGATTTTCAGTCAATCCTCTTGTTCTGTTCCCTGCTCTATCTCTGGTGAATCCTCTCACCCCCCACACCTCTGGCCTGTATCCGTTTTGTATGCCTAAATAAATAAATCTTAAAAAAAAAGACTCTGTAGGGAGTCATCTTGGCCTCAATTTCTCATCAACTTTTTCTTCCCTCTAACTTTCTTAAGAAACACCCCCTTATCGGGGCCTCCCCGGTGGCACTGCGGTTGAGCGCTGAGTTGCAAAGCTGCCCACAGCCTCTGCAGCACAGGTTCGATCCCTGGCCGCCGGGCGAGGGTCCCACATGGTGCGCAGACCTCTCCTGCTGCCCGCTGCTCCCCTCAGCAGTGTACTTCATCTGTCTTCCTGTTCTGCTCCCTGCTCTTGTTCTGGTGAATTACCTCACCCTTCCGTGCTTCTGACTGTACCCAGTGTTTGAATAAATAAATAAGTCTTTAAAAAAAACACAACAAAAAACCTCCTTATCGTTGATGAGTTTGAAGGCTAATCTTGACACTGCTATCTTGTCAAGACAGTCTTATATGAATCAAAAATCTTATCCAGGGTCTTCCTGGTAGCACAGGGATTAAGACACAACCTATGTAGCTATCCGCAGCCACAGCAGCACAAGTTCAATCCCTTGCCAGGGAACTATCCACATGGCACAGCAGACCTCTCCTGGCTCACCCCCTCCTTCCCTCAGCAGTGTATTTCAGTCAATCTGCCTGTTGTTCCCCACTCTGTCTCTGGTGAATCCTCTCACCCTCCACACCTCTGGCCTGTACCCCAGTTCTTGTATGCATAAATAAATAAATCTTTAAAAAAATCTTATCCAACACCAAGACTTTCTAATATTTGGAAAATTATGCAAACAAACCACAAGTTTCATATGAAGAGAGTGAGTTACCTGCTCATTGTTCTTTCTTTCTACATGTTAGTTGTTCTGTCTTACCGCAATCTACTGCCCTTTGACAGCACTTTAGCTCCAGGCCTTTGACAAAGTTTCCTTTTCCCAAATGCTTTCTACTTGCAGCTGCCTCTTACCCTTCCCACTGTTTTCAGAGGATTCTAATTGTATTTCAGGAGTATTGGCTACTTTCAGTATCACAAGTCAATTCCCTGGCTGAGACAATTCCTTCATTTGGTAGCATTGAGACACACACTTGATTCGATTTTTCTTCCTTTGCTAGTTCTTAGAATTCCTAATTCTATACCCTTAGCATTCGTCAGTATTCATGCAGGGAATAGAAATCATAGATATTTTTTATGCTGAAAGGAATTCAATACCAGAATTATGGGGCTTACAAAATCATGATCAAGTTGAAGGTCAAGGAGTGCTATAGCCACTCAGTGGTAAGAAATGTGGAGCCTTCTCTATCGCACAGCCAGAGCTTTCATTAGAGTGGATAGAGTGAACTAGCACATGGAGCATCTGCTGAATTCTTGTTTATCCATTGCACTAAATAACAAACAATGGTCCCCACCACTTCAATTTTCCAAACTTGAATGAGTACATCTCAACGGCAGAAGATAATCTCTTCCAGAAAATTAGCTGCAAGGATGTCTGGGAAATATAGTTTTTAGCCATACAGCCTCTGTATACAGGGGGAGGGAGCTAAAATAGGAAGGGGGTAGAACATTACATTATGTGCCAGATGGCAAAACCTCACAAATGTATTTGTTACACTTTCCCAGTCTCAGAAACTCATCTGAAAACATTGGTGTCCTGCCTCTTCAGTATTTCCCTGTCAAGTCTTTTTAGTAATTCAGTTATTCTGCCAAAATTTCTGGAAGACCAGAATGCATTATTGTTTATAATAAGGATTATAAAGCAATCTATTTCAAAAGTGACAAGAAAGTTTAAAAATACCTTGGGGTCATCTACAAAATTCTTTGCCATGGCCCCTTTTGTATTTTAGGCAGTAGGAACAATCTCAAAATTACATCCCTTCAAAATCCCAAACTGATAATTGAGAAATGGTTTAAAGTTCCATTTTTGGAACTTCTATTTAGATGTTAAGATTGAACTACAATATGAAAAGAAATTCTTTTAAAATGTCCCCAACATAGTACATCTCATGATAATTGTAGTTTTTATTTTTTTTTTACTGTATAATCCCTTGCTCCTTTCTTTTATCTTTTTTCTCTGATTCTCTTGTTTCAATTTTTCAATGTAAAGATTTAAGATATTCATTATTTTTTCTTCAACTGGTCTGCTATTGTTTAAAGGAACTTTTCTCATTGTTCAAATTGTCTATTTTTTCAGTAAATTAAATGCTGCTACCAAGCTGATATTTTTGATAAGTGTGGAGTTTTTACTATAATTGTACAGAACAATATGATAGGAACATTATTCAAAGCAAAATATTCAAGGTATTGTGACAGGACAAAAGAAGAGACCAAAGAAAGAATATAATGTGGGTTTTTGTTTTTTGCCTTTGGGGAATGAACATTTCCTGTTACTGGCAGTACAGATTTTTCACAGAGATTTACTATTGTTTTATTTTTAAACCAATTCTTCATACTAATTAATATCAGATTCTGTAAACCAAACAAGATATAAAATCAGAAGTTATAATCAGTTACTGAAACATGATTAACTGTTGGCTTTGCTAAATCTCCAAAATCTGAGTAATATCTCCTACAAATTTAAACTACATAATATATTAATAATTAGTTGAAAGCGTGCTACTTAAAGAACACAAAAAATAAAATGATAGGGACATTGCATTTTATTTGCTTTTTATTTTTTAAATTAATTTCTTTATTTGTATATATTTTAGGTATAATCTCCATAGAATTTCCACCACCAATTCACCTATGCACCATCACCTTAGTCCCTTGGGCTTTCTTGCTTTGATCCTTCTCCCTGACCCTCCCCTGCAGAATGTCTCTGATTTATAGTTGTCTGATTATTTCAGCTTTGTTTTTGTGGTTTTTAATCGTTATTATTTTTTTCCTGATTCCCTTATTAGGTTCCCCTATATTCCTCCTATAAGTGAAATCATCCAAATACTTTTCTTTTTCCTTCTGATTTATTTCACTGAGCATAAACCCTTCTAGCTCCATCCATGTTGCTGTAAATGGCATTAGATTGTCTATTTTTTCCTTTACTTTCTTCTAAAATAACCCAAATGCCATAATCAACAATTCATTTAAATGTTCAAAGATATGTCAATATTTTGTTAGATGGGACGGTCTAGTTATATGTGTAAGACATGAGCCACTGTGACCTTGTTGTAGACAGAGCTTAAAAACAGGGCTTGAGGGCATCAATTTCAACTCCAAATTGGAGTTGGACTGTAAAGGCAATCCAGAATATCTTATTGATGCCAATGCCTAGTGCCATGCATGACACAGACCCTCCATTGTTGTGTGCTAAATGAATAACTGATGCTACAGTAGCAATATTCAATAAAATGTTCATTATAAATATGTTATAGCTTATAATTGGGAAATATTTGGATAAAGATTCAATATTTATTTAATTCTCTTCTGTGCCAAGTACTGCATTCATCTCTTTTACATGCATTATTTCATTTACTCCTTTCAATAATCTGAGAGCATTGGGAGGAGGGAAGAGACTTAGATCATTCTGAAGTGATTTTATGGTATTACGATTCAAATTAAAAAATAGTTGGAAACATAACACAAAAATAAGACTTATTTTGACAGAAACTTACTGGGAGCCATACTACTCTGTCGTCTGACAAAGGTCTGGGCGTGGGGCAGATTCCTGAAGAGTCAGTAATCTCGTTAGCTGACTCCTAGATTCTCCTCATTTGTTTATGGTTAGTTTCTACCATTGTTAGTTACGCATCGAAAAGTAAAACTGTGAATTGAATACTGTTTAATTAATTACTGAATAGCCAATTTGATGGCAATTGGCACTGCGTGATACAAATATTACATTTTTTATAAAATCAGTAGTTCTCTGCCAAAAGGCAGTAATTCAACATTTGGCCTTACATTAACCAAGTGAAAAAACTTCTGGGAACAAAAGGCTGTAAACATCTCATGGCCAAAGTCTTTAAGAAAATTCCTGTTAAGCCAGGAGACCCATAGTCAGCTCCTGCTAAATTTTTCCTGTTTGTTTAGGGCTAATTCCCCTGGATGTAACAATTGATATGGTAACTGTTAGAATATGCATTTGAGAATAAGTCAACAACAATTTTGTTACTGGTTAAGCTAATAAACATGGCAGCACAAACAATGCACTTGGAAATAGTCAAATGTTACAACTACTGATATGTCACATATTAAACATTTCAAAAACCAAAAGCTGTAACCATCTCCAACCCTGCCCAGATGAAATATCTGTAGTTCCTTAAAATGACAACCAGCAATCTTACAGAAAAAGAAATTGTCCCTTGATCTTAAAGTTAGATACGGAAACTAGGCTGACTAGATAAGTAGAGAAGTAATAGGTAGAAAACTCTTGTTAGATTAGGAGAATGCCTCCCTTAATTGAGAGCTGGTGGCTAGGGAAGAGTCAGTGCGGCTTGCCTGGCATTAACGCCCTCCAGGCCCTTGGTTCCTTAATATTGAATCAATATTAAAACAATATACTATAGATGATGATTTCTATATAAAAGCCTTCTGTTTTTTGCTTTAATCATTTGGTTATATGTTAGTCTAAACTTTATAGGTTAGTTAGAAAATATCCCTTTGTCTCCCTTCCCCCAGGTAACCTCCTGCCCTTTGTTTCCCCTAGCTCTTAGTTAATCGTTCACCATGGCAAACTTAGAAATGTTACTTGCAGTCACATAGGCTTTTTGCTAGTAATATCATAACTGTTGGGTTGTTTAAAGTAACTATTTTAGAAACATTTGTTTAGCAACTGTGCCTTCTTTAAGACAAAGAATAATAAATGTCATAACCTCTGCAGGATGGCAAACAGACCTTTGGCTGCTCTTGAAAAACGTGATGATTATTATCTTCCCACCTTAATGCATATGCTTATGCACTCATGATTTGCTTAGTATAAATAAAGAACTGCTGAGACCCTCAGCAGGATGATGTCAGCACCCTGATCAAGTGTTTGCGTCTCCTCATTTCCCCTCCCTTATCGTTCTATACAGTTGCGCTGACGCCTTCCCATGCTTCAGGAACCCCTGACACCCAAGCTGCTGCGGCTGGCTCATGGTAGAAACTATTGTCTTGTCTAGCAGGAGGTAGTAGATTTTGATTGGGGAGATGCCCTGCTTTTATCAGGCATCATTGCAGCAAGTATATGCTCTGGGTATCATTGAAGTACTAGCTGTGAGTGATACCATAGTTCTTTGGTTGTGTTGCCAGGGACCAGTAGGCAAGAAGAGAGTTTACCTCACATGCATGAAAATTGAGGGTGACCCCAGAGGAGATAGGGATACTCTTACAAAAGACAAGGGGAGATCAAATGTGGAACACAGATGATCCACTTGGACTTGTTACAACCTCAGACTAAGAAGGGTAAAATTGGCCAAGCACTCACTCCCCTCAGTAATAAAGGTTTGGGTCATACCTATGTAACACCATGACTTGCCAAGCAGAGAGTGGAAGAGGAGAGGAATTTGAAACAAATAGTGAGGGAGGTAGAGGATAAAGAACAATGTGAAAGCCCTGATCAAATGCAGAGGTTGGGGGACATCTTTAGCTCTATATACAAACCTCTCTGTACAAAATTCAAACCGCTAAAATTCTCCTCAGGAAGAGGGGCACCTGGAAACTATGGAGGAGAGCTTCCTTCTACCTGTGGGGAGTGAAGAAAAGGGAGACTTCAACCCAACCGCATGAGAATGGTCCTCTGAGGCTAGGACTGTGGGGAACAGAGTGGACTAGAGACCCACTACCAGCTGGTTGGTTCTGACATTCTTTGCCACATTTTTTTAAAAGATTTATTTATTTATTTATACAAGCACTGGGTACAGTCAGAAGCGCGGGAGGGCAAGAGAATGCACCACAGCCAGAGCGGGAACAGAGCAGGCAGAGGGACCAGAAGTACACTGCTGAGGGGAGCAGCGGGCGGCAGGAGAGGTCTGCGTGCCATGTGGGACCCTCACCTGGCGGCTGGGGATCGAACCTGCACTGCAGAGGCTGTGGGCAGCTTCGCGGCCCAGCGCTCAACCACTGCGCCATCAGGGGAGGCCCTCTTTGCCACATTTTAATGGAAGTCGCACTTCCCACAGGCTGCTTTTGCCAATGAGTGAGTGTGGGAGGGAGTCACACTCATTTTTTTTTTAAAGATTTATTTATTTTAAGCATACAAGAACTCGGGTATAGGCCAGAGGTGCAGGGGGTGAGAGGATTCACCAAAGAGAGTGGGGAGCAGAACAGTCAGATCTACTGAAATACACTGCTGAGGGGAGCAGTGGGTGAGACAGGAGGAGACTGCCTTGCCATGTGGGTTGCTCGCTGGCTGGCCAGCCCGGATGGAACTCCTGCTGGCAATAGCTTGATAGCATTGTCTTTAACCCCTGCACCACTAGGGAGGCCCAGGGAATCACACTTTTGACACAAGCATGACTCCTCTGATGACAGCTTTGGTTTCCCAGCAACCTTGTCCAACTTTCCTTTGCATTTTAGTCTGAGATGTTTCCACCCAACTTAGTTCCATCTTTTTCTTTCTTCACTCAGGGTCAATTTGCCTTTTGCTTTTTTTGTTTAATTTTTTTATGAAGTAACATTAACATCACATTATATAAGTTTCAGGTATATGTCGTTATACATCAATGTCTGTGTATATAGAAGCTCACCAGTAAATGTCCAGTTCTATCCTCACCCTACAATGTTTCCTTTTCACCTGGTTATCCCTTCTGATAACCACTCATTTCACCTTTTAATCTGAACATTTGTTTTTATTTTATTACATTCATTCATTTGTAGTTTTTCTTGATGTGCCACTTTTGAATGAAATCATATGGTGTTTGTCTTTCTCCATCTGATATATTTCACTTAACTCCATACCCTCCAGGTCCATCCATGTTATTGTAAAAGAGCAGAACAGTGTGTGTGTGTGTGTGTGTGTGTGTATCTATCTATCTATCTATCTATCTATCTATCTATCTATCTATCTATCTTTCTTTCTTTCTTTCTTTCTATATCAGATCTTCTTTATCCAATTATCTGTTGTTTGGTGCTAAAGCTGTTTCCAACTCTTAGTTATTTTACATAATGCTGCAATGAACATAGGAATGCATACAGTTCCTTGAATTAGTGTTTTTGCATTCTTCAGGTAAAAACTCAGAATGAAATTAGATCATATGGAATTTCCATTTTTAATTTGTTGAGGATTCTCCATATTGTTTTCCATATGGTTGTGCCAATTTACACTCCCACCAACAGTGTACAAGGGTTCACTTCTTTCTCTACACCTCTCTAACATGTTATTTTTTTCTTTTGGATAACAGACTCAGGGTCCAACTAGAGTCACAGTTTGTTAACTCTTCCAGCTTCTCTCAAATCCTTCTCCATTTTCTCTCATGGTTTGTTTCTCACAGGGCTAGACCAGCAGACATATATTTGCTATGTGATATCTGCTCACTTTTGCACTGAGCAACTTTCCCTCCAGTATCATAATGAGCTGACTGCACAATAAGATTATTAGGCTGACGAGACTCATATCTCCCAAAAATTAATAATGAAATTTTCATACCTGTTGAAAAGACTGTTCTAGTTTTTGCTGCTCCTGCAAATAATTTTCTTAAATTTTTGCTCATTTCTTTGTTCAGTTCAATGTGATGTTGGAAAAAGAAGTAGGTAACAGCATTTCAGGAGGAAAAAGTAAGTTGAACTTGAACACATTTTAGTTCATTAGCAATAAGTTAAACTTTGTTCAATTTTGTTTCTCTTCCTGTCTTATACCATCCCTATTTTCTAACCCATAAAGCTCTTATTTTTTTTTGCCATTATTGTCAAATATATGTTTATTAATTTCAGCACTGTTCCTCCCTCAACTTGGATTCTTCTTCCCCTTTCAAGTGCTTTCACTTTCTGCTTATTAATAATACTTACATAAATCACTGATTTAACTACATATTGAAAATCAACTCCATATCACACAAGGAATGGGGATGAAGAAATGGATATAACATAGATTTGTCTCAGGAAACTAACATTATACTAAATTTGAAACATTTCAGAACTTCTTAATAGATAGGAGATACTTAAGGAGAGTAATTCCATACATATTTTTTAGCATTGTTCCTATTTCTGCTTTTATTAAGCTATGCTCAGGCCATGTGACCCTTCAGAGAGGAACATGGAACCACATAAAAAAATATAAAAAATTAACAATTTTGTACAATACTGGGTGAAAACCAAAGGACAATTTGTGTAACTATTGCGCAGCAGTTCCTATAATAAGCATATTTTCCCAATCAGTACTTATTTTTGCTAATCATGAAAAACTGCTTATTGTGTACAATTATTACCCATTGAATTGATTTCTTTTAAAGATATTGAGTTTTATTTAATTGAAAACTTATCATGTAACATGATTCCTTATGATGCAGGCAGTAAGAAATTACATGTGAGTTAGGTAAGTCCAATTCAAGTATGTTTATGAGATATAAGATGTGGAAGACTTTGCATTTAAAACTGATGAAGACATGCTCTCAGGTACAAGGTCTAAGCAAAAAAAAAAAAAAGAAGACCAACACAGTAACAGCTGTCCATGAATGTTCCTGGGAACTTCTCCTGTCTTTGCCTTCTGGTTGACTTTTTTACTGGCTTCAGACCCAGATTTTATCTTGGAACCTGATTTTCACATTCATCTTGTAGATATGATAATTCTTCCTTGCCAATCTGGCATCTGACGCTAGTCTAGCTACATCTTATTATAGTTCTCCTTAACTCCCAACCTTGAACCTGACTGGTTCCTTTTTTTTCTCAGAATTTTATTATGAAAAATTTCAAATACACAGTAACATTCTGCTACTGATATTTTACAATTAATATTTTATTATACTGAGTTTATTCTATCCATCTAACCATGCATCTTATTTTTGGAGATATTTCAAAGTTACTTGCAGACATGACACTTCACAAATCACTAACTATATTTCAACAATTCTTCATTCTTCTATTTAGAGGTACAATGTACACAGAAGGAAATGCTCAGATATTCTATTCCAAGAAAATCTGACAAATACCTTGACTGTGTAAACCAAACCCCTGTGGACATGTTTTATTCTTTGATAAATGTATATTAGCTAATAGTTCATGATTTATAGATAATTGACAAATGACTGAATTTTTTATTTGGAGGTTTGCAAGTCATACATTTGGCTTAATATCCAAAAACTCATAAAACTCAATAATTAAAACAACAAGAAATTCGATTAACAAATACGCAGAGGATCTGAATAGACACTTTTATAAAGAAGGCATACAGATGCGCATGGGTACACAAAAGTTCTTTATAATCTATTTTTATTAGGAGAATGAAAATCTAAACAGTAGTGAGGTATCACCTCACACCTGTTAGATTAGCTATTATCCAAAAAATGAAAAACAAGAAATGTTGGTGATAAGTAAACCCTTACATGCTGTTGTTGGGAATATAAATTGCTTAGTCATTATGGAAAGCAATAGGAGATTCCTTATAAATCAAAATAGAAATTCTATGTAATATAATAATCTCTTTTCTGGGTATTTACTTGAAGAATACAAAAACATTAATTCAAAGAGATATATTCATCTTCAGTACTATTTACTACAGTACTATTTATAATAACAAAGAATTGGAAACAATCTAAATACCCACTGGTGGATGATTGGATAAAGAAGATGTGATATACATACATAATGAATATTATTACTCAGTTATACCATAACAACAAAAATGGATGGACCCAGAGTGTAATATGTTTCGAGAAATAAGTCAGATGGAGAAAGGCAAATAATGGGATAATTTCATTCATATTTAGTACCTACAAAACCCTAATACAAACAAATGAACTAAATTAAAAAAAATAAGCTGTTAGACTATAAGACTAAATGAGTGGTTACCAGAAGGGACAGGGAGGAGAGTGTTTGCAAATCATGAAATTTGGGTCAATTGTATGGTGAAAGATAGAGTTGGATTTTAGTGGTGAAATTAATATAATATATATAGACATTGATATATAATGATGCATACCTGAAACTTAGTATAAAGTTACATAGTTGTATAATGTTACAATGCAATGTGTGTCAATAAAAATAAAGTGACAGAAAAAAATAAAATCAGGTTGATAACATTATGATGGCTGGGCAACTATATTAGTATGTAATAATTTACCATTTAACATGGCACTCAACCCCTCTTAGCTAGACTATGAGATAAACACTGATAGAAAAACATCTCATTTTTAATTCTTAACACATAAGAAGAGATAAATATTTTGCCATTTAAATTAAAAAAATAAATTTACTTCCTGAGATCAGAAAGCAAAAGCTTGGTCAAAATGTGTATTTACACTTGTATATACACATTTGTCTATACACCCACACCCACACACACAAACGCACATATAAACATACATATACATATACTCAAATATCTTTGTGGTCCTTAATTTCTGAGTGCACATTCTACTTTAATGTGGGCTATTTTGAAATATAATATAGATCAGACAATCAAAGTCACATCCAGATGAGGGAAATTGCAAAATACTGGCATAAAGTGATTTCTAATGTAAGAACTATCAGTGAGAAAATCTTACTATCAGGGAATGACTCTATATTCTCCCACCAAAGGACAGCAGGGCTGCTGTAAGATAAAAGTTCAGGGCCTCCCCGGTGGCGCAGCAGTTGAGCACTGGGTTGCGAAGCTGCCCGCAGCCTCTGCCACGCCGGTTCAATCTCTGGCCGCCAGGTGAGGGTCCCACATGGCGTGCAGACCTCTCCTGCCGCCCACTGCTCCCCTCAGCAGTGTACTTCGTCTGTCTGCCTGTTCTGCTCCCTGCTCTGGCTCTGGTGAATTCTCTCACCCTCCCGCGCTTCTGACTGTACCCAGTGCTTGTATAAATAAATAAATAAATAAATAAATAAATAAATAAATAAATAAATAAATAAATAAATCTTTAAAAACAAGCAAACAAAGATAAAAGTGCAATTCCAAATTTCTGTGTTCCACAGCTTATTTGATAGAAAGTCATCAAATGGTGGTGGAAAGAATCAGAATATCAGCATGTCTGGGAGTTCTCATGAAAACTGCTTCATTCATTCCAGTAAAGACTTTTCTTGGTGTGTTTCAGGAGAGGTATTAAAGGGGGTAATACCCCTGAGAGTCACTCCTGGATTTTCTTGATTGCTGAGAATATGGAAACTAACAAAGATGATTTCATGTTGTCAGGATTACTTAATGTTTCAGTTACTAAACTCCTGAAGCGCTCTGCCTCTTCAACCTATCACCTTTCACTGTTGCCAGCTCTGCGCCTGTATCATAGCACTGTGCCATGTCCTTAGATGACCAACTACTGACTTCTCAACTGGTACTAACCACCCACAAGTCTTAAGAAACATAAACAAGGTCATGCCAAGGAATGAAACAACAATTTGGACCTGGACACTGATAGCAAGTAAGACCGAAACAAAATTTTCCACAAATGATACAAAGCATGTTGTCAAAAATGTTCTGTTCAGTTGCTCTAACTCAGACCAAGTTAAGAAAGCTAGTAAGGTTTGAGCACTGTATTACTCAGCAAGCCAATGGAAATAGATTTCCACAAATCTTTCTGCAGCCTGATACTTATGTACTAGTTTCTATTTATCTATTATAGTTATCTGTTACTGCTCTCTTCCTTTACCTGTTATGATACCTGACACTCAGGTGATCAGACCCTTGCTCTCCTGCAGATTTTGACTTCTAAGAATATACATTCTATTGCATTAATTGACTTTTCATATCCTGATATTACAGATAACTTCTTTCTGTAGAGCTTCTTTAGTCTTAGAATTTTAATATTACCAGCCAAGACCATTTTTCAGTGCTATCAGGTAGTCAGGATTTAAGTGAACTATAACATATGGCTTTATCTATTTTTTCATTCAACTGTTTACTACATATCTATCATACGACATACCCTAACATTAATATCAAATACAACCTCTGTTCTGTTCAAAACCACAATATACTTGGATAGGAGAGAATAGTATTAGAGAAAATCTACAGAGGAGACACATAAACTCTATATTTAAGGATAGAAATTTACTCCTGTTTATGGCCATACCACCCTGAACACTCCCAATCTCGTCTGATCTCGGAAGCTAAGCAGGGTCGGGCCTAGTTAGTACTTGAATGGGAGAAATTTGCTCCTGCTGGGAATTATAGGTAGGGTGCAAAAGGCCATTCCCGGCAGATAAGGCAAAAGATATTTGGTATCTTAAATGGCTGGATCAATGCTATAGTGTGTCATTGATGGGAGATAGGTTGGAAAATTAATAACAAAAAGTTATGTGACAACTTGTTCTATGAATATCCCATGTTTTACCTCTTGACAAGAACTCTGTGAGGTAGGTTTAGATAGGTAGGTCTTTATCATCACCCCTATAACTGTAGGAATGCAGATAGAGAAAGGCTAATTAAGTTGTTGAAGGTATATCATTAATAAATTGTAGAGCCTGGATTCAAAATTAGGTTTGTCGGCTTTTCCCCTCCCTGGTTTTATTTTCAAATTCAGGTTATTTTGAGGTGAAGTGTGGAAATTACGAAATTCACACTTTTTATGTGACAGTCTAAGAATTTTGACAAATGTATTTGATATTCACCCATATGGTGGCATATATCAGAAGTTCTTTCCATCTTATTATTGAATAGCTTCCGTTACATGAGTTTTATCAGCTATTTATCTATTTTTCATTTGACAATTTTGTTGTTGTTTTACTTTTTAATAATTATGAATAAAAACATATAGTATCTGTCTGATAGATTCAACATCTGGGTAATCTTTGAGACTGGTTCTTTTATTTTTTGAGATTGATTCTTTTACACTAACCTAACCATCCAAAGTATCTGAGAATTAGGTAACTTAGGGTTTATTTTTTTAAAAAGATTTATTTATTTGTTTATACAAGCACTGGGTACAGTCAGAAGTGCAGGAGGGTTAGAGAATTCACCAGAGCCAGAGAGGGGAACAGAACAGGCAGACTGATGAAATACACTGCTGAGGGGAGCAGTGGGCACCGCAGGAGAGGTCTGAGCACCATGTGGGACCCTCGCCAGTGGCCAGGGATCGAACCGGTGCTACAGAGGCTGACAGGCAGCTTCGCAGCCCAGCGCTCAACTGCTGTGCCACCAGGGGAGGCCCTAGATAACTTAGGGTTTAAATGTATAAATTATACTAACAAAACAAATAGGAGATAGCAAAGATCTTAAAACAAGAGAATAATGTAGTCAGATTAGAAATTTAGAAAAATAACTTTAACAGCAGTGTTAAAGGCATGCATTAGAAGCAGGAAGAGGCAGGGAGACTAGTTAGATCTAAAATATTAGAAAGATAAGATGAATAAGAAGAAACGGTCCTGAAAAATGTCAAGAAGTTTTTCAGACTCAGTAACCAATTAATTAGAATAAAGGGAGAATAATGCAAATAACGCTGAGTTCCAAATCAGTATCAATCATATCCTAGTTTGAATAAAAAATTAAATTAGATCATCAACTTCAACATTGGGTGACTCCAAGGTTTCCACCATGATAAACTGGGTTACAGTAATTAATGTGGTTGAGATATACTGTAAATGGGGTCAATATTGAGAGAAACAATATGCTTAAAGAAGTATTACTGAATTTCACACGATATTCAGCAGAGAGCTGGAGATCAGAAGAAAGGCCTAGTGTGGAGAAATACATTTTTTAAAAAAGATTTATTTATTCATGCATACAAGAACTTGGGTGTAAGTCAGAGGTGTGGGGGGTGAGAGTATTCACCAGAGACAGAGTGGGGAATAGAACAGGCAGACTGACTGAAATACACTGCTGAGGGGAGCAGCGGGCGAGACAGGAGAGGTCTGCTGTGCCATGTGCCGTAACTTCCTGGCCAGGTGGGAATCAAACTCGTGCTGCAGTGGCTAGTGATAGTTTGATAGTGCTTTGCCACCAGGGAGACTCTAGACAAATAGATTTGATGATTATTAGTGATATAGGGAATTTATTGATTTGAATAAGATTGAACACAGAATGCCAAATTAGAAGAACCAGGGAGGAGCATGATAGAGAATGGCCAACGGAGAAAAATGGGTATCAAGGTAGAAGATTGCAAAGAAAGACTACAAAATAACGAGTCTGAGTATGGAAGAGTCAATAATATCAAATAGACACTGAATGAAATAAAAAGTGTACTTAAAGTTAACCAATGGATTGTCCAAACCCAGACAACCAGGGAGTTGGAGAAGAAAGCTCCAGATGGTGTGTTACACATATTGGGAAATTTAATATAAGCACTCTTCCAGATACAACTCCCCTTTTCATCCCATTTTATACTGTTTCTGTTTGAAAACACAAAAACAGAAACAAAAAAATCTCTGGCAGAACAAAGTTGTAAAGTTGTATGTAGTAATGATAAGATGATATGTTTCTTCAAAATATGATACTAATTTTTACTAATTTCTTATTTCTTACATTTTTAGTTTAATAAAAAAGACTTAGAAATAGAACTATAAACTATACATCAGCTTATTTGATGTACTATCAAATTGTATGTTTTAATTATGTTTCATACTGCTACAAATACTCTTTCTTCAGAACGTCAACATATACAATACAGGGGAAAGGGATAGTGAAGACCAGGAAGTAAAGTTTTAATCTTGCACCAAAGGGACGTATTGTGTATGTGTGACAGTGTGTGAGACTATGTGTGTGTGCACATGTACATGCACAACTGCTTCATTGTCTTGAAAAGTGTGATTAGTTTAGACTGGAAAATTTCATTCTGGGAGAGTCATCTCATATTGACTTATTCAGAGGAGTTAATTTTTTAGTATTAAAGAGTCTATATTTGTCTTCAGTATCCTCTGTTATGAGTGAATATAAAATTAGTTCCCTTGCCTTTCTACATAAAGGAAAATAATTTGATTTATCAAGATCTATTTCCTTCTATTTTTTCCAAGAGTGAGGTGTTCTTTCAGTTTTTTCCCCACAGACTTTAAATATTTGTCCTTTCTCATTATTTTGTATTTAATAACTTTAACTAATTTAGACATATCTATAGTCTTAAAAGATAATTTTGAAATGTCCTTTCTGCATGTCCTTGTAAAACTGTAGTCTCTAATCTCTATCATCTGACAGTGCAAACCTGTCTCTTCATTTTCTCCTTTGTTTTGTATCTGATTATGTTTAATGTAAACTTTCTATGACCTGTCTAAAGGCCCCTCAGGCATAATATTGTTGTTGGTGTTTTATGTTCTTGACTTTGGTTTAGTTTGTCCCTATCTGTACTAAGTTTCAAGGTTTATTATTTCAAAGTATTCATCTATCTGCCTGTCCTTCTTCCCTTATGCTTTGTATAGGCTTTCACAACAATACCTGTTAAACTATTACTTTTGCTCTCTCTCTCTCTGTATTTCAGTCTGAAAAGAGAAATGGACTATCTCTCTGGTATCTTTGGAGTAAAAAGCATCAAATGTTCCTTTTACCTCATTGGTTAGTTGTCCATTTAAAATATTTTATACTCAACTCCAGTTAAATGTTCATTTTTTTTAGCAGGTATTATGGAAGGACAGTTTATTTTAATTGGTTTCTTTCTCTTTGCCTGATAGTGCTTATTTCTTCTCATATATATATATATATATATATATATGTATATATATACACATGCACACATGCATAACTATCTCCTTACTTCTTTTTGTAAAGTCATTTTCTCTCTTCATAGATTTTAGATCACATAGATCTTTCCTTGTCATTATCATGCTTAGACATCTTGAATCTGTCTTGGATTTTCTTAGTTCTTCCTACATATTGAAGTTTCCTGAACTTAAAAGAACATACCGATTTCTGGTACCATATCCATCTTAATAAAAATCACTGGGTGTTTATTAATAGCTTTTCAAGTGATTTCAATGTACATCCAGGACTGAGAAACATTGATCTACTTATTCTTGACTAGTTTATTTTCACTTACTTGCTTTGTATGGGAACTCATTGAGGGTATACTTGTAGTACTTTTTATGTAATGGTGGTGAAACCATGTAGCATGGACTAACAGTACTAACAATCTTTGCCATGACGAGTCAAATAATATTTCCCATTACTTGTTGAAGGTAAGGTAAGGCAGGAATAACAAAGGAAAGAATGAAACAAAAAAAAAGATAAATAAGTGGTGGAAGGAAGTGGTGGAAGGAAGGAAGGAAAGGAAGTGGAAGGAAGTGAGAGGAGTAAAAATTAAGGAGAAGGATGAAAGAGTTCCTCAATATGATAAAATCATCTAGAGCTGCTAGTTACATATGCAGAGTCCCACCCTTTCCTAAACTGGATAAGTGGGGATTTTGGACAACTTGAATAATTTTCCAGATGTTCCCAAACGTTAGGAGATGTATACTGGAAAATTATTCAAGAAGAGTTGTCCAAAATGTTGGTCAATGAAAGAATGGACAAATCCTACCAGAAGGTTTCATGCTTTCTTTCTAAAAACCTTATGCCACTAATAAACTATAAACATGAAAAAAATTCATTGAAAGGTGGTCTCTAATAAAGCAGAAATTCTATTTTTGTAGGTTTGTAGGGGGCAGGTGGATGCATGTGCTTGTAATTGTATAGTTGCATATTGAATATTTTTAAAATTACAGAATTACCTGACTCCCTTGTTCCCCCCACAAATTGCATAGGTGATTGCTATTCTAAAGGAAATTTAGAAAATATTGATTTTGGGAAATTTCAGAGAAATGAAGAAAATCCTTTTGAATATTGAATTGCTTTAAAACTGTTTTCTAGCGCCAGAAAATCTTTTATAAAAGATTATTCATTCAGTAGCTATAAAGTATAAATAAATGGTATCAGATTATTTTCTGAATCATTTGATTTTGGGCAAATGAGGAAGTCAAACATGCAAACAATACAAAGACATGTTTACTTTCTCTGGATTTGGACTTTAGCTAAGTGGATTAATTTAAATAGCCACATTGATGTACTGAATAAAGTGAAGAACTGACTTGGCCAGTTCACTTCTTTAGATTTGGGTGTGTATTTGATTGTTCAACCTGAGGATGTAGGCAACTCCTTATATATAGTGTTCCATGTATGAAGAATAGAGAATCATGCTTAACATACCAGTTTTTCTGTGGGTAATGAAATTTATTAATTGCACAGATGATATTACTTGGAAACTAGCTCTCTTTCCATGTGTACACTTAACTATGAACATCTTTAGATCTGTTCTTATTAGGAATAATTTTAGTGGTTTCTTCTGAGCATGTTTTCAACTTATGAGTTCTACTTTTTTCAACCCAATGCTGTTTATTTTCTATCTTCTAAAAGTTTCTCCCAATTTTTTGATGTGGTCACATTCCTTATTGGTTTTAAATACTTTATGTGATTGCAAGGGATTTGGATGAGAAGGAGGTCAGAACAAAATGAAAGCAAAATTGATCAAATATTGTATTAGTCAATAAGAAAAAAGAAAACTACAACCCTCTGATTAATTATAGCTGAAGTGGAATTTATTGAGGATATGAGGAAGCTTTCTTAATTATCCTAAAATCTGCAGAACCAGTTTTATAAATCTCCAGTGCACCTGTGCTCTATAATCAAAAGGGGCTGAGAAAATGAAAATATGATATTTTAAGCTTTGATAGTAGAAGAGATACAGTCAAGTCTTTATCAAACTCTTAGTCTGAATTTACTTTCCTTTGTGAACATGGCCCAAATTTGCAATGATACATTCATTACTACCTTAAAAAATCCTTGTATATTTAACCTTGTATTGTGTCAACTTGCCAATCTTGAGCAGTGAATCACTTCACCATCTGTTTTTCAGATTTTATTCCCAGATTGCTGGACTTTGCTGAATAAACTCTCAAAATTATGCTGACTGAAAATTCATGCTAACTTAATTCTGAGTCATGAATTTGTCAATGTATTTACCTTGACCTTTCTTTCTTCGTATCTTCATCCTTTGCCCTAGCTCAAAACATAAATGAAGGACAGAAAACCTGGAAAGAGAAGATCTGATTTTAACTTTAGGTTGTTTTACTTTTTACTTGTGTGACTCAGGGAAGCACTCTTCATTTCATTCTGTCCCAATTTTATCTGTGATATGGGGTAATACTCAACCCGGTAGCCCAGCGGGTTGAGTGCAGTGCTGTGAAGCTATCCTCAGCCTCTGCAGTGCAGGTTCGATTTCCAGCCGGCCAGGGAGCTACCCACATGGCACAGCAGACCTCTACCTTCTCACCCACTGCTCCCCTCAGCAGTGTATTTTATTTGATCTGCCTGTTCTGCTTCGCGCTCTGTCTCTGCTGAATTCTCTTACCCTCCCGCGCCTCTGGCCCGTACCCCAGTTCTTGTATAAATAAATAAATAAATCTTAAAAAATTTCAAATTAAATTGAAAAAAATTATAGGATGCTGTGATCATTAGTTTCTGATCTCTATTGTGCCCATGTCTGGTAGCTGTATTATACTTTATACACAAAATATACAAAAATCTTTATCAGAAATATTCACTTTTGATTTTTTTCTATGGTTGTTAGAAATTTTCACTTCTTTCTGGACTAATTGAAGTATCCACAGACATCTCAAACTAAAAATATTCATAACAAGCTACCTCATTTTCTACCAAAACCTTTCTTCTTTCTGACCTAAGGCAATTCTAGGTAGTGAAGAGTAGGTAGGCCTCAATATTACATTACATTTGTGTTTCACTCCCATTGTATTTGTATCAATATATTTCTAACATTTTGTCTTTTACTCATTTTGACCAAGGGCAGAATATTTTATCCTATCATTTTGGTGTCACTAATGAGAAGCTGGGAACCTGGAACCATCTATTAATTCACAAGCCAAGACATGATAAAATTCTGGGATAGGAAGAAAAGTCTAAGTAACCCAGGTTACCTATTTAATTTTTTATTTTAAGCCAATTTCTATAAATTCTATAATTCAATACACAAACCCATCCACTTATATTTGCATAATTACACTACATAAATGTAAATGCTAGAAGTTATATCTCAAAGTAGATCATATACCAGTTTATTTGTGCTTTATTCCTGAAGTTAATTGGAATATCTATCCTTAATTCCAATAATTGTATCTCAAGTTCTAAGAGCATTATCATTGACTGCCCCTCTGCTGACCAGTGCTGACAACATGCATTTACAGAGGTCCCCCTTAGGATCTTTGCTTCAGTGTGTTAATTGTATAAAA
The DNA here is from genome assembly GCF_014898055.3 of Talpa occidentalis. Classification (NCBI taxonomy): domain Eukaryota; kingdom Metazoa; phylum Chordata; class Mammalia; order Eulipotyphla; family Talpidae; genus Talpa; species Talpa occidentalis. Next base: position 121,185,865 of record NW_023602073.1, on the reverse strand, counting down.
TGTCTGATTTTCCTTCCTAAAATACTCTCATTAAAATCAGGAAGAATAATTCTTACAAACCAGCTAAGGAAGCAGGATTTGCTTTTCTTGTGTTCACAATTGAGAGGTAAAAAAATCTGCTGCAATGTAGTGTTTAGAGTTTTCTCTTGTGAGAGGGCATATGGAAGATGCAGCTGTTTTTCTCCAAATCAATTTCTTCCCATTGGTTCTCTGTTATCCCTTTCCCCAGAGAAATTTCTTGTTTTCTAACAGTGTATTTTCCCACACAATCTAAATTATTTTTATACATTGAGTTCTTGAGTTTTAATTTTAACACTCAGATGACATCCAAACTTATCTTTCACCTGAAATGATGAAGTAACTATATTTTTAACCTCAAAGTAGCAGGTCTGGGATTTCCTGGCTGTAATATAGTGATTTTGCAGTAACGAGAGTTTGAAGTATAATTTATACAATTAATAAGCCTGTGTTTCAGAGCTGCAGATCCTTAAATTCTAAGCAGAGGATACTAATAACTAGTGCATCTTAATGACTTAGAAAGACTATTTTGAAAGTGAAGTAATTACAAACATTTTAATCAAACAGGATTGACACCATTTTGTCTTTGAATAGTGTTTGCTTAATAGAGTAATATATTCACTAGTAATGTATTAATGTGTGCTGCACATTTACGTAGAAAATTAATATAAACATATTGAGTATCTTTCTCTTAAATTTGCCATATATCTATAGTATATATACTACACATACACACACACACACTAACTCACACACAAAACCTGGCAATTTTGTAAGATTTAAAGGAAAGTTTCTTTCTCTCTCTGTCTCTCTTTATCTTAACTAGACAAATATTTCCATTTTCTGCTTAATTTTGCTTTGGTAGACATAGCAGATATGGTGTTTATGATAAGGAAGCAATAAAGGTACTTTGGGGGAAATGTTATACTATACAAGGAATTTGTGTTCAAAGTATATGAAATTAGTTTAACATACATTCCTTTTTCTATGGAGTGTTTCATGACTTGAACATAAATCTTTAGCCAAGAATAAAGGCAACTAGTTAGGTCAGGGACAAGGGATTTGTGAGATCCATCTGGTTCGGTTATAAACTTTTGCATAACTTTTAAGAGAACATATAATATTTTCATTTTAAGCTTACACAGTGTACACTTTAAAAGTAATTATTTGGTTAAAGAATTACATATAAGTGCAGAAGAAGTAAAGGCCAGATGGAACCTACACTTCAATGATGTAACAGGATGGAACCATTAGGCTACAGTATGTATGGTTTCCAGGATAAGGGAATACAGAAATAAAACAAGCGGAGCCCTCTTTCCAAGCTGCCTAACTTGTTGAAGGGAACAAAGAGTGAAACTTAAAATAAATCAGATGATCTCATGCTTTGAAAAGTGGTATGAAGATGATAAATAACAGTAGTGGCTAATGATGCCCTAGCTAGGGCAGTGGCTAATGATGCCTAGCCAGGAGGGTTGAGGAAGGTCTCTCTGCGGCAGAACATTTCAACTTCGACCTGAATAAGGAGAAAGAGGCAATTGTGTGAAGATCTGGGGGCAAGAGTTCCCAGTAGAAAAGCAGCAAGTGCACAAGCCCTGATCTGGGAAACAGCATGATATGCCCCAGACATGGGAAAATGCCAGTGGCTGATGGGAGGGGATATGGGAAAAGGCAGGAGTGCAAGATGCAGAAAAATGGTAATGGGAAGATCACAGAAGATCTGTAGTACTTGGCAGACTGCATATTTTTCTATAAGAGAATCTGGTAGCCACTAGAGTTTTGAAAAGTGTAGTGACATGTCATTTGTGTTTACTGTAAGAGTGGACATTTAATTAACTAATGACTTCAACTACTTCATTACCCAAGGTTTTTTTAAAATATTTTTTTTCCGAACTTTTTTTTTTTAAGATTTATTTATTTATTTATTTATATAAGCATTGGGTATAGTCAGAAGCGCGGGAGGGTGAGAGAATTCACCAGAGACAGAGTGGGGAGCAGAACAGGCAGACCGATGAAATACACTGCTGAGGGGAGCAGCGGGCACGGCAGGAGGGGTCTATCGTGCCATGTGGGACCCTCGCTAGTGGCCGGGTATTGAACCGGCGCTGCAGAGGCTGCGGGCAGCTTCGCAGCCCAGCGCTCAAGCGCTGCACCACTAGGGGAGGCCCTTTTTTTTTTTTTTAAAGATTTTTATTTACACATGCAAGAACTGGGGTGTAGGCCAGAGGTGCTGGGGGTGAGAGGATTCACAAGAGACAGAGTGGGGAGCCGAACAGGTGGATCTACTGAAATGCAGTGCTGAGGGGACCAGTGGGGGAGACAGGAGAAACTGGGGTACAGGCCAGAGGTGTGTGTGGGGGTGGTGAGAGGATTCACCAGAGACAGAGTGGGGAACAGAACAGGCAGACTGACTGAAATACACTGCTGAGGGGAGCAGCAGGCAAGGCAGGAGAGGTCTGCTGCACCATGAGGGCAGCTCCCTGGCTGGGGATTGAACTCAAGCTGTAGTGGCTGAGGACAGCTACAAAGGTTGCATCTTAACCCTTGTGCCACCAGGGAGGCCCACATTACCCAGTTTTTTAAAGCAAGAGTTTATTAAAGAAATTCAGTAGTCATTTTATCCAAAAAAATGAGAAGTGTAATGAAAGATATAATTTATGCTTTAGTAAAATCTCTCAGACTACTGTGATGGATGTATGCTGGTGGTAAGAATAGTCAGGAAGATCAGTTGTGTGATATTACTGAAATCAGGGGAAGGTTTGAACCTGAGAAACACTGACAAAGATAGTGAGAAACAAAGTTGCCACTCTCCTCCTCAACTTTCCATTCCTCTCCAACTGATTCCGTGGTCTTTTTTCTGAACTTTGGTTTTGGACATCACATTATGCAATTCAAACTGAAACAAGCACATAAAAATTAGACTTTTCAGACTAAACAGCAAAGAAAGCCATTTGTTTATCAGTGTTTTCACATTGTAAGCCCATTTTGCTTCTCTTCCACAGTGAATGAATAATGAAGCTTGAGGACTGGAGAGTTGCACACTTAGCATCCCCAGACTGTATCAACATTACTAATATCAAGAATGGAAATAGGCTATTACATCCCTTTTTCAAGTGAAAGCTAATTGTTGGCCTGAGGGTAAGAAACCTACAAGAGAAATAATAAAGGCAATTATATTTTCAGTGCATGCTTTGTGCCTGTCATGACTTTTCATGCTTTATGTATATTAACTATCCAATGATATGTTCTAGACTTGAGAAACTGAGACACTGAGGTGGAGAAACTTGCTCAAGGTCATAGTTCACACAGAACAGAGCTCCTATTTGGCTCCAAGCAGCAAACTTGAGAGGCTGTGCACTTCACCACTATGTGCTGATATTTCTTATCATGGTATAGTTTTAGAAATAGCAGAAGGATGGCTGCTATTTATAGCACCCTTCCTAATGATGAGAATAGAAGGGACACTGCCTCAACCTCTGAGACAAGAAAAAATAATCCAATGCTCATAGAACTCTGCTGAAGGGTAATAGAATTAACCACACATGCCGGCCTTGCTAATGTCTCTAAAGGTGATTTTTTTTTCTAATTCTTGGGCAAGAAAATTCCTCAACAATTTTTTTAAAAACACATATCTGAATTCTGAGTATAGGAGAAGGTGACCCTGGTGTACTTTTTGTATGTTCCTCCTGAAATTTTACAAGAAATCTCATAATATTAGTATTACTATCCTGAGTCGTAAATGGAATTTTAAAAAAGTATGAATTTGCCCAACAGTTAAGATGACCACTTTTATGTACATCTAAATTCCCATGCACTTGCCAAAAATAATCCTAAATTATTAGTGAATTACAAAAATCAAAAGCACTATCAGGGGCCTCCCCTGTGGTGCAAGGGGTTAAGACGTAACCTATGAAGCTGTCTGCAGCCACTGCAGCACGAGTTCGATCCCGGGCGAGGGAGCTACCCATATGGTGCAGTAGACCTCTCCTGCCTCCGCTGCTGCTCCCCTCAGCAGTGTATTTCAGTCAGACTGCCTGTTCTGTTCCCCACTCTGTCTCTGGTGAATCCTCTCATCCCCCCACACATCTGGCCTGTACCCCAATTCTAGTACGCATAAATAAATAAATCATTAAAAAAATAGGAAACTGATAAACATAGACAGTGATAATGGAATCTTCCAGACTTAAAAAATAACTTTAACCCCAAAGAATATGTGCCCTATAACTGAAGAGGCAGAAAAATTGATCAGTGGTGGGCCTCCCTGGTGATGCAGGCAGTTGAGCGTAGCGCTGTGAAGCCGTCCACAGCCTCTATGGTGCTGGTTCGATCCCTGCTGGCCTCGGAACAACCCACATGATGAGCAGACCTCTCCTGTCTCTCCCTCTGCTTCCCTCAGCAGTGTATTTCGTCAGTCTGCCTGTTCTGTTTCTCACTCTGTCTCTGGTGAATCCTTTCACCCTCCTGCGCATCTGAACTATACCCCAGCTCTTGTATAAATAAAATAAATCTTAAAAAAAAAAATTGATCGGTGGTGAAATGTGAAGTTGAATCAGAGCCACAGAGGAATCTGCCAGTTATGCTGCCTATGAAGTCTGACGGCTTAGACCGCTAGACTCTTAATTTTACTTGTCGTGCTGGATTAAATCCTTCTGATCCAGACATCTACCAAAATCAATATTTTATAAAATGAAACAATGACCATTAGAAATAGTCAAATAATAGTATAGATTGAAAAATCTGATATACATATATTTTGTTTTAAAAGTTTATTCTATAAATTACCTTTTTGTTTCAAGTTAGGAATGCTCTGGTTTATTCTAGTTTTTTCCTTATACATAGGTATCTCCATTTACCCTGTCTTCACACTGATATGTGCCTAGTGATTCCTACAGCATTTCTTTGTATCCTGGGATATAATAGGAGGATAATGTCTGGAGGCAAATCGATGAATTGACATCGTAGTGTCAGAGAACCATTCATGAGATGATCTATTCATACTGTAGCTAAGTGAAGTTTTGGGGCTCAAGAAGTGATGATTCCATCCTGTGACCAGCAGCCTGGTCAGACCAGTAGTTTCTGCGTTTAGGACTTAAGTGGGTGCTCTGGGTGCTCACAACTCATGGACACTTGACACACCGACTTCTCATAGGGCTCTTCTCTGGCACTTTTTTGAGTAACAGACCAAATAAGGATGATTTTCAGGGATGAAACCAAACTATCAAAAGTATATTCTTCTCTGTTCTCTTTACCCAAATTTCTTCTAGATAAGTGCTCAATTCTCTTCCAGGTCTTCCAACAAGTTTGTCCCAGCCTTCTCGGCAGAAATAGTTTTAATGCTTCCTAAAAGAGCAACCTTAAATCACATCACTCTGGCAGTTCTGCACCAACCTTCTAGCACCTAACCAGTCTCTTCAAAAGCCATTTTTTAATGCCTTGGGCAAGAAGGAAAGAGTGGAACTACTATCAGTTTTTCTGCTTCATATACATAAACTGTACATATTAGCATTTTTATTATTAATTTTGAATTCATCATTAGAAAGAGATAATAAAATATGAGCCAAGTTTTCTGAAAGCCATTTTTCATTTTTTATAGATTTATCAGGTTGGCATTTTAGCACTGCCAAATAATTGTCATGTAATATGAACTATATGATAGGACAGTCTTATAATAAAGTGCTTGAATTTAATGTTTATAAATTAATGAGTTTTGACAAATAAATGCACCCATGAATTCATTACCACAACCAATAAATGAACATCTTTTGTCACCTTCTGAAAACATTCCTCTTCTCCTATTTCCCAGATAACATTGATCTGATTTCTGTCATAATAGGTAGTTTAAATTTTCTAGTATCTTATCTAAATTTAGTCAGGCTACACGTCCTCTTTTTGTTTAGCTTCTGTCACTCATCAGAATGATTGTGGGATTTATTCACATTAAGGTCTATATCAAAAATTATTTTTATTTCTGAGTAGCATTCCATTAAATGTATATAATGCATGACAGATACTGCTCTAAACTCATAAATGAATGAAATGAGTTAATCCTCATAATAACCCAATATGGTCGATTCATTATAGACTCTATTTTAGAAAACAATGTAGAGTGAGACATCAAATAACCCCATCAATTCACAAAACTAGTAAGGGGAGAGGGTATTGAAGAATGGAGGGGGAGGGATATATTTGAATCTAGATAATCTGGTTCCCCATGTTCTTATTTGCCTTTCTGGGTAACATCTCCAAATTGGATGGTATCAGGTTCTGTGGTGGGTTTTTCTTTATATTTATTAATGATTTTTTTTAATTGACTAATATTCAGTTAGTTTGTGTTGGCAGCCCATGAATTCAAAATGCCATTTCATTCCCAAAATAAAATTAGCTGGTATAGAGAAACAAGTCACCTAAAATATGTAGTTAAAATAGTATTAATCTATAGATTTCAAGATAAGCTTTGGGCTATCTGTTATAAGAATCACCACCTTTGGGTTTCCTTGGTGGCACAAAGGGTTAAGTCTCAGCACTATAAATCTGCTCACAGTCACTGCAGCATGCATTTGTTCCCCAGCCAGTGAGCTTACCCACATGGTGCAGCAGACCTCTCCTGTCTCACCTGCCACCACCCTCAGCAGTGTATTTCAGTCAGTCTGCCTTTTTTGCTCTGGTGAATCCTCTCACACTCCCCATCTCTGGCCTAGACCCCAGCTCTTGTATGCATAAATAAATAAAATAAATCTTAAAAAAATCACCAGCTTTGTGAAACCCTTCATACTTCATGAATCTCACTTCTTTCTGTCTAATGGATATCATGAGCTCTACAAGTACATATTTGTCTTTGACACATTTGACAATAATGAAGCTTGAGAATTCAAAATTCTATATTAGATTTGATCTGAGTAAGGTGTCCTCCCTTATACAACAGTCCTAAACATTTTCACACTTTCTCTACATCACTCCTACACTGGAGACATTTTATAGTTTCAGTATTTTTATAATTTGAAATATATATTTTACAAATTTTACAAGCAAGTACATATGGGATGGAAGTAATTTTCTTTTTTTTTTTTAAGATTTATTCATTTATTTATACAAGCACTGGGTACAGTCAGAAGTGCGGGAGGGTGAGAGAATTCACCAGATCCAGAGAGGGGAGCAGAGCAGGCAGAAGGACCGAAGTACACTATTGAGGGGAGCAGCGGGCGGCAGGAGAGGTCTATGCGCCTTGTGGGACCCTCCTCTGGTGGCCGGGGAGCAGCCGGGAATTGAACCTGTGCTGCAGAGACTGCGGGCAGCTTTGCAACCCAGCGCTCAACCACTGCGCCACTGGGGAAGCCCAGAGGTAATTTTCTTAATGCAAAAATGCTGAAAATGATGTGCCCTGGACCTCACTGAAATTTATGAATAAGTAGAGATTCAAGAAAACCTATTCAAGAATTTATGACTAGGTAGAGATTTAAAAAATGAATTGGCCTTGGTTCGTGAATTGGGAATTCAATTTGGTAATATCTTTTTTTTTAAGATTTATTTATTTATTTATACAAGAACCGGGGTACAGGCCAGATTCAAGGGAGGGTGAGAGGATTCACCAGAGACAGAGGCAGGAACAGAAGAGGGAGACTGACGAAATACACTGCTTAGGGGAGCAGCGGGCGAGACAGGAGAGGTCTGCCATGCCATGTGTGCATCTCCCTGGCCAGTAGGGAATCAAACTGGTGCTGGAGAGGCTGCAGAGAGCTTCACAGTGCGGTGCTCAACTGCCTGAGCCATAAGGGGAGGCCCCAATTTGGTAATATCTTACCTAGAGTTCAATTCTTTAAAACTCTTCATGCATTAACAAAAATAAAGATAGATTTTTGATTACTCATCAAAGTTTTGGATATTTTCAGAAGATCCACTTGCTTTCTGAGTCCTGAAGAGACCAACGTAGTACAGATCATGGTTAGAAGCATGGACTTCACAGACAAACAGGTTTGGAAACTCATGTACTATGTGGATGATGATTAAATTTCATAATTTCTTCTGCTTATAATTAACATGATAAAAACTCTTAAGTCATGATGAAGTTTACTTATCATTTATAATATATATGTGTGTGTGTATATATATGTATATAATATATATACTGTGTGTGTGTATAAAGTATACACACATTATTTTCAACCTAACAACAGCATAGTTATTTGGGCAGCATATGAAAGAAGTAAATTAGGTTCAAAGAGAAAATAAAATGAAGAAACTTGGTTAGATTAATAAAGCTCGTGGAGCAGAGCAAGAATTTAGACAGAGGCTGTCTATTTCATATTTACCATGTTAGTATGAGACTGAGGGGTTCCCTGTGCACCCCAAACCTGCATGCTCTAAAGGGATCTGGCCATCAGTGTGCACACAAAAGCAAAGGAGACTTAGTGTGAAAGAAGTTTAAGAGAGTAAGTATGCATAGAAAGAGAAGAATGGATATTCTGAAAAAACACCCCAAATTATCCATCCCCTTGTGTGTAAATGCCTAGCCAAATAGGGTTTTTCCCAAATGGGGCCACTGAGGCCTGAAAGTTTGTCATAAGTCTAAGCCACCTTCTGGCAGGGAACCATAGGAAAGGAGTTCTGAAGCAAGTTCCAGAAAGGAGGGACAAAGGAGATACCACATCAACATAATGGCTGCCATTATCTGTCTCACCCATATGTTTCTTCTAAGTGGCTCTAAATGTTTCTCCTCCCTTTGTCTCCCCCAAGCTCCCCCAAGCTCCCTAGTGCAAGTCCAAAGCAGAGAAGCAAGCATGTCTTTTTCTCCACATGTCTCTGTTGAGTTCACCTGCCTTCTGTGTTATGTAGCTTCACGTGGCAGCTCAGTTCCACCTCTAAAAAGTGGAGGTGGGAAACATAATACCTCCTCTAACAACTGTAGCATCTTCTTCCATGACTTAGTAATGGCTGGGCATACACAAGGGTCATAAGGGTGTAACAGGGTTGTCCCCAGGAAAGGGGGAAGTTCCAGGTTCCCGGCCCCACCCAAATGGAGGGTGGAGCTAAGCAGAGAGAGAAGAAGCTTGCAGAGGAGACTGAGAAGGAGGGAAGCAGGATGGAGCCAGAAGGAAGCTTGGAGGAGGCACATGGAGCCTAGAGACACGTGAAGAAATTGCGCTTGCCTTTTGGTCGTGGACTGGGTGACACAGATGTGAGTGAGACCGGTGGGGAGGTGACAATGGCAGCTTTTATCTTGATTTTGATTTTGCTCTTTTCCTGTGGCCTTTTCTGGTTGTTTCTGACCCTTTTCTGTGGGTCCCCACTGGAAGGTGCTTTAGACTTGTGGCAGGTTTTGGGGCCTTGCTCTGGGCCAATCCCATTTGGATGGAGTTTTACCCTCGAGGGGACGGGTAACTTTGGGTGCTTGATTTAGAAACTAGATTCTTTGCCTTTCCTGTATTGTTTCCTAATTGTATTAAAGTTCCTTCCCATAGGCACTTTATGGGAAGTCTCATGTTTTGTGTTAATGCGGCGGATGGCAGAACCCATTTAGAGCAGGCAGGTTTGTGGGGTCTTGGGTGCCCCCTCTCCCTGCCCTGTAACAAGGGGATTTACCAAGAAATTAATAAACCTAAACTTCAGGATCCCTCAAGTACGTAAGACACTTTTCAAAACTCTATATGTAAGCTTGTACTTATACTTTCGTATTACTTATAAATGACCTTATAAATTCCTCATAAATCATGTAAACTGAATCTACTTTAGCCACTCACTCTTATTGTAGGTTCCCACTTACTATTGAGACTTGCTATAATATTTATGAAGTTTGGACTGAATTTGCTACTTCCCAAAATGCCATGTTTTGCTTCTGTAGTGAGGCAACCAGGTGCAGAGAGGGCAGGGGGCTGGGGGCTTGAGGGCTGACAGGCCTCCCAGTCTCCAGTGAATCTTTAGGCTTTCTCTTTGGGCAGTCTCTGGTGTCAGCTTGATGGGGGACAGGAATAGAAAAAAACTGAAAAGGAGGTGCCACAAGACCAGAAACCTGGGTCACACGAGGAGTTGGAGGTAGAAGAGATTACCACAGCCATTGACACAGCTATGCAAGCCAAGATCCTCAGGTGCCAACACCTAGATTACAAAACTTAAGATCCAAGCGGTATCAACTGTTGTAGGGAGTGTCTACAGCACAGGCCCAAGGCTAAAAATATGGAGATTGAGCCCATTGTGGTATATCTGGTCCCTTTCAGATTCTGCATAATTTTCCCAAATCAGCAACTAATCTAAGGCTCACAAGGTGTGAGCCCCTCCCAAACAGAAGAGGACTGTATCAGTGCAGTCTCTGCACAGACTGGGGCAGCAGTCCCTCTGTCCACCTGTGCCTATGCAGGTGCTTCTTTCACCAGCTCTCTCCCTCTGTAGGGCAGCAGCTTCCTGCCTGCCAGTGACCTGTACCAAGCTGGGGGCTTCTCCTCACTGACCTCCCTTAGTGGAGGCCTCTTTCCTCAAGGCCATGCGCCTACAACCATGCGGGACTCTCAGCAAAGCTGCCCCTTTCAGCGCAGCTCTTCCTGCCTGCTTGTGTGTATACAATTGTCTTTTACTCTTCTCTCCCTTTCCCTGATAAGCTTGTCCTTTAAATATAACTTACCTAAGAAACTAGCCTCATGCTGCTGAAAAGGGGAGCTCTGGTGAACCAGAGTGAACCCAAGGACCCTGTACTCTAAACATCAGTCTCATGGTCCTACCTCTCTGTAGTCACCCATCCTTGAGTAGCCCCTCCACCATGGAAGTGGTCCTCTGTGTACACTGTCCTTATAGCCTCTCAGTTCAGGTGTGCCCACTTACACATGCCCACACCATACTCCAGGTGTCCACCATTGGGCATGCACACTCTGAGCTCCTGCTCTTAAGCACCTCCTGCATTCAGGGTCACAGAGGCCAAGGCACAAAAGCATGAACAGTCTTCATTTACCCTGCAGCTTCCTTTTGCCAGCTTCTTACACTTTCTGTTTCTCCAAGTATCTCCGTAAGATTCACCCAAGTATATACTAACTTAAACAAGATATGCATATAAAAGACTTTGGCAAATATGAAGGGGAAAACATTTATGAATTTTTATCATCTCTACTATTAGACACATGGTTTTGAGAAGTGAGATGACATTCTGGAGAGACAGGCCTTCTAGTTATCATATCACCCACCACTTAGCCTCAATAGTCTATAATTTGTGATCCTGAGCAGATTACCAAGTATTCTATGAATTTAGTGTGACCTTGAAAGTTGTACAAGGATGGTGATTAAAAATATTGAAAGTCATTATCATGACAATAATTATACCAGAAGCTGATTATTGATGGATGCAGCCATAGGCCAAATACATAACATATTTTACATGGCATCCTTTGATAACTGTAAAACTTCGTGAGGTTAGAATTTTATTTATAAAACAAAATCTCAAGGAAATTAAATGATTTCCCAAGGACACATAGTAGGTGTTAGAAACAAGATTGGAATTCAGATCTAAACTCCATACTCTATAGGCTCCTTTTCCCCAACAAAATGCCAACCACCACCTTGATTCAGCTACATTAAGTATAGGTATAAATAGTAAATTGATTCATGGAAGAAAAAAACCTCGAAAAACTAAACTCTGTCTGAAGTGTTCAGAAAAATCATGGAGTTAATCATGTATTCTAAAATTATGCAAATGATCTTTTTAGTTGTGAATTAATCAATGTTAATCACTTGAAAAATAGCAAAGTTCTCTTTTTTCTTAGAGATGTGTCAGAGTAGTTGAAATTCTCTTAGTAAGCTTCCTTTTTAAAAATTCCATTTTTTTTTCCTTTGGCAGATGAAGACTACTTGAGTTATTTTGGTGTTGAACAACAGTCACAGTAGGTGATTAAATTAGAAGCAGGTGTAAAATCCCTAAGTTACCAGGGCTCTGTTTTCTGATCACTGGGGTTATGGATTAGCAGAAAATTTCTGATACTTGAATGCCTTCCTTTTGTGTAAGGGAAAATGATATTAGTGTGACCTGCTATTTAGAAAGAGGAGTCAATAAAGGGATAGAATGAATATTGGATGAGGGAGATATGGTTCATCTGCTTATTTGAATTCGAAAGCCATGCATTCTCAGCTGTGGGTATTTCAAGTGCACGTTAAGAAAAATGCAAATAGAGCAAATGAAATGACAATCCTCTTTTCTTATCAGCAAACAGTAAACCTACTCTCCATTCATTTTCAAAAGACCTTAATCTAGTGATGTTAAGTAAAGTTTCTGAAGGTCCTCTAGTGAGTGAAGCTTATTCTAGCTTGTTGTTGACCTTCTTAATTTTGTAAAAACAACAGAGCTGCAGGAATACCGCTATAACAAGGAAAGTGCTCTGAACCCATCATGAAAGGGAGATTTGACAACTGAGCTTCTGGGCATCTCGAGTTGTTATTATTTATTTTTCAGAAATGGTTAGAGATGCATTTTCATTCTGCATTTTGCAACAACAAATTATAATTTTCCTCCTAAACAGTATATCAACATACCCAAGCAATTTGAGTATCACAGACTATTTTAAATTTATTGACGGTGTCTGATGTGTTTTACTTTGTCTATGACTTCATCTCCATTTCCAAATCCTGTACTAATCTTTTTCTTTTCATGAAAAATGTTCTTATGGGGTCTCCCTGTTGGCCTAGGTATTATGTCTTGGTGCTATCACCTGTACAGCCTGAGTTTGATCCCTGGCCAGAGAGCTTACCTGCATATTGCAAAGCAGACCTCTCCTGTCTTGCCTGCTGCTCCCCTAAGCAGTATATTTCAGTGAACCTGCCTGTTCTGCTCTCCACTCGGCCTCTGGCGTACTCTCTCACACCACCACCTCCCAGCACCTCACCTCTGGCCTAAACCCCAGCTCCCACACACAAAATAAAAAACGTTCTTAAATGTAAATCTTTGTTTCAATCAATTCTTACATTCTATGATTTTAAGTTCAGCAACTATATATGGTTTGCAAGGGGGATTAATTGTTAAAATCAGATATAGTTTGATTTCTTTCCTGGGTACTTCTAAGCTGGATGGACCTAGGGTATTATTCTTCCTGGGTCAGAGACAATTATGCTGATGGATGCACAGATTCAGCTTCATCTCTAGAACCTAATAAACTTATATAAGATCCTTTTTTCCCCAAAGTGATTAAAAATGTAATTATTTTAACTGTCAAACTGATACAGGGCAGCAGGGGGCACTAAAACTGGCCAAGAACAGTGTCCAAATAGTTTACCTGTTTCCGTCTGAGTTCTTCACCTAGGGGCTCACTCAGGCTCAGAGAAAAACAATGGGATTTATTTAACAAACCAGGGAAAACAAAGAGTTCCTGAGGCCAAAATGGCCATTTACCTCACCCAAAGCAGGGTTCAGTGTTTTAACATCCGAAACACAAATGCTCCCATAATGTTGTCTTCCTGTGACTGCGGACATGGAGTTCGTGGCAGCTGGATCCAACTCACGAAGACCATAGAAAACACAACAGGAGGTGCTCCCCGGAGGTGCTGAGACCACAGACCCAGGCAAATGACACTCAAAATAGCAGCTGCAGCAGCTGAATGACCCGACAAATGGCCACACTCACTTTCAGTCACTTGGCTAATTGCAAAGCCTCCAAACTTTTCTTCTCTGAATTTGGCCACTGAAAGCCAATCCATGTCCTTCAGAGGCCCGCAACAACCTGGAAGATTGGCATGGTGGGGGCAGATATCACTGACCATGGATCTGAAAACGCTGCTATCCAGAGAGCTGTATCCTGGAGGCTGCTTCTATAGTTCCTTATATTTCTTATCAGAGTCTCCACCCCCACTGATACTTTGTTCTATTTCACCTGGGGCTATCAATCCTCACTAGCATCCCCCCCTTCAGGTTGTGCCTCCTGTAATAGTCTTTGGCTTCTATGATGAATATTGGACAAGCCCTCAATCCTACAGGTTTACCAATCATTTCAACTTTATCAGACAGCTAAAAACAACAACAAGAATCCACATCCTGAAATAAGCAAGATATGGAATGCTTGAATCTTACTTCATTTTCCATTTATTATAATCATTTCACTCTTATTATACACAGATTTACTTCTTGCTTTGCTGACAGATTGTTATGAAAATAAATGGAATATAGAAACTGAGAGACTATGTTTGCTAAAAGATGTTTTTTTTTTTTTAGATTTATTTATTTAAGCATACAAGAACTGGGGTACAGGCCAGAGGTACGGGGGTGAAAAGATTCACCAGAGACAGAGTGGGGAGCAGAACAGGCAGATCTACTGAAATACACTGCTGAGGGTGTTAGGGGGAAAGGATGTCCTGAGCTAATTCAACGCAGGTTTTGTGGACCGCACCCCCACTCCAGACCAAAGCCATCAAGACATTGGGAAAGACAAATCCCATCACCACCAAAGGGAAAGTGGCTGGGACCTGAGGGTGGAGTTAAGCAGCCAGGTTTGCTATAAAAACCAGACACGTGGGCCTTGGGGGGGGTCTCGCTCTCTCACTGGCCTCCCTGCTTCACGGCTCCTGGCTTGCGGCCAGCTCTCAGAGTGCCATTTGGGATTCCAGATCAGCGGATCGGGTAGGACGCATTTAAAACTTTGTCTCCCACTTTTCTCCCTGAGTTGTACATTTCCTCATTTGCCCTTCCCTTGTCAATAAACCTTTTATTAAACTTTCGCGTGTGCCTGCAGTACAGCATTGATAAGTCCTTTTAAGCGCGCGGGTGAGGACCCACAGTCAGGCACCCAGTTTTGTATTGGGGCTGCCCTAGAACAAGGGGAGCAGCAGGCAAAACAGGAGAGGTCTGCTGCCCCATGTGGGTATCTCCCTGGCTGGGGATCGAATTTGTGCTGTGCAGTGGCTGAGGCTAGCTTCATAGTGCTGTGCTTAACACCTTGTGCCACTAGGGAGGCCCAAGTAAGATGGTTTTAACTGCTTAGGTATTTGACAGTATTTTTCTTTGGGCAATAAAATAGGAACAGAAGGGAGCTTTAAAATAATAACTTGTAGTGAAAGGACTAAAGGAGACTTTCTGACCTTTAGAAGCTGGGGTTTATTAGTTTCTCAGCTGGTTCCATTACCAAACAGCCTGACTCAATTCTATGCCTAAACAAGACCACCGCATCAGTTTTCAACCATCCAAGATGCAAAACTCTGCCTTGTCTTGATTCCACCAGAAACCCCATTCATGGACAGGAACCCTCCTTGCTATACCTAATACTAGTCAAGCATAGACATTGAAGTGGCTTTTTTTCCTAAAGATAAATTTGAAATCAGAGGGATTTTTCAAATGTCCATATTTTTTACGCATCTGTATGGAATTCTATTGCATTTTCTCAATCTTGTTACAAAATGAATGACTAACACTGTCTTAGAAAGGCCAGAGAGTTTTCAAATATTTTGAATAGATTTCACATATTGTAGACTTCCAATGATAAAGAAACCATGAACTAGAGACCCACAATGCGGTATGATTTAAAAATTTAATAGGTTTTTTTGATTTATGTCAAAATATATTGCATGTCAAAAGACCAGTTTCTGGATTGTGTTACTTTTATCATGATGAAAAATGCCATTAAAAGTGTCATTGAAAATTAAGTAATGAAATGATTTGACATATGAAAGAAAAAATTTCAACAGTAGTTTTTCTTCGAGCTGTCAAAACTCATTTAGATACCAATTGTCTGCAATTCCAAATCTCTGAATAGAAATGTCAGCAAATGGATGCCTGTGGTGGAGGAAATATCTGTAAGGTGAATATAAATATTAATTACCAGAGCTATATCAAAAAACACTTATGATTGGCTTACTCTTTTATTAGGATTAAAAATTTTAACAGACATGGGAGAATTTGACAGAAATAAAGACTCAAATCCAAGCCATCCCTAAGAATATTTTGTGTGTCCTACTCTGAAAGTATGTTCCCTTGCCTAAATATTGCAATACACATGCACCAAAATTTTTTCCAACACACTCTTAGAGATACTTAATATATCTAAAAGAGGAGTGAAGATATAAAATTTTACCCTCTTTTTCAATTGGTGTGTTGTCAGTAAGTGACAGTCTTATTTTTTCAGACAAAGGCTATTACGTGTTTTAAAATGTCACTTTTTTTCTTTTTTGGCACAGGTTTTGTAGAAAAAAACGGATGCATATTGACAATTGTGTTGATGAGATCTTAACAAGCCCTTTTGTAGGTATTTTAGGCTATAGGAATATCAAAAAGATAGGCTTTTTAGACACAAGTACTTGAATTTCTTTTTTTTTTTTCTTTAAAGGCTGCTTGAGGTTTTTTGCTTGCTTGTTTGTTTTTTTTTTAAGATTTATTTATTTATGCTTACAAAAGCTGGGGTATAGGCCAGAGATGCGTTGGGTGAGAGTATTCCAGAGTATTCACCAGAGACAGAGTGGAGAACAGAACAGGCAGATCAACCGAAGTACATTGCTGAGGGGAGAAGCGGGTGAGTCAGGAGAGGTCTGCTGCGCCATGTGGGTTGCTCCTTGGCCGGTTGGGGACTGAACTCGTGCTGCAGTGGCTGCGGATTGCTTCATAGTTTGCGTCTTAACCCCTTGCGCCACCAGTAAGGCCTCTTGAATTTCGTATAGTAAAATAATTATGAGTGAAAGATTTAGACAGTTTTGCGCCTATATACAAAAAAGGATAAATATTAATTTATACATTTTTACAAAATGAGGGAAGTATGTAATTGTATAAACTAGCTATTAATAGTTTTACAAGTTTTAATATTCTATGATATGAATAGTTGGCTACTTATTTGAAAATAGTTTTCCATTATTTTCAGGCATAGAAATGCATTTTCTAGAAGGTCAAATTTGTTTTTATTATAAAAGGAATATTTGATAAATAGATAATAGACACACACACATACTCACATACTAAAAAAAAATGCCAGATTTTCCCAATATTCAATTAAATCTATTGTTAGAAAATTATAATTCCCAGAACTGGCTATTGAGGGTAGTATTTTACATAGTAAATAATATTCCCTTTTCAGAAACAAACTTTTATAGATAGGAAACATAGCATTCTTTACTACTAACATTTCTTCCTTCATTCCAACCCTGAGTAACAGTAGAAATTAGCAAATTTTACTAGCTGCCAATATTTCAATATTAGACAAACACCACACCTCTCCCCTCATTTCTGTTACTCTGTCTTGTTTTCCTATAGAAAACCCCAGGTAATTATACCAGACCTACACTCAAAACATTAGAACTTTAGTCAATTGTTGTTGGATTCTGTCTTCCTTGAGATTAAATGCTAATTTGAGATTTCCATCTACTTAAAGACCAATGTTGTCATGAGTTGAAAGATGATCCCTATAGATACCAGATGGCAAAGAACATTGATGCAACTGAAAACCAAGCAATATGGACGTTCACCAAGAGCTAGAAGAGGCAACTAGTTTATTTTCCCTGAGAGCCTCCAGAGGGGAATACCCTGGCAACTTTTGTTTCTTTTAAGATCTATTTAATTATTTATTTATACAAGCACTGGGTACAGTCAGAAGCGCGGGAGGGTGAGAGAATTCACCAGTCCCAGAGCGGGGAGCAGAGCAGGCAGAATGACCAAAGTACACTGCTGAGGGGAGCAGCGGGCAGCAGGAGAGGTCTGCACGCCATGTGGGACCCTCGCCGGCAGCCAGGGATCGATCAAACTGGCGCTGTAGAAGCTGCAGGAAGCTTCGCAGCCCAGCGCTCAACCACTGCGCCACCAGGGGAGGGCCCTGAAGTTGCATCTTAAACCCTAGAGCCACCAAGGAGGCCCCTCCGCCCATTTTGTTGAACTCCTTTTCCACAGACTGTGCTCTTGGAGCCACCTTACTCATGCTGTGCTAGTCAACCCACAATTTTGCGATTAGAACGCAGTATATGAGGATTCAAAATCGAAGAATATGTCAGGCCCTTAGATGCTATCCTATTTAGAAAAACATATCCCATCAACTGACAGAGAAAGAGCCAAGAGGTCAATGTGCAAAAAGACCCAGGATGAAAGGCTTTGGGGAAGCAAATGAGAGACAGTTTTTGTGCTTCCAAACCCTGAGCCCTCTCCTCCTCCTTTCTATCTGCTCTCTGTTCCAGATACTTAGAAGATGGTTTGGAAACTGGATAAATACCACTCTCCCCAAGTTATGTTGGGATCTTGCTGCTCCCATATAAACAGTCCCATATTGAAACTGTTGGGGGAGAGAATGTTCTGAACAAACTCCACAAATTCAGGTTTTATGGGCTCCACCCCCCACCCCAGGACAGAGAGATCCAGGCACCAAGGACTGCAAGTCCCACAATGCCATCACCACCGAAGGGAGGGTTGCTGGGAGCTAAAGGTGGAGTTTAGCGGCCAGGTTTTGTATATAACCAGACACATGGGCCCTGGGAATGTTTGGAATTTCGCTGGTCTTCCAACGTGCTCTCCAGGTCCCAGCTCAGCAGAACAGGTAGGATGCAGTGACCAGTTTATCTCTCTCTCTGGGTTATTTCTCCCTTCATTTCCCCTTTATCTTTTTTTGTGTGTGCCTGCAGTTGAGTCTCATTTTAAGTCCCTTTTTAAGCATGTGGGTGAGGACCCACACTCAGGCCAACCCATTTCACATTAGGGTTGCCCTGTAACAAAACCATTTATTTTGGAGAATAATGTGCATTCTAAAGCACTATAGTTATTTTAAAACAATGCTACCAGTAATTAAAAAAAAAAATTCTGCATTCGGTTTTAACAAAAAAATTAAATAGTCTACCTAAAGCTGTATTGGGGCCTTGTCTATTCATTCTCACTAAGGAGTCACAGGTGGGTTTCATTTTTAGTACGTTGTAACTTGTATAAAGCAGGTAATGAAGCGTATTCTCATTTGGTATTTTTTGAAGGGATGGATTTGGAAGCGCTAACATTGATATTATCTTTGAGTATAATGGATGGTTTTGCATCATAAGGGAAATCCAATCTAATAAGATAAAACATTTTAGGACTAGGTTCATTTTAACAGTGAGTCTAACAATTTTTTTTTTTAATTCTGTGTCAACTTCATTATACAGGTATTACAGTTAGGAATTAAAATTGAAAAGCTATTTCTACTTTACTATGTCCTCTGTAGTTTTCTTTCCACAGTAAATTTTATCCCTATAGAAAATTAGGGAAGTATTAGAAATGAAATGAAAATTATATACATCCATTTCAGAGAGACAAATAATTTAAATTATTTAATTATTTTGCATCAACCCTTGGTTCTGTGGGAATGTGTAATATATTTAATAAATATTTTTAGTATAGAAATAATTTTTATCATTTTTTTCTCTTAATATGCTTATGAATATTTTCTGATTATTTTTCCTATCCTGCAAGTATTATTGAAAGTTCTTAGATATTTGATGCTTTCAGTTTTGGATATTTATGGGATCCATCCAAAACTAGTATTACTACTGCATTAGACATTGTACATGAAAAAACATCAACATTAGACAACTTATGTTTCACTGTACTTTTGGGGGATAAGTCTTGTTTTATAAAAGTTGTGAATGTGCAGAACAGAATTCTTTGCTTTATATCATCTAATCATAGGAATAATTTGTATCTATTTTAGACAACTGCTATATTTAATATGTTCTTGAAAATCATGCCATATGGAATAATTGTAGAATTTGGCATGGATTTCTACTTAATTTTGTGTTTTAAAATGTGTTTATTCCCTTACCAGTAAGTGTCAAATGTTGTCATATGCTACAGTTTATTGTAGCTTTTAATATACTACTGTGTGCATATCTGAAGTTACCAAAGTAAAAAGATAAGATTAATCATATGCTACAATTAAAATGCGTCTTTTGTAAATATCAGATTATTTTAAAATTAGGTTAAAACATGTCTCAAATCTGACCACATTCAATCCAGTTAGTTACATTTTGTACTAGAAACATTTAGACTATAAGTGATAAAATGAACTATTACATCTGGAAAATTAAATTGATCTTGGATTTCTAGTTTTTAAATGTATTTTTTCCTTTGTGTTTTTGGAAAAGTTGTTCAGTCAAATAAATTTTATTGTGAAATTGTAGACCAACTACCTTAAATGCTTTATAGGTTAGCTTTGACAGACTTATTAACTGTCAAAAGGACAGTTGCATGAGCAAAATTGGAAAAAAACATCTGAGAAGTGCCTAATCTAACTTGATTTTAAATAATTTAAGTAGAATTTGATGATAATAGGCAATAGATAGGATATTCAATATCGGGAATGAATTAATTAACCAATACCACTGCTTAGTACATTCTATGATCAAAAAAGTATACGATGGCATTATTTTTTCAAAATGCCATATCCTGAGTGCTGTATTCACTTTGTAAGCTGGAACTCAAGTGCAAGTGACTATTCAATTAAAATTTTTTTATTTTGTTTTTAAAATTTTATTTATTTATGCATATAAGAGCTGGGGTACAGGCCAGAGGTATAGGGGTTGAGAGGACTCACTAGAGACAGAGTGGGGAACAGAACAGGCAGACTGACTGAAATACACTGCTAAGGGGAACAGCGGGAGAGGCAGGAGAGGTCTGCTGCACCATGTGGGTTGCTCCCTGGCTGGCTGGGGGATTGAACTCATGCTGCAGTGGCTGCGGACAGCTTCATAGGCTGCGTCTCAACCCCTTGTACCACCAGGAAGACCCCTTAAATATATTTTAAATGATATACTGGGCACACTAAATTATTGATAACAGGTTCCTTAGGCTATAGAGAAAGACAGTGGTGGCATCACATATCCATTCCTGGAAAGAAATGATGCAAATAATCAACAATTTGTAAGGGATTGGGAAGGAGTAAAGCTTTCCACACAGCTCACACTATAAAGATCCAGTATTTAAAATATATTGTGGCCAAAAGACTGAATTTATAAGTGGGCCCAGAAAAGAATGGTATCTATCCATTTGCAAAACAGAAGGGGTCCCAATGTTGACAGTACACTGATAATGACCTCCAAACCCAGGGGGAAAGAAAGGAATTGTAGTCCGGATTCAACCAGAGTAGAGAACCCTAATGCATTCTTATTAAGAACTATCATGTATTTATCAGTGAAAAATAGAAGTTTATATCAGAATTGCATTAAAGACAATTTATACTTATTTACAGATGCATATATTCATAAAATAGTTATACACAGATTTGTATGTGTGTTTACAACTCCATAAATTCCTTGGCTTAAATAAAGGTCAAGGTAAACTGTACAAAGCGAGATTTTTTTCACTTATTCTCAAGACATTGCTTTGTTATTTTCATTAAAAAAATCAAGTTCAGGACCTCCCTGGTGGCACAAGGGGTTAAGAAACAACCTATGAAGCTATCTGCAGCCACTGCAGCGTGAGTTCAATCCCCAGCCAGGGAGCTCCCCACTTGGCGCAACAGACCTCTCCTGACTCACCCCCTGATCCCCTCAGCAGTGTATTTCAGTCAGTCTGCCTGTTCTGTTCCCCACTCTGTCTCTGGTGAATCCTTACCCCCCTCCCATACCTCTGGCTTGTGCTCCAGTTCTTGTATGCATAAATAAATAAGCCTTTTAAAAAAATCAAGTTCAGGCGATATTATAGGCCTTGTATCTGAGAAATGAGCTGCTTGAAATACATCTTAGTGAGTAAATTTCAAGATTCTGATGGACAGGTTGTTCAAAGTTGAAGTGTGCTGTGTTATGGGGCTGACTTATGGAGAACTGTGAGTTCATTGACAACGGTGCACAGCCACAGTTTTTGGTCATACAGTAAGCATCTCCCATCTTTCAGTAGCAACAACCACACTTCATTTTTGGGACATTCCTCTATTTCCTTTTGTGCAAGCCAGGCCTTATTCTCTTTCAGCATGGCGGAAAGCTGGACACTTAGCACTGCCATTCTGAATTCCATCTCTGATTAGAGAGACACAAGAATTTTAATAAAAGGATTGAAGCACCTTCATTTTCACCACAGAATTCAGGAACATCTTTCAATAGCACTGCATAAATATGTTAGGGAGTTACTGTCAAAATTAATAGATGTTGTATCATCCTAATGCTATGAATATACTCAATACTTGACCATTAATTAGATGGCCTTCAGGAAAACGAACTGTTCAAAGAAGGAAATAGTACCAACCCAGAAAAATGGAGAAATAATTAACAGATCCCAAGTTTCAGGGCATTTTAATTTGTTAAATGTTACCTGCCAATTGACATTTTATTTCAAGAACACTGGAAGAACCATTATACAAACAGATGTTCTGAGGTAGTAACTTTATAAAAAGGTATTAGGTAAGAAGAGGAAGTTTTTCTTAGACTGGAATTACTTGTTAACATTCTTGTACAACCTCAAATTATTTTAGTACTTTTCTTATAGTTTCAAGTGTCTCTCATAAAAAATTTCCTCACTTATCTATTCTGATAGCTCTCTATTTAGAGTGCCTTTAATGTTTGGAATATCTTTTTCCTCCTAATCACCTTTGGAAATTGTTACATTAAATTCTCTATAAAAGGTTACATAAAATAATACTTCAATTATTATTGTTTAAGGATTTGGTATATCTCAGTGTGGGGAGAGGGGGATTCCCATTTCTCAGCTGCACAAACTTTACTCACATTATCTTTCTTTTGTGAGATCTAGGTCCACTCCTGGAATATCAAATTCACAATGGAGTGTGCTGATGTCAGCCTTGTAAAATAATCCCAAATTGTTCCTTTAATTAATTCCAGCAGTAGGTCTTTCAACTGCATCATAAATGGCCATATCTGTATTCCTCTTCAGCACCATTGATTCAATCATATGGATCTGTTAAAAGTCTGCTTTGCACTACACCGGGTTCTAAGCACCAGGAAGAAGATTCTAAACCAGACATACTGGCCATTTCCTCAAGAAAATTACATTTTAGAGAGGGAAACAAAATCTAAGCACGTATTATGATTTTTGCTAGAAATGAGTAATACAAAAAACCTAGCAGATTAATAGTATAGAAAGTGATAGATGTACATGTGATTCTTTTACCTAGAATATACTAATTAGCTTTTACCCCATTATTATTGCAAAACAAAATAACTTAAAATTTTCAGTGTCTTCTAACACAAGTGGGTTGCTGATAGCTGGTCTAGTCTAACACAAGTGGGTTGCTGATAGCTGCTAGACTTTGCTCCATGTTCTTTTCCATGGTTTTCAATGTCCTCAAACCAGTGGCTGCCCACATATGTACTTTAAAAAAAAAAAAAGATTTATTTATTGATGCATATAAGAGCTGGGGTACAGGCCAGAGGTGTGGGTGGTGAGAGGATTTACCTGAGACAGAGTGGGGAACAGAACAGGCCAATCTACTGAAATACATTGCTGAGGGGAGCATCAGGTGAGTCAGGGAAGGTCTGCTGTACCATGTGGGTAGCTCCCTGGCTGGGCATTGAGCTCGTGCTGCAGTGGCTGCAGATAGCTTTGTGGGTTGCGTCTTAACCCCTTGGGCCACCAGAAAGGCCTCAAGATCCTGGCCTTTTTATCAATAGAAGAATTATACAGCATCAGTTGTGAGAGGAATGAGGACAAAGCAAAAAGGGAGCACCTAGAAAAGGTGCTCTGTCATCTATAGTATCAGAGGTCGTAAGGCTGCCCTCTAGGCACTTCTCATCTGCTTAATGACTTGGTATTATAATTAAGATCAAGCTCTAGTTCTCCAGCCATGGTTTCAATTTTGTCAACAAAGCTTTCCACTGATCAGCTTCTGGGGGTCCCTTGTTAAACATGAGTCCTTGACCAGTCCCCTCCTCAGCATTCCTGGTCATACCTTGTGATTCATTGCCTTCCCAGTGTGATCCAGCTTTGTGCTCTTGCCTATTTGAGAGGCACCTTGTAGGCTTGGGCTCCTGTACCTGACTGGCCGGGCCTTTCTGACCTTGCTTAGGATTTAGAACTATAGGTAATGAAATCCTGGCCGAACAGGCCGCTTAGGATTAGCAGACCCACAGGGGGGCAAAAATGAAAAGAAAGAAATTAGTGAAGAGGTTTTTGCAGAAATATTAGGGAGAGATATGACTCATGTTAAGGTACTAATGGTATAGGTGATAATAAATAGAATTCTTGACATATAATACAGAAAGATCAATGTTATATATGGATGTTGGATATAAGATGTAAATGAGTAGATGCAAAGATGACCTCTAAAGTTTTCGGTGTGAGCAAGTTGGCAATTGGTGAGCCATGCATTAAATGTGAAGGAGTAACGAGGGTTGTGGTAAGGATCAAGAATTTGTTACATATAGTTTAAGTTTGAGATGCTTTTGGACATCAAAATAGATATAATTGTTGGGAAAGAGAACACAAGAAATGGGTGTTAAAGATATAAATTTGGGAACTATCAAAAAATATTCAAAGTTTTAATGTTTAGTATCACTTAGGGAAAATAAGAAAGAAGTTAAATGATTCAGTTCTGGTTGGTTTCAAAACAATTATTCAAAATGAGGTGAGAGAGCAGGGAAGAAATACTGAAAAGTATATGGCAAAAGCAAATTATAAGATGTATGATGTTTTGGAGCCCAAGTAAAAGGAATTTCAAGAGCATGATCATATGTCAGATTCTGTTGAGGGATCAAGGAAGATATTGATACTTGACAAGTGGGAAATCGTGAGTGTTTTTCACAGGAAAAAAAATTATAAATTGATTGGGATAAGCCTTACTGGAATGATATACAAAGAATTAGAAGTAAGATAAGTTGTGATATTCAGTTCTTTGGAATTTTGTTAGCTTAATTTTCTTCTACTTTGCTTCAACACTTTATTCTTTATTTTATATCCTGTCCATTATGGATCATATGGCCACAGTTTCTAATCAGGTTTAATTGCCTTACTGTTTTTATTTTTCGTTTGAGGTACTAATCAAACAAACACCCAAATCTTGACCAATATGACTACCAACATATTATTTCTATATTCAGGCAGTTGCTCCCCACTGAAGGAAATCACAGACTTCCATAGACTAATGCCTTGACAAATTCTTATAATCAATACCATCTGTCACTCTTCCTGTGCTCTAGTTACTTGATTCTACTGTTCCACACATCTATAATTTACTTGATGTACACATATTATTTTCTTTTATAATCCTCTAATGACAAAGAATTGCCCCTACTTATGAGTTATCTGTCTCACTCAGATAACCTTTTCTTCCACCTCCTCAGTAATCTTGCTGTATCCATTATCTCTTTCTTATATCTTCAAGACCATCCTCCTCAATTGCTCTTTTCCACCAGCACATGAATAGTCTGTTATTTCCCATCTTTAAGCACAATGGTTTTACATCTTTCTTTCTGCCTCTATTTTGTTTTACTCCCCTCAAAACAATGGCCAGCTCTCTTTAGAGTGTGCCCTTTATTTATTTATTTCTTGAAAGATTTATTTATTTATGCATGCAAGAACTGGGGCACAGGCCAGAGATGCAGGGGATGAGAAGATCCACCAGAGACAGAGTAGGGAACAGAACAGGCAGACTGATTGAAATACATTGCTAAGGGGAGCAGTGGGCGAGGCAGGAGAGGTCTGCTGTGCCATGTGGGTGGCTCCCTGGCCAGGGATCGAACTCATTTTGCAGTGGCATCAGATAGCCTCATAGGTTGCGTCCCAACCCCTTGTGCCACCAGGGAGGCCACTGTGGTCTTTATTTATTATGGGTATATCTTGCTTCCCATTTCCTATTCAGGTATCTGCATTCTGGAACCCATGTTCACCTTAATTGCTCCACAAATCTTTTTTGTATTATAACCAGCCACTTTACTGTAACTTACACACTTTGGAAACCTGGTCTAATTTGATTTTTTCCCATCAGCTTTGACACTACTGTCTACTCTTAAACAGAAGAAATCTCTCCATTGGTTTTTGTGATATCACACTTTGTTTTATCGATCTGCTCTGAGTAAACATAATAGCTATTCTTTACCACGTATTACATATTGATGCTTCATTGTATTCCACCTGAGGTTTTATTCTTTTAGCCCTTGTGTATTATTATTGTGCCCCATTTGCTCCCCAAACTTTGTCATCTATAGTCTGATAATTCACAAATACATCTTACCAAGACATATATATCCTACAATGCCTTGTATGATCTCCAAATGGCTGTTCTTCTGGCAACTTAAGTTTAACAAAACATTGTCTTGTCCACCTAAGCCTGACTCTCCTTCCTCTATGTCAGTGATTAGAACCACCATGATTCCAAATGCCTAATAAGAAAAACAGCATAAAAAATGACTCCCTAGGGGCCTTTCCAGTGGTACAGTGGGTTGAGCGCAGCACTATGAAGCTGTCTACAGCCTCTGCAGCACAGGCTTGATTCCCGGCTGGTCAGTAAGATTCCCATATGGTGTGGCAGACCTCTCCTGTCTCGCCCATTGCTCCTCTCCGCAGTGTCTTTCAGTCTGTCTGCCTGTTCTGCTCCCTGCTATGTCTCTGGTGAATTCTCTCACCCTCTCTCGCCTCTGGCCTGTACCCCAGCTCTTGTTATAAAAATAAATAAATCTTTAAAAAAAGAATAAAAAAAAATGACTCCCTAAATTCACTCCCACACCTAATCCAAACAAGTCCCATTGGTTTTATAACACATTTGAAATCTCTTGATTCATTCAGTTCTAGCCATCTCCTGTGGAGCTATTCAGGTTCAAGAATGGCCATCACATCTCTCCTGGATTTCTTCAATAGCTCTCTACTCAATTTCTGGCTTTTAATCTTAAACTTTCTTTTTTACCTATGATGCATATATAATGTAATTACTCTCTGTTTTAACCTGTCCATGTCTGTGAAGTTATTGTTGGTGGATTTCAAAGCTCTTTGAACTTAATGCATACTGTTTGACATTTTATTGGTACATCCTTCCCCATTTATCTCTTATACTTCCAGAATCTATCTAGATTCTATTTCTCCTTGAGGATTCATCCCAAATGCCATTATTTCCTGAGTATTTCTCACCTAAGATTCTGATTTATTCCTTTGTGGCACTTGTCATATTGAATTGCATAGCTATACATGATTAGCTTCTTTCATTTATGTATACAAATAAAGTTAGGTTTATATCAACACACATTTCTAGTTTTTGATCAATACTTTTGCCCATCAAAACATACCTCTCCATCCTCCTGTTAATACTTATGAATATTTCTTGAAATGTGTTCTTGCATCAGTCAGAAAATATTATTTTGAGGGCCAGCTATGAGGCTAGGTAATACTAGAGCCTCTAGGATAGGAATAGAGAAGTGAAAAGATAGAATGCACACAGAACTTTGAGACATTCAATAAACACACACAGACACACACATACACACACACAATTCCAGGTGCAGATGAATGCAAAAAGTAGTCACAGGAGAGAAAACAGGCAGATTGACTGGAGTCTGGGGAGTCATTTAATTTCGAGAATTGTGAATTGGGTCCTGAATACTGAAGAGAAGGTAACCATGCAGTGATGCAATCAGCTGGAGAAAGAGAACTCCAAGCCAAATAACACACTAATATTTTGACGTGAGAACAATCTTGGTGTATTTGAAAGCTGAGATAGATGAGACTTTCATGATAGCAGCATGAGTCAGAGGGATGAAAAGTTCAGCCAGGTTTTCAGGTCCATGCCATGCAGGACTGTATTGACACAGATGGAATTTGGATTTTATTCCAGTTGCAGTTGGAAATTGGACAGTGATCTATTTTTATCATTAGTTCAGCAGGTTTATGTGAAGTGAGGTGACTCACATGTTCTCACACCTAACATTTCCCATTATAGTTAACCTAGGTCTTCCAGAGCCTCTAAAGTGAAATAGTTAAAAGACAAAGTTTCTTGCAATTTCTGATGGCTTCTCAAAAACTAGCTTTGCTGTCTTGTAATGTTAATAGACCTCTGCCTTTTAGGAGTGAACAAGGGATAGTGGTGTAGAGACCCTCACTCTGTTTCGGTAGCATTAGTGGAGTGTTCCTTCACAGACCCTCTTCTCTTTGAAACTGGGACTGTGACTGCTCACCATTGCATCCCCAGGCTTAGCATAGCACCTGAACAGAACTCAATTACTGTGTTTTGAAGGAAGGAAAATCTATTAAATTCGAACTAAGAATTTAATATTCTGTGCATGCAATCGTTGAGTCTTCATGTTTGGTTTATATTTTATGTCCCAGTGGCCATAACCCATTTTCCATTTCCCTCAAAGGATGGTCGACTGCTCACTGCAGTCTCCTGACATTAGGTCAAATAAACATGTCTCCCTGGAAGACTGAGCTCTCATTCCTTGATCCACAATTAGCTGGATACTCCTTACTGCATGCATTGACTTAGATCCCAATGCAGGCAAAAAGAAACCCAAAATCTAATTAAAGTGAGCATGAAGATTCGATTGAAAAGACATAAGGTTTTTCATTTGCACTAGGAAATGCAAATAACAGGATCTAGAGTTCTAGGATAGGATAGTGATTGACAGTAATGAGTAACAATTCGGAAAAGAGAAACATATTGCTAGAGTCACAAAACCTCTAATGCCCCAAACATTTTTCCTCTTTAAAAACTGGGTTTTTTTGCATTATCTTTTTTTGTCAGAGGAGTTGTAGATGCCATTCTTAGCTCAGTTTCTTTTGAATTCATTCTCATGAAAAAAACAAAACTGCCGAGCACAAAATCTCTACATTTATATGTTCAGATGAAAGGCTGAAATCCCAAACACAGGAAGATATTGACAGCTCTGACAGATCCATCTCTAGTTTTAAGAGTCAAAGATGGTTGCCTGGAAACACTAACAGTCAAAAATAACTCCTTTTGTTCCAAAAAATAATGAGATGAATTGAAAGGCTTTGGGACCCAACTGAGTATCATAAAGATTATTCTAAAGTTTTGGACCTGACATTTTGTCTATTAATTTTAATTCTAAGATTTCTAAAATGAGCCTCAGAGAAGTTTGCCTCACAGGTAGCTAATTTAAGTTTAGTGAAAAAACTGAATTTCTCACAATGGCACTTTAAAACATTGAATTCTAATTTTTACTACTGTGATTGATTCCTTGAGTCTTACCTTAACTCTATCATCACCTTCTTAAATGCAGCACTGAGAATTCCATCTTAGGAGCTCAACTCCACTTTCCCAACTCTACTTCCATTGTTATCATATACAAGGAATTCCTACAATAGAAGTTTTTTTTCTTTTTTTTTTTTTTTTGTCAGTAATACTTTATGCCATAATTTGGGTGGGTGGGGGGAATAAACCAGAAAGATGGCTAAATACTTAAAGGCAATTTTGAAGATAAGGAAATAAATTCAGAGTTATTGTTCAGTGAAACCATCAAAGTAGTTATTTAGGAGATATTTTAAAAAGTGGTTGTCTAATGGAGTTTTCATATGCTAGTCAGATATATTGGCAGCCTCTAACAAGCCCGATTTCTTAAAAAGTTTGACTTGTTTGAAAAAAAATGAACATCGTCACAGTTTAAGGATTGAAATTCAGAAAAACTCATTTTCCCATATCTATAAATAACTGTTTATTGAAATTTACTCTCTCACAAATTCTATTTCCTTTCTACCTACAAAGCTTTGCCTGAAAAGTGCCCAGCTCTTATTAATATTCATTGGAATTATTTAGTTCTCTATTTTTTCCTGTTTCTTTCTCTATTCTCCAAGCATCCTATTGCACCTTGTGAGAATTAGGAGTCATTCATTTTTGAGCTACCTTTGAAATTTAAGTTGCTTTGTGCCTTTTTACCAAACTGATTCTCTGACTTGTTTTTTTCTGGCTCAAGCTGAGCTTAATTTAACAGAAAACAGGAAGAAAACCATTGAAATGATAATGTTTGTCTAATGGTTAGTATTTCATGAGTTAAATAAAATCTGATGCTTTATTCTCACTACCCAGGCCCTCATCCTTACAGTAAAAGCATTGATTTTTTTCTTTTATAGTTTTCTATGCTGCTTTTAATATTACCTCAATGAAAGATATACAGTAATAAAAATAACAAATTAAAAATGTAGCAATACACTGTAATATGAATTCCTAAGTAACCAATATAAATCTATATTATTTTACTCAACCATATTTATAAAATGTTAAGTTTACTGGATAGAGAATAGCATGAGACACAGTAGTAAGAGAATAATTTGGGAGAAACCAAGTTTTCCTTGGCTATTTGGCATATCCCACCCCGTGAGAATCACACAAGGAAACAGTCATTATGACGATTTTACAAAGTTCCAAATTACAGATATCTGTAATCTTCTTCCTTCTATTTTATCTCCCTATAAACACCATAATCACTTAGAAATATGTTTTGAGGGCTTATGATCATTGAAGGAATCAGAGTGCTATTATGAGAGACTCCTGATTGGAGCAGACTGACTGCACTTGTTACTATTTCGAATAATAGGGTGGAGCTTCTTTGTTTTGTCCAGAGCTTGGCTTCTGGGGTTTGAACTAGGTTTGAATTCAGGCTTTGTTCTGGACATACTGGGTGACTTTAGGAACATTACTACTTTCCTCTGTGCCATAGGTTCCTTATTACTGCAATAAGGGGTAATCATATAACCTACCCTATAGAGTTTTATGTCTATTAGCCTTTTTTAATATATATAAAATCACTCAGAACAGTATCTGTTCCATATTGACCCTATTTTTATAATTACTATTTGCTATCGATTTTTTTCATGCTTTGTTCAATATATTTTTTTGCATTCATATTGGTTTCTTAAAACATTGCTTACTTGATTACTGTGATTTTTGGTCTTCCCTTAAATTGTGCCCCCAAGATAAGTGACTTGCTCATCCCATCCTAATCCTGACTTTTTCCATAAATTATCACCACTACAAGTTTTCTTGATGTCCCTAGTCAAATTTGAAATTTTCTTATTTCTTTTGTTTTAACCATTGTAAAGGGAAATACGTAGTACATTTGGGAAATAAATGTTCAACAGTTATGTATCAATGATGAAACAAAAGCAAATAAATGCTCATACAGGGACCACCCAGATTAAAAAAAATGAAACATTTCAGCATTTCTTCACAGCCACCACAATAATGATCCTTTTCTCCTTTCAAAAGGTTGACTCTCCTCCTGGCATTAATGGTAATTGCTTCCTTGATTCATTTGATTGCTGTCCATCCAAGCATGCATGCTCAAATGTATAAATTAAACTTGACTATTTTTAAAATTTATACAAATAGAATGATTCCATACATTATATATTCTTTTATATCTGATTTCTCTTACTATTAGACTTATCTAGATGTATAAGACTTATCTATGTTGTTGCATATAGTTGTGGTTTGCTCAAGTTCCTTTCTGAACAGTAATCCATTGTATAACTATATCACAATTTTACTGTTCATGAGTATTAGATTGTTTTCAGTTTGG
Organism: Talpa occidentalis; assembly: GCF_014898055.3. Classification (NCBI taxonomy): domain Eukaryota; kingdom Metazoa; phylum Chordata; class Mammalia; order Eulipotyphla; family Talpidae; genus Talpa; species Talpa occidentalis. The sequence continues at coordinate 121,154,500 of NW_023602073.1, read as the reverse complement.
GGCTATACACGGTGCTGCTAGGACCAAACTTACTCAGATGTGGCACATAAGATACATGTTCTAACATTTGTATTGAATATGCACTTGAGAGTAGAATTAGTATTAATGTTGGTTTTCTAAATTATTTTGTCAGATATACCAGTTCTTAATTCTAATAGTTAATCTGGAGATTAATTAATGAATTAATTAATTCTAATTAATGTACTAATTAATTTGAATAGTTAATGGAGAGTTATTGGGTGAAGACTGTCAAAGGTGCAACTCAGCCTAATCTTATGAAATAATAACCTTAAAGATAAAGTAGTTTATAAGTTGAGCTTCCATCTGTAATGAATCTTGGCCTGTCTTCATTTTATTTTATTTTTTATTTATTTTGTTTGGTGGGACCCTCGCCGGCGGCTGTGGTTACTGCACTGTTGCTGCAGAGGCTGCGAGCAGCCTCACAGCCCAGCGCTCAACCGCTACTCCACCAGGGGAGGCCCTTCATTTTATTTTTTAGTTCTAAAATACAGGTTTTTAAAAATATTTTATACAGTTTTTCTAGTTGTCTTTGGTAGGAGAATTGATATAAATACCTCATCTGAAATTATTAGAAATGGTATTTATTTTTCATATATAAGGTACTATAACACATGGAAAAATATCTATAGAGTTTGAAATCACTGAAATGGAATCCAGTTTTTTGAGACATGTTCGTTTAACAGAAATATTCTAGTTCAAGTAGGCAGGCCTATTTAAAAATACAAATATTAAAAATTATCCAAAATAAAACATTGGGAAAGAGTCATTGATAATTTTTTATTCAAATCCATTTATACTTTAATATTTATATTGTTATCATTATAATTTATATCCAGGGTCTGGCACTCTACTAAATTTTAGAGATACAATTGATGATGTGAACAAGATAGGGTTCTTGCTTTAATGAGCTAAGAGAGAAGTATGGACATACCCAGGATTAAATGAGGTAATCTGTAAAAAGTCCTTAACATGATTCTTGGCACATATACATGCTTAAACACTATTTCTATAACACACATAATCATTTCCAAATGGCATGTAGTTCCTGTACTTCTGTAGTTCTGTTTCTCCTATGGGGTGGGTTCAAAGGAGCAGGCCTTGGTGTGCAAACAGATTAGGCGGTAAAAGGCTTTAAATGTAGGTATGCTTATTTTTTTTTTAAACATTTAATTTATATATACAAGAACCCCAGGGTACAGGCCAGATGTGCGGGATGGTGAAAGAATTCACCAGAGACAGAGTGGGGAACAGAACAAGCAGATTGACGGAAATGCACTGCTGAGGGGAGCAGCAGGCGAGACAGGAGAGGTCTGCCGCGCCATGTGGGTTGCTCGCTGGCCAGCGGGGATCGAACCAGCATTGCAGGGGCTGCGGACAGCTTCACAGCGCTGCGCTCAACTGCCTGCACCACCAGGGAGGCCCTAGGTATGGTTTTTGATTGTAGAATTTTTATTAACTTTTTCTACTTTGTTCAAAATATGGGAGGGTATTTTGATGTGTGTCAAGGACACACATTTTTCTTTGCTGTAATCACTAGTGGGACTCAGAGAAGCACTTACATGAAGATATGACTGCAACAGAAATGCAGAAAACAGATTTAGGTATTAAAATTTTCAGTGAAGAAGAGGGCTTGCAGGGACATAAATTATAATGATAAGCAGGGGTATATTAAATGCATGCATTTTGGAGAAAGGAGGAGAAAACTTTTAAAAAAGATAATGAGGGCCTCCCCGATGGCGCAGCTGTTGAGCCCTGGACTGCAAAGCTGCCCGCAGCCTCTGCAGCGCCAGTTAGATCCCCAGCTGCTCCCCGGCCACCGGAGGAGGGTCCCGCATGGCGCGCAGACCTCTCCTGCCGCCCACTGCTCCCCTCAGCAGTGTACTTAGGTCCTTCTGCCTGCTCTGCTCCCCGCTCTGGCTCTGGTGAATTCTCTCACCCTCCTGCGCTTCTGCCTGTACCCAGTCCTTATATAAATAAATAAATCTTTGGGAGAAAAAAAAATAAAAAAAATAAAAAAGATAATGAGTAATAAGGACAACAAAAATTTCTGCAGAATCGAGGTACAAGAGAAAATACTGCCTCTGCTTGACAGACTGTTGAGAAAAGTTGTCCTCAAAGGATTACCAATTCTTGGGTAAGCACAAAGGTGAACAGAAGATGAGGAAAGAGATTGAGGATTTTGCCAAGGGGAGGTTAAAATTTCAAGATGGTGCTAATTTCCTTCCCTCTGTGTAGGCTATTGTGGACCAGGGATAACTATACAATACTTTTCACCCTTCATTTTAGAGATATTATCTCCTTACCTTTATATGTTAAGTAAGTATAGATTTAACTTTAAATTCAAGATTATATAAAGCATATATAGATTAGATCAAGAATATCAACCCAAAATTCATCAACTGATGGTTTTTGTTGTTATTTATGTCCTTTGGGGAGGTGGTGAATATGTTTTTACTTGTATTGTATGGCCAGATAGTTGGATTCATAGGACAGGAGATAGATGTGTGAGTGTGTGTGTTTGTGTGTGTGTATTTGCACATGTATATACAATCAAGATGAAACATCTATTATTTTGATCAGTTTAGTAGTACATTTCACCATCTACTGATAAACATTCTTCTCACTGGACAACTGGTCTCCCTTGCCCCAACCCTTGTGCTGGAGGCTTCTGTTGCGAATGCCAATCATTGAATGTTCTGAGCCACCCAGTACACAAGATATTGGTTCAGACTAATCAAAGTGCTCCATTATTCTGGTCACAGAGATTGATTGAGGGATATGCATATGATTTAAGTCAGAGCTATATGAATCCAGCATTATAATTTTCAGTCAGCATTGGGAAAAGACTACTCTCTCTTTCTTTGAGTGCCATAATTTTGATCAGTCTGAATTCCGGGTCTATCTAGAGCCTTGTCCATAATTAGACTTTCCATATGGAAAATAACTTTATAAAGTGGGAGAGAATGAAGTTAATGTACAAATAATAACAGTTAAAAAATGGAGACAGTACAGGTGATTTTATCCATAGATCATGGATTCTAATATATGTAAAACTATCCACTTCTTTTTAGGATTCAGAATAGACAGAAGGGATTTTGGATTTACTATAATTGAAGTTCTTATCCAAATCCCAGAAGATTGTATAAGAAAACAAACCAAGCAATGAGTCATATAAAGAGCGTAAGACTGAGTGCTCTGAGTAAGGGCCACTGGTTTCTAGTTCATGCCGTACAAAAATAACTGAAGTAAATGAGGGCAAGTGACCTAGCCTTTCCAACTCTTCATTGTCTCCTTTGGAAAATGACAACATTAGCTTCAACTATATCTAAAATCATTAAAGCTGTAAATGCATATCTCCTAAACACCTAACACTAATTACACTTTGAAATAAGTGCCCTACCTGTGAATAGTTGCTCAATAAGTTTTTTCTTATAACATTTTATAGTTTTTCATTTCCTTTCCTTTGGTTTCAAACTTTGTGTTTTTAAAAAAAATATGATGCTGCTAGATTAATCCAGTGGAATGTAAATGCAATCAGTGACTAAATCAAACGTGTCTGTAGTCCACAACATTTCCAAAGCAAAAACAAAATTATATATCCTTCTAATTTGAACCAGCTGAAGTAACTGCTGATTTTTATACTTCCAATGAAATAGTGAATTGTCAGAATTGATTGTCTCTGCAGATTATAATGCTGAGCACTTATGTACACTGAGACACGATAACTCTAAACTGAATTTAGAGGTTCTTGAAGTTTGACATTGAAAACACCCCAATTTGTCCTTCACTGAGACCTCATCTCTTCTCACTCTGTCCTTCTGATTTCTTTCTAAAGCTCATGAAAATTTAGTTCATCATCAGGACCAACTAGTATAAACTATAGAGGCTGCATGGATGGCTGTGTTGGAGAGGATCTTAACATTATAAGCAGGCTGGTAGCAGAGAATATTACAATTAAATCAGCAGTGCTTGCCAAGGGCACAATTCTTGAAAACATGACTTTTGTGATTGTGATGATGTGCCTGGCATTCAGTTGCTAACTTAATTTTTATTCCAAACACTATTTGCTTTTTAATAGAACAGTTTCAGATTCAACTTGTAAATGAATGGACTAAACCTTTGGTTTGTATATAACAGATGTCCCTACTAGGTGATATGTTTGAGGACAAGGGTACCTTCTACGTTATTCCTCATACCCTACCTTCTATTTTACTTATTGACCATGCCAAGACAGCGTGGATTTATAGCCCCAGTGTTTTTAACAACTCTAATTTGTTCCCAGCATGAAATACCACTTATATTCTTATTTTGGTTGGAAATTCTATTCTAAACTTAGAGCCTACGATTTCTGTGTGGGATGTAAAGTTGACAAAACACGTATTTTTTCCTAATGCAAATCCTCCTTGCATTGGCTTTCAGGTAGTCAGGCTGACACTGTTGGGGGTGTGTAAGACAGAAAATAACTCCTGTTAAATAAAAGGGTAAGGAGTGAGGAAAGAGAAACCTATCTATTTTGTTAAATGGAATTTTTAGAGACATAGAGAAAATGGTTCTGTTTTGTTTTGATTGGGATTAAGAATTAAAGTCTTTAAAATGAGAGTGAATACATGTTAGGAGGTCAAGGAAAGCTGACAATCTGCCAGTTGTGACAACACTTAATAATATTCAAATTAATTATAATATTGAAAATGGAAAACTTGACTTCAAATGAATAATGAATAGCACAAGCAGACAAGACTCTGAGGTGAAATGTGATTTTCATGAGGATGGGAACATTTAACATTTATACAGCAGTTCATATTCTCAAAGTCATATATCAGTGACAATTGTGAAATACATCTTCAATTTGAATTGATGAAATAGACTGCAGGGGTACATTCAGGTGGTAGCATATTTCCTTCCCCAAATAAATAGAGGGAGGGAGGTAGGGGGAAATGAATGCAAAGTGCAGATAAACAAAAGTTTAAATACCACTTGGATAAACAAAAGTTTAAATACCACTTGTAAAAATGTAAATCAAATACCCTGATTTCCCATCATTTGAAATGATTCAATTCTTGATAGGTATGTCATTGTTCTTCTTTCACATGAATATTCATAGTATGTCACAACTCTTCATAGAAGAGTTCTTCTTAGAAGTTAAGGGCAATTTACTTTCTGAAAAGAGAAAACAGGAAGTTTTACAAATAGACACTATATTCTTTAGACCTCACTTTAATAAAAGCCTTTTATCATGTATTTTCTCCTGAATTGTCATCTCTGTACTGACCTTCCATTTCTTACCTTGGTCGAATGATAACTAAGCATTTTTCTTAATGTCCACACCTGCTCAAAGATTTCAGCCCAGCAATCTACTTTCTGCTCCTGTGCTCAATTAACATGGTGATGAGGAACCCAACAAAGTGGTGGAGACTTCATTCCTGGTAAGGTTTTAGTAGGCTATCACTGCCAATCCCTATCTCTGCACCCTGCAGTAACGGATGGCCAAGATTCCAGTTCTCACCATGGAAAGAAGCAGCTCCCATGACACATCCAGTCTTCCCCCAGAAGTCCTTAGAAGCATTTCCCATTTTTGCCACCTGGAGGAGTAATAACCAGAACTGTTTGGAAGCCACATAACCATGGCAGAGATGCCATTATATGGGAACATATGGAGAACAGCTGTCCATTAACTTCAGACTATTAACTTCAGAGGGATATAAATTTTGTTGGAAAGGTATATTTGGAGTTCTTTTTATTAAAACTGATAAAAATCTGGATTTGTTATTACTGACATTTGGTGAGTAGTTCAGTTGGCTCTGAGTTCATTTGATTTTTCAACAGAGTTCTGAAATTCTTAAAAAGTTGCTTCTCGCTTAAACTTTAGAACTTTTTGCAACCTTTAGAAATTTCTTCAGGGTATCATTTTTACCTCTAAACTTTGTTTCTCAGTAGATGACATAGGCTTATAGAAAAAATATCAGACATAAATTCATTTAATTTTTCCCTTTCATAGCTCAAAAATATTTATATTTGCCCCAATTTTAATTCAGTTAACTTTGCTAAGAATCTTATTTCTCTTTAAAAATACTTTCCACATGAGTTCTAATTTTACCCTTCCTTCTGTTTAAAGCTTTGCCTATATTCCTCATCTTTTCTCTCATTTATCATTAGTCTCTTGCCCCTCATTTCATTCCCTTGAAGAATCAACTTAAGACTCACTGATCTTTAAATGGAATTTTTTTTTAAGATTTATTTATTTATGCATACAAGAACTGGGGTACAGTTCAGAGATGTGTGTGTGTGAGGGGTGAGTGGATTCACCAGAGACAGAGTGAGAAACAGAACAGGCAGACTGAAATACACTGCTGAGGAGAGCAACAGGCGAGTCAAGAGAGGTCTGCTGTGCCATGTGAGTAGCTCCCTGAAGGGGGATGGAACTCATGCTACAGTGGCTGCAGGTAGCTTCATAGTGCAGCGTCTTAACCCTTTGTGCCACCAGGGAGGCCCCAAGACTCACTGATCTTTAAAAAGGACTTCTGCTTAGCCCTGTTTCCCCTTCTCATCCATTTCACAATTTATTTTTGTTTCTTTAAGGTATACTTTTGGTCTTTTCTTCATTTTATCATCTCATTTGCCCCACATTCTATTATCTGGTTTCTATTTCTAAGACTTCTTTGAAATCATTTTGTTGTCGAATAAGTATTTCTAAGAGATAAATTTGATCATTTCATGTTCACGCTTAAGACACCTCTATGTCATCCTAAATTAAAGCAGGTCCAAACCTCTTACTGTGGCATATTAGACACCTAAGTATTTGACACTTCTTTAATCTTTTGTTTCTTCTTCTATAGCTTCTTCCCAAGCAGCCTGTGACTAAATGTTACTGAATTATTTAAAGTTTATTTGGTTAACCTCTCAATATTTTTCTGAGTTGTTTCCTCTACTTGGGAAGTATGTCCTCAGTCAACCATTTATTTTAATAATTGCTTACACCTCAAAACCTAACTCCAGTATTTATGTCCTCTTAAAGTCTTTCCTATTGCACTAAAACTTTTCTTTCACTCAGGGCACTGTGTTTGGTGTAGAATACTGCATTAAAATGTTTGGTCTATCTTGTTTTTAAATTTCTTTCTATACTCTGAGATTCTTGAAGATAAAATCCTTGTCTTACTCATCTTGGTATCGTTAGAAACTCGTGTAGCACCAAGGGTAGAGTAAAGCACTAATAATTATATTTGTTGAGCAGTGGAATTAATAAACATAAGGTGTTCGTTATTTAAAAGTAAGCTCACAGACACAATGACTTCAGTTGGTATTTCAGAGTGATAAACCAGCTACAACAGATTGTATTATTGATAATGTAAAACATCAGAATGAGAAGAATATGATATTGAGGTGAGTTTTTTCAAAATTAGCGAATAGATATATCCATTTAAAATATTTTTAGAGAAAAGAAATTTGCACGGAAGAACCAGCTAGTATATATTTTATCTTTATGAGAGGTATTTATGCTCTGATAAGAAAAAAATAAAGAAGCATAAATCATAAATCGTTTTAGATCAGCATCTGAAACTACAGACTGAAGGTCATGTATGAGAGGCTGCAGAGGGGAAAGCAGTCCTCTGAATTTAGACTTCATAGGGACCATCTACTGCAGGATATTGCAGATTCTTATAAAGTAGACAGTGGAAGCAGACAGAAGCCAGCTCTTCAGAGAATGGAATCACTGAGAAGGAAGGGCCATCCATTGCCTTTGTTAATTGAAGACTGGATTGACCTAAGCAAATATTTGAAAGAAAGTTTGACAATGTCAAATGTGTGTGAGGAAAGAAGCCTGATATTGGAGACTCAGCTATTCATGAGTCAGAGTTAAAGAGAGGAAAGTTTTTAATTGCACTGGAATGCTTTCTGTCATTTGAAACCAGCTGGATTACACAGTTTCTAAATAATCAGATCATAAGCCAAACCTATGGAATGACTTTCAACCTTTGGTTAAAGAAATACGCACAGGCCATTTAGAGAAAGTAGTAGGGACAGAATGATTTTCCGTGACACAAATAAAACACAAAACAATTTAAAATGAAGTGAGCAGCAGCAAGGAGATGAAGTAACATTAATGAACTAATAGTTCAATTGAGGTTTTTCTGGTGATTGTAAAGACGGAGTTTATCAAATGAGATTCAGAGGAATTTCTGGGTTATGTGGAATTTCAAGGTCAGATGAAAGCAAATAAAATCAAATGGCCTTGAAGTTCACTTTCAACGTTTCTAGTTTCGTATTTTCTCTCTTCATTCTAAGGTTTTAAAAGTCAATATTTATCCTTCCTATATCTAGTTTGTTTTTGCCAAGTTTTCCTTCTTCAAAAAGCTGGAAGTAAAGCATTTTTCTCTTACATATATTTCTCTTGGTAAGTTACTTCAGAGAGACATTGAAACAGTAGCTTCTATTCCATAAACTCAAATATAATATCTTATATTATGCCATGCTATTTCCCACCTCTTTCCAAAATCATTCCAGTTGTCCATTTATCTTTGTTTCCTACTAAAATTAACATGAAAAATTGGGGTCATAAAAAAGGTGTGCTTATTATTATTTTAAGATTCAAGTCAAGGGCACTTTTATCCCAATTATATATCCTACAAATTTGCTTGTATTCTGCTTCAGTGTATAATATTGTACAAGGGTTACTTTATTATTTTATTTCTATTTACACTAATTCTTATGTTTTCCAGTAAGAGCATTTGTGTCTGTAAATTAAGAAATAGAAAACCTTGAGAAGTATCCCTAAAACTCTAATGTCTCTCAAATATATCCATTCTTGAGAAATAGGTGACTAGTGGTAAGTAAATATTTACTCCCAAATATATCTCTTCATATACATACATATATACATGTATTCTCTCACACTATAGGACAAAACAGATTGGCAGTGAATGAGATAGTGAAGTATGGTTTTTAAATGACTTTTTAACATTTTTTTACTTTGTATTATTTTATGATTTTCTGGTAGAAATCTGACTGCTTCCTGAATAGTATTTTGTTCTGAAATTCAATGTGGATGAAATTATCTTGTTCAGAGCCAAATGCAGTATAAGTCTTACTGACTGTTAGTTTATGATAATACCTGGCAGAGTAGGCAGGTTAAAAAAAATTGCTCTAAGGAAAAATATTTCTGTCTACTAGCTTGAATATTTAAAACATGTAGTGAAAAGGAATAATGATCAATATAATCAGATTGGAGAGGCAGTTTGGACTACCTGCAATATTTCATAATGTTTCAAATTTTCATGGTTTACCACTGAATATTATAGACTAAGTCAGTTGCTAATGTCCCAGTTTGTCATTGTCTCTGTATGCAAAAAACTAGGGTAAGTGTACCTGTGCTAATATTCCAGAAATGGAAATTGTGAGAGTACATCTGAAGCTATTTCTCAGAAGTGAGAACTACGACTTCCCATCATGGTGAATAGTCCAGCAATCTGGTAAAGTCCTTTAATGTGAATATCTTTAAAAATGAAAAAAGGCAAAAAATTGACATAAGACAGATGTATTGTTTGTCAAGTTTTGTTCTTTGAGTGTCCTGAAGAAGGGGGTATATACTTTTAGAAGAATGTGAGTTACTTGCTTTGGCAAACTTCATGGTTCAATTTGAAACTCAAAGGTATAGTTCAAAAATTGATTTTAAATAACCTGAAATAGTTGTATTAACTTTTCAGAATGAGAAATATTCTGATTTCTGATTCTATCTATACTTCTAACAAATAGGTTTAAAAAACTTATCATACAAGCATATTTATTGGCTAGAATATTTTTTATTCTTTTTCCCCCCAGAATCTATAACATAAAATTAGTGATTGGGAATTTGAGTAATGTCAGTCATTGACAATTTAGTGTTTTTGCTGTATAGTCTCACTTTAAGTTTGTATTAAAGAAGAGTTTGCTGTGTTTTTTTTTTTAAAGATTTATTTATATGTACAAATCATAAAATAATACAAAGTAAAAAATGTTAAAAAGTCATTTAAAAACAATACTTCATTATCTCATGCACTGCCAATCAGTTTTGTCCTATAGGCCAGGAGTGCGGGGTTGAGGAGGTGAGAGGATTCACCAGAGAGAGTGGGGAACAGAACAGGCAGATCTGAAATCCACTGCTGAGGGAAGCAGCAGACAAAACAGGAGAGGTCTGCTGTGCCATGTGGGTCAGCTCCCTGGCCAGGATTGAACTCATGCTTCAATGGCTGGAGATAGCTTGAAAGCACTGAGACTTGACCTCTGCACCACCCGGGAGTCCCTGTATTAAATAAGAGTTTGAAATTGCATTCACCCCCTCTAAGTTAGCACATTTTATTTTGGCTCTGTCTGGTGTAAATTCTTAATGAGTTACATAAGGTAGTATTATTTCTTCAATTAACTACAGTGAAAGACCATGAAAGTGATTGAAAACGGAAGATGCAAAGCATCTGCAGTGATATTGACTGGAGAAGCCTTTTGGGGGTAAAATGAGAGTTATACTTTCGGTTTACTTCCTTCTGTGATTGGAAAGCAAAAACAACTTGTGTTTTAATAGGGTGCTGTGAGTTTGCATCTTTCCATTTGCTGGTGAACTTAGTTTATAGTCATCCCCTTTACTGGCAACAAAGTCTTAGCTCTTGGAAAAGATATTGTTGTAGTCAAAAGCCTCTAAGTCCAGTCTTAGGTTTAAGAACTTGTTCAAAATTGTGTCACCTGAAATTATTTCTTGTTTTGTGAATTAAGATTGCTCACTTATTCATCTGTTCGTTCACCTGATATATGAGCACTTGCTATTGTGCAACGAACTATAGCTACAAATAAAGGCAAAACTGCTCACATGAAGGACATCATTGGAAATAGCTGTCTTGGTTCTCTACTGAGTCTCGCATGTTAGAACCATGTACATGGAGTTGCTTTGTGATTTTTAAAGCACTATTCAAGTTCCAGAGGTTTTGACAACCAAAAACAGCAAATAAGAATAAAAGTTTACACAAACATTTATCGAGTTGAATATGAGAATAAAATAGTCAACTCTTGATTATTCACGGATTGGCTAGAGTTTGTGATTATCAGTGCCCTTTGATTCTCCTTCTCCTTCCAACCACCAACTATTGAATATTTCTCTGCTCATTAACACCTGTCTAGGAGTGGGAAGGTGAAATGCTAATCAGCCAATTTGGCTAATTGTTAGCTGCTATGAGCCTTTTCATTTTATTTTTTTCTGAAGTTGAGGGAGGGAAATGGTGAAATCTTTTACTAAAACGTGGGCTGGAATTCTAAACTTTGTCACATTCTCTTCCTTTTACTGCATAGATAAATTCAGATATTTTGTTTTTAGTAAAATATTTCAGAGAATGAAAAAATCTATTCATTAGTTTGCAAGTGTCGATATAACTTCACATTGCATAGTTCTTATTGGCTAATGTTTTGAAAATCTTAATTTTCTAAAAGAAATCATCAAAATTAATAGTTGCAATTTTAAGTGTAGTCTTATGTAAGTAACTGAACTTGCTAAGTGGGTTTAGACCAATAGGGAGTAAACTTGAAGAAAATGACTAAAGATTACCCTCCCCTTTGCCTCGAGTAGACATTAAACGACCCTCCCCACACTAAATAAGGGGAAGAAGAATGTTCTGAAAATCAAGAGCACTAAGAATAAATCTGAGCTATCACAGATAAGGTTACTTTCAACTGTTTATTTCATGTTTTCTGACATAGACCCCCAAGATCTGTAATTATCTTAGGGAAACAGCGGGGGTTTAGACAGTTCTCTTTAATTCCTTTGCCTTTTTTTTCCCTATCTCTCTTTGGGGCTGGAGAGTTGGAGTGTGTGTGTGTGTGTGTGTGTGTTCCCCTAGAGTGCCAAAAAAAAAAGTGCTGAAGAGGAGTCTTAGGGAGATGAGGCTATTTTTGTTTGAAGCTGATACTTCTGCTGAGCCACAAGTGCTGTTTGGAAAGGGCTCAGGTTGTTTCCAGGGGGAGAACTCTGCAGAGGAGAGACAAAGTTCAACAGGACAACAAAGGAGCAGCAGAAACAGCCAGGAAAACGAAGACGAAGAGCCCTCACGTTTTCTCACAGAACCAACAGTTCTCCAATCCTAACTTATTCTGCGAAGTGCCACTTAACTGGAACTTTTCACCTGCCTTTTCCTTCCTCCATCCACCATGACTGAGATCACTGCTGAAGGTATTGCTATCATTTTCCAATAGTATCATCTAGAAAATTGAAAGGTGGAAATTAGCAGGCCATTGACAGTTAATGTGTTGACTTAAAATGGGGTTTTTAAACAATTTTCTTGATCAATGATACTGAATCAGAGAATGAATTTGGAAGATGAGAGGCTGGCAGATCTGTGTGTTGGGGGAGTGAGAAGAGGTTTCTCTGAATTTTTGCATGTGGAAACTGTTCTTTGCTATGCCAAAAGCCCCACTAGTTAACAGTTGTCTCCCACACCTCTATAAATAGCTCTGGTCATGTAGCATTAGGGTTGATATCTTACCTAGCAAAAATACAAGGCTTGCGAGAAAGGAGGTCATCAAGAACTTATAATAATACCTTCAATATTCAAACTTAGAAAAATAATTTTGAGGATTTTTAAGTTTTTGATATTTTAATTAGATATCTTAAATTTGTTTTTTTGTCTAACTAGAGTATATAAACACAAACATATATTTTATATACAATTTAAGATATAAGTGCTCTATAGGCTGTGTATTTAACAAATATTTATGGATATTCAGAGATAAGGTTTGAAATTGCCCAAGATTATTACAGATCAATGAAATTTAAAAATTAAACAGTTGAGTATGGAAAATCGATCTTTCACACACATGAAGTTCATTTTCACTTCTTTTTCCTTCCAAATGTTGAATTTTATTTTATATTAAAAATAATTTTGATTTAATGTTAATTCTGGTAAGATACATCTCCTCAGTAAAACTTATTATAATCTTTATTATTTGTAACTTTACATATATGTAAAATATATGCATTTATGTAAATATACTTTTTCTTTGACTAAAAGTACCCTTTATAACAGCTAAAACATTTTGAATACATACATAATCCCATTCTAGTTGGGGTAAAAATTTGGGAGGTGGATCTAAACTTTGTTTCTGACAGCTGTAAGAAAATTAGACAGGTGGTATTATCCACAACTTCCATGTTGAATGAGGCACTGGTTTGCTTTTAATCAGACAGCTTAAAAAAATAGAACTTGTAGTTTTGGCTCTTTGGGCAGACATTAATATGGACATACAGTGACTTCAGAGTTGGAAGTATTCAGTCAATATTTTATAAGGAGAAATGTTTTACTTATACCTTCTACTGAGAAATTTAGTCTGTCACCCAAATTAATAAAAACAGTTTCTGAGAGATTTCTGTATATCAGGCCTTTTGCTCAGGATTTGATACGTATTTTCTTATTTAAACTTCATACAATTCAATTAAGTGAGCATTAGTATCTCCATTTTGCAGAAAAAGAAACTGTAACTTAGAGGTTCTGTGACTTGCTCAAGACCACAACGAGGCCAAGATTAGAAGCCAGTTCCCATAATCTAGTTTGTGTTTTTCCTTTTCTGAAAGAGGATATCAGGTTTAACACTTTACCAATTTTAGTTCAGTATTTGGTAACTAAATATAAATAGCATTTTTTCCCTTTTCCTTAGATATTCTCTATCACATGACATTTAGTTTGTCTTAAAGAAAGCCATCTACAAAAATTGGCTTAACTCTACCCACATCATTAACATACCTATGGATATATTTCCTTACCTCTGCACAGGATGTGGATGGCCAGCTGATGCAGGTCAATTGGCCAAAACAACTTTGATATGCCTGTGGGTTTACTAGACCTTGATTTATGCAGCATTTTTATAGGTAAATTTTTTATCGGTTTCTTTCCCCATGGAGAATTTAAAAATTTTTTGGAAAACCTCTTGGAGTTATCCTTATAAAAGTATTGAATTGGTAATAAATTAATAATGTAAAAACACCATCTTGTTCCTGGGTAATCGTCATTTCCTACTCCTTGGCCATCACAATTCATAGAATTTAAGTCATCTGAACACCAGCTATATACTCTTCCTTTTTCTGGAATGATTTATTAATCATGTTTCTCAAATGAAAATTAGACTGCCAACTCAAATGAACTTTAGTTCTCTGGTTAGTACCATAGTCTTTCTCTGTCACTACAGAGAAATCCAACATTCCTTGCATACTGCTTTACTACACGCTTTTCATTTTGTCTTTATGATTATTATTTGTTTGTTTTTGTGGCCCAGTTACAATAACTTTCCTTCAGTCTTTACTAAGAGAGTACTTTTGTACAGCGTCTTGGTACAGGTTATTCTCTCTGCCTGGGATATTTTTTCTTCTCATCTGCCTAATTTTTTTTTTTTTTAAGATTTGTTTATTTTTATACAAGAACCAGGGTACAGGCCAGATACGCGGGAGGGTGAGAGGATTCACCAGAGACAGAGCAGGGACCAGAACAGGCAGACTGATGAAATATATTGCTGAGGTGAGCAGCGGGCGAGACAGGAGAGGTCTGCTGTGCCATGTGGGCTTCTCGCCGGCTGGCTGGGATCGAACCTGCGCTGCAGAGGCTGCAGACAGCTTCATGGTGCGGTGCTCAACCGCCTGCACCACCAGAGAGGCCCACATCTGCTATATTTCTTTTGCCACTACTTTTGGACACATTACTGAAACGTAAACAGTATCAGTATCAGCAGCCTTTGGATGTGCAGGGGTTTCTCTTTCCACTGAATTGTCACAAAGCAAGCCATCACCTTTTATTACTCAGGAAGTTAGGAGCCAGGGGAGCCTTTTAGAGAGCAGTTCCACTGTCCTCACCTCAATTTTTGGAAAACTGAGACTGTAACGGTTATTGATGAGTGGGTAAAATCTGATGACACAGTTAATGTTTCCTGTGGCTTATCCCAGCATTTATTTAACTATAGTGCAGGTCATGTCTACAAACCTACTGAATTTCTCACAGAGATTTCCACTGCGTGTTCCAAGTTGGATTACATCATCTGATGGAGAATGGAAGTAATGCCAGATATGGAACTGTGTTTCAGATATGGAACAATAAATTAGAATGAATTAGAACCAGGACAAAGCTGAACCACAAAGAATTTTGGTGAAATGACACCATTGACTCTTAATGTTAAATCAGAGATTCATGGGAGTCTCATTAGGCCCTGCTCTGGTTTGGTCCATGCTACATCAGAAAGGTTAGATCAGGTCTCAGATTAGATCGAACTCAACCAGTGCTAAGGGTTAGGACTATAAATAGCCTTCTGCCTTCTTTCCAACGGTCGTTACTCCTAGATAAGTGCCAAGGTTAGCTTCCCCTTCTGAGGCTTGTTTGAAACAACTATTTCAGGTTCAGTTTGCCAGCATATATCATACAAATACATATGTTGAGTAATTTTGATTGTCAAGTAAAGTTTATTTAATTTTTAATAACTTTTTGAAAATTTTGAACTTTAAAAAAATAATAAGTAAAGGGCCTCCCTGGTGGTGCAAGGAGTTAAGCACCACACTCTGAAGCAATCCACAGACTCTGCAGCACGAGTTCGATCCCTGGCCAGTCAAGGAGCTACCCACATGGTGCAACAGGCCCCTCCTGTCTCACCCACTGCTCCCCTCAGCAGTGGGTCTGGGAGCATTTCAGTCAGCCTGCCTGTTCTGCTCCCCATGCTGTCTCTGGTGAATCCTTTCACCACCCGCCGCCCACATTTCTGGCCCATACCCCAGCTCTTGTATGAATAAATAAATAATTAAAAAAATTAAAAATTAAAAAATAAGTAAAATATGTAATGGTTTTAAACTGCCAGTTAACTAACGCAGTCAAGTTATGATTAATAATAATATTTATATAATTGTTTTCTCTGGGCCCCAATACCTCCAAAATATAGGAAAATACAATTTGTTATGTAGGGGTTTCTAGTTTGTGTGAAGCTTATATATGATTAATTTAGCATTTACTAGAACACTTAATAGAATTTTTTTTAATTATAAGAGGTTATATCCTCAGATTCTAAACTATTAAAATGCATTTATGCATTCAACAGAAAACTTGTTGTACTATGTACAGAATTCTTTTCTTGAAGGTTGTTTTAGGGCAAAACTGGTCATTTTTTTATACACTATGAAGTTATACTTTTATATCAAACATTATTGTGGAAACCAGTGGGATATATAGTTCAATTGAAAATCAGAGAGAGGGGCCTACCTGGTGGCACAAGGAGTTAATCGCCAGCACTATGAAGCAATCTGCAGTTACTGCAACACAAGTTGAATCCCAGGCTGGGGAAGGTGACCCACATGGTGGGGAAGGTGACCCACATGGCACAGCAGACCTCTCCAGTCTTGCCCGCTGCTCCTCTCAGCTCTGTATTTCTGTCAATCTGCCTGTTTTCCTTCCTACTTTCACCCCCTGCATCTCTGGCCTGTACCCCAGTTTTTGTATGCATAAATAAATAAATCTTCTTTAATTTTTAATTTTTTTTAATTTTTTATTTTTTTCAAACAGTATTTGCTTCCCCCCACCCCCTCAGGTTGAGTCCCCATAGAATTTCCTTCCCCAAAGCACCCGTACACCATCACCACAGGCCCCTGTGCTCCTCCCTCCCTCCCTCTGACCCCTCTTCCTCCTCCTTCCCTGCAGGATGTCTCTGATTTGTAATTGTCTGGTTTTGCTTTATTGTGTTTTGTACTGTTATTATTTTTTTTTTTTACGCTGATGTCTTATTTGGTTCCCCTATAGTCCTGTTATAAGTGAAACCATCTGATATTTTTCTTTTTTCCTTTTGGCTTATTTCACTGAGCATAATTCCTTCTAGCTCCATCCACATTGCTGCAAATGGCATGAGTTTATCTTTTTTTTATTGCTGAATAATATTCCATGTGTATATATATACCACATCTTCTTGATCTAGTCATCTATTTTTGGGCATTTGGGTTGTTTCCAGGTTTTACCTATTATAAATCTTTGAAAAAAAAAAAAAGAGAAAATCAGAAAGAGAAAGTAGTACAGGGCTGACAATGAAGTGGTAAAACAATTACAAGCAGTAGCAAATATGTGGTTTCCAGTCAGAAATATGGACCATGCACCAGGCCTACTATATAACCAGACATGGTCTGGGAAAAATGGTGGGCCTTACAGGAGGAACCACATACCATATAGGAGGTGAGTCTTGATTCATTGTGATAAATATAGGCAGAGGAACTTTTTCAACTTTTTAAAAAAAAATTTATTTGTATTTATTTATGCATAGAAGAACTGGGGTGTAGGCCATGGTGCAGGGGGTGAGAGGATTCACCAGAGACATGGTGGGGAGCAGAACAGGTAGACTGACTGAAATACACAGCTGCGGGGAGCAGCAGGCAAGACAGGAGAGGTCTACTGAGCCATGTGGGTCAGCTCCCTGGCCAGGGATTGAACTCAAGCTGATCCAGCTCAGGTGGCAGTGGCTGGTGATAGCTTGATAGCACTGAGACTTAACCGCTATGCCAACAGGGAGGTCCAAATTTTTCAACTTTAACATGATCATATTAGTTGGCAAATCAAGTGTAGGTCATTTTAATTGTGTAGAGCACTCATGATGAAAATCTGTACTGGAATGTGAACAGCAACTCTATCTTTGTAGAGTCAACCCTAGCTGGGTTCCATTAAGACAGTTCGGTTATTTATAATAGTTAACTCTTCCCCCACTCCTTAAACACAGTTTAAATGCTTCTTATTTTTTTTCCTGTGTATTTTTGTCATCGTTGTGACTATAATTTAATAACCATTCTACTTTAACTGTATGAAAATGAATTGAGGATATTCAGCTATTATACTTACGAATCTTCAGAGATGTAAAGCTTCCAAAGCTGTGTGCATTAATTTTTAATAAGTGAACAATATTTAATATGAAAGACACATAAAATGGTATAAGTAAGCAATTGTAAAATCATTTATATTAATGTTGAAAATATCAACTTAAAAAGAGATTGCATAGATTGGTTAAAATTTTCTAGTTAAGCTTTTTGTTTTATACTTGTAGTTACTTGGAGTTTAAAACATTTTCTTTTATTCCTTAAAATAAAAAAAGAAACTTTTAGGTGATGTGCTTAATATGATTTAAAAATGTATATTCTCTTAAATAATGCATTTACAAACAGCAAGTTAGGCATAAATTTTCATCAATAGCTATGCACTAATAATTCCAAGTTTATAGAATTTAGATTATGTTTATCTTATAAATTCTAGAAAGATATGTCAAGGTTAAGTGCTTGCTGCCCCTGATTCCAATTTTCTGTGGATAATATGAATGTCATGCATGGTTTCTGATAGGAAGTGTTTATTTGAGAGTCATATAAACATGTTTTGCCCCAAGTGAGAGTTATACAGAGATAGATGAACTTTCTGGTCCAAAAAGATAGTAATTTCTTCAAAGAAAGTTAAAAGGAATATCCTTCACAAAAGTGTAATGAATAAAGTCCTGCTCCTCTCTGTACAAGTTATGCTCTCTGAACATCAAACATCTCCACATCTCTGTGCCTGAAGTCAAGCTGTCAAAGGCACGTGGAATTTACAATTTTGAAAGATCCTTTGGTATGTAAATGAGCTGTTTTCTCATAAACCAGAGTCCATCTTACTTATAGTGTACTTAAATATACATTTAAATATATATGGTTTAGGTATTTTCTGTCTGTGGCAGAGTCTAAGACATGTGGTCTTTACTTAAATAAGTTAAAGTTACACTCTTTTAACCTATAAGAACATACACTGTTTACTGTCAACAGCCTTCTTTTTACACAGGAAATTTTGTTTTATTTCAGACATCCTGAGGCAAGAATTCATTTAGATAGACTGGTTCCTTGGTATTGAAATGCAATACAATTTTAGATTCAATGGTACTAATAACTAACCTATAATTACCAACTTACAATATGTAAGGACATTTATAACGAAGTTTGTCATGTCAGAATGTGTCATATTCAGTATTTTAACACCTATTGTACCAGGTGTAACACCTATAACACCTAAATGTCAGACAGTGGGGCAGGAAGATGAATAAATACAAGGTCCTTGAATCTAATATAGTAAATTTAAAAACAAACAGGAAAGAACAAAAAATAATCTTGAAAATGAAGACAGGACAAAATTTAAAACACATGACTAGAGCTTGGACTTATGAGTTAAAGGTTGCTTAATTTAGTTGAACAAAGCAGTGTTATTGTTTATAATCTTAGTAAGCAACATTGAAACTTGCTTATAACTTTAAAATGATGACAAGTGTCCTATTCTGAAATCATATGGTATTTGTCTTTCTCTGACTTATTTCACTAAGCATGATGCCCTCTATGTAAATCCATGTTTTTGTAAATTCTAAAATTTTACCTTTTTTAGTGTAGTTGAGTAGTACTCCACTTTGTACATAAGATTTCACTCATGTGTTATGTAGAGAAAACAGGTAAACCAAATAAATCAAAAATACACCTTCAGACTTTAAGACCAGCTAATATTTACCAGAAGAGAAGGAGAATGGGAGGTTGGTACACTAGGTATTAGGTGTCAGTTTTATGGTGAAGGATACAGTTGGAATTTAGTAGTGAACTTAATGTAATATATATATACATGTTGAGCCTTTAGGGTTTGCTGTGTATATTTTCTGCCATCTGCAAATAGTAATAGCTTTGTTTCTTCTTTCTAAATTTAGATTACATTTAGCTTTCTCTGCCTAATTGCTTTAGGTAGGACTTCCAATACAATGTTGAGTTATAGTGGTGAAAGCGAACATCTTTGTCATCTTGTTTGTTGTGGGTTTTTCAGATATGGCCTTTCTTATATTGAGATAGGTTCCTTCTATCCATCCTTTGGAGAGGTTTTTATCAAAAGGGTGTAAAATACTATCTGCATTTATTTTCTCTGCATTTATTAATATTTTCATATGATTTATATCTTTTCCTTTTGTTAGTGTGATAAGTTACTTTGATTTGTGAATGTTGAACCATTCTTACATCATTGGAATAAATCACACTTGGTCATGATGTATGATATTTTTAATGTATTGGCGAATTCAGTTTACTAAGGTATTTCTGAGGATTTTTACGTCTATGTTCATTAGGGATATTGGCCTGTAGTTTTGTTTCTTTGAGATTTCCTTGTCTCTTTTAGTATCAGATTAATGTTGGCTTCATAAAAATATGTTTTGAAGCATTCCCTCTTCTTCACTTTGTTGTAAGAGTTGAGAAGGAAAGGTATTAGTTTATCTTTGAAGGTTTGGGAAAACTTAGTTAAGTCATCTTTTGTTTTGCAGGAGATATTTGATTAATCCTTTATTTCCTTGCTTGTAATTGATATGTTCAAGTTTTCTATTTCTTCATGATTTTTAACTATATACTCCTGAAACTAATATAACTTTATAATGCAAGTTACTTTAGAAAAAATAATCTAAAACGTAAAAGAAATATCAAAAAAATACTATGCAAAATGTTAAACAATTTTGGAGACTTGTTTGGCAATTTCTAATGAATTAAATATATGTGTGTTCTAGGATTCAGCAACTAGGTATTAACTAAAAAAAATGAGTTTATATCTACTAAAAACCTCTACAAGATTTTTCACAGCATTTTTTTCTTAATAGCTCCAAACAAGACACACTCCAATTTTCCATCAATAAGAAAATTGATAAACACATTATGTACACTAATTCAGTTGAATAATATTCAACAATTATAAATAACAGGCTAGAGACACAATAATTTAGATAAATCTCAGAATAATCATATGAATCAAAATGAGTTAGTCACATAAAAGTACATAATGAATAGTTCTATTTCTGTGAAGCCCAGGAACTGGTGAAACTAATCTATAATGATGGGGTAGGACTTTGGTGTTGATTGCAAAGGGACAAAAGGAACTTTCTGAGAATGATGGCTGTATCTGATTTGGGATAATAGTATCTAAATGTATATAATTATCAAAATCCATTATATGAAACTCTTAATATCTATATACTTGTATCTTAATTATGTCTTAGTAAAAATGTGAAAACCAAAAAATAAAAAGAAATATTCTATGTAGAAATTTGAAACTTTTGTGTTGTGATCCAATCTTTAAGTAACTTCCATCCACAATACAAATAACTTTGGGGGCCTCCCTGGTGGCACAAGTGGTTAGGCACAGCACTGTGAAGCTATCCGCAGCCAATGCTGCCTGAGTTCGATCCCTGGCCAGCCAACGAACAACTCATCTGGCACAGCAGACCTCTCCTGTCTGTCTGCTGCTCCCCTCAGCAGTGTATTTCAGTCAGTCTGCCTGTTCTGTTCCCCACTCTATCTCTGGTGAATCCTCTCACCCCCCGCACCTCTGGTCTGTACCCCAGCTCTTGTATGCATAAATAAGTAAATCTTTTTATTCAAAAGGTTTTTTTTCAATTTCAATTATCAATATTGATATTGATAATTTGCAGTGCACATTCCATTGTTGGAAAGGTAAAATAGTTGGTCAAGGAATAAAAGTATCAAAACCAATTTTAGCCACTGCAGAGATGAAGGAAAGAGATAGGTGGTGGATGAGACCTAGCTATCTTGTGGGATAAAGTCTTTGGATGACCAAGGATCAGTGTTATCTAAGAAATTTGGTAAAATCTTGTTTTAAAAAACTCTGTTTTTGTTAAGGCACTCTATTGCTATAATGTTGAAAACTTGGATGTCTCAATTCTGATTTTTCTTGCGTTATTTATTGTGGTGATCCCTAGTTCCCCTCCTAAGTGAGGGGTTCTCCCAATATTTATGTTTCTATTACTGTTTTTGGTCTCCAAATTTGTTACTTTGAGCTCAGTTTGCATATGTGGAGCACTATTTCCACTTCATGAAGGAATCATACTGACCGCTAGATGTACTCACTAGGTAAGTTTCTTCAGGATAATATTGAGAAATCTGCTATGAAATGAAAGCAAATTATGTGGTCAGTGTTATTCTAAGTACTATCAGAACTAGGGGTATATGCCAGTCGGTCTTGTTAAGACATCTGTAAAGCATTATATTAAGCTCTAAAGCAAGACGAGGATTTTCAACATGCTAGGAATACAAATTTATCAAGGATGTTTGTTCTTAGTCCAAGGCATCGACGTCTAGAAGGAACCTACAATAGTAGAAATAGCTGACATAAAAAAATATGTCAGAGAACGCTCTAGAAATTTTGTTCTTAGTGAGTGAAATAGTTTTATTAGAAATGGTAATTGTGAAAGTAGACAGAAAATTTTATTCTCCCTCAAATTAACTAGACCAGGTTTAACACTTCAGTTTCTGCCTAATCTTTCTGGATTTGAGATACTTTTAGGTCCTGGATAAGTAAATCATTATAATCATCATCTAGCCTTAATCCCCTGCTTTTCAGTGACACAGGCTTTCAATAACCAGGTGTTTTGAAAGTTGGCATATTCTTTCTTTCATGCTGTCATTAACCTGTGGATGGAGAGAGACAAAATTGCTGACTTTGATAAGTACTTGTCTATATTTTGTTTTATTTTATGGGTATATATATATATATATATACACACATATATGTTTGCTATATATATATATATTTGCCTTTACCAGATACCATATTAAGACTGAGGATGAGGGCATTCAAATATGAGAGACCCTAAACTTCATGATCTTCCAGTTTTAAAAGATTCTTTGTAGGTCAAAAGAAGGGGATTCTAATTGTTAGGAGGGTCTTTTAAATATTTTCCAGTCAGTTACCAATTAAGTATTAGTATTCTAAATACAGTATTCCCATCTAGTTTTAAAAAATGGCAAGTTATTTGGAATAAAATGAAAGCCTTACTGAAATATATTTGTCTGCCTTGAATTTCTCTTATAATTTTATAGCAGAAAGAAAAAGATGATCACTTTAAGCAGGTGTGGGGCAACATGTTCAAAAGCCAAACGGAATGATACAATTCCCCCTTGGGAAAAATCAGTGAAAGGTGATGGCTTATTTTCTGTGTCCTTGAGCTAATGAGTTGAGAAGTGACAGCATAATTTGAGGAGAGACACAGGTGGAAGCAGCTTTGATGGGTAAACTGAAAGGCAGTACTTTGCAAAATTGCCACATATAGTTTTACAGAAGCTAAATAACAAACGAGGGTGGATTATATTTGCTGACTTGAGTCACCCTATATTGTGACATGTTGAACTCTACATGTCTGTTCAGAGTACCTCCCATGTTTCTTGAATCTTTTGCAACATTACCAAAATGACAGGTATGTTTTCTAATCATGTAGGAACTCACTTAAAATTAAGTCATTACATAGCACTGACCTAGAAGCCAAAATATTGAAGATCTCTTTCTGCAAGTGAAAAAAGAAGTAGGTAACTGTGACAAGTTTTGAATTATATTGTCCCATTAAGTTATCAGGAGTCCAGTCATCTCAGCAGCTCAGTGTTTAAGGAAATATCATTTTTTTAATGTTTTACAATTTTTCTTGAATTTTTTTTTTGTAAAATGTAGACACTGAAAGCTGCATTGCAGTATATATATATATGTTTATACACACACACACACACACACACACACATACACATCCTTTACTAAATAATAGTGGAACTGATACCCAACATCCAGAACAGGAAACAATATTTCTGTCATTTCTGCTGCATATGCCCATCCTCCCACCCATGGCTTACTCTCACTCGGCTTTGCTTCCTAATCAAGAAGCCTCTTTTTCATCCCTTCCCTTACAGGAAACAGCTATCCTGATTTTTTGTATAATTTTCTTGCTTTGCTTTTGTATAATTTTCTTACTTTGTTTTATAACTACGACACCTATAAACAACAGTTTAGTTCTGCCAAATTTGCTCTTTATATAAATGAAACCATGTAGCATGTATTATTCCGTCTTTTGCTGAATTAATTCAAGTCTGTAAGTCATCTATTTTGTTGCATATAGCTTATTTTTGTCATTTGTCTTACTGTACAGTATTCCATTATATGACTGTCATAATTTATGTATCCATTGGATATTTTTTCAATAGGAGAGGGCCCTATTACAAACAATATTGCTGTGAGCATTCCTTTTTTGTGTGTATATTTTTAATATATTATGGTTCTTCCATCAATGGATTATCTATCAATGTATATTTATTTCATGGTACTGTGATCTTTGATCAAAAGTTACATTCAGTCTAAAGAAGACATCTTGTTCACTCAAATTGGGTAGTAGTAGATATAAGTCTAATCGAAAAGCATGAGTAAAGGGTGACCTTGGGGACTATGTACCAGAAATATCCCAGCTAGTTTTTTCAAAAGAAATTGACCAAGATTTGTGAGACATAACATTTGTATTTAGAAGACCAAGGGGAGAACAACTAGGGTAGCAAGGACTTCTCAGAGCTAAAGAAGTTATCTCTAATATATAGTGACTCCTCCCTGACTGTATGGGAAACACATGGAAAAATGACTTGCAGTACCCAACATAAAAATGAGATGTTTCAACAAATATTTATTGAATGCCATGCCTTCTCATTGCCAATCATTGTAATTGGAAACAGACTTTATTTTCAGAGCTTCTGTCTGATTACTGGAGCGCTCATCCCCATCAGATTTGGCATCTTGTTCTCTTGGCGACCACTGGTGCGTAAGGGCAAATCTTGTTTGCTGGGCTCCCTTTCTCTAGGATTTTGACTTTAATGACATTCATTGAAATATTGCTACTATTTGAATTCTGGCTAGACTTACTTAGGTTTCCAGTCCCACTGTTCCTATTTCTAGGTGAGGACCTCCTATCTTTAAAAGGTGACAGTTACAGAAATTAAATTTTATCTATTTCATGTTCATTTTGCTACCTGAAGCTCTCAAAAATGATCTAATTTCCAATTTAATAGAAGCAGTTTCATTCATATAGAAAGCTTAGCTCTCAGTGGGTAAGAAAAGAAAGATTAAGAGAGAATTCATACTCATTTTTTAATATTTTATTACCTCTGAAAACAAAAGTGAGAAGAAATTGATTTGTGAAAAACTGTGAAGGTTCTTGATACAAGAAACAATTCTTACTTGGTTTCCAATTTATGTTTTTCAGATTTTAATTTCAATAATTTTGAGTCAAAATAAGGCAATGCATGTAAGCTTGGTGGACATAGCAATTTTTAGAAAATTCCAAATAAGTTAGCATCTCTGTAACAGTGCTCTGAAAGAGAGGACACGAGACCAGCAGTATCAACATTAGCTGGGTAGTGGGAAGGTTTACCTTTCTAGTGAGATCTCTAATTAGGAAACACCCCAGACTTTCTGAATCATAAACTGTGAGAGTGAGACCTAGCAATCTGTGCTCCAGCATTCCTTTCAGGTGATTCAGACACCACCCTCTAGTTAATTACAGCTAGGCTTTTAAACACATTCCTCACTGCATCCAATTATATGATGAATAAATATCCAAGTCATGCATATAATATTGTGACTTAAAATTCATACACAATAATATAGAGTTCTTTTCATAATCAATTTGCTGTGATAAAAGGCCTTTTTTCATGGGCAATGGAAAACTGAAAAATGGTGATGGAGAAAAAAAAGTCAAAGAAAGTTGGAAGAATTATTTGTCTGAAAGTAAAGGTATATGGAGGCTAAGAGCTCAACCTATGCATTTAGAATTTTGCAAGAATTTCTTCTTGAATGAGAAGAAATTTATGAATTTTTCCCATTCAGCAATTCTACTGAAAATATTCTCTCTCATTTGCACATTTCTTGATTTCATTTTTTCTCTTTATTTTTGTTTTAATTTAAGTTTCTATCATTTCATATTTGGACCCCTCTGTGACATACTGTTTGTCACAAGTGGCAGCAGTAGTATTTCCTACTTTATTCTTCTTGTAATGTTTCCTAGACTGTTCTTCTACTGAGAGATGAGGCCTGTTTTCCTTCTTGAATCCAGACAGACCCACATGACAACCCCAATAAATAAAATATAATGAAAGTGATGCTATGTTGTCTTCTAACAGTAGATCCTAAAAGTGCCAGTCATTTTCATCTTGCTTTCTTGGGATACTTGTTTTTGAAACCATGCTATAAAAAATTCAAGCAATCTAGGGGTAAACCCATAATGAGAGGAACAGGACTCTTGGCCAATAAACCCTGCTGAGCTATCAATCAATAGCCAACACCAACTTTCCAGTCATGTGAGTGAATCATCTTGTAAATAAATCACAGGTGAGCCACCCTGTGGAATACACATGGAATAGAGATTAGCCATCCCTGCTGAGCTGTAACTGAATTAGATTTCTGAGCAAAATAAATTATTATAGTTGTTTTAGGTCACTAAGATTTGCGATGTTTTGTAATATGGCAACAGAAACCTGACCTACTGTGTAAACATCTATGTATTTATTCTCCAGGCCTCTAACCCATCCTTCATTTTATTAGCAAATTAAATCTATAAACTGTGCTCCGCATTGTATAATGGAACTTACCTTATACAGTTGCCTTTACCAGATTTGGCATGATATCGGGTAGCTGTACAAATGCTGTACCTCTCCAGTTTCATTATCCATTTATGTATGTATTTATTCCTTTATCTATTAAAATACTTATGGAATGTTAACTATTATAATAAAGTGTGCTAGTTTCTGAATATAGGTTCATGGGAAAAAAAAAAAGAGGAGGAGGGGTAGAAGGTAGAGGAAGAGAGAGAAGAAATTCTTGCTATCAATAGACTCCCTGAAGCTGATTCCAATTATACCCTATTTGGAGGTTTTGCAAATGTGAGTGGGCATTTTTTGATTAGGTACATAAAAGATGTCCCAGTTGTGGGACAGGGAACTTCAGCAATGCTAAGATCCCCACAAAATACTCTGCTGTATTCAGCAGGCCAAAGCAGAACTTTGTATACAGAAGTGCTATACAATGGCATATACATTAGCACTATTGATGAACACTAGCAAGAATATTGATTATGGGATGCATAGTAAAACCCTCGGGATAGGGCATCAGGTGGCGCAGCGGTTGAACACTGGGTTGCGAAACTGCCCGCAGCTTCTGCAGTGCCGGTTCGATCCCTGGCCACCAGGCGAGGGTCCCACATGGCGCGCAGACCTCTCCTGCCGCCCGCTGCTCCCCTCAGCAGTGTACTTCGGTCCTTCTGCCTGCTCTGCTCCCCGCTCTGGCTCTGGTGAATTCTCTCACCCTCCCGCGCTTCTGACTGTACCCAGTGCTTGTATAAATAAATAAATAAAATATTTAAAAAAAAAAAAAAACCCTCAGGATAGCCTTAGTCCCCAGAACCCATGAATATGTTACCATACATGCTAAAAGGTAATGTGCTGGTGTGATTAACGGCCTGGGTGAAGAAATTATCAAATTACCCCAGATTATCTGGGTGGATCCAATCTAATAATATGAACACTTAAAAAATTTAAAACCATTCATCAGTATGGTCAGAGGAAGATATGATATTAGCACTTGTCCAGTCACTACTGGCTTTAAAGATGGAGGATGAGGCTGTGAAATATGGTAGCTTGTAGAAGCTGGAAAGGGCTAGAACACAATGTTCCACTAGGCCTCCAGAAGGAATACAGTTCTACAGACATCTTGATTTTAGCTGCTTGAGACACTGTACTTCTGAGGAGGCAAATATAAAATACTAAATTTGCATTATTTTAAGCCATAGAATTTTTAGAATTTGTTATGGTGGCAATATCAGCTAGTATACTAGTATTTATCTGATTACCGTAAGTCTCTCTTTTGCTCTGAGACAAATTTTCAGAAAACTCACATGAAATTGACATAGAAGAATTGCAAATTTATTTTCCATGAAATATTTTTACATAAATCACTTTTTAACTCAAATAAATAGGTCTTCCTTTTCAGGTTTCTTATATAAGAAACCTCAGAACTAAAAAGGAGCCCCTTTTTCAATGTCATAGGATTTCATTATTGGGACAAGTAATAATAGAATAGTGAATAAATAGGTTATTCTTTCTGTAGAAACTTATGCCAACTTCCCTTCTATTAAATTAAACTTCTAGTAAATAACATTTCTCCCTTCATTAAAACAAATTTAGAGAGAAGCTTCATTTTGGTTTGCCTTTAATACAAGTGGCTAATTGAAAATCTTCAGAAAGTGTTGTAGTTTATGCAGTATTTATTACACTTTTTATCTTTACAATGAATCTACTTCCATCCAATTGTATGAACATTTCTAAAACAAATTATTATTCTATAATTAATAGAATTTATGTCTTTATTATTTGCCTATACACTATATAATATATATTGTCCAGTCTAGAAGATTATAAATGAACTTTTTTAAAAGACTCCCTCAGTTTTCATTTTATTTTTTCATTTTAACATTTATCATTTTTAAATTTTTTTAGACAATATTTGCTTTCCCCCACCCCCTCAGATTGAGTCCCCATAGAATTTCCTTCCCCAAGGCACCCATGCACCATCACCACAGTCCCCTCCCAACTCCCTCAGTTTTTAAAGAACACCTTGGCCTTCTTTGTAATGGGTATCCTTCAAATTCCTAGGTTTGCACCCCCCCCCAGGAAACTATGCACATTTTTCACTAGATCGGAGCCTATTAATAGAAAGCTGACACTGCCACAGTTAAAAAAAAATCAGGTCAGAGATTAATTTCACAGCACTCACAGTCATGTCAGCTAAACATGATCTGTTTGAGGAGGGTGAAAGATGTGTGATCACCTTGCTTGCTGTTCAGAATAAAATAAATATGTCTCCCTTTTATATTCAGATTCTGAAGATAGCTTTCACTTAGGAATTTTAAAGTATATTTGCATAAAGTTTCTCCAGATTTTAAATTTGATTTTTGTGCTTAAATATGTTCCAAATTAAACCAATTAGAGGAAAAAAAAAACAAACTAGAAGAAGGGATGCAAGAAGATAATGCAAATGAGGTTAATTAAAATTACTGAGGTAATAAAAATTAGGGGAAAAAAAGAACTGGGAGTTAGTTAGCTAAACAAAGTTAGATTTGTAGGAAAGTGAAGATGCCTTAGTTTGACCTGGAAATATTGGTTATTCACTGAAGGGCTGAATGCCAGTAGACTCATCTTTGTTAATAAATGTAGAAGGAAGAAGGGCCTCCTCCCTGGTGGTGCATGGGGTTAAGCACAGCACTGTGAAGCTATCTTCAGCCTCTGCAGCACACAAGTTCAATTCCCAGCCAGGGAGCTACCTTCATGGCACAGCAGCCCTCTCCCGTCTCACATGTTGCTCCCCTCAGCAGTGTATTTCAGTCAGTCTGCCTGTTCTGTTCTGTTCCTCACCCCCTGTATCTCTGGCCTGTACCCCAGTTCTTGTATGCATAAATAAATCTTTTTTAAAAAAGAAATGTAGAAGGAAGCTATTTGAAAAAGACAACAACCACAGAGCTAATTATAAGTAGTGAGAAAATATAAACATATTATGCAAAATGTATATAGTACAAATGCATCTGAATAAATGTGACTGACTTGTGATACCTAGAATATAATGTAACATTAGATATTTAAATTTAATATTGATTTTCAACATTTTTGAGAACCTATGCATGAAGTACTAAGAGAAAATATATTTTTTAAAAGATTTATTTATTTATTTATACAAGCACGGGCTACAGTCAGAAGCACAGGAGGGTGAGAGAATTCACCAGAGCCAGAGCGGGGAACAGAACAGGCAGACCGACGAAACACACTGCTGAGGGGAGCAGTGGGCGGCAGGAGAGGTCTGTCAAGCCATGTGGGACTCTCGCCGGCAGCCGGGGATCGAATCAGTGCTGCAGAGACTGCGGGCAGTTTCACAGCCCAGTGCTCAACCACTGTGCCACCAGGGGAGACCGAGAGAAAATATTTGGCCACCATATCACAAAATCATAATAATTTTATAGCAATATATACTTTGATAAATATAATTAGAAAAAAATGTAACTATTAAAAATATAATAACTCAAGGACAGCAGCTAGTAACTATTTTTATTCTGGGATAACTTAGTAAATATGCCTTATTTTTCTAATTTACACTTCATGTATCCTTGAAATAATATTGAAAGGGTCAACCTGAGGTTACTTTAAAAAGATCTAAGCGTTTTCCCACATTAACATTCTTATATTCTGAGAATGATGGAGAGCTTGAAACAGAAAGTTATTTATAGGTATTAAGCCCAGTGCCTCTCAAACTTTGAAGCATATATGAATCACTTGGGAACTCTTTGAAAGGCAGATTTGTAGGTTTGGTGTGGTACCTGAGAATCTGCATTTCTAACAAGCTTCCCAGGTGATGATGCGGCTAGTTTATGAGCAACATTTTTAGTAAGAGCCCATGCCATTTGTGGCAACACGGATGGAGCTGGAAGGATTATGCTAAGCAAAATATTTCAGAAGGAAAAAGATCAATATCAGATGGTTTATATTATATGTGGAGTATAGAGAAACCAAACAAAGGGTCAGGAGAAAGACAATACGTGCAAGCTAACCATAGCTCTGAGGCATACAGCAGGGGAGGCAGTGGGAGAGGGGTCAAAACAGGGGAGGGAAGACAATAAGGAATTATGGTGATGGTTCCTGGGTGCTGTGGTCATGGGACTACAGTGAGGGGAGAAATCAGATACTGCCCAAGATGAACAGTATGTAAGAAAAATATTCATAATACAGAGTTACTTGTATGCCACTTAACTCATATTCATTATAGATATACATTGTCAAATAGTTGTATAGCTGTCGAATAAAACAAAATATCTTTTTACCCTTTAAATCATAAGCAATTTCTGATTGCTTATGAAAACTTAGATTTCATTTTTAATCATTAGTTTAGATTTTTATTAATTTACCTTTGGTTCATAATATTCTATAAGTTTCTAAGTACAACTTAACAGCTCAATGTGTGTATAGACCACATCACACCCACCACTGTAGTTCTGAGTCTATTCGCCATTAGCAAATTGACTCCTCCTCACCATTTCTCCCACACCCAATCCCCTTATCTCTGGTAAACTCCATGTTTTTCTGTCTAAGAGGTTACTTTTTGTTGTGTTTTGTTAGTTCCTTTGCAAAAGTGTGGTGTTTGTTTTTCATTTTCTAACTTATTTCACTTTGCACAATCTTCT
Source organism: Talpa occidentalis (assembly GCF_014898055.3). Taxonomy (NCBI): domain Eukaryota; kingdom Metazoa; phylum Chordata; class Mammalia; order Eulipotyphla; family Talpidae; genus Talpa; species Talpa occidentalis. The sequence goes on along the minus strand of NW_023602073.1, from coordinate 121,123,402 downwards.
CAATTGTCATTCAGTCTGTCACAAAAAACTTTACCTATTTTAATAGTTAAGTAGTATTCCATTGAGCATAAAACCACAACTTCTTTGTGCCTTCTTCATGGACTTATGTGTTCATGGGAATTATGGTTGTTTCTTGTCTTGGCTATGTGAATACTGATACAATAAACATATGGGTGCATATATCTTTAAATTCATGTTTTTGTGTTCTTCAGATAAATACCTAGAAGTAAGGTTGCTGGATTATATGGTGTTATCTATTTATTTTAAAGTAATCTCCATACTGTTTTTCATAGCGGCTGCATCAATTTATATTCCCATCGATAGTGAACGACTGTTTCTTTTTTTTCCGTTTCTTTGCCATCATTTTTTGTTTTCAGTCTTTTTTGATATAGGTATGACATGCTATATCATTGTGGATTTAATTTGCATTTCCCTAATAACAAGTGATGTTGAGCATGTTTTCAAGTGCCTATTGGCCATCTGTATGCCTTTGGAGAAGTGAACAATAACTTAAATTTTTAAAAAGGGTTGCAAATTGTATGACTTCATTTTGATGATTTTTGACATTTCAAATTATCAGATATCATCAGTTCCTAGTTTTTAATGTCACTGCGTAGCTGATGTTAGGTTTGACCCTTTCAATATAACTGAACTCCTACCTCCTGTAGTGTACTGTAAGATATTTCTATGCTTAACTTAAAAAAAAGTTTCAACATAGCTGAATAAATGAAATTATTATGCAGAATAACATAGCTGATTAATTAGTAATGTTGAGGACATTAATTGATTAATCTTGAAAGAGATTATGTTCTTTTCACTTAGGATGACAAATTTTGAATTCCTTATAATAATTAGGAAACATAGACACTTGCAAATCTATTTAAACACTTTTTTTTTATTAAAGTGCTAGCCAATCTCTGTTTATTTCAGTTGGAATTAGAAATGTTTCCTGGTGGGCCTCCCTGGTTGCGCAAGGGGTTAAGCACAGAACTGTGAAACTGTCCACAGCATCTGCAGCATGAGTTCGATCCCTAGCCTGCCAGGGAACAACCCACATGGCACAGCAGACCTCTCCTGCCTCGCCTGCTGCTTCCTTTAGCAGTAGTGTATTTCAGTCTGCCTGTTATGTTCCCCACTCTGTCTCTGATGAATCCTCTCACCTCCCACACCTCTGGCCTGTACCCCAGTTCTTGTATGCATAAGTAAATAATAAAAAAAAAAAAAAAACAGAAATGTTTCCTGGTATGACATAGGTTGGAATTTTGGTCATTTAAACTGTGACATTGGTAGCTGTGAGTCTGTTTTCTTTTTCTTTTTCTTTTTTTAATGTTTATTTTATTTATTTTTGCATATAAGTACTGAGGTGTAGGCCAGAGACCGAAACACACTGCTGAGGGGAGTAGCAGGTGAGATAGGAGAGGTCTGCTGTGCCATGTGGGCTAGCTCTCTGGCCAGGATGGAACTCATGCCTTAGTGGCTAGCTATAGCTTAATAGCTTTGATAATTTAACCCCTGCACCACCAGGGAAGCCCAGATAAGAGTCTCTTTATTTGTATCTCATGAGCTGGTATCTTATGAGCCTTTGATTTTTTTTCAATGCATGAAATTTCCCAATATCTTTATATATCTTGATGCAAGTGAGTTTCATACTTATTTTAGGTTATTATTTATTCCTTGTTATTCAGTGTGTCAAATTTTAACTTACACTATATTCAGTTATTGATTATATTTCTATAATGAAAAAGAAATACTGCTATCATAAATCAAGTAGAATTGTAAGAAAGTAGAGTTAGAACAGGTTTCAAGGTCACTTCCAGCAATTTAATGTTAAAATACAAGAGTTATTCGTGTTATAAAATTTTATGCCTGGAAACTACTTTTAGTCTTTCTCCTGTCCCTAAGCAGAAATATATGTATACTGGAAGAAATGTCAAAGAAAATGAGTATCTATCTTATGGTTAAATATTTCCATGCAAGGGCACTCAACATTTTCCTTAGAAAGCTATTTGTGTCCAACAATACTTATGTCAAGATGTCCTCACCTAAATCTCTCCTGTTAAAATTTAACACAATTTCTTTTATTTTTGAACTTGAAAATAGCATGTCACCATTCTCTTTATAGTGACCCTTTCTGTTCTAGAACATTGATCTTACCTTCTTCTCAGCTTTGTTACTTAACAAATTGAATGACCCAAGAAGAAAATTAAATTATTTCTCCATATAAAAATATGCATTATTTTTTTTCTTTTAATCATATGAATTTCTAATCTATTGACACAAATTTCAAATAATATTCGGAAAAAGTATAAATGTGATATTTCAAACATTTATTAAAAGTGGGACTAAAATACTCATTAAAAAAAAGACCCACTAAATCAATTGGTACAAATGTCTACCTTGCTTCTGTGTTTGTGTTTACTAAGTATCTACTCTGTGTATTGGGAATATTTGTGAAAAACTATATGTGAAGCCAGATGGATAGATTTTAAAGCCTGCCTTTGCCAGTACTCACAATGTAACTTACTCACATTATCTTCATGAAATGCAATTTTCTTATCTACACTAGCAACATTATAATGAAAATCCATAGGATATGTATGGGAAAATACTAATGCTGCCTGGTATATATACTAGGTATACAAGATATATACTAGGACAACATATATATTAACTTATTTCTTTTCTCTTAAGTGGACTAAACAACAGTATGGCAGGTCTGAAACATAATGCCTCTGTGTGGGTATGTGTATGATACCTACAAACATACATATGATCAATAATACATAAAATTACTTTGTTTTTATTTACTTAAATAATAAAGATTATAATGCTTCTCTAACAAAGTATGGTGGGGCAATTGTTTCATTGTTCTTAATTTTTTTCCTCTCATATCTTGTGAATACAGTGTAACTTTTGCTCTACCTTGTCCAGTTCTCTTGATTATCCTAAAATTATCAGCATTTGCATTTTTCATATATATAATTTATAGTAAAATCTTATTATACACCTAGTTTTTATTCTTCAATTTTCTCTCATATACTAATCTCATTTTAGTATTTTACAAGAATTATGAAGTTCCTAAATAATTTAATTCTTTCCTCCAGCTCTAATAACTTGTAGCAATGGCTAAGGTAAATAGGGTCTTTCTGGGGTTAATGGGGCTTAGCAGGCGTTTATATTACATTATCATTGCTGTGGATCAACATTGCCACAAACTAAGTGGCTGAAACACTTATTTTTATCTCACAGTTTTTGTGGCTCAGGAGTCTGGGCTTGACTTAGTTGGATATTCTAACTCAGGGTCTCTCAAACAGGCAATGAGGTGTCAGCCACGGTGGAGTTCTTATTGGGAGCTAAATGGTAGAAGGATCTGCTTCCATGTTCACATGGTTATCAGCAGAAGTCAGTTGCATGGGATTGCCTCAGTTTTTTTGCTGGTCCCTGGAAAACCCTATTGGATAAATGTTATTATTAATTCCAAAAGGGTGTTTTTAATTCCTGGTCCCATGGACTCCCAATATAATCACCAGGAGGAGAGAGAGTCCCCTAGGGAAGGCAGATGTCACAATCTTACCTAAGATAATCACAGACAGGTCCCTACAGAATCCCAGTGCTTAGAAGCTTGTCCTAGGGACACACACAAGAGGAGGAGATTAAGCAAGAGCATGGATATCAAGAGGTAGATATTACAGAGGCCATCTTAGAATCTGTCACAGGTCTCTGTTCAGGATCTGATATTCAGGAGAATTTTTCAGAAACTTATTTATCAATTAATCAGGTTTATTTTGAAGACTAAAGTCCTATGAAAATGAGTTAAAACATGAAATGTAGTTTTTGTGTATAGAAAATTTGGATTTGGTTCATTTTAGTCTCAGCATTTAGGTATATGAATAGCTTAATTGAAAGAAACTATTTCTAGAAAAAGGACAAAGGAATTTTCATGGTTCACTCTGAAAATTGGAGATCCTTGTGGATTAAGACTTTACTACTAAAAATCAGCTTCTGTAGTGACACTGTTCCATGGATTGGCTGGTACTGTACCTTTGATTAGGGCTAAATTAGTCAGAAACATTTTCTCTTGCTCTTTTTTTTTTTTTTTTTTGTATACCACATTGACTCTTTCATGCATCATTTTATCACTTTTTTATTTCAACATATATTCAAGATCAGATCTGATTCTCTATCTGCATTTGGAATCCACCAGTCCCACTTAAGTGCTCAGGGGTACTTAATACATTTTCGTTTTGTTATATGCTGTATAAAGCCTTAGGGATCAAACTAATTTAACCTTGTTACCAGAAAGTCCTCATACTTGGCTAAAAAAGGAAAAGGTTAACTTAGAATCCTTGTCCAGAATTAACTTCTACTTGTGTCTCACATTTCAGCTTAAAGGTCACTGTCTGTGATTAAGACCCCATTGTGGGCACTTACAGCATGGATCTTTCTCCTGTATAGCATTTATTACAGTTGCAAATGTCCATCTGTGTGATTATTCAATAAATATCTCTGTCACTTACTAGTCTTGGCCTAATACAGGCAGAGACCATAAAGAAATTTTCTCACCTTTGGATCTCTAAAACCTAGAGTTTTGTACCATGTACTTTATGTTCAAAAGTGCTTTGCACATAGTAGGCACTCAAAAAACACTGCACTCTATGGAATGATAGTTTTTCACTAGCTCAAAGTTCTCCCTAATCCATATAAGTGATGTTATTAAAAGACAGGCAGCAAGACATGGGTGTTGGTTTGCAAGTTGAACCTGTGTTAAAGGGGAACCAGAATTCATAATGAGAATGGCACATGACTGTGACTTCCTGTAATACTCTTTGCTGTCTTCATTTTCAGCTCTGAATAGTGATTTAGTTTGCAATTTGGTGGAATCTTGGAGAGAATATAGCCCCACACTCTATTTTATAAATAAAGGACTTAATACCTGAACTGTGGTCACATTTGGGACCTGGAATCTCTATTTGGCTCAGTGGGTGTCACTGAGAGGACCCTAAGTCTGGGGTATGATTCTTCTGTTCTTTCACAGAACGAGAAGTGAGACCCTGAACAACTAAACACATATTCTTTGTCTTTGACTTGGATGGAACAATGGAAAATTTTTTCATATCTCCTGCAAAAGGAATGATTATTTTATTTTCCCAAGAGCTTGTTACCCTGGAGAAGTTCTCTAAAGCTGTTCAAATTTGCATCCTTTCTCTGTGGCAATCCAGTAACTAAATATAAGTTAAGGAATATGAAGATTTAGAAATAACTGTTCATGTATCCCTGAACATCAGTCCATAGGTCATGTCTGTACGTAATTGGAATTGGAAAAACAGAAAAGGGAATCTGCATATCTAAGTGCTTAAGACACAAATAGCAGTGAGGTCTTGAGCTGAATCCCGTATACCACCACTGGGCTATGCTCTTCCACAGACTCATCAATACTTAGTGAAGATAACTTAATGGTGGGCAGGTTTAGATGGCAATTCAGAGCTTTCCCTTACATTCTCATTTAAGAACCTTTTTGATATAAGAAACTAGTGAGATAGAATAAGTGTTTTTGTCTAGATATTTTCACAGACAGGAAAACTAAGATTAAATGTCTCCCTTAATAAATCATGAAGATAATAGTAATAATAATAATGATGTTGATGAAAATGATATTTGAGCATATGTAGTACACATAATGCTGTGCTAACAACTTGTGAAGTGTCATGTCACTGACTCTTTGTAACAAATCTATAAAATAGCTACTATTATTATCTTCATTTCACTTGCCACTAACATGAAAATTGAGAGATGAAAATGGTAGAAGCTTGTACTCTTAAGTATTATATTTATCTTAGGCTTCTAACTTCAAAATCATTATTTTCAATTGCAGCTTGTAAATTTGGTGTATGTTTTCACACCTTATTGGCACTTATCTTTTTAGAGTAAATGCTACATGAAAGCATAGACCTGCATATCTCACTAATGAAGTTAGATGTGTAGGACTTAATAGACTGTGAAGTCATGGAACAACTTATTAGTAAACAGGGGAGACAGTTCAATATATTTTTTTTAAAGTTCAATTATTTTCATACTATACCTCAGAACTTATGACACCAGCAAAGAAATATCATTCATGAACTGCTTTATTTCTATATGGGAAGCATGTGAATGATTTTGATGAAAATCTTGCTAAATTAAAACAAATGACATTTCTGAATTCAAACACAATCCATTTATAGTAAGTAAGATTATGGGCTCAATGGGAGACGACCAAATGCTTGCTTCACATAGCAGAGATTTGAAATAATCTACATTCTATATGTTAAGGCACAACATTCTTATATTAATATAATTTATGTTTAAATAGTCAGTATATGATACCAGTTTTTGAATCTTTTTTGAGGATTTTTTCTGATTTTCTCCATGGGCATATATCAACCTTTACAACTTAATTTAGCTTCCCAACAGTAGCTGTTTTTAGCATAGATGCTCCTTTTATAAGGCCAGTTGAGTCTAGTCTTTAAACCATATTTACTTTTATATTTCCACATTAGAAGAACATTGAAACCCCATACTCTACAATAGAAACAGAAATTCATTAAGAACTAATTTATGAAAATAAATCAATAAGGTAATCCCTAATTAATACATGATACTATAATTGAATGCAGTTTGTTTTTAGGAAACCACAGAGGATTGGCTCTGAAAGTTTACAATATTTTGAATTTTTTTATTGGGGACAGAGCCATCCAGACACATTCAGTGGAGAATACAGGCTTAGCCAAGGTAGTATGGGTTTCCCCAGAGACCCTACGGTCCCAGGGCATCTTAGCATTTAGTCGGGTGTTCCCAGTGTGTGACATCTATACCATGAATGGTACAAAAGATGATCATATGATCATTACATTAACTTTTCTATTATAATAGTCATGTATTTCTTATAATGTTTATTAGAAGCCATTTAACTAGCATATCTAGCTAATAATTTGTATTGATAGACTTTTTTTGCCTACATTAAGCTATAATTTGATGAATATTATCTAATTGACTACAAATTTAAAAGTAATATAGCTTAATGTTTAACAAAGATAATTTAATTATGATAGTCTTTCTTAATAAATAGTACATAGACATGCTTATACATCCAGCAGAATATCAATGGGCCCTCTGCTAATATCACAATCATGAGCAAATTTCAGATGAATAAGTCTTAAATATGAAAAATAAGAGCTTACATCTTTTTCATTTTCATGACATAGAACAATGGCCAGAGGAGGATGAGTGCTCAGTAAACACGATGAATGGAAGTTTTAATGAATAAGTGCATGAATATGGAGAAATAATTGAATGAATGAGTGAATTAGGCTCATTTTAAACTATGGGATAAAATAAACAAGCATAATACTAAAGTAATATGGCTTAATAAATCATGATAGCCTTCAATATGGAAAGAAAACAGGTATAAAGAAACATTGAAAGGAAGGGGAGTAATTCTAAATATAACATATAGTATTAAAGTTTCAATAAAAAATAAGATCTGGATTGAGAGTGGCAGAAAAGACAAAATCAAGTGTTTACATTTTCCCTAATAGCATCTTGGATAAATCTAAATCAGGCTGTTCATTTCTAGATCCCTTTGTGTATCTGTGAGCTTAATTTAGATTATATATACAATTTATGAAAAATCAAACTTGGACAGAAACACAAGCATGCCTTTTTATATAACTAATTTCTTTTTTGCTGATTGTATTTAAAAACCACCATACAGAAAAAAAAAGTCAAAAGGAGTATCATGATTGTGATCAGATTCTGATAGCCCAGTGCTTTTGAAATAACAAAGACCTGAGTTCTAAATCTCTGAAATTTCAATAAGAATGGATGCTAGGTTGAAGTATATAACTTACAGTCAGCATTTAATTCCAGATTGCTGCATTATCTTATCAATTTAAAGTGCATACTTATTTTAAATATAATCAGCCATCCTTTGGCTTTAGTAATAGCATGACGTCATTATTGTGGGTGAATAATATAATGAATAAGTTTTGCCTTTGCTCTGTTTTTTTTTTTTAAGATTTATTTATTTATGCATACAAGAGCTGGGGTGTAGGCCAGAAGTGCAGGGGGGGTGAGAGGATTTACCAGAGACAGAATGGGGAGCAGAACAGGCAGACTGAGTGAAATACACTGCTGAGGGAGGGAGCGGGCAAGACAGGAGAGGTCTGCTGGCCATGTGGGTAGCTACCTGGCCAGGGATCAAACTGATGCTGCAGTGGCTGCCAATAGCTTCATAGTGCTGATACTTTACCCCTTGCGCCACCAGGGAGGCCCCTCTTTGTTCTGTTTTGAGATTTTTATCCTATGCTGTGGTTGCTGTTATATATGGAGATATGGAAATAATTTCCATATATGGAAGTAATGAGAGTCTTGTTTTGAAAGCTTCCTTTTCCAAAGTCTACTTTACAAGTCCAGTGAGCAGGAAATTTATACTGTTATGATTTTATTAGAGCACAATTTTTCTATGTTGTCAGCATTGTCTTCATTTTTTTTTTTCCTTCTTTTGGCACTAGATTGAGATAGGGCAACTGCAGTCATCAGTTGTATTGCAGAAGGTAATAGGCTTAGTTAAATTTGAAACTCTAGTTCTTATTCCAACTCACCTTCTAAAATGAGTCACATATAATTTCTCTTCACTAGAATGTAGACAACATAAAAGTAGGAATTATATTTCCAGCCCTTAGAATTGTGTCTCGAATATAGTTACCTCAGTAAGTATTCACCATTTTTTTTTAAAGATATATTATTTATACAGGAACCAGGGTACAGTCCAGATGAGTGGGAGAGTGAGAGGATTCACCAGAGACAGAGCAGGGAACAGAACAGGCAGACTGATGAAATACACTCCTGAGGGGAGCAGCGGCCATGACAGGAGAGGTCTGCTTCGCCATGTGGGACCCTCGCTGGTCAGCTGGTATCAAACTGGTGCTGCAGAGGCTGTGGACAGCTTTACAGCGTGGCACTCAACCGGCGGCACCACCGGGGGAGGCCCACACCATTATTTTTGATACTCTACTTCCAGCTTATTAAATTAACAAAGTCTAACTGTTGGGGTTCTGGTCTTGTTACCACCATTTTCCAGGACATATCATGTAATCTCTAAGAATTAGTCATCTCTAAAGAGAATAAACGCCCAGCCTACTTAGCAAGAGAAGTTGACATAACATCTGTGAATTTAACATGATGAATTCTTAGGTATTGCACAAATGTATAATGTGCTAGTCCAACAAACAGACAAATCAAAACTTTGGAACTAATTGTTGTTACCAGCTGAGTTATAGTGCCTCAGTCTATATGTATCAGGATAATCTGGAACTGCCATATATTATGCCCTGCAGAAGGGTGCCTGTCTGAAGAGGCAAGGAAGTGCCTTTGAAGCTCTGGTGTAGCAGTTATGACTGCTTAGAAGAAGGGGCACCTTCTACTAGTTAGCACAAATGAGTTACTTGGAGTAGCTGGAGTCCTGGTCAGGATCACTGTTCTTTGGTCCTCTGTTATACTTGATTTACTATTTAAGAGAGGAAGTCCATACCATGAAGAACACTACTTTTCAAGGTACAGAAAGGGGTACTACAATGCTATTCTTACATCCCTGTGACTAAATAGGGAGTCTAGTCTAGTCTAGTCTGAGCTCAAGGTGTTGATGATGTCATATCACTCCTTTTTTTATCCCTTTCAAGGTAAAGCATTATGTTGTTCACAAAGTATGGGTTAGTTCTGGCTTTTCGAAGTCAAAATGCGAATAATAACACATTTTGTGGACCTCCCTGGTGGCGCAAGGGGTTAAGTCTCAGCACTATGAAGCTATCCATAGCCACTGCAGCATCAGTTTGATCCCTGGGCAGGGAGCTAACCCACATGGAACAGCCAACCTCACCTGTCTCTCCTGCTGCTCGGCTCAGCAGTGTATTTCAGTCAATCCACCTATTCTGTTCCTTACTCTCTCTGGTGAATCCTCTCCCCCCACACCTCTGGCCTATATCCCAGTTCTTGTATGCATAAATAAATAAATCCTTAAAAAAAAAGTCTGTTACCTACCAAGTGATAGTTGTAGTTGTATAGCTAGAACATAAAACTTTAATACTTAGTCAATTATTAAAAATCACCATAAAACTATTTAATATTCCACATCTTAAATTTGATTATCCTATATTTCAAATAGTCGATCCTGGGCAGCCTTGTATGGTAATGCAAATAAATTGTCAAGCAGAGCTGATGGAAGGAGTAAGGTAAGGATACAGAATTAAGTGGATGCAGCACATTAAAAAAAAATCATAGTTGGAACTTTTCAGTTGTGTTCAGTTATTCAACTTATAAGTTTGATATAAATAATAAATTATTTTAGTTTTAAAAAATTTATAAAGAGCCATAAATGCATACAATACTGTTAGATAAAATGTGCTGAACTAAGACTAAATCTGCTCTCCAGAGTTTAAATTTAGGAAGCAAAACAGAGCCAAGAGAATTGATTGTATATTTGTGAACATCTCCTAACAATTATCTGTGAATATGATAGTAGTTGCTTTCCTTCCTCAGTCCTTTTCCTCTGTCACTTGTAACTGGGCTATTAATATATATTTTTAAAGATTTATTTATTTATGCATACAAGAACTGGGGTACAGGCCAGATGTGCGGGAGGGTGAGGGGATTCACCAGAGACAGAGTGGGGAACAGAACAGGCAGACTGCCGAAGTACACTGCTGAGGGGAGCAGCAGGCGAGACATGAGAGGTCTGCTTCACCATGTGGGATTCTCGACAGCTGAGATCGAACCTGCGCTGCAGAGGCTGCGGACAGCTTCACAGTGTGGCGTTCAACCACCTGCGCCACAGGCAGGCCCCTATTAATATTTTTTAATATGAAACAATGGATTTTCTTCTTATCCCTGAATATCTTTACCTGGAGAAAACAGGATCCAGAAAAGCCAGAAACAACTAACACCACTCCTGTCCCTCAAATTTTGCCTCCCCTCCCCTACTTCCCTATAACAAAGCAACCTGCCCTCTTCTTACCCAGTGCCAGGACTCTTCACCCATTGGCTTCATTGTTGATGCACTTAGTCCTTTGTTCTTGTCTGACCTTAAATCCCTCCTTTTCACATTCCCAACTTAAGTCCCATTCCCAGAAGAGCACGACACTTTTCTTGACCCCCTCTCCCTGGAGAGCTGAAGGCAGTGGCTGAGATTCAGTGCTGTTCCCCATGAAGATTGTCTTGGGCTTAGGAAATGGGAGTGCTCTATTTCTTTACATGTTAACAAGGCTTCAAATATTGTGAAGGTCTGGTGATAAAGGAGCAGTTGCAAAATATGTCCTTGGGAGAAAAAATGCCTGAGGCTGATAACTGAAAAAGCAAAAAGGTTTCATTCTTTAATGCGTATATACTTGGAGCATCTACTACATAAAATGCACCAGGAGGCATTTGATATTCAATAGCATTTCAATAGCATTTACCTAGAGCCAGTCATTACGTTGGGAACCAGAAGAATAAAAACAAAGATGAATTGCTTCAAAGAGACTGCATTTTAGTGAGAAACCCAGAAACATACCGACAATTGCAATAACATATATAATATGGTAGGTCTAAGATAAATGTAAAAAGAGAGTGGTCTGAAAGACCCCAGGAGAGAACTCTAAGTCATGCCGGTGGTTTATATCTAAAACTTTCTAAAAGAGCCAACACTTGAGCTAACAGTCTTGCTACTGACCCTTATGTAGATAACATATAAACACATAAGAAGCATGAAGATGTCTACAGTTTTATTTGTGTAACATTTCAGCTTCAAAATATTAAAAAGGTTTTGATGGGCATACTGAGACCATGACCAAACTTCATAACATTCTTTAATTATAATGGGGAAAATATATTTGCGTTTCAAGTAAACCCCTTGTGAAAAAAATCCTTTGGGACCTAATGCTGGTTTAGAATAAAGAATTGTACCAAATTGTGGAAAAGATTAGCAAAAATGCCAGTACTGTGCTTTTTGTAATTGATGGTGAATACATTAAAAACACTATGAGTTTTTCATATGAATAAAAATACATGATTTCATCCATTATGCATTCTAAATATTGGTTGGAAAAATACTTTCCTGAATTGTTTACATTCCTTGGCTTTATTATAATAGTGGTTATGAATGAGTTGAACATCAGTTATGTACTTTGCAATGTAAAGTCTCTTCAAAGAAATGAACCTCTAAGCCTCTAGGGCTTACATTCTCAGTTATATAACCCAATTATCATACACATGAAAACACAGTTTAATCTCAGTACTCAGAACTCCATGTACAGAGTAAAAAGAATGAATGGATGGAGCTGAAGTAATTTCCCCTTCCAAAAGAGACAATTTAAAATATATTTATGTAGCTGAATATTTATTGCTATTATCAGTTAATAAATTGAAATAGGAAAGGTTGGCAATATATGGAAAGAAAGGATTTAACACAGGTATTGTGTCTGACACTGGGCTAAATACTTTAATTGATCTAGGTTTTACAGATGAACACTGAGGTACAGTTGATAATAAGGAGCAAAACCAGGATTTAAACCTAGCATTGTCCCAGCTAAATCCTACTTTAATTTCACTGTGCCATATGTCCCTCTTATGCCTGATTAATATTCATAAAGTACTAGCTTCAATTGTTATTTCCCAATTTAAAACCCATTTAAAATATATTTAAAAGTTCTTACATTGCCAGTTACTCTCTTAGACACAGAGAGTAGAGGCTGACAAATTCTCTCTAAAGGCAAATAGTAAATATTATAGGTTTGGGCAACCATATGGCCTCGGTTGTGATTGCTCAACACTGCTACTAGTGTTGATGGGCAACCATAGATTTAGGTCCAAAACAAAGTATCAACAAGTGGCTGTGGCTGCATTTCAATAAAACTGGTCTTGAAGAGGGAGTAAGGAGCAAGGTGCAGTCAGGTGAAGTCTTTTCCAATTTAGGTGCCATGTGACTCATGTTCATACACAAGTGAAAGAACAAAGTGTGTCACAGGAATCACATCAATTTAGGGATTTTTGGAGTCTATAATTAGAATGGGTGAGTCATGGGATCCAGGGTTGCCTAAGATTTCGTTGGTGTGGGCAATTCTTCTGTGATTTTGTCATTGTTATGGTTAGAGTTTGGTAGGTAACAGTGCCTCAAAGGTAGTTCTATTCTCCGCTGGTTTCACACCACCACCATCTAGCCCACTGGGACTTTGCTATTGGATAGCTCCCCTTAATAGCAATGACTAAACATTGTGCTTTTCCTTAAATTATATTACATGCTTTTACTTTCAATTGCCCTTCATCACCATAGGAAGGAAGGGAGTGGCAACACCTGATTTACATATTCTTAATGATTTTGAAATAATCTGGTAAGTTCTTTTCTAATTCCTCTTTCAGAAGGATCAAAGCCATTTTTTGAACGAAGATAAAAATACTTGAATGCTTTTTAATTTCTCATTGAGGTTAAATTTATTTATGGAAAGTCCACTTAGCAGCTCTTCAGTCTTTCATCAGGATCCATTGCAGGGCAAATTGATTTTGTCCCATTCACTAGAAGCTGCTGTAGATTATAAAGCCTGGGGAGGATGCAACCGTGACAAGTGCCATATGAAAAATAATAAAATGTTTAATAAAGGGGCACTCCTAAAATAATGAATTTTTAAAAAGAATTTTATTCATAAGATCTTTTAAAATTACAAATGAACAATGGAATAAATTAATAAGTGATTTCATTAAAATGTTCTGCTTTACATAATTAAGACTTCAACATTATACATTATTCTGTTTCAGTTTCAAGAGAAGCAATTTGCAGTACATCAAAAAATATTGCTGTTTTGCTATAGCTCACATTTCAATGGTAACATGTAGTTTAAGGAAACAAAATTGCCATTATTTTATAAACAAAGAATTGCAGTTCTCACAGACAGTGTAACAACATGTTTCCATATTACTGAATGTAAATATGGTTCCCACCCAGAATGTACCTGACTCTTGCTTCTTGGTTTTTGCTTTTTGTTTCAATTTAGGCATTTTTTTCTAGGGGCCTGAACACTTTACAACTGAAAATTACTTAGGATTGACTTATAAATTGAAAAGTTTTCTTGAATATTTTTTAATACTAACTATATATCTAAATAATACAGAAAATTTTTTCAAATTTATTTTTTGACATTTCTCATGATGACTTTTCAGTGTTCTATTAACCCTAAAAAAATCTCTAAGTTAGAAGTCTGAGAAAAGTAGATTGTATTGAATAAATGTTTGTAAGAATAATTAACTCATTTTACAATCCTAACTTCATTCTGATTATGAACAGTCATACTTTTGGCAGTTCTTAATTATTGGAGAGAATTTTTCTTTTACTGAGAGAAGTGGAGGAAGTATCTTTTAGAGAAATATTTCTACTGCACATATTTTCATTTAGCAATTATTTTTATGGCATGTAAATAAATCATATAAAGGCTGCAACCTATAATAAAATTTACTCTGAGAGCATAACATCAATAAATTCTGATTTTTTGATAAAAAATTTAGGGCTTATAGATTAATAAGGCATAAAATGTAGGATTACATAAAGTTAAATATTGGTGAAAATGATCTACTATATCTAATTAGTGAAAGAAAATAATTTGGACATGTTTGTTTTAAACATCTAAGATCTAAGCTACTATTTTGTATTTTGGTATTCTATTGGTATTGTATTTTGGTATTCTATTGGTATTGTATTTTGGTATTCTATTTGGTATTCATTAAAATATGTTGATGGCATGTCCCTGACTAACACTATTGTATGTGCATATATCCATAATTTAAAACATGCACATTAATACATACATGTATACCTAAGTTAATATTTCTACAACAGAAGGAAAATCAAGAACATTACTACCAGAAGCCATCATTTAAATAACTGCTCTTTTAAGTTACCTTTGGAATTGAGAAGAAATCACATGTTTGGGGGGCAATTTGATTAAACAAAGGCTTTATTTTATACAAGTTATAAATGGTAATACCTTAGAATATATTTAACTCAATCTCTTATAATTTTTTGGTTTGGTGAAGAGACCATGTAGCATTTGTCATGGATTGAATGGTGCCCCCACAAGTCACCCCATTCAAATGCTGAAATCCTAACTTCCAGTACCTGAGAATGTGACCGTTTTTGGAAACAAGATATTTCAGACCCAGTCTAGTTACAACTAGCTCAATACCTTGGGCCCTAATCCATGACTGCTGTCCATACAAAAAGGGGACATTTGCAGATAGACAAATGTTGTTCAATAGGCCTCCCCAAGTTGTTCAATAGGCCTCCCCAAGATGTTCATTTAGACCTTCCCAAGATGTGCTGTGTGCCATATGGATTATATTGAACTGCAATCACTCAGGCTCTGCATACCTAAGAGAAACTTTTGCTGCTCCCTTAAAATTTGAAATGCTTCTGAGATTTAGGAAATATCTTTCTATCAGAGAAACCTACCTCCATGGAAGGGCAAACATCTAATTAAAGAGTATCGAGTATCTGGTCTTCCTCATAGGAGTCTCCATCTCCTCATTTTGTGAGCTTTCCTCCTTTTCTGAAGCTCTAGGTCCATATCTCCTTCCTTAGCCTAGGCTATATACCCTTATTTTGCCCCATTGGTTTGAAAATTCAAGTCCATGTAATTTAATTTGTTCTTTTCTCCTGCTAATCTGCCTGATGTTAATTTGATTCCCCAACCAGTTGAAAAGAACCTGGAAGAATAAGGGAAGATTTGCTTTCCACTCCTAAAACATGCTTCCAAGGAGAATGCCATAGAGAATGCCATATAAACATGAAGACAATCTACCTATAAGCCTAGGAAAGAAGCTTGGAAGAGAACATCTCCTGCAGGTCTCAGAAGGGACCAACCCTGCCAATAGCTTGATTTTAAATTTTTAGATTCTGGAACTGTGAGGATTAAGTATCAGATCATCCAGTTTGTAGTTTTTTGTTTTTTTTTTTGTTTTTTTTTTTTTTTTTTGTTGTTGTTATTGAAGCCCTAGCAAGATACAGTGTTTAACTACTTGCCAAATGAGAAGGTAATCATTTCTGAGATTAAGTGTTGACAAGCCTTATTTAATCAATTTATGTCCTTCATTTCTCACTAAAGTGCTCTTTCTGAGTCACTGTGACTTGTGATATAACTGAGTTTTTCCCCAGGAAATCAGAACTACCACACAGACACATAATTTGGCTTGTAAGATGATTTTCAGTTTCTCTGGAGCAAAGATGCTATAAAAGCCTAAGGCAATATAATTATGATCAATTTTAGAACTAGGATATTAACGATTATGGTTTTTTCTGAAAACTGTCTCAGAAAAACTTTTTAATGATCTGATTATTTTTATGATATGTGGAATCTCTTCTAAGAGGCATGTTTTAATCAGAGATAAAATGTGGAAAACAGTTAATTTTATCATTGAAGAACCCCTTCTAATCCTGAAGCAATGGGTTTAATGTTCAAATTTGAATATTTAATATTTTGTTATAAAATTAAAAAGGAAAGTGACTTTTTTATGTAAGGAAAATGATCCCTAAACTGTTTCCCTGTTCTCTCTCCTTTTCTAAGAAGGAGACATTGGATAGGAAACATCTAGTAGAATATAAATATTACTCAAAGGAAGGCTGCTTAGTAGTTTCTAAAAACACATGCTATAGGGCCACACTTTCATAAAGCTTATTTTACTGAATCTGCTATGGAATGGTGATGAAACCAATGCAGTTGAAATGCTTGAATAACCTTAGTCAAATAAAGGTTATAAAAATGCTCACTCCATAGAAATAACTGCTCTGAGAAATCTAAATGTCAGAAATACGGGTCTGTCAATAGTCAAATCCTATTCATACAAGCTATTCGAGATGATAGGATAGGGGATTTCACTGTTCCATGTAATCCTGATATCCTCAAAGCCTAGAGTAGACTCAGGACTCATTTAGCAACATGGCTTCTTTCTCCCAGCTTCTAGCACATATACCAAAGCTGATTCCACCTGATAATAAATATCAAGTAAGTTCTTAGAGATCTTATCAAGTAAGTGCTTAGAGAACTAATTTTCCTCTTTTCTTACCTCATGAGCTGCTAAGGATATAATTTTTATCTCTGGAATGCTCAATAAGATGACTGCTCTTCTGGCTAGTAAAAGGTGAAATGTTGAGCAATATGAAGGGTCTAGAACGGAAGAAATTCAACCTTTCATTGTGTCAGAACTGTAAATGCCCAGAGAAAAAGTTTAGTAGTTGCTGATGACTGCCATGTTTCTCACATAAAGCTTAAGGTCTTCTACAATTTTAATCCTACCTGGACAAATAATTCAGAGGATGGTAATGTTTTGCACAAAGCAATACTTTGAAAACTTCAATAATGAATAAACTTCAGAAATCTGTTTCTGTTGAACTCAATTTCAGTTTCCTTTCCTATCATAGAAGAGTAGAATACTTGTCCCCTGCTATAGCTATACCAGCTTCATCAGCTGTTTCTAAAACCTTGTGAGTTTCTTAGAAGAAACATATTTTATAAAGTATTAGTTGTGTTTATCTAATTGCTTGCATTTTTGAAATATTGGCATGGATACCTTAATGTTCTTTTCAGAAATGCATAAAGGAGTTTTGAGCTCATTCAGAAGTCCTTTGAAAGACTCTATAGAAAGTGGGCCTCAGCGGTTGAGCGCTGGGTTGCGAAGATGCCCGCAGCCTCTGCAGCGCCGGTTCGATCCCCGGCTGATTCCCGGCCAACGGAGGAGGGTCCCACATGGTGCGCAGACCTCTCCTGATGCCTGCTGCTCCCCTCAGCAGTGTGCTTCAGTCCTTCTGCCTGCTCTGCTCCCCGCTCTGGCTCTGGTGAATTCTCTCACCCTCCTGTGCTTCTGCCTGTACCCAGTGCTTGTATAAATAAATAAACAAACAAACAAATAAATCTTAAAAAAAAAAAAAACACTATAGAAAGTGTCAGCCTATATTCCCGATAATTAAAGATGCAAGAATATGGAATACTAAATTGTAATTTTTATTTCAAAACCTGCTTGGATATTCAATAAAAGTAGTCATGTCTCTGATTAATGATTATATACTCTAAAATACCCTTCCTCATATACACACTCTTATGATATGATCAGGGTGAAGAGGAAAATATCTTCCCCTCTGTGTTTTTCTTGGGCAATGAGTAATCAAAGCAACATCGGATGTGTTAGCAAAGGAAAAATAAATTTAATAACACATATATGGAGAATTTACTGAGTGTAAATTCTGAAGAAAGTTGGGACAGACCAGGGATCTATATCATATTTAAGGACTTGGGGCATGGAGAGAAAGAAGGAAGGGGAGATTTCACATTATAAGGAGAATATAATCTCATCTTTTTACTGTGAGAGTAAAATAAGAATTTCTCAGGTAGAGAGGACATGTTTTCCTATAAACTTGCACCTGGATGATATACCCCCAAATTATATTCTTTCAGATCACAAAATGGGGGAACAGTGAATGCTTCTTCCATTAAGAATAAGGCAAAGACTGATAAAAGAACAAAGCTTCTGTTAGCCTCTAGGGCCTTCAATGCACTTAAAATAATCTGAAGTCTTTAATTTTTTTTAAAGATTTATTTATTTTTATACAAGAACTGGGGTACAGGCCAGATATGCGGGAGGGTGAAAGCATTCACCAGAGACAGAGCGGGGAGCAGAACAGGCAGACAGACCGAAAGCACTGCTGAGGGGAGCAGCAGGTGCAACAGGAGAGGTCTGCCATGCCATGTGGGTTTCTCCCTGACCGACCAGGAATTGAACCCATGCTGCCGAGGCTGCAGACAGCTTCACAGCATTGTGTTCAACCCCCCATGCCACTGGGGAGGCCCAGCAATTAACCTTAATTCCCTACAGCAAGGTAACACTTACTGGGAAAGGTTATTTCTTGGCATATCGAGAAAAACCTTTCTTACCTTTTGGGGAGCCCAAGCGCAGAAAACATTATTGAACAGTCACAGCTTATCAAACAAATGGATGAAATTTTTTTTCTAAACAGAAAATACAGGTCTAGTTTTATCTCTCTCTCCTCCTTCTCTCTCTCTCTCCCCCTTTCTCATAAATATATATATATATATATATATATATATATATATATATATGCCAAGTTGAGGAAATACTGCATAAATACTCAGAGAAAGAAATTTAGGTCTTAGTTCTTACGTTTTCATAAATTTTCTGAAAGTAGCTGATGGCGATGTGAGAAATCCATCATTTTATATGAGCATTGTTTTACACAGAAGCTTTACATGGAAGTCCTTATCATTATTACTGAATATATTTACATTTAAAAAGTATTAATAAGTTGTGTTCATTTTTGGGGAGGTGGGGAATATGTCATACTCCCTTAATGAATATAAAGTTATAGCTATTGTGACACCACAGTGGTAGGATTATGATTCCTCCTGGGGTAAAAGCAGCAGGAGATGATTAATTCTTAAGGAAGAGTTGATTTCCATGAAAATGTCTTTAAGAAAAAGAAAGTAAAATAACACACATCAGAGTCAACAACTCATGGAAAGCTAATGATTTTGAAGCATTCAGTTTAGTATTTTTTTTCTAAACTGAAATAATATGTCATTACATCTTTTGCATTTCAGTGGGTTTGTGATTCAATGACAATGGGGCAATTTAGTCTGAAGACTACTGGGGCTAGGTAAAGGATTTCATTTATGCACATTTGGCTCAGGAAAAATAATGTGTCAACCCTAACATAAAATAATAGAAAATGAGTATCTCAAAAGAGCTGAATAAAGTTCATGCACATTATATCAGTCTTTTTGAAGTCATCTCAGTGAGGAACCACTCTAACTTCTATTTGTTTGACACTGAATCCATGGAATTTGGGAAATTTTCTGTAGATTTCATTTAAAATTTCAAGTTTATAAAGTCAGACATATTCTAAAATGTTTTATCTCCTTGCATGAGATTTTCTGGCTTGATGAGTTAAGGATGGATTATTTTCTGATTGTGAATCTGACTAAGTCTGCAAAATCATTGTCACAAAACAGTCATCTAATGGGTTTTCATGATTAATTTCAATCCCTAAACTACCCCACTATGTGTAATATCTACCGACATTTTGATGTGAGCTATTTGGACATATAGGGGTAGTAGGGAACTTTGGCCATGGTTTGCATTATTTTAACATGAAAGATACAATTCTGTCAAAATAGTTATGCTTGTTAAGCTTAAAATACATTGTTGTTTTGAGCAAATTTTAAATAATGAAATAAAAACACGCATGCAATTGACAGAATTGTGTCCCTCCAAATTCATATGTTGAAGCTCTAACACCCAATTTGATAATATTTGGAGAAAAGAGGTCTTTGAGAAGTAATTAGACTTAGATGAGGTCATGAGAGTGGAGTCTCCATGATAAGATTTGTTCCCTTATGACAGGAGACAGCAGAGAGTCTCATCAGAATCCAACCTGGCACTCTGGCCTGGGATTTACAGCCTGGAGAAACTTTGAGAAAATGAATTTTTGTTGTGTAGACATCTAGTTGGATTTTAACAGTGGAATTTTAATAGGACAATTCTTATAGAAAAAAGGAAATCCATCAGAAAACCTTGTCCATTTTTGATTGGTAAGCCATAATGCATTTTACTTGTAATGTGTTCAGTATTTTTCGTTTTAAAAATGAAGTCCAGGCATGCACTTATCGTTGCTTTCCAGATTTAAATTTTGTGTGTTGTTTGTAGAAAAACTAGTATCCTGAATGGATAATAACTGCTAATTGAAAAGCCCAAAAGATAAGGGGAAAATGGGCTTACAAGAACTATTACAAGATGACACATCCATTACTTTTGTTGGGGCACAAAAGATAATCCCTCACCCTTTGGGGTTCTTCAGGAACTGGATGAGTAATCAAAGCAGCATCAGGCAGGTTAGCAAAGGAAAACAATTTAATAATGTACAGGGGGGCATATAATGATTTTGCAAGTCCCATCAGTGGTTAAGGACAAAGGGTATTATTGAATTTAATGTGGAGGGGCCTAGGGAACTAGGAGAGGGTAGTGGAGTGACTTCACATGACAAGAAGGGGACAACTTCATTTTTTACAAGGAGAGTAAAGGTATGATTCTCAGATTGAGAGGACATGTTTAAGGATAAACCTTCACCTGGGTGATACCCCTCTAAACTAAATTCTTCTAGGTAAATAAAAGGGATGCAGTGATTGCTGCTTTGATTAGGAAAGGGCAAAGGCTTAGGGAGTGACACTCTCCTCTTTGATTAGAGAAAAAGGACTCTTGCAAGGGCAAAAAGCTTCTCCTCAGATTCCAGGGATTTTGCTGCTCAAAATGCTCTGCATGTCAGACTGGGGTGTTTTGAGACCATTCCTGAGAATCATGGGACAGTAAAGACATGGGACAGTAAAGACTTGTGGAAAGTGGGCTAGCTACTCACAGTGAAGGACAACTATTTACGAAGGGATATTCTGCCTCTCAATCACCCAGAACAGAAGTAATTTCTCCTGAGAAAGATATTAGATATCAAACTTACAAACACCAAAAGCCCCCCCCCTTTCTTTTTTAGGACAATGACAATGCAGCCATTAGAGAAATAGGAGAGGGATTTGACACAAGGAAATATAAATTGTAATTATATAATGATGGGTGTTACCTGGATTTATTGTGGTGATCATTTTGTAACAGACATATATTAAATCATCATGTTGTAAACCTGAAACTAATATAATGTTATATGCCAATGATACCTTAATTAAAAAATTAATGTTATTTGAGGTTTACTATCAAAAATGAAAATAATTGAGGAGAATATGCATATTTAGATTGCTCTTACTGATCACTTCTCATGACATAAATAAAGGAAAAGAATTATTTACATTCCTTGCAGAAGCACTAGTCTGCACTTAGGCAAAAACAACCAAGTCATGTAACTGAAGGCCTAGAGACAAATCTGACACAAGACACAGCTGGTCCCAGAAACGCACATAATATCTACATACGGGATGTCTGGATTGCCTCTTTCCATCTTGCAGCAGACTCTCCTACTGATGGATCAGGATGCCACTGGTAGACGTAATTCATTGTCTTTCCAGTTTGGCAACAATAGAGAAAAAGAATATTCTCCAATAATTCCATAAAAAATATGATGGACTCTGATCATCCCATTCTTTCATAGTTATGGGTGAGGCGAGGTGTGCTGAATGCTTAGGCTTATGTTAACGGGCCACTTCTGTGCCTGGGCTCAGCCTGGGCTTCAGTGTTTATTCCCACCACTAGAAAAACAAATTCACTTGCTAGAAGGGTAAAAGAGTGGGTGAAGGGGAAAGAATGCTAGATAATGCAAAATGAGTATATAGATCCACCTTAGCATGAAGATTAGGTGGCCACATTAACCTCTGAAATATCATCTCAATGATCATATCCCAAAAATCTTGGGGGGAAATGACAATTTAAGGCTTTCATTCAAATTGGCAGGGGGCCAATTTCTGGTTTGAGACAAAAGCAATTTTTATCTTGAAAGCAAGCGGATGATTTCTGTTTCTTTTTAAAAGCGCCTAAGGTGTGGAATCTTCTGAAGATTACTGTAGGTTATTTCTTGTGGTTTATCCATATTAGGTATATCAATTTATCTGGGATTATTATGATGAGATTGTTTTCATGAATTATCATCATTTGTCTTGCCTCTCAAAATGTATTTTCATTCAGTTAATATATACTTGTAGAAAACATTATGAAACATTGGATTGATAAAACATGTAAGTTAAAAGATGGATTTTTCACTTTTCGATATTATTTGCCAAATACTCTTTTCAGTAGAGTTTCTCAAAAATCCTGTTCACATGCACATTTTCTGGAATATTTAAAAAATAATAGCAAAGGTAATTTTAACTTTTAATGGGAAATTATATTCTTTTTTTAAAGATTTATTATTTATGCACATAAGAGCTGGGGTACAGGCAGACTTGTTGGGGGGTGAACGGACTCACCAGAGACAGAGTGGGGAACAGAACAGGCAGGTCGACCTAAGTACATGGCTGAGGGGAGCAGTGGGTGAGTCAGGAGAGGTCTGCTGCTCCATGTGGCTTGCTCCCTGGCTGGCCAGGGCATCAAACTTGTGCTGCAGAGGCTGTGGACAGCTTCATAGGTTGCGTCTTAATCCCCTGCGCCATCAGGGAGGCCTGGAAATTATGTTCTTAATATAATTTTTGAATAACATTTTTATAATAACATTGATGTATATACTCCCTCTCTTTTTCTATTGCTTTAATTCTTGAAGAAAAAATATAGTGTTAGAGCCCTCCACAAACCACACAACATGGTGAATTGCAAAATTCATAATTAATGCTTTCATATAATAAGGATGCAATATTTTATACTTGATCTTAGCCAAAAGGCCAAGAAGCGGTGGATGCAATATTTTATTTATACTATTCTAGAATATAGGTGTCTTCTTTTAGCATCCTGGAAGAGATAGTATTACCAATGTCCCAGAGGAATAATAATGGAAAAGTGCATTTGGCAGTTTTCTCATCTAATTAATAAGACATGATGAGGTTAAGTGACTTCTTTCAGGAGACTTATGATTTATGCTTCAATGCATAACCTTTGGAACCACTTTGGAGCCACTAAATAAGCCGTCCCTCATTTCACTTTGTGGGCCAGGGTCACTTGGCCTCTCAGCCAGATTTGTACTTCCTATGAGCCTGATTCTGGCTGTCTGGTAATCAAAGTAATTTGAATGCAATGAAAAGGAATGGAATTAAACAGTAAGCATGCAAGGTACTGACACATATCCTAGCTTCTAGTCCTAATTCTGCAATTCCAACTTTCAAGAAGCATAGCCCATGTCAAATTGCTCAGTAATATTTACTTCTCATTTTTTCCGCCATATCAATAACTAGCTCTTGTCACCTTCAAAGCACTTCACAAACATTAAGTAATCTCAGATTACACACTCTGTTCTTTGCGTTTATTTTGACCAGCTGTCAGAGAAGGCAATTTATTTCCCCACCACTGTTTTATTCCTCTTGGCTCTGTGTAGGTTCTGCAGTAAATTTGAATGGAATATGAAAGGTACAACTTAGTGTGTTTCCATAACAAAGGCAACACATCATTTGCTTAAAGGAGGATAACCTTCAGATTACTTTCAATTGTTGCAGCTGAATACTCAGAATATATTTTGATCATCTTTAAATCTTGATTAACTGAAAATTTTGAGTGTGAAGACAAAGAAAATAGGGAAAAAAATTAAAATCCTTTTGTATTAAGCATCATTTCATTCAAAATATTATATCATAAATATTATATCATAAATTATATCATAAATTATAAATCAAAATATTATATTAAAATATTATATCATAAATATTATATCATAAATTATATCATAAATGTTGGTAGGATTGCAACATAAAATAATATATAAAAATCACATTAATATCAATTATCTAAACATGTGAAATTCATATTTAAACTTATATTCCTGAACTTACATAGATTCTGATTTCTGATAAAAAGGAAAGCTAGACATTCATGTTCCTTTTTCACTTTTCCTGCCTTTAAAAATGTGATCAGGGGCCTCCCTGATGGTGCAGGTGTTAAAGTCTCAGTGCTATCAAGCTATTTCCAGCTACTGCACATGAATTCGATTGCTGGCCAGGGAGCGAACCTACATGGCGAAGCAGACCTCTCCTGCTTCCCCTGCTGCTCCCCTCAGCAGTGTATCTTGGTAGATCTTCCTATTCTGCTCCTCACTCTGTCTCTGGTGAATCCTTTCACCCTCCCCACCTCTGGCCTATACCACAGTTCTTGTATGTGTAAATAAATAAAATAAATCAGGAGTCAACTAATTTGTATCCCGTGTCAGTAAATTTACTTTTTTCAGTTTCAAAATACCAAACAGTGTGCTTGGTATTGTCTCAGAAATATTCTCTAATGCATAGTTCATTGAAGTAAATCTGAAGTGTAAAAGCAGTTCTTCTGTGTTCTATATAGTGATGGTAAGAAGGCTTCCAGAGGTTAAAAAACTGGAGATTAGCAACATATCAACTTTCAGGTAGGCTTCTCCTAAACACTTATAATTCACTTACTCTCCTGCAAATCATTATTCTGAAGGTTGGATTCACTTGTAGCCTCACTTGGGTCTTAAATTGCATTTCAAAGCACTCCTATCATTCATCCATTTTCAGAACTGCCATTAGAAATGATGGGAATTTGGCATGAAAATCGATGAGAGGATATGATATGAGTCCTTTCTAATTTTTCCTTCTTTGAGCACCATCTCAAGTATGGTCTGTGAAATCTGTTTTTTAAAGGTATTTTTCCATCTTGCTATCATTTCAAGTAAATTGAGTTCATGAACTTGGGGTATGTATTCACATAGCTTTTCAGGAAAGAAAAGACATTCATTGTCATTGTTAATTTCTACCTATAAGAAATTATTTTAGCACTGATGCACCTCATCAGCTTCTAGATCTTAAAAATACGGGCCTAGATGTACCATTTTCATCTAAAAATAATTGTGAGTTATGTTTGGTTATTATTAACACTTGGTAATATGTACACTTAAATATTTTATTTTCTTCCCCTATGTTAGTCAGATAATTTGTTATTTATCTTATTTTTCTCAAAAGGATAGTACCATTTTATGAATAAAGAAAAAAATAAGGTTTAATTAGCTAGAGTACTTAATTTTACATACAAAATTAAAAAAGTTTTCATATCTTTCCCCAGCATCTAAAAATTGTTTTCTGAACTGGATTAAGGGTTTGTATTCTAAGTTCCATTTGAAGGGTTCTTCATGTCTGTTTGAAGATTCAAACTCTTTCTAGTTTGAAAAATTTATATTATAATGAAATAACATTATAGATCATCCCTCTTAATTTTCTTAATGGGGCAAGATAGCCTCCATTACTATGAATAAATTAGAATATATGTCCCTCTTTCCCTGTAGCATAAGAAATAATAATTGACAAGGAAATTTTGGAGGGCATGATGGAGTCCTTTTTTGTTTCCCTGAAATTATCTTAGCCAAATATGCATGCTTACTAAATGGAAATGAATTTCCACATTTGAAGGAAATTCCCTTGACCTTTATTTCTAAGGTTAATCCTACCCTTCTACTTTCCCTTATAATGAGGGTAGTGGCCACAGTCATCATCATGTAGTAGCGCTGGAGTGGTGGTGATAGTAACAATGATATGCTAATGGTTATAAAAATTATAATGATGTAGTTTAGCTGTTATTGTGTAGGCATTTGTTGAATAAATCTGTGTAGCAGAAAATATTCCCATCTGTTGACATGAGTTATTTCTCCTCCATCATAAAGCGAAATTGAGTCTTATCAACCTCATTCCTGAGATCCAGATGCTTCCCACTCACAGTGGTATAGTCGTGAGGTGTAGTTGTGACCTTCTAGCCATTCAGCTAAGGCAGAGGGAGCTAGGAGCTAATACTGATTTTTCTTGTCCATAAAAATGATGGTATAACATTTTTACATTACTTTGTCCATAACAAAGACCCAATTAAAGAAGGTAAGACAAGAGTCTGAAAGGTTGAAAGGAGTCCTTTCACTATACTCTGAAGTTTTCGAACAGTACAAAGAATTCCTCTCAGCTTTTAAAAGATGAAAAACCTTTCAGAAATTATTTATTTAACACATTCTAAGAATAAATATGAGTTAGGTGAAATTTATTTTGTGAAAAACGTTAAAGAGGTTTGAAAATTTGAGTTTGCTTGTTTATTTGGAAATGTAAGTTTAATGATAAATAGTGAAATTGAAAATGTGTGATAATCAGAATATGAGTAATCAAAATTTTATTTTTGTGATGTTTATTAAATTATTATAGACAATGTGGTCCATATCTTAAATATATGAAATATTATTAAGTTGTGATTTGGGCAAAAATATTTATTATTAAGAATGTAAATTTCTTTTTAGTATTGAATTATTTGTTACATATTAATTTATGATCGGAAATACAAATCTCTTACATTTTCTGATAGGTCTTGAAATCTTAAATATAAAATGAAATATTTATTTCATAATCTATTTTCTTCTAGGTTAAAGTTTCTGTGAATCAAGGGTTCTCAATATAATGAGATAATGCTTCATTTCCACTGGGCTGGTGAGGGGACATATTTCTTACGTCAGTGATTTTATAGGAGAAAAATGTACAGTAAAGTTTACAAGATAGAAATTACAAGGCAAAAATAAACATATAAAGCTCATATCTAGTAATTATAAATGCAAATGAAGCTAATTTTTTCTTCTATATTCCTGCAAATATTCTGTGCACTGATAATACTTGGTATGGTAAAGGAAACAGACTATTGACTTATAAAATTTTCAAAAATAATGGTAAATTCAAAAATATACATTTTCTCAAAAGTTATAAAAGCAATTATTTGTCCCACAAATTCTATATTTTTTTCTAATTAAATAATTGTTAATGGGTGCTGAGAAAATTTCTGCTTTTGACTGCATTATTCAAACCACAAAATAACAGGTCATATAGCCACTTAACTTTTTTTAAGGAATGCATAATGGCAATTATTATATGTTGCCTAATAAAAAACATAAAGGACAATGTGATGATGATTTATCAAAAACAAATAAAGCATTTATATATATTATGTATGCACAAAAATTATGTATAAATAGAAAAACATATCAACAGTAGTTTCTGGGTGGTGAAATTACAAATGATCACCTATTCATTTATTTTGCTATTTTTTATATTTTTGAATTTTATTTCATAAATATGTACTCTTTTAGGAATAAAAATTTACTGAATATAATAAGATTTTTCAACATTATTCTTTCGAACTTCTATACCCATGCACCAATAAAGCAATGAATAACTGTACTTGAAGGGTCAATTATGTAGTTAAACTATGATATCCAGAGGAATTTCATACATTCAAGCTATTTGATCAAGGATTTTGATTCTCCCTTTGGGGTAGATATTTTTGCTTACATTCAGAACTGACATATCAGCTTAAACAAAGGCAAAAGGTGGCAAAAAAAAAAACCCCAGTGCTCTGGGTGTGGTGGTAAGGAAGGTGGTGGTGGTGGTAAGGAAGAAGCAAGAAACTTCACCCATAACTCCCAGTTCTCTGGGGGTGGTGGTAAGGAAGGTGGTGGTGGTGGTAAGGAAGAAGCAAAAGTGAATGGAGATGTTAACAATATCTGTGGCCTGGATGATATGGAGCTTGGGAGATTAGGAAGGTTGATTATGAAAAAACTTGGATTTAGGATGGAGGATAAGTTCTGAGGAAGATATAATATAGCAGCAAGGGGAGATATATGGTCTCTCTCTAAGGTGTATTGTATACAGAAAATGGGTAACAATTTATGTATGTAGTCTGTGTTTTTAGCCATCAATATTTGATGTGAATTTCTAAATGGTAATTCTTCTTTCTGAATTTGTCATTATTTTGTCAGGCAATGCATCTACTACCACAACTGTGATAGACAACAAGAATGGATCTGTGCCCAAGTCCCCTGGAAAAATGCTGAAGAGGACAGTCACAGAAGACATAGTGACAACCTTCAGCTCCCCAGCAGCCTGGCTTCTAGTCATCGCTCTGATAATCACGTGGTCAGCTGTTGCTGTTGTGATGTTTGATTTAGTTGATTACAAAAACTTTTCAGGTAAGATCCATGAAATTTGATTTTTAAATGGAAAGAAACAGTGCTTTCTTTACTTCTGTCTCTATACCTCTTCACCTCATCTTAGTTTGAGAAATAATGTACCTCATTTGAACATGCTTGAAAGATATTGAAGTTGTTTGCTACTTCACATTTCCTATTCATGCTCCTTCTTTGTTAAACTCGTTGATTCCAAAATGAGATTGAGTTGCTTATTTGTAGATGTGAACAAAGGTTGACTGTTCCAATTTCATAAAGATAATGATTAAAAAGCTTGAATGGAAATTTAGTTTGAAAACTAGGACTTTATACCAAACATAATAAAGGATAATTTGTAGGTTTTACACTTGGCAATATAAAACAACCAAACCAAAATAAATCTTTTGGACACATGGAAAATCACATAATTTTATAGCCTTTTACCATCTGCTTCAAGCTTCCTTTCCAGAGTACTTTGCTCCTCCCACAAAAGCATCCTATTTTGAGTTCCTGAAAATAGAGTGTTAAGAGAATTTTCCTAGAATTACTTGTAATGAGATACTACATCTTGAGTGTCCATGTGTTCTTATGGATGTGGGGTAAAATAGGAATAAACAAGTGAGGAAAGATACATTTTTCATTATGGTGTATTCATTCTCTGAGTATATATTTCATCTATCTCCTTGTTCAAGGTCTTTGTTTATTTTTTAAAATTATATTTGTCTATTTCCACATCTGACATGCTCTATTGACTGTGAGTTCCTTCAGGGAAGAAATTAGTCAGGTGCTCAATAAATATTAAATGAATAGAATGTATTTATGCTTATCGCTTTTTACCACAAGCAAAAACATTTCATTAACCTTTCACTGTGCTTTTTCATATTTGTACCCCCTCCCATTTTCTTTCTCTGGTAGGTGTAGAATCAGTAGGACCCAGGAAATACATAAATTGTGAGCTGCATTCTACGTATACAGGGATTTTCTATTTTTCATTGTAATACTTTATACATTCAACAATTATTCACAAACCATTATATATGCCAGTAAATAGCTATGTTGAAAGAAATAGAAGTCTAATATCACAAAGTCATAAGGCTGAGGCACTTGGGTTCATTGATACAGGTGTGGTTGGTATGGTCTGCTGTACAGTGGCAGCTGGGCTACAATGAGCATCACCTAACAGGTAGGCTAATCAACCAAGGTATAAAGGGCTATTTATCCAGAGTCATAAATCTATAGTCTAAATAGGGTAGACAGGGCCTGCCTAGTGGTGCAAGGGATTAAGCACAGCACTATGAAGCTATCTGCAGCCTCTGCAGCACATCTCGATCCCTGGCCTGCCAAGGAACTATCCACATGGTACAGCAGACCTCTTGTCATGACCGCTGCTCCCCTTAGCAGTGTATTTCAGTTAGTCTCTCTGTTCTGCTCCCCATTCTTTCTCTGGTGAGCCCTCCCACCCACCACACCTCTGGCCTATATGCCAGTTCTTGTATGCATAAATAAATAAATCTTAAAATAAATAGGCTAGACATTGAGCCTTTACATATTGTGCTAAATAGTATATACTCTTAAGTATTTTCTATATTGTAAAATGTGACCTCTTAAAGAATATACAATGGGAATGACTGTATAAAAGTATGACCCAGAATTTCAACTGAAAAATATTTGGTTACATTACCCTAATTAATTTCATTTCCCTTGAGCCTATATTTACGGTGGCATTTCATTTATTCCTTTTTTTAAATATCATTTATTTAAATTTTACAACCAAATAATCGCAAAATATAGACTTGTATTTTTACAAGGGGTATATTTCAGAAGATGTAAATCTAATATTTGTAAAGTTAAAACTTTAATAAGTATACTACAGGTTATTTTGAGTATGTTCTTAATTTATAAAATGAGCAACTTCCTATAGACTTTCAGATTAGATACTTAGATGTAAGAAACACATTGTGCTTTGGAGCTTCCCTGGGCCACTGTAATTAAGAGTTAAGGATTTTTTTTTTAAGATTTTTATTTACTTATTTACACAAGAACCGGGGTATAGGCCAGATTCGCGGGAGGGTGAGAGGATTCACCAGAGACAGAGTGAGGAACAGAACAGGCAGACTGACTGAAATACACTGCTGAGGGGAGCAGTGGGCCAGACAGGAGAGGTCTGCCGCACCATGTGGGACCCTCGCCGACCGGCAGGGATTGAACCTGCACTGCAGAGGCTGCAGACAGCTTCACAGTGCTGCGCTCAACCGCCTGCGCCACCAGGGGAGGCCCTAACGATAATGTTTTGTTATTGTTCTTTCACTGTTAGGGGGAAAATAAACCCCTCCATATTACTACTACTTCATTTCTTTCAAGTAGTAATTATTAAAAACACCTTCCATGAGAGAGATCACCTCTAGTTTTTTATATTTATTAATGAACTACCTAAATATTCATGCCTACAAACAAAAACCTGCAAGTCATCTTTTAAATCTGCTTGGCACCTGATCAGTCACCATATTCTCCGCTGGCTAAACCACAGATATCTCTTAAATTTGCCTTCTCTTATTACTATGGTCTCCATTACCTCACCCCAGACCCTGAGTCTTTTGAGGGGATGAATACAATTTCTTTTTGTTCCTCTCATCCAATCTCTCCCCTTTAACAGTGCTGCAAGGTGTCTTCATTAAACACAATATCATCAAGTATTTCCTATTGCCTAAGGACAATTTTCTTGGCATGAAATTCAAGTTCTTGACTTAGCGCTTTATTTTCAATTTATTAGTCAGCTCATGTATCCTGTTTTCCAGTGATAGTTCCGACAGTTCTTGCCTGCTTCTCTTCCCTGTGAAAATATATTCTCATTTCCTGCTGCCTTTGTTTAAACTGTTACCCCATATGCCCCCTAGGATAGCAGGAAGTATAGTAAAATAGTTGAGAATGTGATTTCTCTGGCGCTGATTTCTCTGATATTAAATCGAGACCTAACTGCTGCTAGCTGATGTTAGAAAAATCACTTAACCTCTCTTTGTCTCAGTTTCATTATCTATAAGATGTGGATAGTAGTACCTGTGAAATAAGACTATTGAGAAAATTATAAGAGGAATATATTTTAAGGACTTAGAACAAAATCTGGTTTATCGTGAGTACTGTATAAGTATTAAGATCACTAGGAGAGACTCATTTTCTATCTATAGAACTGTTATTCATCCTGTAAATCCTACCGTTCATTTTGAAACATTTTTCAACTTCCTAAAAAGAATTTGCTACCTTACTTTCAATCCATTATTATCTTATGGGTCCTTGTAGTAAAAACAGTTAAAATATTATATTCTAATATCTGTTTACTTGTCCATCTCACTTAGAAGAATATTTTGTAAAGATTATCTATTGAAGTTTAATAACCTTAAAACTAAGTTTCTTAAAACATCAATAACTATAATTTCATACAATTTCTGAGATAGGAATTTGGAATGGCTTAGCTGGGTGGTTCTTGAGATATATCTTGACGTTGCAGTAAAGACATTGGCTGGGGCTGCAGACTTTTGAAAGATTTTCTATTGTGGTGGAATCATGGCAAGATGCTCACTCAGATGATGCCAGATTAGTGCTGGTGTGTCCTCCCAACATTCAGGAAGACACTTCTTCCCTCAGAGCAAGTGATCCAAGAAAGAGCAAGGCTTGACCCACAATGCCTGTTTTGACCTAGACTTAAAAGACACAGTCATTTCTGCAAAGTCCATGTGGTTACAATGGCCAGACCTGTTTATTGTTGGGAAAACTACAGGAGGGTATGAATACCAGCAGGCAAGGACCATTGGTGTCCATTTTGGAGACTGACTATGACATATTTCACTCTCAAAAATTATGTTTCTCAGTTACACATATTTAAAGACATGTTTATATATAAGGGATTGCCATGTTATACTTCAGTTGACTAAGAGGTATTATAATTATAGCAGATGCAAGGAGAAACATGTGTTGAGATGACTAGCACTATGATACCTTATCTAGGAAGACAAATGTTCACCAAAAGATTCTAAGTCAAAAAAATTCACAAACCTAAAATTTTAAAAGACAAGTATATAAATTCTTCATATATGGAGCTTAATAATTTTAATTAATAACATTTAAATGATCAATTTCTGGAACTAAAAGAATATAAGTTCAAGTACTTGTTACAATTATAACATAAGACTTTTGACTCATATTAACTGGCTGGATGGGATATATCCACCTAGTAAATTTCTATTTTTTTTTCTGTTTAGTAGGTTGTAACTTGCCTTTGTTATGTTAATTCTCCAAGGGAGAAAAATTGCTTCAAATATTTTCAAAACATGGTACTCATGTTTTTAATATTATTATTAGTTGATACATTTTGAACATTTATTTTGTATATATTTATTGTTTTATTATTATGATATGATGAGTCTTTTGTACTATACAATTGTCTTTGAAATATACACTGTTAACATTTTACAAAGACTGTTGGTAGAGGAAAGCATACTGGAATAACTTGAAGGTCAGACAGGGCAACTGTCCTTGGGCTCTAAATTACTCTCTAATGCTTTAGAGAAGGAGATAAACACTTCAAATGCATTAAGTATTGTATATAGAGAAGTGAAAAATCTATTTTCATAAGCAAGTACTCTACTGTGTTAGAATGATTCTTCTCTGGGCAACCTTCACAATTCCTTATTTTTTTAATTCAATAATATTGACCCAGATATAATATATTTGTGAGCAATTGTGGAATTAGCTTTTATGGCCTTTCACAAGACTTGGGTTCATGCTATTACTCTATAACCTACAAGCTGACATTGCTAAGAATTTATATTTGCATGTGTGTGAAATGGTGATAGCACTTTGCTTTCCGGTCTACAAAATCTGTGACTTTTATACTTACATCAAATAAGACAAATTTTAGGACACCAAACAAAAAATCCCAACCAAAAAATATATTTTACCTACTCTCATTTCTTACAAAATATAATGTCAATATTCAAACAATGCCATGGTGGATTTGTCAGTTTGAGCAAAGTAGAATAACTATGAGCAATGTAGAATAACGGATTTATCATATGGCAGATGCATTCCTATTAGCTGATTAATTCATCTATATAAGGCTGTTGCAATGTGTTGGGGTGGGTTGTAAGTCAGCAGAATGGAAGTTGGCATAAAAAGGGGGGTAAATAATTTTTTTAATTTTTTAAAGATTTATTTATTTATGCATACAAGAACTGGGGTACAGGCCAGAGGTGTGGGGCATGAGAGGATTCACCAGAGACAGAGTGAGGAACAGAACAGGCACATTGACTGACGTACACTGCTGAGGGGAGCAGCAGGTGAGTCAGGAGAGGTCTGCTGCGTCATGTGGGTTGCTCCCTGGCAGGCCGGGGATCTAACTCCTGCTACAGAGGCTGTGGACAACTTCATAGGTTGTCTTAACCCCTTGTGTCTCCAGGGAGGCCCCTAAGGGGGAAATTTTGTCCTTTATTCTTCTACATTCTTAACTAAGGTCCTTTTAACAAAAAACAATTTAACAAGAGAAAAGCATTCAAATGTATTTAATATAAGCTTTATGTGGTAACAGGATTCTTCATAGGAAGTGAAGATGATCACCAGCAGTTAAATCTGAGTGTTTTACTACTATCTTTGATGAAGAGTACAAAGTGGAGGGAAATTGTATATAGATAAAAAGGGGTATGAACTAAGTATAATAAAGTGGAGGAAACAACAAAGCTTGCTCATTCAGATTCCTTTGGGTGTTGGAAATAAGATTATTCCCTTTTTGGGCTTCCCTGGTGGTGCAAGGGGTTAAGCATGGCACTGTGAAGCTATCTGCAGCCTTGAGTTTGATCCCACCAGCCAGGGAGTTACCCACATGGCATAGCAGACCTCTCCTGTCTCACCTGCTGCTCCCCTCAGCAGTGTGTTTCAGTCAGTCTGCCTGTTCTGTTTCCCACTCTGTCTCTGGTGAACCTTCTCACCCACCAGCATCTCTAGCCTGCACCCCAGTTCTTGTATGCGTAAAATAAATCTTAAAAAAAAAAAGAATTCACTTATTTAAAAAAAAAAGATTATTCCCTTCTTCCTGGAATAGGGAGGTATAAGTAATATACCTCTAACATGAGGATTTTAAGACCTGAGAAAGGGGAAGATCAGAATGCCCTTATTGTACATACCATTTCCCAAATTCCTTGAGCTGAAAGCATCTAATATGCCAAGGAGCCATATTTTTGGATTTTTTGGAATTGCAAAGGGCAGAAGGAAACAAAGAACATAGTAAAGACTAAGAACAAAGTAGCAACCTCCTTTGTCTCTGATCACCTCAAATTATGATAACATGAGTCTTCTACCCAGGGAGCACACAAGGACTGGCCAGGATTTGGAAATGCTGAAAGATACATACTAGTGGTAACAGGAAGAAACTCTGTGGGCTTCTACCACAACTCAACAAGATCAACCAGAATATCTATCCAATAATGTGCAAAGGTGGTAATAGAAAATAAATAATGGCAATTACTTATTTCTTGCCATCAAAAGCTTGCACAAATTTCTCTTGTGCTCAACTATGACCTGAACCTCACATGTAAAAGAATTCTGGGAAATGTCCCAGCTTAGTGATTAAAGCCACCACATAAGATGATTATTTAATTTATCATCTCAAAACATCATACTTTCAAGAGTAAAATGAAAAGCAATTAATATTTACTGGTACAAACCAACAGACATTATCTTTTTTGACTTTAGTCCCTTTGTTGAAGATAAATGTCTTCAGAAATATCAAGTTGTCTGTGGGGTGGTCAAAGCAATGTTGCCTTCTTAGTAATTAAGGATAGGGGGCCGCATAAACCTCTGAATGCCTGGCCCCCAAACTTCTGACTCAGCCAGGAAGACTTTTCAGAAAATGAAGGGATGCCTTCATTCAGTAATGATTTCAGGACCTGAATTTGCAGGTGTTGGTTGATAATCCTTACAGACTTCTTTGCCTTATATGTAGGAGTCAACTTTATCTATCAACAAATAGGATTTCTAAAAAAATGTTGATTACAAACTTAGACATTAGTGATTTTCTTCTAAGTCAGAATGTACAGGAATAAGTTGTATCTAATCTCCTTTCTTGCCGAAGAGTAAGGGTGATTATTAGCAACCTTATTCATAAAAAGGAAAAATAATTTTAGGGTTGGACCAGAGGGTACGAAAGCACATTTGGTGATTTTTGCATGTATTCCACAAAAATACCTATTTCAAAAAAAATACCTATTTCAAAATAATTTTGTATAAAATAGAGAAGATAATCTATATAAAACATAGGTGCCTGGCATATAGAAGACACTCATTAAATGTAACTTGAACTTGAATCTTATTACCAGGAAGTAAGATTAGTAATTTGAGAAGAGATCTATCAAGGACATGATAGTAGCAAGCATCAATTTCTTATGAAAGTCTTGCATACATCTCCTGATGTGCCTTTTAGATAGATTTTCTAATGAGGTGTGCCATTTATCTACTGCTCTTGGAAATTAATTTCCCTGATTTCTTTTTTCCTCTGGCACTAAGCCCAGTTAAGCAGGTGCACTGTTTGTCAGGGTATGAGTTTAGAGGAGTAAAATAATTCAGAGAAGACCCAGAGTCAATCAGAATGTATAAATTTAATATTTAATAGTTATGTATGTATGTATATATATATATATATATGTCCCTCTGTGTGTATATAGAGATACTCATGACTGCATATGTGAATATGTTATTTTAGGAAATGTAGAAGATTGAGACACTAAATGCAACATTTCAGACTTTATCAGTTATCATGTGTTCTATTAATATTTCATGTGCTTCTTACTCTGATTCAAGTCATCACAAACCTCACATTTTCTGTTCAATGTCCCAGCACTGTTTGGTCCTCTTGATAACTAAACCTAAAAAGAATATATTTTGTTACCCAACTTCAGTTTTTAATTACTGTAATAATCCCAAATCTGAGTTCCTCTTCATTTGTATATTAAGCTTATAATATAATGGTCTAAGTAAGTCACTTAACTGGAGTACTTTTTAGGAATATTCTTATGTTACCACAAAATTAATTCAATATATCTTGGAAACAAATCTGTAGGAATCTATGAATCTAAAGAAAAATTGATTTCACATTCCCTATTTCATGTATAGTTTTGGAATTTTGTTTACATTTAAGATATTGTTAATGAGGAAAAAAATTAAAATTTCAATTATTATAACTTCCACACCATGTTTATGCATCAAAGTATATGATTCTACAATTTTTATACATATATTTGACATAGATAAAAGAAGCCAAAAGTTGTTTGTAAATTTGTTTTAGAATATAAAATGTCCTTTATTTGACATAGCTCCAGTTAGCTGGATATAGTCCCAGCTTATACATCTGTAACACAGGTTTGCCAGTGAAAAATTGGCTGATTGGGGTCATATTGAGAAAGAGGTAAAGTACATCTATTTGCATTCAGTAATATTCTTATTGCCTCTAAAATCAACAATTGAGGAACAGCAAATAATGGCTTAGAAGCATTGTCATGAAACCATTCAATAATGAAATCACTACACAATATTTTTTTAAAGATTTATTTATTTATTTATTTATTTATTTATTTATTTGTTTGTTTGTTTATTTATACAAGCACTGGGTACAGTCAGAAGCGTGGGAGGGTGAGAGAATTCACCAGAGCCAGAGCAGGGAGCAGAGCAGGCAGACTGACCAAGAAATAAACTGCTGAGGGGAGCAGCGGGTGCGGCGGGAGAGGTCTGTCGCGCCATGTGGGACCCACACTGGTGGCCGGGGATCGAATAGGTGCTGCAGAGGCTGCGGGCAGCTTCGCAACCCAGCGCTCAACCGCTGCGCCACCAGGGGAGGCCCAGTACACAATTTTTTTAAAAAAAAGATGTATTTATGCATACAAGAACTGGGATGCAGGCTAGAGGTGTGGGGGGTGAGAGGATTCACCAGAGACAGAATGGGGAACAGAACAGGCAGATCGACTGAAATAGACTGCTGAGGGGAGCAGTGGGTGAAACAGAAGAGGTCTGCTGCACCATGTGGGTAGCTCCCTGGCAGGGGATCGAACTTGTGCTGCGGTGGCTGCGGATAGCTTCATAGGTTGTGTCTTAACTCCTTGCACCACCAGGGAGGCCCTGAAATCACTACACAGTTTAGACTAATGATGCTTGTGTGTGTGTTTAATTGTGTTAAAGTTCCACCCAAGTGTATATTTCTAAAACTCTGAAGTTAGTGAATAATAAAGATAAATATGGAAAACTTTCAATTGAAAAAATATGAAAGAAAGCAAGAAGAAAATGCCAAAGCCTCAGATGTTGAATGGCAAGGATTGGAGCTACACTTGACTATTCAAATGTAGATTAGGAAAGTGACAGTCATTTCCTTGTGCAGTCAGTAAAACAATTAGCACACCAAAAGTTCTTTGAAATTAGGATCCCAGTTTTCCTTTGGTTTCAAAAGCATATAGACATCTAACATCTGCAAGTATTTTATTTTTTCAAAGTTATAAATCAATGGCTTTTATCTTTTGGAATCTTATGTACTTAAGAGCTTTGTGTCTGTCCTTTATTTTCATTTTTGAATGATTCTTACTAAAAGAGGGAGAAAGACTGATAGCTTAACCTAATATGGGTAGTATCCTGAGATCAGAGCAGGAAGAGAGAAATAGAAAAAGAAAATGACAATGGTTTGAGAAAACATGTTTATTTGGGATCTTAAAAGTTAAAATGTGGTATATTTTAATTTTTAATAAAGATTTATTTATTTGTGCATACAGAAACTGGGGTACAGGTCAGAGATGTGTGTGTGGGGGTAAATTGATTCACCAGAGACAGAGTGGAGAGCAGAACAGGCAGACTGTTTGAAATACACTGCTGAGGAGAGCAGCAGTTGAGTCAGGAGAGATCTGCTGTGCCATGTGGGTTGCTCCCTGGCTAGCTAGGGATCTAACTCGTGCTGCAGAGGCTGCGGATAGCTTCATAGCTTAACTCCTTGTGCCACCAGGGAGGCCCCATTCCACTTTTTTTTTTTAAGATTTATTTATTTATGTGTACAAGAGCCGAGGTATAGGCCAGAGATGTGGGGGGTGAGAGAATTCACCAGAGACAGAGTGGGGAACAGAACAGGCAGACTGACTGAAATTCACTGCTGAGGGGAGCAGCAGACACACAGGAGAGGTCTGCTGCACCATATGGGTTTCTCCCTGGCAGGGGATCAAACTTGTGCTGCAGAGGCTGTGGACAGCTTCATAGATTGTGTCTTAACCCCTTGTGTCACCAGGGAGGCCCCCCATTCCACTTTTTATATCCCTTCATTCTGTTCTGTATTCTTTATTTCATCTCCTGAACTCCTACCTTATTTTCCCTAAATTGTCATAGTGGCCACATTGTTTCTTTTGCTTCCATCTTGCCATTGTTTCCTTTCTCATTCTGAGAACAAATTATTGGAAATTGGAAATTATTATTGTATCATTATCTTGTTTAAAATTTTAGATGGCTTCCCTTAAACAAAGATATATGAAATAAATATAAGAGGTAATGTAAGGATAAACAAAAAGTAAGTAATTGTAAAGGGAAGAAGAGAAGTGTATTTCAATGAATAAGGATGACACATAATTTTTCATAATATGTATTCATATAGTTTTGATTAAGTGTTCTTGTAAATAATTATAATTAAGTTATAATAAAAATATTTAAAGGAAAATAAACATATTCACTAAAATTGACATGTACTAAAATAAATGAACCTCATTCTCACAGAGAAAACAATTACTTTTAATGACTTTGAAAAGCACAATTCTAGCTCTCTGTTCTTAGTGTGGTTCAAGTTCTTAGTAGCTCAAGGATGAAAAGAAGTGAAGAGATCCAAATTTCTATTTATTGCTTTTATTATTTTTACTCTTTGTATTTTTTCTTCATTTTTTAATTGGGGTAACATTGTTTTACCACACTATGTCATTATTTTATTGTTAATATAATGCTAGTATCATTTTTACTTGAAATTGTATTGTTGTAACATAGGAAAAGGGCAAATATAATTAAATTGACATCATTAAAAATTAAGATTTTTCAAAAGCAAAAGAATGTAAGTATAAAAGCTACAAAGTTGTGAGAAATCCTGTATTCTTTGACTTTTGAAAATTTCCTTTTTTTTTTTGCTTATTCAAAAGGTTTAAAAACAATGACAGTCTAATGCATTGAACATCCCTGCTGACTAAATTTTAGTCTCAAAATACCATTTCCTGATAAAAGGAACTGATGTTCAAGATGTGGCTGATTCCAGGCTTTGCACAGAAAGATACAAATTTTACTTTTAACATTTTTTTGCCTCAAGCAAGAAACTATCACACAAATCAGTATGCCACAGACATGCACACTAATCTTATGACTAATCAGTATGGATTATTATGGATCTGGGATTAAAAATTTAAGTATTTAGGATCTGCTTTAAAATATTTAACAAACTAGAAAAAAAGAGAACTAAATGTCAGGGAAGAAAAAAAGATCATTAAGATTGACCAAATATTGGTAATTATTGAAGTAGATTAGTTGTGTCCCTTAGCTAAAGGTGGCAGTGCATTTTCCAGAATTCCCTCCCCTGCATAGTCCCAGGTATGTGTGAGCTACAGAAATCACTGAGTAGGAGATTTGGAAGACAGAGGCAA
Organism: Talpa occidentalis; assembly: GCF_014898055.3. Taxonomy (NCBI): domain Eukaryota; kingdom Metazoa; phylum Chordata; class Mammalia; order Eulipotyphla; family Talpidae; genus Talpa; species Talpa occidentalis. Next base: position 121,083,055 of record NW_023602073.1, on the reverse strand, counting down.
GTCGGGCACGAAGGTCATTGTAGGGGACCAGGCACAGTTGTCAAAGACCCCTTGGTTTACCTGTTGGTGTGGTACCGCAGCTGTTTCACAGCTCCTGCCAGATCCTTCTTTGGCTGCTTCCATTCTGGCCAAAGTGCATATTTAGATCCATGATGAAATGTGAAGGTGTGAAGAGTGAGGTTTGCTGGTCACAGGACAGACTCAGGTGCCTGTTCTTAATTTGAGTTCATCCTTCGTATCCCAGATTTCCTTCTTTCCTCTACTTATCATCACTCTCATTCCAAGTGCTTTTCATCTATCTTCAGGCCCCAGCACCATAAGCATGAGTAAAAATTCTCACCATTTGATTAATATTGCAAGTGCCACTGTATTTTCACTGAATCAAACTTTTCATTTCAACATGTGTTGGAAAGGTCACCTAGGTTAGGATAGCCGTTTCCAAAGTTTCAACCTCTGTAAATATTCTGTGTTAAAAATCTAAATGAAGGGCCTCCCTGGTGGCGCAGGAGGTTGATCGCAGCTCTGTAAAGCTGTCTGCAGCCTCTGCAGCACTGGTTTGATTCCTGGCGGGACAGGGAGGTGACCCACATGGCACAGCAGATCTCTTTTGTCTCTCCTGCTGCTCCCCTCAGTAGCGTTTTCGGTCCATTTGCCTGTTCTGCTACCCACTCCGTCTCTGGTGAATCCTCTCACCCTCCCAGACCTCTGGCCTGTACCTCCATTCTTGTATAAATAAATAAGTCTTTTGAAAAACAATAAAAAATAAAAATCTAATTGAAGGAAAATCTTTTCAGAGATATTTGGTTTTGAAGTCACTTGTGTTATTTAGGACAAGGGATTATATACAACTTTTTAAATGTCTTTCTTTTAAAGTATAATGTCTGTTTTTGAGTATTACAATGTCATGGTTTTCATTCATTGGGCAGAGAAGGCGTTTAAATATATTAAAATGAGGCTTCTTCATATTCTTTTTTAAATAGAAGTCCAGAAAGGCCTTCTGTAGAAGCATCTCACAAATTATTTCATAAGTTAATTATTTCAATACTCGATTTGAAATGAACTGATTTAATATTCATAGTTTTTGCTAAATCACAAATTGTCGATTAAATAAATACAAAAATTTTCTTAAATTACATATTAAATGTCAAGGAAAGTTTAGAACACAGCTTGAATTTGAGAGGTATGTATCGGAGTTATATCCATTCTTGAAATAATATTAAGTACTGTAAACAATCATCCAGTACATATAGTACACCAATTGTATTTCATTTTAATTCACTACTACCTCTCTATTTCATTATTTTTCACTTTTCCTCACCCAAGCCCCTGTCAGTTGGCCAAATCCATTCCAATTAACCCTTTACTGTCGTCATTTTAAAGGATTACTATAATTTCAAAGATTGTTTTTAAAAAATAAACCTCTTTTAAATAGTTTCTTGATTGGAAAAGCTATGTTTAAGAAAGATGTATTAGGGTCACAAATTATGACTATTTTGTTCACAGCAAAAATAGTTATTAGATACCAAAATATCAAGTGTTGTTACTGGAACTAAAGGAATCTTTCAAAAATATAGCATAATGCCTGCTTTTTTCAAGATAAATAATGGGAAGATATGAAATTTTAGTTAGTGTGCCTTTTATAAAGTTATATTGTTAGCATGTAAGTACTGCTTAAGGGTTAATTATAGAGAAATAATGCAATGTAGCAAACATTGCTTAAATTCTTGATTTGCCTGCAGGTGATACTTCCTATTTCTCTGACAAAGGCTTTACATTCAATTTGAAATGAAATAGCAGACAGGAATACAGTAAAATCAAGAGAAGAAAAAGGTATTTGAATATAAGAAATTGAAAGCTACACCATAGTGATGATAAAAAATTAAAGTAGAGGTTTCTGACATCACTAAATTAAACCAAGTATTTTTTTTTTGGTTTTTTTTTTTTTAAAGATTTATTTATTTATTTATTTATTTATTTATACAAGCACTGGGTACAGTCAGAAGTGCGGGAGGGTGAGAGGATTCACCAGAGCCAGAGCAGGGAACAGAACAGGCAGACTGAAGTACACTGCTGAGGGGAGCAGCGGGCGGCAGGAGAGGTCTGCGTGCCATGTGGGACCCTCCTCCAGTGGCTGAGGAGCAGCCGGGAATTGAACCAGTGCCGCAGAGGCTGCGGGCAGCTTCGTAACCCAGCGCTCAACCGCTGCACCACTGGGGAGGCCCTAAACCAAGTATGTTAAAGCCAAATGATTCCATATGAAAAGTTGGAAGTTACTTCCGACTAAACATACAATGTTTAAAGCAAACATAACTTTAATGAAGATAATGATCTTTATAGTGAATGCAAAGGCATGTTTTTGTTTGTTATTTCTGAAATATCTAGACTAGTTATGTCAATGCTAAGGAATCCTTGACCTGAAGACTCAGGCCTATTATGTACACAGTGAATGTTTTTCATTTCATATTGTGTTCTGCTTAAAAATAAATTATGAGCATTTCAGACCTTACCCTTACAAAATAGTTGGCTATTATAAATGAAACTAAACCTCAAAAGTCTAAACTATTTAATAAGAGTTTACATTCTCTCAGATAAATTTCGAGGTGTAAGAAAACTTCATTAGAGAAAAACACTGCTTTTTGAATATACTCACATAGCATTCAATATTTTAATTTTTTTGTTTTGTTTTTTCTCCTGTGTTTCCCTTCTTTTCATCCTGGATGTTTATGTGGGCATGGGAAAACAAATCTGAATCTCTGTTTGTCACTGGTAACATTCTAGGAAATTTTGTTTACCATAAAGACAAAAATTAAGTAATTTTACAGTACTTCAAGCATGAACTGTCATGTAGCTTAGAACATATTAAATGAGGCATAATTTATTAATATTTTTTCTTCACTTGATAAAATTTCACCGGTAGAGGCTAAAGTATTTAAACACTTATCTGCAACAGGAGAGATAAACTAGTCATCAAAATTTATAATTTCTTGAGTTCTAGAATACTATTGGTATACATATAAACAGCATTCTCATATATTGAAATTGGAAACCCTGGATAGTGAGTCCATAAATGGCAGCACTACATTAATCATAATATGCTTAAAATAAGATATTATACTGAAAATTTATAAGGAAAAACAAAGGACTGTAAATACTCATAGCAATCTTGGGAAAGAAGAACATAGCTGGAAGCATCATGTTCCCTGAATTCAAACTATATCACAAATCTATAATTATCAAAACATACAGATTAATGGAACAGGATTATGAGCCAGAAATGAACTCATCTGTATATTAATTTATAACAAGAAGCCAAGGAAATATAATAGGGAACAGATATAAACTTCTATAAATGTTGCTGGGGAAGCTGAACAGTGACATGCGAAAGAATGAAATTGGACCATTATTTTATACCATATACAAAACTAATTCAAATGGATTAAACACTTGAAGTAAGAAATAAAACCATAAAACTTCTAGAATAAAACATATTGTAAGATTATTGCCATCAACTGTAAATCTACACAGCAAAGGAAATCTAAACAAAATGAAAGACTACCCATGAAATCGGAGGAAAAATATATCTAGTGTATATATAATTTAAAAACTCAAAATAGGGCCGCCCCCGTGGTTCAGCAGTTGAGTGCTGGGATGCGAAGCTGCCCACGGCCTCTGCAGCGCCAGTTTGATCTCTGGCCGCCAGTGAGGCTCCCACATGGCTCGCAGACCTCTCCTGCTGCGCCCGCTGCTCCCATCCACAGTGTACTTCATCATTCTGCCTGTTCTGCTCCCCACTCTGGCTCTGGTGAATTCTGTCACCCCCCACACTTCTGACTGTACCCAGTGCTTGTATAAATCAATCAATCTTTAAAAAATAATTTAAAAAAACTCAAAATATATAAAAAGTATATAAAAATCAATAAGAAAGGGAATGACTAATAGGTACATGAAACAGGGTTTATCAATTCTTGATGTAGTGAACAAGGATAAACCAAAATCACAATGAGATATCACTTTATACCTGTTAGGATGGCTATTATTATAAAAAAGACAAGAAATAGCAAATGTTGGTAAGAATGTAGTGAAAAGGGAATGGTTTTACTCTATTGTTGGGAATGGAAATTTCCAAAGACAACAAAATCACTAACTTGAAAATATGTCTGCACCTCCATGTACATTGCAGCATTATTTACAATAGCTAAGATATTGAAACAACTGAAATGTCCATTGATTAATGAATGAACAAATATGTTTTATATATAATATTTATTATTCAGTCATAAAAAGAATGGAATCTTGATTGCTACAGCATGAACTTCAAGAACATCATGCTTAGTGAAATAAGTGGGACAGAGAAAGACAAATGATTTCACTTCTATGTGGAATCTAAAACCAAACAAGAAGTGAAAAATAAAGTTAGAATATTACACATTGTAAATGCTAAATATTCTCTTTTTTAGTCAACCTCAGATACTATGTACAAGGAATACACATCAATATACAGACAAATTGAATTTTTCCTAATCTAGGAAAAACTTAAAAAGTTACCTTAATTGAAATCCAAATACTTAGGTGTGAATATTTTCTGGGAAGTACTTAGGAAAACAAGTTGGCCATTATTCATAAGGATTGCATTTCACAGACCCTGTATGTGAGGATGTAGTAACTAAGTGATGGCAAAGTGATATTTATAGTGACTCCACTTTTGGGGCACTACTAAATGATTGTGCTAAATGATTCTGAAAATTGAATTAATAATTATCTAACCTTTACTATACCTTAAGCACTTTACTCCAAATACTGTATATGTAATGAGTTTGAGTGGGCACCAATAAATGCCATCTGGTGTAGAAAAAGACTTTTGGGTGAAGGATCAGAGATGCAAGGGACTCCTGCTTTCCTGTGGGGTGACTCAGAGATTTGATAGACAAATCTAGAGACCTATCACTCAGTTGTTCTCTTTTTTGATAACTTCTATCATAATCTCACTTGTCTCTGCATTGAGATTATTAATTGCTAAGCACTCTACTGTGTGATATTTGAATGCATTATCTCAAGTAATACTCACAATGACCTTATGAAGTATTGTTGCTCTTATTGCCATTTTACAGTTGAGCAAACTGAAATACAGAGTTCTTTGGTTTTCCTTTTTTACATATTATAAATTGTTCCAGAACTGGATACATTATAAATTGGTTTATGAGATGGTTGATTTTAGGGATAATAGGCATAAGGAGTTGAGGTCTTGATTTAGAATAATCACTTTGGAAAAGCAGAGAAGTCTAAGTTTTATAAATATGACAAAAATTATTCTCAACATCACACAGCTGGTAGGTGGAGGAAACACCAGAACTAGAGCAAGGTGAGTAAGTACTCTCCTTTGGTATAAAATTTAAGAGGACTCTAAAAATCTTGGTGATTAAAGTAATATTTTAATGCAACATTTAAAATTTCAATATTAAAGTAAAAATCTGTGATGAATAAAATATTAATTTTTTAAATAAAGACAGCATATTTATTAGATGTTAAAATTCTCATAACAAGAATAAAATGTTTTCCAAAATAGATATTAAAATGCTTTTCCATTGTTATGGTGAGTCTAAATTGAACAGAGACACAGGACTCAGGACCCAGGTGTGGGGGAGAATACACTTAGAAATAAATCCTCATAAAATTCTTCCAGGTGGTTTTGTTATAAGTAAGCATTATTCTTGTATGTGCCTGTTTGGAATGTATTCAACTTTTTATCCCACTTATAAAAGATATAGACAAATAAAACAATCAATGCACACATGCCTGATCACAATAAAATATCCTAATTTCTAAATTAAGATAGCACAGAAAAAAATAAACACAAAAAACAGGATCATTATACTGATTTTTCCTTTTGTCTGTGGCTCCAATATGGTTTTTCATGTACAAGGTAGGAGGTCTGAACTTGAATACTTAGTCTGATCTTGATTGTATGCTTGTACCTGTTGTCTGCTGATGTTTCTTAGGATATAAAAGATAAAGAAGAGTCAAATATTATTTAAAGAATTGAAGATTGATGGTCAAGCATAATGGTGAAGGCATGGACTTGTGTAATTAGGAAGAAGCAAAGAAAGTGACTCATTTAATTTCTCTTTTGCAGTTTGTTTAAATTCTCTGTGCCTCAGTTTTATTATACTTATAGGGTTATTGGAATGAAAACAAGAATCAATATTCATAAAGTTCTTAGAGTACAATCCTGCAGGTAGTATATACTCTTTAAGTGTTAACTTCTATCAATTTATGATGATCTTAACTGCAATATGTATAATTTAACATGAGAGGTAAGAAAGTACAATTTCTTGATTATCCCTTTATAAAAAGGACATCACTAAAAAATTTATAAAAGGATATTACATTGGATAATATTATTTCTATTGATATGATTTGAATATGATATCTGCAAGAGAGAGTAAGAATCATCTTGTTGACTACTATTTAATTATTTAAGTATATGTAAACAAAGATAATTAAAGTTGTTTACATGACTAAAAATTAGAACTTGGTCTCAAGCCAACTACATGGTCCTTATGAAAGTAGTCTAATTTGACTACTTTAGAACCAGGCAATATACATGTCTGCAGAGTATATATTGTATATATAGGCATCAGGATAATTAAACTAATATCTATTTTGTTGGATTTTATTTCTGTGATCCACACTGAACACTTAAAAGAAGAAAAATGGGGAAATAGTTTTAATCTATTCAGACCATAAAAATCCAATTTGGAGTAGTCTTCCATTGGATATAAAATGTACTAGTGCTAAAAATGCTTTTAATGGTGCCAGAAAAGTCTAGTTCCCTACATAAAATATTTTGAAATTCTCCATTGCAATTTAAAATTCAATTTCAATTTCTTCTTGTAAAGTTTAAACTCACCAATTAGGTTACCATTTCTTGCTCAGATGAAACTCTTCAGAATTCAGTAAAATAAGGTTTAAAGAGCAGTTGTGTTAGCACTGAATCATTGAGATGTTTCCCTGAGACCAATAATTTATAATTTGGTATCCTTGGGAATAGGCTCTGTGCCCCATGGAGTCCTCTGAATTAAAATTAAAAATTCCCCTAAATAGTCTACTTCTCATGTTCCCTTTTCTATGGAATCAGTGGGGAAAAAAAGAGAAACATATTCTTTTCATTTTATAAATGTTAAAAAAAATCATCTATGATATTAGTCTTCCTTCAACCATTTCTCAATCTCAATTATTTAATTCATAGCAAATATACCCCTCTATATTTTTCTCATTTGGTCTTGAAATCACTCTCCTGAAACTTTCATTGTTGAATCCAAAGGTTAGTCTCAATTTTCCTACTTGACTGATCAGCGTTTGCTAACACGAGATATTTATGTGTGTGTGTGTGTGTGTGTGTATATATATATATATATATATATATATATATTATATATATATAATTGCACTACATCCTTGCCTATATACTCTTAATTATATTTTTTAAATACATATAGAATATGTACTGTTTCATCATGATCAAAATTACTGTTGTATTTCTTCTGGATTAGTTCATTTGCCTTCTTACTATTCTCCCTATTTCCAACTTGGCATTCTTGCAATCTTCAACATAGCAAAAGAAGTTATATAAGTCAACTCATTTTTTCTCTGCTCAAATCTTTCAATGACTTCCTTTATCAATCAGAGTAAAAGCTTAATTTTGCAGTACTTAACCTTTAGATATTGTAATATGTTAGTATGATTCTAGTCTCTTAAATGTATCATAGGGAGAAGAATCTCTAAAATACTAAAATTGTTTTTGAAATGAAGGAAAACAATGCTAAAACTTAATTACAGATTGATGAAAAGTTAGGAGCATCTTAGTCCATATTTCAAGATAGGTCACCTCTTCAATCAGACCTTAAAGGTTATTCTTGCCCCTTCAGAACAATTTTTATATAATTAGAATTGGAAAACAACATTTTGGAAATCCTTAAACTATCTGTTTGATTTTTCATTTAATCTCTAATTTCACAAATAGCTTTTATACCCTAGTATATTTAAAGGAAGACCTATAGAATTCCAATTTTCCTAATTCTATTCATTAAATTTATTAGAAATTCAAATATTTGTTTTCAGGTACTATCTCGTGTTTGGAATCAATGGGTTAAAAAAAAGGGCTAGTCTTCTAATTTTTTCAATGTTTAAAAAAAAAAAAATCCAGTGACTAAACCAATGGAATCTAGTGTGAACTTGGATCAATGGAATCAAGTTTGGACTTGGACATTTATCTAGATTATAAAATTCTCAGCATAAGATAACCTATAGGATTTGGTATCAGAGGTGTTCAATAACTTTTCTTTTTAATTAAGTAAACATGTATACCATGACAAGATGTAGTTTCTATTTATGAGCAAAATAAAGAAAATATCATCAAGAAATATTTAAATTTATGAAATTGACACAGTATTTGTGTCATAAGAACAAATCAGGATAACTTTTGTCAGTTTCTTTGGGACTGATGGTAATTTTTTTCTTTTGTTTTAAATTATTTTAGCAAGTTCTATTTCCAAGATTGGCTCAGATCCTCTAAAATTTGTACATGATGCTGTGGAGGAAACTACAGACTGGATTTATGGTTTCTTTTCTTTGTTATCTGACATTATCTCATCTGAGGGTGATGAAGAAGATGATGATGGTGACGAGGACGCTGATAAAGGTATGAGCTGCATAGAGACACATCTAATATTAGTTATGTATTAAAAGGTTTGTTTAAGTTGAACTATAAATGAGCACTTGGTTAGGCTAACTCCAAATAATACTTTTCTAATATTATATCAACAGGCAGCCAAACTCAGTAAATTAATCTCTATATTTGCCTTTCATCCTATATTCTGCTACTATGGCAGAGATATAAAAGATACTCTAATGTATATCATTAGAGTAGCCTTTTGGTAGAGAGGATCTTATTGTGCACTACTACAAATCCATTGTATAAACTCACATTTAAATGCTTCTTTGGGGAATATATTAGTAGCTATGTCTCAAGTTTATCCTTAGAAAAACTGGGGAGGGAGGGAACAACAATGGTAAGACTAAATATACATATATATGTTTTGTACAAATAAGTCATATTCATAGTCAAATGGCGGAAAGCAAGTCTACTAAAATCATCATCAAAAGTAAATTTATTGAAGCAAATGAAGATGTAGATTGGAGCACACATTGTAATTGTCACAACAATTATCTAACTTACCTATGCACTTTTTCATATATGTTAATGAATAAAAGGAAATAGCAAACTCAAACCAATATAAATCATTATCAAATGGATGTGAAAAAATAAGCACTGTGATTCTGCCTTTTTATGGTATTTTTAGTATCAGCCTTAATTATGGGAAATCATGTATTTACCTTGACTACCAGGAAATCTTTTATTATTTTAGCCCTTTCTATTACTTTGTCTGAATTTGTATTTTTGGGCCCCAGGAAGAGGTCAAGATGAACAATAGAGAATTGAATGAACATGACACATAAACTCAAATGTATAATTTGGATCACTGCCACAATTTTATTGAACTCATAAAAGTAAAATTAGTTCAAGTATAGGTACATAAACTAAGTTTATATTTAAAAAATGGAATTAGAGAAACAATTTAAGAACTACTATTGTCAAAACAAATTTTTTTATAATAAACACAGGAAATTGGGAAAATAGAGAAAGAGTGTTATACTATATTATGTTTTTCTAATTTGCTGTTTTTGTTTGGTTTAGGTGAAATAGAGGAGCCTCCCTTGAAAAAAAAAGGTTCGTTATTTTCATTTTAAAAAATTATTTTTCTCATGGTAATGTTGATTTTTATCACTACTCATACATAGTTCGCTTGAATTGTAGCCTTAGTTTATTTTTAATATAGAGTTTTAGCTTAATGATTAGATCAAGATTTATAGTTGGGAAAAGAAATACTGGATTCTCTCCAATAAAACTGATCCCACAGTTTTTTCAGTTGATTATTTAATTGATGCTCTCAATAGTAGATGTGCCAATTCATCTATTTACAGATGAATATGAGTTGGAATTACACAGATGAATGGTAATTTCTGTAGCCTTGTAAATGGCCTAGAAGCTAATGCTGCTCATCTTTTGTGTCACTGTAACCAAGTATATTGACTTAGTTTTTTTTTATTTTAAACCTTCTTATTTTATTGTCAGTTTTATTTTGCATTTTAGGTGATAATTATGGGATATATGACTGAGATAGTTGGATGTAAATAGTCTTACAGACACAGGCACTTCCAGTCAACATGTAGCATGTATTATCCTAAAAGGATAGAGTTGCGTGGATGTGTTTGACCATGGTGTAGAGGATTACTTGTAGGACTATCGAAGATATTCAGTGACCAAACAGAATAGTCAAAAATAAAAAAGATGGGAAAACTAAGACTTAAAAATGGTCCTATACTATGGGTCAAGAACCTGAGAGGGACAGAGTTTTTTTGTTTGTTTATTTTGTTTTTGCTTTATTTTTTTTTGTTTTATTTATTTATTTATACAAGCACTGGGTATAGTCAGAAACATGTGAGGGTGAGAGAATTCACCAGAGCCAGAGCAGGGAGCAGAACAGACAGACTGACGAAATACACTGCTGAAGGGAGGAGAAGGCATGGCAGGAGAGGTCTGTGCGCATGTGGGACCCTCACCGGTGGCCGGGGATCGAATCGGCACTGCAGAGGCTGCGGGCAGCTTCGCAGCCCAGCGCTCAACTGCTGTGCCACTGGGGAGCCCTGGGACAGAGATTTTTATAAGAAAGAATAGAATTATGTCTGAAAGGGAAAATAATGGGGTGAATAAATATAAATAGTCAAAGTGAATATTGTACCAAAAGCTATATAATAATTTAATGTAATCCTCATCAAAATACCAAATGATATTCCTCAAAGAAATTACACAAATTTTAAAATGTATATAGAACTGTAAAAGGCCTTGAATAACAAAATAATCCTTAAGAAAAAAGGAGGAAACAGTCATCACATTACATGCCTTTAAATTGTACTATAAAGTAACAATAAATAGTATTAGAATAGAAATGGACTCATGGATTGGTGGAACCAAATTGAAAGCCCAGAATTAAATGCACATACATATCAATACTTAATTCACGATTAAGGAGTTACAACCATATAGTGTGGAAAGGAGAATTCCGTTAAATGGTGCTGGGTAAATTGGACTGCCGCATAGAAAAAGAATGAGGTTGACTCACTGTCTATCTATATGCACAAATATATTCCAAATGGATTAAATACTTAGATATGAGAACTGCAGTAATAAAATATCTAGAAGAAAGCATTGGCAATATATTTCTTGACATCAGAGATAAAGATGTTTTCAGAGACTCAAGCCCCATAGCAAGGGAAATAAAAGCAAAAATAAAAAATTGAGATTATCTCAAATTAAAAACTTTACACAGTGAAAGAAAATATAGTAGATTAAAATGCTTCCTACTGAATAGGACAAAATACATACCTGTTACACTACTGACAATGGATTAATATCCAAGGTATATAAAAACCTCTATAATTTAATAATAAAAAACAGACAACCCAATTTATAAATGGATAGCAGAACTGAACAGACAATTCACCAATGGACATATGAAAAGATGTTCATTATCACTTCTAATAAGAGAGATGCAGGCAAAAGCACAAAACCGCAATGAGCTACCACACCCATGAGAATGGCACATATTAAAGAGAGGATGTGGGAAAAGGGGAACCCTATTACACTGTTGATGGGAATGAAAACTAGCACAAGCCATTTTGAAAAGCTACCTTAAAAACTAGGAACAGACGAAGCCTCCCTGGTGGTGCAAGGGGTTAAGATGCAACCTATGAAGCACCACAGCCACTACAGCACAAGTTCAATCCCTGGCCAGGGAGCTACCCACATGGCACAGCAGACCTCTCCTGTCTCGCCCGCTGCTCCCCTCAGCAGTGTATTTCAGTCGATCTGCCTGTTCTTTTTATTATTAATCTCCTGTTCTGTTCCCCACTCTGTCTCTGGTGAATTATCTAACCCTCCAAAACTCCGGCCTGTACCCCAGGTCTTGTATGCATAAATAAATAAATCTTAAAAAAAAAAAAAAAAACTAGGAATGGAAATACTCTATGACTCAGCAATCCTGCCCTTGGACAGTTAACTATCTGAAGAACATGAAGCCATCAACTCAAAAAATTATATGCTCTGCAATGATTATTGTAGCATTATTTATAATAGCTAAGGCAGAAAAATAAGTGTCACCGACAGAGGATGGATGAAGACGTTTATATACACAATGGAATATTATTTAGTCATGAGAGAAATGAAATGTTTCCATTTAGAGGAAAATGGAATGAGTTCTGGGGAATTAAGTGTAGGAAAGCAAATCAGAATGACAAAGACGCTATTGGGTACTTCCATATATGATTTAACAAAGTAAAATATTTATAAAAATTAAAGTTTCTTTAAAAATGAGGTGAGGCTTCTGAGTTTAAGAGGGAGGAAGATGCGGAAAACGGTAAAAGGCATATAAAGGGGTGGTGATGGGGAAAAATAAAATAAAAATGACAATGCAGAGCAAAGGATATCATACTGAGGTGCATGTGATGTGAGGGACAAATAAACAGTTGACACTTAAGCCAAAGTTGATATAATTGTGATTGTTAGTTATTGCTGCATATGTTTGGCAGCATGTAGGATGTGTTTACCCTAGAGAAGAAATTGTTGGCTTCTGTAGTTATCTCCCCAGTCTACTGAGGAGTTTCAGTCTCACTTGAACAGATGATGATTAACTTACTTACTGGGTGAAATACACTTTGTGTATATTAATTTAGGAAATTTGAATTTGTTACTTGTCGATCAAAGAGAGTTAAACTAGTAAAACTCAGCTGTGGCAAAACCATCCTAAAACAATAATTGTTCAAGAAAGGAAGGATTTCCTGACTCCTAAATTCGGAATGACAAGCCAAGAACTCAAGGCATATTTCAGTTGCTGAGCTCTGGTTTAGAGGTTCTGGATTAATTAATAAACACTGTGGGGTCAGAAAGTCTTTTTATTAGTAATCTCCAATGGATAGCGCCTATCCATAGTCAAGTTTAAGTTAACATGTTGGTAGTTATCTGAAAAGAAGAACTTTAGTATATGTTAATTCCAATTGGATATGGAAGTGGGAAAAATGTCTTCTTACAAATTGAATTCTATAAGAATATCATAAGATCATGTTGTCTGGAATTTAATATCTAGTATTTAACAATCAGTTCTTATTGGTTTAAATTTTCCCATCAAATTATTTAAAATTAAATTTAATGTAACAATTAGCATAAATTGCAAATCCAACCAAACCTATCTGATTATTGTTTTTCAAATTATTGCCTTGATTCAACAAATAAACAGAAAAAAACTACTAAATAGTTCTTTAAGATTCTCTGAAACAAATGGTAATGCTCATAAGTCAAAGCAGTCTAAGGGACATATGGGTTTAAAACCAAAGTACAGTAATTTTCATGAGTGATTACTTGGAAAATTGACTTTAAATCACCCAAATATCTTCTTTAATAACTGTTAAAAGTTGCATAAAATCATTATTTAAGGAAAAATCTTGTGTACCCTACCTTGGGTACTGAAGCTAGATAAAAACAAGTATTAGTTGAAATGTACTGAAGAAACACACTTCATTATAATTGTTTTTTATAGGTTTTTTGGTAGGGCTGTAGAAGTAATGAGAACATGAGGCAATATGTAATATTTTACAAAACATTTAATGTGTCCTGTAGGTAAAGGCATACTTTGCTTATGTGTATATTACTATTGGAGAAAAGGTACTGTGAGTTTATCCCCATCTTACGATATTTTATGTACTTTCACATTTAAAAATCATGTGGTACATATATACCATGGAATATTACTCAGCATTCAAAAAAGATAAACACATGCAATTTGCAGCAACATGGATGACGCTGGAAGGGATCATGCTCAGTGAAATAAGCCAAAAAGAAAAAGAAAAATACCGGATGGTCTCACTCATAGCAGGAATCTAGAAAACTTAAATAAGGGACCAGGAAAATGAATAACTATAAGAAAGTGAAAATCAAAATCAACAAAAACTATGAACCAGAGACACTTTTTGGGGGGTGGGGGGCGGGAGGGGAGGGATTGGGATCAGAATGGGGGATTGCAATTGTATGGGGAATATAAAAATAAAATTTATTAATTAAAAAAAAAATCATAATTTAAAAAGTATTGGTGGGTAATTGAGAAAAATGGATAATCTCTTAAAATATTTGATTTATAGGATCCATCTAAACAACCTTTTATTAATATCCTTTCTTATTCTGATATAGTCAATAATAATTAGGCATTTTATATTACCTAAAATACTGGGTTATGGCATTGTTTATTCAACTGTCCTGATCTATTTGAAACATTTAAATGTACTCTTAAAGTGCTAGTTTCATTTGTCCATTTATTGTATTTTTACCAAAATAAAAATTCAACCACCTTGCTGTTTATGAGTAGAGTCTGCAGTTTTAATTTGATGTGGAATAATGGTCCAGTCAACTAAAGTCAGGGATGCAGGATTGATTATTAAATTATTAATATGGATGAATTATTGAATATGCTATTCCATGGCTTATGTTGTTATATATGAACATAGCTTTAGGGTATTAAATGTAGTATCTAATGTCTTTATATTTTTTATGTACTTTTTTTCAGGTGGGCAAACATTTTAAAATATTGTATTATGAAACAATTCATGATTAAGATTCTACATTGAATTATAAAATGTTATGTTTTTATTACATAACTATTGAAAAAATAGCTATGAAAATCAAACACTACTATAAATTATGTTTCTTAAAACAATTATGTGATCTATATAGTGAGTATTTTATATGGGACCATCCCGTTGAGCAACATTTTTTCACAGGACCTTATACCTCAGGGATTTGTTAACATCTCACTTGCTAAGAGCTAAATAGATTCTAATCTTAAAGTTCTGAATGGTTTTATTGGAATCAAACTACTTTTATATAACATAAGAATAAACTTATTTGGGCCTCCCTGGTGGAGCAAGGGGTAAAGTCTCAGCACTATGATGCTGTTAGCAGCCACTGCAGTGAGAGTTCAATCCCTGCCAGGGAGCTACACTCATGGCACAGCAGACCTCTCCTGACTTGCATCAACACCCCCCCCCACACCTCTGGCCTACACTCTTGTATGCATAAATTTTAAAAAAAGAATAAACTTTACTAATTGCACATCATTTTACTTTTTTCATCTCATCTACTTTAATAGTATATCTTTGAGGTATATAAAAAATTAACATTTTCTTAATATTCTAAAATTGCCAAAAAAATTAAACTGTAAAACACTTTTTGACAGAAAGTGAATTGAGTTAGAGGTTTTGAATCAAAGAATGGTTTGCCCATTACTAAAAGGCAAACATTTCCATAAATTATTGAGCATGAATAGAAAGGTTTAGATGAAATATACTTAATGCAAGAAATGCATTTTAATCACATAAAATGTTATCATTGCAGTCAAAATTACTACAAATGACAGCATTTTTATTTTTCTCAACCCTATCAAATATGTTGCTTACAAAAGTACTGCTAAGTGGGGTATTAAAAATACCTATGGATTATTTAGGAAGTCTGATAAAGGTATACTACTTCCAGGAAATTCAGATAATGATCAACTCCCAGCCAGGATAGAGCAACACATTTTTGGCAAATTGTGTTTTGTTTTTTTCCCAAATCTTTGTTTCCAATAAATTCGAAGGACACATTAATCAATTATTCATCTGAGAGATCATCAACAATATATTTCTTATTGGTTTCCTATGTCATTTTAACATTACTTAGAAGTTTTTTTAATTGAATAACATTACCATAATAAAATTGTCATCCATGTGTCTTTATATATATAAATACATATTCATAAAGCATATATTCATGTATGCATATATGTGCATAAGGTTTGTCCACTCATATCTTTAAAAGTAAACAAGATTTGACTTTTTATTGAACCCTATCTATTTATAACTATAGATGACATTTATCCAGAGACACAGGAATGATTTTTAAAGCTTTATTCATGTCATAAAGAGATGCTTTTCTAATGGAATTTCACTTTTCAGTGAAAAAAACATAACATGTTTTTGAAATTTTATTATGTACTAATCTTTTGATTCATGTAATTATGGAATATAAAATAAATTTTGAAATTTTAACATACATGTTTTTCCTTGAGAAGCATGATTGCATAATCAAGAAGAAATATTTCCAAGGGTAAAAATATATTGCTCTTGGAAAAATATTTTACGAGAGAAGTGGAATGAAAATATGAATTCAAAGTGAAAAGGCAAAATTGTAGAATTTCCAAGTGTCAGATAGCAGCTTGCTTTTATATATTTTAAATTGAAAATGAACAGTGTCAATAAAGCACTTAGAGTCTATCAGCTTGAAAATATAATGAAAAAGTTCAGATATTATTTTCAAAATGTGAAAGGAGATGTAGAGATTTCCAATATTTTCTGAAGGAATGTCAAAGGAAAATATTGAAGTCACTATAATAAAAATGAGCATCTTGGTACCTCGATAACCCTTGGATTCTGATAAAGAGCAAAACAGGGAGGTCTCTGATTCCACCATGGTCAACAATGCATGTCCTTAGATAATATTTAAGTTGGAACACTGACATGTTTTATCCTTCAACAAATTTATTTTTCACTTTTTTTAAAATGTATCATGCAATATGCTAGGTGGAGGAGAGCAAGTAAGTTTTCATGATAACATCGCAAATTTGATGATGAAAGTTTTTTTTTTTTAAAGATTCATTTATTTATTTATATTTTATTTATACAAGCACTGGGTACAGTCAGAAGCGCGGGAGGGTGAGAGAATTCACCAGAGCCAGAGTGGGAGCAGAGTAGGCAGAAGGACCGTAGCATACTGCTGAGGGGAGCAGCGGGAGGCAGGAGAGGTCTGCGCGCCATGTGGGACCCTCCTCTGGTGGCCGGGGAGCAGCCGGGGATCGAACCGGCACCGCAGAAGCTGGGGAGGCCCCCTGATGATGAAAGTTTATAACATAGTAAATAAATGACTGTAATGTAGTTTTTATATGGTGTTCCTAACAGATGAAGTTAAATATCTCTTACTAATATAATATGAGGGCCTATGTAACATGGTGGTTTATAGCTAAAATAATTGCAAATGAATAAAAGGTTAATTATTTAGTATAAAGTCAGGAAAAAGATTGTATTGAACAGTTTGGTGAGTAAATAAGCAATTGATCTTATACTTTTTAAATTGTAAGTAGCTTGATATTGTGAATTCAGTGAATATTTGTTAAATGCCCACTGTATGCCTGCCTTTTTTTTTTAATTGAGGTAACATTGGTTTACAACACTACCTGATGCAGAGATATAGGTTCACACTCAGATGTATATTTCCACACCACAGTCACTACCCACTCATCCATAGCCCTAATCCATAAGCCATTGGGCCTCCTCCTCTTCACTTTCTTCTCCACCTTTCCACTTCTCTTCTGGTATTTTCAACTTTATAGTCATATTTCTAGGGTTTCTTTTTGGTTTGGTCTGACCCTTTGTTTTGTTTATTTATATTCCGCATATGAGTGAAACCGCCTGGTATTTTGTCTTTCTCCTGATTTATTTCCTTCCCATTATATCCTCCAGATTCATCCATGTTAGAAAATCACAAGAGTTCACGTCTTTTAATAGCTAAGTAGTATTCCATTGTGTATGTATAGCACATTTTATTTTTTTAAAGATGTATTTATTTATGCATACAAGAACTGGGGTATAGGCCATAGGTTTGGAGGGTGAGAAGAGTCACCAGAGACAGACAGAGTGGGGAGCAAAACAGACAGATCTACTGAAATACACTGCTAAGGGGAGCAGCGGTGAAGGTACTGCATAGTGGGGGTAGCTCCCTGGCAGGCTGGGGATCGAACTTGTGCTACAGAAGCTACGGTTAGCTTCACAGCGCTGTGCTTAACCCCTTGCTTTTTAATTTTTTTATGCTACATTCCTAAGTACAGCATAATGTGTATACTTTTAAAAATTTACTTAAACTTCAGTCTATAATAAATCTACAGATGAGAATAATCATTATAGCATGTATGTCCTTTGGAATGCATATATTTAGAAAACAATAAAAGTCTCTTAACAAGAAATTGTATTTTTGAATGCCATTTCCTGGCATCTAGCTATAAAGTTAAGAAAAAAATAGTTTTTATTATTCAGAGCTATGTGCACTCAGTATTTGAGCAGGAAATACTGGTCTTCAATTTTAGGGGCGTGGCAAACTTATATATGAAATCACCACTTGCCTTAGAGGAACCTGAAGCCCCTCTGCATTATACTTAATTTCCTTGCTTCCTAATGACTTCCTCTTTGAAATAAGGAACTGTCCTTTAGTTTAAACAGGACCCAAATATGAAGGCTGTGAGATTATACCTGATAACATGTCAATGGGAGAGGGAGAAACTCTCTCTAGTTAGAGCAAAACAAATTACATTCTCCTTATATAGTCCTGTTTTTAAATTGCCCTCAAGCTTCTCAGGTTGAAAAGAGTCCAATAAATTTAAACTCAGTTCTTTCATTGTGTATTTTTCTCACTTTATTGAAAACCACAATAACTCTTTGCGGTCAGGGTGAATAAAGAAGAGCCAGGAAATCTGAGCATCATAAATATTCAGAACTTTAGGATTAGACCATTCAGAGGTTGTATCGCATCACAGGGAGTAAGATAGATGGACACGTTTCCTTGCCAGCAATTTCATTGCATCCATCTTTACTGGCAGCTCCAGGGGCTTATACCAGGCTGAACATTAAGTATATGAAAATATGGTGAGTGAAAAAGGAGGGAGAATGGAAAGGTGACTAAACTTGTTAAATAAAATTCATATACTCAGAATATTGGTTACTAGGTAGGTCCTAGTAGCATTGTTCAGTAGGTACATTTATCTTTGGCTCTCTTCCCTAAACAAGACTAGAGAAGACTCAGTTCCATAACTGCACTGCTGCATGTTGCCATTAGGCTGCAGAAGGAACTCAGTGCTTTGTCTTCTGCCTGCCTTTCTCAAAACTTTGAACATGATTGAAACAAACTCAAATGAATACGATGAGGAGACATTCAGGTTGGTTTCCCTGTTGCTATGGCTAAGTCATTTAACTTCAGTGACACTCAGTTTTCACATCTGTGAAACAAAGATGCTGGATTTACTAATGTCCAAGTCTTTTCCAGATATCATATTTTATGATTCTATAATTGTAATGTAATATATTAAAAATTGGACCAGAAGTTTCATCTTGACTAGTTTTTGCAAGTCAATGCATGCATTAATATCTTCTAAGATATCTTCTAGGAGTTATTTAGAAATTTTTAGCCAGGCCCAATCTAGACCAAATGAGTCAGAATCTGCATTTTAAGAACATCCTCATATGCACTTTATTCATATCCCCATTAAAATTAGACAAAGATAGGTCTAGACAGTAGTTCCTACTTCTGACTCTGGTTTTTAAACCACCCAAGAAGTTATTTAAATTGGAGATCACTAAAAGATCCTTCACCATGAGAGACTAATTGATCAATTTGAGCTACAGTTAGGAATGTATTTTAAAATCTCCCCAGATAATTCTGATGGACCACTACATTGATCGTGTCTAGTATATCATCAAATATGAAGCATATACTAACACAGTCAAAACTGCATACAAATCTGTATAATCCATAGAAGGTATTATTTGTAAACATTTCCCCCATTGTCTAGATTATAAACACGTGGGGAAACATCTAATTTTATAGAAGGAGTGAATAAAATTCAAAAAGGAAAAATGGATAAACCTGGGACTAATGAGTTAATGGCAAAAAGGAAATTGGACAACATCATGTTATATTTATTTTGAAAGTTTTTGTAGCGTACACATTTTGAGACCATTATTTTCTTGAAAAAGTTTAGCTTATTTTACATTTTATGAATCAAACCTAACAAAATAAATATCTCAACATTTATATTTTAATATTCATTAATATATTTGATGTATATTATATAATGTTTTATATATAATATACAAATATAGATAGGGCAATTTCATTCAGATTTTTAATACATATATTTTAAATCATTTAATCCTATATTAAATATGTATTATATATACACACATATACAATCTATAAAGGAAATTGTCCTCATGATTTGCCTATCACTATATCTGAACTGTAAGCCCACTCAATCACTAACACTAGGTGCTTCAATACCTAATACTAGGGGGAGAAAATATTCCTTTCTATACTATTTATTAATGGTTAATCAGTAATAGTTGCCTCAAAAATTTTATAACAAGAAAGTAATCAGAAAATCATGGAAAATACATATATGTCATTTGGTAAATTTATCTAAAATAATGAGAATTCAATAAAAATATTTTCCCTTTGCATTCATTAGCCTCCAAGGAAATAATTAGATTTTGCTTTATTCATTTAGCATAATTGTAATTTTGTGTTCTAATAACAATTGGAAAAATCTTACAAATAGAGATTTTATGTTCACATAAATAATTTGAATTTTTAAAATTAAAGTGAGAAAAATTGTAAAAAGGAAATTTATATTGTCCAGTGCTTGTGAGGTATTAAAGAAAACAATGATAAAAGGCATTCTTTGAAATTCACAACCTTCATAATAATTTAATAAACTGGGTTGTCATCTCAATGAATCTGGCTGGTTGCCTTGGTGATAGAGATTATCCTTTTAACTTCTTGCATCTGTCATGTTTAAATCTTTAATTGGTTATATTTTAAATTTATTTACAATGTGTCATTTTTTTTGAGAAGAATTATGTGCTGTAAACTGGCTGTAAGCCCTAAATAAAATTATAAAATATTTAATCAACATGGAATTTTATAATCAAACAATAAGCTTTGCTATGATTCTAAGTAAATAGACTATCATATGCAAAATGAAGGTAACATAACAAAATAACTCAGAGAGACTTCACTGCAAAATAAGTTCATTATTAGGAATCACTTAATACACTTCACTAATTTTGATTCCTTTAATAGCTGCTGCAAATGATCTCCCCATTTCTAGGATCGATGACTTTTATTCCCAAGTTACATGTAAAAGTCAAGCTCAGAATCTTAAGAAAATCTCTTGGTCCATGGTTACCATCATTACTGTGGCAAACAAGGGTCATAGATGAATACACATTTATAGTATTATGCAGCCTAAAGATTTTAATATTAGGTGAAAAAAATTTAAAATAACCAAGTCAATAAGCAAATCTTCACTACTAATTTGGAGTTTTAAAGAGTTTGTCTATTGAGTAATTGTATGTTCCTGTGAGACATGTAGCTTAAACTATGAGGAAAGCAAAATTCCTCCATTATACCAAAAGTTCCAATTTGGATCACAAAGATAAAGAAAACCTATATTTGTCTTCTCAGATATCCAGCATAAATACATGCAACAAATGCCAAAATTTCATAATTTCTACCACAAATATATAATCATGTATTAATAGATAAAAAGGAATGTGGATCATTACTGATATGTCATAACCATCAATAGGGAATGCGAGAGAATTGCAATATTAATAGTACCTAACATGTAGAAGAAAAGGATTAGAAATTTTAAGCTAGATTATATAATATTTTTAAATCTTGTCCTCAGTTTTCCTGTTATTGTTGTTGTTGAAATAGACATAATATTTTATTGTCAATATCTTATTAAAGGTGTGATATTTTCAATTGATAGGAACCTTGTTTTTCATATAAACTTCTATGAATATGTTTTGATTGAGGCATAGTGTTAAAAATGCTCAATGACCTTAATTTAATATTATTCAGTGTTCCACAACAATAAGAAACAGATGTAATTTTTGTATGTTTCAGCTTGCAAATACATTTCACATATTTTATTTCAATAAAAAGTAAAATTTGCACCATTCCCAAGCATATGTAATAGAAAATAAAAATGTTTATGAGAACATATAGCTTTAAAATTTTCAGCTATACTCATTTTAGTACTTACATAGAGTTGTATCATAAAGAATAGGTGAGATGTGATCCACCAGTCACCTTTTTTATGATCATGCATAAACATTTGTTTTCTCTCGTATTTATCAAGTACTAGTATATGTCAATCATTGTGTTGAGTGTGGAAATTTAATGTGGATCAAAATAGACAATACTTACATCAAATATAGTGAAAATAAAATAATATTCATATTAGCCAATGTTTATAATATGCTTGCTTGATATATGTTACTCTAAATCCTTTGTAGGTCCTTTTTAAGTTATTTTATGAAAAGTATTTGTAAATGTATTTAAATCAAAACTTTTAATGTTTTTCAGTGACATAATTTTTTTTTAGTTTTAGAGTGGGAGATGAGTAGCTATAAGAATCTATGAAAGAGTGAGTTTGACAAGATTGAAGACACCAGACTTATCTCCACCATACATTCACAACCAAATTACAATTAAACATGAACAAAACCCTTGAAAGATAAATGGCTGGTGATCACATACATTAACAGTAATATCACAGTAGAAAGTGTAGGAAAAACTTATTAAACTGTGTTTACAGTGACACAAGGGCAGTACAACCCATTAGAGGAACTGTTGAGTCCAGTGCAGAGCCCCTCTGCTGTTGTTATCTCAAGGGCATTTGTCCATTTTGGAGATCTTTCAAACTAGGCACAACATGGGAGTAAAGGGTGCAAAGAACTGGTGTGTAGGACAGAGGGGTAATACTGGAAAACTTTAAGAGTAAGAGAGCAGAGTGTTGTGAGCCTGTGGTGTTGCGTCGGTCAACACTACAATGATAAAGAAACGGAAGTCGTGGAGCAGGCTACATAATGCAGGATGCTGCTTGAGAGCAAGATCCCTTACCAGGGTGATCAAGCGTTCTGCTCTTGATTGACTGGAAAGGAACTTTGTAAGGTTTGGCTCCTATGGCTGATAGACCAGTTCTGAAGCTTTGACCTTGTACAGGAATGCAGAACTGCAGGTAACTATAATGGCAGCCGAACAGGCTGCTTAAGTTTAACAGAGCCACACTGTGGCTACGAAACTAGAACATTGAAATTGAAACTGGTGTGAAGATTCAGAGAAGATTACCCATGTCTCTGCATAGACTAGGTTTTTATTTGCCACTGTGGCTACGATATGCAAAAAACCAGCCTTATCCCCACCCAGGGCCAAAACTGAGGCTGCAACTTCGTGCTCTCACACTAGCCAGAGTTTGAAACACTTGGATCTTAGAAACAGGAGCAAGTGTCCCAGGATAAGGCTCCATACTTGAAAAACAAAGAGAACAATTCTGGGCTTTGGGCCCAAAATTAATTATAATCCCTACATGATTCTATTTCTACTGCTTAATCAATCCTAGAGTTTGAGGTTGACATGAGATTTTTCAAGGTAGTTTGACCAAGGAGTTGACCTAGTGGATGGCATCACCGTGGACCCTCACCACACAACTTGGAAACCTGTAGCACTGCCAAAAGCCTGAATGCTTGATGCTCACTGTAGGTGAAATTTTGCCTCATTGACTAGGTTCCTTCAACCTATGTAACTCAACCTATATAACGTCAGTGCCCTGGTCATGAACTGATAAAGACTGTCTTGTCCCACAAACCAGCACTCTGTTCAAACAGTATATTTCCCAAAATTGGTTTAGGGTAGGAGACTCTGATAGAATTGTTCAGGCAGGAAGGCCTTCAGTACATAATGTTGCAGAAGAATCTAGCTCACCTCTATCCTCCAGTGTGAGTTCCAGAATCTCTGAGTGTCCAGCAGATAGATATCTGAGGAGCACACACACACTAAGATATACACACCTTCTCAATGAAACAATGTATTCTAAATAACAATTTTAAGCCCATTATATCTCATTCTCAGTGTATTATTTTATGCAATTTTTTTAATTTAGAAAATTTTGTCTAAATTCTGCACTGAAATTAATTTCTGCTAGGAATAAGAATTTACTTCTTTAAAGTAACTCCCTTAGAGCCTATCCAAAGATCACTCTGAGTCTTAGGCTATTTACTTGCTTTGCTGACCTGAGTTACACAATCTTCTCCAAAAATTCTATTGGTTTGAACATAAATAAGAAAAAGTAGGGTGGTAGTGACAGAAGAATATTTCAAATTTGCTTTTTTTTTTCAATTCACTTGTAGTAGATTTAATCCTGTGAATGATCTAAGATTGTAAAAATTAATTTACCCACCACTAGAAATAGATCAGCATTGTTCAATAGTAATATAATGTGTCACATATATAACTTAATATCTGTGAGGACTCATATTTAAAAAAGGAGAAAATATGAAATTATTTTTAACATCATATTTTACTTAATTCAATGTTTCAAACAGGGCTTCACCAGAGAAGCAGGAGTAGGAGATTATGCAGATATATTTTTAATAGATTAAGAAATTTATTACATAGAATTGACCCTTTAATTGTGGGCACTGGCTAAGCAAGGCAGAACCTGGAGAAAATGCAGTCAGAAGGGAAGATCCCAGGCAGGTTTGAGCCAGTGGGCTTAACCTAAAGCTATTATCCACAGACAGAACTGCTTTGCTCTGCCTGGGAAACCTCAGATCTCTGCAGGGCCTTTCAATAGGCTCATACTAGTCCCCTTAGATCATCTTGAATTATTTTCTTATTTAGAGTGAATGGATTGGAATTTTAGTTACATCTACAAAATACCTTCACAGCAACTCCTTGGTTACTGTCCATTTGAATGAGTTGGGATAGTAGCCTAAACAACTTTACACATAATTGAGACTATCACCCTCAATAGCTAAAAAATAATATCATTGCAATAGGCAGCTAATGTAAAATGTATTCATGAGATATTTTGTTTTCCTTTTTGTACTTTCTTCAAAATCCAGTGTGAACTTACACTGATAGCATCTCTCTTTAGACTGACCATATATCGCATCCTTAATATGCTCTCTTGTCTAGTGGCTCATGCATTGAAGACTATCAATATACTTAGTGACAACGAGTGATTAGGCTAATTTTCTTGCCTCTTCAAAGTAGTCCTAAAGTACAAGTTCCCAAATTGGGGGTCATTTTGTCCTACAGGGAGGCACTTGGTAATATCTGAAGACAGTTTTTGTAGTCATGATTAAGGAAGAGTATGGAGGCTACAGTCATCTAACAGGCAGACATCAGGGAAGTTGCAAAATTCCCGAGAGTACACGTGGTCTAGCCTTGCTCCATCCCCAAATGATGATTTGCCCTACCCCCAAAATTATTGTTGCTAAGATGAGAGACTCTGCTTTGGAGTAAGATTTAGAGACATATAGGGAAGAGATTTAAAAACATGGTAAAAGACCTAAGAAGATGACTATTTCCTATGCCTTTGGAGCTCTTTCCTTGCACCTTGGAGATTTTTTTTTTCCCCAGAATGTTTTCAGCATCTCACCTCATCTCCATCTCCACTGCTATATTCAAAGTCAGGAATGGGATAAAGATGGAGGGGTGGCCCTGTAAATAGTATGACCTATAGGGGTTGTGCAGGGGGTGGGGGGTGGGGGGTAGGGGGAAGAACTGGTTACTTTCTTAGCACGGGAATGAAAGTGTGTAACTGTTTTTTTACTTTTTCCTTGAAGAGATCTAGGATTTTTTAATGTTTGGTCTTCATCTTAGACATCTGGAAAAATTACAAAAATGCAAATTAAAATTTACAAATGGAAAATTTAAATGCATATAGTAATTAACGTCATCTCAGACCATCTGTGGAATAAAGTTGCGATAAATAAATAAGTAAACCTCATTAGCATTTTTCTAAGAAAAGCCATGATACTTAAGATTAAGTCACATCTCAGAGGTAGTAATCATATTGGTAAGCTCTAATCTCAAATTTACTTCTTTTCAAATTAGCTGCAAATTCAAAATTAACTTCATTTTCTAAGCCATGGCAATATATGTATACTGAAACCAGCATCAAAAGAGATATATTTGTTAAAACCTGATATTTAGGGAAAAATGTAGCAAATACTTATTCTATGAAATGTGTTATATCTGCATAATCATTGGCTAAATGAAATGCCAAATTCTGATTATAGACATAAGTTAAAGATACTATCTCTGAGATTTATTTCCTATTAGATGTTAGAGTTCATTTCATGAATTCTGAATTTAACATGCAAAAAAATGAATCTTCCTAAATCTAAATAACAGTCTTACTAAGGAATCGTAATTTCTATTGCAAGTAATTGAAATAAAACATAATTATAGTATGTGATCAAATTTAAGCACTGAAAACGTTTACACATCTCCATTGATGTAAGTTTTTAAATGTTTTCAAATGACTTTGAGTAACTCCAGTTTTCTCCTACTTCAATAAATGACTAGTATTGCAAAATATTAGAAAGGCTTTTTTCTTAAATTCCTGTAACTTTATTAAATATGATAATTTAGATTTCACATTAAAATAATAAAGTTTATATCATAGGTATGTTTTAAACTTTTTACATTTGCAAAAGAGAATTTCTCAATTATACATTTTATTTTTCACTAGATATACATAAAGGAAAGACAGAAAAACAGGAGAAACCTGAACGGAAAATACAAACTAAAGGTAAATATTAAATTTTGAGTTTATTTGTATTTTTGTTTAGGACATATACTTTGGAGTATTTATATGGAAGAAAAGAATGTTCATGTTCATTTCACAAATCCTTAATTTAACATTCTTTTATTTTAACATTTTATAGTATTTAAATAAGTTTCTTTGCAGTTTAGTTAACTTCATGCATAAATACATGGATATTTAAAAACTGGAATCAATGTACCTTCATATGTTTGCATTGATCTTGTTTACAATTTTTTTCTATTTATTAAGATTTGACTTACTGTCAATATGCTTATGTTACTATAATAAGAACTAGTTTAATTTTTGTTAGCCTTGAATTTTTTTTATGTCTTGTAGTACCTTTGAAAGATTAGGCAGAGAAATGCAGAGTTCAGTCATTACATTGTCTCACTGCAAATTGTCCTGGCCCCACAGCCTCCAGGGGTAGATTGAGAGTGACAACATAAAGATTAATAGCCCTTTCAACTAAACTGAATCCAGTAACTGCAATTTTGCAGTAAAGGCATATTAATAATGGTCAGCATTGTCTTGTTCATCTTAAAATCATCAATTTTCATGGGGTGGGCCGTGTACTCATAGGACTTTAAAGAAACTTATGGAGCGCAAAGACATTCAAAGGACATTTCTAAATATCAGCCTCCATGATTTTGGGTAATCCAGGGTAAAAAAAAATCTTGTAATTAAGATATTTGTTTAATACAGACTGAAAATTAAAGAATTTTCCTGGGTTGAAAATTAGATGTTATATCAAAAACTGGCTAATACAGGGCCTTCCTGGTGGCTCAAGGGGTTAAGACACAACCTATGAAGCTGTCCCCAGCCGCTGCAGCACGAGTTCTATCCCCGGCCAGGGAGCTACCCACATGGTGCAGCAGAAGTCTCCTGACTTGCCTGCTGCTCCCCTCAGCAGTGTATTTCAGTCACTCTGCCTGTTCTGCTTCCTGCTGTGTCTCTGGTGAATCCTCTCTCCCCACCTCTGGCCTGTACCCCAGCTTTTGTATACATACATAAATAAATCTTTTATAAAAAAACTGGCTAATACAAAATTATCTGCAGTGAGTTTACTATTGCAATAAAATTACTTTCTCACAGTTGCAAATGGTAAAGTTTCAAATAATAGAAGTTTTAATCTTAAATAAATGAATCTATATTACAATATAAATATATGTAAATATATTTTCCCCCCATACTTTCTTTTTTATGTCATGTTAAAGTCATTTTGCAGATATTGTATTTAATCCTGATGTTTGAGTTTGTTCCAGAATGGTCAGTCTAACTAACACAGTGAGGAATATTGACACTCAACTGACGCATATTTATTTATATTTGTACTCAGAGTACTAATGTCTCCTAACTGCTCACTTTCCTTTTTTGGTTCTTAATTCCTTTGGTCAGAGAAATTGGATACAGCTCTTGGGTACAGATTGACTAAGTAAGCCATGATTGAACTGATTACTTGTTTCTATCTGCTAGAGGTTAAACAGAAACCCAACTGGTTTCACACGTTTGGGGTTTCTGCTGTTTTATCTTGCAGACTGTACTATTAATTTAATGGCAGTGCTGCTTGAGTGGATGTGGTGATGCAGATGGCACCATTTTTGCATTTTGGACCTGGCTCTATTAGAATCCTGCTGTAAAGACTCTGAGCAGTGGGCTGTAGAGTGAGTTTATTAAATTAGTAAGTCTTGCATAATTAAAACAGTGAAATTTGGCTGAAGTTTAAAATAAATTTCTCAAAGACTGGGTTAAAGACTGAATATATTTCCTAAACAGACCACATATATTTTGGGAGAGTGAATATTTCTGAGCTAAGGGAAAATGGAGCTTTAGCTGTTCAACTTTAATTTGAACTTCAAAGATAGTTTCCTTTTTCCCACAATTATTCTGTGTGAATAATAGAGATTTCATGTTACTTCTTAGTTTTCTCATCCACATAGAATGTCTGCTTTTTCCCAAAGAAAAATAATTTGTTAGGTCATTTAGTGAAAATGGATGAGGTTTTATACCTGTTGCTATATGCAGATAGATGTATTTTCTGTATGCTATGTTTCATATCAGTTATAGTTATACACAATGGATAGTTAGGAATTAACATTCTTATCAAAGCATTTTGAACTCTTCTAAGAAAAGATACAATATATCTAAGATGAGGGTAGTTTGTGATGGTTACCTGTTGCCAACAAATTTCTGAGTCTAAAAACAATCTGTGTTGATGCTGTTGTCTTTTGGGTAGAGATAAAAGTTTAAGTGATAACATCCTTTTATCCTCGTTTTTTTTCCTTCAAGGATTCATAACATATTCCTAAAGCTCAGGGTGTTAAGTATTAGGAATTTCCTGGAAGTCTGCATAATTTACTCATCCCAGGCAATATGGAAAAGCCAAAGAATATATAACTTCAGAAAACATACTTTGTCAAAATAATGCATATAAATATGCTAGTGAATTCATTTTTGATGTGTTAAAAATAATTTTCGTTCTGACTCCTTTTCAAAGAAAATCAAGTACTTTTTATATTCATCCATATTACCTATGGGATTTTTAACTCGTGATGCCAAGGCCACTGTTATTTCTATTTTGCCTCTCTGTTTATTTTGTTTGATATTTTTCATTAGGAAAAGTGGCAAGCAACAGTTTTGTGGAGCTGAAGAGCAAGCCCTTTAATTTTTAGTTTGGCAATGAATGCTTATTTTAGTCTTAAGGCATTATAGTTCCTGACATGTTAGTGAATATTTAATTTTGAATTAACCTTATTTCTTCCACATAAAATAAGCAGTAATTTATTTTTTAAATATGATCAGATTGTTGTATTACTTGTGACTTTGTGTTGAATTAATATATTAATACAGTGGAATATTTCATTTATTTAAAAGAAACTTACAAACATAATAGAACTTTTCCTGGATAACCAATATGTTTACCTAATTGCTGTTCACCTAAATGTCCCCTGGTAAGCAGGTGGAATGAGTTCTCCAGACTATAGGAGGTATGAGCAATAAGTAATTTGCTCTGGTGGTAGCAGCCTGAAGGATGTTGATTCCATTCTAGATGGTTTCTAATGAAAAATTGTAGGGCCTCCCCGGTGGCGCAGTGGTTGAGCACTGGGTTGTGAAGCTGCCCGCGGCCTCTGCGGCGCCGGTTCGATCCCCGGCTGCTCCCCAGCCACCGGAGGAGGGTCCCACATGGTGCGCAGACCTCTCCTGCCGCCCGCTGCTCCCCTCAGCAGTGTGCTTTGGTCCTTCTGCCTGCTCTGCTCCCCGCTCTGGCTCTGGTGAATTCTCTCACCCTCCCGCGCTTCTGACTGTACCCAGTGCATGTATAAACAAAACAAACGAATAAATAAATAAAATAAAAACATGCCTCTATAAAAAAAAAAAAAAAAAAAAAAAGAAAAATTGTATAGGCCAAAATGGTCATACAGAATATATTTGTTTTTAAAGTCAACAATTTTGGAATTTATTCCTGTGTAATCTATATGTAATTATTTCATACTTAAGGGGTCTTTGTAATGTCAAATTCATTTGGTCAACAGCAATTGGTGAATTTGTTAGTAAACTTCATATAAAGCAAAACTATGCAATGCCCACATTAAACACACCCACAATAAAAGGTATAATATAACAGTATAGATTAAAGTAATTCAGATTAATTTCAACAATTTGGAAAATGCACAAAAAGAATGAAAACAACTAGACTTTCAATAGTAATGGTACAAAAAGGAATGGGAGGTGGGTTAAGAGGGCCAATTACATGGTAGTGAATAGAAGCTTGATGTTTGGTGAAGATCATGATGTAGAGAGTTCCACAAACTACAATACTGTACACCTGAAGTATACATAGGTTTAACCAATCTTACTACAACAAAAATTTTATAAAGAATAAAAACAACAGCTATCCAACCATTCCGAGAAAAGTAGTAATTTGCTTTAACAGTTTCTCCAGGACTTTCTTCCACATTGTTGTGTTTTATTAAATATAGCTTTATTTTACAAATCAGATTTTATTGTAGCTTCAGATAACATTTATTGTATATTTCAACTTAACTATCAAACATCTCAATCTCTACTCATATTGAGTAGAACAAGCCAGAAAAGACTACAACACAGTGGTAAACATATAATTAGATGAAAACAAAACAAAACAAAATTTTAAGAAAACTCGTAGAAAAAAGAAAGATCTTTAACATTTCAGAAAAATAGGTGCCTGCTTCCTCCATCTGGGGTGTTTGGTGTTTGGGTAAAGAACTAGCCTCAGGAATGGGGAGAAAGTTCATATGGCAGAAGTGTGTGCTTGTATTTGGCATGTGGTCAACATCAGAGTGGAACAGCTGCTGGGAACAGAGGTATCCTGGCAGACAGAGAGCATAAATGGAAAAACTGGTCATAGTCATTAGCTACTATTACACATTAATCACAGCACATGTTTGTGCCAAACCATGCTGGGTACTGAAAATTTCGTGAAGAATGAGCCCCAGTCCAATAAGAGATCTCAAAACCCAAATATACTATACATTTATACCATCAGATAGTGAGTACTCCACTAAGAGGTGTCCTGGACTCCACTAACAGGTGCTGTTTGAGGAAATAACCAGCTGCCTCTGTTGTTGAGTAGGTCTCTCTGCAATTTTCTTCTAGGATTTTTTTTTTTTTTTTTAAATTTGGGCATGAACTCTGGGAATTAACTTGGAAGACATAAAAGCTAAGTTAGTGGTCAATCTTTAAAGAACCAGGTGAGAAATTGGCTAAGGGTGTAAAAGAAAAGCTCAATCACTAATATGAGTATCAGCTTCCTGCGGCTGGCATAACTACTTACCAAAAACACAATTAGAGGCTCAAAGTCAAAAATCAATTTCTCAGCAGTATGGATTCTCTCAGAGTGTTGTGAGGGAGACTATGTATCATGCTTTTCCCAGTTTCTGGTGGTTTGCTTATCTCTTTACCCCAATCTCTGCCTGCATCTTCCAATGATTCTCTCCCTGTGTCTGTGCCTCTGTCTCTTCCTGAAATGATTGTCTGTGTCTTTGTCCAAATTTCCCCTTTTCATAAGGCCACCAGTAATATTGGACTAGGGTCCACCATAGGGACCTCATCTTGACTTCTCTAAAAAGACTCGATTTGAGGTACTAGGATTTAGAACTTCAACAAGTCTTTTTAAGATGCCACATTTCAATCCACAACAGTATCACATACACAAAGTCAGAGGAACATTATTTTAAAAGGGTCATTTTGAACAATAATCCTGATTGATGGTTTAAGATTTTTTCTGGGGAAACAATTATCAAGACTAGAATCATAGGCTGGTAAGGGATTTTGCTGAAAATGAGCTTTAAAAGTTGAAGAGGATGAGGTACTAAATAAAATCTATCTAAATATTTTGGAACCCTTCATAAAAATGCTCTCAAAACCCACAAATTAATTTAGTCAGCAGCCTGTATTGTGTAGACTTTTTTGTTTGCCTTCTCTTCTTTGTACTTCATTGACTCTTGAAAGTACACAATATATTCTCTTTTCCTCTCTGACAGCTGTGAAAGCTAATCGTGGAAATGAGAGCAGAAGGCTCTACATGAAGCTGTGCATCACCTCCTCCGGAGTGACTGCTCACTTATGAGGAAGTGATTGCAATTGAGGTTCTGACTGGAACTCTGTAGCTCCAAGTGAACAGGAAATTACCCATTGATTAAATGAGATTTGAGAGTAAAATTATTTATTTTAGAATTAAAGAAAGATCTCTTTTGTGATTAAAGCATTATATATATATATATATATATGATGAACTTTGCAAATAGGTAACTTGTTTTATCTTCACTTTAATACAAAATATGTATAATTTATGAAAAAGAAGTATATACATTATTAGATAATAGCTAACAGTCATGGACAGGGCTGGATAGTTTTGGAATGAAGAGTAACTTTAGCAATCTAATAACTGTCTTCTTATTCTACACTGCCATGGACTTATGAAACTGAATTATCTTATCCATGGACAGAGAAATTCAGGTTATTGACTTGTTAAGTTTCTATTAGTCCTAAAATTGTGTGCTTATATTAAATTAAAAATGGTAAAAACTTTAGGAGAAATGAAAAATAAAATTTTTGAGAAGATTCTCTACTCAAGATGCTTTTCTATTCAGTTTAAAGTGTATAGCTCATTTCCTTGGTCTGGAATAGAAATTCTTCAAATTAGTGATGATCAGTGAAACACATACAAAGGTATAATACCAACCAAGATTACAACTGTCATATATTGTTGTGTGGTGGCTAAAGCAGAATTTTTTAAAATGATTTAAAATGAATGTGTATCTTGCTGTTTTATAACAAATGATGAATTAATATATGAATTTTATATAGCTCTTTCAGTGCTGACCTATTTAAAATTTTGTGTATAACTTTATTGCCAATACCTCCCATAACCAAAAAGTGCCATAAACATGAAAAGTTGATGAATTTATTAACGGAGAAACCAGCAAAATCTATTAGAAATAACTGTATTCCATAACATTTTTATAATACAAAGGTATAAGCTTGCTTATTTATCCATCTGATTTCTTTTGGTTTGCACATTCAAGCAGGTTTAGTCCCATCTGTTAGTTCTGACGCCATGTATGAGTTCTATAGTTTTGTTAATCACATTCATTTGCAAACCATCTATTGAAGAATACAGTAACCTATACAAATCAATACTTTAAAATGTTTGACAACATATCTTGATTTTTGAAGAAAGAGCAGAGAGATCAGCCAAAAGTTCGGTCAACTTGGCCTGAATGCCCATGGTTGGCCCTGAGGGAGGGTTTTGACCTGTAAGATAAGAACCACATGGGTCAGGCACACTGTGAGCTCTGACACTGCAGAAAAGGACACTGTAGAAAAGGCCCCTTACTGCTGGATTGCAGGCCAATGCACCGTAACAAGCACAGAGCACAGCTTGCAGAGTGCTGGAGAGCTACCATATGGGAGAGGGAGAGACGTGCTTAGAGTTAGTTGAGCCTAATGTCCTGGCCAGAGAAAGGTCAGAGTCTGGGCAAGTGCAGGAACAACAGGGTCATGCCAACTATATGCCAGACAACAGGGCCCCTCCAAATGGTGGATTCCATTTGCTTTTAATTATTGGCATACCAAGGGGACTTTTGTTTCTTGTGAATAAGAATGACAAACAAATTAAGCTTTAGCAGGTGCAACAAGCTTATTTTGTCCCAAGCTAAAACAGTCCTAGCTAAGATGAAACTTGCCAAAACAGAGCTGTTGACAGGGAGGAACTTTTTTCTTCTTCCATATTAAAACTTCTGGTTGTAGGTTCTAAGCACAGAGATGCACAAGTGTGATTATGGTAACACTTTATTTTAAATTTAGAGTGATTTCTAAGGCAGACACTGACACTTGCATTGTTTTGATAAAAGAAATCTTGAACCTTGGTATTTGAGCTCAGTGTTGCCAAAGTTTGAAGTTTCCATCCAAGAAACTTCAATGGCTCTCTGCCATTTGAACAGTTCTCTAGAGCACATGGATTCAGCTGCTTCACTAAGCAGTATTATGGTGCCATTTCTGAAGGGGATAATGAAATTGCAGCAGACAAGACTGTGCCTGTAAATCAAAACTTAGACTGGGAGGAACCAGATTTCTCACCAGGGTAAAAGGAAGGAGGCATTAATATGCTAATTTGAATCTGAATTCAGTGTCCTTGCTCTTTTGATTTTGTATTAATGCTCTCATTCATGCCCATGCACACATCAATTGGAAATCCTTTAGTGGAATGGACAACCAGCTGTCTGAGGTGGGCGAGGTCTGGTCCCTCACAGAGGCAGAGCCAGATTAGGCGTTCTCCTGGGGATCTAGCCAATCAGAGTTCCAAAAGCACAGCTTATCTCACACAAACTTGGTTCCCCCTAGAGAAACTTTTAAAGAGGTTTTATTTTTGCCAAGATATTCTTTTGGTCTTTAGCTTAATTAATAGTGATCCAAATGAAGCAACAGAAGCTATTTGTGGTCATGTGTGAATGCTGATGTCCTTCCCTTATTTTGTGAGGTATTTATATTGGGCTAGGAACTTAGTAACTCAGAAACACTTAAAAAAAAAAAACTGACTATGGGAAGGAAAAATAATGTCTGCACATTGTAAGGTTTTGTTGCCTCCTGCTTTCCACGGATTTTTAATTATTTAGGACATTTTAACAAATTGTGAAGTTTTTAAATGCTTAAAACCAAGGTGTGCTTATTATGCCTATTCCACATTATCAATAAGTAGCATTGCCCTAGAAGATGAAAATAGTTCTGTTAATATTTTAGAATTCCACTTATTCAAAAATATTCAGATTCCCATTATATGACAGACCATGTGAAGAACCACAATGAAAAAAATAAAATAAGAGGGCATAGTACTTAACAGAGATTTCGTCTACAGGGAAGACAGACATATGACCAACTGCAGCATTATTGTTTGATTGCTAAAATAGAATTATGCATATTCTGCATTTGGTGCATGAGATAAGTAGAAATCAAAGAACATTTTACAGAAGAAGAGCCATCTGAGTTAGAATTGTAAGTTGCATGGAAATGAGAAAATGTGGGTATGGGATTTCTAAGTTGAAGGACAAGCAGTAAGAGATGCAAGGGTAATTATAGGGTACCCAGTGTGCTTGTGGGCCTTTAAGAATTTTCCTATAGTGAGAATAAATTTCAAGGAGAAATTCCTGTAGCTAACATTGGGTTGATAAGCAAATATCGGATCACTAAAGCAGTAACATTTCATATAGCACACTATGTAATAGATACCATGTTAAGAGAGAGGTTATACAATTGACTTGTCACTGGTCAATGGTATAATCACATTTTCATGTTGGAAACTTTACTCTGAGAGACAAAAGTCTAAATCTGAATTTTGAAGAGCCTAGTAATATTATTGTATTCATAAGTATAATAATACATTTTCAAGACAGACATCCTATTTCAACTTGGAAATGGTTTCTTTTGTCTTTCTCCTTCCCATGCGTAATTTCTTTGCTTCTCTCACAATTTTAAACATCTCTTCTACCAAGGGGCCTTCTGCAAACACACAAACTAGATTAGGTCTTATTTTATACATTGACATACCACCCTGAATATTTTCTTCATAGCAATTATACTAATGTTGATAAACTGTCTTTGTAATTATTTGTTTAGCATCCATCATCCATTAGTTTGTTGACATCATACTGACAGGGATGGTGTCTATCTTGCTTAACAACATTTTAAGCACATGGCAGGTGCTCTTTCTATGTCATTGTGTAAATAAATGATAGTTAAGGGATGCTATACTGGAATAAAGGAGATGGGTAGGAGGAATATTAATAGGATAGGTTAGAAGAGCTAGCCTGAACAAAAGTGGGAAATAAAGATGAATCCTGGATGAGTCCCATGTTCCTAGCTTGGATAATTGGAGGTGCCATTAGCAAAAGTTATAACTAAATTGTGGGGTAGGATTATGTTTTAAATTTGAGCTCTGCTAAATTAATAATTGGATCACAGCTTATGGTCAATTAAATCTAGTCTTCCTTGAAAGGATTTGGTGTCATCCCAAGTGTATTTTTTAAAAACTTTTAGTGTGGAATGTATTTGTACAATATTAACACATATTGCTTAGACTGATTATTCTGTGCTTCAGTTTCAGAAGATTATCTCTGAATTTTTATTTTTCCTCTAGCATTCAATTGGGCTCCTTTGGCTTATAGCATGATATATATGTCATATATATATCATAAATATCATATATATATATATATATGTATTTTTTCCCAAACCATTAAATTGAAGTTAGAAATTTGGAAAAGCTGAGGGATATTCTTATCTTTGCAATGAGACTTGGTTTGGGTACAGGTTTTTCCTTAGAAAGAAAATTAAAACTCTGCCATTATCTTAACATTTAAAGTCTCTTACTATATAAAACCTCTTGCCAGCTCAAAAATTTCCAAAGGCAGCAGATAAGGAATTGAAATTAAATCTGCCATGTAATCATTTGATTTATTTTGTTTATTTAAATTAAAAGTATTGTGTGGTTTTTTGCAGTTACACACAGAGAAAAAGAAAAAGAAAAAGAAAAAGTAAAAGAAAAACCTGAAAAGAAAGGTATGCAGTTATTCTTAGTTTTTTTTTCAACTTGGTTCTTTTACCTTAGTAGACTTCTTCCTGTTTACATCAGAGCTTAGAGGATCATAAATTTGAAATAGATATATTTTATGAAACTTTCTTTCTAATTCAATATGAATAGTATAATTTCCAGATTGAAGAAAATAAAATATTTGAGACTCTTGAATTGTGTTACCTATTGATGTTCTAGAAATATTTTATATTTCCTTTGGCAGTCCAGACATTACTAATAATTTACTCAAGCTTAAAAAAATTCTATCATATTTTGCATTTAACTTTAACTCATAAAAATTCCATTCAATATATGATGTGAAGTAAATTTTAATTTAATTTTTTTCTCTTATTTTAAAATGGATAATGTCTAGGATATATCTGGGAAATATTTCAGTTGATTTGTGTTTTCACAATATTCACACCCCGATGAATTACTTTATTTGTGAAATATTTCACTTGGCTAGATTTTTTTGGTGATATTTAGGAATCAGATCAGTTGAAACATGCTTGAATCTTTTTTATTCTGTACTCACACTTGAAAATTTGAATTAAATAGTTATTATTTAATTAACATAGTGATAATATACATGAATTTCAATACAACTATCTTTGATACTGAAATAGGTGTCCATTCCTCATCTGTGATTGAGTTACATAGAATTATTGGCATCAGGTTCTGGGAACTCTGACTAAATGAAATATTTTGTTATTTTTATGTTTCATTCAAAACTTGCATTGTCTAAATATTTTTATTAAAATAAACTGAGAATTTTTTACCCCAAACTATAAATGTTGCAGGAAATTTGTCCAAATTGAAAAGCAGAAAAAAAATGCTGTATTAAAGGGTCCTTTTATTTCCTATGCACTAAAGAAGTTTGCTTCTTCTGTGATAAATTATTATATTCTAACCCATGAGCATGTGTGAATAGAATACTGCTTAGCTTTATGTAGTACTTTTCTAACAACCTATATCTGATAATCCCAAATCTAGTGGAGATGACTGTGGTGTAGGCTGAGAGGTGAAGAGGATGAAACCCTGGAAGGGGGTTTGCAGAGTTCACTAGGTAACTCTGTAGCTGCCAGGGTCATGGGGTTGTCAACTGGGCATTGTACCTCAAACTTTGTATGAATCTTGCATCAACTTCAGAATTCTGGTGAAACAATTCATAGACTGTATTTTAAAGAAAAAGTATTTTAAATGCATATTTTAATTACATTTTCCTTTTATACAATCAAGCTGATACACATTAATATTCTTATATAGTTGGAGAAATGGAAATAATTGGGCCTCCAATTTTTTCTTCTAATAATTTGGCTTTTTCTCTAACCCAACCCAATAATTCTCATTATTATTCTCTAGTAAGTGGTATGTATGTGGTAGAAATGTGTGGTCATTTGGGAAATTCCCAAGCCACAGTTTTGTATAATTGAAATATAAGAATAAGATATGCATGCTGTTCTTCTCAGAACTTCTTAAACTATTTAGTAACAAGAGATTTCTCTGCAAAAGATTTCTCTGGTCTATGTAAGTAAAAATAGAAGTTAGTAAAATAAATTAATATTGGTTTATAAGTTTTTTGCATGAACAATGAGAAGATATAATAAAATTTTAAGTATCATGTGTATGGAGTGTTTAGTTAAGAAGCTGTACTTAATCAATAATCCTTTAAGATAATTTTGTTCATGGCTCCCTATCAAAAATGTCTCCTGTATTTGAAAAGCTTTTGGCTGTCAAAAACTCTGTGGACTGGAAGGCATGTGGTAAGCAGAAGCTAGAGCAGCTAAGCATGTACTCAATGAATAGGGCAGTCTACCAGCTAGATTTATACTTAATTGTGCCCTTGTTAAGAAACACTGTTTCTCACTGTTTAATCAAAATTCTAGCTCTGATTTAAATTATTTTTATTAATCCTAAAGAGAGTGCTTCTTCCTGGTAAAATCATAACTCTTTTGACAAATTTTTATAAAATTGCTTTCATTCAGCTTACCTTTCCTGAAAATTTTATTTGTAGTTATTTTAAAAAGATGGCAAGACTAGTTTCAAAATTCTCTCTAGTCTTAATGCCAAGTTTCTAAACTTAGTTTCTATAGTTATTAATTGGATATCTCTGTATTCTTGATTTAGACTCATTAATTTCTTCAGGGTGTTTCATGATTTTGGTGGCTATAAAACTGCAGTCAAGAGAAAGCTTTGTCTTGAAGTACACTATTAAAAATGTATACTAATATAAAATTTTCTATTTAAGCAGCTCAAAAGGAAAAAACCGAGAAAAAAGAAAAATCAGACACAAAGACAATAGCAAAAGGTACTTTTATTATATCCTTAACAAAATTCTTTCTACTTTACAAGATTACATTTTGAGTAACAGATAGCTGGATGATTACAAGGATTCCATTTACAGAAAACTTAATTTGACTCTACTATTTGAAATTGTATATTTAAAACTCCTTTTTGCTATGTAATAAAACATTCACAGGGATTACATGAAGGGTTAAAGATCATAAAGGGCAAAATTCTGCTCCCACATATGGGGAAGCACTTCATTTTCTTTTTTTTAAATATTCTCTAAGTATTCCATTTTATTATTGCTTTAGAATTCAATAAATAAAGTCTCGTTACATTTTTTAGCTGAAAGTCTATTTTATCTGATACGAATATGGCTGCCCCTTTTCTTTGGGTGCCATTTGCTTATAGGATTGTTTTCCGACCTTTTGAGCCTGTGTTTATTTTTGGAGCTTAGGTGGATCTCCTGGAAACAGTAGAAAGTTGGATTTTGTTTGCTGATCCAAAGACAATCAAAGTTGTCTTTTGATTGGTGGGTGAGTCCTGTCCCTTTACGTTAGGGTGATTGTTAATGTATGAGGGCTTGCTACTGTCATTTTGTCAGATAATGAGATGTATCCATTCATCTCCTTTTTTCTCCCAGCTTGCTTTATGCTTCCATATAAACATCAATATTTTTGTTTAATTTTTTTGAAAAATATTGTTGGTATTTTGGTAAGACTTGCATTAAATTTATATATTGCTTTTATTAGATTAGTAACTTTGATTATACTGAGTCTGCCCATCCATTACCTGGAATATCTTTCGGTGTCCTTATGTTGCCATATAAATCCTTTAAAAACATCCCATATTTCTTGTTGTATAAGCCCTTCACCTCCTTGGTTAGGTCAATTCTGGGATATTTAAATTTATTTAAACAAATATGAATGGAATTATTTCCTTAATTTCTTTGCCTTCTCAATCATTTGGCAAATGACTTTTTCATTCTTTGATTTCTAATATGTAAAATGAGAATTATATAGTAGTCAATTCTGCTATACATTAAGCTTGGTAAGTTATAGGGAAACTTGAAGTGTACAGGGTATATACAGGGTGTATGGCTATATGAATATAATATTAGAAATTTCTATGTACTTAATTTTCAGGTTCCAAATTCTTTTCCTCAAATTGGTTTACTCAGCTGCACAACTTCCTTAAATGAAGAGACAGATACAGGGTGAATTTTTTTGTTGAATGCAAATAAATTGAAGTGTAGAGAGATTAAACAGCTGTCAATTCTTGAATGAATTAGAGATGAAATTTGTAATATCCTACTCTAAAAAGTTTAGTATATACTAATATAGTATCTTTAATTTACTGGGTAATGCTGCTTTTCCACTTTGGCATAAGGTTTTTGATTCTTACCCAGTCACTAATGTGCAATGGGTAATGCTGATGTCATTCTTTCTATTAGTCCATTTTTATTTCCATTTGACAAAGTTATGAATTAAATTCATATATAGAGCTGGGTGATTTGAAAGCGTGACAATACTTTTTGACTTTTTGTTTTGTTTATTCATTACTTGTAAACTTAAGTGTAAAGTCACATAAATTCTTTTTGAGAAAAACCAGGTTAGGTTTCTTGAATGACTCTTAAGATTTTTCAATTGTAACAAAATGATTACATTCTTTTAAAAGTTCTCCTTTGTTGACTGTTGGTGTGGGCATTGTCTCTCACTGAACTTGTTTCTATATAAATCCTGGGCATATTTCAAATGCTTCCTTTTGACATGCAAAATTCCTACTATATACAAAATAATAGTTTCATGTAAAAATTAAGAATCCAAATTATAAAAAAAAAAGAATCCAAATTATAAATGAGTTACATTATTTTTTAGTTGTGTAATATGGCACTCCCTACACTCAGATAATAGTCACAAGTATTTATGTCAACAATACTATATTTTATTGTTTTTCTTTTCTCTTTCTTTTTAGCAACCAATGACAGAATGATATATTGGAAAAAAAACAAAAATAACCTTAACTTTTCTATAATTCTGTACAGAAGAGAAGAAAGTGAAGACTAAGGAAAAGACTGAAGAGAAGACTAAAAAGGAAGTGAAAGGTGGAAAACAAGAGAAAGTGAAGCAAACAGCTGCAAAAGCAAAAGAAGTACAGAAATCACCTAAATCCAAAGAAAAGGAAGAGAAAGACACTGCAGGTGTATCTAAGCTTGACCAGAAAGGTAAACATTGAGAGGAGGAGGTTGGAATTTCTAAGACAAAACTGGGCAAGAGTAGATGGTAGATGCAGTGAAATTAAAAACTGGAAAGACTAAGATGAGACTTCAAATGGGAATAAAAGACTTGCATAAGAAAATATACCTGAAACAAAAAATAATGAATTGGCTATTAAAACTTATTTGTAGAAATATTGAAATGTTTCCACAAATCTAATGATGCATTTGGAAATATTTTTAAAGGGGGATATCAGTATCTGGAGTTATTTAAAGGTTGAGGATAAATGCTGAATTCTTGTGCTATGGGATCTATATAAAGAGGTGGAACAAAAATTGTAGGCATCTTGCTCTTTGGAGAACTGTATTCCAAAGAAATGATGAAATTCTCAATATTTTAAAGGGGTATATGTTCGATTCTTACAAAATAAAAATATCATAAAAACTGTACATACATTCCTGTTGGCCTCTGTGAGAGCACATCATTTAGTCTATAGATTAAATAATTAAACTCAATTAACTCAATAAGAACAAAGTGACAAGAGAAAGAATTCTCAAATTTCATTCTAGCTGTCACTGTCTGAATTTATGACTTTAGAAACTCTGTACCTGACATATTGTAGAGTTCTTCAACAAGACTATATCAAACTTACATCCTGACTTCACAGAAATAAACCATTTAAATGGAGGTGGAGGGGCCTCCCTGGTGGCACAAGGGGTTAAGACACAACCTATGATGCTATCAGCAGCCACTGCATCACGCGTTCGATCCCCAGCCAGGGAGGAGACCCTCAGAGCACAGCAGACCTCTCCTGACTTGCCCGCTGCTCCACTCAGCAGTGTATTTCATCAGTCTGCCTGTTCTGTTCCCTGCTCTGTCTCTGGTGAATCCTCTTGCCCTCCACACCTCTGACTTGTATTCCAGTTCTGTGTGCATACATAAATAAATCTTTTAAAAAAATAAAATAAATGGAAGTAGAGTATAAATCTGAAATTATTTATGGAAAGGTGCTATGTAAATATGAGTGGTAGAATTTTTAGAAAGTGGCTGAGGGTCTCATTGTCTCACCTTCTGCCCCGTGTTGAATCCTCCTTCCCTAAATCCATTCCTAGCTCCAGGAATAGCTGCTACACAAACCTGAGGCTCCCTGTACAGAGATTCGATCCCTTTACATGGCAAAATGTATTTTTTAAAAGGAATGTAAGGAAAGGAAGAAGAAAGTAAATACTTTGTTCGATATTTTAGTGATCCACAAAATTTTAATTTAATTGGTTATTATCTATTTCAAGGTAATTTTTAAAAAGATGAGTGGAATTTAATTTTTGGAACCCTAACATCTTTCTTCAATGTTGAATATGATTATATTGCCTTAAAAAATAAAAAATATTAATTATTGCATATCTTAAAACTATGTCACTCATGAACTTTCCCTACTTTGGGTAGGGAAAAGGATATAGTAAATAAAGGAAAGGGCTATTTTCATGTTAAAAAATAGGAAATTTGGTATTTTGATTCATTGATATATTTATTTAAAATGTTTTTGGAGGTTCTAAAGTACTTTGTTTTAGACTGCCCTTTAATAATAAAAATAATCACAAGAAACCAGCTGAAACCATATTAAGTATATTTTTATTTTTCATTCAAAATACAGCATACAAAAATTTATAAGGGAGTATTAAAATACCTACCAAGTTGAAACATGAGTTTAATATTTGATGTTCATTTTCAGAATTTTTTCTTTTGTTTTAGACAACATTTTATTGATAAAGTCACACCACCACCACTAGAACATTTTCAAATATTTTTTTTCTCTGTCAACTTCACAAAAATTGTAGTTTATTCTTATCAGCAATCAGAATTATTAAAGATAACATTAGATTGCCATTTTCATCTTGACTCTATTGTTTTCATTTCCACATAAAGAGCTATTTATCCATCAAAAGGAGATTCTAATCAGAATTAGAAACAAAAGTACAAATGTGATTTTTATCAGCTAAATGAATGCATTTGCTAAAACAAGCTTCCCTGTTAAGTACAGCCACTATCAATTAAATCAATGTGTCATTAAGTAAGTAAGCAAAATACTAACTCTAATAGCAGCTCAGACATACAATTTTTTAAAAAAAATAACCAAAGATTTAAAAGCATTTATTTACTTGAAGCAGTAAGTTACATATAGATTTCTATTTTTTTTTTTTAATTAATAGGGGCCATGGGTATTTTACTCATTTGGAAACAAATTTTCACATGAAACACATATACTTATTGGCATTGTTTATTTATAGAGTATCCATGCATATATATTTATGTATGGTTACTCTTAATATTGTACATAAAACAATATATTTCTACCTAAAGCATTGCAGATAAGATGCAATTGTATGTACACACCTATCAAAAACTTATAAACATATATATGTACCACATAATCTCATTTTAATGGACCAATCTAAATCTGTTTAAAGTAAAATAAGAAGGATTGGCATGATCAGACATTGCTCCTTGATTTTTCTGATGGTTTGTCACAATCTGTGGGAAAGAAAAAAGCTGATCTCCCAATTGCTATACTTATACATTTTTAAATTTTCTTTTTTCATTTTATTTTGGAAAATCATTATCTATATATTTGTGTCAAGTAGAGCAAGTATAGCTAGAGTGGATTTGCTATATAGATACATGCTGCAATTTCATTAAATATTTTTTAAAAATTTCCTTTCTGTTGATATTCTGAACCTAGAATGCATTTTCTTTCTACTGCCTCTCCCAGGGAACACCAACAAGACAGTAGCTGAATTACATCAATTGTAGCTCCTGAGAATCACAAAGGGGAGATGTAGACAGCAAATATTATTCCTAGGAGGATGTTCATTTGGGGAAAAGATACTAAGAAGTGGTGATCAAATATGAAATTATGTTATATGAACGGCATCACCTAACTATGAGTTAAAAAGATGGGACAGTTCAAATTTTATCTAGGAAAAAATCCCTGTCATAATATTTGAATTACATTTAAAGAAACATTTCTAGGGTC
Source organism: Talpa occidentalis (assembly GCF_014898055.3). NCBI lineage: Eukaryota > Metazoa > Chordata > Mammalia > Eulipotyphla > Talpidae > Talpa > Talpa occidentalis. The sequence goes on along the minus strand of NW_023602073.1, from coordinate 121,038,769 downwards.
TCCCCTGGTGGCGCAGGTGATTGAGCGCAGCGCTGTGAAGCTGTCAGCAGCCTTTGCAGTGCTGGTTTGATCCCGGCCTGCCGGCGAGGGTCCCACAAGGTGAAGCAGACCTCTCCTGTCTCACCCGCTGCTCCCCTTAGCAGTGTATTTCGTCAGTCTGCCTGTTCTGTTCCCTGCTCTGTCTCTGGTGAATCCTCTCACCCTCCCTTGCATCCGGCCTATACCCTGGTTCTTGTATAAATAAATAAATAAATCTTTAAAAAAAAAGGAAACATTTCTATAAAATTAATATCTTAAAGTCAGGACAGCTTTATTTTGCTTTATCTGTATTCACATTAGAAATTGTTCCACATATTATACCTGCCTACAATTTTTAAAATATTTTTTATTTATTTATGAATACAAGAACTAGGGTGTAGGTTAGAGGTGCAAGGGGTGAGAGGATTCACCAGACACAGAGTGGGGGGCAGAACAGGCAGATCTACTGGAATACACTGCTGAGGGGAGTAAAGGGTGAAATAGGAGAAGTCTGCTGCGCCATGTGGGTGGCTCCTTGGCTGGAACAGAACTCATGATGCAGTGGTTGGTGATACTTGATAGTGCTGAGACTTTAACCCCTGTGCCACCAGGGAGGCTCTGCCTACAATTTTTATATGTTTTGTTTCTGATCCCAGGACCTGAGAACCATATAGTATGGGAGAGAGTCAATGTGCTAGAGTATTGAGGAACTCATTGATTCTGAGATTGATCTGAGAATTAGTCTCCTTTCCACTGCCCACTACATTTGCTGGAAATATACTTTGATTCAGCAATCAAAATACATACAAAAATTTGAATCTTTAATAGTTTCACTTACTCATATTTATGTACTAATGAAAAAGATTATATTCTGACATTACAATAAAGATCTTTATTTTATTCTTAGACCTGGTAGAGTTTCATAATAATATGGATTACTCTAAAAACATTGGCTATACTTTGAAAGAATGAATTTTACAAATATATTTGTATGTGAATTTATGCTGACAAGTTTAATTTCAAATGTTTGACATACATAATTTGGAGAACTTAAAGATGTGTTATGTTGTATATATTCAATAAACTCTCTTGCTCTTACAGCTGCTTTTGGAATTGTTGGAATGATAAAATCCCTATTTAGAAATATTAAATGTAAATGATCTTGAACAGGTTAATTTTATCAAATGCAAGTTGTAAAGAAAGTATGATAAAATTTATAAATATAATCCATCAACTGAAATTTGGGTAGGAATGATCTCTGCAGAATTTAAAGTTATGTGAGAACTGGAAGTTCAACTCACTATCTTTATATTAGAGAAAGATTGAAAACAACTCTTGAAATAATTTTTGATCAAATCTATCCAAAATGCTCCAATCCTGTGCTTATTTCCTTTTTACTTTTTCCATTGACCATAGACTAGTCAAGACATTAGAATGATCATCTAATAAAGGCTAGTCAATTTATTAGTCTAACAATAACACCATTTACTGGTGTCGATCTATTCTCCATGATTTACCCTTGTAATTAAAAAGCATATCCATGTGGAGGAACTCTAGTGCACTGAATAGGGGTTAGCCCTCCTATTTGTCTTTGTAAGAAAGCATTCTGCAGCGCCATTTAAATGGGGGAGTGAAAGTTTGGTAAAATGTTTCAAATGAGAAATAATTTCCTCTTTTCAAACATGTGTTTCATTATTGGAAGCATATATACAAATGATGAGTATTGCTTTAAATGACTTTCATAATAAAGCTGATGAATAAAGGTTCTGAATTTTTTTTAAAAAGCCACTACAGTGTTACTCTGAAATAGTCTGTTTTAATTTCTTTAATTGAATTCTTTTTGTCTGAAGTGAATGGAAACTTATGTTTATGTCTTTTCCCCCGTGTGTTCATGAGTGTAATTTATTCCTTCACAGACAGTATTGTGGTCCCTAAAATAGAAATGTACTATTTTGTTTGTTTTGTTAAAAAGAAAAAAAGGAATGTGTTGATGACATTTTTTCATTGTTTTTTCTTTCTACTCTATCAGATCAGTATGCGTTCTGTCGATATATGATTGACATGTTTGTCCATGGGGATTTAAAACCAGGTATTCCAAATAATTCTTGTACTTGTCTGTTTTAATAGTCTTTGTTTCTAAGATTGTTGATATTTTATATATTAAGTTGTATTTTCATTAAAACTAGCATAATGCATGTGTAGATTTAAAATAAAAAGCTGAAGTAAAACATTGACATTGAGGGGCCTTTAATTTTACTTTGTTTTACTGCATGGCCTTCTGCAAATTTAGTCAGCTGAATGCTAAAAAAAAGTGCTAATATCTTTATATACAATAAAGGGCTAATATCTTTAATAATATCTTGGAGTGAAGAGGAACATCTCAACATTGACAAATCCCAGTGTATATATACTACTCATTTAGTTTTATATATAATCTTTATCGTCTGTTTTGTTTAGTTGTGATGGCTTAAGAATGTTGTACATTACCCATACTTTTGCTTTCAGACCAACTAACTGTTTAATTGTACATGAGTTGATTCAATATTCTTGATAAGTATGAGGGGCTTTTTTTGATAAAATAAAAGGCCATAGAGAAATTTAATAAAATTTAATAATAGCATATATGCCACCTGTATACATGGAGAGACCATGAATTTTTAAATGTCATTGTCTGAGGAAAATAATGTTTTCTTTGTGCAGCCTAAATTATTCATAATAGTAATTGATCATAAAATATAATTTCTAGGAAAATCACATGACACAAGAGTAGTGTATTGTCAAATTTAGTGATGGATGCTAACAGATTAATAGTCATGATGCCAATCATATTTTTGCAAGAAATATACCAACAGAGTAAGGCTAGAAGGAACAGCAAAACCACCTCTGCATGAGTTAAAGAAAATTTTGCTAATAACTATACAGGGAGAGAGAGCCCTTCTAAAAACATGTGAACACATTCTAAAGAGCCATGTGTTTAGCTCTAAAGCTCTGTGTAATATCCTAACACCTGAAAATAATTCCCAAATGCTGTAGGAGTACAGTTTTGCATGTCATTTTTTGACTTTCTTATTGCTATCTTATATTATCTACCTACATTCATGATCTTGATGGTTTATTTTTATGATGTATAAAAAATTAAAGACTATTTAGATCAGCATTTTTAATCTTGGATATGAGGGAAAGAAGCTGAAAAAGAAAAGTATGTATAGTGTGCCTGTCTTTTCATGTCACAAACCATATATAGCTTCATAAATATACAAAAGAAAATAATCAGCATTCTTTGCTTCATTGTTGAGGCAATATATAAAATAGAGTGAGAGAGTACTAAATGTGACTTGCACTTTGAGAAACAAGGAATGAAAGAAAGATCCCATTTTGGCATATTAATTTAGAGAAAATGTAAGTGATAAGACTTTGACTCTGACTGACAATTAGAGAATAAAACAATTCCTGCCAAATTTATTGCTCTGCATGTATCCAGTATTTATAAAACATTTGTGCTTCCATCTGTTTCTGTTTGGGATTAGTGGAACACCTGTTATTGTTTAGCTAGAGTTCATTATTAATTATTGGTAATGAGTTTTTAAAGCTATAATTTGATTTTTCCCTCTGGATAAAGTATTTTCTTTGTAGAATAATGTGACAACCTCAAAAAATAACCCAAATTACATATCAAATTTCAAAAACCTGTTGATGTATATTGACACTGTGACATACTCTTAAGTTTTGTCTCTTTATCACATCAAATAAAACTTCTAACTAAAGATGACTTAAAAACTTTCAATTAAGATTTTGTCCAAATACCTGAAAATGAACTAAATCTAATTTTCTGAAGTGAATACACACACACACACACACACACACACACACACATATATCTTATGGTCAGCAACAATCCTACCACAAGTACAGAGACTATCTTAAGCCAGCATAAGCTATGAGATTCAGTTCATTATATTGTATCTAATTAAAATTCTCCTGTATTGACTCATTCTACATTAAGTTGAGAAATTAAAATTCAATTTTTTTAATTTTTAATTTTTAAATTATATTACTTTTATTGAGGTAATGTTGATTTATAATAGTGTACCTAATTTAGGGGCATAAATTCACATCACTTCAAATGTGTGTTACCATACCACCCCTGCCACCAAAGCACCCATAATTCTCCACCATTAGCTTTTGGAGTATCTTTGGAAGCCCCATTTTTCTGATGACTATGTCATAGTCATAGGCTGCCAAATATAGAAGAAAACTGTCAGACTTTGCATTCATAAGTTAATCAAAAGTATTTCATTGTCACTGAAATTTAAAAATGGGCAAAAAAACTAAACAGGTTCTTCTCCAAAGAAGATATTCAAATGGTCAATAGTCACATGAAAAAATGTTCAAAATCACTTAATATTGGACAAGAGAAAGTTATAAAATGAATCCAAATTGGGAAAGAAAAAGTAAAGCTATCATTATTTGCCAATGACATAATATTCCCTGCTCTTGAACTGGAAGAATCAACATTGCCAAAATGACCATTCCTACCAAAGCAATATACAGATTCAACACAATCCCAATAAAAATATCAATGGTGTTTTTCAAAGGACTGGAACAAATACTACTGAAATCATATGCTATCACAAAAGATGCCAAATAGCAGAAGTAATCTTGACAAAGAAGAAAGAGAATGGAGGTATTACACTTCCAGACTTCAAGTTTTATTATAAAGCCATAATAATTAAAACAGCCTGGTACAAGAACAAAAACAAACATGCAGGCCAATGGAATAGAATTGAAAGGTCAGAAATAGACCCACATGTGTATGGACAGTTGATCTATGACAAAGGAGCCAAGAGCAAACACTGAAACAAGGATAGCCTCATCAATAAATGGTGTTTGGAAAACTGAACAACTACATGAGAAGAAGAAATTAAACTATGATCTCACACCATACACAAAAACATCAACTCAAAAATGGATCAAATACTTGTTTATAAAACCTAAAACCATAAAAATACATAGAAGAAAACACGCGCAAAACATTTCATGACATAAGCTTTAGTGATGCCTTTAGGGATTTGTCCCCAACAGCAAGGAAAACAAAAGAGAACATAAACAGCTGGAATTGCAGCAATCTAAAGAGCTTCTGTACAGCAAAAGTAACCAAAACTAAAATGAAAAGACACCCAACTGAATGAGAGAAAATATTTGCACGCCATACATATGACAAAGGACTGATATCAAAGATCTACAAAGAACTCATAAAACTCCACAAAAACAAAACAATTCAGCTCACAAGTGGGCCAAAGAACTGAACAGACACTTCTCTAAAGAAGACATTCAAATGGTCAACAGGCACATGAAAAATGTTCACAATCATATAGTTTTAGAGAAGTATAAATCAAGATCACGATGAGATATCCACCTGACACCTGTGAGAATGGCCTGTATCTAACAGGCCAGAAACAACAAGTGTTAGTGAAGGTGTTGAGAAAATGGAAACCACACTGCTGGTGGGAATGCAAACTGGTCTAGTCCTTATGAAAACCAGTATGGGGGTGTCTCAAAACATTGAAAAATAGATCTGCCACTTGAGACAGTAATTTCACTCTTAGGCATCTACCCCCCCCCATTAAAAAAATACTAAATCAAAAGGAAACTTGCACTTCCACATTTATTGTAGCGCTATTTACTATAGCAACCTTATGGAAACAACCCAAGTGCCCCAGAACAGATGAGTGGATCAAGAAATTGTGGTATATATTACACAGCAATCAAAAAAGATAAACTCATGATATTTGTGATGACATGAATGCTGCTTGAAGGAATGATGCTTAGTGAAATAAGTCAGAAGGAAAAAAGATAAATGCTGGATGATGTCACCCAAATGTGGGATATAAAGTAACTAAACTAATGGTCAGACAAAAACAAGCCTAAAAAATCCATCCCTTGATAGCTGATTACAGAACTGAAGCACCAAGGTGGCCAGGGAATGAGGGAGGGTGGCAAGAACAAAGAGGGAAGGAAGCACAATGGTCTATAGTGGTGGAATATGGGTGAATTGGTGGGAGGTCCGCTACCACAGTAATATTGGATAGGGGTATCCCAATGTTATCTCAATTAAAATAAATAAATAAAATAAGAACTGGGATGTAAAACCTGAAATCATAAACTATAAGGGATATATATGCATTCCTATGTTTATTGCAGCATGCACTTACAATAGTCAAGTTATGGAAACAGCCTAAATATCCAAAAACAGATGAGTGGGTTAGAATGATATGGTATTTACACATAGTAAAATACTACTAAGCTATAAAAAATTATGCATTTGCACTCTTGCTATATGAGAGAATATAGATGGAACTGAAGTGGATTATGCTAATCAAAATAAGTCAGAGAGATAAAGACTGGATGATTTTAGTTGTAGGTGGAATATAAAATAAATGAAAACAAAGTCTAAATATCTGACTGTAGAACAAAATTCTATTTAAATCTAGAAAGTGAGTGCATGCTACTAAGTCTGGCACTATGGGGACCTGACCTGGAGTAACTCCATACACACACACACACACACACACACACACACTTAATTATGGAAGAATTATGGACCCTAAAGAGCGCCTCTCTCCAGACAGACTTTTTCTGTTCCACTTCAGTAACTAAGCACATTTACCATTAGGTCTCTTGATTTGTAGATGGTCAATATCATAAGACATATTCTGAATAGCATCTAAGCTGCCTTAGGACAGAAAGTAAAGAAGATAGTTCGTCACATTTGACTCTTTTGAAGCTGATGACCCCCACATTTTTGCTAGGGATAAAGCGACTAGGGCTAAATGTTAGTCATTTTCTAATATCAGAACTACTGTAACTGGTCAAGGCATATATTATTTGCTACACTGAATCAATATATGCCGGGAGTATGTGTATGTGTGTGTGTGTGTGTGTTTAATAATTGAGAGTATATATTATCAAGATAAATCCTTTAGATTCATTTATCTTTATCAACTTTCTAGTAAGTTCAATTTCCTTTTTAATACTTTATAGCTAGACATATTTTTCTTAAGCAACAGTCATGCAAATGATTTAATTCATTTAGTTAGAATCTTTAAAAGAAATATCATCATCTTGCTTGACATTTTCATATTCCTCTTCATCAGCTTCCACCTGTGCCTAATGAATTACATGCATTTCTGGGCAAAGTCAACCAAGTTAAACAAGAGACAAATTTTATAAGTAAGGAATCATGTGCTCACAGGCTTCTATATATTCACTGTAAATAAAGAAATAAGTTTAAATGTTCAGTACAAGGACTAGTGAGCTTTTAATTAGTAATTTTAGTACTTTTTTGGGTTTCTTATCTCTGTAGTCATTATGATTAAAGTTAAAGTTAAATTAAAGTTTACCCCTTAGACATTATTTCACCATTGAAATTCTAGCTACTGTCTGACTTTTATTTGAGCCAAGAATTCATGTCAAGATAATTTAATCTATTTTCGGTGTCATTTATCTTCTTAAAATTGAAGATATTCACCTATCAAAATCTTCTCTGACTATAATAAGATATTCTTTGGCAACCTGTATTCCAATTCTGTGGGTTTTAACTCCACAACTAGAAAGATCCTCAAGGAATAAGGAATAAGTTAATACTCTCATTTTATTAAGATCTTTTTCTTGAACTTCAGTAGTACTTAACTACATTTTTGGTTTGATCTTGCTGAGAAGAGATGAAATGTAATCGCAATATAGGCACTGTTATTTAATGGTTTAATATAATGTACTTTAGAACTCAGTAGGCTATATTGGTGAGGATTAGGTAAAAAGCAACTTTATTTAACTCGTCTCCAAAATATCTTTGTCTACTTTCACAAAACAAAAAGTTGGGAAGTTTTGTTGTTTTCACTAACTATTTGTTGGATTCCCTCAGCAAATTGATAGTCCAGAAGAGAAATAAGGTATGGCAAAAATAATTGATAAACTAAGGATGATTTGTAAGTATTCAAGAGAGGATCAGAAGATGTATATAGTAAGTTCAGTATACAAGGAATAAATAGTTATCTCTACCTACCACCTAGACCTCTTAGTAATTATTTTTATATTTTAAACTATTAAATATTTTTTTTAGAGAAGTAAGAATAAAGAGATGGTAAATATTATGCTGGGGCTTAGACAAAGCAGGTAAAATGTTCATTCCATAAATTCTCAGATTTTGAGATTGTATATATTCCAAATTGGAAACAAGGTACTAACATCATCAGTTGCCATGCAAAACCTACATTGTATCTATCATATTTCAAACACATTTAATAGATTCTATCATATTATTACTTCTGATTCTTCCAGAACTTGAATTACCAAAATTACACTTGAATTATTGAAAAGTTACATGACTCATAATTTTGTTGAGAAGAGGATGTCATCTTCCATAATTGTAAAATATTTTTATTTTTTAAATTCATGAGAATTAATTGAAACTATGAATTCAAACATTTTTTTTCATTTTTACATTGTCAACTTACTTCTGACACCTGGTTTCACTTTTCTTCAGCATGTGTGCACTTAAAAACCATAAATTTTGGCACATAAATTTTATAAAAGATGAAACAAAATTTTAAAAAATGGGTTGGTCCAGGTTTTTCCACAAAATGTTGCATGGTAAAGTCTTTACTATTGAAAGACAGACTGGATAAAAATGCAGTATTTGCATTCTGTCCTTTGAAATGTGTTATTCACTTCTATATTTTCTTGAATGATGACACATTTTAGTTAAAACAATATGAAAACTGAATGGTGATGGGATGATGATGATGTATTTTATAATTACATCACCCTTTTAGATAATTTTATCATTAGTCTATTTTCTTATTATTTAGCTCCTTTTTTTTTTTTTTTTGCATTGCTGGGAATAACTGGTGAGTAATGACAAAATAAATCCTAAGCTTATTGAAATGGAAGATCTTTAAGGTCTAGAAAAAATAAGACAATAATCTCATAATGTGTGCTGGATTTTTGAAACTGTCCAATGCTACCACATGAAATTACAAAATAGAATGAATTTTTTCCTCTTTAAAAAAAAATGAGTAAAATTTTTCTTGGTTCCTCAAAAAATCTGTAAGAAAAAAATCAGACAAGAAATATCAGTCTTTATGAATAGTTAGAATTGCTTAAAAATGAAACCCAGAAACTAAGTGTGACACTGAGAACCAATGGCAAGAACATAAATATGGGCAATCACATAAGTCAGGATTTAAATACTTTGCTTGTGTTTTTGATTTTTTGAATTTTAGCTTATAAGATTTATTTCCTTTTTTAAAAAAGATTTATTTATGTATGCATACAAGAGCTGGGGTACAGGCCAGAGGTTTTGGGGGGGTGAGAGGATTCAACAGAGACAGAATGGGGAGCAGAACAGGCAGACTGACTGAAGTACACTGCTGAGGGGAGCAGTGGGCGAGTCAGGAGAGGTCTGCTGCACCATATGAGTTGCTCACTGGCCAGTCAGGGATGGAACTCGTGCCGCAGAGGCTTGAGACAGCTTCATAGGTTGTGTCTCAACCCCTTGCGCCACCAGGGAGGCCCCTAAGATTTATTTCTTAAGGTTGTTAAATAACATATGCAGATATCATCCTTTATATGTTTGCTCTCTCTTTTCCTATGGGATTTGCTAGATATAGTGCTTTTAGTGTGAATGATCAAAGAATTTAAGAAAAAAGTAAAATTGGAATGCACCTTGAGACATTGGTAGTATATGTCTTTATAAAATTGGAGTTAAAGATATGAAAGGATAATAAGACATAGAATCATAATATCCTGAAAAGTTCTTTTGTGACTAGTGGTTGTTGAACATTTACTCTCTGCTGGGCTCTTTATTTGAGCCCTAGAGAATCTAGGGAGGTATATATAATCATCCCTGTTTTTTTTTTTTTTTTAAGATTTATTTATTTATTTATACAAGCACTGGGTAGTCAGAAGCACAGGAGGGTGAGAGAATTCACCAGAGCCAGAGCGGGAGCAGAGCAGGCAGAAGGACCGAAGTACACTGCAGAGGGGAGCAGCGGGCAGCAGGAGAGATCTGTGCGCCATGCGGGACCCTCCTCCGGTGACCGGGGAGCAGCCGGGGATCAAACCGGCGCTGTGGAGGCTGCGGGCTGCTTCGCAACCCAGTGCTCAACCGCTGCGCCACCGGGGAGGCCCTGTCATCTCTTTTTTATAGATGAGTTAATTATGGTACAGAGAGTTCAAGTGTTTTGTTCATATCACAAAGTTTTCTAGGCCTACGAACTATAAAGCCATCGGGATTGGGACCAAATCTCCCAACTTCTCAGTCATAGACAGGTGATTGCCAGTGGTTCAGTTTGGTTGACACTTAGGGAAACTAGAAAGTAAAACAAAATTGGAAATCCTGTGCAAGATGGTTCAGAGAGGAAGAACTTGGAAATATCAGTTAGGGTAAATACAGGGAAAGAAAGAAAAACTTGATCTTGGAAGGGATAGAAAGTATTCCGTTTAATCATGGATTTTTTAATATGGAAACTGAAGGAGAGAAAAGAAAAAGGGAAGTATTCAGAAATTGTTTACCTGAAAAACAACAAAATAAAAAGTGCCATAAATAGGTAATAAAGGAAGAGAGTGGGTCAAAACTCACTCGAGTGGGCGAGGCTGAGGAAGTTGGACACTGAACTCATCCATCGCTTATTCTGAAAGTCACAGATGGTATTCATCTGCAAAATAGAACAATGTGAAGATTCCAATCCAAACCTCATTTGTTAAGCACCTGCTAAATACCAAGGTTCATTCCAGGTACTTTCACAGACTTTTCTCACAACCAATGCTGAGATCTGCAGTTGGATATTTAATTTGTGGATTTTCAGGAAGAGGTCAGTGATGGAAATGGCGTGGGCAGGAGAGTAAATGAAATACGTCATCATACAAACACGGGGTGTCTTTTGTGTATTCATCAGCCCCAGGTTGAGCAGAGAGGAAGATAGAAGAATACAAAAAGAAGACCCCTAACTTCAGCAAGTGGAGTGGGTAGTTGATTGAAAAAAGAAAGGAGACCTGAAATTTGGATTATATGATGCACTCATTAAATGTTTTCAAGTTTTAGAGGAGAGGTATCTGTGATTCCTAGTGTCAGGGAAGGTAATGCACATTGGAATGTAAAAATTGGATAATATTTGCTAAGTGTTGTGGAGCACATAGGGATTGTTTTATATTCATACACAAAAACAAAGATGAAAGAAAGAATAGGGCCTCCCTGTTTTGCACCACTCTGTGGGGCAGTCTGCAGCCTCTGCAGCATGAGTTTAGTCCCTGGCCGGCCAGGGAGAAACCCACATGGTGCAGCAGACCTCTCCTGTCTCATCCGCTGCTCCCCTCAGCAGTGTATTTCTGTCAGTCTGCCTGTTCTGTTCCCCGCTCTGTCTCTGGTGAATCCTTTCACCACCCTGCATCTCTGGCCTGTGCCCCAACCCTTTTATGCATAAATAAATAAATCTTTTTTTTTTTTAAAAAAAAAAAGAAAGAATGAAAAAAAAAAATGAAAGGGACCATGGAAGCACATGTGAAACTGATGTGCTCATATTAAAATGAGGATATCAGACTGGCAAGAGGATAAATGAAGAGTAGGAAATATTGCAGAATTTAGATGTGGTAAATTTGCAGTGACAATCAAGTAGAAACTGGTGTGGAAGAACCTTTGGAGGATTTGAAGAATTTTGGACACAAAATCAGCATTTCAGAGAGCATGCTCTGGCAGCATTCTGCTTAAGGGATTGGAAATGGGAAAAATTTGTTGAATATTGCTGAAATGTGAGTTTCAAATATGAATTTGAAAGAAAGAAGGGCAAATTCTACTAAACCATTGTTCATGTAAGTGATGATGGAAACTATATGTAAGAGACTTAAATTAACTCTACTTAAAGAGGTATGAGCCCATACCTTAAAGCTCATATAGTGTTAGAAATCAAAGTTACCTCAATAAACATGATTTTAAAATGAAATTAATGTTACAACACAAAATTCTCAAACTATCTTAACAATTTCAGTTCATGCAAGTGGTATAAACTTAAATGAAGTCTACGCATAAATGTGAACAATAAAATATGCATGACGACTTGCCAAAAACTGTGCAACAGCAGGGAAAGTATTAGAACTGAACTTGCTTATAACCTAAAGTGGAACAATAGATTCCTTTCCATCTTTGGCTGATTTCTGTTGTTTTGTGTGATTTTATTTTTATGCTTCAGAGGCAACCATACGAAGCACTAATATCACAGTTTGTGAGAACAGGTGGCTAGGCACAAAGACTCCAGAGCCAAACTGCATGACTTCAAATCTAGGCCCAGCCACTTGCTTGAAATATGACTTCAGCAAGTTCATCAATCTCTTTAGGCCTCCATCTCCTCCTCTGTCAAATGAGGCTGATAATGGGATTTGTTGCAGGATACTTGAGCAGATGGTCAAAAAGCACTTAGAGTCCATGGCTCTCTGAGGGTTGGCTCTTCTTTCTTTACTAATTGAACACATATCTGAGGGTTGTTACAAGTAGCATTTTCTCAGGGAGAAAGAAACAGCAAATAACATACCACACTCTAGCCATCTGATGTCTTCTGGCCTTAGTTCAGCTACCTATACAATAATAACATGATTAGTAGGATGATAATAAGGAAAAATGCAAAAATTCTGCGTAGCATACATTAATGATTGTGGTTTAAGTGTCTTCTAGATGAGTTCTAGAGAATAGCTAGACTCTGTGGATTTAGCAGTGAACACAGGCCTGGTGCCTTCATCTCCTTTACCATCCATCACTTTTTAGATATTTGATTGCATTATTATATATTGTTATCATTTCCTCCTTAGCAAGTCTTTATTTATTGTCTTACATACAGTATTCTATCAGAAAATATTTGCTTTATACCTTCTTGGATACATGATGTTTCTTGATTAATTTAAAAATCTATAGTATTTATCTTGACAAAAAAAAAAATTGTTCATGATTATCCCAGAGCAGACCTCTTTATTTGTTCCTCGAAATAATCTTGTTATTTAAAAAGATGACAGCTTTCTAAGCATTGCAAACAGGTCCTGTGTAAAGATTTTTAAAGGAGTTATTGGTAGTATCTCCAGAGACAGAGGATCAGAATTAACAAAGGAAGGTTTACTGTCTGCATCAGTAAACTACAGGCTGCATACAGAATTAAGCAAAAATACAAAAAGTAAAGGAGAATGAGCCTATATTTAATTACAGGCATGCATAGTTCTGGACTTGGCATATGCCTGTGGGAGTTGCCTTCTGATTATTTGAAGTCTGTGGAAGCTGTTCAAGATAAATGAACCAGATTTAAATATTTGCCTAAATCAATCCATTAAACATTCTAGTCACTATAAATAGGTAGAATGTACACAGAAATAGATCCAAGCACTTCTGAGTGGCTCTGATTCCTCTGTTGCTGCTACCACTTTCTCAGTCAACTTCATTGCAAAAAAAAAGGGATTTCATTTGGGGGAAGAAGGCTAGTCAATAAGCAGACTTCTCACTCCACAATGAAATGCTCATGTAACTTCACTTACTCTGTGTCCATTTAAAGAGCACAAAATGGAAGTTTAAGTTTCATTTTCTCATACACTCAGAATTTTGTCTCTTATCCTTTTAAAAGTGGTGTCAGTTGTAGAGGAATGTCTTTGCTGTGAGGCAGTTGCATTAAAGTGTCATTTTGGTCTAACTTTGACACCATTAATGGCATGGACCTGCTGTCAGACAAGAATAAATTCCTTCTCAGATATCCTACTGAGACTATTCAAAGCATGTTCTAAAATAGTCTAAAAAGGAACAAATAATGCAGAGTAATTTGAATTACTGCATGAGAAGCAAGGAAAATTAAGGCTTAATCAAAGAATTATCAAACTAATTAGGTGTTATTTATTAATGTGTCATGTCTTGTAATAATCTTATCTGTCAGTTTATATGCAAGAGTGCAGATTTAAAAAAGTATTCTAGTAATTATATGAATATATTCTCTTGGTGCTATTCTAAGGCTCATTTTTTTTGGCCTAATAAAGGATAGAGAATCTATGATGTTTTAACTATTCAAATAAATGTATAGTTCTTACCCCTTTTCTTAAGTAGACCTTATTTTTCAATATGGAAATAATTATTAAGTTCCACACCTATTTCAATATAACTAAATATGAAGTGAATAGTCTCATGTATCTATTTTCATAGAGACCTTTTTGGTAAATGAATAATCTTTATCCTTAGCTCTTTTTATCCTGGGGAGGATGTTTGTTCAGGATGAACCTGTTATGATTTTTACAACATTAACATAACATTACTGATAGACTGCAAAACCAGTTGTTCAGTAATTTTTGATCAGTTCTATAATGGTGACACTAGCCCAATATAGTGTCTATTTTGATTTTTTTCTCAAAAAATTCTGTGTTAGATATAATGGTACAGTTATTTCCACATAGTAGTAAAAATAATTCTACATTCAAAGACAACATATTTTGCCTATTTATGTCCTGGTCAGCATCAAAGTTGATATGCTGCTAAATGTCTTTCTTTTTACCTCCAGATCATTAGTGAAATCCTAGTATGTACTTGATATCTGTGGTATTGATGGGAGTTTCAGAGCAGAAGCAGATAATAGTCTGTTGGAGATTATCACAAATGAAACAAAGGGGAAAAAAAAAAAACAGGTGGGAGAGAAAATTGAAGAAGGAACTAATTAAGTACTAAATCACGTGATGTTGAATGTACTCACTATAAACATCTAGAAAGCAGGAGGCCACAGAGGTCAGGATTGACTTCATAAAGGTGTAGCCCTAGTAATTTTTCATTGCTTATCATTAGCTTTAATGTCATTGTTATGGTTAATTGCTTACAATGAATTTAGTATTTATTCTTACATAAATGATCAATGTTTCCTCCTAAGGGAGGAAAATAGTGAAATAATTAGATGGACTTTTTTTTATTAACAATGTGACCTGAGAAATAAATACAAGGTAAAAACTGAACAAAGTTTTTTGTTATCTGTATCACTGTGTTTCAAATTAGAGTCCTGTATTACACTTTGTCATTCACTCTTAATTATTTATATCGTTCAAATCTCCACTACTCTATTTAATTCAATATTTCTGGTTTGTAGTTTATATTACTGCTTTGCTGAAGGAAAAACTGTCACCTACAAACACCTTTCTACTGCAACCATCCACAGCCTTTACTTAATGAGCACTTGTTTAGTAGATAAAACTTGTTTGTAACAATTGGAATCACATATAGAAAGTGAGGGAAAATAAACAGAAAAAGTACCAATATTGTCACATTGAAACACAATATGTGTCAGAAAAACAAGCTGATGATTTAATATTGTCTTTTATGGAGGTGGCACAAGATGTGTACTTTTTCCATTTTCTATTATTCATGGCAATGATTACACATTAACAATGATTTTCTCCCAGGGGAATATTATTTTTTTTGTATAATTATAAATAGCCTCCCGGTAGAGACTGGATCAGGAGTGTGCATTGTTTTAAATGGCAAAATAGTTTCAATTACACATGACTTAAAATAGGAAGAGAAGTTGGATGACTTCCAAATGTGTCATTCAAGTGAGCATATATTTGTGAATTTAATTGCCGTGTTAAGCTTATGAAATAATTATTAACATGGTCGCATTTTGTCCTTTATATATTAAGTGAAAGCTTTGGAATGTTTATTTTTATCTGCCTGTAGTTGGAAATGTGTAGCATTTTATCACCTTTATTAAAGAACTCACTAGAAAATCCTACATTAAAGCAAAACGTCAAAGATTTGTTTCTCTTCCCCCAGGTAAACTTCAAAACCAGAAGGTTCTTTTTTTTTTCTTTTTAATTGGCTCTATCATTATTCTGTCTTTTTGAATTATTTGTGAACATGTAATGTTTGCATGTGTCAGAGAAAAAAAAATTTAAAAATGAAAAGGAATTTTCCCACAGATGAAGGAAAAAAAGAAGAGAGGTAGGACAGTGCAATGTCCTTTCTCTTTGCCATGTCCTCTGAATGTGGAGGAGCTGAATGGGATGGCTTGAAATTGAGAGTTGATTTTATTTTATATGAATGAACTCCTATTTTTCAAATGCCATATTATTCTTTAAGAACATATCTTCCTGCATTTGAGGATAGGGAGGAAGGAAATTCACTAAGAGCTTGTCTAACATGACTTTCCTGGAGCTGGGGAAAAGCTCAAATTGTCATCTGCATGTTATTCTGCACATACCATTTAAGGATTTTTGAAGACTTTAGTTGTAGTGGTGATAACACTGATGATGATGATGATGATGGTGATGATGATGATGGTGATGATGATGATGTTGAGAAAAGATTTCTCACTTACTGAGTGTGAAGATTGTGCCACGCACTGTGCTCAACTCCAGACATGGATCGTCTCAGTATTTGCACCAGACCCTTGGTGGTGGGTCATAATCTCTCCAGAGACCTCATAGATTAGGAAATTCAACCCAGAGGAAGTAGTGGGATTTTCTTAGATGGCTGAATATTGTTTTCAACTCTTTAAAAAGAATGATATATACACTTAAAAAGGTCATTACTGTATAAGTTTTCTTTTGTCCTTTTTCTTCCATTTTCGAAGTGGTCTATTTAGATAAATTCACAATCTAAGCTTTTATAATGTAAATCAGACATGTGCTACTAAATTTTGTCAATACATAGGTCAAAAAAGCAGGCAATTTGCTAATACCTTTTCTATTGGCCAGTGAAAGGAGTATTAAATCCCTAAGTGGGATGGACTATAACTCTATACTCAAGGGCATATTTGGCTTATTATCAAAATCACTGAAGAAATCAGATATAACTTAATTCTAAATTTCTTGAGTATCTGTTAAGCTGGACAGAAAGTCTGATAAAATATTACCCTGTCCCATTAATAGATTTTTAAGTGTATCATGTTCTAAATGGTTAGTGTGAGACAAGTTGAGATGGAAGAGAACATTAAAGACATTTATCTCTAAGGTGTTGGGTAATTCCTGACATTATTGAGAATGAAAACAAAAGATTCTAGTGTTTTGGGAATTGATTTAGTAATCAACGGTGCCAGCTGCTCTTTGTCAATAACCTCTTTGGTAGAATCCTAAAGTCAAACAACCAGATAAGATGAGACAGAAGGAGGCATTATTTATTCTTCATGTTTAGATAGTTTACAAAAATGTCAAGCCTCCTACCTCTTGAGAAGTAAATTTGTTATTCTGTGTGTAAATTCCTTTAATACATTTTGTAAATGTGATGATTTTTTTCTTGGGAATCATCTTCTTTCCTCAACTTTCTGCAGGCCACTCACCACTTTCCCATGCTCATTTGGCGTGACTTGATTTTCAGTCTTTGAGTAAATCATTAAAGTGTGTTGACTCTGAAAAGTGATAATGAATATAAAGTCTGAAATAATACATTTTGACAGGAGAACTAAGACACACTAAATGTGCTCATATATGCCATGTTATAATTACCTGACTGATAAACAATTTTATTAGAACTGGTACTTCTGTAACAGCAGAAAAACAATGCATTTTAAATTCAGTTCAGTTGCGTACATAAAATTAATCATAAATATAATATTTTAAGTATCTTTCATGACAGAAAAATTAATTTCTAACAGAATGAGTCATTTTCACCTTATACCTACTCCTAACCACCCATTCTGGGTAGGGAATGTTAGACATTGTTAATATTGGTAAACAGCATCTTAGCGACCTAGTGTTTATTAATTATAACTTTAAAAATTGAATCAGCATGACTAATGGTTAAAAAGATGTGTTATTTGTGTTTTAAATCATCTTTAAAGAGAACAGGGTTAAAATATCCATTAAAATGATCATTTTACTACAATGTAGAATTCAGTATTTAAGATCTGCTTTTTACTATAAAATGATGTCACTGACTACAGAATTTTACAACATAATATAATGCATAATATTTATAATTGTTCAAAGCTGTTTTAACACTATGATAACTGGTCCAGTTATGCTATTTTTAAAGTAATGGCAAACCTAAAGAAAGCATTATGCTGTGCGTTAGAAATGTGTACACGTGTCCTATTTGTGAGATGGGTGAATCTGCTTAGTTGTTCAGCTTTGTGTTTCAGTTTATTGATAACTCTAAGTCATCTTTTGGCACTAAAACACAGTTTAAGTTACCTCTCCAGTGCAAAATTCTTTAGGCTTAGACACACAATTTATATAGTCTTTCAATTTGAGAGAATCAGTAGATAGCCAGATCATAGTGTGAACATTATCTGTTTATTGAGCTGTTCAACCAATAGTTACCTTTCTTCATCTCTGTTCTTTAGCTCAGTTTTTTTTTTTTTTTTTTTTTTTAATAGAGGCATGCTTTATTTATTTGTTTGTTTGTTTTGTTTATACATGCACTGGGTACAGTCAGAAGCGGGAGGGTGAGAGAATTCACCAAAGCCAGAGCGGGGAGCAGAGCAGGCAGAAGGACCGAAGTACACTGCTGAGGGGAGCAGCGGGCGGCAGGAGAGGTCTGCGCGCCATGTGGGACCCTCCTCCGGTGGCCGGGGAGCAGCCGGGGATCGAACCGGCGCTGCAGAGGCCGCGGGCAGCTTCGCAACCCAGCGCTCAACCGCTGAGCCACCGGGGAGGCCCTCTTTAGCTCAGTTTTTACCACCACCTTTGGGTAAATGTATTTATACTTCATTTTCACAGGCAAATTATTGTTTCACTTATAAACAAAGTGTTAAAGTTTCTCACAGAAAGAAAACAAATGCTTTGGTTTGGAACTATAAATGATTGCAAAAAAGAAAGACAAAAAAATACATTTTTAAATGTATTGTTTTGGAAGCATTTTACACTCAACCAAGGGTTAAAGAACCTAGAACTAATAACTCTCTAGTTCAGTCTGTTCAGATTCAAACACTCCAAAAACAGTAAGAGTGACATTTGACAACTTTCATTTATTCCTTCATTCATTTAATCAAACATTTTCTCTTTTAATTATTCTTCTTCCTTTACCAAATGTTTATTGATGTTCTAGATTCTGTCCTCAGATTGCTTATAGTCTAATGAGGATTTTTTTTTTTAAAAGTTTAGACTTATAAATACACAAATGTATTGAGAATCAAATGATAAGTTATATATTGGTTACAACCAATAAAGAGTTGTGAGGGGAGTGGATAAAAGGAAATAAAGAAAGATAAAAGAACTAAGATTTGAGGGATAAGTGGAATAGGCCAATTTACCACTAAAAATTGGAAATACCAGAGAATTCACATTGCATTGGAAAATTCCAGTACAAGTAAGATATTTGCACTCTAAGAACATGTGGTAGTTTTTAATTTTGATTTTTTTAAGTTGAGGTTTAAGTCCATCTAATTTGCAGCATTTGTCTCTTTCTTTACGGGATTTGGTCTTTGTACAAAAAGAAAAACCTACCCTTCATATTACTGATTTGTCCATTTCTCCTTCCTCTGTTATTTATCCTGGTCTTACCCTATGGGTAAATATGATTTGGTGAATAGTTGAGATACTGTTCAGAAAATTAAAAGAAATTATTGAAGAAAAGTGAAGAAATAGTAAGTCTGAATGTTTTATAAACAACTCAGTCAGTAGTCCAGCTAGTATTGTGGAAATGAGGTCTGGTAGCAAGGAGATTGAACTTTGAGTATTCAACCTCTACTTGAGGTCAATTCAACATCTAATAATTAAATTGAACATGACAACTGAACAGAACTATACAACTTATTATCTTGGGAATTGAATATTCACATATCTTTCAAGGGTTCTGAGCAAATTTTGAGAACAGGTTGGATGCTTGGCATTTATCATGCCCTTTTGAGTAGATGTTAAATAATAGAAAAATAAAATAGAATCAAAAAACCTTAATCTTAAATTGGGCCTGCTCTCAATGTCTGAGCTTACTTAGGCACTTTTTGTCCCAGAGATCTTTTCTTTACATATGAAAAATTAAGGTGTTGGAATAACTGCTTTCAAAAATTCTTTTCACATCCCAAAATGCTATGGGTATGATTCTATGCATCTTTTCTTGTTGTTGTTGTTCTCCTAAACACCAGACACTCTGTCATAGTGAGATACTAAGATAAATGGAGCAAAGATATGATCTTTACCTAATTTTATTTCCTTTCTTTAGTAGGCTGTTCCATGGGAAATATTTCTACTTCATAAAATTCACATGAAAAGGGAAAAAAAACCCACTAATGTTACCTTTATCATTTTTAATCAAAAGAAGGTATGAAATATATATTGAACTTCTATTCCTTGCTTCCCATCAAAGTGAATATGCAAATATATAGTAACACATGGAATATTAGGGAAGCTCTTTTTCAGGATGCAAAGAAACTTTTCTAGTAGAAACATTTTGACCTGGAAGATGCTCTTTGATCAAAGAAGCTGAAGCTTTTGGTATTTTAAACACCCTCATATTAGGGATATGTAGCTACTTTATACTAAATAATCCATGTACTTGAAACTATCTGAAATCATGAAAAAAAATCACGAGACTTAATTACCAGTAAGATATATTATTGGAATAACTCAATAAAGTAATTGTTTTTTTCAGCGACCTCTATATAGGTCGTCTGTTAAAATTAAAAACCATATAATGCCAGTGACAATAATGACTAAATAATTCCATAAATAGCAAGTAGATCAGTAAATGGAAAATTTGCTGCCCTTATTAAAGGAAATTCAGTTGTCTAGAAATGGTTTAGAACCATGTATTTCCTTTAATAAGGAAACTAGATAAATTAAACTTTAGTATAGTGAGTTGTTTTTAACTTTATATTATCTGAATTCAGCTCATAGCCTCCTATTTGACTGGAGATTCTGAGTTATTCCATTTATCATTCTAACAAAGTAAAGAAAACATCAGTAACTTAGATCATTAGAAGAAATGCACACTGTATACTATCCCCAGTGGAACCTGACTAAATCAAAAACAATCATATTGACTAGTGTGAAAAAAAAAGTCAGAACAATAAAACATTGGCAACTTACAAACACGCCACTCAGGTATTATGGAAATAAGCCCATCAAAATCACTCAAGAAACAAAAATAAAGCCAACTCACCTATGTTTGAATGTCAGAGGGATTTTCAGGTAATAGCTTGTAATATGAAGGGCACCTTTAGATTTCCAATGTGAATTTCAACAACCTAAATCTTTCTTTTAGAGAGTTACAATTCTCAGGAATTCCAAAAGAATATATTCTTAATACAATTATAGGCCTTTTTCCTGTAAATGAGTTCTGTTATTTCTGTCATGTTTAATTTTATCTGTTGTTATGTCTTTGTTTTCTTGCATAATCTGTTTTAAGTCTTCTTGCAAAATTAGATGGAATATAAATTGTAAATACACTATTGAAAAATAATTGATATTTTGCATATTTTCTAAGTTTTAGATGCTTTATCACTTCATCCTCCTAAGAGTATGAAACATGTTTCTTATTTTATAAAGACCCTTACTGAGGAATTGAGACTTCATGAGATATTCAAGTTCATACAGATTATAAGTAATGACAATGAAATTCTCATATATCACTGATTCTTCAGCATGCAGCTTTATACTAAATAACATTGCTTTCACTATAAAATATTTTACCATGGCATATTTAATGTTATTATTATATAATATATATGACGTTCATTTACATAGAAAAATGGTCTCTGATTTCAATAGAATTCTAAAACATTATTGAACATAATAGAAAACTTAGTACTAAAGTCATATGTCACTCTCAAATATATTGTGACTGATTTGTTTCGGGACTCCTGAGCACAATAAAAACTTACCCTGAGCTAATAATTTCCCTGCTGATGTTACCTATCATTGTCACCATGGAAACAGGCAGCCATCTTTATTTTCTTTTTCTTTTTCTTGTGCTCCTTTTTTCTTACTGCATCCATCACTTTGCAACCATATAGTCAGCCACTTTGAAAGCATAATACAGGTAACCCTTTCTTTTCAAAAGTGTGCATTACACCACTTAAATTTTATAAAAGACCTATTTTTAGTATCTGTTTTCGCTAATCAAAAGAAATTCAAGGAGAATTTTTAATTTTACAACAAAAGTCAAAAAGTGAAATGTAGCATTAGTATTTTACAACACATGACCTAGAGGCAGCACACATGTGCCCTGAGCACAGCCAAGCTCCTTCCCTGGAACCACTTCATAAATTCTGTGCATTTATCATCTCTTCCCTGCTTTAATATAGGGTAGTGCTATGGTGTGATCTTGTAGGTTGTGTTTTAGGCCTGGGGGCCCTAAAAATTTTTTCATATCAATCAATGGTAATTGCATCTTCATTTTATACCACTTTGGCTAAGCAAAGAATTTATAGTGCCCTTTCAGATAATGGGGACACCTGCATATACTCTCTACAACTATAGTCATAGAAATTTTCTGATGCAAACTGAATAATGCACAGAGACCCCTGTTTATTTTGCTTTAAGAGCTGTACATATTTTGGCATCTTTTTTTCCACCAGATAATTTGCTCGGAATCCTTTAATCTCTCCCACCTTTCTTTACTCACAAAATTCCTGTTAGGTTTTTGAATTCAGGTTACAATTAATTTCCTCCAGGAATATTTTTGCAATATTCCTTCTGGATATGTTACACCCCATCATCACACTGTGTTATAATGATCTGTTTCTAAGTCTGTTTTAGCCAGTATATTCGGAACTTATCAAAGGTAGGATAGGATTAGTGTTAGAACATAACTATTCAATAATTTTTTTTAGTAAAATTATCATTTTAATATTTTTAAAAGTAAATATATGAATATTTTACAATTTAAAATATGTATCATTCCCCTGGGAAAAAATATCATACATTTTAAGTAAATTCCTAAAAAGCTTATCAAGACTGGTAGAGATTATGATTATATATTCACACTGTTCACAGAAGCTTATGACAGGAAAGAAAGCAGCTTAGATTGAACCAACATTCTTCTATGCAGATATTTTTTAAAAACCTCAGTATTTAGAGACTATTTATTTATATTCATGACCACTTATAGTTTAAGCTTTACTTGATTAATTGACCCCCCCACCAATCTAGACTCTGCTTGCATCTTAAAAGCTATACAATGCTGTCCTTCTTTAGAATTTTTTTTTTCCAAGAACACTTCTCAAGTAAGATTTGTGAACAAATCTTCCCAAGCATATATCCCACAGATAGACTAAGGAGATGAAAACTCTGGATGGAAGTTTCACTCCTTTCTTCCTCCCCAGCAAAGTCATGGTCTGTCAGGGAAGATGGACATAGCTCACCTTAGGCATCCTGAGAGGTGTTTCAACACTTCAATTCTGGAGTTTCCCGGATATCTAGCCCCATTCCTTAGGCACTGACTAACTTGAACCCCAATTTATTTTAGTTTTCAAACTGCACAGTGAAAATTATACCTACATCCTAAGGATGTTATGGTGTTTAAATGACTTAATAGATCAAAACTGGGAATGTTCCAGGCATAAAGCAAGTACTGTATAAAGTTTAACTAGGTGAGAATCATATATCAAACTTCTTTTTAGTGTGCCAGTCTTACCTTATCTCAGCTCACTAGAAATGGAACTTCTGTGCTCAATTATATTTATATTCAATTTTGTTTTCATGAGGAAAAATAATTAAAATCAATATAGATAGATATTTTTTGAGGTGTATAGCCTGCCTATTTTGAAACAATATGTTTGGCTTTTATGCACATTTGAACGTGTCCATGAATCAACCTGAATGGGTCTAACAACTAGAAGAAAATCCTCTAATGAACGGAGACAAACCTCTCTTTGGTTTGAGAGTCTGGGATTCTGCTCTCCTTACCACCACAGAATGTGCAACTCTGATCACTCTGCTGGTAAATCCACAACTCACCAGAGTGAACTAATTTTGATGCATTCTATAAAAGGAAAACTTTCAGTAAGCAGGCAGTTCTGCTGACATTTGATAATATCTACTTGTCAGTGAGATTTTAGAAGGTGCCTATCCCCACCTTGATTCCTGGATTAAAAAGAAGCAGACAACAGAAGTTTACGGAATAAAAATTAATGCTAAAATATTTTGCAAGCATTTCATAGGGGATCTCATGTTAGTTAATGTTTACTGTTCATGGCCTGGATGGTTTGGTTAATTAAAGAAATCATTGGGGATAAGGAAGCACTCAGAAACGATTGTGGGTTTTGATACAGTTCATAATAAGCCTAGAGATTTGAGGGATCCTTTCAAGTTTCTATAAAACTGAATATATTTTCCCTTTGGCCCATTATTTACTTAACCGCAGGTCATTTATTTTGGCAGGAGAAAATGTACCTGTTTAATATCAAAAGGCCTATGAATTTTAACCTTCTTTTATTGCCCTATTATATCATTTGAAAATTTTTAGCTAAATGAAAAAAATGGTGATTTTTCTATATATTATGATTCCTCTCAGCTTCTGTGATTTTAGTTTCCATAATTTGAAGTGCATATTGAAAATAAATTGCTTTATTTGATTGCATGTAGGCTTTCTATTAATGAAGTCCAGTAGATATATTTAACATTGTATGTACATCTATGAAAAATAATATATTCAGTAATGGATCTGAAGATAAATGAATCTGTGTGTGTATCCAGTTAAAGATCTTGCCTAATAACTATTTTCTTATTGCATAATAATATGAATTTATACTTCTGATCATGAATTATGCATGTTGGGGACAGATCAAGCTATTTTAGGTGTGAATATTAAATTGGCTAATACTATTTTTCAATACTTACTCTTGCATTGTGTGCACAGGACAAAGTCCAGCCATACCACCTCCAGTATCAACAGAAAAAGCTTTCAGAACCACTCCAGCGTCACATAAGCTTGAAGGCAAGTATTTTCTTTTATTTTTTCCCCCAGAGATCTTCTATAGTATAAATAAAATACAATGCAGAGAAACAAATGAAAATAATGACAGCAATATGATTGGTATTTTGACAAATAGATTTAGTATGTACATGTTATAGCTTACTCTTCCTAAATTACAATTTTTTAAAAAATTTTATTTCTTTATTTATACAAGCACTGGGTACAGTCAGTAGTGCGGGAGAGAATTCACCAGAGTGAGAGAATTCACCAGATCCAGAGCAAGGAACAGAACAGGCAGACTGACAAAATACACTGCTGAGGGGAGCAGCGGGCAGCAGGAGAGGTCTGTGTGCCATGTGGGACCCTCGCCGGTGGCTGGGGATCCAACCGGCGCTACAGAGGCTGCGGGCAGCTTCGCAGCCCAGCACTCAACTGCTGCGCCACCAGGGGAGGCCCCCAACTATTTATTAAATCCTGACCATAAGATCATATCAGTTATTGTCCAAAGTACTGGAGATTCAAAAATTAATAGATAATGGTTCCTTCCTTACCAACGTTCATATAAAATCAAAAGTTATTAAAAAGGAGCAGGTACAAAACACATTTTTAATCCAAGTGAACTGCACCACAAATTTTTTGCTAATGGTGGTCTCCCACAGACTATCACAACTCCTTCCCACCTCCATTCAGTCTCACAATGAAAAGAAACTTCTGTGTATACATGTGGACACAAACTTGCTTGTTAAATTTCTAACCATTCAACACTACCTGTTGGCTTTGACCATCCCTTGAGATAAAGGGTAAGAAATCTTATAAGGACTCACCCAGAAAGAGGACCACACAACCACCACCCCAGAATAAGGACTGTTTGAGGAAAGAAAATCATGGATCATGATCTGGAGTGTAAGAGAGAAGAGATTGTAGATGGCCACACCTTGTCATCCTCATGGTCCCACGTCAAGGTGTAGCCAGAGTCAAGAATCAGAAAAGTTCTGTAAATCACAGAACCTCTGAAAGGAATCGTTGTGGCTGGATTTAAAAAAGTGGGTTAATTCCCACAATGTGATAAATAAAAATTTTAGTACAAATTACTGTGAACATGTAAAGAAAGGAGGACATAACACATGGATCTATTTTGGAGAAATAAGGTAGACCTTGGAAATATTTCTCTGCAGAGGTGACCATTAAATCTTAAATTTAATCTTAAATCTCAAGAATAAGTGTTCATCAGACAGGAAAGGAAGAAAAGAACATTGCCAATATAAGAACTGGAATATACAATAGAGTGGAGGTGAGAACAAAAAAAAAATTTTTTTTTTTTTCAGAGTAGCATAAGTAGTTGAGCAGGGAGAAAAGGAAGAAGGCACTGAGAAGACTTGGGGGGATTGATTGAAAGGCAGGCTAGAACAGATCGAGAATTATTATTCTGGCAAAGTTTGGGATTTATTCTTATCTTTTAACTCTTGTCATAAGTATTGAACAGTTAAAAAAAAAAAACCCTGATATACTAAACTGCTGATATATTTGTCAACATTTTCTACTTACACTTGCCTACTCTCTTCTTTCTTTTATTTTTTTCTGATTGTAGTTTTGCTTATTTTTACAAATCTTTGTAATCATGCTATTTTACCCAGCTGAATAATTTTTATTTTCCTTTAATATTTCAATATTTTACATGGAAAACATATTACAAAAAAAGATACAGGCTAAAATGTCTTCCTCCTAATCCTACCTACCAATCACCCAGTTTTCTTCCTTACAGGCAACATATGTAGTTCCTTGTATAATATCTTCTTCCAGAGCTACAGATATTTCCTGCTCAGTTAAGAGATTTTTTTTCCTATAGAAGATGGATGACTTACCACGGATGGAATAGACATGTTCATGTAGAAAGATCAACTTTGCTGTCATTAGGGCTAGAATGGTATCAAGCTATGCTTGCAGGTTCTTGGGGAAAGAATAGTCCAAAAAGTTGTAAAGCCTGCATTAAGTGGTATGTAGTGGATGGAGAAAAGTGGGTGAATCAGACAGATAATTGAAAAGAGAATCAATTGGTGTAAGTAGCTTATTGGATATAGGTGCTGAGGGAGATTAAGAATTAGAATGAGCCACATCATCTTGATCCAGTCATCTATTTTTGGGCATTTGGGTTGTTTCCATAGCTAGCTATTGTAAATAGTGCTGCTATA
Source organism: Talpa occidentalis (assembly GCF_014898055.3). Taxonomy (NCBI): domain Eukaryota; kingdom Metazoa; phylum Chordata; class Mammalia; order Eulipotyphla; family Talpidae; genus Talpa; species Talpa occidentalis. Next base: position 121,011,715 of record NW_023602073.1, on the reverse strand, counting down.
AACATAGGGGTGCAGGTGCCCTTTTGAATTAATGTTTCTGTGTCCTTTGGGTAATACCAAGGAGTGGAATTCCGGGATCATATGGAAGCTCCATCTTTAGCAAGTTGAGGAATCTCCATACAGCTTTCCATAGTGGTTGGATCAGTTTGCACTCCCACCAGCAGTGCAGGAGAGTTCCTTAATGCATACGTTGTGCAAAAATGAAAAAAAATGATGTAAAAATATATATAAAATTAAAAAAAATAAATTAATTAAAAAAACAAATACATCAGAGATATGTTCCCAAAAGTAATTGATGTTCCCAAAAGAAAACAAAAAAATAAAGATAATGTGGATGAGTTTCATTTTTGAAGGTTAGAGACAAATTTAGGAAGTATTTCTTATGACGTTGAATGGCAGTATTCTCTGACATTTAATATCTAAGTAAAATGTACAGAATGTAACAATAAATACTATTAAAGAACATGTTTTTTAAATAATGATGCATTAAAAAAGAGAATTAGAATGACTCCAGACTTTCTAAATTAAGTATCCAGGTGAACATTGTTGCTATTAACTAAGATGGGAATTCATTGAAATAAAATAAGCACAGTGAGGAAGAGATGGAAAGTTATGTATGGGTCCAGAGAGAGAGCTTTCCATGGAACATCCAGGGAACATTACCTAGCAGACCTGTCTAAACTGTACACAGAAGTCTAGAAAATATTACATGGCTGTTGTCAGGAATAATGCACTCAGGTAGTCTTTTTATCTCTATATCATGCTTAACTTTTCTTTCCCAAAACCACATTGCATAATGAGTAGCTAATAATGAGAAGCAAATGTCTGTAAATTTCAGTTTATTTCATGAATCCCTCAAATCCCCCCACAAAGGTGACCCAAGCCCTGTTGACCATTTACTATCACTTAGAGAGATGATGGGAACTCTATGTCTTGGAACATCGTATAGTGGTTAACAACCTGTGCTCTAGAATCACAAAGGTCTTGGTCTAAATTCTGGTTCTGCCATTTTCTGCATGGATGACCTTAAATCTGATACCTAAACTTTCAGAGTTTTGTTGTTGTTGTATTAGTAACATTGGTTTACAACACTGTATTTCATTTAGATGTATAGGACCACACCCTTCTGATGTTGACAGTACCCCAGCACCAAGGCACCCATAGGCTTCCACCATAGTTCATTGTGTTCCCTCCCCACCATCAAGTTTTTATTAGTAAAATCATGATACTCATATTAACTAACAGAAAGGTGTTGTAAAGATAGAATGAAACTGGGCCTCCCTGGTGGCCTAGTGGTTAAGTCTCAGTGCTATTACACTATGACTGCCCTGGCCTGGGTTGGATCCATGGCAAGTAGCTAAGCCATATATATGGCACAGCAGACCTCTCCTGTCTCACCTGCTGCACCCCTTACAGTGTATTTCAATTGATCCGCCTATTCTGCTCCCCACTCTGTCTTTGGTGAATCCTGTCACCATTCCACCTCTGGCCTTACCCCAATTCTTCTATGCATAAATAAATACATTTTTAAAAAGAGCTTTAAAAAAAGAAGATAGAATGAAACTATAATAATTTGCATGTTTCTTATTATTGTATTTAATATTGATGAGCTTAGGGACTTATCTTTTGACCTTGTAGTTCGTTGACTTAACAAACCTTTTACAAAGATCACCATTATCAAAATCAACTGTGAAGTTGGTAAAAAATGAATAATAACATCTTAGATACAGTGGATCAGATTTCTGGCAATTCAGAGGAAATACCTATATATTTTTAGAAGCTCTTAATTAAGTTTTATGCACATTAAAATTCAAGACCTATTGGTTTATATCCATGTATAACAAATCTTACAGCTACCACCAACTGTTTTACACCAAATAGCTGAAATCAGACTATTCAAATAGTCATTTTTAAAATTTAGTTTTCTTTTTTAAATTAAACCTTATCTTGATGTCTTGTTGAGAAATTCATAGGCCATATGACCATAGACTCCACCAAGCCTTTTGGCTACATATTTAGGTTTCACACATTCAATAACCAGAGAAGAATTTGAGTAACTGGGCAGGTGAAGTTATGGTAAGGTTGTGTTCGGACACCAGCATGTTCTGTGCATTTTTTGGCCTGATCCCAACCCAGGCATATTTATGGATATGCTCTTTCCACTCACATTTATTTAGAACATTATGTTGGCTATACCTATATATATTTAATATTTGATATTCAAAACCCCTTTAAAGTAGACCTTATTATTAATGATTAACAAATGCAGGCTTGGATTTTATTTATTTATGCTAGGTATTAAATAGGAAAACTAGACACTGACCCTAAATTTTTAGTTCTATTCCCAGGAATCTTTTTATTATATTATTACTCAGACAATGAAGTTTGAGGATCCTATGCTCCTACCTTTTGAGATGTCAGCAATTTTTAGGAAAAAGACAAAGTTTTAAATTTAGTAGAGTTCCATATTGGAAACACCGTGTTCTGAAATCTGTTCAGAGTGCCACTTACAGTGTTTTAAAATTCATTGTGTGTGCAAACACCTAGAGATCTTGTGAAATGCAGATTCTGGTATTTCTAGGGTAGGACATGAGATTCTGCACTTTTTCTAGGCTGCCATTTACTGCCAATGCCAGTGGGTCAGGGCCACATCTGCGTAGCAAATCCCTTGATGATTTAAGAAGGAACTGGAGAGCAACTGCATATTTCTAAAAATGCTTTTAATTTAATATTAGTCACCTGAGTGACATTTCATTGGCCAAATGTCCTTCAGAATGACTGGAATGTCACTTGTGGATAAATTCAACTGCTAGTTTTCTGGGAACACAAAAGGCTTCAGGCCAAGTACAAAAAACATTCTATAAAGGCTCACAAGAGAGCAAGAGAAATACCACTGGGAATGAGGTAAGAAGGTTACATTATACTTGTAAATTATAGCAACCTATTATATAGTATGTAAACTAGTTTGATTTGCTCAACTGCACAAATTGAATAAATTAACAGTTGCAAATTTTAAAAAAATCTGAAAAAAAATAATTTCATCATTAGAGACCCTGATTTCATGCACAGTTCATGTGAAGTCTAGCTCCAAAAATCCAAATCTATAGTGCCTCTTAAATATTAAGAGAATAGTCCAGGATTTGAAATTCGTGTCTCCCATCTAATTCGCTATGGTTTATTTGGTCTACAGGGGTCTTCTATTTATTTATATGATTTATGTATTTTTTCAATGTATTCTATTTGTATGGGATGAGCTTCCTATGGTCTCCATTCACTTCCATGCTTTCTCTTCATCCCTTCACTTACTTGGCACCAAATGGCATCTGTATATTTGTGACAATTATGTGAAGGAAAGTTTCTCTTAATACAACAATTTCTTTTCTTTTTTTTTTTAAAGATTTATCTATTCATACATACAAGAACTGGGATACAGGTTAGACGTGCAAGAGGGTGAGAGGATTCACCAGAGACAGAGTGGGGAGCAGAACAGGCAGATTGACCGAAGTACACTGCTGAGGGGAGCAGTTGGTGAGACAGGAGAGGTCTGCCGCGCCATGTGGGTTTCTCGTGGCCCAGCTGGGACCAAATCCGCGCTGTAGAGGCTGCGGACAGCTTCACAGCGCTGCACTCAACTGCCTGCGCCACCAGGGGAAGCCTGATACAATAATTTCTTAAGTTCTTGATCAACTTGGTACAACTTGGTATCTTAATCATCTTGGGTTACCATGATAAATTACTATAGATTGGGTGTTTGTTTTTTTTTTTTTAAGATTTATTTATTTATTTATTTATACAAGCACTGTGCGCAGTCAGAAGCACGGGAGGGTGAGAGAATTCACCAGAGCTAGAGCAGGGAGCAGAACAGGCAGACGGACGAAGTACACTGCTGAGGGGAGCAGCTGGCGGCAGGAGAGGCCTGCGCGCTATGTGGGACCCTCACCCGGAGGCCGGGGATCGAACCGGTGCTGCAGAGGCTGCCAGCAGCTTCGCAACCCAGCGCTCTACTGCTGCACCACCAGGGAGGCCCTAGATTGGGTGTTTAAACACAGAAATTTATTTTCTCACAGTGTGGAGGATATGAATCCAAGATTCGGGTGCAAATAGCTGGATTCTGGTGAGAGATCACTTCCTGGGTTGAAGCTGGCCACCTTTTACCCTCAGAGTGGGTACAGAGAGCTCTGATGCTTCTTTCTCCTCTTAGAAAGGCACCATTTTTATGGGATAAGGATTCCATTCTTAATGGTCTTATTTAAGTTTAGTCATTTTCTAAAAGTCTTGTCACATGGGAGTTAGGACATGTATATATGAATTTGCCGTACCACTGGCAACCTCTAAGCTTAATTATTGTATTAAGGAAACATTTATCTCATATAATTAAGAATTATTTAAATTTCTTTTTGAGTACAGTGATTTTTGCCTATTTCATTTCTATTGTATGTGGTTTTCTAACACTACAGATTCCCAACATACATCATCTTCTGTACATGCCTATAATTGATAGAAGTTAAATATAAAAGAAAAAACTGTGCTTCAATATAACTGAGTTTATCCTGAGGTAATTTCAACAAAAACTTTGAGTAATCTCATCACTGGCTACATAGTTTATAAACAAATGATTTAGGGGGAAAAAAGCTATTACAGAAACTGGAGAGAGAGAGAAAGAATCAGAGGTACAATTCTTTTGGCATCTGGACTATAATAGCTCATATGACTTGAGATAACCTGATCCAAAATTGACATGTTACTATTTCACTTCCCAAATGTTCACAGGACAAGAAATAGGTAATAAAAAATGATGTCACCTTAAGTTTCATCAAATTCTAACTCTATTGTTACAAGATGGCATAAGTCAAAGTACTATAATTGCCCAATATGAGTCAGACTTTGATAGTCAGATTGCTCAAGTGTGTGACTTCTGTTTGTCTCCTAGGACCGATTCATAAAACACCAAAAGCAAATGCTTTGCTTATCGTTCTGTCACTTGGAAAAGGATATGTCATTTGTTTTGTGGTAAATATAGGTTCTGTTGTTAGATTTAAAGAGTGATTTAATATGACATTTCATCCTGGAATCCAGTATTATGTTAACATTTTTGCAGGGTTACAGGATTTTTGTTATTAGTATTCACTTTTCATTCTTAGAGAGGCAGGTTGGCTGCTGACACTGAGCAACTTCCCAAGAAGTCCAAGTTATTAGGCAATGCTGAGATCATGGGCTTTGTCAGGGCTTGCAGATGTGCTGCCTGTGACTTCATTAACATAATTGATTAGGAACCAGGACATATTTAGTATTAATCAAGCTGTTTTTAGTGAGGCTGATTATGCACAGTCCTCTTGATGCACTATTTTGGTCTGGAACTTCCTTAGGATGAAGTTGCAAGAAAAAAGCATTATGTGAAAAGGAAACCACATGTGGCACTAAAGTATGCCATTTGATTTGAAGAATATTGTTATAACAGTCAAGATGTAGGCACTTAGACATATTTTATATTCTAATGCCTTTTTAAAAAGCATAGCGTATATATGTATATATACATATATACATGTACACACATGCACACACATACTTGATTATTTGTTCACAAGGTATTGGAAACTAATTAGGATTTTATCAGAAAGAAGTGCAAAGAAAATTCATTGACCTGATTATGGATAAAAAATCTCTGTACATTTATAAAGTCTTTAAAATCTTAATATTACTTAGAGAGATGTTGGGAACTCTGTCTTGAAACAGAGTATAATGGTTAACAATCTGTACTCAGAATTGCAAATGTCTTGGTCTAAATTCTAGTTATTTGCATCTTCATAACAGTTTAAAAAATAATTTTCTCACAACACTCACTTTGTTTTATGAAATATGGATGAAATTGGTATCTGAGGTCACTTATCTCATGCCTTCACTGTGTCTTTGCTTCCTTGAATTTTACTCCTCTCACCATATCACATGCTTTGTATACTATAATGAAATATCATTGCTTTAAATATTTGAATATAAAAACTAATTATATAAAAAATCTGTTATTTCCTTTGATTCCTACCATATTTTTTAGAATATGTTTGGCTAGGGAAAATTGGCTATCATAGCACTAAACTATCTTATATAATAACTACTTCATGCCACGATTTTGGTCATTGTTTCCAATTTGTATTTAATTATGGTCATAACTTAAATGGAACTTATGAATATGAATCTAACTTAAAAATAATATTTCCCCATCTTTCAAATAAGTATTAAATTTTTTGAAAGAATTTCTTCTCACATCTATTAGAAGCTACCACTGGGCCTGAAAGGAATTGCATGTTCAAGAGACACTGGTTTCCCATTTATTTCACAACTTACATCATCTTTGTACATGCCTATAATTGATAGTTTACCCTATTCGATTGAATGCAAATGGTAACTTAACATATTAACATTATAGGTGATTATTCACACTTTGCATGGGAGACCTGTTATCCACAAATATCTATAAGTACATTCCTGAATATACTTATCAGAAGTGTTTAACACCTTACTATTCTCAGATAAAATTCTCAGTGATTAAACATAATAGCATAATAAGCAAAATTTTTTCCCTCACCATTCACCAAAAAATAAAACTGCATTAAAAAATCTTTGCATAAACATATTTAACAGATCCTATCTCCTTAATTTTGATCAATAGTGCCTGAAGAGTTATTTCTTTCCTCCTATACAACACATAGCCCCCTTATCCTCACACACCATATTTTTGGTTGTCAATAATTTCTGAGGAAAAGAAGACGTCTATCCACATGCAATTGCTGGACATTAAATATAAAATTGCCACAAATCATTTATTATAGCAAAGAAGTAGGAGGATGAGTTTAAGAAAACATTTATAAGTATATACCCTATAGTTAAACTACTTTTATTATTCCATTACAAGCATGGAATTTGCATGGATGAGGTCAAATATAGTAACATGAATACATGTCATCATCTACATGAATAAATACGTAATTAGTACTTACTATTGCAAATGGAAATGATATTATTAATGCCACCACCTACATGTGGTCAAGAGAACTTCCTATAAAGAAATCAGTTTTCAATGAGCTCTGACACTAATCACTTGTAAGATATTTGCAAATCAATTGACTTCTCCATTTCTGTAAATAGTGGGGACTGAACTTATATGGTGTCTTAAATTTCTTGCTCCTTTCACACCTAAAGATTTAGAACTTATTTATTTTTTCATACTGATGGGTTGGTCATAAGCTGCCTAAGAGCAGAATGAAGACTTCATGTCTCTGTCATGGATATGTAGGTCCCATACAGGCATAAGGTTCACTTGTGGCCTATATAGAGAAGTCAGACTTAGAGCAACAAGGCATGCCCTGATGCAGTGGGTAATATTTTGTGGCATTTTTACTAAAGTGTAAAAGTGAGTTGTACAGATCATAAAGGGTAATGGAAGTTAGGAGAAAGATGAGATATGAGTGAGGTAAAGCTATGCAATGAAATTACAAAACTTGTATCTGGTTATAAAGAGCTAGCTGGTAAGATTTTTATATAAAAGAAAGGAACATTATAGGAAACTTATTAGAAGATAATTTCTTACCATAGGATGCATCCAAGGACAGTGTTCTGCAGGAGCTAGTAATGTTTTATTTACAATTCTATTAAACCGAGAACTTTATCACCTTGGCTCTTCAGTGAGATATATCCCGAGAAGCAAAAAGCATAAAATAATAAAATAGAAATTTGGCCCCAGTTCTTATTCCATTAACTCTATGAAACAATAAATTTTACTGAACTTTTAGCCAATATAATATTTTTCTTTGTTTTGTGGGGAAATAAACATATCTTTTGGAGATTTTTAATTCACCTTTAGCTATAAATTTTGATAAAGTATATATACTAAACTACTTTTAGTACCGATTTAACTTAGAAAGTTGCTAAGAGGATTGAATTACATAATGTATATAGCAACTTAGCATAGTTTTTAGCATGGTTATGTACTCAACTATTCATTGTTATAATAATTACCACTTTTTCTATGAAGAAAGTTCTCATATATATAGTTAACAATTAATTCTTATGTTTTTTAACTAGTATCTTTATAAGATAAAAGAAAATTGCATTATGGCATTAGTTATTGTCCATGAAGCTGTATGTAATTTATTAGCAGAAGTCTGTGTTTATATCCTGAAGGGTTTGTACATACAACTAAAACTTCTATCACTCCTTAGAGACAGCGAAAGCCTTATATAGCAATTGAGCAGAGGCTGTGTATGATTATATTTGCATTTTAGATCACTTTTTCAGCTACAGAAAGCATGGATGGGTGAGGAGTGGGATTTGGAGCTAAGACAAATTAAAGTGGCAACTGCTTATGGGGAAAAATTATGCTACTTTTCTTTTAAACAATCACATTTAAACTCAAAACAACTCCAAACAGTGAATACAATTTTCATCATTGTACAGAAAAGATCAGAGAAATCACATAAATTGCCTAAGATAACACTGCTCTAACAGTGTATAATTAAAATTGGAAGCCAGGTGTCTTATACCCAGGCTCAGTCTATTTCCTTTATCTTAGACTAGCAATTAAGAGTTGGGGCTGAGCATAATTACTACAGTCTTATCTGACCTGGGTAATGAATGGCATTAAGAAAAAGAACAGGTTTTGGGAAATGATAATGAGTTCAGTTTTGGGCTTCTGTGTGTATCATGGTCCCTAGCACACTCAAAATGGATGATTAAGAGTGCTTAATAAACATAATATTTATAAAGTTTTGAGCAGAGTTATTACTAAAGTCAGAGTTAAATCAAGAAGGCTTTATCAGCCCTGGACTTGACAAGGCAGGGGAATAAAGTGGTTTACAACGTGGCAGCCTTGTAAAACTCTAGAGAATCATGCCCATTCACAGTTGGGAACGCACTACCAACTCTTAAAATGATGTATGTAGCATTTTCATGGAGCCAGGGATAGAGTTGGAGAATAAATGTCTTTGTTTTTTTCCTCTTTTATTATCTCTTATATTGCTTACATAATGCAAAATAACTCAAATCCAGATGTCAACCCATAAAAGTCAGGGTGGAGATTGGACTTGGAAAGAAAAGGAAGACTCTGCCACATGTTGGGCAGCATATTGAGCTTTATTCATAAAAGTGATCCTTTCCAGGGGTCAACTGAATGTAAGAGTTTGGAGTTTACAGATGAGAAAGATACTGGAGTCACAAGCTTAATTGTGAACAGCACTTTCTATATATATGGGAAATTCTAGTTCTGTGATATTCTTATTGGAAAAAATTATCCTAACAAAATATTTTTGGTCAGCATGGTGTTATATTTTCTTTTCTTATATTAAAATAAAAAAAAAAAATTACATGCTGCTAGCAAGTTGAAGACCCAAGAAAGAGTTGGTGTTGCATTCAGTAATACAAATGCAGGCTGCAAGAACTGACTTCCTTTTTTGGGGAACTTCTATCTTTTTCTTAAAGCCTTCTGTTGATTTGACGAGGTTCACTCACAGAATGTAGGGTAATCTGCTTTACTCTTAAAAGTCTGCTGATTTAAATTTTAATCATATCTAAAAATACCTTTACAGCAAAATCCACATGGGCTTTTGAACAAGCAACAGTTACCATAGCCTAACCAAAATTGACCATCAAAAATATTGTCACATAAAACAAACCATCACAAACATCATCAGAGAAGAAAAATAAAGCCAAGAATGACAGGATATGAAGAAGGAAAGAATGAAAAAAAAGCCAAACAACAAAACCAAGCGCTCAAGGGAGACAGATCAGAAAGACCATCCAGGCACATTATATTTGTCAAACAGAAGATCATATTGCAGTATTATTGCCTCTACTTTTTTTCTCTTTCAGAGATAATAATGGATATAGTAGTCAGGACCCTAAAATAAAGATCTGATTGTGAGATTCATATTAATTTCTTAAAGTCTCAGAGATTCAATTTCTTTACCTGTAAAGTGACATTTTTGAAAACAGATTATCTCAAAAATCTACTCCAGCCTCAGAATTTTGCCATGCTTGAGAACTTATCTGCCCATTTCCTCCCCGCCACCACAACTGTGTTTAATTTCTTTCTATTGCATAATAAATACTTCCCTCATTTTTTCTCAAAAAGCATTTTTAAGGGGCCTCCCTGCTGATGCAAGGGGTTAAACATCAGCACTGTGAAGGTATCTGCAGCTACTGCAGCATGAGTTTGATCCCCAGCCAGTGAGCTACCCACATGGTGCAGCAGACCTCTCCTGTCTCGCCCGCTGCTCCCTTCAGCAGAGTATTTCAGTCACTCTGCCTGTTCTGCTCCCCAATCTGTCTCTGGTGAATCTTCTCACCCGCCACCTGTGGCCTCTACCCCAGTTCTTGTATGCATAAATAAATCTTTTTTAAAAAAGCATTTTTAAGAGAAAAAAACAGGTCCTTCCAAAACTAAAATTTACAAATACCAGTTTTTCTTTATATGTTTGCTATTTGTGTCAGCTTGACCTCAATATTTCTTCCTAGAACTATTGTTATAGTTCCAAAATATATTTGTCCTCTTCTACAGAACGGCTGAGAAATGTGTCTGTATCTTTAAAGCCATGTCTGTTTTCAACAAGTGGAATAGCATATCAGCAGTCACAAAATGAAAATGAGGAATGTTTTATTCAGTGACGATTTTGTATAAAAACGCTTTAATCTATTTGATTGGATCTTATATAGGAAGAAGACAAAAGTTTTCTTTCTAAATTGATAAAATCTACAAAGGAATATGGCAATTATTTATGTTGTTGGTTAAAACAAACCTGAATTTAGTATGTTAAAAAAACTATTACCACTGAGAAGTTGTACACCTCAAATGAGCACTTATTTCCTTTTTAAATATTGATATCCATTAAACATATTTTTAAAATTGAAAAGCTTTCATTGAAAATCAGACTTACAAAATATGCCCAATATGGCAATTATTTTGGTGATTTTAAAGTCAAATTATATTTGAAATAATTATTGAATCATTCTTATTTAATTAGTATGTCAAACCCTAAATTCTCAAGGATCTGTTATAAAAGTAGCAATATTTTTAAATGGTACTTTAAATTAATGTAAGTTTTGATTTTGAATAATAGCTAACTTTTTCTCTAAATGTCAATAATTTAGTCACGAGCAGGAAAGGCTCAATATTATGATGTTTCTAGGCATTTTTGTCATTTTAAATTCAATTAAATACTTTTGAGATATATTTACAACTACATACAAATATACAAAAGGATATTGATAAAAGTATGGGAAAAAATCCTACACAAATAATACGATGTTATAAACAAAAGATTATTAAAAAAGAAAATTTTATTTATTTTTATCTTAACCTCATAGAAAAGTTTACAATAAAATATCCAGAACAAGCAATGATTCCACATACTAATACATATTAAAAAGCTAAAAGAGTTTTTCAGGACCTCCCTGGTTGCCTAGGAGTTAAGTTCAGCACTACCATCCCCATGGCCTGAGTTTGATCCCCTGGCTAGGGAGCTAACTCACATATGCACAGCAGACCTCTCTGGTCTTGCCTGCTGCTCCCCTTAGCAGTGTATTTTAGTAAATCCGCCTGTTATGCTCCCCATTTTGTCTCTAGTGAATCCTCTCACCCCTGTACCCCTGGCTTATACCCCAATTCTTCTGTGCAATAATAAAAATGAAAAAAGAAAAAAATATATAAAGAGTTTTTCAAAAAATCTCCAATGGCAGCAGGACCCAAACAACCCTACAGGGAAAAAAAGGAAAATGCAATAGTACTTTATGAAATTAGCCACTGGCAATTACATGTGGGTGGAGCTTCTCACTTAAAAGTTGGAACATTTTAACTGAGCATTTGTTTTCTGAAATACAAAAAAAGAGCATTGAGAAGGAAAATAAAATAAATCCAGAATCTCTCTCTGTTTCAGTCTCTGTCTCTCTCTGTCTCTTTCACACACCCACACCCCCCCCCCACATACACACACACACACTGAGGTTCCCTTTTCATAAGGCTTTTATCATTTTTGAACTTTTAGGACAAATCTACCATAACCATTTGAACTTTTGAGTTTAGTTTATATAAAACATTTCTTTGCAATTTAAAATATATTAACTAATCGTTTTCTTTGCTACTATTCCATTTTGCATACTAAATTCAGGAACAAAAATTGTCATTATGTCAGAGAACTTTGTGAGAAAGCTGAAAATAAGTTTAACAACAATGGGGTAGTAGTTGGCACTTCTTTTCTGTCCATGCTTCAGTTAGTTTGCAAATTTTTGATAGAATAAGGCAATTTCAAGCTGCATATTCCATATTGCAGGGGACAAAACAGACTTTTGCGGTCAATCTCAGTTTTGAATCCTTGTTCCGTCACTTACATGATTTGTGAAGTTGAGTAAATTAATCATCTTTCCTCAGCTCTTTTTCTTACTAGTAATATAACAGGGTGGAGTCCAGGAAAAGGAGAGGTTCCAGGTTTACTGCCTCACCCAAGGGGTGGTGGAACTGAGCAGGGAGGAGAGGAAGCTAGAGAGGAGACAGGGGAAGAAAGGGGATGGCTAACTTTGGGTCCTTGATTTGGAAACTTTCTTCTTCTTCTTTTCTTTGTTACACACTAATCATATTAAAGTTCTTTTCCATTAATGGTCTTGGACACTAGAGTATATTTTGTCTTGATGCAGCAGATGGTAGAACGTATTTAGAATGGGCAGGTTTGGGGTTTCTGGGGTGCCCCTCTCCCTGCCCTGTAATAGTTATATGATGTGTAGTCCCAACCTGAAGACCTGGAATATACTGATGTATGTGATGCCGCATGTTTTAGTCTGGAGAACAAGGAGACCTGGAGGAGGCATGTGGAGCAGAGAGACCTGTGAAGAAGCTGCACTTGCTTCTTGTTCTTGGACTGGTTGGAACAGATGTGGGTGAGAGAACTGTGAGGAGGTTAACAATGGCAGTGTTTATCTTGAGTTTGATTTTTGCTCTTTTCCTCCCAGACTTGTCTGGCTGTTTATGGCCATTTTCTATGGCTCCCCGCCAGAAGGTGGGGACTTGTGGCAGGCTTTCGGGCCTCAGAGGCCCTGCTCTGGGCCAACCCTGTTTGGCTGGACATTTACCCAAGGGGATAACTTTGGGTAACTTTGGGTCCTTGATTTGGAAACTTTATTCTTCCTCTTTTCTTTGTCACACACTAATTTTATTAAAGTTCTTTTCCGTTAATGGTCTTGCACACAAGAGTATATTTTGTCTTGATGCAGCAGATGGTAGAACGTATTTAGAATGGGCAGGTTTGGGGTTTTTGGGGCACCCCTCTCCCTGCCCTGTAAGAGTTATATGTATGTAGTCCTAACCTGAAGACCCGGTATATGCTGATGTATGTGATGCCACATGTTTTAGTCTGTTAGTATAACTTCTTATCGTCTTGAAATTAGTGTGCCTCTGACCCAAACTGAGGGCTAGCTTTGAGCATACAGAATAATTATTGAGATACTTTCTCCACAGTCTTTTCAAAGTTTAAAGAAAGCACTAGTATGGTATCTTGCAAAAGTTTGGATTGTGCACTGATAAGCTCTGAGGTCCTTTGGGACATCTGCTTCATGAATGGCATTGAATCATGAGTGTCTCAGCCTATGATTGCAGGCATGAGAGGTCACCCTGCACCTCGGCTCCTTAGGCTGGCAGTGAGTCTAAAACTTGCGTATTCAGATCAGAATCAGTCACCATGGATCCTTTCAGAACTCAGTCTAGGTTTCTGCCCACTGATAGTAGCTTTTGCACTTTTGCTTGGTTCCTCCTGGATTTGGGCCTCTCTGCAGGTTTCTTTAGCTTCTATTTTTAATGTCCCTCAAAGTTCATATTGCAATTGTAAATTTTCTCACTTTTTTTCTCATACCTGGAGTTCATGAAACAAATCCTTGAAAATTCTAGACCCTGGCAAAGCTTTTGACACGAGGCTGGCTAAATAAACATACACAGGTGAATTGAATAAAGGGTATGTTTAAAATTTCCATGTAATCCCTGAAAGGTGCTGTAGAATTACTTGTTGTGAATTGTTTGTTGTCAATAGTTGATAATGAGAAGAACTGGCTTTCAAGAATAATTCAGCTATCACTAAAGAAAAAGTCAAGGCAAAGACTGTGGGTTCATTTTCTGAAAGGCCAGCTTAGTTATGCCAGATAACTCAAGTAAAGTCTTTAATTACGAGCTTTGCTGTCATAGCAACCTAATTATAATGTAAAGTGAGGTACTCCTACAGTGTTTCTATAGTGTTGCTTTGAGAGACCCAAATAAAATTCAGAGATTTTTGGGAAAATAAAGAGTAATATAAAAGGGAAGCAATATTTGTATACAATCATTTTACTTTGTAGTCTTTCTAATAGTATGATCACCAAGTCCAGTGGAGCACTTGACAACAACCAGAAACAACCTAATTACTCCTTAAGATACAATTCATCATCATGTATTTTCTTGACTTGAACTCTCTAAGGGGCCTCCTATCTTACAGTAAAATGAAAACTTCATACCTTGAATAAGATTCTATGTTGTTCACCCCTTGTGTATCTCTGGGTCATCTCCCTCTTCCTTCACCTGCAATCACACTGGCTCCCATGCTTTTCTTTGATATGCTGGACATGCTTCATTTCAAGGTCTTGCCAGATACTTTTCATCTATGAGAAAATTCTTCTCCCCAATAGCCCAAAGCAATCCTATTTTTTTCAAGCATCATTTCTAATGTTACCCCTTCAGAACAGTTTACCCCATTCCATCTTTTAAAAAAGCAATGCCACCACCCATCTGCTCATGATCTAATCCTCTAAAATATAGCTTTATTTTTTCTGACCTTTATTACCATCTCAAATTACACACACACACACACACACACACACACGTCACTTGCACTTGAATATATATACACAGATAAGCACATTCATTTTTAAACCTTAAAAATGAGTTTGCTGTATGTTTCTTAAGTTCCATTGCATTATAAATTCTAAGTTTTAAGGGTGCATCACAGAAAGTCAACTTGTATATATAGTAGAGTGAGTTCCCCTTCAAGGTCAAATTTTGTCTTTCACCATACAGTTGTCTCCTTTGTTCCAATTTACCCACTCCCTTCTCCTTTCCTTGTAGTCCAAATGTTTATTCTTGTTTTTAGTTTATGTGTTTATTTTTTCTTTATGTATGACATATGTGTGAAATAACATGTTATTTACTTTTTCTCCTAAGCCTAAAACCCTCTAGATCCAACCATGTTGCTGCAAATGGCAAATTTTCATCTTTTTAAATAGCTGAATAACATCCCATTGCATGTATCTATATCACTTTAAAATTTTCTAAGCCATAGCAAAACCAGGAAACATACAATAGCTATTTATAACTCTAAATCTTTTAAAGTTACCTGTTCCCAGCAAAATTAGGAAATAGATGCAAGATGATACATACTTCCTTTGAAGAATGAAGGAATAAATGGGCAAAGGGGGACTTAAGTATATTCTACTCATTCCTTTGCCTTTTATAGTTAAAGACAAAAGATTGACTCACAGTTGCATAAATCAGCAACTAAAAATTATAGCAAAACAGAGATTGGAATACATTTCCTTTCATTCTAGAAGGGTATCCCTGCATAACATACTAATTCCTAATTTGGATGCTTTTTTCACCAAAGTTTCTCAATGTAAAGTAGTCTAGATATAGCCTCCCTTAATATAGAAAAATAAGAATTAATATGAATTTACTCAAATAGGTCAATAAATATCACACCTAGAAAAATTATTGAAAATTATGTGATCAGATTTTTATTACTTTTAAAATATACTAATTAATATTTATTGTTTATTCTTTTGATTGTCCACACAAGACTAGTCATTTATCTCGGTTTCTCCATTCCTCATAACAAGCCAACAAGGCATATTTCATTGGCTCCATTTTTCCTGTGAAGAAAATGAAGCTTTTTGTGTCATAGCGCATTGCATAGCCAGAAAAGGTCTGACACAGAACTCTGACCAAGGTCACAGATGTTAACACTCGTGCTTGCTCTCTTGCTTAATGCCCTTCTGGGAATAACAGAACTCTAATAGTCATTAATGTGATGAACTTATCAGCTTATAAGAAATTTTTCCATGACCATAGTGTGAGTGAGGTTCCAGGCCAACTTCTGGCACTCTAGAGAAACAAGGTGACAGTGATGGACAAGTTATGTTGATGCCATTATTATGAAAGCAACATGCCTTTGTTAACTTGGCTCCCAAAAATACAAGTCTTGACCATTGAGCATTCAGAAAAGCAAGTGTCCCATCTGAGTTGTAAAATTCGGGTAACCTCTATACTAGAAAGGAAAAAGGGGAGGTAGAGAACATAAGATGAAAATGAAAAATTCGCATGTTTTTTCATTTTGCCATAACAATCATCTTAGCTTTACGCTGATAATTAGCTATTATTCCTTCTCTAACTTTGAGATGACATAAAAATATATAAAAGCTAGAGAAAAGTCCATTGTAAGGGCTTAGAAACTAAAAGGTAAGTAATTTAATTATTCTTTTATCTGATGTTAATTTATGCAGAAACTAATAATATATTTGTGGCTCAGAACTGTTCATTGTGGAGATTTCTTTCTCAACCAACCTTTCTTGCAATTCCTGCCAGAGAGAGCCATCATTTCAGGGCTTTTGGTACTTTTGCCAGAGAAAGGCAATAGATGCTGACAAGTTTGCTTTTCATAAACACACTTAATTGGGAACACTTCAAGACCCAGTGGTATTAACCATTCTAACTCTTCTTTAGCTGGTACAAAACAGCAAACCCAATGGAAGAGAAGTAACAAACAAGTTGAAGAGAAAATTGGATATGGGCGTGCATAGGTGGGTAGAAAGTAAGGAACATTGTTGACTATTCAGGGAGATAAAAATTAGTGGAAGGGAAGTTTTACAAAAGAAACACGGGTTACCTTTATATCCAAGTAGGACATAATTAAATTGTTATGTCCTTCATAAATGAAAAACCTAATTCCACAGCTGCCAAATCACCTCTAGAATAGAGACAATAGTGCTTGAAGAAATTCAGAATCTTCAGAAGTTGATGTTTTAAACGAATTCACCATGAATAAAGTAAGCCCATAATGACAGCTTAAAGGTCTAATTCATAAAAATGTTATTAAAGTACATTATTTATAACTGCTTTTTGTGGACTTCTGGTCTTATTCATGACTCTCTTAGTGTATGGCTGTAATCACAGGCAGAGTACATAATGGAAGCATTAATTCAATCAGAACTAAGGGAAGAATACTGTATCACCACAATAAAATCCTAGCTATATTAATTCAAAGGGTAGAATTTATTGCAACAGAACATTCTCTTTTAAAAATATAAAAAGAATGTTTTCCATCTTATGGCCTTAAATATGTAATTTCATTCAGAAGTTCAATATGAGATTGACTAATTAGCATGAACTTTTAAATGAAATATTTATCCATCTACATTTATGTAACACTGGAAACTGAATTGTAATACTACTGTGATTATGGCATTGATGCCTTCATAGGGATTAAGAAATATTTACAAGTATTCTATATTTTAATTAACCCTTTTTCTCATACATGAAATCAGAAAATGACATTTAGCAAATGCCATTAAATAAATCTTGCATTTGCATTTATTTAGATAAAATGGAAAATGCCCTACCTCATAAAATTTTTCCAGAGAATCTGAAAGTAATGATACTTAAATCAAAAGGAATTTTAATTCAGAATTTTAAGCATTAGTTGCATATTTAATATGTATTAGCCTTCAGAAAATAAAAAGTAGAATTCAATTGGTTTATTTCTAACTCTGGAACTATCAAAATTTGACTTCTTGGCTTTCTACTTCTGATTGGATGAGCTATAATGGTACACTGTAGACACATTTAGACAAGAGTGTGAATATATTTCTCTCTATGACACTAACTTATCTCTAGGAGTCATGAAAAGGGGTCTTTATAAATTATATTTCTAACACTGAAATAAAGTGTTGTCTTTGATCTGATAGGAAAAAATTTCTGTACCTAAGGGAGTGAATTAATTCCAATATTTAATAAGATGCAGTCATTAGTAGACAACTTAAGTATTCATACTAGCACAGCACATTGAATTTCTACAGCATTGTAAAAATCTCATAATAATTCTGGAAAATGAAAATCTTTGAATGCTTGGCATTTATATTTGAGATGAGGGACAAATGACAAAAAACAAGATATTTCAAATATAAGTAAATAACACTACTAATTGAACATAAAAATTAGCCCATTTTCAACATTAACTGCACTTAAAGCTACCTCAAACTTAAAAGCACTTACTATTCCATTTCAACAGCTCTATGCTTCTGTATGACTATTATTTGAAGTAAGTACACTTACCAGAAAACCAGTCAGTACTGTCCAGTTATTTCATGGTGATAAGTGGGCTTTGAGGCTGTCTTTGCCTTTTAGAACAATGCTTTTCCAAGTCTCTGAAGCAGAAATCTTCATGAAGAATTCTAGGGGCACTATCAAATGTTCTATGTAACATTCAGACATTCGGACTTATTGCAACCCCTGAGCACCCTTGCTGATACAGCCATTCAGAAAGGGCAGTGGAAGTTATGTCCCTAACACACTGCCAGACAAATGTCACCAGGCTCCAATGCCTATTGACATGAGGCAGATTTGAAAAACAGTTAATTTTTCTAAAGAGTTATTTATTTATGCGTACAAGAGCCGGGGTGTAGGCCAGAGGTTCGGGGGTGGAGGGGCTGTGTGGTGAGAGGATTCACCAGAGACAGAGTGGGGAGCAGAACAGGCAGATCTACTGAAATATACTACTGAGGGGAGCAGCAGATGAAACAGGAGAAGTCTGCTGAGCCATGTGGGTAAGCTACCTGGCTAGCGTTTCAACTTGTGCTGCAGTAGTTGCTGATTGCTTTATAGTGCCAACCCCTAGGCCACCAGGGAGGCCCCAAAAAACAGTTAAATTATAATAGATATCATGGGCTCCCCAGTGGCACAGAGGGTTGAACGCAGCACTGGGAAGCTGTTGGCAGCCTCTGCAGCACGGGTTCGATTCTTAGCCAGCCAGGGAGATTCCCATATGGTGGAGCAGACCTCTCCTGTCCTCCCACTGCTCCCCTCAGCAGTGTATTTCATCAGTCTGCCTGTTCTGCTCCCTGCTCTGTCTCTGGTGAATCCTCTCACCCTCCCATGCTTCTGGCCTGTACCCCAGCTCTTATATAAATAAAAAATAAATATTAAAAAATAATTACTTAAAATAATAAAATAGATATCATTAGTTCCTTTGTGTTTTGTTTCTAATAAAACTGAATATATAAAAAGAAAGCAAAAAATAATTCTTTTGGCTTACCTGTAGTATCTTTCCTCAGAAATTGTAATTTAAAGTCCTATATTAATATTTTACTTTAGGCACTAGACAAACGATTATTTGGTTCAAAAAGTTCAAACTGTCTTGTTTATTCTTTGTAAACAATATTATCAACCTATAAGTTTATGCATTTTCTGTGAGCCAGGCACTGTGCAAAGTGCTTTGCAAATGTTATCTAACTTTGAGGGAAGTATTATTATTTTACAAATGAGGAAAATAAGGCTTAGTGAGATTAAATCAGTTGCTCAAAGTCACAAAGATGTCTGGAGGCAAGATTGATTTAATAGTATCTTTCTTTCCAATCTTGGCTTTTGTTTGTACTAAATTAAAGGAAATATTTAAAATTTATTCTCTAGAAAAAGAAGGGGAAAAGAAGAAAGCTGAGAAGAAAGTGACTTCTGAAACAAAAAAGAAAGGTATGGAATTCAAGAACAATTTAATATATAAATGGGGTGGTATCCATTTTTAATGCTACTGGTAAATCTATTGTTTT
This sequence comes from Talpa occidentalis, assembly GCF_014898055.3. NCBI lineage: Eukaryota > Metazoa > Chordata > Mammalia > Eulipotyphla > Talpidae > Talpa > Talpa occidentalis. The sequence continues at coordinate 120,991,846 of NW_023602073.1, read as the reverse complement.
CTAGAAAACAATTCTCTCAATGTATTTCTAGTTATCGCTATTGCCAAGTGTTCCTGAGGTTTATAAATATTCCAAATAAAGTTGAAAGTGATAAATAATTGAAAGAAAATTCAAGCCTGAACACTTTTTAAAAGTTGTTACCAATTACTTTTTCCTTTCTTGGAAATGGTGCTCTAGTCTCTCTAATCTAGTACTTTACTTGACTGTGTGATGGATTTGATGATTGCTATTCAATTTATTCAATTAATAAACAATAATCTATCAAGAGAGTAAGTCATTTAATGCACAGGAAACTAATTAACTAACATTTAATGTACAGTTGATTGGTTTGCTATATTTTGTTCTTGGTTGTTTTCAGAGTGCTTTTAAAGTACCCAATGAGTCTTAGAGATATATGAATTTGTTATATATTGCCAGTGACTTGACTTAGCCAAGGAATATTTGATGTATTTCTTTTACTATTGAAAAACTACTTAGCTATAGGATGATTAAATAATGCAATTTAATGCTTCCACTGTTGTGAAGATTTTTTTTTTAACTTTAGCAAAAATTTCTTCCCTTCCCATTCTGTTATGAAGGTAGTAGTTCATTCCTCTTTGACATGATTTAGGGCTCTGATTTAGAATTATTTTTACAAGATAAATTGGATATCTCAGTGGCAAATACGTGTGCCCTGAAATATATAAAAACTAAACAGGTGGAGGATTATACTTTTCTCATTTTACTAACAGAAAAAGAAGATGTCAAAAAGAAAACTGAGAAGGAAACTGCTACTGATGTGAAAAAAAAAGGTATTGTACTTTCTGTGTTTCCTTAATAAGATTACGCTTGTTTGCTACATGAAAGAATCTTGGGGCAAAGTTAACAAATAGGGTACAGGTACTTCAATTTATCCATATGCAGGCTGTCAAAGCAAAAATTGCCCTTGACAAAGTAAAACAAAGCACAGGAGACTTTATTCAAGGCTACAGCAATGGCCTGAACTCAATTCCATTGAGACATTGAGCAGATTTTAAGAACAGAAATGGGGCAGGAGGGCAGTTGTAGACCATCTATTTGTTAATTGGCCTTAGTCAAGAGAATGTAAGCTTTCTCTTATCTCCATGTCATGAGTGAAGTTTTACAACTTGGGACAAGGCAACCAAAGGTATGATTCCTTTCCTCCCACAGAAACTGGGAATAAACTTGCTGTCTTTCTGATACATTTCAAAGGGATGTTTTGCAGGTCCTTGAGAAAGGTATCCCTGGGTTTCAAAAGATTTATGTTTCAAGGGAGTAGGGAAAGAATTCATAATTACAAGTTTCTAAAGTAAATACTCTAGGGGAGGTTAGAAACATAAGGTCAGAAGGAAGCCTGCATAACGTTTAATGAAGTTGAGAAGAACTTCAAGGCCATAACACTTAATGAACATAATGAAATTGAGGGGAGCATCATAGTATAATAACACCACTTTACGAAGATAAGCAGAGAGAAAATAATGCATCCCATTAAGACATAAGATTGTTCAATAGTTTAGACTTTTGCTTTAAATTTTTATTGTTGTTCAAACATGAGTATTGGCTTCGATTCTGGTTAAGTTTAAATGTAGGTGAAAAAAAGTAATTTCAAATATTATGGTTTTGTGATATGTGCTATCACCCTAAATATTTCCTCCACTAGTGTCAGTGATTCTTAGAATTCCACCATTACAGACATTGTATTCCTTTGAGTTATGAAGGAATTGCCCTCTATTAAAATGCAAAGCTCTTAAGGCCTGTGGGTGTAAGGTAAGCAGCTAATTCCTCTCAGCCATTAACACTTAAAGTAGATAAAGGGGGGCGGAGCAACATGGCGGCGAGGAGACGCTGCGAGTAACATCTCCCATTAAAAAAAGTTAATAGGGAGGAAAAGCGGCAGGTCCCAGTGAGAAGTGGGACACGGAAGATAAACGGGTGACGCCAGCGAACTGCCCGAAGAAGAAAGTGGCCATAAAAGAGGACTAGAAGGGAGGGAAGCGCAGAACCCTGCTCCCCTCCCCCGCCCACAGAGGCGGCACTCTCCGACCGGCAGAGAGGAGGAAACAACAAACCAAAACGGCCAACAAGAACAAACGACGCAGCAAGCGGGACTGTGAGTGGAAAGGAACTATTGCAGCCACCACACCCCGTGAACGGGAGCTGAGGCGAACCCTGCAGGATCCGCCGCGGCGGTGAGCGAACGGCTCCTGGCGCCATTAGAGAAGAACAAAGACCCCGGGAGACCCGCACACAGCCCGGGCTGCCGGTAAGCTGGCGCGGAAACGCGGCGCGCTCGGGGAGCTTGAAAAGCAAGTGCAGACCTGGATCGCGGCTGCCCAGGTCCCCGCGCCTGCGACCTAGGCTTGCGGGGAGACGCACGGAGGTCCTCACTGAGGTGAAGGTCCCTCCCTGAGTGAGCAGGAACCAGGCGCCCAGGCACGGGAGCGGTGCAAAAGGCGCCATTCCCGCGCCACTGAACTGGGCTACAGCCCGCGTCCTGGAACTGAGGGCTTTGAACTGAGACCCGGGGCACGAAAATTCGGGGCGTGGGTTCTCCACGACGGTGGGGCACAAGGCAGACACAGCACCCCAAAGCTGTTGAGGTGTACCCTACCATTCCCGCTCTGTTCTCTGTCCCACGGGGTGGGGGGAGGCGAAAAACAGCCCCCCAAGGACAATAGGAGAGATCTCTGGCGCCACCTAGCGACCAGGAAAAAAAAAAGTCACTAACACCCTATAAAACAGGACAATTCTTAAGACTGCTTGAAAAGGGCAGAAGGTTTCTGGAGGACCCAGTGGCCAGCCAGGAAGTTATTCCACGCCAGGCCCCTTCCGACCAGCAGTCTGAGCCCACAGAGGGAGCAGGCACCCATGTCTGGGGCAGACCGGGTGCGCAGAAGAGTGTGCCTGAAACCGGAGGCGCAGGGACTGCATCCCGCTTCGCCATTTGAGAACAGGGACATTTCTTCAGTAAAAACTGCCTAAAACCAGCAGAAAGCTCCCCCAGAAGACAGAGATGGCTCCTGGAAGAGCCAGAGGGGAGCGGAGAAGTTCACCCAAGATGTCAGTCAGTCCGAGCAACACAGTGTCCCAACGCATACGACAAATTAGAAAACAGACAGTAGGGAGTAGAAGAACCACACGCAACCTAAAAACTCCTCAGGAAAGAAGCACACCACAAAAAGAAAACCACTCCCCAGATTGCAACGACAGCAACTTGGAAGAACTTCTGAGCCTTCCAGAAAGAGAATTTAAAATTGCCATGATTAAAAAAGTGATAGATCAGAAGAAGGAAATTGAGTCCCTAAAGAGGGAAGTAAGAGAAATGCAGGAGATCAAAGAATTAATGGAGGAACTAAAGAACTCCGGGAAAAGCAAGGAAAGCAGAATAGATGAAATGGAAGAACGAATAAGTAATCTTGAAGACACAGAAATAAAAAGAACCAAAACAGAAAAGGAAAGAGAAGTACGAAGGAAAAAGAATGAAGAAAGACTTCGGGAACTATCTGACTCCATGAGGAAAGGAAATATAAGAGTTATAGGAATTCCAGAAGGAGAGGAGAGAGATGTAGGAACAGAGAAAATATTCATGGATATAATTGAAGAGAACTTCCCAAATGAGAAGAAGGAGCTGAAAATTGATATACAAGAAGCAAGAAGAACACCAAACTTCCACGACGAAAGGAAAAACACAGCAAGACACATAATAGTAAAGCTCCCAAGAATCCAGGACAAGGAAAAAATAATGAAGCTGACAAGAGGGAAGAAACAGATAACATTCAAAGGAAAACCAATCAGGCTGACATCAGACTTCTCTGAAGAAACACTACGGGCAAGGAGAGAGTGGAGGGACATAGTCAACAGACTCCAAGAAAACAGATGCCAACCAAGAATACTCTATCCCGCAAAGCTCTCTTTCCTCCATGAAGAAAGAATATGGACCTTCCCAGACAAAGAGAAACTCCGGAATTTCATTGCGACTAAACCCCCACTCCAAAAAATACTACAAGGAATCCTAAAGCCAGAACCTCAGAGGGACGAATAACAACGAAAGAAAACCAAAAAAAAAAAAAAAAGTTATTAAAAGAATAAATAAATAAAATCAAAGGAAAGACAAACATAATGGCAAATACAGATGCTAACATATCAATATTAACTCTAAATGTAAATGGACTAAACTCTTCAATAAAAAGACACAGAGTTGCAGCCTGGATTAAGAAACAAAACCCAACCTTTTGCTGTCTCCAGGAAACACATTTAGCTACAAAAGATAAAAATAGGCTCAAAGTCAAAGGATGGAAAACAATCCTACAAGCAAATGGGCCAAAAAAGAAAGCAGGAACAGCTATACTTATATCAGATAAAACAGACTTCAAACTCAAAAAAATAAAAAGAGACCCCAATGGTCACTACATTATGATTAAGGGGACAATACTTCAAGAAGAAATAACACTCATTAACATATACTCACCAAACGAAAGAGCACCAAAATATATCAGACAACTGTTGTCCTCTCTGAAAACAGACATCAGAGAAAACACATATGTAGTGGGAGACTTCAACACACCACTATCAACAATGGATAGATCAACAAGACAAAAAATAAGTAAAGAAACTAAAGCTCTAAATAAGGACCTAGAGCATTTGGGCTTAACAGACATCTATAGAACACTAAACCCAAAAAAAACGGAGTACACATTTTTCTCAAGCGCACACGGATCATTCTCCAGGATCGATCACATACTGGGGCACAAGACAAACATCAACAGATACACCAAGATTGAAATCATACCAACCATCTTTTCTGACCACGAAGGCATCAAACTAGAAATAAATCATAAAAAGAAGGCAAGGAACTATCCTACCTCATGGAGATTAAAAGCCACACTACTGGAAGACCACTGGACTAACGAGGAGATCAAAGAAGAAATTAAAAAATTCTTTGAATTGAATGACAAGGAGGACACCAATATCCTAAATGTATGGGATGCAGCAAAAGCAGTAATAAGAGGAAAATATATAGCAATAGAAGCTCACATCAAAAAACAAGAAAGAACTCAAAGAAACAACCTAATCTCGAAGCTCAAAGATCTAGAAAAAGAACAACAAAAAAACCCCAGAACCAGTAGAAGAAAAGAAATAATAAAAACCAAAGCAGAAATAAATGAAATTGAAACTAAAAAAACAATCCAAAAGATCAATGAAACCAAGAGCTGGTTCTTTGAAAAAATAAATAAAATAGACAAACCCCTAGCCAGGCTCACAAAGGAAAAAAGGGAGAAAGCACAAATACACAGAATCATAAATGAAAGAGGAGAAATCACAACGGACACAGCAGAAATCAAAAGAATAATCAGTAACTACTATGAACAGTTATATGGAAACAAGTTCAACAATCTAGAGGAGATGGACAAATTCCTACAACTCTACAATCACCCAAAGCTAGATAAAGAAGAAATAGAACAGCTAAACAGACCAATTACAAGCAGCGAAATTGAAATGGTAATTAAAAACCTCCCCAAAAACAAAAGCCCAGGACCTGATGGATTTACAAATGAATTCTACCAAACATTCAGAGACGAATTAGTGCCTATCCTTCACAAACTCTTCCAAAAAATTGAGAAGGAAGGGACAATACCAAACACGTTCTATGAAGCCAATATTACACTAATACCAAAACCGAATAAGGACAACACAAAAAAGGAAAACTATAGGCCAATCTCCCTAATGAACACTGATGCAAAAATCCTCAATAAAATTTTAGCTATCAGAATCCAACAATGTATCCATAAGATAATTCACCACGACCAAGTTGGATTCATTCCAGGGGCACAAGGATGGTTTAACATCCGAAAATCAATCAACGTTATCCAACACATCAACAAAAAGAAATATAAAAACCATATGATAATATCAATAGATGCTGAGAAAGCTTTCGACAAAGTGCAACACCCATTCATGATAAAAGCCCTTGAAATTCTTGGGATACAAGGAACATACCTCAACATCATAAAGGCCATCTATGACAAGCCAACAGCCAGTATCATTCTCAATGGTGAAAAGCTGAAAGCAATTCCATTAAGATCTGGAACAAGACAAGGATGTCCACTCTCACCACTGCTTTTCAATATAATACTGGAAGTCCTAGCCAGAGCAATAAGACAAGAGAAAGACATCCAAGGAATCCAAATAGGAAAAGAAGAAGTCAAACTATCACTATTTGCAGATGATATGATAATATATGTAGAGAACCCCAAAATCTCCACAGAAAAACTAATTCAACTCATCAATCAATTCAGTAAAGTGGCAGGATACAAAATCAACACGCAAAAGTCAGTAGCCTTCCTATACACAAACAATAAATCTGAAGAAGAAGAAATCAAAAAAACCACCCCTTTTATTATCGAAACAAAAAAAATCAAATATTTGGGAATAAATCTAACAAAAGAGGTAAAGGACCTATACAAAGAAAACTATAAAACACTGTTAAAAGAAATAGAAGAAGACACAAAGAAATGGAAAGACATCCCCTGCTCATGGATTGGAAGAATAAACATTATTAAAATGGCCATCCTACCAAAAGCAATATACAGATTCAATGCTATTCCAATCAAAATCTCAATGGCATTCTTCAAAGAAATAGAACAATTATTGATGAAATTCATATGGAATCACCAAAAACCCCGAATAGCCAAAGCTCTACTGAAAAAAAAAGAAGGAAATGGAGGCATCACACTCCCAGACTTCAAACTCTACTACAAAGCCATAATCATCAAAACTGCATGGTATTGGAACAAGAACAGACATACAGACCAATGGAATCGAATAGAAAATCCAGAAATAAACCCACAGATTTATGGTCAACTAATCTTTGACAAAGGAGCAAAGACTATGCATTGGAGCAAAGAAAGTTTGTTCAATAAATGGTGCTGGGAAAACTGGGTCGCTACATGCAAAAGAATGAAGCTTGACCACTACCTCACACCATACACGAAAATCAACTCAAATGGATTAAAGAACTAGACATAAGACCTGAAACCATAAAATACATAGAAGGAAATATAGGCGAAACACTACGGGATTTGCACATCAAAGACATCTTTACAGACACATCACCCAAAGCAGTGATAGTGAAGAGAAAGATAAACAGCTGGGACTACATCAAATTAAAGAGCTTCTGCACAGCAAAAGAGACAATAACAAAAACAAAGAGAAACCCCACCAACTGGGAGAACATTTTTGCACCCAACACTAATGATAAAGGACTGATCACAAAAATCTGCAAAGAGCTGATGAGACTCAGCAACAACAAAGAAAATAATCCAGTCAAAAAATGGGCAGAAGAGCTAAAAAGAAACTTCTCTGAAGAGGAAATGCAAATGGCCAACAGACATATGAAAAAATGTTCAACATCACTTGTCATCAGGGAAATGCAAATCAAAACTACCATGAGATACCATCTCACACCAGTGAGAATGGCACATATTAAAAAAACTAGCAACAACAAATGTTGGCGAGGATGTGGAGAAAAAGGAACTCTTCTGCACTGTTGGTGGGAGTGCAAACTGGTCCAACCACTATGGAGAGCTGTGTGGAGATTTCTGGACCTACTAAACATAGGGCTTCCATATGATCCAGCAATTCCACTCCTAGGTATTTACCCAAAGGACACAGAAACATCAATTCCAAAGAGCACCTGCACTCCTATGTTTATAGCAGCACTGTTTACAATAGCTAAGCTTTGGAAACAACCCAAATGCCCAAAAATAGATGACTGGATCAAGAAGATGTGGTACATATATACCATGGAATATTACTCAGCATTCAAAAAAGATAAACACATGCAATTTGCAGCAACATGGATGGCACTGGAAGGGATCATGCTCAGCGAAATAAGCCAAAAAGAAAAAGAAAAATACAGGATGGTCTCACTCATAGCAGGAATCTAGAAAACTTAAATAAGGGACCAGGAAAATGAATATAAGAAAGTGAAAATCAAAATCAACAAAAAACTATGAACCAGAGACACTTTTTGGGGGGTGGGGGGCGGGAGGGGAAGGATTGGGGTCAGAATGGGGCGTTTGCAATTGTATGGGGGAATATAAAAATAAAATTTAATATTTAAAAAAAAAAAAAAAACACTTAAAGTAAATGAGATTTCCAGATCTTCCCTGTATAATGATAAACTGAAAACAATGTCCTGGAAAATGAGTTAAAGATAAGGAAAGGAGATTGAAAAAAAGAGTTTCCAGGTAGAGCATTGTCTGAGGAAAGCAGGTCCAGCCGGTTGGTATTATTACATCCATCCCCTTCATAGGGAAGAACAGCAAATGTGAGAAGAAAAGGTGAGAGACTTTTTCAAGGTGTGAGAACTTGAAAAATGAGACCAGGGCCTCCCTGGTGGCACAAGGGTTTAAGCACCACACTATGAAGCAATCCACAGCCTCAGCAGCACAGAGTTCGATCCCCGGCCGGGCAGGGAGAAACCCACATGGTGAGGCAGACCTCTCCTGTCTCACCTGCAGCTCCCCTCAGCAGTGTATTTCAGTCAGTCTGCCTGTTCTGATCCCCACTCTGTCTCTGGTGGATCCTCTCACCCCGTGCATCTCTGGCCTGTACCCCAGCTCTTGTATGCATAAATAAATAAATCTTTAAAAAAAAAAAGAAAAGAAAAAGGAGACCAGAGGATGACAACCAGATATCTACTCTTCTGAGTAAATAGCAGATAGGAATTATAGGAAATACCTAATGTCATGCTATAGGTGGTGTAAAATATTAAAAATGAAGATTTTCATAATTTTATGGCCATGAAATGTCTAGAAAAAGACATCTATATGCCTATGGGCCTGGTAGTAGATTGCCAGTTACTTTCTTTCCCCCAAATTTTAATTATTTTGTACATATTATTGTTAGATTCTATTATATTATTGAACATACATTCTTTTTGTTTGATTTAAAATTTCTTTAATTGCCTGAAGAATATATATCTAATGGTAAGAAAGGGACAATGCAATTCTTACTACCTGATGATAATGTAAAATTAGTTTCTCAAGAAACCATGTCAGTGATGGTTACATGATTGAACACTAAAGAGGAGCAAGGTTCTCCTTTGCACCATCATTTTTACTAAAACATTTGTTGAAAAAAGATTTTAATTGTAATCCTCAAAGTAATTGTCATATGCAGGAAAATGAAAAATCAGAAAACTATCCTTTTAGCAAAACTCAGTGGCATGTGTGGTTGTTTTGTTTTGGTTTTAGTTTTTTGGTGCAAAGACAAAACATATTTATGTCCACTGAGTAGTGGATAATCTGGCATTTTATACTATTGGGAGACTGGTATTAATAGCTCAGCAGTCATGTCAAACTGAGGTTGTGCACCACTGGCTAAAGAACTGATTATGCCAATATCACTTTGGAAAAGGCCAATGTTCATCCTTTGAGGGACAGACCACCTGGGTGATTACAGAGCATATCTGGGGAGGGCTGCTCAGCTACTGTGTAAGAACAGGTTTCTCCTTGGAACCAGTTTTCTGTTTATCATTTTTTTAATTTTAATTACATAAAATACTATTGGCTCTTACATATCAGTTCAACTTTTTGATGGAAATATGCACAAGTGTTTAACCCCAGAATACTCAAAATTGTGTGTGTGCATGTCTCTCTCTCTGTTGTGTGCATGTGTGTGTGTGTGTGTGTGAGTGAGAGAAAGAGAGAGAGAGAGAGAGAGAGAGAGAGAGCGCGCGAAAGAGAAGATTCAATATTGCTGGTTTTTAACTCATGCTTTTTAGATTTTAAAAAATTCTACAATTATATTTTCATGGGAAAACAATATCATTTACAAACAAATAACCAGTTTGAAAATTTTATTATAAAAGATGTAAAAATTTCTAGATATAATGAAAAAAATTGAGAATAACCTGAAAACTTGATAAGCTGGGGTGCATGTCATTTCTCCTAAAATAGTCAGAGGAATATGGCAGAGCATATAATGTCACTACTCTAGCCCCAAATAGGGACAGGAGCAAATTTACCAGGCATGAGATAGGTCTAGGTATTTATCTAATATATGGGTTTTACTTTGGTATTTTTTTTTAAGTTTTTATTTATTTATTTGTTTGTTTGTTTATTTATTTATTTATTTTTAAGATTTATTTATTTTATTTATACAAGCACTGGGTACAGTCAGAAGCACGGGAGGGTGAGAGAATTCACCGGAGCCAGAGCGGGGAGCAGAGCAGGCAGAGTGACGAAGTACACTGCTGAGGGGAGCAAGGGGCGGCAGGAGAGGTCTGCGTGCCATGTGGGACCCTCACCCGGTGGCCGGGGATTAAACCGGCGCTGCAGAGGCTGCGGGCAGCAGAGGCTGCGGGCAGCTTCACAGCCCAGCGCTCAACCGCTGCGCCACCGGGGAGGCCCTATATATATATCAACTTTAATATTATTTTTGTTCATCTAACATATACATTTTATGTTATATTGCTATTTTTATTTATTAGATTTCTATTTATTCATGTGCAGATGCAAATAAATCTAAGATAAATGAGCTTCTACTGCTTAAATCTGGTCAATCTTACATTGCTAATGATTCAAGTTAGGGAAAATATATGTAGGGTCTTATATAACTTTTATAGTTATAAAACTATCAGCTCATGAATTAGTAATACCTTAAACAGGATAACTGATGCATCAAGTTTCATTGTATCTTTTTCGTATGTATTTCAAGTTGTCGATGGTGAGGAAAAAAAAAATTGGAAAAACATCATGCCAAATGAAAAAGAAAAAAAATCACCAGGATATATTTGTAATTTCTTGAAGTCTGTTTTGGCCTGAAGAAATACCATGGGGAAAAAAAGCAATCAAAAGAGGAACGAAAAACCTCTTAGGAACTTCTTAGGTTTGCATCAGACTTCAGTGCTAGAGATACAAACCACTCTAGTTAGTATATACAGAAGGGATTCTATCTAATTGGTAAACACGAGCATGATCCAAGGATTGAAGGAGCTAAAACCAAGGGGATGCTATTGGACCACAGTGCACCAAGGCACATCACTGGCCAGGAAGCTGCTTAGTTCATCAAAGTTTCCTCTTCACACCCTCAGACCAGACATCAGAAATGTTGAGCAACCTCCAGCAATTTATTCATACCAAAGTGTTCTTGCTTACTAACGCATTTCTGCTTTTCAGTCTCCTGTAAGTGCATCTAATCTGTAGAATGAGATAGTCTGTAAATGATTTTGAAAGATGGCAGGTATTTGGCATTTTAATTTTTTCCAACTGAAAGGAGGCAGAATGGAAGTTGAAAGATGCTATCCTAGATATCTAACATGAAGACACTTTCAAAACTGTTGCAGAACAAATACATGTGAGATGGTTTTTAAGACTTTGAGTAGCATAATGGACAAACTATCTTTGAATTTCCCCAAATTTGAAAAGGATGTCTCCATCAAACAACACTATAAAATTTGTCAATTTGCACTGCTCACAAGACATACTTAGGTGCAGTCTATTTTGTTCATCACTGAAACTGAATATTCTTCTTCTCTTCATTCCATAAAGTGATGCTTTGATGAAATAATTTTCTTAGTGCCTGATGAGATTACAATGATTTTAAAAATTACCAAGTTGCTTTGACTCACAATGAACAATTAAAACTTGGGAAAAATACATAGACAGAAGTTTAGTTTCTCTGGGTGGTCCTTTGGAGTTATAAATTATTTTAAATATTTATTTAAATTTATTTAACCTATATGCTTATGTGCCTATTAATTATGAAGATATGCTGGCTTAGTAACTGAAAAATAATGGTGTAAAATGATGTTCCATTCTTACACTCTTCAAAATGATGTTTTAAAAAGAATTTTCTGAATAAAAATATAAATGCAAGAAGGATCTTAAAAATCCAGACTAGCTTTTCTGGAAAAAGCTGTTAGAAGAGGATCAAATTCACTTAGTCATTTATTCTTACATACATTTTTTTGTGTGTAGGAAACAGCCACCAAATGTCAAATAGATACCAAGCATCTTACTACTACTAATTACACAGAGGTACATAAACAGAGACAAGCCCTGCCTGAAGGAAGCTCACAGTTAGAAATAATAGAGGCATACAGTGTATAGTTGGATTAAATGTCCGCAAATACAGCTTAAGGTAAGGGTCATGGAGAAAACAAAATTGGCGCAATGATGGAAACAATGGGTGGGGAAGGCATATATTTAGTTAGATAAGTTTATCAGTTCAGGCTTCTCAGATTTCAGACAGGAAACAAAACAGTGTGTCAATTGCTATGATATATTGGAAGGATCCAACCATTGATGTTTGCATCTTTGTGTGATACAATGATGATGTTGTGTGTGTAAGAGATGTCTATGTGTGTTTTGTATGGGAGGAAATGCCACGGGTCAGAATTTGCGGGGACCTGTGTACGTGTTAGGACTTATTAAAAGTGTAATAGGAAATCCATGAATATGTTATCAGTGGGGAAAATATTTTGATTTTTAATTCAGAAACATTTTCATTTGGATAAGGTGCTAGGAGAGAAGAGAAGAGGTAAACCAATTTAAAAAGGTGGTATTTTTTGAGATAGAGAAGCTTTTGTGGGGAACAAAACTTTGAGTAGCGTAATGACATGGGAACAATCATGTGTATGTTAAGTTTCAGATGCATGTAATGCATCATCCAAATTTTCTATCAGGAACCATTTTAAGTGCTTTGCAAAGGTTAACTCATTAAATCTTTATAATAAACGAAGAACTATGCTGTTATAATCCTCATTATAAAATAAGGCACCTAAGACACAGAGCAGCAAAGTGAGTTGCGCAAGGTCACACAGTTAGCAAATGTCAGGGCCAAGATTTTAACCCAGACAATGTGGCTCCAAAGCCCATATGCTCACTCTGAATAATCAATTAGATATTTGGGCTGGAGGTTAGAGGAGATTCTAAAGTGAACCTAGAAATACAGCAATTCATATAGAGGGTAGACAATGCTCTCAGAATAGATGAGATTACCCAGAGAAGAGTGTCAAAAGAAAAAGAGGAAATAATATAGAACTAAAACATGAGAAATTCCAACATTTAGATATTAGATGGGAAATAATGCAATAGTGAATGAAAGGAATTGTCAAATTGGTTAGGAAAAGCAAAATAGTTGCTATTAGAAACATTTCAAAAGTGGGTGTTTCAAGAAACAACAAGTTATTAACTGTGAATGTTACTCAGAAGTTATGATATGAGGTCAAAAGCAAAAGCAACTTTGGTGCAGGGAAGGAATAAAGTCTAATTGGAACAGAGATACAAAAGCAGAGAAGAAAGTATACAATTTGTTTAAACTCATGAGGACATAATAAATAGAGTCTTTTTCACTTATTTCATTTTGCTTTTGGGAGTTGAATTTACAGTTTGATGAACACAGTAATTAGTAAAAAGCTAAAAGATAAATTTAGAATTCATTGTTTGATGAACATATGGATGGAAAAAATAATCTGCTTGTTTTGGAGGTAATGCCATAGTTGCTCTGATAGTAAAAAGTTGTTTTTCAAGTTATATAGAGGAATCTATCTAGACTGTCTTATAAAAAGAAGCATGCATTTATAAGACATTATAATATAAGATTAAGCATCTCAGATGATAAAACTAAAATTCCAATAGTTAACTACATTTTGTGTTGAAAGCCTCCATTTTAGGGCCTCCTTGATGGTCTAGGGGTAAAATCTAAGACTATTACCAATATGGCTTGAGCTCAATCCCCATCCAGGGTGCAAAACCAAATATGATGTAACAGACCTCTCCTATCTTGCCCGCTGCTCCCCTTAGCATATATTTCAGTAAACCCAGCTGTTCTGCTCCCCAGTCTGTCTCTGGTGAATCCTCTCACTACCTGCACCTATGACCTACACCTCAGTTCTTCTACACATACAAAAAAGTCTCCATTTGAAAAAGAGATATATTCAAACTGCCCTTGATGTTTACTAAATGTCAAAGGGTAAGCTTGTATTTTCTAAGAAACACACTTTCAGCTAAAATATCTCACTACAATTTTACATCAAAATATCCGGTGACGATAAATTGACTTGATAAAACTAATTCAGTATAAATCTCATTGGTCTTGCATTATTTATTTTTTCTTTCTTTCTTTATTTATTATGCATATAAGAACTGGGATGCAGGCCAGAGGTGTGGGGGGAGGGGGTGAGAGGATTCACCAGAGACAGAGCTGGGAACAGAACAGGTAGATTGACTGAAATACACTGCTGAGGGGGGCAGTGGGCAAGTCAGGAGAGGTCTGCTGTGCCATGTGGGTATCTCCCCAGCTGGGGATCGAACTCGTGCTCAGTGACTGTGGACAGCTTCATAGGTTGCGTCTTAACCCCTTGCACCCCCAGGGAGGCCCAGTCTTGAGTTATTTCTAAAGGATATACCATATCTATTTGTATAGAAGATTTTCAATTAATGTATGGGGGCAAATATTGAATTCTCAACAAACTAAAACCTTTAGTTATTTGATTTCTCTGTATTATATTAAGATCTGCTTTTGTGGCTGAGAAATTACAAAGAATCCATAATAGTTTATTATTTAATATATCATTTAATTTTTGCCTGCTAGATAGGATATCATGTGTTTTAACTTATGAATCTTTTGTAATAAACTGTTCTAGTTATTAGAGCTCAAAATAATTTACATAGTAGATTGTCTACCACTAAAATATACTTATATGTAATAAAAATTAAACTTCCTTGACATATTTGTATGTGCAAATGTAATTCAGCAAGATAATATGTAGTATCTTTCATATGTGTCCATTGTTAAATTTCAATATAAAAGAGCAAAGCTTTATTTCCCAGACTTGTATTTTGAGAACATTATACCTTTTAATGTTCTATCTCTTTCTATTTGAAAAAACTTGGTTTTAGAAAGTTATATTTGATTTTGTATTTTGCACACATGTATTAGGACAAGATTTGAAAAATGCACCAGCTTAGCATTATTTATTAGACACTTTGCAATCAAGATTAATTTATTTCAGAATTTTACCTATTTTGTAGTAACCTACCAGTTAATATCAAGTTGTAAAATACAGATAAGTCACCCTTTTCAGTGAATTTGGAACAGATATATTAATATATGTTCTACATGAATAATTGAAAATCTGGCACAAATAAGATGTGATTTAATCAGTAATTCCCAGTTCTTCTTGGGGGGTGTTCCATAATTACAGGGCAACAGCAGATTACTTTCAAGTTAGCATTTTGTTCCCAGATAAATTAGGTTCCCAGTCTGAGTTCAGATGATGGTTACTTGACTATATTAAAAACATTTACAATGCTTGAGTTGCTTTGAAGGCAAGAGAATGTATTTTCAAGTGTTTTGTAATGATAGAAGTCCAGTAAGACAATAATTGCTTATTCTTTTGAAGGCAAGGGAACTTGGAATGGAATAATTTACCTAAGTCTACTGCCTTGTTACTTAATATGATATCTTTGATTACCTCTTATATCACATTATCCAGATAGAAGCTAACCTGCTTCAGAGAAGATGAGAGGGAATTAATATCATGTCATGCTGTGGCACCTCTGTTCCAGCTTTTGGTTAGAATCATAAAAAAAGATATTTGGCTCCAATGTAAAAACAATGGAAAGAATTTTGAAATGAATTTTAAAACTCAGGGAGAAAGTCAGTTTTTTGACAGCTTGAATGGAAAACCTGAATTGAGTCATATTGGTGGTTCTTATGGGTTCACGCCTGAAATAACATTTGTGATTAGACTGGAGAAATACTGTTTGTTTTTGCTTATACCATAGATTCTATCACTTGAGCAAATGATTAAAATCTGTGTGTAGGATATTTGGACTGAAATGTGAAATGTAAAAGTGAGGGTGATTCTTTAAAACTAAGTTAGAGGGCCTCCCCTGGTGGTGCAGCAGTTCAGCGCTGGGCTGCGAAGCTGCCCACAGCCTCTGCAGCACCGGTTCGATCCCCGGCTGCCGGCAAGGGTCCCACATGGCGCACAGACCTCTCCTGTCGCGCCTGCTGCTCCCCTCAGCAGTGTATTTCATCAGTCTGCCTATTCTGTTCCCTGCTCTGGCTCTGGTGAATTCTCTCACCCTCCTGTGCTTCTGACTGTATCCAGTGCTTGTATACATAAATAAATCTTTAAAAAAAAACAAACAAACAAAGTTAGAGTAATAAAACCATAGTAAAATGAAGTTGTTATTCCATGAGGGAAAATTAAAAGTAAAACATACAAATTTATAACAATCAGAGGTTATTTCCAGGTAGTAGAAATATGTTTGTTTGTTTTCTTAAAGATTTATTTATTTATGCATACATGAACTGGGGTACAGGCCAGAGGTGTGGAGGGTGGTGAGAGGATTCACCAAAGACAGAGTGGGGAACAGAGCAGGCAGACTGAAATACACTGCTGAGGGGAGCAGCGGGTGAGTCAGGAGAGGTCTGCTGTGCCATGAGGGTGGCTCCCTGGGTGGGGATCGAACTCGTGCTGCAGTAGCTGCAGATTGCTTCATAGGTTGCATCTTAACCCCTTGCGCCACCAGGGAGGCCCAGAAATACGTTTTGTTTTTTTTTTTTTTTTTTTTTTTTAATTTTCTAGAGGCATGTCTTATTTATTTATTTATTTATTTATTATTTGTTTGTTTGTTTGGTTTATACATGCACTGGGTACAGTCAGAAGCATGGGAGGGTGAGAGAATTCACCAGAGCCAGAGCGGGGAGCAGAGCAGGCAGAAGGACCGAAGTACACTGCTGAGGGGAGCAGCGGGCGGCAGGAGAGGTCTGCGCGCCATGTGGGACCCTCCTCCGGTGGCCGGGGAGCAGCCGGGGATCGAACCGGCTGCAGAGGCTGCAGTCAGCTTCGCAACCCAGCGCTCAACCGCTGCGCCACTGGGGAGGCCCCTTTGTTTTGTTTTTTAATTGGTTTACAGACTAGAATAAGGGAGAATTTAAGCTGCCATCTATAGAGAAAATATGGAGAGTATTATAGAAATGTAACTCAAATTAGGATAATACAGTGTGGCAAATAAAAACAAGAGAAATTTCAGATTCCACTAAGTAAAATATTATCTCTAAAGACTGAAATCCTGGGCCTCCCCTGTGGCACAGCGGTTGAGCTTGGTCTGCGAAGCTGCCCGCAGCTTCTGCAGCACCAGTTCCATCCCCGGCTGCTGGGCGAGGGTCCCGCATGGCGTTCAGACCTCTCCTGCTGCCCGCTGCTCCCCTCAGCAGTGTACTTCGTTCCTTCTGCCTGTGTTCTGCTCCCTGTTCTGGCTCTGGTGAATTCTCTCACCCTCCCGCGCTTCTGACTGTACCCAGTGTTTGAATAAATAAATAAATCTTTAAAAAAAAAAAAAGAAAAGAAGAAGACTGAAATCCTTCCACTGTACTTTGTAGTATTAGAATCTCACATGGATAAGTGCATTTAATTTTAGCAAAGATCTTTTGTAACAAATCAGATTACATTCAGAAGAGAGTACTTTGGGAATGTGGATATTTATTAATAAAACAAGAAACCAAAGTGACTATCAAAGTCACATCCATAACTTTGATATACTCCCTTGGTTAAATGTAGATTTACTCTTTACTCCTGAGAATTAGGACTCAATGAGTGAAGTTAGAATACAATGTGAACTGTTCAAGATAAACAATATGATTAGATTAAATTTAAGGATGTGGACTGAGGTTTTCCAAAATTAAACATAAGGCTAGATAAACGATATCTGGATTATTTAACCTCTGAAATAAAGTTTTTTTTATTGTGATGATTTTAAATTTGACCATTTGTCAACCTCTCCTAACTGGTATTAAAAAATAAAAAAAGAATATGTTTCATCAAGAATTGATTCTACAAAGTAAGGTCATAGTGAATGTTCCCTGTATATAACTTGAATTTATAAACTCTCCTGTCTGCTTAGTATAGCATAAAACATTAGTCTGCATCTAATCAGAGCATTTTTTATTAATGTCTGTATAAAAACAGAATACTATGAAAGAAAAGTAAAATATATACCATATATGGAATAATTACTAGTTTTCCCTAAGGTTAAAAAAAATATATCTTGAGCTATCTCAGAGGGAAAACTCCAATGGCAATGAGCTTCAGCTAGGAGGGATTGTATAATAATTAGTTATGATACAAAAGATGTGAAAAAGTTTTCAAACAACATAAGTTTTCAGGCTGGAAGATAAGAATTATGATTATTTTTTAGGAAAATAATACATATATAATAAGTAATTGAAGAAGGACTGGAACGTAATTGTATATATTGATATATGTGTGTGTGTGTATTCTAAATATATATGTGTATGTATGTGTGTATATATATATATATATATGTATATATATATATATATATTTCCAAAATATAATTTCAATTTTCAGGGGAAAAAATGTAGCACTGCCCCTATCCTGCTAGTTACATTACTCTTAAAAGGTCAAACAGATGAGCAAATGAAAAGGTCAATAGTAAAACACATTAGAAACAGAATAGATAAAAATAATTATACCAAAAGATACTTGCTGATGTAGAAGTGAGAACATTCTCAAGTTATTGAACAAAGAAAAGGACAAAACACATGACACAGAACATGTGAAACAAGTTGGTCAGTAGATGGTTATGAAATACTTGGGCCTTCTCCTCCCTAAAAGTATGTGTATTCACCAAAGTTTCTAGGAATTGATTCTACTATTTATTGCTCCAGTAGGCCTCTATGCAGTATGGGTTCAGTGGACATTTGTCAAGTAAGTGCAGAGTCTTTTGAAATGGTGCTGCCCAGCATTTCTATTAACTTTTAGAAATAGATTTTTAATAACCATTCTTTTCTTTCTGAGACTACTCTTTCCAAACTGTTCCCCTTTTTAATCCTCCACTTTTTCACATTTCTTTGCTATGCATTCCTTTGTAATTGCCTAAGAAAATAGTTAGAAAAGAGGTCTTATTAGCTCTGACCATTGACTCCATGAAAAACTTCATCCATCTCCTTATGTCCTTTGCCTTCTTGATTGCATACAATTCAATACAATGCAATATAATACAAACAATACAATGCAACACAGAACTTCTTCACTTGTGATTGTGTTACACTGTGATCCACTCAAGGTAACTTGAAAACATCTTAAGTTGAAAATGCTTTTAATGAACCTACTACTAATCATTATATCCGAGCCCAGCCTATGTTCATGTGCTCAGAACACTTATATTAACGTATAGCTTGGCAAATATCATCTAAACACATAACCTATTATATGATTAAGTATTGAATACTTCTTGCAATTTACCAAATATTGTATTGCAAGTGAAAGACAGGCTTGATGGATTTTGATAGCAGAAAACACAATATCCCAAAAATGCTGGCAACAACAGAAAACTGCATAGTATGGGTTTTTTTCTTTCATGCTTGAGTGGCTGATGGGGATCTGTGGCTAACTGCTGCTGCCTGCAATCATGAGAGGGTAGCACAGGGCATATGGTTAGTCCAGAAAAAGATCAAAATTCAAAATAGGTTTACACTGAATGCATATAGTATAATGCAACATTTTGCATTGTTGTAAAGCTGAAAAATTGCAAATGAATTGGGGCCCCTCCAGACTTAAAATGTCCATACTTACAGGAGCAACTTTTGTGCTTATGCGCAGATTGTTATTCCGTCTGCTAACTCAGGAATGTCTCTCCAGCCATACTTTTCTCTGAAAATTTATTTTGATTTCTACTGATTATTCCCAGTAGCATACAATTTCCTGTACATTGTGAGATAGATAGATAGATAGATAGATAGATAGATAGATAGATAGATAAAATTTATTAAAAAATAGTCCGACTCTTGATGCCACTTTTCTCTCATATTATTGGTCCATTTTGCAGATCCCACTTACAGCTAAACACTTTATGTGTTGTCTACGCTCTCCTTCCAGTTTCTCATGTATCCAATCCAACAGCTTTCATCAATTCTTGTCAGCATTACTATTGATTGTCACATTGCCAAATCCAAATGTGATTTCTCAGTTCTCAAGAGCATTTGACAACTAAGCCTTCTTTCTTCATGCAGTCTCTTGAACAATACTTTTCCTTTTAACCTCTCAGGTGCTGGTTTCCTACTTTTCTTCCTGGTATCTAAAAAATAAAAGAAGTACCCCAGCACTCAATTCTATGTCTCTTCTCTTTATCTGTACTCACTTCCTAAGTAACCTCCTAAGGCCTGGAATTTTAATACCACCATTATAATAATGAGTCCCAAATGTATATCTTCAGCTCTGTTATCTCCTAAAACTCCCCATTTATCTAGCCACTTGTCTATTGCACATCTCCATTTAAATATCTAGTAGACATCCTCAAATTAATATGGCTTGCAAAAATACAAGCTCAAAATTGCATACACACTGAGGTCATAGAATGTTTCCTGTACTCATTTCAGTAAATTATTACATCATTCTTCTTTTGCTAGACTCAAATCACCATAGTCACTCATAGCTCCTTGGTTTCACCTCTTTAATCTCTCTTTAAATTCTGTTACCTTCATCTTTAAAATATTTTTTGTAGCTGACCACCTCTCATTCTTTAAGAACCATCCCACTTTGTGTACCATCTTGGGCTTCTAACAGCAGGGCACACTGCAATCATGAGAGGATAGCACAGGGCATATGGTTAGTCCAGAAAAAGATCAGAATTAGCAACAGTAATAAAACAATAGCAACAGTAATAAAAACATAAATAAACTAAATAAAACACTAATAAAAAACTAATAAAAACACTAAATTAAAAAAACACTTAATAAACACTAAATAAAACAATAGCAACAGTAATAAAAACACTAAAATTCTCAGCAACTTTGACAATGTTGACTTCCTGTTCATGCAATATGTTGGGAAAGAAACTACTCATTGTAGTCTCGCAGGCACCCAGGCTGATGGAAGCACCACCTCCATCTGCTTCTACTTTTATAGAGTCTTCCATCTCTTTCAGAGTAAAATCTAAGCTCTCTACTAGCTGTAAGACTCCTCATGAGCTAGTGGCTGATGAAGACTCCAGGGCAGCACTTCTGCACCAAGGTCATTAACTAAAGTCTAGCCACAAACATCCTTGCCATTTCATATCATTTGCTTTTAGAAAAAAAGTTCTCATTCCCAGGGAATACATAATTTCAGCATTTAGGTTTTGCAAGTATATGCAAGTTTTTTTTTTTAAGATTTATTTATTTATGCATACAAGAGCTGGGGTACAGGCCAGAGGTGTGGGGGGTAAGAGGGTTCACCAGAGACAGAATGGGGAACAGAACAGAGGATTGACTGAAATATACTGCTGAGGGGAGCAGCGGGTGAGTCAGGAGAGGTCTGCTGCACCATGTGGGTAGCTCCCTGGCCAGGGATCGATCTTGTGCTGCAGTGGCTAAGGTTGCATCTTATCATAGGTTGCATCTTATCCCCTTGCACCACCAGGGCGACCCAGTATATGCAAGTTTTGATTTTCCATTTCAACTGAATTTTAGCCTCACTCAAATGACAGCTATAATCAATGTATGAAGTCTTTAGTTAGCAAGTGGTTTTAATAAAACCATAGACAGAAAGCTAATCAATGTATTAGTTATTCTTCCTTGTTTATAGAAAGTTTATAAAATGTAATACATATTTAAAATGGTACAATTTCAGTTTTGTTATAAAATGCTCGCTATGAAAGCATTTAGTCTTGATAAGAAGGAATGAATGTGTGAAAGTCAGCACAAAAGAAGTAGGCCAGAATAACCAATTAGGAATGGGAAAGGGAGGTAAGGTGAGAGTTAAAAACTGCAGGTTGGAAGCAAGTCTTCATTCAGTTTGAGGCATTGTTGATACTAGGAATAAACTATCTTTGTGTACCACTGCCTCCGTTAGGTAGAGTTTATAAATATGACGGATTCAAAAGGCTTATATTCTTGCCTGATGAAAAACTGTATTGACAAAAGCTGACACTAGACAATGAAAATTGCTCCCTCTGGAATTCCTGTTCCTCCTCATGCTGCATATTTGGTGAATGGCTCATCCCTTTAATTCCAACATGACTCAAGGTGGATTTAAATTCTCATTACTGATCCATATGCTACTCAACTAAGCATGTGAGTCAGTGTCTTGTCCATAGGCTTTTTAACAAGGGCAAAAGGAAGATGGCCTCTTAAGTAACATGAGTCCCAGAAATACTACGTGGTTATGTTTATATACTCTGACAGCCAATACCTATAATAACGTTGACATATAGAAACAGAAAAAAGGTGAAAGGTGGAATTTCAACAGAACAAATCTAGGATCCAACTATCCCTGGAAGCCACAATCCCACTGATCACCTGCCATTGGGTTGCATTATTTTTTTTAAGATTTATTTATTTATGCATACAAGAGCTGGAATACAGGCTGGAGATGCTTGGGGTGAGAGGACTCACCAGAACAGAGCAGGCAAACTGACTGACTGAAATACACTGCTGAGGGGAGCAGCAGTGAGACTGGAGTGGTCTGCTATGCCATGTAGGTTACTTCCTGGTCGGCTGGGGATTGAACTCGTGCTGCAGAGGCTGTGGATTGCTTCACAGTGCAGTGCTTAATCCCCTGCGCCACTAGGGGGGCCCAGTTTGCATTATTTAATTAATCCCTCTGTCCAAATTAGTTTGTGTTGGGATGCTGCCATTTGTAGTCTAAATGTCCATTACTAAATGAAGCGTTCATACACATTTAGAATAATTATTAAGATTTAAAAACGTTTTAATCATATAGGTAGGTAAATTATATAGCATGGATTTTGTGGTTGATGGATCCCAGCTTGCTGCATGCATTCTTGTAGAGGAAAATAATTTTTTCTGTAATATTTGTTCATAGATGTAATACATAGTAATGTGTTTTAGAGTAATAAACACACAC
The DNA here is from genome assembly GCF_014898055.3 of Talpa occidentalis. Lineage (NCBI taxonomy): Eukaryota > Metazoa > Chordata > Mammalia > Eulipotyphla > Talpidae > Talpa > Talpa occidentalis. The sequence continues at coordinate 120,968,958 of NW_023602073.1, read as the reverse complement.
ACACACATACACACACACACAAGATTCCACTTAGAAAGGAAAATATATTTGTCACTTCAGCACTTATGTGTTAATGTAATTAACAAATTTTGACTAAAATAAATGGTGACTATCTTTTTATTTTGTAAATAAAAAGGAAACCAAAACCCAAATGATTATTTAAATAATGTATTTGAGTTTAAACTTACCTTTCTTTTGGCCTTTCAATTTGAAAAGTTAGCATTTTATAGCAGGATTATAATATTAACAGTATGTTTATAATCTCCTCTAGTAAGTATAGATAGAAAGAGCCCACTCTCCTTTCTGTTACATGGTAATCCATGATTTTACTATTATGTTTTTGTTATTTTTCTTCTAACAGTCCCTTGATAGTACATATACTTTTTCTCTTATAATCTGCAGTATCTACTGCATTTCCAGGAGGTTTTCTTTTTTTTCTTTCTTTTTTTTTTTTTTTGTGGGACCCTCGCCGGTGGCCGGGGATCGAACTGGCACTGCAGAGGCTTGCCTTGAAACGGGCAGCCTTGCAACCCAATGCTCAACCACTGCGCCACCAGAGGAGGCCCTCTAGGAGGTTTTCATAGCTATAATTGTCATTATTGAGAAAGATGACTTCACCCATTACTCTCTCTTTTTCCAGTTCTAATCAGTTTGCTGCCCACCTACAGTGTCCTGTAATCTCTCTTTAACTTATAACAAGATTACTTCTGTAAACCTCAGATATGCATAGTCCTTACATGCTGAATCCCATGGGAAACATACAACTCAATATTCCCAAGGACTATTCTGAGACTAAATTTGGATCATATAATAAGTGTTATGAACAGAACTGAGTAAATGTATTTTATCCTGTGATAGGTTTCCCCTTAGAGAAGCAAAATAGGTTGAATGCAAACAGGATGGAGAGAAGTGAGTAAATTATGGTAAGAGTGAAAATGAAAGTGGGAAGCTAGGTCCTAATTAGAAAGGTAGCTGATCATGATCAGTTTTGAGGGAAAACCTAGGTACCTGACATTTCATTTGGCAGATAATGGAGAGTCTCTGATGGTGCAAAAGCAAGGGGTTAATATGATCGTATATATGCTTGCAAATGTTAACTTGCCAAATTTTGTCAGTGAGGAGAAACAAAGAGAAATAATAATAGGTATTATAGGTATTATATTAATATAATTATAATACCTATAATATTATAGGTATTATATTAATAGGTTCAAACCTATTAAGCTAGTGCTGGTAGAATTAAGGAGACCTGTTGCAACATGGAGTATATGGAGAAGATAGTCTATAAAACATAGAGGAAACTAACAGTGTACGACTGACATTCAGAACAAGGGAAAGAAAATATATATTGGTATTTACTTAAGTGGATTTCAACAAAGTTCCCAGACAATTTTAGATCTCTAGTGTTTTCACACTTTTAATTAGAATGATGTTAGTAAATGAAGATAAAAGAATCAGAGTGAAATAGCTTTTTCCTGTCATAATGACTCTTGAAAGCACATTTGTTTTCATGTCAGCATTTAATTTGTCTGGTTAAGTCAACATTGTTAAATAATGTTATGGGAAACCCAAGGATTATTTCCTTTTCCCCATTTATTAGTAATGTTTAATTTTTGTTCATTTTTAATGTGGTCTTTTTGTTAGTCAGTTTGTCTCTGGATTTAAAAAAAAAAACAAAATTTAAAAAAACAAAAACAAAAACATGAGGGACCCTATCTGTTTTGTTCAACACTGAATATCTTGCACCTAGAATGATGCCAGGATAAAGCAGATGCTGAATGTGCTCATGGAATAAATAAAGGAACCATCTTCTGTCGAAGGAGAAGTATTTTCAGTTTTGTTTCCTTTCAAAAGGCTATGTCTCCTGTCAGTAAAGTTTCCACATTCACTTTGTCTCTCTCTGTTCATTTCTGCTCACTGCGGTCATGCAGAGAAAAATGAAATATCGTGTTCCCAGTCTTCTCGCTGTATGTGGAGTCTTAATTAGCTTTTCAAACACATTGAGATAAAACCTATTAATCCTCTGACCTTCACTGAATTCAAAATTTTTTGTGTTAATTGTTTTGAGAGAATAATAGACAGTTTTGCTGTTAGAAAAGTCATAGCATCACTTCCAGGAAAACAGTCAAACCAGCAAGAAGACGTGAAAGGATGTTTATATTTGAGCTACCACCCCTTGTCATTATTATATAATCAAAGGAGGGTCACTTCTAAACTTAGTGGGAACCATCTGTTTTTCTTTTACAACTATAACATTAGTTTTTAAAAATTATCTCTATCCAAAACACCAAAGATAGAAATTAGAGTGCTGTAGATCATTGTAACTTTATATGTTAAAGTCATAGAAAAAAGGAAATAATATATATCATCTACCTTTTTATTACCCCAGACTTTGTTTGCATTATCTCCTTAAAACTTCAGGATTCCTTTTTATATGAGATTTGACCCATTTATACCAATATTTATTGTTACTTAAAATGTTTCCCACTCAGTAAGGTACTAAAGATAAACTGATGGAAATTAACACCCACATTTCAGAAAGGAGCAAATATGATCACATACTCATTTCTTTTCAAGAGCAAAATATTCCTTTTTATTAAACTTTATTAAAGAGGGAATCAACACTTGAACTATATACTTTCTGGGGCAGCTTCAGGATCACTAAAGCTCAAGGATACACATATCTTTTTGCATCTATCATGTGAATATCATTGTTAATCACACTCTCTTTCATTCCCAGAGGTGTCCAGGATAGGCAATAGTGCCACATCGAGGCAGCTTTAGAAATCATACTTTCCCACAAATATAGAAATATTAAGTGCCTGGCTCTATCTCCCCTTTGGAAATTATGATTCAGTTGGCTTGGTATGGGAATCATAAAATTTGCATTTGAAAATTGACCCTTGGGTGATTCTGTGCTGCCAGGTATTAGTTGTTTTGGGGTGTCATTGCTTCAATGAAATCTATTATTACAGTTCTAGAAACTATGAGGCAAGATCAAAGTGCCAGCAACGTAGGTTTTATTCTGAGGTTTCTTCCCCTGGCTTGTAGATGGCCACCATCTTGCCATAAGCTCACATGGGCTTTCCTTACAACATGTTCCTGGAGAAAGAAAGTTCTCTGGTATTTCTTCTCATATAGGCACTAATCCCATGAAACCAAGGCCCCTCTTTCACAACCTTGTCTCAAAGACCCAAAAACCCAATCTCTAAACACCCACACTCTGAGTGGTTAGGCTTCAACATATGAGACCATTTAAAGTCTATGAGACCATTTAAAGGAAACACTTGTTAAGACTCATAAAGGAGGGCCTCCCCGGTGGCACAGCGGTTGAGCGCTGGGTTGCGAAGCTTCCCGCAGACTCTGTGGCGCCAGTTCGATCCCAGGCTGCTCCCCGGCCACTGGAGGAGGGTCCCACATGGCGCGCAGACCTCTCCTGCCGCCCGCTGCTCCCCTCAGCAGTGTACTTCGGTCCTTCTGCCTGTTCTGCTCCCCGCTCTGGCTCTGGTGAATTCTCTCACCCTCCTGCGCTTCTGCGCTTCTGACTGTACCCAGTGCTTGTATAAATAAATAAATAAATAAATAAATAAATAAATAAATAAATAAATAAAAATAAATCTTTAAAAAAAAAAAAGACTCATAAAGGAAATAACCATATGCAGCAAAGCAGGGTACTCTAAGGGGAATCAGAAGCCTGGTTGAAAGTTTAGATCCTGTCATTTGTTGTTTGGCCTTAACCAATACCCCCCATCACTCTAGAATTCTGTTTTCCTTTATAATCGGAGGAATTCAAATAAAATCACAGTGGTTGTCTGTCAAGTTGGGGGTTGTGTTTGGAGTACCTTGGGATGGGAGACACTGTAAAATTATATGGGACTCCAGTTGTCCTCTCCATGGGATTGAATGCATGAAGAGGCATTCTCTTTGAAGATCATTGCTTTCAGAATATAAGTGTGATTATTATTGCTTACCATGGAGGAAGGAAAAAGAAAGGTTGAAAATTTAGGTAGTTGATCTTTAATTTTTATCTCTAAATCTAAGCAGTTTTAAAAAACTTTATGGCTGAATTTAGCAACTTCTTGTTTAAATAACTTGCCTGTCAGCTGCTTGGTTTAACTACCCACACACAACACACATGCACACACACGCACTATGTGAAACAACAGCTGAATACATATTTGATGATGTGGGCACAAACTGATTTTTTAATTCTTTTTCCTGCTGTGTTGTGGAGGACAATAGTGTGAACATCCACCCTTTCTTGCCAGCTGGCTTGTATTCCTAAACCAGGGAAATAACTGTCACACTTACCCTATCCATTATGACAAGCTGCCTCTGGTGGAAATTATTACAACATGTCCTTATTAGTGTCTGAATCCCACTTCCATTTCTGCATACACCTTCCCAGTCCTGGATGAGTAATGTTACTTGTGAAAGCCAAATAAGCAAAATGTAGAATTAGCCTTGAACAAAAATAGCTTCTGTTACAAATATAATTTAAGGGCTAAACTGGTTCAGATCATCATCCCTGGTGTCTTTGCTTAACAGAGACAGTGAGGAGAGGTTATTGGTCTCAGAGGTAGAATATAACTGTTGCTCCGTTGGAAGAAAAGTGCTCATTTGATTACTTCTTTGTCCACAGGGCAAATAATGTAATATGAGAAACTCGAGACAGGGTATGTGTGATAGGCAGTTTGGCGTTCAAAGTGTGAGGGCAGTATTTTTCTTTCTGCCCCTTGCCAGCTGTCTTTTAGCATAGGTTGAATGCAAGTGCTTTGCCTTTGACATTGTGCATTTAAATGCCAGCCTGTGCAATTTACAGTACAAAAGGGCAAAGATACATGGGGGAATGATGGAAAAATTCTTCTCTCTTTTCATTGGTTGACCTTTTAGGTTCTGCTTTATATAGACATTAAAAGAGCCCTATGACCATGTTTCTGATCTTCACAACAATCACAAAAATTACTCCTCATATAATGTTATATATATACACTGTTCCTAGCCTTCATGCATTAGAATATAGAGAATAATTTGCATTCTGGGTCTGAATATCAAAACCTTTCCTATCTCAGTTAGGTGAAAGTAAAATTAAATTGCATTCTGTAGTTTTAGATGATAGAAGTCAGAAAAAAAAAGCAATATTTAAAGAAATAGGTAAAAATAAAATAATTCCATATACAAATTTTAGATCAATAATATTTGCACCTAAAGTTGTATTTGACATGCCTCGCTCAAGTTAATTTAGAAAATTCCAAAATTTAATGGATCATAATCATAACACAATGATGTTATGAAATAGGTATAAAATAAATTGCAAAGCAGAGGATAATGTTGGTAGTCTGCCTTATTAACAAATGATTTGTGTTGATTTAATTACTCGCTAATTCTTCCTAGATGCACCTTTGTTTGTTTGTTCACTTATTGAGTCCCACAGTAAAAGCCTTTTCTAGATGCCAATGAATAATGACGAAAAGACCAAGTCCCTGCCCTTACAGAATTTAGTCCAGTGAAGGAGACAGACAATAAAGTGTCATCAATGTGATAGAGAACCGCAAGAGTAAGAGAGGGAGAGTGAGAAAGGTGCCATTATCTACAAGTGGTCTTGGAAGGCCAGGGCCTTGGGTACTGTCTGAGAGATAATTAAGCAGGGGAGAGATCTAAAATAACTCCTTATGGGCCTCCCTGGTGGCACAAGGGGTTAAGACGCAACCTATGAAACTGTCCACAGTCACTGCAGCAGGAGTTCAATCTCCTGCCAGGGAGCTACCCACATGGCACAGCAGATCTCTCCTGACTCACCCGCTTCTCCCCTCAGCAGTATACTTTGGTCAATCTGCCTGTTCTGTTCCCCACTCTGTCTCTAGTGAATCCTCTCCCCCCGACACCTCTGGCCTGTACCCCAGTTCTTGTATGCATAAATAGATAAATATTTAAAAAAAAAATAACTCCTTATGCAAAGGAAATAAGAAAAACAAATGCCCCAAAAGGACCTCAGTGAAGCACCATGGCTGGAATGTCATGAGCAAGGAAGGAGGGGTGGCAAGTGAGGTCACAGAGTTGGGGAGCTCTAGATCTTGAAAGGTTTTATCCAAAGTCAGATGGGGAACTTCCAAAGGGTCTGAGTACAGATCAGTTTAAGCTCTTAAAAAAGTGAAAATTAGAGAGAATTATAAAGGTATCGTCATGTTCCTCATGTTCTTGGTTAGCTAGAAAAGTTGTTTAATTTGCCTCTTGCTCTGTTCCATTTTAGTGACACTGTAGAGAATATTGCATATAAAATTCTTCTCTTCAGAAAGGAAAAAGTTAGTGCCACCTGGCGGCCACACTTATCAACATCATCCTCTACTTTTTAGAGAATTTGCAAAAAAAAAGTATTTAGACTGAATGGTAATGAAGCTTTCAATAATCACTGTAGGTAGATGTAACCATTGAGTACACAAACAGCTAGAATGAATTTCAAAGCTCAGCTATATACTCCATGAATTTGAATCGCTGGAAAAATACTGCCTCATGCAATTCTGTCCTTTGAGCAATCTTTTAGTTAGTTCAACATAGTTTTGTCTATAATGTAATTGCATTCGTATATTTAAAGATAAATTCTTATTCAATTGAAATAATGTAATGTATATTCATCACTGAGGTACATTTACTTTTCTTCAGTATATGACTATAATCCCTTTGAATTAAGGAGACCACATCACGTACTATTTATTGTGGTAATTATTGTTGTAGTGTGATTATTTAAACAATGCACAGAATTATATGAAAGAAATGGCTATGTTTAAATGTGACATGGAAATTTGTCTGAAGTGCTGGAGACTCAGACTGCCCAGATTTAAGTCTTGGCTCAGTTTCCTAAAAGCTTATGAGTCAACCTTAGTTTCCCCATATGGATTACACTAGCAATTCTTACCTCAAGATTGTTAGGAAGAATGAGAAAATGTAGATAAGATGCCCAGCATCTTTCATTTTTTGAGCCATCAATATATAATTAATATTTTTATCTTTTTTTATATATACACTGCTTCATATGCTGAAGGTCAAGGAATATCTCATGGGAAAATTGAATGTAAAAAAAAAGTTCATAAGAACAATTTGATCATTCAGTAAGCATTGATTGAATACCTTCTTTGTAATAAGCACTATTAATAGCTTACACAAAAAACATTTACATTGTGATATTTTGAAAAGCCTATAAGGTTAATCTTCTGAGTGTTCAATCACTATAGGTGCTTCCAGAGCCTATTAGTGGCAGCTGGCACATACTAGATGCTTATCTAATACTTGATGATAAATGAATGAAAAGGGACTACTTAAGTACAAAAATTATTTTGCTTCATCATTTAGTCATGTTATTATTTAAGAAAGAGAAATTGATATAAAGTTTTATATGTAGCTGCATGTAATACTGAAATTATGTTTAAATTATATTATTGTCATATTTTACATAAAAGAGGGATGTCATTACTAATACTGTCCTAGTATATCCATTTTTCAACAATAATGAAAAGATTATTTGCAATACTAATGTGAACAGTATTCCTAAAGAGGAATTTTGGCACAATTATTGTTTAAATTTTTAAGTTTATAGGTTGATTTTAATATGTACACATTTTAAAATTTAATTCACATATAGTCATAACTCCTAATCAGTCAGAAAACTTTCCTATAGCATGCAGATTCAAGGATTTAATTGTGACTTAAACAAAAGCTGATAGTTGCATATATATATTATATATATTTACCTTCTATTAAATAGTCTCAAGGACAGTGTTAATTGCTTGCTGAAAATTTTTTAAAAGATTTATTTATTTATTTTTGTACAAGAGCTGGGACACAGGCCAGAGGTGCGGGAGGGTGAGAGGATTCATCAGAGACAGAGCAGGGAGCAGAACAGGCAGACTGACCGAAATACAATGCTGAGGGGAGCAGTGGGCGTGACAGGAGAGGTCTGCTGTGCTATGTGGAAATCTTCCTGGCCGGCCGGGAATTGAACCCTCGCTGCAGAGGCTGTGGACAGCTTCACTGAGCTGCGCTCAACCCGCTGTGCCACTGGGGAGACCCATGCTTGCTGATATTTAATGTATGTCCATAGACGTTCTCCCTTAACAAATAAGCCCCTCAGATTATCAAGGCAATATGAAAATTCTTACTGTCTAACACATTTTTTTTCTAATATTCCTATAGATGTTATATAGTGATTCCTTATATATGTATTTTGTGTTTTAATCATGTTTAGTGGTCTCTAGAATTTTTTAGAGCTCTGAATACAAAGGATTTTATAACTTTGATGTCAACATTGATCAATATTTTAGAAAGTATTATTAAAGGATTATTTATTAGGACTTAGAGGAAGTGCTAATCACAAAGCCCAGTATGGGTTCACCAAAATCAAATGAGGCATGTAAATATATCCTTAATTCTTTATCCAGTGGTGAACTGGAAGATTAGAGAAATTCTGTACACTTGATGCATGGGTAGCAAAGCTATTGAAAAGATGCCTTGTGATATGTGATTAGAAGGAAGAGAATGAGCTGAATACAAGGAGCAATTAGTAGCACTTAATTCAGGCACACTTTGAACCTAGTCAAGATAATCTAGTGGCAGGTAGAGGACTGAACCTCAACAATTCACATCACTTTTGAGGGCCTATGGAAGTTGTGTTGCTGATTACTATCTATCTTGTTGGCTGAACTGACGAATACATATTAGAGCACCTTAGTAAACTGTAAATATGCGACACAGACAAAGTGAGGTATAGGTCCTCGATACACATCTATTGAACGAATAACTAAGTGACTATAAAGTATCTTACTGTAATTAGTGTTAGAGAGGATTTTTTTTTAATTCTTCAGAATAACACCCAGTGTTTCTCAATGATGGGTGTTATCTTAAAGATTTCTTCCATCAAATGTGTTTAAGAAATGATAAGTTAACTTAAATCATTTTCTTTACTGTAAAGTGCAATCTGAAATATGCTGTCAATGTAAAATCCTAGACAGTCAACATCTGGTATATAATGCTTCCCGGAGTTCATCAAAACATGAACTCTTTTTGTGGAGAAGAACATTTCTCAGGATTGGTAGCCTGTGTGTTGGGGGACCTGTAGCTGGTGTAATAAATTAAGAATATGTATGTTATAGCCAACCACCCATCCACCTGTGATTGGTAAGTAGCTCCCTCAATTCCCTCTGAGCTCTCTTTAGGAAAGTAAAAACCTTGAGATTGAAGAAACAAAGGAAGTAAAGTCAAAAGATTTATTATTCACAGATCCCAGAAGGAGGGCTGTTCAGTGAGCTGGGGGAAAGGCATTCCTCTTCCAGGTCTCCAGAGAGAGAGCAGGGTGGCAAACACCTATTACTCCTAAGATTGTTTCAATGGAGGCCCCTGAGTTTCCTGTGTTCATCTCCAAGTGGTGATTTTTAACTTTCCCAGGGAAAGCAAAGAGGGTACATACTGTAGTACAAATCATACGCTCAGATGATTATTTAAAGATCTAGACTGGGGGGGGGGGCGCTCCCTGGTGGCGCAAGAGGTTAAGCACCGCACTATGAAGCAATCTGCAGCCTCTGCAGCACGAGTTCAATCCCCGGCCAGGCAGGGAGCAACCCACATGGCGCAGCAGACCTCTCTTGTCTCAACGCTGCTCCCCTCAGCAGTGTATTTCAGTCAGTTTGCCTGTTCTGTTCCCCACTCTGTCTCTGGTGAATCCTCTCACCCCCCAAGCCCCGCAGCTCTGGCCTGTACCCCAGCTCTTGTATGCAAAAATAAATAAATCTTTTAAAAAAAATAAAGGTCTAGACTGGGTGTGAGAAGAGTTGTTATGCTCTAAAATGCCTGGGCATTTTTTTTTTTTTTTTTGTGGGACCCTCGCCGGTGGCTGGGAAACAAACAGGCGCTGCAGAGGCTGCGAGCAGCCTCACAGCCTCACAGCCTCACAGCCTAGCGCTCAACCGCTGCGCCACGAGGGGAGGCCCTAAAATGCCTGGGCATTTTAATAGTTGTTGTCTCAATATATCAGTGGATCCAATTTAAAGTGCCATAAATCACTTGCTGAATGACTTGACTCATCACAGAATATTACTGTGAAAAATGTGCTCTACCATATAAATTCAAACAGAGTGTGGTTGGCTACTTCAGAGATTCTAAAGTGTAGAAATGAATTTATATATGCAGGTTACGAAATAACTCTAAAGTTGTTTATCAGACATAAGTGAGAGTTTTCTTATGTTAGAGGATATAAAATATAACTTCTCATCCAAGTGCTTAATTAGTGTTATGCATACTGGGATATTTCAATTAAATTCAGAGACTTTGATAATTGAATATTGTGCACACAGTGCTGTGATGAACAAGATGAATAGCACCTAACACACAGATATTAAGCACACACCTCAACCAGGCCCTCTTCCAAGCATTTTCAGTGTATGAACTCAGCTACTAATAGTGTAAAACCAACAAATTACCACTGTGAATACATTTTAAAGATGTGGAAACCAAGGAAGAGAGCTGTTGAATTATTTGCCAATGTCACTCAGCTAGAAATTGACTGGGATGGCACTTGAATCCAGGTGTTACCCCTCTAGGGTTTATGTTCTGATCCCTATATGATATTGCCGCTTCTTAGCTGATTTCTGAAGGTGAGTATTTATGGGATAAAAATTATTTCTTATTTGAAAAATGTCTATTGTATTGTTGTAATTTTCTAAGTTTACAAAATTTAAAATAATTCCAAAAAACAGCAGCCTAGTTTTTACCTTACATAAGATTCACTTTTACCAAAAAGTTGTTTTTTTTTACCATGCTTCTCCCAGGTTCTTTCATTGGTTACATTAGCAAACATTTTTATTCAACCGACTCACGTTGTTTTGGCTGACTCAGTGTAACCTTAGTTTGGTGCCATCTGTCCCTTTCGGATGTCTGAAACTAATTAAAGATTTCTCCTGTGGCACTATTAAAGATTATTTAATTCACACGTTGCTTTTCAAGGATATACACCTGAAACTTCTATACTGTTGTAATGTTATCTCAATTTTAAAAATTAAAATACCTGAAGATTAATAAATTAAAAAATAAACCTTCCACTAGAGCCACCTGCTACTTATTCCTGGTGGTGAGTGGCCTCTTATTAGCTAATTGCTTAGGAAGTAACTCCTAAGAGAGTATAATCTCTTCAGTCACTCTTACTACTTCCATCTTTACTTGCTGCTAAGGATCATTCAAGGGACAACTTACCACCTAACACCTTTTCAAGTGAGATGGATACCAAGCCATGAACCTTTCTATCTCCACCCGCTGCCCTTTCTCTCCATTTTAAGGTACATATGTCAGGTTTTCTGAAATTCTCCAAGTTAATTTAAAGTAAAGGAGAAAGACCTCCACTCTCTACCCCCAGCAACTTCACTCTCTCTCCAGAAAATATAGCCCAGTGACAATACCAAACTAATATTTTTGTCTTCCTAGTGGGAGGATTCATCATAATAATGAGCTTTTTTTCACTGCTTGTATAGTGGAAAATAAGGTTTTTCAGAACTGTGAATACAATGCTCGGGAATTTCTTAAGTTCATATATACAATATGGTATATATTGTAAGTGCTCTTTAAATATAATACTCTCTTTGACTGGGTGGAACATTTTTAAAGTACCCAGCACTTGCTAAGCCAGTACTTGCTAAGTGAACAAAAGAAACCACAAGGCAAATGTAACTCAGTTATAAACCTAAATCCTGGCTCCTGACTTCGATGGATACTGACTTATGCAGACAGTCTCTGACTTCTGATTTCCATGGATACTTTCCAAAATCTAATATATTATCATATTACATTTAGAATATTTTAGCAATAGTTTTCCTGACTTCTGTGTTATCAGGATAAACTCTTTCTCCAAACAATCGTGAAGAGTATTACTTCTTCAAAATATTGCTGTGTATCTCCCCATCTTGAAAATGCAGTCTCTATCAATGTTCTAAGGGCAAAAAACAAAACAAAACAAAACAAAAACCAAATAAACAATAACAACAAACTCTCATTTACTAAGATTTCCAGGTTAATTATTTTGATCATAATTTACTTTTAAATAAGTTTTGAAATTTTTTATTTTTATTTCTCATTAATATCAAATAAGGCTCTTCTGCCTCAGTAAGATTGAACCATAATTCTGCATGAATACTAACTCTTTGCTGTCTTCCTTCCCTCATCTTCTTGTGACTGTATACTCCATCTCTCCTTCAAGTCTTACGTATATCCTTCCTCCTTAAAATATGTCAATATCTAAAAGTCAAATTACCATGCCCTTTATTCAGCATTTTTCATGTGCCCCTAACCAGACTGTGATTGGAACTGGTTCTTATATTTAGGTGATAGGGTCTCTTGCTCCTAATAAACACATGTGCAACAAAATCTGAAGGTTTAAAAATGTCTGGGACCAAAGCATGCGCAACGGAATTCAGTAATTATTTGAGAAGCATGTTCTCATTTAATATCAAATTGGGTGTTGTTCATTCCCTAAACTGTTAACTTGGGGACAAAATTTAGCAGAAAGTATTTGTTCTGAATTCTTCCTCTGATTGCTTAAGGATTTTCTGTTAAGGATTCCTTCTTTTTAGAAATCATTTTAATTTTTCAGTGCAGTAAATCTGCATTTTATCAATCTTGCCATTCTTACAAGAAACTTAGGTTCTTTTTGAAGCTGATTATAACATCTTCAGATGTTGACCTAAGTAGTACTGTAGAGGAAAAAAGACACAGAGTCTGAATTATGAGGATAGTTGTTACTCATTTGGTTTACATTTCCAGGCGTACAGCAATGTTTTTTCAAACACCTTGTCTCCTGATCATGATTCATTTATTCTTGCTTAAAACATTTTTCTTGGTGCCTTCTCAATGCCAGGAACTGTGTTTGTGACTGAAGTTACAAGGAAGAATAAACCAGTCTTTGTTCTCAGTTTTCCTTCCACTATTATTATTTTACATTTTCATAGGGCTACATCTATACTTACAATTCTGCTTGTTTATCACATTTCCAAATTGGGAAATAAGATAAAAGGTGTGCGTTCCTTATTTTCTAGAAAAGTGGAAAACAGAATGGTAATATTCTCAGACTGCTTACTAATGTTAGAACAAAGGGAATGTTTTTTCCCAGGGTTGAATTTAGAGCATGCTGTTCATTTAATGAGGAAAGCACTCCCCATTCTTTGTGTAACTTGTAAGTTACGGGATCTACCAACAATACTTAATTTTTAAATCAGTGTAAAATCAGTGTAAGTCTTGACTTTTTTTGTTTATCTTGTTTAATTTTCCTTGAGACTAAATCAATGCTGATTAAGGAGATAAATCACATGTAAAAATTCAATAATTTAAAAAACTCATAACAGTTACCCTTAAAGCATTGAATTTCTACTTGAGACCTAATTTTTATTTAAAAAAAAAAACAACAAAAACCTATGTTTCATTGAAGATAGTCAGACCAGACCAGTATGGTGATAAGCATGCTTGCTTATAAAATATTATCAAAGAAAAAGGAATCATTATTTTGTGGTAAGGGACTGCAAAGTTAATCCTCAGAATCTAGACAACAGCAGGCCTCCCTGGTGGCACAAGGGGTTGAGCACAGCACTATGAAGCTATCCACAGCCTCTGCAGCATGAGTTCTATCCCTGGCCAGGGAGCTATCCACATGATGCAGCAGACCTCTCCTGACTCGCCTGCTGCTCCCCTCGGCAGTGTATTTCAGTCAGTCTGCCTGTTCTACTCCCCACTCTATCTCCGGTGAATCTTCTCACCACTCATACCTCTGGCCTGTACCCCAGTTCTTGTATGGAGGAAAAAAAAAATCTTTTTTTAAAAAAAAAAGAATTGATACAACAGTATAATGACAATGACAACAGTCATTGTCTTTAAAAAGTTGTGGAGGAAGGTAGAAGGTACCTGAAGTGCTTGTTGAGCCTGTGCTGCTTCTGTGCTTTAGGCAGATGCATCTTGCACCCTTTAAGGTAATGCCTCTCTAACAGGAACCCCAGGAGTGGGACCATGTGTCTCCCACATTGCTGCTTATGAACTGTATGGCAGAAGACTTTTTTTTAAGTCTTTTTTAAAAATATTTATTTTTATTTATGCATACAAGTACTGGGGTGTAGACCAGAGGAGCAAGGGGTGAGAGGATTCACCAGAGACAGAATGAGGAACAGATCAGGCTGATTTACTGAAATATACTGCTGAGGGGAGCAACGGGGGAAACAGGAGAGGTTTGCTGCACTATGTGGGTCACTTCCCTGGGCCATGGCGGTAACAGCGCTGAGCCTAACTCCTGAGCCACCAGGGAGGTCCCAGACATTTTTAAAATCTAACTGGAACCCACTCTCTCCTTAACATATCCAATATTTTTATAGTAAAAGGCCAAATTTTTCTTATTCATGAACTTCATTTTTATTAAAAAGTTTTATTTTATTAATCATTTAAATAATGTTATCCCTTAGTCTTCAACTACGAAATGTAAATTGTGAAATGCGTAAGAAACATGTCATGCTTACACATTCTATCTAGACAACCAGATGATGCCAACAGGAAAAGCACATTCTATCTGTGAATATTCTGACCGATGCTTTCTGATGTACTTTTTCCTAATTCTCAGTTTTCTCCAAACAATGTAGGAGATGACTGATTCCCTGTGTAGAGACTATAGGTAAATTTTTTGTTTTATTGAGGTAACATTGGTTTACAACACTGTATGTACTTCACAGGTATAGGTGTTTGTTACCACACCACACATGCCACCAAGGCATCCATAGTCTTCCACCCTAGCCCACTGGCCTCCTCCACACTCATTTAGTTAAAATGCATTTTTTTTTTTCTAAAGAAGAAATCCTTACAATTGATTTTAATGGAAAACTTTGTTTTCTTAATGATTAAAAAATTCAAGGAGCTATTTTGGCAGCATTGAATAATCACCTTTTTCTGAATTAAATTCTATAATGTTAGGATATTAAAGATTACTTAGAATCTAAAACCAAATAAATGGCTTGATGAGATGAAGATTTTTCTAGGGGGAAAATCTATTTAAATTATGGTACCTATTGTAAATGATGCTGCTAGCTTATTTAGACTTTTAACCTCTAGCAATAACAGATTATTTTGATAAATTATTCATATTTTTGCATTGTGCACCTTTACAATTTGCATATCTGGCAGCAAGTAGGCCCTCCTTTCAGGCTTCAGTCCCCTTGGTCAGACAGGATGGCCAAAGGCTGCTTCATGATTAATTTCATCTCAATGGGATAATTATCATACTGAAATGAAGCAATGCCCCTGAAATATGCTTTCCTGGAGCTATAAGCACAAGAGACTTAGCTTAAGAGCTTTTAAGCATATCGTAACTTTAGCTTAAATGTTAATTGTTCTCTATTTTGGGAACTTCTACATCCAAAAATGATCTAGGAATTTATAAAAATAAAAAATAATAACTTAGAGCTATCTTTAGGTAATCATTGGACTAAAGGATAATTTGTCATTAGTGGCTACTGTTTTATTCAAAAAAGGCAACAATGAGCTTTTATAATGCTGGTTTAAAGTTTAGTTGCTAAACCAATAAGTATTAATTTCTCTCCTGGCTTGTGGAAAAGTCATTTAACTTTTCTATATTTAGTTTTCTCAGGTAAGAACAGTTTAAATGCCTTGTACTGTTACAGAATTAGTAAGAGACAAAATTTCAAAAACATTTCTGTTTATTTTATGGAAATTAATTAAAAATTGTTTCATATGTTGTCTGAAAGAAATCTTTAGTTCATGTCATGCCATTAAACTGAATTTCAACATTTTCTAATCCATGTAAATTAGTTGGAAATTTGTTTGAAATTCTGAAATTTTGCAAAATTCCCAAATGCAATCAGGATAACGATATATTCTAGTGCAAATCAAGTTCTGAAAATTAAAATTAAACACTCTGCATAATACATCATCAGTGATCAAAGAGAAAAAGTGTTTGAGTTAGCTTTGTGTCTTCTTAAAAATGAAACTGATTCCTTTTTTCAGACTGGTCAATTGGATTTATTTGTGACTTTTAGAATTTCTATGCAATCAATCCCTTACTTTTTTAATTAGAGATAATTCCTCTAGCATTTTGCTAGGTATTAAGGATATAAAGTTGAAAAAATAAAGCAAATAATGGATTGGTAGGAAGGTGGAGTTGTGTAAATAAATAATTAAAATGCAATAACACCATGAAATAGAAATCTGTACTGTGAATCCTAGGCTATTATTCATTCTCTTGCTCCTGTAAGATTGAGCTTACCGGTCCTTCGATAAGCTCACCACTCACTGGTGGCGCAGGGGTTAAAGTCAGCGCTATCAAACTATCTGCAGCATGAGCTCTACCCTCAGCCAGGGAGATAACCCACATGGTGAGTCAACCCTCTCCTGACTTGCCCGCTGCTCCCCTCAGCAGTGTATTTCAGTAGATCCTCCTGTTCTGCTCCCCACTCTGTCTCTGGTGAATCTTCTCACCCCACCCCCCACTCCCACACCTCTGGCCTATACCCCAGTTCTTGTATGCATAAATAAAAATGATTCTTAAAAAAAAAAAGGTAGATCTTCTTTTTCATGGACGTTTTCCTCAAACAAGGGGACATCTTTCCTATCTATCTATCTATCTATCTATCTATCTATCTATCTATATATATATATATATATTTTTTTTTTGCTGTTATTTGCTGAAATGAAGGGACTTATATGTTATTCAGGGATTGTTACCTTTGAAGAAAGATATGCTCTCTCTCAATTTACTTAGAAGCATTGTAAACCAACATTACATCAATAAAAATAATACAATTGAAAAATAAAAAATGAAAGCATAAAGTCAAGGATTTGTTTTTGGAGGGACAGTGGGGGATTTCTAAGAAAATATTTAAAATGTAGATATGATTCTCTGTAATAGCATTATTCTTCAGCTGTTGTCTTTTAGCCGAAGTCCAATACTGGACTCATAGCACAGCCTTCTATTTACTGTAAAAGTTAATGTGAAACCTTTATGAGAAAATGCAGTAGATTTATACTCTGCATTAAGGGAAGTCAGAGTATAAACAGAACCCTATAGATGAAAACCTCACTGAATTAATCTAATATTGACTTGTATGCATAAATTGATTCCTTAACAAATTGTCTGCAGACTCACAACATTTTTTCCATATTGTAAATCAGACTGTTCCATGCCTATGGAATCAGAAGAGATTGAAACATTTGGCTTATTTGTTTATATAAATACAGCATGTTTCATGAACCAAGGAATACTAACTTCTATGATAATTTCCTGATAAAACATACCCAAGTAAATTATCTGACATTTTAATGTAGATCCAATTTGTCTCTGGTATTCATTCCAATTATTATTTATCAAGTTTGGAATTATAATCTTTATTTGTATTTTAACAACGTGTGGTTGTGTTATAGAGCAACCCCGATATTAAAACGGGTTCCTGGCTGTGGGTCCTCACCCGCGCGCTTTAAAGGGACTTATGAATACTCTACTACACACACACACAAAAGGTTAATGAAAGGTTTATTTACAAGAGAAAAGGAAATAAGGAAAATGTACAACTCAGAGAAAAAATAGGGAAATAAAGTCTTTAATGCGTCCTACCCGATCCGACGACCTGGAAACCCAAAGTCACTCTCAGAGCTGGCCGGATGCTGCGAGCTGGCGGAGAGCCAAAATGGGGGACCCCCAAAGCCCACGTGTCTGCCTTTTATATCCACCTGGCTGCTTAACCCCACCCTCAGGTCCCAGCCACCTTCCTTTGGTGATGATGGGATTTGGAGTTACCAGTGTCTTTGACTTTGACCTAGGGTGGGGGTGGAGTCTACAAAGCCTATATGGAATTAGCTTTGGGACATCCTTTTCCCCCTAACAGTTGTATTGAAGTTACTATATTTTATTTCAAAACTATAGCTATAAAATACATAAAATAAAAACTTGGAAAAAAGATGAAACTCATTTGATACGATAAAGTTTTTGTTTGGGGTATAAATAGTGGAGACAGTGAGTATTACAGAGGAAATTAGACAGACTATCACTTGATAATTGTTAAATGAACATTGAGAGCATGGACATCATACTTTCCTCTTATTTTCTATGTATTTTAGATTTTCCTTAGCAATGTTAGTTTCTTTTCCAGTTAGCAGTCACTTTTTCAGAAGGAAACAGAAAAAATATTTTTAATGAAAATTACCTCTATGTATTGTATGTATTCTCTCTTTTATGTGATTTTTTTTTTTTTGGTGTGGTCTTAATGTTGTACACTATGGTCTCAGGGTTGACTCCATTCTTCAGGACATGTAATTTTGAAAACTGAAATGTTGTGCACAATCAGGTCATCTTCTCCCCTCTGCCTGTGTACTCAATAAATTTGAGGCTAATACAATTATTGGGTAGATATAAGCTGACATACTTGCTGAAAAGTGTTTGTTTTGAAGCTATTCATTTCTACTGTGTTGTTTACACAGTAAGCCTGTGGATTAATATAAATCAACTTAAAGGCTTGAGATCAAAGAAAGAACAAATGAAATCATGAGGGACAAATACCTTTCTGCTGAGATCCTGAGAATGAGATCCATTGAAAGCTTCCCTTTGTGGTTAGACATTGTAGATACTCCTTATAAAACACCTTTTATTGGGGAACAATATCTTTATTAACTTGGTGTTCACTAAGTAATTAGTGGTATTTGGGAAGGAAGAAGGGAGAACTCAGTCATAGCAGAAAGAGTCCATAGGTTATAATCCCTTAAAACATGCCTACTCAATATACCAACATTTAAACAGATACAAGGCAGTTGTCAGTGAAGATGTGAATAGTGAAGTTGAAAGATGACCAACCTCTGCCACCTGTCAGGATAATAATGGAACATTTAAGTCAGGGTCATGATCTGAACCTTCCCCACTGAGGGAGAAAAGCAGTTTACAAAGACACTAAACTATCAATAGGAATCGTAAAAGGGCTCTAAGAAAAATACCATAATTTGCTATTGTGTGCGTTGGTGATCCAATGGAATCTTAAGTGTGGAAGGATCACTTAGGATCAGTGATCTAAAAGAACACAAAGAATACAAGAGGAGATAGTAGGAAAGACAACTGTAGAAAATTTTAAGATGATTTATTGAATATCATGAAGTATTTTTTTTTCTTTTTTGAATTAGGAACTACTCTATAATTCTGTGATATGATGAGATGTTTAAGGAGTAAGATACCTAAGTAGTCTAGGATACTTTTGGTGATCTTTTGGATGTATTCTTTCATCCTTTCATCCACCTTTTCATTTACCAGTTATTTATTAAGTGCTTACTAAATACTGGCTATATAGGTGTAAGGTTAGAACAACACTTAGAGATATGTTTCTGTACTTAAGACTTTTCTCTGCATAAATTAATTTTTGATAGTATTTGCATAATAGTTGCATGGAGTTTTCCTCCTGGGAACAAAAAGAAAATTAATAATAAAAATATCATACATAGAATGGATTCTGAATTTTGATAAAATATATTCTGTCTGAAGAAATAGAGGAATAAAGAAAACCATGTATGGGACTTAACATTATTTATTTTATATGAAAACAATGAAAAGGTAGCGTTTTCATAGTGATGGCTATGGTATAAATGAGTGATTAATAAAAAGTGAATTAGAAATTGACATCTTTTCTCTGGCTTAAAGAAAAATATGGAATCTTTGCTTATGGTTCTTACCAACTTACTCAAATGCAGTTTTGTATTCCATAATAGAATTGTCATATTAAATAAACTGTAATCAATGTTTGATGATAATTACATGAAAATTGAATATATATATCAAGTACTGTATTTACACCTAGAAGAGTATATATACTTTGTAGGTCCATGAATATGTGGTAAATGAATGGATGAAGGTCAGAGTCTAAAAGAAATGAGCAAAACTTCATTTCCATGTTCCTTACATAATAATTGAATTATTTGAAACTTAATAATGACCATCAGGACCATTAGTGAAATGTGAAAAAGTGAACTGTGACTTTTTGAATCCTTTTCCCCTTTATTTTTCATGCTGGTTAATCAAATAATATATTCAGGTATTTATCTTTTTTTATTTTTGAAGAGAAAGATTCTGAACAAAAGAGCAATAATCCAGAGCAAAAGAGAAAATTCTAAGCAAGGAAAGAAAGAAACAAGAAATCCCCTGTTCCCCAACAAAAAACCCTGAAGCAAAAAAGGAAGATTCAAAATGAAGCTTGCTCATTCTCTCACCACACAATGTTGTCTGGGCCATGCTAAAGTAATGGGCACCCTCGGGAGACAGTCTTATGGTAAAGAATGGACTAGAAATTGGTTGCTCTGGTCTTCATTTTCATTTTAGTCCTTCAATGATTTTCAGTAATTCGCCTTATTTAGGTCTCAATGGTTCATCCCTTAGTGAGAAAGGGCTGTCAATACAGAAACAATTTGCAAACAATACTGATCTTCAAATTCAGGTGCTAAACAAAAGCTAAGTGCTATTCCACTTTTAGTAAACAGTAAAGAAAACATCTTGGGAAATCTTTATTACATATCTTTATCTGGTTTAGTCATTTATTTTTGTCTCAATAAGCCTAATTCTCAGTGATTCCTCTAATTACTGTATCATAAAAGTTCTTAAATACAGAGGCTATTTTTTATGCATTGTTTTTTGTACTTTTTCTGTTTTGTTATGTATCTTTCTGAAATGGTACTTATGGTAATTTATTTATTTTTTTTAAAATAAGATCCAGGGAAAGCTCCTGAAACCAAAGAAGGGGCGATGAAAGTTACAACAAAAGGTAAGCAAAAACACTTATATGTTTTTACAAAACATACATAGCACTTATTAACAAAGGCAAAGGCTGTTTATTGCAGAATAGCACCATCTGCTGGGTTATTATGGAAAATATTATGTTGCATGAAAATGCACATTTCGAGTATTTATTATTTTATTCATTAGAGAAAGCATGACTTGAGAGAAAGTAATGCCAAATTTGCAGAATTAGAAACTAAGTATTAGTAACTTGACTCCAAGTCTCAGTCATTGATTTTTTTGCTTATATTTTCAAAAATAAATAAAACATAGATTCATAGATAGATAGATGATAGATGGATGAATGGATGGATGGATGGATAGATATATGATAGATATGTGATAGATCTATGGTAGATATGTGATAGATATATGCAATGGCATACAAAGTTTCCTGTGTTTTCAGTTACATCTTGTAACTTAGATCATTATATCTATAATCTGAAAAATCAGATTATTATTAAATTAATAATGCTTCATCTATATGCCAAGTCCACAAAATCAGTTTCCAGATATAACTTTAAAATAATCACCCCAAATATTTTGAACTGTTAAGGAGAAATAACCCATTTAAGCCATTCTAAGAGTCCAGACATTCATGAATGCTAAGTAATCACTCTAGTGTGCTTTAGGATCTTTTATCAATGAGAGGTTCAGAGGGATGAGAAAGAGGGAGCTGGAAGAGAAAAAAGAAAGGATGCCAATAACAGACTCTTTATCCAACTCTGAAATCACTCAACTCCTCATCAACAAATACCTGACCAAATGGTCTGAACCCAGTGTGGAATAACTGAGACCTGAAAATGCCAGGAGTTCAAGGCACTTCCAGATAGATAGATAGATAGATAGAGAGAGAGAGAGAGAGAGAGAGAGAGAGAGAGAGAGAGAGATGACAGATAGATAGATACTAGATAAAGGACAGATAGAGAGAGAGATAGATGATAGATAGATAGATAGATAGATAGATAGATAGATAGATAGAGATAGAGAGATAGAGAGATAGAGAGATAGAGAGATAGATAGAGAGATAGATGACAGATAGATAATAGATAGATGACAGATAGATAGATAGATAATAGATAGGTAGATAGATAGATAGATAGATAGATAGATAGATAGATAGATAGATAGATAGACATAGATATAGATAGGTAGATAGAGAGAGATAGATAGATAATAGATAGATGACAGAGAGAGAGAGAGACAGAGAGAGAGAGAGAGAGATAGTAGATGGGGAACCATATATACATGGTTGGCAGTTTCCAAAGAGCTGGGGTAGAGGAGAAGATCCAAAATTCTCAGTATGCCATACAATCCACCAGAAGTTGAAGATGATGCTGCCAAAGATGAGCAGTCCTCCTGCCAAAGCTCCCCCGGTGTCTCCCCTTCCTCCTCATTCCACACCAATCTATATCTCTCTGCCTCCTTCCTCCTCAGCAGCCCCCCTCAGGAAGTCTGCTTCATGGCATGCTGAGAGTTTTCCCAGGTGACTGAGAGGTTGGTAGCCTGGAAAAATAGGGGCAGGAGAAGTGGTATCCATTCCTGCAGCCCAGCCTTGGCACTGCTCCTCCCTGTTTTGCAAAGACACATCGTTTAACACTTTGGCCACTGTAACACACAGAAAACATCCAAATATTCTTACATGCTGGTTCTAAGTGGTCCCCAGATAAAGAGATAAGCACAATCTCCAGTCAACTAATGTGGACTAAGACTACTCTGAGTAGGTTTAGTTCCTGAATCAACTTACACAGAAGCCAGTGTCATTTTGCTTGGAACATTCCCAAGCCCACGAGTAATTTCCCCAAATGTTTCCAGTGACACACAAGTTACAACCAGCGTGAATGCGGATTTAGATTCATGATCCAGGATTAGATGAATGCTGCCAGTCAGAATTCAATGGTGATTAAAGGGTTTTTTTGCTTATTCTCTATGGGGAAATAAATGGCACAAATTTGCTAAAAGAAAGGTGGGAGTTCCGTTATTTCTTCCTGAAAAAGGACATGATATAAACTGCTACTGTAAATATAAATGTATATTGCCCACTGCTATAAAATACATCAGTCGCTAGTGTAAGGAAAATGAGTTAAATCAGGCTATTTTCACCTTCCAGACAACAGACAGCCACTATCCTTAAAATGTAGGGATTATGTTTTCCACTTTTTGGAAATCCACCAAATAGCAAATGGATCTTGCGTGTACAACAACGTATCAATTGTGTGGCTATAAACACTTAACATGATAAAGGGGGTGAGGAGTCTTTCCCTTTTTCTCTCCCTGACTGTGTATATGGTCCCTGTTTCAGCATGAAAGGATGTCAGGCACACCTGAGGCTCCATGATTTGTCTTCCATTTGTGTGAATCAACAGTGAACTTACTTGGCCTAGGAGGGTTGCACATTAGGCACAGATTGATTATTTATTTATTTATTTATTTATTTATTTATTTATTTATGCAAGAACTGGGGCACAGGCCAGAGGTTCCGGGGCTGAGAGGATTCACCGATTCACCAGAGACAAAATGGGAAACAGAACAGGCAGATTGGCTGAAATATACTGCTGAGGGTAGCAGCGGGCAAGATAGGAGAGGTCTGGTGCACCAGGTGAGTGGCTCCCTGGCTGACTGGGGATTGAACTTGTGCTGCAGAGGCTGCAGATAGCTTCATAGCTTCATAGCTTTATAGTGCTGAGACTTAACCCCTTGTGCCACCAGGGAGGCCCTGTACAGATTATTTATGAAATAGCACTAGTATTTGTGTGTGAGTGTGTGTGTGTGTGTGTATAGTCATATTTCTCTTGAGGTGATTGTGTTTTTTTGGTAGATGTAAAAATTTAAAACCTAAAATGTTTATAGTATTTTACTTCTCTATACATATCAGTATTGTTTTAATTTTTCTGCTGTATCTGAATTAATTAAACCTTAAATAATATTTTCAGGTTATTCTCTTATTATAAATTTGGTTGGATTAATTAATGCATAGATAAATACTGAATATATTACTATGTAGAATATATTCTCATTCTGAAAAAGTAATTTATTTTACTACTGTTTTATTTCTCTTTTCAGCAACAGCTAAAAAAGATGAAAAGAAGGAAGGTATGTCTTATACAAAATTATATTATGCCTTTCGTGTGAACAGTTTACCAATAAGGCTTTGACTGCCATCTTGCCTATATTCCCTTTGGGTTTATTATCCATGCATTTTTCATGACAACAGTATGAACTACTTCTTTAAGTGATTTTAATCTAATCTTACTCAAAATATAGGGGATATCATGTAGTCTTTCAAAATCCCAGGCCTCCAGTCAGTTTTGTTCAATTCAAAAAATGGAAAATATAGACACATTCTCCTATATTAACTTATATATGAATACTGACATGCAACTATAATACTTTGTTCTATAAAGTTATAAATAAGTTATAATCAATCTCCCTTTGTCAGGATGTGCCAATATGGGACATCTTGTCTGTCAAATTAAATTATACCTGATAGACTTAAATAGGCAAGGAAGGTATTATTCAGGACTATAGCAATAAGGGTCAAAGCTGTTGCAATAGGAGAAACTAAACTTTTTACTGAAACAAAATCCTGAGAGAGTGTTTCAGCTCTCAGATGAGCTAGTGGAAAACTACTGGAGGTTGTGGGTGGGGTTGGGGGACAGTGGGAGGAGAGATCTGTGTTTGTTAGTTGTTACTACTGGAAGTTAAGCTCCCACAGAGGCTGGGGTATGAGGGTGCATATCTGCTTTCAAGATCACATTTTAAAGGGATGTCTCACAGGTTTTAAGAAAGATATTTCTGTTTGTAGAAGATTTATATTTCAAAGGGACAGAAAAAGAATTTATAATTGTAGGTTTTCTAAAATAATTACTCCAATAAAAGCAGTCAGGTTCCTGTAGTCAAGAAATTTCTGAAGTTTTGACAAACTGTGGGGAAAGCTAAGATCTTCTTTGTCACTGCGATTCTATTTAGAGAGATGCTTCTAATGCACATTGACAACATGTACATAGGATCTGTAGCTCTACTGTTTATTAATATAGGCCTATTTTCTCAGTAAAAATAGCCTGTAGCTATAAGCAATCACATCTAACTTTCAAAATGACAATTATATTTAATTAGTGTTCAGATGATCTGAGAAAAAATCAGAGTTAGTTTTCATATTTTTATTTTGTATCATCAGAAATTTGCATAATCATAATAATTTGGGGCTCACATTCTATTTCTGTTAAACAGGAATCTACTGGTCAATAGACATGAGAGGGAAAAAATATTTTTGTTGGTCATTGTTCAACAAGCACAAAACCACATAATTTTCTACATCCTAGGCAATGGATTCTGAGGAAGAAAGTATTTTTTTTAAATATTGTGAGTTATTTTATTTTCCAGTGAGCTTTTTAGGTTTGGGAATGAGAACCAATTATTGGAAATTTCTCTTACATATATTTGATCACTAACAGCTCCTTGAGTTACTCTATCAGATCCAGATGGATCTCATTCTTTTAACCTTGGCTTCATTGATGAATTCCTAGGTGTTGGAATGCTTGGGGCTTTTCCAACACATTATCTTCTCAAGAATACAGCTCCACTAAGAACTAGCCTGCTGAGATATACTGCTCAATACAACTTTAGTAGAATTAAATACAAGTGAAAATTTGTCCTAAGATCAAGCAGCTTCAGAATTGAGATTTAAAGTGGAATGATGCTGGGCCTCCCCAGTGGCACAGTGGTTGAGCACTGGGTTGCGAAGCTGCCCGCAGCTTCTGCGGTGCTGGTTCGATCCCCGGCTGCTCCCCGGCCACCAGAGGAGGGTCCCACATGGCGCGCAGACCTCTCCTGACGCCTGCTGCTCCCCTCAGCAGTGTACTTCCGTCCTTCTGCCTGCTCTGTTCCCTGCTCTGGCTCTGGTGAATTCTCTCACCCTCCCGTGCTTCTGACTGTACCCAGTGCTTGTATGTATAAACAAACAAACAAACAAACAAACAAATCTTAAAAAAATAAATAAATAAAGTGGAATGATGCTGAAGGGCAATGCAAAAAATTGTGTAATTAAATAAAGATGTCCATTGGACAACTTCCACAAAGGAAATAGAATATTTCATTATCTGCATCAGTAGACTATTGAGAGTTAATTTTTACCTTCACTATCAATTGGCATTTAAATATCCTTTAGCATCACTTAGGAACATAACAGATCCTACCTAATACATTGCTTAAATGAGTGAGTGATGAGTAGATTGCATACACATCACAACTTTCAAATCACAGCTGTTTTGGGCCTCTATATTTTTGATAAAAAACTGTTGTTAAAGATTATCGGGCAGATGGCCTTTAGGGAAGTATATTCACCAAATAAGCCCTTATATTTTTAAGCTGTTTCAGCAGAGTGCTGAGAGGGCATAATGAAGTTTAATAGCATGAGTATTAACAGCCAGTGATAATAGCTCTTCAGGGCCAGTATGTGATCTTTCAGTTCCAAGCATTATATTTTTTTTGATCGCTCAGATACTTGTATAATCTCCTGCTCTGTTGACTCCTAACTAAAACACATGGTTTTATGATACATTTTAAGTAAGTTTCACTTTAGCTCTAGTTCTTACAACAAATATATTAGACTTTTAAAAACCTAATTGGCTACATCATGGCTTGATAATTTTTACTTTCTACTTCATGAAATGTATTACTTTATCCCAGTAAGTGCTATACTTTATCTGACCCTTGATTTCATATTATTTTTTATTCATTCATGTCAGTACAGTTGATATTGCATACATTATATTATCAGTTCTTATTAAAGAGAAGGAAAGCAGATTACAAAAGCAGACATTCCACAGATGCATATATTATACTTTCCTTTCCACAGCAACCCAATACAGTTCTTTGGATAATAGGATGGATGTAAATAATCTGCTACACTTTATCCTCTCTGTTCCACCATTTTCCCCAACTTTTGTCTTCAATTGTATTTATGAATGACCATGTAATCATGATCTGTGTTTTGCATACTGGCTGTCCTTAGCACTCAAGACATTGCTCAGTGGAGCTCATATAATCTCTCAGGCAAGCAAAAATCCTACTCCAGAAATCCAGTATATGGAGCCAAACTGACTGATAACTCACATGAGCCACTGAACCATCCACTTCATATTTTCAGCTGCTATCCTTCTTTAAGAATCTGTGTCTTCAACTGGAAGTAGCCACTGCCTATTATTAATATGTAGTTAGGCATATGAATGAGATGACATTTATCATGTTCTTATATGAAATTGTTTAGTATTTTTCTGTACATTTGCCTTATTTGCTTATCTGATTAGGACAGTTACCCAAATGACTTGCAAAGCATTTATGTTTCAGATTATAATTTACCTTTCTCAGTTATAGTTATATTCTTAGGGGTAGGGAGTATTAAGAAAATTCTAATTCAAAAATTTTATTACTAGGTCATGCTGGACACAATAGTGTTTTAATAAATGTTTGCTGAACAAATAAATGTTTTGTTACAAGTATTTATTATTTTTAAAAAGGTTTACTTATTTCTCTTGGATATATGAAACTATATCCTTAGTACAGAAAAGCAGAAATTCAGAAAAAAGTTGTAAAACATTTTAATGACTGTATTTTTCTATGAAGATATACTATGGATTCTTTAACAGTCCTTTTCAGAGAGTACTCCAGAATATCATAAAAAGTATCTTTCTATATATATATATATATATATATATATATATTCTTTTTTGGTGATTGCACATATTTCTCTTTAGATATCTGGAAGGGGAATTATTACATCACAAATCATCCTCATTTTATGACTTTGTAGGTTACTTCCCTAGTTGATTTTCTCATCATGTGTTTCCATTTCATACTTACTGTTATGGAAGTTGGTTATTATTTTTATCACACTGTTATCATTGATTATTATTTTTTCATAAAACAACTCAGTTGACTATATAATGGTCTTCTGTGAATAGACTCCTACTCATTGTAATCTTTGGACATTTTAAGTCCATTATTTCATTGTAAAGACCTGATACCACAACCTCACTGTCGGATACCTACACCTATTATCGTGCATCATTACTTAATGTCTAGTTTTCTAGGTTTTAATCCATAGAATTGTCAGAAAGTAGCTTACCATTTGTAATTATCATCTCATAGTTCATTATTATGATTATAATTTTAAAAATATTCAGATAATTTCAAATTAATTACAGACGAGGTAAAATGAGGATCACAGAAGATAAATAAAATATTCTGAACAAAAATTTAGGCCAAAGTGTGGCAGTCTAATATCTGGGTGCCAATCAGAAGTGTGGGGTGAAAAAATTCAGCTGAGTGGAGAACAGAAGAGGCAGATTTATTGAAATGCAAGAGAGCAGAGCATGAGATGGGAGATATCTCTCAGGAAGAAGGGTTTGGGGTTCTTTGTTTAACCTCTTTTCCAGGGTTTTTTCATGAGTTGTTCTCTGCCAGTTACTATCTGCTGGGACATCAGGTTTCAGTGGATCTTCTGAACAGGACGTGGCCTACCTGATTCTGTTTGCCCCATTTTTGCATTTCCAGAATTCTTACTAGCCTCTCCTTGGTCATGGGGACTGTGGCCATGGTCCCATGGCCACTCTATTGGTTTTCCTTTCTTATTTACTTTGTCTTCCATTATTGTCCATCTGGACAGAGCTGTTAATGCTACTTACTGCTGCTGCTACTGCTGCTTTTCAAAATGAAAACTTTGTTAAAAGAGAATCCTGCATTAGACACAGGTGGGCAATCTGAGGAGGAAAACTGCATTTTTCTAGGGCAGGAATTGTTCTAATGTAGTTTTTCTTTCAGAGGAAAGGTTCTTTGTGAAATTGATATCTATTGTTAAATCAATCATTTCTAGGGTGTGATTGGTTAATTTGTAAGGGCTGATGATTCTTTAAGGGCCCACAATATCCATATTCCCACCTCTGGTCCATGCCTAGGGATATTTCTGTAGTAGTCCCCACCTAAGGATTTTTCATTTCTACAGCAGCTTTAATGACTATATTAATTACTTCTATCCCCACATCTATTTTCTGGCCTTGTGAAGACCCCATCCCAAATTTTCTACTCTAAGCCTCCATTAGAAAATAATAAATTTGTCAGATCTACACTAACATCCCTAAAACTAAAAATACACATTTCTGCAGAGTACTTCCTAAATATAATTATATGTCATCGAAACCAATGAGCCAACATCAACCTGTTTCTATTCTAGCTTAAATGATTGTTCAGTTTGCTTGTCTCTTAAAGGTCATTAACTTTTATAGGTGTAATGTAACATCATGTAAATACGTAGATTCAGGATATGTTCCTATATTTATATTTCAAGTTTCTTACTTCTTTCATCACTTTGAGGCCATCCACTCATAAACAGTATAATTTCTCTTAAGACCTCACATTCTATAAATAATCAAACCATTTTGTTGAAAATTATTTCATTGTATGAATAATTTGTTGTGACTAATCAGATGTTGATTTATCATATATACTTTATCAATAATTTATCTTTTTATTTTCAGATTCAAAGAAAGCAAAAACCCCTGCTGCAGAAGGTATTAGAAATATTTCTTTTTTTCTTCTTATAGTTGATGAATTCATTAATTCTTCAGGAATTAACATAGAAGAAATAATTATTTGTGGGATAGAGGAGAAAGAAAAAACTATTGAGTTAGATAGAGAATGGGAAGAATTAAATCTTTCCTGACAATGTGATTGATATTTTGTAATTGCCGATGATATCACAGCAATATTATCAATCTGACAGCACACAAGAAATATTTAGCAGTAATAAAGCACAAATATTGCATATGTGTTTTTAAAAAAGCTTGCTTGACAAGTAATCAAACAAGAAATGTTCTGAACAAGAATTGCTTTATTAGAAAGTATAAATTCAATTAATGAACACACCAACATCAATTAGAAACTGAATCATTTAAGTCTTGAATTATAACTCATCTGCCAAGCGCAGTTAGGTGTTTCTCCTATACTTGTTCACATATGTACATGTCTGTGTGTTCACACATGTTTAAAAAGATTGCAAGGTATGAATCATTGAAGTGGTTAAATAGTATTGTTGTATTAATTGTCAAATAATATTTTTAATTAAAGTATGAATACACTTATGAGAACTGAAAATTCTTCAGAGTTCACTCGCTATGAAATTTAAGGAGACAAAATAAGGGGTGGATACTGGCAAAAATTACAGTCTAACCAATTTCCTTGTATAGTAAATTTGATCTTTAAAGGTTATAAGAACAGTGGTTTTCTGTTTATTTCATTCAGCAGAACAACCCAAGGGAAAAAGTAAGGAAATGCATGCAAAATATATTTGTGTATCTATTTTTTTCTTTACTACTATTATTGGACTGCTGGTTTACCTAGACATGTTTTCTAAGTGCATGTAACTCTCATTTGTTGCTTTTTGTCAGAATGAAATAATATAAAAGGATTTGCTGCAGAAGGATTTGGTGTCAGAGTGAATGGAAAAGCATGGCAATCATTCTTAGAATCTTTTTCAAATCCATGCAAACATCTAATAATTTTACCCACAACCTCCTAACCAAAAATACAACTGCATTCCATGAACCAAAGCTGTCTTATATTAGTGTAAATGCAGTCCCTATAATCTGGATAGATACAATCTGATTAGATAATAGGAGAGACTGAAGGGAAAAACTTCATGCTAGTTTTACATCCTTTTTCCTATTTTCTTTATTCTTGTAATCCATAAATATTTTAGCATGTGCACATGATATATTTTGTTCATAATGTGATTTTCCTCCAACAGCATGATGAGCTGGTAGAATAATATTGCTTGGGATCCCTACCTTAGGCAGCATCCACTGTTGCTTTAATACTCAATATCAATGCTTATTCCTAAAAATACAATACAGTCTGATGCCTTGAGCTTAGTCTTTGGCACATGTGTTAGCCTCTGAAGAATATAGGTAATATTGAATAAACAAAAATAAACAATTTAATTTTGTATAACCATTAACAATCTCTCACTTCTAGTTACATAGAGTTTTAATATTAACAGATAGTTTAACGTCTCTGTCAAGACATTCAGGAATTTAAAAAGATATGTATATGTGATTCTGTAAAAGATTAGGACAATCAGGCATTCTCCATCATAAAAATTTTCTAAAATATCTTGTGGAGAAAATGATGAAATTATACTACAACTCAGCCAGGGGGAGCAATCTATATATAGAGAAGGCTGTGTTCCTTCAGGTCCAGATTTATGTGTGTGCACAGCTGCTGAAGAACACTGGCACACAGGTACAGAAACCACTCTATAAACTATTGCACCAGAAGGAAAGTGGAAGATGGCTGGAGACTAGAAAAACAGTATTAAATAATATGTACATAACCTTAAGGTCCTCACTTTATTGCCTCTGTGATTTAAAATTTCCTGCAGACACACTGTGGCTCCTTTGCAATCTTCAGAGCACCAATATATGTAATAAATAAACATGCCTTCTCAGACACTTATTTACTTCCCCATGGCTTCCCTTTTCAGAATGGTCTGTGAACTGTGACCTGAGCACTATTAGGGAGAAGGGAAATTTTCTTAAAACAACTATCAGTTCTTTTCAAATGAAATTATTTGTTCTGGTTTATCATCTAGATATAGTTTCATTATTGTTATACCTTAGAATTTTTGATTATCGATCATTTAATTATCGACCTCCAAGCCTATGTTCTTATTTTGCATTTTATTTTCTAGTTACTACACATATGAGGTTCTCATTTTTAATCTAAAAATAAATTTAAAGAAAGGGTAAGAAGAGTATAAGGGACATTACTGATGATATTTTTGCAAATTTATGTGAGTTATCATCAAATATTAAAAGTAAACAAAACTCAACCATAGGCATGATTTAGCAATTGTTATAGAATTAAATTTTAAATTATATTTATTAAAGTTAATTTATTAATTACATCTGGAATTACCCCATATTATAAATGCTTTCAAAAGTCTTCTTACATATTGCTCCAAATTAACACAGATATTTTTCTACCAATATGATGACTTTCTGATATGATTGCAGCTCAACTATTTTAACTTTGAAATCACACATGTAACTCTTATTCAATTTTCTTGAGTACCCAAATTTGCTTTGATTTTTTGCACTGTTTGCTTTATGTTTGTTTAGAAATATTTTATAATTGGTGATTCAGTTCAGCAATAAATTAAACAATATATGTAAAGACCCCATGTTTTTCAGACATCATTTAGTAATATATTTACTGTTTAGCTATGTCACCTCCACTAAATCCTTTTGACTTGTAGTATTTGGTCATTTATTTTATTTACTTTACTGCCTG
The DNA here is from genome assembly GCF_014898055.3 of Talpa occidentalis. Lineage (NCBI taxonomy): Eukaryota > Metazoa > Chordata > Mammalia > Eulipotyphla > Talpidae > Talpa > Talpa occidentalis. The sequence continues at coordinate 120,936,791 of NW_023602073.1, read as the reverse complement.
TAGTCTATCTTGGGAGTGGATACATTATACCTTATACATCATAGATACAAACTTATAAACAAAATGATACAGTTGAGAGATGGGTGAGTTGATCATAGAAGATTCAATGACACACTTATTTTTGTTTTTTTTAATTAAATTTTTTTTAAAGATTTATTTATTTATTTATACAAGCATTGGGTACAGTCAGAAGCGCGGGAGGGTGAGAGAATTCACCAGAGCCAGAGCGGGGAGCAGAGCAGGCAGAAGGACCGAAGTACACTGCTGAGGGGAGCAGCGCCGGGGAGCAGCCGGGGATCGAACCAGCGCCGCAGAGGCTGCGGGCAGCTTCGCAACCCAGCGCTCAACCGCTGCGCCACCGGGGAGGCCCGACACACTTATTTTTGTAACATGTAGTTCTTAGAATTTTTTTTAGCATAAACATCTTCTATTTTTCATAATGTAATCATTAATTGAAACTTTAAGAACTCTTTCAATACCTTTTCTATAAAAATCAGATAAGGTGTGTATGATAAAACATTTCTTGAAAGTTGTCTTTTAAATTAATTCCATAAAATTGTCAAGGCAAAATAAATAGAAATACAAATATATATAAAAGCACTTCATATAAAATTTGTGCTCATTATAATGTAAATTCAGCTTAATTTGAGCTCAGAATAATGCTTTGTCTTATACAGTACTGACAAAACTTTCTTTAAAAAGCACTATCTCAAAGGTGTTCTTTTATAAACAGTATTTGTCCTAAAAAAACAAGCGAAGTGTATTTTGCTTCCCTCTGAAAATTCTTATTTTTTTTAGTGTCCTAAAATTGCTTCAGCAAAGCCTTATCTTAGGTAAACAATTATCTTTAATATAAGAAGATTTTACCTTAAAGAGGAAGTCCATGTGAAATATCTCCATCTGTGTCTTCTGAGAATTAATTTAAAACAGCTGTAAAAATTATACTCTGTACTAATTATTTAATCCCAAACTAATTTCATCTTGATCTAATATGATGGCAAATTAAAATTTTCTTGATCCTTTGTAGACCTTTTTTAAATTTTTCTGCTTTATCATCCATGAAAGATTTTAATTCATCTAATTTCAGAATATTTTCATGATATTCTGTGAGAAATCTGAAGGGGGAAAAGAAAGACATTCAATATACAATGTTAGTTTTTTGTGTTATTATTAGTTGCTGTTCTACAGCATTAATATATCATGTCTATTTGTTTTGAAACAATTTAAATGTGGCACATACATTTGGAATAATAGTAATGATAATTATAATAATAATGATAATAATAATAATATTTCAGAACCAGAAAAGAAAGAAAAACAGGTGGAAACAGGTAATTGATTTTAAATTTCTCTATTCTCATTTTAAATATACTGACTCATTTGCAACTGAATGCTGAATTTGAATCTAGTGACATGAAATGTTGATTTTTTAAAATTTTCTTGTTCTGTACAGCAAAATCACCAAAGAGGGAGCATTCAGGTGAGTCAGACTGGTCTTGCTGGGCACTTTCTAACACTCAGACCTTATTGACATTGAAGTCTCAGACAGGTAGGAAGGGTCATTATAGGAAAGGACAGAAATCCATCCATCTCCCAGTCTTTTTGTCCAAATTCTCGACATAGTTAACACCAATGCAGTTTTAGATAATAAAAGCCACACAATACGTTACCTTCTTGCTACTCAAATATATATTTTGTGAATCAACAGCATCAAGTGTGTTGATTTTTTGTGACACAAATAAACTCACCTGGAAGTTTATTCTTAGAAATGTAGAATCGCTGACCCCACCCCAGAAATACTGACTCAGAATCTGCAGTTTCCTAAGATCCCTGCTGTATATATTTGTGCAGTGTTTTACAGTTTAGTGTAAAGAACAACCAAAACAAAAGTAAAGTAAAAACAAAAATATAATTTAAAAAATCAAAACACTTTCTATAATTGAATCTGATGATGTCTTCCTTTTAAAAAGTGGAGTACTCAGTTCTAGCAAATATTCACTTCCTATTCATAATGTTAATTACAGATATTTCTTGAGTACTCAGGGGAGTTGCAATGAAAGTTGAGGCAGATTTTGTCCTCTATATATTTATATTTAAAGGAATGAAACAAAATCTGTTGGGGAGAGGATGTCCTGAAGGAACTCCACAAACTTGGGTTTTATGGACTCCACCCCCACCTCAGGGCAAAGAGATCTGGGACACCAAGGACAACAAATCCCATAATTTTATCACCACCACCGAAGGGAGGGTTGCTGGGAACTGAGCGTAGACTTAAGCAGCCAGGCTTGGTATATAACCAGAGACACGTGAGCCTGGGAAGTTGTTGGTTTTTCCCCAGCCTTCCAGCATGCAATTGGAGTCCCAGCTCAGCGGAACTGGTAGGAAGCATTCATCTATATATATATTCACATATATATATGTGAATATTTTTCTCCCTGGGTTATTCCTCTCATTTCCCCTTTTTATAAATAAGCCCTTTTTTAAAACTTTTGTGTGTGTGCCCACAGTTGAGTCTCATTATAAGTCCCTTTAGGCACGCAGGTCCTCACCCACACTCATTCCAACACATTTCACGTTGGGGTTGTCTTGTAACAAATCAAGAAGCAACCAATAAAGCAAATACACAAACACTAGCAAGTAATTATTATAAATATCGAATCATTTTCTTGAGGTTTTCTATTTTTTTTTTAAGATTTATGTATTTATATAAGCACTGGGTTACGGGCCAGAGGTGTGGGAGGGTGAGAGGATTCACCAGAGACAGAGCAGGGAGCAGAACAGGCAGAAGGACCGAAATACACTGCTGAGAGCAGCCCACTAGACAGGAGAGGTCTGTGTCATGTGGGAATCTCCCTGGCTGGCCGGCAATGGAACCGGCGCTGCAAAGGGTGTGGACAGCTTCACAGAGCTGCGCTCAACCCACTGTGTCACCAGGGAGGGCCCCATTTTCTTGAAGTTTTCTAGCATATAGTTTTTCATTGTTGTCTCAAATGAAAATAAAATTTTCTGAAATTTATTTACCCATCTTGTTAAAAAAACACCACTTGCAGATCTTACCTGGCAAACTTTTACCCAGGGACTGTCACTGAGTTTTCGTGTTTTCGTGTGTGTGTGTGTGTGTGTGTGTGTGTGTAGATGGTCATGGTCTCATACAATGTGCATTAATTACCCCTCAATTTTATTGTATTTACATGGAAATATCATTAATTCAATATTGGCTAAATAATTATGCAAATATAGTTCAACTCTATTCCTTCTCTTGCCATAGACCACAGAAAAGCACAAGTTCAAAGTCACATCTTATTCTTCTTTCAAGTGTATGAAACTTCCTCAGACAACTCAAATCCATTTAGGTGTTTCTCCTACTAGTTAATATGGCATCATTTTCTTTCTTTTATGATAGCACTTACCACACTGTTATAATCAAATTACCTTTTCTTTTAATGATTTTCAACTTTAAATGGTCAAAAATCAGAGGATAAATATTGTTGTATATCTCTTTAACCACGGAGTGCCTATAATAGTGTCAGGCACATAGTGGGCACTTGATAATGATTTGTGCAATAAAAGAACTATCAAATAGATAATATCGTATTTAAACACTTAAAATATTAATGGCTTTCAAATAATTGATAAGCTGAAATAATCACACATTTTACCACTTCACATTGACATTGATATTATTTATCCTTGGGCAACAGATTTTTTTCCCCTTACAGAGAGCAGCCTAATTGTTCAGTGGAAACATTCCCACAAGTGGACATCATACATGTTCTCACTTTATGTGCATGTCAGGAAGCAGAAATAGAACACATTATTATAAAAACATGCAAATGAGAGAAATGCAGAATGACTTGATGTAACCAATTCTAAGAGTTTTAATAGTTGAATGGTATTTTATAATAGCAAACCTGACAAAATATAATTTGAAGTGCTCGAAATCATCCTCTGTTATGGAGTGTGATTACAGTGTAGCAACTTAGCAGTAATTAGGTGTTTTGAAAAAATTGATTTCATCGTATATTTTTTCAATTTATTGAATTATTTCATACCAGTGTATACTCTTTAAGGGAGTAAATTGGTTTGTATATAGAGGCTAGAAGATTCTTAAGATAATTTCAAATGGGAAACAGAGTGAATATATCATGAATGGGCATTTTGTGTTGGGACAAGATGTATACATAGCAGAGAAAAAATATATGGTTTATGAAATATATTTAAAGCATATCAAAATGTTGCATTTTCTTAATCAGACTTATTATTTTCTATGGCTTCAAAGGTTATAGTAGCCTTTTAAAATTTTTAAATAAGCCTAAAACTATTTAAAGAGAGAGAAATAGAATTGTAGGTAATTTAGACCCTATCACTTCTTCTCCTTAACAGCTCCAAGTGACAAACAAGTAAAAGCAAGTATGTTGAGTAAGACTAAAATACTAAAATAAAGCATGTTAGCAATTTACTGATTCAGGTTTTCTGATAAAGATAATGTTAATGCTGATTTTTGAGGCTGGTTTAACACATGTTTCTTGTTATGATTATTTGTTGCATTGAAATAATATGTATAATATTCATCCTTTTCTGTGAATTCATTATTATTATTATTAGTAGTAGTAGTAGTAGTAGTAGTATATAGTGTTTTCATTTTAAATGGTCATTTCCTCTGGTCATACTCTTTTTTTGAGTTGTTTGGATTTTCCCCCCAATTTGGAGAGTGATAGTGCTCTATTTGTTTTTTTTTTTTTTAAACACAACAGATTTAAGTTCCAAATGTTTAATCACTAGATTAAAGCAGTAGGAAATATAGTTTATCTACCAATGAAAGTCACTGTGACTTCAAGTTCCTGCAACTTTATTAAATGAAGTTCCTGTGACTTTATGAACACTTCCCTTAAAATGTCATAATTTCCCTTTAAAATTTCTATCCACACATTATAAAACATGGACTGATAACTATAATATACTATGGCATCTGCATCAATAGTCACTTTAGCCATAAATTTAGGGAGAAATACTAATTTCTTTGTTGATATTCCTCAGTTCAGTCAATACCTAACAAATTGTCATTAATAAAATTTATTTTAGGCAAAATAGCTTATATTCAATTTTAGAAAAGATTTACCATTAATATCTATTTGTATATTGATTTATAGTAAAATCTCAGTTCTATCTCTGTTGTAAATGTTTCTGCTTTTGGCTTAGAGCTGCATAAATATTAATGAATATAGTAATACATAAAACAAATACATGCTTCACTTAGTGCTGCTTTTTGACAGAGTATATCATTGGTGAATTTATCAGAAAATTATAATATTGGCAACTTGGTGAGAATGTTCTTTTTAAAATTACAGTTGGAAATAATCATATAGAAACTGAGAATTTAAGAGAGGTTTGACATGAATCTAAATTCCATTTTTATTTCCATAAAATTTTTTAGTTGAATGTAAAGCTGATTGGAACTGTACATTATGTAGTCTTTAGTATGGTAATACTTAGTCTGTAAAAATGCATAATCAAGAAAATATATAAAACACAACTGACAATTTTGCAGCACTGTTAGAGAACGTTAGATTGAAGATTGCTCCTAGAAAAATTATATGTATAGATAAAAATATTCATTTGCAATAAAATATTCCTGTAAGTTATGCTATCTGTGAAATGCACTGTTCAATCAGGTTTTGAAAAGATCAGCATGTTTTGCAGGAAAATAGCAAATGAGGTTGCCAAATCATTTTACACCCAATATAGAAGTTTCAAAGCAATGTTCAACTCCCTATATGGGTGAGAGATTTTTGATTTGACATAGACATAGAACTTATTCATTACAAAATTAATTTCATATAATTCACAAATTGTTTAAATTGTGTAGTGACTGGTCAATTCTCCAACTTAGAACTTATTTTTGTACTTTAAACCATATGACGGAAGAATTATTATGTAACTGCTATGTACATTGGGCTATTTATAAAATTTAATGGCTAATGTGAGAATGCATATATTTACAAATGCTCTTGAAAAATCCTTAAATCACCCTTAGAGTATTATTCACATAGTATTATGTACAGAACTTGAACATTCACAATAAGATTTTATACTTTCTCAAATTTATAAAAGCAAATGAGAGTGAGATGTATAGATTAATTAACATCAACTTTGTATGTGATACAATGCCATGGTACTGAGGTAAAAAGAATAGATGAGTTGCACAAGGTTAAGAACAAATCCATGGAAAAATAAAGAGCAATTTGTCACTAGCCCTTACTTAAAGAAAATATCTAGAATGTGGATTGACTTATTGGTTTAGAATCGCTTGTGTTAGGTTTTAAGGAAACCAAATTCATTGTAGGAAAAATACTGAATTTCACACACAAGCTCAGGAGCTGTATTAATTCAGAGTAGAGGTTATCATGGTACCAAGAACTTGAAGTAAATGGAAACATTTCAGGTTCATTGATGTAGTGCTAAAGAGGAGCACTTAATGCCTCCACATATAAAATTATGAGTCACCAATGTTATGTATAAAGGAAGAGTGCTTTAGACCAAATAAGGATGCCAAACCTAGGTTGATAATTTTTACAAATCAACACATATTTCTTTATAATGGTACATGCAAAGTGAAAATATGGCTCAGAGGTATGCAGAGACGCCGCCACAGATCTAGTTCCCCTCCCTGCAGTTCCCTATCCCTACCCAGATTAGATTATGACATAGGGACAGACAATATGATTAGTCACTCCCAGGCAAGAAGAGGACCAAAGAAGTATTTCTTTATCCTCCAGGGCTTTTGAGATCTTTAACATTGTCTATGGCAAATCTTTAAGAAAGAATGGAGTAGACAATACTTAGCAAATATAGGTGACTTCATCGTCACCTTTTGTTTAAAGAACACTTAAATAACCAGTGTTATTTAAGCCCTAAAGAAGCACTGCCACGGATCACTGTACTCCATGCCAAGGACCTTGGGATGGACCTTGGGACTCTCCTCATGTATTCCATGTGCTTGTTTGACCAGTGAGTGATCAGTTTAAACTCTGAGTAAAAAAGTCACCAAACACCAATCAGGGCCAAAGCCCAGTTATTTTTAATCATGGGTCCAAGCTGGTATGAAATTGCAGCAATCACCATTTTTTATTTCTTGAGTTAACCCATGTAATTTGTGAAATGCTTAGCTATCAAATCAAACTATGCTTATTTTTGTAACTATGTTTCAATATCTAAAGCTGAATCATAACTATGACCTGATCTCTGAAAACACAAAACTTTTAAAACATTAAGTCCCTTTTAATTTTTTCAGAATATTTGGGCATAATATATTTTTAGTATGAGAAGTGGCATGACTTTCAAGGCTTTAAATATTCTGGGATAGAAATTACTGGGAGACAGTTCTGTGGGCCTAAACTAACTGGACCAGATATCAGATGGACTGTGTTTGGATCACCTGTCATATACGACTTTATCTTAATCCTTTTAGTAGAATCTGGGTTTACTCATCTTATTCTAGAATAATTATAACTAGCACCTTTTACATGCTCAGTTTGGATAATAAATTATATGATCACTACCTAAGACACAGATGATGTTGTCCGAATGAACTCAAAAAAGTACTCATAACAGCATTAAGATGATGGGTTTAGGATGTTTAAGTAATAGGAAAACTAGAGTGTGAGAGAATTGGGACTAATTTAGGTAGTAGAGCAAGATGTGCTTCTTTTTAATCCCATATATGAAGACAAGGTCAGCACCAAATTGGAAAATGTCATGGTTCAGATTTCAGAGATGCTCATCGATGTTGATTCAAAGGTATCCAAGCTGCACAGATGAGTACTAGCAGAAATAGAATCAGTACTGAATTTTAGAGTGAGGAAGCAAGAAGGAGGCAGAAAGGATTTCGAATGGGCTAGCAAGTACAAATTTTCATGTTACAATGGGTATAGCAAAATAGCACTATGAAGTGTGATTATTTACACCAGGACAATGTGTCCTGGGTTATACTACTAAAATAACCTCCTGATATTGTGTTTTAAAGGATAGAACAGTATTGGTGCACATTTAAACAAGTTTTCCATTTAGAGAGAGGGGAAAAAAAAACATCTAAAACAAACTCTACTTGAGCAAAAATCTAATATAAGAATCAAATTCTGTTTCGTCACTCAACAGCTTAAAGATAGAAGAAACTAAGAGAGCAGATGACTATGAAAAGAGACAATATGTGAGTTATCTAACCATAGTTCATTTCAATATAAACTTGGTGAGAAGAAAATTGAGCATGTGAGGAAGATCTTGATATCTGAAGAGATGGTAAGAGCAAAGGAATGAAATCACTGGGTCAGTGCTATTTAGAAGAGGAGGTTCTTGAGTAATTTATTTTGAAATGGAATAGAATTTTTGAATCTAATTTTTGGTAGCAAAGGAAAGTCCAAGAGTATGTTGGTGGTAATGATTAAAGAAGTGGTGTCTCTACATTTTCACAGTGAGGAGGTTAAGCAAATGAGAGATCATGTGGTTATATGGACAGTATTGGTGACTCCCAATCCTAGTTATATATTATAATCTGTCAGGACATTTACAAATATAAGAATACCTGGACCTCATTCCAAACTCATTAGCTCAAAATCTTAAAGTTGCAAGACTCTATAGCATACCCCACAGATCTATAACATCTGAATTCCAAGGACTCATAAGAAATACCCAGCCTCTTCTAATGTGCAGCCAGAGTGCTTCTTAATGAAATCTTACTGTAGTAGTGGAAAAGATGATAACTATGGGCACAAACATTCCATGAAATGAGCCTAGGCACAAGACAAAAAGACAAAAAGAAAAGAGGGATAGAGTTTGGTGCAGCCTGATAGGTGTCTTGAAAAGAACTGGGATTTGGAGGAAGGAAATAGCAATCTATAAGAAGTCATAAGAAAAAAAAGAGGATATACACCTTACCTTTAGACACTTTGGTCTATTGGACATTAAAAAAAAAGAAAAGATCAATTTAGAAGACAGCTTTTAGGGGGTGCAGTGTCCTTCAGAAACTGGGATTTGGTTAACAAATGAAAGCAAAGTGCATATTCTCATAGGAGGCTAAGATTTAGGTCACTGTGTATGATGAAGAGATGGCACAGTGGAGGGATGTTGGCAAAGCAGTAAGAAGTTTTGTAAATTCTGTTTTGTGCTAGAAGCTCAACTTCTGGTAGTAAATGGAAGTCATAGGAGGAATTAGTTGCAAATACCTCTTAGGGACCTCGGGGAATCAATTTCCAAAATAGGGTCCTGAGTAGCAGAATCAGCATTACCTGGAAATATGTTTAGAAGTGTACATTCTCAAGTGTGTCTCAGATCTGCTGAGTCAGACCTCTGGGTATAGTGTCTAAGTTTTAACAGTGCTGCTAGGTGACGGAGGTATGCAGAGTTTCAAAACTATAAAGCCTTTATCTGAAAGGCATGTAATAGCCAGGAGTCTGTTTAGTCTTTGAGTTCAGGATCTTAATACTGTCAGCAGGAGATTATATTTACTTAATTTCTTACCAGGTTCAAATGGTGACACTTTTAGAATTAAAACCTGAGAGTGATGTGAAAGCCTCCTTTCCATTATATTTCTCTCACTGTAGTACAGGGAAGGAAAGGGGACATGGAGATTCCTATTTTGGTGGTTCCTGGAGTCTCCATTGTAGATGTGTGAGGGAGATATACATACTAATAAGAATAAAAATAAAAATAAAAATGACTGAGTAGAATAGCCTTAAATAATAAAAACTTAATAAAATGAGTAAATTAAGTTCATAAAACTTCATAGATCATTATTATTATTCTTATTTTCTAATGGGCTAGAAGACAGTTCAACTTTAATTAGCCTTGATTTGACCAACATTTTGTAGTCAGACCATCATTTTATTTATTTATTTATTTTTTTTAAGATTTATTTATTTATTTATACGAGCACTGGGTACAGTCAGAAGCACGGGAGAGTGAGAGAATTCACCAGAGCCAGAGCGGGAAGCAGAGCAGGCAGAAGGACCGAAGTACACTGCTGAGGGGAGCAGCGGGCGGCAGGAGAGGTCTGCGCGCCATGTGGGACCCTCCTCGGGTGGCCGGGAGCAGCCGGGGATCGAACCGGCACCGCAGAGGCTCAACTGCTGCGCCACCGGGGAGGCCCCAGACTAGCATTTTAGATGATGTGTTCAGGGAAGCTCTCTTATCTCACTATAGACATTGAGAGAAACTAAAAAAAAGCCTTTTTGGCTTTTTAATTCTCTCTCTCTGCAATATTCAAATGGCGATTTCTATAATATTATGGTTAATCTTTTATAATGTAGAACCAATTGAGGTCAAATTATGTTTGCCATCCCCCAAATTAAATAGACAAAGACAGCTATTCAAATGTTCTTTCCCACAACTCTTAGGCTATTAAAGATTTGAATATAAATTCATCAATTAGCATTCCAATGTATTTTATGGAATAAGCCACTTTTTATGGTCACTTCATATGTAAGCATACAATTTTAATATCACAGAGTTGTATCTGGAAAGAGTTTCTGCATTGCTACTTAAGGAAGTTCATCAGTTTAAACAACTATATAAGCCCTTTATAGCATGACTTTTTGCTGCTTGCTTTGTTCTTGGCTGCTCCTTGTGTTTTATCCGGTAGGCAGTTTTATTCTTGTCTGACTTACAGTAAGATATCTACCTGGCATGTCTGATGCCCATTTCTCATTCTTTCATATCTGAAATTGCAGAAACTGAAAGAGCCAAAGAAGAAATTGGTGCTGCCTCAACTAAAAAAGGTAAATGTAGCTGAAAGAAAAAGATGTCATGATTATAACTTCTACTAAGGTTTCTAACTGATTGTATTGTTGGATGCTCTTAAAACAGCTCAATTGATTGATTTTACTATTTTTTGATAGAGGAACAAACCCACTTTGCACAAGTTTATTAGCATCTATGTTAACAAGGTTTTGTCTGCAGTATTCTAATGCCAATAGCTTTTTACTTTAGGGTCATAAACCAAAATTGGTAATTATAGTCCAGTTGCAAGTTGTTTTTGAAAAATTGAAGAAATGCATCTTTCGAAGTTACCTACAGAGCATTCAAAATTAATATACCGCCTTAAATATACTGTCTCAAACAAAACTTTGATGAGAACTTAAAGAAATGATGTTTGTGCAAGAAAAATATATGAGAAAATTTACTTTTTTTTTTTAATTTTAAAAGGAAAGGTTTATTAGGAAAAGGAGAAAGGAAAAGAGAGGCACATATAAAGCCATGGGTATAAGAGCAGAAATTAATGACATAGAAATTAAAGTGTACAATAGGAAATGTAATAAGTCAAAATCAGAATCTCTATAAAAAAGCTTATAAAATGGATAAACCTTTATGAAAACTTATTAAACAAGAGAAAGAACAAACATTAATATGAGAAAATGAAAGGTGGTATCACTGTAGATATTATAGATAATTTTAAAATAAAATATTTTCCAATATGGAAATTTTAACAAAATTGATATTTTGAATCCCTATTTATAATTCCTAAAGAAAAATTAAGCCAGGTGGCTTCACTGGTGATTTTTTTAAATACTTAAAGAAAATTAATATCAATCTTATACCCACCTTCCAGGAAGAGAAAAAGAGAAAACATTCATTAATTTTATAGAACTAGCATAATCTTGATAGCAAAATTGTTTGACAAGTAGTGGAAAAGAAACATGCCAGCTATTATTATGAACAAAGAGGTATAGAACTAAACAAAATATTACTTGATCAAGTCTGCTAATGTATGTGAAGAATAAAATGGAACATTATTTTAAGGAATATAATTTCAAAAAAATCACTGTGATTAACTGGAAAATAGAATGAAAATAAATTACCTTCATCATAGAAGATGCATTTGAAATAAATCATCACAAAAGTAGAAAGTTCCTTCGTCTGATAAGACATATGCAAAAAATATTAGTAGATATCAGCTCCATGCAGAAAAGTGAAAGATGCTCTCCTGTGAGTTGGAACAGGACAATGATGGTTGCTATCACCGCTTGTATTACACATTGCGCTGAATATTTTAACCACTGCAATAAGATGAGAGAAGGAAATAATAACACAAGAAAAGAAAAGTAGGAAATCAAACAGTATTCACAGATAATATTTATTTGAAAAATACAAAATAATCTATAGGTGGACTATTATAACTAATAAAAGAATTTAGTAAAGTTCTATTAAAAAAAAATTTCTCTCTGTCCCATCTTCCTTCTTTCCCTCACTCTGTCTCTTTGGTTAGTGACCTTGACTTTTTTAGGAAGGTCAAGACCAGTCATATTGTATACAATTTTTATTGCTCTGGTTGTTTCTTTAGCATATTATTTTAAATGTTCTCTATATTCCAAATTTGATTAAACTGAAAACTAAGTCTTTCATTTAATTTGATTCCAGCGGGATGCATTGGCAATAATATTCCAGAGCCAATACTGTACACATCACATTACACAACATTTGGAAACACAGAAATGTGTGGCTATCCTATAATCACTAACCTTTCTAAGTTTCATCAATGGATTAAGTTGTTAACAACCACATTCCTTCATTTCAACTTTATATTTTTTTCCCCTTGCATCTATGTGGGGTAACACTTGGATGTGATAATATTTAGTTCCACATCTACTCATCATCTAATGTCCTTTGACGATCCTTGAATCAATTATTTCAGAGAAGTACACTGATTTTGTATAAATTATCTCTACTGTTGTGATGTGTAAATAGGTGAACAGTGAATACTCCATGAAAGCAATAAATCTTAAAGCATAATTCAGCGACAACTGGACCTACATGATAATCTTACTTCTCTTTTGTTTACTTGTGATCTGGGATGGCTTTATTCAATATTTAAATGAATCTCAAGTATGACTACACTGTCCTTTCAGTTGATTAAGCTATGTGAAGCTTGAATGTAAAGGAGCATTTAGTTGACATTTTTCAAGACACTAAATAACTCAGCAATATCCTGGAATGTAAGTCAATTATTCATAGTCCTACCAAGTGGAATTATTTGTACAGCTTGTTTACCAAAGGTGAGGGCAAAAGAATAAAGTAGAAAAGTGTGTGCAAAAACCAGTCAGAAAAAAGCATTTCATTTGTGGAGATTAGATTGATAATAGGTTTCAATTGGATTATAGAGAAATGAGAAATGTTGAAAAAGCTTTAGAATAGCTTCTTTGGAAGAAATATTTGGCATTGAATGAGTTACAAATGCTTTTTGAAGCAGAAGTAGCATTTCCATCTGGAACTTTTATTTAAACCTTATCTCTGCTTTGCAGCTGTACCTGGGAAGAAAGAAGAGAAAACCAAGACAGTGGAGCAAGGTAAAAAAAAATGAAGGAGTTTGACATTATCTTCTTTAAAAAGACAACAACATGAGGAGGAAAGCATTGGATTCAGACAGGCGGAAGACAAAAGCCTTTAAATCTATTACTATCACTGTCCTTGCATGTTTTTCTATGCCAGGGAGAATGTGAGGTGGCAATCTGCGTTTCTGTTCTTTTGTGTAACTAAACTTTGAGTATAAGTTCAGAACAGGAAAGTGTTACAGACCATTTAATTATGTCTGGATGAATGGTGGATATTATGGAATGAAAAAAAAAATGATCAGGGCAACTAGTGGAAATTTTCTGTTTGATTTGTGGTTTCAATACCATCTGACTTACCGTAAAAGAATTTCTGTTGCTTGCAAAATGATATCTAAAACTTAAAAAAAGTTCTTTGCAACTTTGTAACTTCAGCTACTGATTTTCCCAAGAGGTCTGAAATTTCAATGTTATAAATCATAATACTGTAAGTATTATGATTACATTTTTATTGTGTAGCTATATAATAAATATATCATCTATGATATATTTGAGAAAAATGTGACAGCACACGATAGTTAAAACATTTAATGTTTTGTTAGGAGTTTCTGTTAAAGCTCAGAGGATTTTAATTGGTTTTTTATAAAATATAATGTTTGGTATTTATTATAATAAAATCAGAATAAGGAATAATTTTGCAATAGTGAAGTCAAAATAATTTCCCCTCTTAATTTAAGATGCAATTAAATTCCTAAATTAATAAATTAAGAATATTTTATATAAATATATCTAGAAAAAATTTAATTGTTACACTTTAGATAAATATACCAATGTTAAAAATTCAGTTATGCTTGGAGGTTAAGGGTTTAGTGGTTTTTTGTGTTTGTTTTTTTTTCATTTTTCAAATTAAAATCACACTTAAATGTTTTCAAATTCATTTTGGTTTCTGGAGACTACCTAAAGATGTAAAAGCTAATAGAATATTTTTTTCGACTTCTTTTTAAGGTGGATGTTTTCATTTCTGAAAAATAAGTAGAGGAATAGGAATATTGGTTCTGTTTCGACTTGTTCACCTAGGCAAGACTCTGAGTCTAAATTTCTTTAAATGTAGTTAGTTAGATCTAACATATTTATCTGACAAAGTATGGATATTTAAGCAAGAAAGTATATGTGAAAGGATATGAAAGGTTATAAATTCCTACAGTCTTTATGGAGGCATTTTTTCTTTTAAAATCAGTTTTAATTCAGGTGAGATAAAGTAATAAACCACTTTGATTTCACAGTTACTTTTCCCACTAATGTAAAAGTGTTGATAACCCATCTGTGGCACCATAGATTGCCTTTAGAGCCACAAAATATTGAGATTACAATAATGCAAAATTCCCATACTAATAACAGTTACCTAACAATAGTTATCTAATATATAACTCTTTGAAATATAAATTAATTATTTCTTCTTATCTGCATGTTGATGTCAGGTTTTTTTTTTTTTTTTTTTTTAATGCTATAATGTTTCTCCAGCTGAACAGGAGACTGGATATAGTTCATAGAGATATGAACATATGCCTTAAAATACTTTATAATTAATATTTTTATTAAAAATGCCTTTTATCTTAGGAAATTTTATTTTCTTGGCTTACATAAGAAGAGGTTCTTTCAATTCTTATATTGACTTAGCAGTATTTTATTTTAAATATGTAAAGCAATTGCCTCATTTTTCAGTTATAAAAATTGTGAGAAATAGGGTATTAGATAACTTGTATTATTTTGTGGTGGCATATCTAATATTAATAATAGTATTTTTGTGATTTTAATAAAGCAGAGAGGTTATGGAAAATAAATTAAGCCAGGACACCTGACGGATTTTATCACGGTAGTCTAAAATTTATACATTCTTTAATGATGTTTTCAGACTTGTGCACTCACCCTTATACAAATTTTAGTACCTCCAAAAGTATAAATAACATGGCACTAGTTCATAGGGAAATATAATTAAATAGATTTTAAATGTTTATTTTCATTTATTTGTTTGAACTTGGAGACTTTCATTAGGGAAAAAGCTTTATGATTTTCATTAGCTCAGAATAGTTTTAGTTTTCAGATTCAATTTGTGATCTAGGTAAAATTGTGTATATTGAACTTCTGGACTTTGTCAACATTATCACTGTACCTGTGAAACATTGATTATACTAAACTTACTATATGGGAAATTCACATCATGAAGGGTGAAATTAATTTTATGTTAACACAATTTAATAAACTTAGCCACATATTATGTGAGAAATAGAAATTTTGTTAATCTAACTTCTACAAAAGTCCCAAAATATAATACTTTGTCTCTGATTCAGGATGAATCATATCTTCCATTTATTTATCTCATGAAGATCTTAAATTGACTAGACTAGGTCTTTGGATTTTAAGAAATACTTTATAAATTCCTCCACTGTACAGGCATATGCACCATTAACTATTCCCTTTGCTTAGAAGGCAATTACCTAGAGGCATCAGGAGGTACAACTATTTCCTTAATAAATGTTTTCCACAATAAATGTTATTGTGAGAATGAAAGAACATTAAACTAAACATGGTAATACAAGTGCCATAAGTGAGTGTTTATCCCTACACATTTGTATATCTACAAAGAGTGACTGTATTTCATCTGATTTAATTTATTAATTTGTTATTATTGAATTTCACATATTTGTTGTAATTTTCATCCTACATTCCTTTTCAAAATATACCTGCCTTCATTTCCCTCTCTCACTATCTCTCTTTCTCTAAGCCTTTGGCAATATTCACTTGTTTTAGCCTTAAATGGTCACTCTAAGGAAGCATCCATGACTTGATACTTATTAGGGCAGGGAAAGACACAGCAAGGCAATTAACTTTAAAGATCTGAGCTGTAGGCTGTCCCAGCATCTCCCTGTTTTTAATTTCCTCCCTTCAAAGGGACTAAGTTCAACAGCAAAAAGGTAAAGAAAATAGTAATAAATCATTGCAAATCATTTTTCCTTTTCTTTTCTGTGTGTAGTCTTCTTTAACACTGTTTTAAACCAACTATCTCAACAAAGAAATAGTACAACTTTAAAAATTAATTAAACTACTTTTTAAGAAAGAGACCAGCTTAAGTATGATACAATAAATGTTTAATAAGTGATTGTGTAGTGAATAGAAACAGAAGAATTCTTGAAGAAAAGAATAATAAGCAGTTCAAATTTCATGAACATGTCTCTAAACACTGCTCAAAAAGAATAGTCAATCAAAATGTGATTTCCAATAGTGAAGGCTGTCAAATATTTTAGAAGCCAGAATTGATTAAATGCTTCAACTACCTTCGTATACAGGAAATTAATAATTAAATATACATTCTTCATTTATTGCATCTTTATTTCTATGTTCTTTGTAGATGGTACTCTTTCATAAACAAAACTGCATGTGCAATCATCATCTGGATAAAGATACTGAAATTTCAAATTTTAGTAATTACAACCATATTTTGTGAAATAAATTCAGATGGAAGAGAAATTGCCTAACTAAGCTAATATATGTCTATCTGCACTTTTGGTAGGCTTCGCCATTGCTTTTCCTATTTTTACAGTATAGAGCTGAACTTGATCATATTTAACTCCTTTGAAATGTAAACAATTTCTGTTCAACAAAGTTTTTAAGCAATATGTTCCTTACATCAGAATATAGTCTATTCGTCTTTAGGGGAAGGCTAGTGTTAAGATTTCCATCTCAAAGATTCTAAAATTCAAGTACTAAAATTTTCATTACAGAAATATTAAGTATAGTTTTCCATCTTAGCAATTAAAAATCACTTCAAAATTCTGTTATGTAGAAACATGACAGAAATATTCATGAAAAAAGATTACATAGAATTTGTGTGCCTCTTAACTACCTAAAATAAATTTGAGCGAATTGGTAATCATTTTACTAAGGGAAAATTTGGAGCATGTGTGTCTTAACTGTATCAAATGCAGTCCATTTCCTGTAATAAAAAATCAATTTGCCTTAAATTAACTTAAATTAGCTATGTGTCCATCTGAAGAGTTTCTTTCTTTTCCTCTGATATTATACTATAAACAATGGTATTCTACATAATTGCATTAGCATTTTAAATTGTCACAGTAACAGGTGAAACCCAAATACTATTATATGATTTGTATGTTTGTCACTGTCCTCATCCACCTTTTATATTTTTCTAGTCTTTGAACATGCACTAGCCTATTTAGAATCTGTGGTGTATATTTATTATTGATTTATCTCATACTTTCAAGTGAATGTTAATAATATCTAAGAGTAATGATTTCCCTGAGAGAAGCTTATTTACTTAAATAATGAATGTTTATATTTTGTGGTGTGTCAAATTTATAAAACAATTTTACACTTAAATGAAACAAAAGTAAAGATTTAGTTAATGAAAATTGTATTTAACCTTTTGCTTAATTTGTGATTATAAAATTGCCTGTTTGCACATCTGGACTAAGTCATGCTGTTGACCCTCAATAAATGTTAAATGGTATTAACAACACTATTGATTCTTGTGAATTCCAAACTTTTTGACAATAGCTTGTGCTTTGGTTGTTTAATATTTATTGAGCGCCCACAACAGGCTTGGCGCTGGGGAATGCATAGAAGGAGAACGGAGTGGCTTTTGGAGAGAAGATGGTCTACATACAGAGTCCATACAACATATGCAACAATGAATGTGTTCTGCTTGTTTTTATATTTTCGAAAGAATTTTAGTAGTTGTTCACTGTCTCACTTATTCACATAAAGCATTTCACTTCTTATTTTACTTAATACTTTGAAATGATCTCACCACTGTTTTATCTTCTGTGTTGGAAATTTCTTTCTAGTCCCTCCTTTCTTACCATGCTCCTCCCAACTTCCCTCATTCTTTCATATGGACTAGACTAAATTCTACCTATCACAGCAGAAAACTTATTCACAAGAAGTTTGTTTTGCTATGTTGAGCTCCCGCAAGGTATCACCTTCTTCCTTTCAATATTTGGTTGATGTCACTAAAATTTATTTGTAAACATGCCATTCGGTGCTAAAAGGAAATGGAGCCCAGTAATTGGGCAACATGTGCCAAAGATGATGAGATTTGGAGGCAATGCTATCCATTCATGCTGCACCTTATTGTCAAAAGCTAAAGATTCCTTGCTATTAACAGTACTTTTTCTCTAATAAGGTATAAGGTGATCACTCAGGTCACAAAGAGAGATAGTAGTGATACCCAAATGCCTGTATCCATGCAAATATTCTGCTTTTCAATTATCATAAAAATGAATTACTCCTGTTCCTAGTGTGGCCACTATGCCTGTCTTTTTCCTTCCCTTCTCTAGAAACTCTAGCCATTTTATGAAGAAACACACTAAAATTATAAGGTCACCTCTGAAACCTCCCCTGCACTACAAACTGGGATCTTCACTCCCTTTTTTTTCCAAATATTTAGATCATTTCAAAATATTTTTATTACTGATATTTACTATATCAAAACAAATATTTTAGTATGCATCATATCAAAATACTTATATACTGTTATATATTATACCAAAACAAATATTTGGTATAATTTGAATGTACAGAAAGCTAGATTTTTAAAAAGATTATTTTTAGATGAATTACTTATTTTCTTACTTTGTTTTGAATTTTGGGACACTATTTAATTTCTCCCCTTAGGTGTAGTCTATGTACTTCTCCCACCACCTTAGCACCCTTGATCCCTTTCCACCGTTTTTTGTGCACTTCCTGCCCCTGCTTTGACCCATCACCCTCGCCCTCTCTTCCTGGATGCCTCATCTCTATCCTCAGCTTGCAACTGTTTTTATTCTGCCTCTATTTACTTTGTAGTCTACATATAACTGAAATCATCTGATATCTTTTTCCTTCTGACTTATTTTGCTTAGCATAATCCTTTCCAGTTCCATCCAAATTCCATGAGTTTATCCTTTTTGATTGCTGAATAGTATTCTATTGTGTATATATATATATATATATATATATATATATATATATATTTATATATATATCAGATTGTCTTAATTCATTCATCTGGAGACATTTAGGTTATTTCCATATCTTGGCTATTATAAATAGTGCAACAATAAACATAGGACTGTATGTTTCCTTTCAAATTAGTGTTTTTGTGTTCTTGGGTAGATTCCTAGGAGTGGAAGAGCTGGGTTGTGTCATAGATCCACACAGCTTTCCAGGCCACTCTTACCACCAAGTAAACTTATTAACTCTCAGGTCCATTAGAATTGGGGTAGATAAATAATATTAATTTACCTGATATTTAACCAACAACATACCTAGAAGCAATGTGTCACTTCTACTCCTTTTATGATTCTTCAAAGTAGTTTCTTAATACAAATAATATCAATTTGTTTAGCTTCTTAAAAGTAGCAAAGATTTGACATAAACTGTTTGCTCTTGCCTCCTCGGTTTTATGATCTCTGAGCTTTGTGTTGACTTAACTTTCTATACTCATGTCAAACTAATGCAATGCAATTATAAGTCATTCTGTAAAGCACATTCAACTTTCATTGTAAATATTGAGAAGTTTGTCATATACTGTCTGATTATAATGATGATACATTTTAGAATTCTTTGGGCAATATTTTATATGACATAGTATTTAACATAATGTAAAATAGATGTATTCTTAATTATCATCTAAATCTTAATATTAGGTTGATGATTCTTTAAGATGCCCTTAAGTTTGTAATAGGTCATTTTCATTATTTCAATGAAATTTTTCTTGGAAATCCTATTTCTTTATATAGAATTTTGATCCCTATCTCAGGATTTGGTATTAAAAACAAATTCTTCATTATTAAGTATAGATATATGAAGATTAAAATTTTGTTCTCTGAGAGAAAAATCAAATTTGTTCCTTTGACACTAGGCTACATTTTACAAAAGACTCTGGAAATGTGTTTTAGTATTTATCATATAACACACTAATAAAATACCTACTTACAAGCTTAAGAACGTTGGGCTTTATATATCTTTTTTTTTTTCTATTAATATTTACTCCTGTTATCCTGAGGACATATTTAGTTTTATTCTCTTTATTCCCATAGGAATCTTTACTAGAAAGCATATTATAAATTTCTATTATAAAACTAACTTAACAATGACTATTTTCTGAGAATTTTGTTTCTTTTTATTGATTTGTTCCTCTCATTTATAAATCAATAGTCTTCTAAAGGCCTGTTTAGGAAACAGAAAATTGATATATACTATCTTGAACAAAATTGCTTAAAGTCAAATTGTATGCCACATCCTAGAGCAAATTAATGGAAATAAAGCTCAATTATCTAGAGAAAAAGGTGCAGAAGTCACCTGAATTTATCAGTCCTATATAAAAATGCATTACAACTTTGTTCTCATGGTAAATGGAATTAAACATTTTAGGTCAAATAACTTCCTGAATGAACATGAAGATTTTATCAAAAGTCTACATGAAAAATTGCATAGAATAGTGATAAGTTAACTGAGAAACAATTCACTAAAAAAGTGAAAATTCAATTCATATCTTTCTTTGGAATTAGAAATGACAAAAGAAATAACTGTTCTTGATCCTTATGACTTGCAAAGTTTGGGTTTTATTTCCCTTAACAAAAGGTAAGAGATCTGTTAACTCATACAAATAATCTGTATTTTTTTCTCTGAAATTTTATTGATTTGCTAATTATTTATGTAACTGTAATACTGGGAGTATGACTTCACACTTTCATATGAAAACATCTATAATCTTCTTTAAAGGCTTGTCAATAAAATCCATGATTATCATTTTTTAAGTTGAAATTTGCACATATATGATTAGTTTTGAAAAAGAAGTAACTGATGAAAGTCAGTGATGATTAGAAATATTAATTTCTTTGAATAATAGAATACAGAGCTATCTCAAAATAAAATTTAGAGGTTGGTTTAGCCCAGCAATTTATTCTTTGACAGTTGGCTAGAAACTTGCTTTACAAAGCCTCTTTTTTAAAACAAGATTTTTTTACTAAACAATCTCTAGAGGATTTCTAATCCTAAAACTATCCATTGGTAAGCATTTGTAAGAAATGCTTCCTATGTCTGAAATATTTCTTTTTTGCCTCAACTACTAAAGAATAAATTTATTTTTCTGACTGCAAGAATGAAAGCCTAAACATTAGAAGTCAGATTCAGAATATCAAATAAAAGTACTTGAAATTATTATATAAATCTAATAAAATATATTTAGAATATTTGAAATATTTACCCCATATAAATTTCAAAACATACACTTAAACTTACATGACAAAAAGTACAACACTGGAGCAAAGCATTCCATTAATTATCCCATCTAAATGACATAAAAATTCTCTAAATATGAGTTTTAACTTAAGAATCACTAATAATGGGACACAGGACATAGAAATTATGCTTATGACTTAGACATAAAAAACTATAAAAAATGGAGGATACATTGTCACTAGGAACAGGATAATGGACAGCAAAACTGTGGGTGACTGGTAGCTTTGGTTCTGTAATATTCCCAAACAAAATCACACCTGAGGGGAAAAATCCTACAGTGTAGGGAAAAAATTGACAATGTATTGTCAATTTGGTATGTATCATATTTTTTAAAACAAAACTTTGTTAACTACATTCAAACAATAGCAGAAAGAAATTGGATTTAGAATTTGGAAAGAATATTCCCTGGAAGATTATAAATTTAAATTCCTTGGTGTATACTAAAATTTGCTTCACCACTAAGCCTCAATGTAACTTTCCTGGCTTGGAGCTCTAGTTTATAGTTGGATCCCCACATTATATAGCCAAAGATTCAGTCACATAAACTTTCACATGCGATTTGCTTATGTTGCTCTTTATTTTGGAGATGACTTTCCATTTCTGTTTTGATGGCAAGCTATATTCCCTCTAGAAATTTACCTCAAATGTCAATGCTTTTGTGAGTTATCTTCTCATGCCATCAGGTAAAGTTTGTCAATCCTTCTGCTAGGGGTCCAGAGCCTTGTGTTATGTCTTTATCTTTGTACTTATTCTGAATGTGTCAATGTATTATAGAATAGATTCCATGTGACAAGTTTTATTTTTACAATTCCCAGCATAAAGGAGACAATAGAAAATATTCATTTAATAGATCAAATATATATTTTTTATGATATAAAACCTTACAGTCTTTTAAAATATTGTTTCCCAAGTGAAGGGATTTAAACAGATCTAGGGTCCTTTTTCTTTATGAGGATCACTTTGTCACACTGGCAAGCACTGTAGAAGGGACAGTCTCTAGTTTGTTGAAATGGCATTAACTTTTTTTTTATTTCAACTATACCTTTTGAGAGTCTCAGAACTCAACTTGGTTTTATATTCATATATACACGACAGGGGTTAAAGTACTGCTAGAGTGGATATTTCAAAAACATTCCATGGAAATCTAAAATATTAGCAAATCAAATGAAACAATGCACAAAAAGAATTACACACCATGACCAAGTGGAATTTATTTCAGATATGCAACATTGGTTCAACATTTGAGAATAAATTAATGTACTCTAGCAAGGTAAAGAAGAAATACATAATATAAATAGATACATAAAGTCATTTGACAGAATTGAACATCCATGCACAATGAAAACTCTCAGCAACATAAGAATACTGAGAAACTCCTACAACTTGATAAAGAACATTTACAAAAAATAAATCAATAGCTAATAACATACTTAATGATGAGAAAATACAAACTTTCCCAAAGTAAAGAACAAACAAGGGTGTCCCCTCTCATCACACTTATTATATTCTTATACTGGAAGTGCTGTTAATGGATAAGATAAGGAAATAAATGGTATACCAACTGAGAAGGAAGAAATAACACTGATTTTGTTTTCATCTGATATAATTGTTCATATAGAAAATCTCGAAGAATCAAGAAAAAATTCCATGAACTAATCGGTGATTGTAGTTACGTTGCAGCATACAAAGTTAATATACAAAAGTCAACTGTCCTTTTCTATACAAGCAAAGAAATATTAGAATGAACAAAATTTAAAATGTAATACCTTTATATTGACACAAAAAAGAAATACTTAGATATAAATCTAACAAAATATGTATGATATATATTAGGAAAACTATAAAACTAAATGGAGAAATAAAAGAAATAAATGCGAAATATTTCATATTCATGGATAATCTGACTCAAAATTATTCAGATGTCAATTATCTGATGTCAATTATCCCAAATTAATCTAATAATTAATATAATAATACTAAAAATCCCAATGGATATTGACAGTGACATCATAGATACTGACAAACTGATTTTAAAGTTTATATGGAAAAATAAAAGACCCAGAATAGCCAAGACAGCATTGAGATAGAATAATAGTATTGGAGGAATAGAACACTGGACTTAAAAACCTGCTATAAAGTTACAATAATTAACACAGTCTAATATTGTGAAAGAAAGAAAATGGTTCATTAAAACAGAATACAGATTCCAGAAATAAGCCCACAAAATATAGTCAACTGATCTTTCACAAAGGAGCTAGAACTGTTCAATGGAAAAAAAAATAGTCTTCTCTACATGCCATACTGAACAGGTGACAATCCACAGTAAAAAAGTAAATAATCCTTATACAGGCCTGCATCCTTCTCAAAAATTTAACTCAAAATAGACCATATGCCTAAATGTAAAACATGAAGATATAAAACTTCTGGAAGATAGCATAAAAAAAATAACCTAGGTGGCTTCTGGCTTGGTGATGAAATTTTTAATACAAGTAGGGCACAAATCTATGAAGAAATGTTGATAAATTTGGTATTTTTTATTGTAAAGTTCTGCTTTGCACAAGATCACACCAAGAAAATTTGACAAGTCACTGAATGGGATAAAATATTTGCAAAATATATATATGATAAAGGATTGTTACGCAAAACTCATGAAGGACTTTTAAAACAAAAATGGAAAATGAACAACACTTTTATGACTGGCAAGAGATTTGAACAGATACTTTATCAAGGAAGATACACAAAAGGCAAATAAGCATGCAAAAATGTGTACAACATAATATATCATTGGGAAATAGCAAATTAAAACAGTAAGATATTACTACAAACCTACTAGGATGACTAAGTGCTAAACCACTGACAACATAAAATATTGGGGACCATGTGAACCAACAGGAAACTCCTGGAGAGATTCAAAATGGTGCAGCTACGTTGGAGAATGGTTTGGTGGTTTCTTACCAAATTTAATGTACTTTTACTATATGAGCCAGCAATCATGCTTCTTGATATTTTCCCAAATGAGTTGAAAATTATTGTCCACACAAAGATCTGCATGCAAATATTTACATCATCTTTATGCATAGTTGGTAAAAACTGGGATCAACAAATACATTATTTAGTGAGTGAACAAATCTGATACATCTGTACAGTGGAATTTTTATTTGGGGCTAAAAATGTATGAGCTGTCAAGCCATAAAAAGACATAGGAGAAATTTAAATTCTATTTCTAAGTGAAGAAACCAATCTGAAAAACTAATGTACTATATAACTCATGCTTGACATTTTGAGAAAGGAATGGAAAAACTATGGAAATAGTAAAAATTTAAGTGGTTTCAAGGGACTTGGTGGTATGGAGGGATGAATATGTAGAGTACAAGGAACTTTACTACAGTGGTAGATGTCATAATATTTGTCAAATTCATAGACTAAACAAAATAAAGATGTGAATTAATGTGAACTCTGGACTTTAGTTGATAATTATTCATCAGTATCGATTCACCAATTATAGCAAATATATTACAGTAATGAGAGATGTTTATGATGAGGGAAGCTGTGTGTTAGGAAAGGGGATATATGGGAAACCCTTTTATTTTATATTCATTTTGCTATAAGCCTTAATATACTCTAAAATATTATCAAATTCAATTAATTAAAGAAATATATGTATATCTCAAATAATTAGTCCACTAAGTGAATTTCAAAGTACCGTATTTTGAATAACAGAAAGAGGTATTAAAATTTTTTTTTAATAGTTAAAATTTTTCTTATGTTTAATTATATCCCTTAAAATTTTCTTCATATCATCTCATAAAATAAACTATAGTTCAGGTGTTTATTTGAACACTTAGACTATAATGAGACTAATTCCCAGGAACCCACAAAATTGTTTATGTAGATTTTTAATTAAGAAAAAAACTATGTTCAAAAGGCATTCTATAATATGTATAGTGAATGTTACTATAAAAGGTAAAAGAATGTATTATGTTAAAAATGAATAGATGATTAGAAGTTATTACAGAAATTAAGTAAGTATATAAATATAGATGTATGAAATTATCCAACATTGGGCATTAACCACACAAAGTCTTATATTTGAAAAAGTACAATGCTGTATAAATATTAGGTTGAAATATATATAATTTTATTTATATGTCCATGAAAACTCTCAAGTATTACCAGTTTCAGTTTGCTTTAACATGTTAGCCAAGTTGGTACAAAGGTGAAAATAGTTAACTATGTAAGGTGATTATAGTGATGATTAGGCTTTTGTGTAATAATTAAAGTAAATTTGCTGATAAAGTGTGGTCAACACAAAATTTGCCAAATTTATTAATTTATTCAATAAAGTTTTTAAATTCTAAGTGTGTACCAGATGATAAATTTTCTGCTTCTGAAGTATTTGGAGAGCTATGACATAGTGACAGCTATGAAAAACATTAATTTGATGTGGTAATGTAAATGTATTCACACATCACATTTGGGAGGCGTCTGGAGTGCTATCTACTATACAGTCCACTGTGCTGCCAGCTTATACTATAGAAGCTTAGATCTACTTTTATAGCATGATGGTCAGGGTACAAATTTCCTGGTACTATTAAGTAGCTACTCCCTCAGTTACTTATTTATCTCTCTTAGCATCCATGTTCACATCTAAAAACCAAGGTAACATCTGCCTCACTCAAAAAGTGAGGCGTAATAGAGACCTTAGGTATATCATTTTATGGCTAATAAAGTTTTATTTGAAGCATATTTTTTGTAGTTGATTTAGAGCTCAGTAGCTGAGTGTGCCTAGAATGTCCCAGTTCATCTCAGCCTCCAACTATATAAGTGAGTGCTCATTTTATTTTTGAAATTCTTGCTTATTGCTGATTTTTTGGATGAATTGAATAGAAAAAAAATTGAAATGAACCCCATTGAGGTACACTCCAGAATCTAATTAGTAGTGTGAGTTTTAGTGTATATGAGGATCAGAATATAAAAGTATATGGGAAGAATCCACTTCTTGTAGCCAAGCTAGAGAGTAAAAGCATGGTAATTACAAAGTTCCCTAGAGGTTAGTCACAGCAGTGGGGATTTGATGACTTCAGAGAAATTAAACAAACACAATGAAGTTTCCAAGGTTAAAAAGAAAAATGATGCCAACATATAAATATAATTTACTTAGAAATGTTTTAAACTTTTAAACATTTAAAACAGATATTTAGAGAACAATTTGTTAAAATTTTAAGAACGTATGACAAGTTCTTTAGTAGATAGATCAGGGAATGATGAAATGTATCATTAGGACTAAGAGAAAGTTACAGATGGTTTCCTGACCAAATCACACTTAATTAAAAAGCTAAAGGACAGTGTCCAGTGTAAAATTTGACATATCTTTACAAAACATTCATAATTAATATTACATAAAACATTAGTGTATTATTTTTCCTATAGAGAATTTACAAGCATGGCATTTCAAACCATTTAAATAATTTGAGAATACTTTTTTCCTTTTTTAAAGATTTATTTATTTATGCATACAAGAACTGGGGTAAAGGCCAGAGGTGTGGACAGTGAGAGGATTCACCAGAGACAGAGTAGGGAACAGAACAGGCAGATTGACCAAAGTACACTGCTGAGGGGAGCAGTGGACGAGTCAGGAGAAGTCTGCTGCGCCATGTGGGTTGCTCCCTGGCCAGCTGGGTGATTGAAATCATGCTGTAGAGGCTGGGGACAGCTTCATAGTTTGTGTCTTAACCCCTTGTGCCACCAGGCAGTCCCCTTGAGAATACTTTTCTCTGCATTAATTTGTAAAATTTATATTTTGGAGTTTGGTAACATTTGGAAAAATGCTATAAAATACCTTTGTAAAAATATCTCTGAATATCAACATTTATGTGCACATGAACATAAAACAAGAACAGATACATTGTCATATTAAAATTTGTAAACTCATGCAGTTAACTATAAGAAAATCACTTTTAGGACAATGCAGTATCAACAGGATGCAATAAAGAAGTAAATTTAATTTTTGTGAAACTGTGAGATCTACTTTCATAGTCAAGACTCTGGGAAATAATCAGGTTCATTGAACTAATGAATAGAGCTCTCCATGTGGTCCTTTAAAACTATTTTTCACATCAAAGGAAAATTCCAAACAGGATTATACATTGATGTTAGTTATGTTCATGAAAAAAATATTTGAAATCAGCAGGCATCCTTTATCTACAAAAGAGGGAAGAAAGATAGTTTTTGAAATATTTCTGAGCACTTCTGTATTCCTAACCGGGTAAGAAAGATTTGATTCTTTGCACAGTCAGAAGTTCTGATTCTATTTGAGTATTTTATTTTATTTTCCTTTTTTTTTTTTTGTTAGTCCTCTCCTTTTAGCTGAATGACAACCATCCACCAGGATTTCAATGTTCCATATTTTACTTAAAAAGACAACTGAAGTTAGCACTGATTCCGAGTTCATCAAATTTTGCCACACTAAACTGAAAACCCAAAGTGACAGTACTGAGTTAGGCTATTCTTGCCATATGTAAGACAAAAAATAAGTTTTCACTACAACTCTCAGATTCCAAGTGAAAGTCACTGATATTCATGGTGGAAATTGAATTAGGGCACAGATAATCCAAAACTTAAAATGACAGCTGTTTTTACTTTGCTTATGATTTAGAGAGACAGAGATTCCAGAGGGATGAATGGGAACTTTTCACCTGGATGTCTCATGTGATTGCCATCAGACATAGCTTGGGGGTTTTGCTGTTACCTAACATAGCCTAGTCCTGGATGTCCAAGATGGCATCCTGATGGCTGGCAGTTGATGCTCGCTCTTGGCTGGGAGCTCAGCTACCGAATGGACTACCTGTGTGTAATTTTGCCAGTCTGGCAGTGTCATTTGGAGTCCTCACGTGGCTTTGACTTCCTCAGGAGTAGTGTCCTTGCAAAAACAGATTGAATCAGCATGTCCTGTCCTGATTCAGCATCACTTCCACTGCATTCTGTTGGTTACCAGTGAATCATTAGCCAAACTGACAGAATAACTACCCCAGGCCTCCCTATTTTCAATTCTGTCCTTCTAAACAGTGTCTCTCTTTATACTTTTTCTCTGTTGGTCCAATTTCTACCTTTTAAGGTCTGCTCTAAGGTCTGGCAAAACATTTTTGGAACCAATGTCTAGTAAAATCTTTTCTGATTCCATCATTCAGTTACCAGAGCCAGTACCTTTGTGGCTGAGTTCAGAGACATCAGATCAAATCCTACTTGAGAAATACATGAATTTGGGAAAGTTATTTAATCCCTCTGTGTTAAAAGCAAGAATAACAAGACAACTTAATAAATAGGCTATCATAAAAGTTGAATGCCAAAACAGTAGAGAATGTTCCCTGTGCTGCATAATACATAGACTCTGCTAGCTATCTTGTTATATCTTTTCTCCAAAGCCATAGCATTTGCTTATACATTTTTTTGTGTGTTTATCATAGTCTGACCCTCACGATAATCCTTTTGGTGGTTATTTTCTATCTCCTGCACATTAATTTAATACTTACAGGCAACTTATTCCAGTAGACATATGTATCTTGAATATCAATTTAGTTTTTCTATAGTTCTTTAAGCCTCAGTAAACAAAACGTAAAGAAGCTTGTAGCTATTTCTCTATTACTTCCTATAACCATTTCATTTCTTGATTGTTTTTGCAGAAATTAGAAAAGAGAAATCTGAGAAGACTTCTTCAGGACTGAAGGATAAAGGTAATTGAGTCAATTTATTAAGATACGAATTTGTTAGCAAGATAATATCTGAATTAGTTGATAGTACATTAAAGTCACTTCCTTTAGGGAAGTCTGGAAAAAGTTGCATAGTTCATATTGATTCACTTGAGTACTTGCATTTACTGCCTTTCCCTCAAATACTTTTTCCTCTTCACTGTGATCTAAACAAGTGCTCCAAATGCAGTTACTAAAAAGAAATAAAAATATTTTCTTTAAAGAATGAAAAAGGTAAAAAAATGATTGAAGGACAATAAAGGATATTGCAATACTTCATAATCTCTGGTACTCTTAATCCATCCATAAAATATATTTTAGTGCATAATACTTTCAGGAACTTGCTAATCATTGGGTAAGCAAAGATGGCAAATCTAGGAATAGTAAGGAAACCTTACGAGTTGAAGTTCTGAATTCTGTTATTTTCAAATGCTCTGTAGCATGGTCTATCTGTCTTAGTCTTCTTTAGCTCATTGTTGATATGAAAAAGCATGATATTTAAGTTGTACTACTTTGATCTTCTGAATAGACTGATTTTCCTCTCTGCCCATCCAAATCCCAGACTACTCTCTAAGAACAATACCCGGAGGAAATATCAAGTCCTTGTTATTTCAGCTTTTTCTAAAACAATCTCCTGAGTCTATACACTCAAAATATTTGTAATCCAATACATATATAGTTTTCTTTTAACCAATGTATTGAAATGCTATTTAAACATCAAACCTGGCATAGCCACATTAATTTTTTTGTGTGGATTAATCACTACCATTTTCAATAATTCTTGACTGTGCTTTAATATGCAGAACTCAGAACAGGTACTCATACACTATGAATACAAGAAAGGAATAGTCTATGCCCTCATGGAACTTACAATGTTAATTACATAATTAAAATCATAATAAGTATCCTAGAGGAGATAAATAGGTTGCTATAGAGAGTGTAATCGGAGATCCTAATCAAGTCTGGGTATCAGAGAGTCTTCTCTGAAGAAATTACATTAAATTCAAGTGGCAAAGAAGAGCATTAGTCAGGCAGAAGTTTGTGGATTGTTTGGGAGAATTATAGAAATGGGGCACTTGCTATTTGTCAGGAACTTTGATATGTACTTTCATTTATATGTATTTTATTTAAGTAAATTGTGCATGCTACCTCAATTATTTTTAAATATTTATTTATTTATACATATAAGAACTGGGGTACAGGCCAGAGGTGTGAGGCGGGAGAGGATTCACCAGAGACAGAGTAGGGAACAGAACAGGCAGACTGACTGAAGTACACTGCTGAGGGGAGCAGCGGGTAAGTCAGGAGAGGTCTGCTGTGCCATGTAGGTAACTCCCTGGCCAGGAATCAAACTTGTGCTGCAGTGGCTGAGGGGAGCTTCATAGGTTGTGTGTTAACCCCTTGCATCACCAGGGAGGCCCAGCTACCTCAATTTTATAAACAAGGAAGCTGAAATATATAGATCATGTAAATTATTTGGTGTTGCATTGTGGTAAAGAGGCAGAAGCAAAAATCAAAGTCATGTCTGTCCAACCTTAAATTAGACTTTTTTTCATTTTAACACAGATACTACTTGCTCCTTAAAGTAGGGTTCTTGTATTCTTGTATTTATATTCTTAAAATAAACTTTGCTTTGAATGTAGCACTCATTGCATAACTTTAAAAAATCTATTTCACATATACATATTGTATATTCAGTATGGAAAAATAGTCCCACTTTTTTATTATTGGGATGATGTTTTAATTCCTACAAAGGAGTACAGTCTATTTTTTTTCCAGTGATGACCTGTACTTTGGGAGAGACTCCTTGTCATCCACCATTTTCATTTATTTCACAATTAACCAAAACATTGTTCTTGATTCTGTGAAAACTAAAGGTGGCATTGACACATACTATCAGGAAAATCCATATGAATGAATATATATGTGTATCTTTATAAATGATTTGCAAAACACAATTTGCAAATTCCATGTTGTCTCTCCTTCTAAATAATATGCCATACATTTATTTTAATCTGTACTTATATCTTAGGAATATGTGAATCATATGTTATGCTTTGCTAGAAAAGCATCTCAATAGAAATGTTGGGGTTTACTTCTAAAATACCTTTCAAGTAATGATAATTAGCAAATATTTAAATTAATTAAAGATTTCATTTGTACTAAAGCCTGAATTAG
Source organism: Talpa occidentalis (assembly GCF_014898055.3). NCBI lineage: Eukaryota > Metazoa > Chordata > Mammalia > Eulipotyphla > Talpidae > Talpa > Talpa occidentalis. The sequence goes on along the minus strand of NW_023602073.1, from coordinate 120,905,251 downwards.
TTGAAAATGATAGTGGTAAAAATCTGTCCTGGAAAGTGGTATCTGGGGGATTTAAATCCACACTAATTACTAAGTAGCCACCTGTAATTTCCATTATTTTTGTTATTGTTATTAATATGCAATTACAGGTAAGTTCAAGTGAACACTATTTCCTCAATGCAGAATTCTCTACTATTTGCAATATATTTCCACAGTCACTAGAAAACTAAGCATATAAAGTTTCATTGTGACTATTAATTTAAAATATACCTCATTTTTATTCATATTGCATTAACATCCTTGAATGAATAGTTTTATTATATTAAGGTATAATATTATTGTATATTGGATAATATTATAGAAGATTTCATAGGTATATTTCTTTACTTTATAAATATAATTTATCATTATCAAAAAAAATCAAAGAAAAAATAATGATATTACCTATAAGATTCCAAGTACTTTCAAAATTCCTACAGTGTTGTGTCTGGACAGGCTCTTTGAGGTCTGCTGCTGAGCTATGCTCATTCAAAGAATACAGTAATTCCTTTTGCCAAAAAGTCACTTTTAAAATTGGAGTCATATTTTTTGAGTTATTTCTATTATGAAGCTAACAGGTTGCCTGTGTTTGCCAATCTCTCATAGATTCCTTGTATATACACTTATAACCCATATTGAAGCAATGTTAAAATTCTAACACTAGTATTATTATACAGAAAATATTTGGGGACCTAAGAACTGGGTCTATGATTACCATGGGTAAATTAGGGATTTAAAGAAACATCATTAGGTTATGTCATTACTTACTGAGTTATAGAGAACTCCATAGATGATTCTTCCAAAGAAAAATAGCAGAATCAAGACACATCTTGCATCTTTTGCTATTGGTTACGCTATTGACATTCATAGGCTAGTGGATTCATTCATGTAATTCATTCATGTAACTCATGAAGGCAGAAATCTGCTTATGTGCCGTCCATCGCCCAGAAAACAGACAACCCTGTTAATGACCCCTGTAATTGGCTATATTCCTTCTGGCTTCCACCCCTATTCTATGGCCACTTACTTTTAGCAGCTTAAATGAAGATGCAAGATTCACTCATGGACCTCTGGACTGAAGACCAAACCCAAACAAGGCAACAACAAAGAGATTAATTTCTCTTTTACTGAGAAAATAGTAGTAGTACATTTAGTTTCCTTTGTTATGGAACAGTTTGACAGAGCATCAAAATTATTGACTAAATTTTTGATGCAGTCCTGTATATGTTTAGATCTATTGCCAGAGGATTCTCAACAGAGTTTATCTTCCTTTATATCCTAAAAAAATGGCCATCCACATGATGATCTCTACATTTCTCTTTGTCTTTAACTTGTTTTTCCTTGATCATATTCACTCATCAAACAAAAGCTAAAGTATGGGGTAAGTTGTCTGTGAACTTTGAAACTGAGATCAAATAATTTATAATTCATCATGGACACTCACCCTCACTCAGTTGTCTGTAGGGTCAGGGTGGAGAAATCGTAAACCTAAAACCATCTTCCTATTCTTTTGTGAATATATTTTTTCCATCACAACTTCCTTGTCCACACTATTGGCAGAGTTCCAGTTTAAGCAAAACCATTAAATATTTTCTAAGTGTTGATAATTGAAATTCATCAGCCTTCCTGTATACTTTCAGAGTTACACACAAAAATCTATTATATTTGTTTTTTGAACAAGTGTTCTCCAATGCTTTGCTCTTGACAAACAAGATAGATGAGTTGTAAATTGATTTAAAAGCTGAACTAACCTGATGATGTATCTGTCTATCCTTCCTAATATGGAAGTACAGCATTTCCATACAGCACTCTCTGCATTTTTGTAATATTTGATATTCCTCTCACTTCCTAGCATTATTAGAGACTGATCAGCATGTGGACTTCCTAAATTAGGTCAAACTCACTAAAGTCAGAAAGCTTAATGAGAGGAAATGATCTGCTAGAAAGTCCGTGCAGGAGATGACATGGTCCAGGAGCAGATGACATCTTTCATTTACAGATCATTGGTTTTGGTGACTTTAAACTAAGCTATGCATTTAGTTAATTAAACTGTAGGTTCAGGAAGTTATCATTTATAAATCATTTGCATTTTCTAAGAGTTTTCTCCAAATTTAAAGTGATGGGTTTAATGACCTACAAGTTCCCTAAAAAGTATATTTGGGGCTTCTCTGGTGGCACAGGGGGTTGAGCGCAGCGCTGTGAGACTGTCCGCAGCCTCTGCAGTGTGGGTTCAATCCTGGCCGGCCGACGAGGGTCCTACATGGCGTAGCAGACCTCTCCTGTGTCACCCGCTGCTCCCCTCAGCAGTGTATTTCGTCAGTCTGCCTGTTCTGTTCCCCGCTCTGTCTCTGGTGAATCCTCTTACCCTCCCATGCATCTGGCCTGTACCCCAATTCTTGTATAAATAAATAAATAAATAAATCTTAAAAAAAAAATAACTATATCTGTTATTCTGTAATTTTTATTTCTCCACCAAAATCAAAGTAGTCTTCTGGGCCCTCTTAGATTTTTAGTTTTATAGCTAATCTCATGGGAACATATACACTTACCCATTTATGCTAACATGCTGCATCTTGAATTCTAACATTTCATTGCATTACAGTCTCCCACCCCATGGGGACTCTCTCTACCACCACTTCTCACTTCACAATACATTAATTCTTTTGGCCTAGCCAGGAAATGAAAAAACAGTAAATTGCTCCCATCAGCTTGAAGAAAGTTAATGAAGCTTACTGTTTATTCAATGCATGGCTCTTGATTTCATCTTCACATGCTAAAATATAGAAAAAAAAACCTATTTATATTTAGCACAATAAATGACAACACTAACATTTCTTTGCTATAAAAACCAGTTTTAAAATATTCTACAAATACATGGATATTTAAGGCCATAACTTATAAACCGAGAAAGTCTTCCTTTAAGGGACACAGCCTTTTCAATAGAACCCTTGTATGCATGCTTCAAATTACCCCAAATCACCTGGATTCAATGAATTCTAAGCAATTACTTGAGCGTTTTTTTTTTTAAATAAGTGCTACTATCTCATTCTGGGGATGGGGTAAAAAAAAGGTTAGATTTCTTTCTTTTTTTTCTTTCTCACTGCATTAAAAGTCATTTTTGTTGGGCCTCCCTGGTGGCGCAGCGGTTAAGTGCTGGGTTGCGAAGCTGCCCGCAGCCTCCCGCCGGTTTCATCCCCGGTGGCTGGCAAGGGTCCCACATGGCACACAGACCTCTCCTGCCGCCCACTGCTCCCCTCAGCAGTGTACTTCGTCACTCTGCCTGTTCTGCTCTCTGCTCTGGCTCTGGTGAATTCTCTCACTCTCCCGCGCTTCTGACTGTACCCAGTGCTTGTATAAATAAATAATAAATAAATCTTTTAAAAAAAATAAATAAAAGTAATTTTTGTTAGTAAAATGAGTACTAAGATTTAGTGTTGCAGAGAAGACAGAAAAATGGTTTATCTTTCATTTTTAAATGGCTAATAGGAAAGTATAATGTTATTCAAAGCAGTATCCGCCTGTGTCTAAGACTCATGATGAGATCAGAATCCTTTTGTATTTGAAGCTGGTAAAATAAATGAAATTTTATAAAACTTACTTTAAGAACTGAATTTTGATGAAATTGGGAGTCCATAGATAAAATTGTCTCTCAAATTTTGTCTTTGCTCAAATTTTGTTTAATGCATCTCTGATGATAGCATATTAACATGGTATATTCAGGGTTTTCAAATTGATAATTTTTTGAAAGAACATAGTCTGAAAGAAAAAAAAATTGAAGTTAATGCTAGTTCCATCAGTTTTGGGAGACTTGTAGGTGCTGAAGTCATGTTTTTTTTTAAATTACAGATATAATTATTTTTACTTATCCAAATCTCATTTTCTTAAATAAACAGAAAGATTGTAACTCATTCAATAACTTATTTTAATTAAAATGATCAGAGGTTGGCTTCTTGTATCCTATATTGTTTCTTTGTCTATGTATGATTGATACCATTTTTGAATAAAATACCGTATTTTCTCCATCCAAATTCACCTCACTTATAGCTCTCTGACTCCATTATATATGTGTTTTCAAATCTTTTTATCTTTGCCTCAAATTAATGCTAGTGTTTCTTTCCAGAGTCTATCAAGGGGAAAGAAGTAAAGGTTCCAGTTTCCTTAAAGGAAAAAGGTAATATAACAAAATGTGGAACATGTTGATCTGCTTTGCATATTCAGTTATTTGCAATAACATATTTCCTTTCCAGACTCTCAAAACTATAACATTCATATGCCCTTGTATGTTTTTTGTAACAAAGAATGGCTTATTTCCTATCATAAAATTCTAAATTGTTCTCTGAAACAACAAAGGAGAAGATCACTATGACAGAAATACCAAAAAAAACCTTTTAAAAGTCATATGCTATTCTGATTCAACCTGTTTGTGGTAAAGGAAGGACATCTACATGTCATAAATATCCCTAGGTATAACTATAGAAATCAAATATTTAAGATAAAAATAAATATTTAAAATTTCTCAATAATAGCTTGCTGTTCTGAGTTCACATACAGAAACATCCTAAAGAAATTTATAGTAAGGAGGAACTTAGAATTAAAATATATTCTCTGATAAATAAAACTGAAATAGTCAAAAAACATTTCAAAGTTGTTGCAATTAGTGGAATTTAATTTGTAATAATTAAATTGAAATGAATTGTAGTTTCTCAACATCAAAACTTTGATCTCCTAAATCAAGAAATATGTACTTGTTAATATATCTCATTACACTGGGCTTAGAGAAAGCAAAATTTGATGTCATACATCAACTTATGTCTTCTGAAACATAAGTAAACATGCTAGTTCCAAATGTAATACATTTCATTTCTCATTAATCTTCCCAATACTTCTATGGGCATGGTATTATTCATGAAAATTATCTAGTATTTCTTGTCAAAATAAATATTATAAATTTTCCATTGTACCCAAAATGGCAAACCATTAAAACCATGAAATATGCCTACTATATTGAATGTTATAAATGGAGCCTCTTTCTACATTCACGCTCAACACGAGATCTTTCTGAACTATTGACCAATGCACAGGGACTTACTGACAAAAATTCTAAATTATTGACAATTTTGTTGGTGAACTTGTAAAGGCATATGTTGGAGTTTGGAGAGATATAGGATAGCAGTAGGTGGGGAAAGCTGAAAAAAGAATCAGAGAAATGAAAAATGCATGGAGGGCTCCCATCACCCTGTGTAGCAATGTCTAAAACCCATATCTTAACTCATATATATTTTTTAATTTTGTAATTAATTTTATTTTTTTAAAGATTTACTTATTTACGCATACAAGAACTGGGGTGTAGACCATAGGGGTGTGTGTGTGTGTGTGAGAGAGAGAGGATTCACCAGAGACAGAGCAGGGAACAGAACAGGCAGATCTACTGAAATACACTGCTGAGGGGAGCAGCAGGCGAGTCAGGAGAGATCTGCTGCTCCATGTGGTTTATCTCCTTGGCTGACCGGGCATTGAACTGGTACTGCAGAGGCTGCAGACGGATAGCTTTATAGTGCTGTGCTTAACCCCTTGCGCCACCAAGGAAGCCCTATAATTAATTGTAAATTAAATAAAATTGCTATCCAATTAAACAAGAACACAAAATGATTGTTTTAACCCACTTGATTTATTTTAACTATTTAAAACAACATGGGCATTAATCCTATTAAATTATGTTTCACTTTAGAAATTTATTATACATAAAACTTTATTTTTGTTATTGCCTGTGACACTAGTTTCAGAGATAAAACCAATATATCATTATAATCATTAGCAAAGTAGTTGGAAATCTTGCCTGCTTCCCATCTAGGGAAAAAAGTTAGAGTCTATTCTCATTTTAACAGAAATGAATTTAAGATATCTTTAAGATTTTATGGTGAAAATTAATTTTACCCATTAAGAAAAAATAGAGAAAAATTTTGTACACCTCTACATTTTGGGGATAGGATTTAAAACACAAAGAAAACAAATCCCAAAAGAAAAAAAAATTAAGTGACATACTAGGAAAAAAGTATTATGGTGTACATAATGAATAAAAGACAAACAGCCAAGTTATATTTTTTAAATCTACTGATTAATGAAAATAACGCAAGGGCACCTTAAATGTCAAATTTATTTTGATAATAGGGAACTATCAAACAATATATTTAAAATCACTGAAAAATGTGGGTGATCTTTATAATTTTCAACCAGAACTGAGTAACATATTTCTAAGATATAGTGCAAGTCAATTTAATAAGAAGAAACAATAACTGGAATGTATCTAAACTACAAGCATCTTTTTCTTCAATGGGATTTTTCAAAAACCCTTTATTATTATTAGGATGTGTATATAGAAAAAAATCAGTATGAGCTTGGAAAGAAGATTATTATAATCAAAATCCAATATCATGGACTTGATAACACTTTAGAAAGTAGTGATACAATTCAAAATTACTTCACATATTGGAAGCCAGTTTCAATAAAAGTGAATGTATAGAATCCAATCTGGGGGGAAAAAATCATATGACAAAGGTTTAAATAGAAATACTGTGTAAAAAAGAAGCATACTTTTTTATTATTATTAAAGAAACCTTCAAAGTGAGTATGAATAAAGAATTTAGTGTTAGAACTTAGAAAGATGAATTTTACTGCTAACAGTGACAATAATTCACATTAGTTTTGCTATTTAGTATCTATTTCAAATCATTTTGCTCATGCTCTTGTATGATGTGCATAGTCCATGTAATATTGTACCCATTTTAAAAGTGTAACTTCACAATCATAAGGTGATGCATGAGCAAAATGATTTTTGTGTTGGTTGTTATAGTAGAAAATGTCTACAGGATGCCTTGCTGGTGGTCGTGGTGTGGTAACATACATCTGAACAGGTGTGAACATATACCTCTGAACAATATCCTGTGTTGTAAACCAATGTTATCTCAATTTAAAGACTTGACTTAATTTTGAAACAAATACATAATGAAGTGTTCCGGAGTAAGTAAATGTTCAAAGCATTTTTTTCTATGCACAAATTAACCCTTCTGCATTTTCAATTTTCTGAGATTTTTCGCAAATATTTCAATGTCTACTGCTATGTTTTGTTCACTAAGGCCAAAATGATGGTTCTTATTTAAGAATGCCATGATTGATTCCAAACACTCCTTTTTACACTTCACTTTTTTTTTTTTTGTAATAATGAAGACACTTCGAAGGAACATTGAAGCTTTCCTTACAGAAACTTTGAAGTTACAAAGAACAGCCACCAGGAAATAAGAGCTCCTATCTGAATCTATTTTGTAAATACAGCATATAACATTTGTGTTAAATCTAGATTAGTCTTCATAAGGGCTACTGTTTCAAATACGTAGCAAGATGACAACTGTGGTTAAGGTTTCCCACTTCCCATTAATCTTTCTGTAAAGATTCTGATTTTGTGTCCAGCTAAGATTTATTGCATATTTTCAATCTAAACAAAACAAAATAAATAACATGCACAATGCTGGTTTTTATCAGGTAAAGTCAGAAAGTTTTAGGTTGCCTATCCATCTCTTTCTTTCACTTCAACTGACATTTAACAACTTCATTTAACATAACATTATAAAAAAGTTGAGAATACCATTTTTTATTTTTATACTTATTTTAGATTAGGAGTTCATAATTTTCAATTTTGTATTTCAAAGGAAGATACAGTTTTCCATAATTTCTACCTTATAAAATTTGAAGGGTAATATCCTGTGATATTAAAAGATAAGTATTGTTCATTTAATTTGATGTAAAACTGTAATTTTTCTAGTAATTAAAATAGTTTAAATATTAAATTATAAACATAAGTAAATTTTTAGTGTTTGTACATCAAATTAATTTGGGATATGGGGAAGGAGGGTAGATAAGTCAGGGAAAAGGGGACAATGTTATAGTAAAGGATGGATTTAGACTTTTAGTGGTAAACTTAATGCAGCATATACACCTGCTTGTTCTCAAAGATGGACTCCTGAAACTTCTATAATGTAATGCAATGTTGTTCTCCAAAAATAAATAAATAAATTATTGACTAAAAAATGAACTAATCTCATACTTTTTCTACATAGTAAATAATTATTTTCTTGAAGAAAGTTATAATTCATATTAGACAAAATAAAATATGCAGATTACATACAATAAATAAGGTTACAGTTATAGCATTTAGAAAGCTTAATGATAAGGAAATATGTATTTATTGTTTACATTAATGAAAGTAAGATTTCTTCAACAAATAGTGGAGAGCAAAAAGTTAATAAAGACCTTTGCAGTAGATCTGTAAATAAATTTATTCTGCCACAACTTTTATTGAATCATAGATATCATTACAGAAACAAGAAAATTTTGATGAATTTTCCAAGTCAGCATCTGTGATATTTAATTTTTAATAATTTGATAAGTAAAATAACTTTGTTTTATAACATTATATACATTGCAAGAGCACAGCCTTACATCAATATTGTATATGTTACATTATACTCACCATCAAAAGTCCAGTTTCCAACTATCACCATACAATTGACAACTTTAACCCAATCTATCCTCTCCACTTCATTCTTTCCTTCTGGTAACTACTGTTTTGTTTTTATATTCCAAGAGATGTATTTTGTTTGTTCATTTGTTTTGTTTCTTTACCACATATTTGTGAAATCATAAAGTATTTTTTCTCTCTCTCTGTCTTAACTTATTTTACTTAAATAATACCCTTTCAGCCGATCATGTTATTGCAACTAGCAGGATTTCATTTTTTTAAGAATGATATTTTAAGAAACTTGAAACTCATATGAAATTAAAATTTCATTGGAACATAGACATATAGATTAAGTATTGTCTCTAGGGGTTTTTGTGCCACAATGGTAGAGCTGAGTCATTGCAACTAAAACATTTACTGTCACTTTATAAGGAAAAGTTTTTCAACACTATTCTAAGTCACAGTAAGGATTTTGGTACTTAATCTAAAGGCAATGAACATCCACAAAAACATCTTTACATGTTTGCATATAGAGAGAACAGGTTACATTTTATTGGCTACAATGGCAATGGGGAAGAGAAGTGTAGAATGAGGTGCTAGGAACCAGTAGGATACCACTAATTATTTTTAGGCAAGTGATACAGTAAAATGACTAAGTATGGTTGCAGGTGTAATGAACTAGTCATATATGAAAATGTGATGTTTAATAAATTATCTGCCTTATATAACTGTTTGGTGACACTACTGAAATTAGACACTAGAAAAAAGGCTGGAATTTGAGACCAGTAAACCATATGCTGAATGTGGGGTATTTCTAGGGCATCTAAGTAGACATGTAGAGTTGACAGTTGATAATCAAAGGGTGAAATTCAGGAGAGTTTTAGGTTGAGATACCCTTGAGTGTTATGTAGGCCAGTGTATGCAATTGTAGGTATGAGCATCGTAGATGAGGTTCTCAATGGAGTCAAGGGTGAGGAGAGTAAAGTCTATTTTTATTAGAAAGAATCAAAGATGGTCTTAAAAATGTCTACTTGCCCTCCTTAGCTGTCTTATGCACGTTTTAATATGGTTTTCTCACTGACGAATTTTTTAAATAAAAAGTCATAATGACCTTTTCATTTCTTCTTTTCACTTAATATTTTAAATATTATTTTCCATATAAAACCATATATTATTTTTACGCATTTGAACCAAATAGAAGATGATCCATTTTAAAACCTGTGACCATTTAAAAACAATTGATCATTCTCACTTCAAATTAAAGAAAATCAGTACTGATGTCCAGGGAAACAAGCAGGAGTCTACTTAAAAAATAATTCTCCTTGGGGGCCTCCAAGCCTAGTGGAGTGCTATCAAGCTACCTCTAGCCCCTGCAGCTTGAGTTTGATCCCTGGCCCGGGAGCTAACCCACATGGCACAGCAGACCTTTCCTGTCTCACCCCCTACTCCCCTCAGCCGTGTATTTTAGTAAATCTGCCTGTTCTGCTCCCTACTCTGTCTCTGATGAACCCTCTCACCCACAACCCCACACCTCTGGCCTACACCCCAGTTCTTGTAGGCATAAATAAATAAAATAAATCTTAAAATAAGGTGACTTTTTCCTTGACAAGGAAAAAGCAAGTAATATCTGCTTACTTTTTGCATAATTTCCAAACCCATTGGAATGTTTAAAGTCAGCAGGCTTGTTACCCAAAATATATCCAGCCAGCTCTCCTGCCATCTCTAAATAATATCAAAGGGCTTTGTTCTGACTATTCTTTGTGTGACCTAAAATATGTGCAGCAGCATCCAATTATTTCTTACTTATTTCAATATCTGATGTACATGCATGGAAGCTTCAAAGAAGGAAAGAATAATGAGGCAAATATAGGGAGGCATAAAAAAAGAGTAGATAAAGGTAGAATGTTGCTATTAAAACATGATACTTTGCATCTAGAATATACAAAAGATAGAGGATCATGCAAATGAAATAATGACAGAATGAGGCAGGAAAAATATATGCATTTATTCTATGCTGCAAAGAGAGGATGCCCTCTGGCGCACTTTGCGTTTTTCATGTCCACTCAGCAAACTTTCTTTGTGAGCATCAAACGCCTATGGGAATCTTGCCAAGGAAGGATTTCAGAGTCAGGACTTAGGCATAAACATTGAATCATGCATTAAGCACTTGCATACCAACTAGAACCATTTTAGATTAATACCTATAGAAACTTACGTAGTTAGTTTTTCTTATTGAACAATTGTCAACGAGAGAGAGAATTAGAATGGAGAATAAGAAGGTGTTTTGGCAAAAACATTGTGCTGAGTAGTTTGAGACTCTGGCTTCAGCTTTGAATAACTAATTTTACACTAGTTAATTCACTTCACTTAGCTATTCAGGATAGTTGTAAGTAACTGAAACAAAATAAATTTTCAACAATCTGAAGATAATCTATGGTAATATTGAATGGTAGGTGGAGTTTCCCCCCCTCCGGAAGGTTTTCATTAATGGGATCAAAACTTATATTTTGGGGGCCTCCCCTCGTGGCGCAGCGGTTGAATGCTGGATTGCAAAGCTGCCCTCCTCAGCCTCTGCAGTGCAGGTTCGATCCCCGGCCGCTGGCGAGGGTTCCACATGGCGCGCAGGCCTCTCCTGCCACGCCCGCTGCTCCCCTCAGCAGTGTACTTTGGTCCTTATGCCTGTTTTACTCCCCGCTCTGGCTCTGGTGAATTCTCTCACCCTCCCACGCTTGTGACTGTACCCAGTGCTTGTATAAATTAAATAAATAAATCTTTAAAAAAAAGTTATATTTTGGGGCCTCCCTGGTGGCTCAAGGGGATAAGACGCAACCTACGAAGCTATCCACATCTACTGCAGCATGAGTTCGATCCCCTGCCAGGAAGCTACCCACATGGCATAGCAGACCTCTCCTGACTCGTCTGCTGCTTCCCTCAGCAGTGTATTTCAGTCAATCTGCCTGTTCTGTTCCCCACTCTGTCTCTGGTGAATCCTCTCACCCCCGCAACCTCTGGCCTGTACCCCAGTTCTTGTGTTCATAAATAAATAAATCTTTTTTTAAAAAAAGCTTATATTTTGGTCTAAACCACCTAACAGGAAACTTTTTGAATTTGATTTGTTTTCTTGGCATTTTAAAAACACATTCTAAACTGGTTTCTATGTATAATTGTTTAGTTACTTTCAATATTCTGGGGATATTTTGGACTGTGATGTTTTAAAGATGAACAAAATAAGATTCCTATCCTTAAAGATCTTTTTGTACAAAATATAGCAGCTGTAGTTATAGTAGTATGCTTAGGAGTGCTTGTGGCATTGGAATTGGGGGGTAAATCAGTGTTCAATAACTAGCTTTAAAGTTACTTGGGATTATGTACTTAAAAAAATTAGTAAGCTTCAGTTTTGTTATTTGTGAAATGGGTGGAAAATAGCATTCACCTCATGGGGGTGGGGTATGAGGATTACTTAGAAAATTTGTTCACTTGTGTAATACATATTCACTGAGCCCTATCTGTACAAAGCATTGCTCTAGGTACTATCAAACAACAGAGAAAATAAAAATTCATCCCAGGACTCATGAAGATTGTATTCTACTGGGGTTAGAGAGCTAATATACTTATGAATATTTAATATTATATAAATAAAATATAGATAATGCATATAATATACTTACTGAGTATCATAGCAAATGAAAAATATCATTGATTGCAAAAGCAGAATCATTATTGTTATATTTTATTATACATACAAAGTTTCTATGTGCTGAAGAAGCAAATATTGTAACAAAGTAAAGTGGATACACAAAATCAATGGCATTTAGTTTCTACCTTGCAATGTATTTAAAAAACAAATTCTTAAAAGAATACAGATTCTTGGTGGGTTTTTTTTAAGATTTATTTATTTATGCATACAAGAGCTGGGGTACAGGCCAGAGGTGTGGGGGTGAGAACATTCACCAGAGACAAAGTGGGGGGCAAAACAGACAGATTGACCAAAGTACACTGCTGAGGGGAGCAGCGGGCAAGTCAGGAAAGGTCTACTGTGCCATGTGGGTTGCTCCCTGGGTAGCTGGGAATCAAACTCATGCTACAGAGGTTGTGGATAGCTTCATAGGTTGCATCTTAACCCCTTGTATCACCAGGGAGGCCCCAGATTTTTGGTTTTATAGATTTCTTTGTTTTCATTTTATGAAGAAATGCCAGAGACTTCTAAACAGTTGATTTCCACTGCTACTCTTTTTGAACTTAAACATATAAATCCTGAAGTTCTGATCATTTTGCTTTTGATGAAAATATAGTGTTAATGACATTGAAAAACCATTAATGAAGCTCCCCTCCCAGGTCTTTTAGCAATTCACATTTCCTAAATGAAATCAATAGCCTGGAGAAGTCAGTGCTACAAATGAAACGGCAGGTTGTCTGCCCCAGCAACTCAGCTAGGGGAGTTCTTGATTTTTAAATTCTGCAGTGCTTATGATTTCAGTGACAAATGTTTATAGAAACCAGATAGTTTTTCATTATAAATAATTATTAGTGACAAAAAGACATTCCTGCAGTAAAGATGGGGTGAAAATAAAAGTTCCCATTTCCTCTCTTGGCCTCCAAGTCCTAATCTCCAGTCTCCCGTTTTAAACACTATCCTTAGATTCCTGAGGTTTCTCAAAGAAACCATTTCACTAAATTAAAAAATCTATATAGTTGTCATTTTGAAAGTGACCATGAAGAGGCATCTTTATATGATTCAAAAATTAAATATGTAACTGTCATGTAAATGTCATCTACAAATTGAGTTTGCTGTGTTCTTAAGAAACTAATTAAAGAGATGCTCATGTCAGAAATCTCTTAATAATTCCTCACATATTGGGCCTCCCCTGGTGGTGCAGGCGGTTGAGCACAGCCCTGTGAGACTGTCTGCAGCCTCTGCAACATCAGTTCAATCGCAGCTGGCCGGCGAGGGTCCCACATGGCGAGCAGACCTCTCCTGTCTCACCTGCTGCTCCCTTCAGCAGTGTATTTCATCAGTCTGCATGTTCTGTTCCCCGCTTTGTCTTTGGTGAATCCTCTAACCCTCCAGTACATCTGGCCTGTACTCTGGTTCTTGTATAAAATAAATAAATTAATTTTAAAAATACCTCACATATCAATTCCTTCATTGCTTATTGAAGGGTAAGGTCCCAGTTCTGTAGGAGATAAAACGATGATTACCTAGAAATATCTTACAATTTAAGTTTATGAGCATAATTTCAAAACAGCTAAGCATTTTACATACATCACTTATAATTCTCATATCAATTTTACATTGTTTTTTTCATTTTAGCAGAGGTAAAATTGAGAATTAAAGTTTTAAATAATGCAAATGGGAGCTTGCTATTAAAGTCTGATTACATGATCCAAAAGTCTCCTTTTCATACTTCATAAGAACTCATTATTTGTGAGGTTACTTGTAAATGTTTGCTTACTATTAAAAGTCAATAGTCTGTCGTGCTGAGAAAGTCTGCAGCTTCATGCATGTTGAATAATGTTTGTTCATAAAAGTGCTTATACAATTCTATGTATAAAATCGTGGTTCGGGCCTCCCCTGGTGGCTCAGCAGTTGAGCGCTGGGCTGCGAAGCTGCCCTCAGCCTCTGCAGTGCCTGTTGATCCCCGGCCTCCAGCGAGGGTCCCACATGGCACGCAGACTTCTGCCGCACCCACTGCTCCCCTCAGCAGTGTATCTCGTCAGTCTGCCTGTTCTGTTCCCCGCTCTGGCTCTGGTGAATTCTCTCACCCTCCTGCGCACTGACTGTACCCAGTCCTTGTATAAATAAATAAATAAATCTTTAAAAAAAAATCGTTGATTCGCATTGTTTTGTTGTCATACCTGATAAAAATATTCTCCATAACTTTTAGTTTTTAAACATCAAGGCTGATACTGTGCCATGTCAAGATTGCAGTGACAGTGTGATTGACAGGGGAGAGAGCCATGTGTAGATGGAGAAGCAAGAGTCCTGCTAACAGTCAGTTCCACTTGATAAGCAAAGAGGCCATGATCCCCATTGTAGGGCACTGAATTTGTATCTCTCTCACTAGAAGCCAGAGATAAATCAATTTCTTCTAGATATATAGATCCACAAAAAAGGAGCATTTGGTAATTCTACATTCACCCTTTTGTTCACTCAATGCATCAAAAATACTTACTGAGCATATTCCATGTGTCAGATATTTGACCAAAGAATGATAGAGTGATAAACAAAACCTTGTCTTTGTAGCACTTAAAAGGGATATAGATAATACAACTAAAACTAAATAAAAATTAAAAATTATATAACAAAATTATATAGAATTAAAACTCATAGAAAACATTAAAATTGCATATACCCTACCATCTAAGTAAATGTGTTAACTGAAATGAGAGGGTATATGCCAGGGAGAATCAAAGTACGCTAAACCACTAATATCACTTTTTACATCATGTGCATTCATGTACTATTGGAAGTAGGGTGTGAGTTCTATGTAATTCTCTACTTATACAAAATTCTGCAGTTAAACAAATGTTTCTTTTTTTCTATTATAATTCCAGAAAATGAGACTCAAGTAAAACTGGCTGAGCACTATCCCTAACACAGTCTGTACTAAATAAATATGACAATTATAAGGTCAGCTTTTCTGCTGTTTGAAGGAAGTACTATAATGTACTAGAACCCTCCCCTTAATTAAAAAAAAAAAAAAGCCAAGAGAAAAAAGCTATTAGTCTTAGGACAAGGTGTTTAAATAGAAGAACTGGGAAAGTTAGAAATAGTGATACTGATAGTCAACTGATACTGATAGTCAACTATCACATTGGTTAGGATGGAACCATGAATTTTGCTTAATTAGCTTATTTTAAAAATGTGTTCTGTACTGATGTTAAATTAGAATGCAGAATTTTGAGACAACAGCTATTGTCCTAAGACAAAAATGATATTCTGTTAATCATTATTATACACAACTTAAGTAAATTGTATTTTACAAAATTAATAATAATAAATACAAACAAAAACAATTATACCAATTTGAAATTATTAAATTAACCACCAGGTGGAGCTCCATGAATTGAGTGTTTGTAGTCAAAAATAGAAAATTGCTTAAATTGGCCAAATTAGGAAAAATTACAACACTTTGTCTTCAGCAGGGTTTTATTAATTTTCTTACTAATACTTAGAGAACTTATGAATCACAAGACAATGGCTCTTATTGAAGACAAGATACCAAGTTACTTGATTAATATGAAATAGTTTAGCAAACTGAATTTTAAAATCAAACTCCTTTTGCTTAAATTATAATATAGTAAGAATACATGTTCCATTATGTATTAATAAAAGTATCTAATTATAATTCAAATTGAGAAAGAGGAGAATAATCTGTAAATCTGCCTATTAACCTATCAATACTGAATTTTTTTCTAAATGATTTTTTTTCCCTCCTGTTTCTCTCTGTGTCTAACTCCAGAACTTGAGACTAAAAAAGACGAAAAGACTTCCAAAGCAGGTAAGGATGTTATAAGGTTTACAAAGTTGTGAACAAGACTGGTTTTACAATCAGGGCTCGAGAAGCCAAAAATTGAAAATTTATGGTAGATCAACACCGTATGTTAAAATATATGAAATAAGCAGTAAACATAAATGTCTGTTAAAGTTGAAATAGAGTCTGTGTTTCCTGATAAGAGATTTGGATAAGCTCATCAAAGAATTGGAATGTTAGTATATGCTGCGCCTTATTCATCTACTAGACAGTTGAACACTGTTAATAACATGCTAAAGGAACAATATTGGAGGCTCCAGCAGATCATGACAAATAAGATGATATATTGAATCTTTATATCAAAAATTATAACTAATTTTTCAGTTTATCTGCAGAAAAGGAAAATCTACATACAAAATTGCTTTATAGCTCTTAGCACTTTTACTGATGTCAGTGAAAATTTATTGATTGCATAAAAGATGCTTATGTCACCTGTTTCTATAAATATAACATGGTACTTTATGCTTTATTTTACTGTTTGTATACAATGGAATGAGCAGTATTGTATATAATATGTAATAAATTTCCTACTATTAGCTTAGTATTAAATAACTATGTCTATCTTTGTGTTATATTTATTTTTAATTTCCTAAAAAGAAGAACAAATCAGCGTTAATGATATATTTTGTTATAAATATATTCAATCAGTAACTTATTTTGAGCGCAGCACTGTGAAGCTGTCCGCAGCCCCTGCAGTGTGGGTTTGATCCCGGCCAACAGCAGAAATACCCACATGGCGTGGCAGACCTCTCCTGTCTCGCCCGATGCTCTTCTCAGCAGTGTATTTCAGTCATTCTGCCTGTTCTGCACCCCATTCTGTTTCTGGTGAATCCTCTCACCCTCCTGCACATCTGGCCTGTACCCCAGTTCTTATATGTATAAATACATAAATCTTTAAACAAAAAATTTAATTTTATTTATGCATACAAGAACTAAAGTATTGGCCAGAAGTGCAGGGAGTGAGAGGATACATCAGAGACAGATTGGGTAACAGAACAGGAAGATCTACATTGAAATACACTGCTGAGGGGAGCAGCAGTGTGACAGAGTGGTCTGCTGAGCCATGTGGCTTAGCTCCCTGGCCAGGGATCAAACTCATGCTGTAGTGGCTGACGATAACTTCATAGCACTGAGATTTAATCCCTGTGCCACCAGAAGACCCTAATCAGCAACTTACTGAAACATATATTATGGTAATTTCACAACCATGTGTTCAGAATCATGCTTAGTGGTACAAAATTTACCAATGAGTGATATTGTTTCTAACTTAAGTGAATATAATCAAAGACAACAACTTGAACTACTGAAAAATGCTGCAATAATATTAGCAAAGACTGTCCTCAGAGTCCAGAACGGACTCTGTAGGATTTCAGGAATAGGAGAGCAGTCCAGGCAGAGGAAGGATTCAAAAGTATGGTGGAAGCTGTGTTATCATCACACTAGAAAGACAGGAATTTGACCCTTTGTCACTTGCTAGAATTTTGAATTTACTTAAATCACTTTATATTTCTGAACATCAGTTTTGTTTTCTGTTGAATGAAGATCATCAGACCAGCAGGGTTGTTTTAAGAAACAGAGATTGTGCCTATCATTTGGCTCAGATTTAGTAAATGAGAGCCCTATTTAGAAGTTAACCCAGAGGTAGGGATGAGCACATGTTAGCAGGCAACAGGAGAGAATCAAGGACAAGCTGAGTTTCCAGAGGCCCATGAATAACAGAAGATGGCAAGGCAGAGCCGTGTTATGTGGCCAAGTAAGAGTGATTCTGAAAATCCAGGAAAGGGGGCTTATGAGGTCAAAGTGAAAAATTTGGATTATCCTCTGTTAATAATAAGAAGTGATAGTAAATGTTTTTATTAATGTGTGGATGAAATCTTAAAGAAAGAATTTTGAGTCAGAGATTGACTTATGAGGTCAAAGTGAAAAATTTGGATTATCCTCTGTAAATAATAAGAAGTGATAGTAAAAGTTTTTATTAATATGTGGATGAAATCTTAAAGAATTTTGAGCCAGAGATTGATACTTATTATAATGTAAGTATCAGAAAATAAAAGTGAGAGAAATTGGTACAGAGGAAACAATGATGAAGCTGTTTTTGTTTTTATTTTCAAGATGTTTTATTGAGATGAGTAATATTCATTGTGGCATTATTAGGAATTAAGTTTTTAAAAACCATAAGACCAAGTAATTCATTGAAAAATACTGATATAGGGTCTTCCTGGTGGTGCAAAGGATTAGACCCAATCTATGAAGCAGTCCATAGCCTCTGCAGCACAAGTTCGATCCCCAGCCAGGGAGCTGCCCACATGGTGCAGCAGACCTCTCCTGACTCGCCCACAGCTCCCCTCAGCAGTGTATTTCAGTCAATCCGCCTGTTCTGTTCCCCTCTCTGTTTCTGGTGAATCCTCTCACCCCCCATTCCTCTGGCCTGTACCCCAGTTCTTGTAAGCACAATCTTTTTTTAAAAAGAAAAATACTGATATCTTGTTATGTAATATTTCATTTATATGAATGCATATGCTTTCAAAACAGCCAGACTTTCTGTACTATGCTGTTACTGCTTTTGTTATTGTCAAGTGCTTCAGAGGAAAAGAATATTAAGTGTATTTACCTCCAATTCCCTAGCATGAGAGGATGCAAAGGCAATTAGATGGAGAAGTTGCTAAGGGAATGCTGGGGAGTGGATGCAGGAAGACATTCAGATTGGAAACATTCACTTTGAGTCCTCAGAACAGGCTTTCTCTCCAGGCATCTAAAGGGTTAGTGCAGCAGCCAAAGGAGAAATTTTTAAGAAAAACGAACATGGACTGGAGAGAGAAGAGAGTGGGCAATGTGCTAGATTTCATGGGAAATCAGGAAAAACATTACATAATTCGCAAAGTGGGTTAGAGGTGGGACAACAGTCTTGGGGTTTCAGAGAGGTAAAGGGACACTCATATTTGACCAAAACCTGTATTTTTATGACCTTTAAGGAAGTTTTTTCAATAGAGTTAGGGACGGAGAAGCCAGTTTATGGGAATTAATAAGAGGATTTAAAAATAATAAGTGAAGGCAGTTGAAAACTGCTTTTTTCAGTTTTATGTTAAAGGGAAGCAATATTATCTTTCAGCAGTGGAATCAATGAAACATGATTTTTGTTTTTTTGGGGTTTTTTGGTGTTTGTGATAGGCTAGAGTATTCCAAGGAGAAAAGGAGCAAGAAATCCAGAGGATATTACTTTGGAGAGAACTGGCCCAGATCTGAGAAGTGTTGGAATACACACTTCAGGTGTAGGAAATTAGCTTAATTATAAAGAGGGAAAAATTTCCCCTGAGCTTTGAGGGAATAATGAAAGTATAGATTAAATTAAAGTCAAGTGTGCACACAGACACTCCTGCTCTATCTTCTTCTCGGAAGGTGATCTCAAACGTTGCCACCTCCAGGGGATGGTTTTCTTGCTTCATATTATGCTGATACCTAGACCATATCTGATAACCTCTTATTTCTCAAAAAAAAAATCACTCTTACAAAAAAATAAACTACTTAAGCAACACTGTTAAAAATAAAGAAATACAAGATGACTATGTTTTTAAATACTAGTGCAATAATATTTATTTTTGACATAGCATATCATTAGCTACTAAATTTCTTTTTTTCCCCACCCCCTATGAAAATGATGGCAAACAGGACATGCATTTCATTAGCTAATTGAAGAAGAGTTAGGTGTTATTTTCTGGAAGCAATGGACCTTAATTATAAATGATAATATAATTTTAAAGGCTTGTATAAATTAGAAGCAATAATTTATTTTTCTTATCAAGAAAATTAAAATTTATAAATGGTTCAGAGTCCACTATCTGAATTTTGAACTGCTTCATCAACATCTTTACATGGTTACTTTGCCTCACCTGCTTTGCTTGAAAGTGAACTCAATATCTCCTCCATTGCCTTTTTCTTTTGTTTCTGATATTTAGAAATAATTCCTGACTTAACAGTCAGTTGCAGTAACTTAAATTTTGAGTCACTTACAACTTCTCTTTCAGACACCAACATCCAAGTAACTAAATCTATTATCTTCTTTTTGTTCTCCAGAATCCTAGTTCTTATTCTCATCATCTCTTGTCCAAACAAATATACAAACCCATGAACTAGTCATCTTGTTTCTATCTCCTCGTCAAATATCCACCAGAAGCCTATGCTAATATTCTTTGTTGTAGGTACATTTTGAGGTTCATTGTCACTATATAATACTACCCCCTACTTATTTCTTTATGTGGTTTCCACTTGTCTTATCTACCATGGCCTCCCCCCTGCCACACACATAGACATTTAAAAAACACAACCAGTTCCATGGATTTTTGTCTATTTAGAACTTTTGAATACTTTCTTTGACTTTGGGTTGATATTGAAAGCACTTGCTTTTTCATCTACCCTTTGTTCAATAGCTCTGAACACACACCAGCTATTCTCTAAACCTTGATCTGTTTGCAAGAGCATTCCTCTAGCATGTCATGTGGTACCCATTCTTGTTGCATGGGTTTCTCTAACTTTATATCTAAGCTCCTATATTATTCCTGTTATAAGTAGCATAGTGTTTTTCACATGGGAGATTTAGAGAGGAGGATGTAAGGATCCTTCTTGTATCAATTATGTCTCAAGCAGCTTTAATTCAAAATAATCAGCATATCACTTTAGCATATTTTGGGGTAGTCTGCAGTCATCCTCAATGTAAGCTTTTAAGAATATAAAGACAAATAACTGAAACTCTCAAGAAATATGTTGTATAAAGTCAGAAATTATTAAATAAATTGTGAAATGGCAGATAGGCACAGAGAAGGTTCTCTATGGATCCGGGCAGATGGGTGAAGGCGAGTCCTGGAGCCCTACGTGGCTTTTTCAGGTTTTTAATGATCTTTTTACACCATTTGTAGTGAGGTAACCAGGTGCAGGGCAGGCAGGGTTGGTCAGGGGGCCAGGAGGCTGGCAGGCCTCTTAGCCCCCAGTGAATCTTTACTCTTTAGGCTCTCTCTGATATTCTCATGGGCTCTCTGGCACTCTCTACACACTTCTCTGCACTCCTCTGCTGCCCTGTTCTCTACTGCCTACTCCATCCTCTGTGAGACTGCCCTTATATACTCACTCTCTCAGCTCAGGTGTACCCACTTATGCAGGTGCACACCATATTCCAGGTGTCCACCATCAGGCATGCATGTAAGATCACAAGTGACAAATCACAGATGTTAATGGCGGGAGAGCAGAAAAACCCTGTTAACTTCCCTTTGCCATACAACAAAACAAAAAATACACAATTCAAATGAAACAAAAATGAAAAGTTGTCTGGAGTGTGATTTTTAAACATAGAGGAAAGTCTGTTTCTCCAGCCTATCAGTTCAGAGGAAAATTCCACGGGAGAAGATACTGGAGTTATCTCCGAGTTTGGGTAAATATTAGTCAGCCAAGTGAAGAAAGTCTGGGAAGAGGACTCAGGCAGAAGTTATCACTAGTCACACTGATTTTAAAAAATGTGGGCAGAAGGAGTAGATGAATGTTAAGAATAACAGCAATAGAAACCTATGGGTTCTTTACTGAGGATAAAGTCCTTTTTCCTAAAGAACACTGTGAGCAGTTAAAAGTCCTTAAGTAAAATGAGGTACAGCTTCAGTTAAAATTTCAAATCTCTCATTCTAGCTAATCACATGGATTGAAGATAAACATGAGTGCCAGTAATTTCAGGAAATCAGTTTTCTAGGGTCTTGAGACTATTACATTGATATCTCTAGAGATAGTAGAAGATTTTATATGGCATTTAGTAGAAAAGAAAAAAGAAATTGCAGAAGTATTCAGGAGGTAAAATTGCCCTAATTTGGGGATGGTAGTTGAGAAAAATCTAAGCTAACACCCAGGTTTCTACTTTGGAATACTGTATAGGCAATAATAGCATATCCTAAGGATTGGAATTTCTAAAAGAAATGGCAGATTTAGAAAAATGAAGCTGTAGCTATTATGTAAATGTTTGACATTTACTCTATAAATTGTTGTTAAACAGTTATATGCTAGACAATATGGTAGGTACAAACCTACATTAGTGGTTACAGTCAAGATTCTCTCCTCCTAAATCTTATAAGCTAATTGGTGTAGATATGGGAGAGGGACATGATGAATTAGCAATACCTGTGGTATACGAATTTAGTAAGTTTATCAGGCACCTAGGGAGTAACTTGACTGCCTGTAGATTTGGAAGCTCCTAGCAAAGATGTGTTGGCTAGACAATGAGAATAATTTGCAAATATCAAGAGGAGTATGCTGAGGAAGAATGATCAAGGACTAAGGGAGCAAATCAAGAAAAATTCCATTAAGTGGAGAGAGTGGACAGACATAAAGGAATTTTTAAAACATAAAGAATTCTTTTAGAGGATAGATTTTCTCAGAAATCTGGAAGGAAGGAATTTCAAGGATGAGGAAGCTGTCAAAGTGTCAGATCGACCAGAAAAGTTTGCAGTTAGTTAACGACTGAAAAATATTCATTGAAATGAATGATATGGAGACATTGTTGATTTTATGAATGGATTCAGTGAAGCTAAATGGTAGGAAAACCAAACTACTATAAATTGAGGATTTTTGTTGGAAGTCAGTAGGACCAGAAAGTATATATTGTATACATTGTAGGCTATTTTTTTCAAAATCTTAAGTGAAAAGGGAAAATAGAATATATTAAGTCAGAAAAACAGCATGACAGAATAGAAATAGAAGGGAATTGTATTATCAGAGAAACTCTAGTTTAAACAAATTCTCCCAAACAGATACAACAATCTATATAACTTTACAAAGATATAGTATCTACAAACACCCATAAAATATTGAAAATGCTAATAACTAAGGCATATACTAATTCCATTTAAAGACCCATGAGATAAGGGATTTATAACACTTAAAATATTTGCTTATATTTAATTACAACAAAGATCAAGCCATATCTTTTCCAATACATAGCTCCTTATTTTTACTTAAATTTACCTTGTATAATATTTCTCCAATGCTTCATATGATACCAGTTCTAAGCTTAGAACTTTAAGCACTTCTTCCTTTAAAAATTACATAATTTTGTACAGTCTGGCTAAAAGAATAACTAATGACATTGATATGGAGTTTTTCTTTTTAGCTGTAAAGCAGAGGAATACCCAGCAGTTACTAAACTAACTATTTTGTGTACTTTCTTTTGCAAAAAGTGTTTTTCAAAGAATACTAGTTATAATTATTGGTACATGAAAGAATTTTGAGGTTAAATCCCTTTGGGGGGGGGCATTTTCAGTTCTTCAAATATATGAACAAATTAGCAAAATCTAATGGGAAAGAAACCCATTTTCATCCAATGTTTCTCATATTTATTGATCTGTGGCATGTTCTGTAATATAAAAGTGGTATTTAGTTGTAAACAATTTGAGAAATGATGTCTTATAGTTAGAAGATTTAGGGAAACAGATGAGCCAAGATAATAGATTTTTTTAAAAAACTTAGTGACACCATATATTTCTTTAAAAAAAAAAAAAAAGAAAGGCTGGAAACAATGTACAGTTGCAATGCATTTAGAACAATAAAGATACACTGACATGTATAATTATTATCTCACAAAGTAATTTTACTTTTCCCCATAAACAAGAAGACAGAAAATTCTGCTGTAAATACTTGGGAGAGAGGATGATCATTCTCTTTCAGGATAAAAAAATAGTATTACAATTATGCTGACAAGGAAAATTGAGTAATTGCTAGCAAGTTGCAGTGGTGATAAATTCAAGTCTCCCTACAGACAGCCATGTAGAGCTATGAGGCAGCAGGTCAAGCACTATTTCTAATATAGACTAATATTTATTAAGTAGTCACCAGGCATGCTCAATATATTATATGTTGAGAGGGTTTATCACTATGAGGAACATAATAAATTGAGAAAATTTTCATTTTAATGATTTCTTTTATGTCAGTTCAAGAACATTTATTGAGTGTTACTAGTCCAAATCCCCCAAAATGGACAAATAACTAATATTGATAGAACAATTAATTAATCAAGAGGATTTGTCCACGTATAAAGATAATGCAATTTTATTTCATTATAACCTCATGATTTAGATTCCATTATTTTATCTGAGTTACAGGCAAGGAGACTGACTTATAAAGATGAAATGCATTTCCAAATTACAAATTTCATAGGTAGCATGACCTGTTTGCTTCCAACATATCAGTGACTTTACTCACATACATAACCTGATTTCTAAGGCAGTGAGCAAAAACTTATAATGTCATGTTATCCTCTTTGACTTCAAGGTAATCATTAAATGTAGTATACCTTCCTCTTGTTATTGTTTCTTGGATATTACAGCCAAAGATGAAACATTAAATATACTGTTACTGTATTGTCTATTCACAGAATAATATAGATAGAGGTGATTGCAGGTAGTGGGATAGAATTTTAAAAATTGATTTTTTTCACTATTGTTTAGAAATTTTTTTAGGATATTTTTTTTAAAAGATTTATTTATTTTTATACAAGAACAGGGGTACGGGCCAGATGGCGGGAGGGTGAGAGAATTCACCTGAGACAGAGCGGGGAACAGAACAGGAAGAGTGACCCAAATACACTGGTGAGGAGAGCAGCACGCCAGACAGGAGAGGTCTGCCCCGCCATGTGGGTATCTCCGCGGCCGCAGGGATTGAACCGGCACTGCAGAGACTGCAGATAGCTTCACAGTGCTGCACTCAACTGCCTGTACCACCAGGGAAGCCCTAGAAGTATTTTTTAAACTTTTTTTTTTTTTTTTAGGTAATAGTAGCTTACATTATTGCCAGTGTTTTGGAAGTATAAGCCCCGTAACTCGGGTATTTTGATTTGGAAATTCAAAACAAATGCTTACCTAACAAATCTAGATGATATTAATAACAGAGCAGGACGGTAGAATATATGCCTTTATAGTAGGAAATTTTGTTTTTTTTCCCCTATTTTTCCTGTGACTGAATCAGTTCCTTATACATTGTACAATTTTTTGAATAGATGAATTTATAATAAGAATTTAGTTATATAGTCAAAAAAGATCTGGAAGCCCATTCCCTAATCTGTTAAATGGAGAAATTGAATTCACGAAGGTTATTATAAATATTAAAACATTTCATTTAAAATGTTTACCATGGTTCTGACACAATAGAAACATTTATTATCTGTTAGTCATAAATCACACTAATAAGTATATGAAACAAAAACTTCCAAGAATTTAAGTTTTTGGAAGAGTCAGTATCTCAAAGGGGAAAAGTCACTGATCATTGGTTGTAGAAATAAAAGCAAATTTTTATTTCATGGAAAAGAGATAATATTTTACATGCTTACTCTTTGAATATTAACCATCTTTGTACAAAAATCTTTATTTTTAATGGTGACTTGCATTGTGTAGTCTTGAAATTTTTCTGAATTGATTTATCATCTAAAAATTGGAAAAAAAGATTTCTTAGTCAACTCAATCAATTAAGCACAGTCACATTAGTAGCTACTGAACATCTTTGACAAGAACAGTTCTTCTAACCTATTTGAAGGAGAAACATATGCTCTGCCAATACTAGGGAAGTCCTCTCTATGGAGAGAAAAAGGAAGAATAAAGATGATTTCATTTTAAATGACCAAATTTGGTTTATTCATTAGTGTAAACAGTGTTACCAGCCATTATTAGATGTGTTATCACCTTTAGCTATTTCTTTAACAGTGTGTATTTTAAACTCCTGTTAAAGTCATAATTTCTTTTTTGTATGTTTTCAGGCTTTCTTCAGAATGATTTTCCCCTTTCTGTAGTTTATGGGCATCAAAAAATATGGTTTCTGCCATTTCTGTAACATTTTCACTGTAATGCCTACTTTCCAATTTCAACATAATTGAAAAACTGAGCAAGGGGTTGTAATGATATTCAAATTGATATCTTCTGGGGTAGCAAAAACAATTCACTAGAGAACACTATTACTATAGAGAAAGTTGATTGTCTGACTTCCAAATTAGAAGAAAAACCAGTTTTTAGACACTCATTAAGATGTCAACTCTATTAGAAGTTTCTGTGTCCAAGTTAACTTGTGAGTTATTTTGATAGAATATCACAAAATATACAAGAATTAGGTTTTCCTCGTGCCAACATAGTACTTATTTTGTATTTCTTTCCTACTATAAGAGATGCTAGTTTCATCAAACATTTGAGCCTATTCTCAATTTCCTTATTTTTTTGCTGTGACTAAGCATGCTGATATTTTTAATCTTCCAAGATGTCTTCTACTTTTTAAAACAATGCTCTCAATTCAGATATTTTTTCTATTTAGTAGATCAATGCAATTATATTCCTCTATGAGATTATTTCTCAACCTGTGATGAAGTATTTCACACTTGTGAGATGCCTAGTGGAGAGTTTATATTTAATAATTGAATCATATTCTGCAGAAAATGTCTTAGATGCCTCTTGCAGACAAACACAAGGATTCTCCCCTTCTCTTTCATATGCTATTCAAATTTAGCTTTCAGTAACATAAAACATCTTGAGAAAGAATAATGGACTATTTCTCTAGGTGTAATAGAAAGGAAAAGAAATATTAACTACCATCTTTTCTATTCTCACATCCCTGGTTTCAGAACAAAATATTCCCAAACTCATAAGCTGAGATTGATGTGAACATAACAAATATGGCAGAACTAATGGTTTCTTTGGGATCATGCCTGGCCACTTTAAACAATCTATTCAAGAATCAGATATTTTACTGTGTTCTTTTCTTCACAAACCTTCCATTCCCACCCCATGTCCTAGCCCATGTCCTGAATTTTAAGATTGACTCTCCCTGATTCTAATCTTATATCACAGTGGAGACTCAGTTCTTATTGTTTCAATATGTATCCTAAAAGCCACTTAAAGACTCAGGATATGATGAAGAGGTGTTAAAGAGTATATAGTTTAGCAAATCTAAATAGTTATAGCATAATGTTAATGCTTGTTCTAATCAATAGAAAATGATCTCCAATACATCTTATACTCCAGACCAAAATTACTCGTGGTCAAAACTAAGTATGGTATAATTTTCTCCTTATTTTAGGTGAAGTAACAATAAAAAAAAAAAACAAAAAAACATTAGTGAGGTAAATCCCATACACAGTCATTTACATATTTTCACACATCACAAAGTAAAGTGATCCACAATTTTGAAATATCTCCTATGTGTAGGAAAAAATGGAAGATTTCTGGTGATGTATTTCAGTGAAGGACCAAAGACATAAATGAACTCTCTTCCTCTTGCAACCCTGTAACACAAATTTTAGTACTATCTTTGAGTTCATTATTCAACAGGGAAATCCTTTATTTATAGAGAAGTCACTTGCTCATTGCAGAAAATAATTGTTGACAGTGTATAAGACAATGCAAAAGTGCTAAGAATACAAGATGATTGTTGTAGTGCCTGCTTAGTGAACGTCACAATTTATTTGAAGAATACAAAGGAGTATATAATTACAAAGTGTTATAAGTAATTACAATGTACAAAAATGATGGCTTATATAGTATGTGAAAGAATACTTTATAAGCATCTAACCTATCCTGGGAGGAGGTCAGAAAAGATTTCTAAAGGGAAATAACATCTGAGCTTAATTTTAATAAATCAGTGTAGTATGGTGAGGGAAAGCATGAAGGGGTAAAGGATATAAAATGAGAAATGAACCAGAGGAATGAAGATGATACATTTGAGGCTATAATGAAGGTCAAAACTCAGGAGAAAATAAGGAAAGCATATTCAAGATATGTTTAGGAAAAATATTCAACAGGATTTTGTAGGCAACTGAGTAAGGATGGTAGAGCATGAGGAATGGGAGATAGTTTGTGACTTCCAGTTTCCTGATTGGCATTATAAGGTGGAATCATTTATCAATATTAGGAATGTATTTTAAGGAGAGAATGATAGCTCACATGTTGAATTTTGGACTTACTAAGTTTGAATTTCTTGTGGTATAAATGTTTTCTCTAGAATGTGAAATATCTTGGGTTAATATTGAAATAAATATATCTATATGCATTTCTTTCCAAATGTTCAAAGGATATTTTTGATATATGGAATTGATATTATTTTTAATTGTTTTAATGTAAATATACCTAGTGCAGTATTTCAACCAAATCTAATATGTATGATTATGATTGGAAACAGAATTAAACTCTTTCATAGGAATTTAGTTTCAATTACTAGGTAATACTTATGGGCTGAATATACTTGAGAGACTAAAATGTTTAGTGAATATTAAATAATGAATTAGTACTTGCTGAATGAATAATTGAACAATGTGTTCTAAAATATGAATAATCATAATATGATGTTAATGATATATTAAGTTCATATCCAAAAAAAAGAAAAGAAACTTCAAAGTCGGCATTCTGATAACTTCCTTTATCTTTTTACTGGTCCTCTCTTATTAATATTCTCTATTCTCTTATACCAGATTATGGTGCAAATGAAATTTTTATTGCTAAACAGTTTCATCAACATCATTTTAAACTCCTTTCCACATCAAGAGGCAGGTCACAATAGATCTCTTTCCACCCATTTGAAGCAAATTTTAAAATAACTGTCTTAGAGGGATTGTGAGAACAGAATTGTCTGATGGAGGTTGCTTGAATAAGAACTAAAAAGATTCCATAGGAATTTATTGTATTACAGCTTCTATAAATTTAACAAAATATTTGGTGCCCAGATAACTTAGCACAATACGTCATTGAGAATGAAAAAGCCATACTGGTATGCTAATTTCTCTGGGTATGAGTATCTAGGAAGTCACAAAGCCACAGCCACTATTCCAGTAGACCTTAAAGATTTGGTAAATGTGATCTTATCAAACTGCCAAGTATCTCTGCTTTTACAAATAAAGGATAGGGAGCCTCCTGCCCAACTGTGCCTATGCAAGTGTCTCTTTTAACAAACCTGTCCCTTTCAGAGGCACTTCTTTCTTCCCGCTTGTGTCTGTGCAAGCTACTTTCTTTCCCCTCTCCTCCCTTTAAAAAAAAAAAAAAAATATATATATATATATATATATATATTCCCTTTTGGATATTAAAAAAAATAAAAAATAATGGATACCTTGAACAATATTTTTACTTCTTACTGACCAGACTGCATTTTTATCTACACCAGCATGAAACAAAAATTCTCCAGAAATTTAGTTCCAATTGTCAGAGGCAATTCTTACTTGCCAAATGGTTTTAAAATACTAACAGGCAATTTTCAAAGTATTAATTATCATTTCTTTTTCTGATTTCCAGTGCTACATAAATAATGCTAATTCTCACATTATTTTCCACTAAATTTCTAAAAATACATTTCAGAACATCAGAAAAATAATAATATATTATCATTTCATCCAAATAATTTTATACAGTACCTTTGATAAATGAGCCTGACTCCATGAGAATGTTTCTGTAGGCTAAAGAAGAAATAAGAACATTTATTTACCCAAATGCATATACAGAAAGAAAGCATTTCCTTTAGAGTTTTATAATGTATTTTATATACTTAATGCTTATGCTTCTTCCATTTTTATTTTGATAATTAAATGATAACAAGCCTCATAAAACATGTAGCTGAGTAATAATGACTTCTACTAAAATGTAATAAGATTTCTGAACTGATTCAAGCATCCCATAAAATTCTTTATGATATTTTCTTGCCTCCTCCATATGGCTCACTTTATATGTATAAAGTTTAGATATTAATCTTCAAGTCAATTGCAAAGGTAAAGTGCCTGTTAGATAGCTCTTTCTAAGATGTGTATCTACAGCAGAGCCCACTTCTACTCTTTACTAAATAGCAGTATGCTTAGATATATTATATCAGGAAAAGACAAAGGTCTTAAAAATGAAGTCTGTTAATGTGCCCTTAGACTTAAAACAAGCTTCCAGAGCTGAAAATCTATTTGGTATTGAATAAACAGACCTACTAAAATGCAATAAACCCAAGAGGAATTAGTGCTGCAACATTTCAGGTTGAGTTTTACCTAAATGGTGAAATATTAAAAAAATTACTAGTTATAATTTACTATTAAATAATTTACTATTTAGGTTTAAATTAGCATTTTACATAAATATATCAATTTAGACCTGGATGAGATCTCAGAAATCATCTAATCTAATTGCCTCCATTTCTTTTCTCTTTTGAAATGAAGAACCAAGTACATTAAATGGCCATGTCAAGATTTCATAGCAAATGAGTATTCACCTGAAATCACTTCCAACACTTAAGACCTCTTATCTATTGTTATCCTATAACATGATATTTACAATTATACTAGGTCAAAATTTTCATGAATTTTTGGTCATATGTCACTGTCAAATTTTCTTTTGTATTATGTAGCTATAAACATGCTAGTCACATAATTTTAAACTATTTTTACCATTCATGCATTGTAATAGAATCTTTAACTCTTCTTTCTATTTGTACTTATTGAATGACTTGTTTTTTTTTCTAAATCTATGCATATTAGGGGTAGAAGTGGATAATGTCATAGATATTTTGTTTTTATAACAATTCAAGAAACTTTGAAAATGTAAGAAATATCAAAGTTATAATTAAAATCTAAAAAACCAAATTTCCAGAAACTAAAACTATATATACCTATGTAAATAGTTATTATCTTGGTACTTACTATTTGAAGTATATTCCGTGATATAGAATCAATTACTACTTCTATGAGAGCATCAAAGTTGCAATGATTCTGTTTTCTTTGTAAAATTAGAAGTTCTTTTGTTATATGAATTTGATTTCACATCACATCCTTTACAGACCTCAGTCACAAATGTCTGAATAGACTATTACTGTCATCTATATTGAAAAGTTGACACACTATAATCAACACAAACATGTTCTGTTTTTAGCTTTATCCATTTATGTCTCAGTAGATTAAAAGCTTTCTCTGTGATTCTAATTAAGTCTTACTTGCTGCAATATGACATACACACTTCATTGGAACTTAGAGTTGTAAGAAAATATCCACAGCTTTTTGCAAATGAATGTATTAACAAATGTAGCCATGACTATCGAACAGTGTTTCTCCAACTTTGAGATACATCAGAGATAGAAGGCTGGGCCCCACCTGGATTTCTAATTCTGGAGGTCTTTGGTATGGCTGAGAACTTTCTCTCTCTCTCTCTCTCTCTCTCTCTCTCTCTCTCTCGCAGTTTTGCTTTTTTTCAATTTTTTTATGATCAAGTTGTATTAGTTTGCCATTTTTACAATATTATGTCATTTGGGGAGTAGAGCTTCACACCTCAACGTGTGCATATCCTTCACTCACACTCTGCCCAAGATTTAGTGCCAACAGGCTGTGATATTACCCCCTCTATTTCCTCCCCTCTTTCTTTCCCTCTCCCCTGGTAACCACCATTTTTTTCACAAAGTCTGGGAAGTTTTTTGTTGTGGTGGTTGTTGAGATTTGCATATCTAATAAATTCACAGGAATACTGCTGTTTAAGAACCACTGCTTTATAAAATTCTCCTCCAACACCAAAACCACATTTGTCCTCACACCTATAACTGCCTAAATGTGGACCTTAGGGACTATGTAGGCTTATACCATATGTACAGAAACATACTGTTTTGTGTTGGTCTTAGGACACTGATGACAATGCCAGGGGCTAGAAATGCCTGGGGCCATTCATAGTCCCAGGTAGGTTTCCCATAGATACTTTCCCCTTTAAATCAATATTAAGACTGTAAAAATCCTTAGGACTTCTATTATGATTGCAAGATGCCCTTCAGCAATAACCACCAGGAAACTTAGAAAAATATAGGTATGTCACTAATAAGTCCTGGAAATTTCATAGCATATCTGGGATGCATTACAGTCACAAGTAGAGATATCAGTGCCAGGAAATTCTTAACTCCTCGCATAGTTTCTTGGTTTATATCTTAATAATATTCTGAGTTGGTGAGTGATTGATTTGATTTTTTTAATCTTTGCCTGAGCACCAGAAAACTAAGGTAAATTGTCATGCAAGGCTATAAAAAGCTGCAGTGACTTAACAGACATTTTGTGTTTTAAAGCAATTCCTAAATTCATGTGTTTTCTACATTCACTTTTCCTTTGCTTAATTTCTTCATTTATTTACCTTCTCTAGTTTCCATCAGTTATTTCATTACTTATCTAATGAACAAATAATAATTGAGGGTCTACCATGTAACCTTGAATTAGGCATCACCTCAGTTCTCTGGTTTCAGCAACAGATATAGATATACATGATCTCTGTCCTTAAATATCTTGATCTAAAAGGAGAGACATTCACTTAAGTTGACATTTACAGTAGTGATTAATATAATGATCAGAAAATCTAAAAGTAATGTTTACACATAAAGAAGAAAACAACCCAATGAATATCAGAAAAGGCTTTTGAGGAAGGGAGAGCTAAGCTGAACCCTAATTAGAAGTTAGCTAAATTGAAAGTGAAGGAAATTAAAGTCTGATGAAAAAAGTCAAAGAAGACCTAAAGAGATGGAAAAATATTCCATGTGTGAGGAGAAGATTCAATATTGTTAAGATGTAAGTTCTTTCCATTGTTTCGCAGGCTTCAGTTATATATATATAATGCCAGTCAGTGCTCATCTGAAGACTTCTCTCTCAATATATTTTAAACTACTTTTCTATATATTTTTTTTCTATTTTCTACAATTTTAGGTATGAGTACTAGTTGGGTTTTTTCTATTTTATCTTAGAAGTGAAAGTCACTGGGACACATATGAGAATAAAATAGGGAAATACTTACACTATCCCCTTATGATAGAATATGTTATGTTCACTCTTCTGAGAAACCAAGTGAGCAGGGATTTAAAAAGGAGAACGTGATCAATATAGTGGGATATGTTCACTTGTTTTGGCAAGTAGTGTGTGCGTGGGTGATTGGTGACCAAAAAGACTAATAGAATGGTGGAAGTAAAATCTAGTTTATAGGGAATTAATATTTAAATAGCAGTCAAGGAGGGGTATAGTGGAGCCTCCCTATGGTGCAAGGGGTTAAGTCTCAGCACTATGAAGTATCCACAGCTACTGCAGCATGATCTGATTCCCGTCTAGGGAGGTGAGCCACATGGAGCAGCAGACCTTTCCTGTCTCGCCCACTGCTCCCCTCAGCAGTGTATTTCAGTAGATTCACCTGTTCTGTTCCCCACTCTATCTCTGGTGAATCCTCTCACACCCACCCCCACAACTCTGACCTGTACCCCAGTTCTT
The DNA here is from genome assembly GCF_014898055.3 of Talpa occidentalis. Lineage (NCBI taxonomy): Eukaryota > Metazoa > Chordata > Mammalia > Eulipotyphla > Talpidae > Talpa > Talpa occidentalis. The sequence goes on along the minus strand of NW_023602073.1, from coordinate 120,871,947 downwards.
GTATGCATAAATAAATAAATCTTAAAAAAAGGGGAGGTATAGAAAGCAAAGTTGACATTCAGAAGCTAAGTTGAGGCATAACGGGAAGAAAGTCATTGGCAATTGTAAGGGAATACAGAATTAAAAGATGGTATTTTTGTTGACTGGTTAAATCTTTGTTAAGATAAAAATTAAAACTGAGAGGGCCTCCCCGGTGGCGCAGTGGCTGAGCGCTGGGTTGCGAAGCTGCCCACAGCCTCTGCAGTGCGGGTTCGATCCCCGGCTGCTCCCCGGCCACTGGAGGAGGGTCCCACATGGCGCGCAGATCTCTCCTGCCGCCCGCTGCTCCCCTCAGCAGTGTACTTCAGTCCTTCTGCCTGCTCTGCTCCCCTCTCTGGCTCTGGTGGATTCTCTCACCCTCCCGCACTTCTGACTGTACCCAGTGCTTGCATAAATAAATAAATAAATAAATCTTTAAAAAAAAATTAAAACTGAGAATGGAGAGGGCATGGGTTGACAAGCAATAGCTGACAGACAGGTCACAACTTTCTGTAAATAATATTTAGTGGAACACAGTTTTTACATTCATTTCATTTTGCTTGAGGCTGCTTCTGTACTGTAACAGTAAAGCTTAACATTTGCAACAGAAATATGTCTTAAAAACTGAAAAAAAAATATATATATACACACACACTATATGACCTTTCGTGGAAAGTTTGTTGTCAAGCACCTGCACTAAGGATCTGTTTGCATATTTTATATACACAAAAAAATATATATTTCAGTCATCAAGAGTCCCAAATTCAGCAGTAATCATTTTTAATATAATATCCTTGGACAGATAACATGTTGATAAAATTAATGGCAATAAAAACAATAGTCTTGAATTTTTCATTATGGATAATGAGTTCAAAAGGATTACTTTGATTAAAATATGTGTTCTTTCTTGATGTTAGATTTAGAAGTTAACTTTGCACAGAAGGGTTTGTAAGCAAATTATTTTTTAATGAAATAAAAATTAAGAGTGTAACTATTTAAAATGCCTTTTTTAAGTAGTGAGGTGGCATGGACATTAAAGTACTGTGAAAGATATCTATTTCTATGTTGCTGGATTCTAATTTGCAAATACATAATGTTCTATCATTTTCTATATCCGTGCAATGAACTCAGTCTTTGATAATTTTTCAAATCTTGTAGGCAAAGAAGTCAAGACTAAAACTCCACGTATGTTACATGCATGCCAAATAAACATAAACAAGTTTATAAAACAAAACTTAAAATGCATGTTTATTTATTCTCTGCTTTAATTGTTGAGTATTTTGCTTAAAGGCAAACACTTAACTATTTTGGATGGCCAACTTGCTTATGATTCTAAATGTGTTTCTGAGAATATACTATCTTAAATTTTTCCTTTGGCTTCTATTCACTGGAGGTAAAAAACAATACTTTTCATTAAATTCTCATTGTTTCTTAGTTCACATTTCCATTTTATCTCAAAATAATTGTTATTATGATTATAAGTAATATTTACTTATCTTTGTATTAATTTCATGCAATCATAAGAAGAAAATTAATATAGTAGATTAAAACCATAGTTACTGATATTTACCAATATTTTTAGAGTCACAAGTAAAAAAAGAAGAGAAACCAGGTATGTATATTTTATGTATAGATTCATGCTTGCTTTTCATATTTATAATAAATACATTATTATTTACTTGTAAATGTTATATGCCGGTACAGTATCATATCAAAAGTTTATCCTTGACTAACCTAAAAGAAGATAGCTTTATCTGTAATACCTGCTCCTAGCAGAAAGAAAAAAAAATAGTATTTGTATGTTAAACTTCTGAGAAATTTATGTGGCTCAGAAGAAACAATTGACTATTTGAATCCAACAAAACCACAATTTTTGCTGACTACTATGGGACATGAACATTCTTTCAGAAAAACAGCTGCTCTATACTTCTCTTTTTTTGGACTCCTGAGTCAGATGAACATTTCTAAGGACTGCAGTAGTCAGCCAGAACTTTTAAAAAGAACACACAGCACACAACAATTTGATGTTCAAAATGATTAAAATTTTGGTTTCTGTTTCCTAACTGTGTTATAAGGTCACTGTCATAAAATATCGCAAATTGGGTGACTTTAAACAAGACAAGTTTATTCTCTCATAATTCTGGAAGCTAAAAGGCCACAATCAAGATATCTGCAGAACCATGTTTCCCTTGAAATCTACAAGGAAGAATCCTTCCTGCCTCTTCTGACTCCTGGTGATCGCTAGCAATCCTTGATGTTTCTTGCATTATATATGCTTCATTCCAGTCTCAGATTCTGTCTTCACATGTGTTGTAATCTCTGTGTCTTTTCTGCTCTGTTATATGGACTTGTCATACTGGATTAAGGATCTACTGTAATCTCATATTACTGAATATTAATGAATTGTATCTACAAAGACCTTATTTCAAATAATGTCACATGTACTGGAGATTACAATTTCAATATCTCTTTTGGGGGTATACAATTCAACTCAAAAAGACCTCCCTCTGCCCCATCCCTAATTCTTGTCCTATGTAGGTGGAAGTACATTTACTCCATTCCAACATCCTTAAAGTTCTCTTTCATATTAACAATTTTATGTTGTCTATCAAGTCAGAATAAATCAATTCAAAGTCCCAAATCTCATCTAAATTAGTTGTTGGATAAAATTAGGAGTATACTTCCTCCTACAGAAAATTCTTCATCTGTGAACCTTTGAAACCAGAAAATAAGTTATGAGTTTCCAAAAAAATATAGTGGGACAAGTATAGGACAGACCTTCCCATCCAAAAAAGGGAGATTGAAAGGAATAAAGGGGGTTACAGGTCCCAAATAAATCCAAAGCACAGCAAGAAATGTTATTACATGTCAAAATTTGAAGAAGTCCTCTTTGACTCAATGTCCTGTTCTCTGGGTCTGGGAGTATGGTCTTGACCCAAGTGGGGCTTTCCATCTCTACTCAAGAAGGTCTTATCAGCCCAGTTCTTTGAATCTGAAGCTCTAGCCTTCATTTCCTCCCATCCTCTATAGGCTGCCATTGTTTTTATTTGTATAAAATTCCCCAAAACATAGCCATTCTTGCATTCAGTTCACAGAGGTGGAAGTCATCGGAAAAGAGGACCTCCACAGACCTCTCCTGAATAACATCTCTATTCCTGTATTTTTTTTTTTTACTCGATAGTAGACTGAATTATTGAGTCATACATCTTATCTCTTTAACAAAAATTTCGTCCTGCCAGTCCCTTGACCCTGTCTCCAGGCCACACTAGCTAAATAGGGTGAATATTTTATTTTCTAAATTATCACATTCCATTTGTTTAACAGTTCATTCTTCAATTTGTCTTGCCTTTCACATTTTATTATAAGTAGGAAGGAGAAACTGGAAGTCACTCCCACACTTTGCCTATAAATTTCCTCAGATAAATATTTATGTTTTTCACTTTAAAATTCTTCCTTTCATCCAATAGAACACAATTCAATAAGTTGTCTGCCATTTTTTTTTTTTTAACAAAGAACACCTTCCTCCAGTAGCCAATCATTTGTTGCTCATTTCTTTTTAAGGTGGCATCAGAAGCACATTAACCTTATTATTTTCAACAAAATTCTGTTTAAGAGAATATGTGTATTCTCTAAAATGACAGAAACTTTGGCTATCATCGATTCTCTCTGGATCAGCCTTTCAAAAGAACAGCCTTTATTGTTGATACTTCTGCCAATAGTATTTTCAATGAAATCTAGGCTTTTTTATATCAAGAACTGAAAATCTTCCATCTTTTAATCATCACCTAATTTCAAAGCTACTGCTGCCTTTATAAGTGTTATAGCCCCTTTCTGGGAACTGAGTTTTATTAATTTTCTTTGATGACTGGAATAAATTGCCATGCACTACTAGCTTAAAACAACAAAAATTCATTCCCTCACTGTTCTAAAAACTGAAACTTCAAAATCAAGATGTCAGCAGAGCCAAGCTCCTTTCTAAGCCCATAGAGAAAAATCATTCTCTTTTCCAGCTTCTGGTATTGCTAGCTAGCATACTCGATTTGTAGTCGCTTCAATGTCTGCTTCCATCATCACATAGTCATTTTTCCCCTGTGTGACTCTGTCTCTGTGTCTTTTCTTCTTCTTGTAAGGACACCAGTCAGAATGAATTAATGGCACACCTTACTCCAGTACTTACTGCATTAACTAATCACATCTGCAGCCATCTAATTTCTAAATAAGTTTACATTTTGTTTTACTGGGGGGTTAGGACTTCAACATAGCTTTTTGTGGAACAATTAAAACCATAACATTATTTGTCTAAATTTCTAAATGACATGTACCCAATTCAATCTATTTCAGAGATTTTTCCAATTCTTGTCATATCATTTATTTTATGTTGACCTTGGAACTCTGCTTGACAACAACCACCTTGAGAAAACAAAAAGAAAAACTTAGGTTGATATCAATTACAAGTAACAGCAACTTAATAAAAGAAGTACATGGCATGAGTCTATGTGTGTGTTTAGTAGTTTTGCACTGACAAACCACCATGAAATTTGACATATTTTTAGTAAAATTCTGCCATTCTACTTATGGTAAACAAAATACGTAATTTCCAGATATGAATTTGCGCTCTCGTTTATGTTTTTAAGTTTTAAAATTTCTGCTTTGTTTCTTCCTTTCAGAGCCACAAGGTAAAAAGGAAGCAAAACCAGGTAACACTTTTATTTTTATTTTTTTAAGATTTATTTTATATATGCATATGAAAGCTGGGGTGTAGGCTAGAGGTGTGTGGGGGCGGGGGTGAGATGATTCACCAGAGACAGAGTGGAGAGCGTGACAAGTGGATTTACTGAAATACACTGTTGGAGGGAGCAGCGGTGAGGCAGGAGAGGTCTGCTGTGCCATGTGGGTCAGCTCCCTGGCCAGAGATCAAACTTGTACTGCAGTGGCTGTTAATAGGTTCATAGTGGGCCTCCCCTGGTGGCGAAGCTGCCCACAGGCTCCGTAGCGCCGGTTAGATCCCCGGCCGCAGGCGAAGGTCGCACATGGCGCGACAGACCTCTCCTGTCTCACCCGCTGCTCCCCTCAGCAATGTATTTCGTCAGTCTGCCTGTTCTGTTCCTTGCTCTGGCTCTGGTGAATTCTCTCACCCTCCCGTGCTTCTGACTATACCCAGTGCTTGTATAAATAAAAAAAATAAATCTTTAAAAAAAAATAAGTTCATAGTGCTGAGACTTAATGCTTTACACCACCAGGGAGGTCCCAACACTTTTTTTTTTTAAATAGAGTTGAATGTGTCATAATTTTAAAACAAAGTGGCTTATCACCCACCAATGGAGACTTATACAGTGTATCCCAGATCCTGATTATTTTCTCCATTTCATTGCTTGATGTGGTTTTATAGTATTTATTACGTAAAAATGGGTCTATTCCATTGGGAAAGAAAGACATATGCAATAATACCTTCAAGTGGGCCTCAGCAAAGAATAGGTTTGGGGAGACACTTCTTGGAGTCCTTCAAAAATAAGTATGATCGTGTTTAATTTGGGGATTTTTCTCCTAATACACTAGTATCATCAAATGACAAATCATAACCTACTAAGATCTGAAGAGCAAACAAGAACTAACTAAGCATCTACTATGAACTAAATAATGGCATTAATTTTTTTAAATTGTTCACTATGGCATTATGAGAGACGTGAACATAATAAATGTTTATACTTAATATGTGGAAATAGTCCAATATACAAAATTCAAAGAATAAGGCATTTTTCTAATGTTTTCAAGTAAATAAATCACAGCTAGGATTTTGCCAATGTCTGATTTACTCAAATCCTTGTGTGTTCCACTAAGAGATTATACCAGCCTAAAATCATATTATTATGAAGTAACATGGACCTAAAATCAGGCTGATTTTTCTAAGTTTACATTGCTATTTAGTGTGTAAGTGTTAGCTCTGCTACCATCTAGCTATTGACCTGAGGCAAGTTAAAAAACCCTCAGGATATATGGAAGCTATTTCTTCATTATATAAAATTATATGGTAGGATTCTTCAGTCTCAGCAAATTCAAGAATGCAAGTCAAGATCTGTATACATTGTCACCTTCTTCCTTTAATTCTCCCTAGGACTTACCTAGAAATTGATCATAAGCTGAGTTTAGTTATTCTTGTTAACAAAATTTTAATGTGATAATAATGACTTATTTTCCTAAATATAAATTTTTGTTTTATATGAGCATGTTTTACCAAATGAATAATTTCCATCACCCTGCCCCTTTTAACTAGAAGTCTAATACCATTTAAAACTTCTAGTTAGGCCTAGTACCATCTAAAGCTTTCATTTATTATAGTTAAATACCACAATTTTGCACATGATTTAACTGAATTATTCATTTCACTAAATGTTTCAATGTTATTCATTTCACTAAATGTTTCATTTTCAGTTTCTTCGGATAAAGCTCTAATACACAGTATGTATATTAATTTCATCTACAATGCTTATATAATGCGTAGATTTTTATAAAAATTTAGAAATATTTTTAATAACTTATGTTTGTTATCTTTGTTTTGGTATTTCTGTTTTATTATAGCCTATGCTTTGGAAATTATGGGTACTTAAACATAAATGAAAATTCTTGGTATATTGTTTTCATACAAACAAAACCTTTCAATTTTTTTCATATAAATCAGGGTCACATGAAAAATTTGGTATAGTTTCATATAATTTTTATTGAATTCTGTAAATTATTTTCTACCAAGAAATCATCAGCCTTTTTCATAGAGAAAACTCACTCCATGTTAATTTATAAAACATCTAGGCACCTGAAAAGATTTTTTTAATTGTTTTCAGAACGAGACATTGAGAAACCAGAAAAGACAGTTTCTCCTGGTAAACCAGGGATTTTGCAGGTGGTATTTGCAGTATTGAATTGTCTCTCACTGTTCTAGTTTTAGCAAATAAGACCCTAGAGGCAAATCTAAATTTACTATGGATGATTCGTTGTCTTAAGTCATCTTACTTACAGAATATCTCCAGTTTTAGTCATTCATAGTGTTTCCTGTATTGAAGACTTAACCTATCAGGTATAACTAGACAGCTAGATATTCCTTCCCATCCGAGTTGAACACAAAATCAACATAGCCTATACTCAGTTGGATGGCTCTCTATTTTGTTTTGTTTAGTTCTGTTTGAGGCAAGACAACTTTAGAAAACTTGTAATTCAGGTTGGCACATTCAAGCATTATCATTTAAGACTCCAAAATTTCAAAGAAAAGAAACTACCTTCCCCATTTTCCATCTTATTTCCTTCTATCCTGCATCTTTACCCACCTTTCTTTCTATCCGTTGTTTTACATTTTGGAGAAAGTCATCAAAGCCAATATAGTAGTTACCACGTTCACCATCAAAAATAAGATATTACACCAGTTGATTCATTTCATTTCCACTGTTCATAAAGAGAGATACATAATTCGCCAAGACAAGTATATTAATTAACTTTTATTTGAAAAGAGAAACTTTAAGCTATAACTTAAACTAATTAAATGAGATTTAATTTTGAGACAGCTCCAAGTCTCGGTTATTCTTTAGAATATTGTCCTTCATTCCAGGCTGGATTATTATCCTGATATTCTGAATATAGTTAGACCAGTATCTTTAAAAAGAACATATTTTCTCTAAACATATTTTAGGAAACATAATACATACATTTTTTAAAATCTCACTTTAGAAAATCTGCTTGTAATGGAATTGAGTCAGTTTGATTTAATTTGCCTATGATTTAAATATGTGAAACACTAACAACAGAAACTACAGGAATAAAGAAAGCAGAGTTGGATTGTGGAAAGGCAAGAATAGCTGTTTCTATTGACATACTCAAAAATCATAGAAATGGCTTTTAGAACCTACTAATTTAATGAATATAAAACCTGCTATTTTCTTCATTGTCTCCAATGTTAGTCATTTTTGGGTGAAGTAAAGAGAGTGAGAGAAGTTAGTCTCTAATTGTATGACAAATGCTTTGTCTCTAGCCACATCTTTACTTAATTTCAGTTTTAAAATTTCTTTATTTTTTATTTAGATAACTGGTTTACAACACTGTATGTGATTTGGGGATAGGGTCACACCTCTTCAGATGCTTGTCAACACATTGCATCCACATTCAAAGCACCCATCGTCTTTTTCCATAGAATATTCTTTCCTACTCTTTAAATCCTATTTCCAATAAAATTTTCTTGTTAGCATATTTGACCAGCTGATCACTCCCATTGCAAGATACTTGATAAGTTTATTTTTATATAAAGTCATTATAATAATTTGTCTACTCTGACCAAATTTGACTATGACTACAAAAACATAGGTGGCAGAAGAAATCCCATAAATGTACCATTTTCCACTGCCTAGATATGCACCATAAAAATTAGGGGTCCCTGTCAATCCTGAGTGCCTAAGGAGGTATGTATACAAAAAATAGATCAAAATCATGGCTTCCTTACTTCAATAATGCAAATAGGAGTCTATGTTTTATAAAACTATTTATGTGTAGATAAATATAGTGAATTACAGTGAAGGCAAGGGACAAGTTATGTATATTGGCCAGTTAGGGGAAAGACTCAAATTACAAAAAACTTTATGGCAAGATAGTTACAAAGAAAGTATATAGATGGATATATTTTCTTGTGTTCCCATCCTTTTGAGTAAAGATAGTACTTGCTGTTTTTTTTTTTTTTTCTTTCTACTTTTTTACCTCTTTACCCCATATCTCCCATTCCCAGCTACTAATCTGTTTTCTATATCTGAGATTGGGTTTTTTCCTTCTTCTTGGATTCCACATCTGAAAAAAAAAATGATATCATATTTACCTTTGTCTCACTTAGTTCACTAAGCATAATGTACTTGAGGTTCATCCATGTTGTCAAAAATGACAAGATTACATTTTTTATGGTTGAATAAAAAGTCCAGTGTGTGTGTGTGTGCGCGTGCGCATGTGAACATATGATATATTCATTACTTATAAAGCATATATGTGTACGTGTAACCATTCAACCATTTATGGACACTTGGATTGCTCTAAACTACTGCTGTGAACATGGGAGTGTTGCTGCTTTATTGAGGAAACACCTAGGCATTTCTCAGAATTGCGTGGGGGATTCATTAAATTTATTTATAGCAAAGAGAATACCAAATTTCAAGTTTGAAATATGTCATTGTTTTCTAATTGTGATAACATTTTTCCTATCACAGAAGAAAATGTGGTCAAGCAGGTAAAAGCTACCACAACAGAAAAAACAGGTAAATAAGACATTTAATATTTTTCCTCTATGTATCAATTGTATATAATCTGTGTACATATATCTTCATTAAAGTTTATACACTTTTAGTGTCATAGATTTTAAGACTTTAGATTAAAAAATAGAAAGTAAATAATTAGTACAAGACTAGAGTGGCGTAAGTTTATTTTTTTAAGTGTGATTGACCTAAGCTTACATATAATTTATGAGGAAATCCATGTAATGCATTGCTTGCCTTGTGCAGACTGGGTGTTTAATCTCATTTTCACACCAAATTTCCTCAAATTTTGAAATCCCAGAAATCTGAAACGATCTGCTGCTTATGTGTTAGAAGGAACAATTTCCTTTCATGAGAGTCCACAGATAGTTAAATGTTGTATTAACTTTTTAAATCTGTCTTAATGAATGATCAGCAGAACATATAATATTAAAGTAAAAACAGTCCACTCCTCATCATTTCATGTGAGGAAAAACAAAAAGGAATTCACACACTCTTGCAATGTTGGAGTCCTTTTCTGTAAGGATGAACAAAACTGATTTTTCTCTCAATTGACATCTTGAACTACTCGATCTTCTCCATTTGATTCCAGGACAGAAAGCTCACCACTTGGGGCATTAGTGGAGCCCCATCTCTTACTATAAATCATTCCAAAGGAATCAAATTGTTGAAATAATTTCTTTGTTTTAACTGAATAATCATGATGATCAGAATTTAAGTACAGTTTCTTGGAGGAAAATATAATAGAATTCAGAAGAGAACTAATTATATAAATCACAGATGATTATTACATGAGAAAGAAGAAACCTCATGGTCCATTTTCACATTACTTCATCTGACCACTGTACTCTATTTCAAACATTGCTTAAGCTCATAATTTTAGTTAATGTTGCTCTAATTTGTACTCTAAGGTATTGATATGCCCCCCTCAGTATCTCATTTAGTTATATGGATATTTGGAAATTATGAAGAAACTATCCCAATGTGCTTATGTTTCAAATATATAGATGGTTTTAAATTTTACACATATTTTATGTGTTATAAGTTTTTAGTAAGAAGTGTTGTTAATATATATTCACTCAGAGTGAAATAATAGTATTTAAAGAGAATAGATAAAGCTTACTATAAGAAGAGAAATTAAAGTTAAGAAAGAATAAGTTTTAGTGAAGTTATTTTTTCCATCATTTGTACTCATCCATATGCCATTGACTTCCTTCTTGTCCTCACAGTCAAGCCAAAGCAAGCAAGTAAGAGATGAAAAAGATAAAATCAGAAAACTATTGTTTGGCTATTCCAACTTTAACAATTTGAGCTTTTTAATTGTTAGTTTCAGTGTTGCCTGAGACTAAAATACATGGGTAGCTGATGATATTGCTAGACTTTGATTTAGCATCCTTGCCTTTAACTACTAACTAATAATTGCAATTATATACACAAAAAAACTCTCTGGACACTGTATCATTATCATTAATATTAAAGGGGTGAATCCACTTCCATTTAGGCTGTAAAATAATATTAAGAAATTAGTGTAGAAAGGCCATCTTTTAAATACATAAATACAAAATAAATAACAAAGGAAAATGAAATAATATATAACTGTTCTTGTTATGAACCACATATTGTTTTTCATTTGTTTGCTTTAAGCAAAATTAATTATAATATAGTATTTTTTGATATTTGGAAATTCATAAAATTACAAACATTTTGTCATTTATTCATTAAAATCATAAAGTTTTCTCATGAGCCTGGATGTTAAAAGTATTTACTGTTGTATTACTATTATAGAGTTTAAAAGATGACTGTGAGGCTTGGGAAAGTTTGAATATTTTCCCATTGTCATACAGGTAGTGAATATGTGAAAATTGTGATAGTGGGCCTTGAATGATGTATATTTGTGAAACAGAAATTTAGGTGAAGACATGAGTGGCTATCAGTCCTGTAGTCTCTGGCATCTGTATAAAAAAATGTATTGACAAGATCAAAAGATGATTTGGTGAGACCAGTTTGGAGTTCATATAAGTGGTTCAGGAGATATAACACAAATGTGTGCAGTCTAAATAGAGCATATTCTTATCTTAGAATAGGATACATGTATTTTGAATATACAATTGGTATTTTGAATGTTACTATAAATATAATTTACTATAAATATTACTATAAATATAAATATAATTTATCATGTGTTTGCAGTGCAGCTATAGTGACAATTTAATACCTTGACTGTTAGCTTCTTCATTGATTTTATTTTGCATGCTTATTTAATATTAGTTTATGAATATTTATTTTTGAATGTTGTCAACCCTTATACTACAAATATCTAATTTGTCTTGTGACAACAAAGGTTCTGCATCTTCTCACTAATTCACTGTCGCTGCATGATATCCAGGGAAAATAGTAATATTTCTAGAGAATCTTCAAATTCAGGAGTGAAGGAAGGAAAGTATAGGTAGATATCAGGAACAGTTTAGGAGGATTAACCTTGCAAGTTATTACAAAGAACTAAAACTTGGCAGTTTTTTCAAGCACTCTCAACTCCATTTGAAATACCCTACCCTATATGGTTTCATTGGAAATTCCACATTTGATAGCAGAAAGAGACCACCTAAAACTGTTTTAGTTCAAATGCTTATTCTGAAAGCTTAGAGAGATATCAATTACATATTTTTATCCCATTGGTCATATTCTAAACTTCGTTGAGATTTATCTGTGATATAAATATGAACATGTAAAAAGAAGGTGATCAAGGACAGTGATAATATCAAATGTGACATTTTGGGGAATAGGGTAGGTATGGGTTAAATTTCCAAGAGGAAACTAGTGGCCAGCACTAAATTTCATGTGAGTTGTGAAACAACAAGGGAACTAGAGGGCATCAGGGAAGTAAAAAGAGAAGTTATAAAATGCTAAAGGCAAATGTCATTTGTTTTAAAATATCTCTAAGGAATCACTCAACCTTCAGTGAAGAATGAAAATTCTCCTAATATCCTCCTCTTTGTTAGGTTTTAACCTCTTTTTTATACCACATGGCCCCAAAAGGGCTAGTACCTTCCTATTGTCTTACAGGATGCCTTAAGAATAAATTGGTCCTTGTTTATAATGTTTCTATGGAAATATGCATTCTGTATATTGTAATATATATATAATATAATATAATATAATATAATATAATATAATATAATATAATATAATATAATATAATATAATATAATATAATATAATATAATATATATATAAAATATATGTAAACTGAAGACTGCCTGCAAATATATAAATAAGAAATGTTTGCTACATCAACAACCCTCAGACTGTCAGTTAATTTTGATTTTTCTCTCTAGAAAAAGCTGAACATCAAGAAAAAGAATCTCCATCTATAAAAACAGGTGCTTTTGCCCCTTCTGTTTACATTGTCTTAAGTCACTATTTTTTTAAGCTGAAAACTAAAGCAAAACATTTGCTTCTTATTTTATGTTCAGTCTTGTGGTTTTATTGTAAAATCTAGCTTATCTAACATAAGGGCTGTGGTATTATTGATGATGAAACATTTTGCTAAATGGTACAGCACATAGCCAAAAATGCTTTTACAATAATGTAGTACTAACGAAATTATATTTGCTTTCATGATTTGCAAGATTCTTCTAAAATAATCAATATTCCACTGTTATCAAATTAATATCATACTGATGTTAATTTACAGTTGATATTTTTCAGATTATTCTATTAAATTGCATGTTTTACATTTTGTGAAATCTAATCATGAGTTTGACCGTGATGTAAAGTTTAGAAGCTATCCCTTTCTCTAATTGTTTAATAATTTAAAAAATATTATGAATATGGAACATGGTTTAAATACTAAGGCATAGAAAAGGCTACCTGTGAAAACCTCTCCTTTCAATTCCTCTGTTCTACAAAATTCCATTCCAAAAAATATCCTATAATATCTAATATTTAGTTATTATTTCTTATTATACTTCTAGTACTGCCCTATATATGTATGTATGTAATAAAAGAATATTCACATGCTCATACATATCAATATATACATATAAATATACATAAATTTTCACTTTTATTTTTTACACAAATCATAGCATATCATAAATAGCCCTTTACCTAGATATTTCCACTTAAAAATGTATTTTGAAAATTTTTTATTAGTACACAAAGAATTTCCTCATTAATAGTATTGTGTTTTATACTTTGGCAAAGATTACTTAACTAGTCTCTGACACATGTTTGAGTTGTCTATCAGGTTTTCTTGAATAGTATACATAATAAATATATTTACCTCTCTAGATTTGTGAAATTTATCTTGGGCTAAAATCCTTTAAAGTTAATTTTTTAGTGAAACAGTATATATTCATGTAGCTCTTATAAATATTCCCAATTGCTCTCTAAAAATAGTTGTATAAATTTCTTTTCCCAATGTTAATGAATTAATTGAAATAATTCTGGGCAATTCAAATACTTCAATCTTGGCCAAATGTGTCTACTTTTTATGAATAAATAGATCTTTATGTGTAAGATTTAGTCTTGAGATTTTATAAAGTAGGCTTCACTATTCAAAATGAAAATTAGGAGAGTTTAAATGGTTAATATTAATTAAAATTAATATCCTGAAATGACAGAGGAAAATATGCATTTTATTTCATAATGGATTCAGATTACTGTGAGCATTTATAGCATCAAATTAAAGATGAGGTCTTATAGGGATAGACCAAAAAGACTATACTTGCAGGCTTTACAACTTCTATGGGGAATTCAATGGGAATGTGACCTAGAAGTTACTCAAAATGCTTTGCTTATTGCTCATTTTAATATAACTTTAGCCCTTTTCTACTTTAACTCTAGCAAATCGAAATAGCAAATGTAAAGGACTGGGGCCTCCCTGGTGGCCTAGGGGTTAAGTCTCAGAGCTATCACCTCTATTGCCTGAGTTCAATCTCCAGCCAGAGCACTAAGCACATGTGGTAGAGCAGACCTCTGCTGTCTTTCCCGCTGCTTCCCTTAGCAGTGTATTTCAGTAAATTTGCCTGTTCTGCTCCCCACTCTTTATCTGACGAATCCTCTCACCCCTACACCTAGTGCCTACACTCCCGTTCTATGCAAAAATAAATTTTAAAAGAAGAAAGAAAATGTAAAGGACTGATTATTTCACTTTACAGATAAAAAATTATCTCTTGTTTTCTTTTTCCTTTTTAGACAAACCAAAACCAACTTCAAGTAAGTTTACCATTAAAAATTTCAAGAATTGTTAATCATTAAATTTTGTTATTTCGTTGACATATATGCATTAAAAAGTAAATATTTATGAAATAGTTCTTATGCCATTACCTATGTAAATGATCTGATTAAAAATAAATATTGTGTATAATGTATTCATTAATCCTTGTATGTGTATTTATTGAACACCTATTAGGTATAATACACACTGTCAGGATTTGTGAGGAAACTGGTTTCTATTGTCATTCCTGTGTATTTAATGTATTTGCCATGAAAACTAACATATGTGTGAGAAAAAGGGATTGCATCTCTTTTTCATACTTTTAATTGTTAAGATATTGAATAAATATTCATTGAAATTCCTTTAATCATCATGATTGAGCTAAGTTTGGAATGCATAGAAACTGTCTTCAATTACTTAATTTGAACATTAGCATTTTATTTTCTTATTTTTCAAATCCAGAATGTAAATTGTCCTTAGAAGTTCAGAACCACTCTTTTATTTTATCTGACATTTCCAACAATATTTAAAAAGTTGCAGTTTATGAACAATTTGAAAATGTATGAAATGTTTATATAATTTTATTAAAATGAAAATTTTTGGTCTCCATTATTAAAATACAAGAGCAAGACTTTACTCTGAGCTAAATTATATATGAATTTCAACCAAGAGTATATCTAGAAATTCTACCTAGAGTGTTTTAAATACTAAGGACTGTTCTGGTTCCTTAAGAGTGTTATAACAGATTTCTTAGGTATACAACATTAATTTTCCTAAAACTCATTTTAATTTCTGTGTCAAAGTATTTAATGTTGCCCCCTGGTTGTATAAAATCTCTAGTGTATTTATTTTGTATTATTTCTATCAATGTGAAAAGTATTGCAATAATTAAGGGTTGAAAGTCAAAACTAGGATGGTAATATTAAATATCTCTATAATTGTTTGCAAATACTGTTTTATAAAACATTCATTTTCCATCTTTATTACCATAAAATAATATAACCAATTATTCTTGAATTTCAAAAATAGGCTCCCAAAAGTTATATAAGATTAATAATTAAATGTATTTATGTACAGAATTTGGTGCTATCTGAATGATTTGTGAATTAGAGATTTATTTTTAAGACCTGCCATATTATAGTTTAAAATATTATTTTTTTATAAGTTACTGAAAAAAAAAAGAAAGGCTGTTTCTACATTATCCTGCAAAGACAAATATCATTTTATGTCTTCTCTTGTTTATCAGATTCTGTCACAATGAGTCGAGCTCATTTCTATGATTCTTTTCAGCCTCACCAATTGCGCTTAATACAACATTCTATAAATGAAGTTGCCTTATAAAGATTCAATGAATGAATGGATGCACACATTTATGAAGATCAAGTTCAAAGTTTATGCAATAGAGATTTTTAATTTAAAAATGTTAATTAAGAAGGCCAACCAAAAGTCTTAGAATTTATCTGTTATACCATACTGGAATGGATATATTTGAATAGACTTCTGTTGTTTTAAATTAGTCAACAAATTGGTTCTATTTTCAAAAAAGATTTCTAGTTATAGTTTTCAGAAATAATAGTTATCATGTGTTTATTATTTTGATTAATGTGCTTATTTTTATTCTAAGAGATAGCTGCTAAGGAAAGTCAGTTGTCTGCCTTTTAAACACTTGAACACTAAACTATTATTTCCTTTTTTCTACTATTTTTTAATACAGAGGAAACATCAGAAGTCACAGAATCAGGTAAATACTTACCTTTCACAAAAAGGGTAAAATAGACCTGTAGATACAGTATATAAGTATATAAATTTGAATATCTGTGTAAAATTTGGGAAATTCCCATAATCATTCAGATTCCCAGTTTCCTCATTTCTAGACTAGGCATGATGACTTCTTAAAACGCTAGTTATAAATATTAGAATGAAATTACATATAAAACATTTCTGCTACATACTTGTTTGTCACTCATTAAACACGTTTTCTTCTCACCCTTTGAAAAACATAATTGAGGAAAATTACCAGTCTATCAAAACTCTATTTTGAAAACCATGTGTTCACACTTTCTGGGCAATAGTATTTGATTATTTCATTGTTTTTTAAATACTTTATTTATTGATCATCAAATTCTCATTTCCTAAAGATGGCAATCGAAAATTGATATGCTTCCCTGCTGTTACTAGTTTAAACTCATTAATCAATGCTTTTCTCACTTGAGCATTACTTCAAACACAAAAACAAGACAAAAAAGGGAGGGAACACTGCCTACTTGGTGGCTGAATATAAGCAGAATATTCAAGTCTAACTTACTGGGAAAGAGACTGTACCTTCACATCTTGATAAAGTAGGGCTCTCCCTTATACGGTTAAGTATTATTTCCAACTATTTATTCCCAGACTGAATAAGGATATAATGTTTTTTAAGCTAATCTTTTTTGTTATTTTTCTCCCCAGGGAAAAAGAAAATTGATAAATCTGAAAAGGAAAGCAAAGGTAAAGATGAAATTTTAAGACATGCATCAAATTATGATTAAAAACAAAAATTGCATATGTCTATGAATTTTATCATTTAAAGTCATTGATGAATATGAGGACAATTATTTTAAAGCATATATCAGAATTACATGTAGTTGAAGAATAATCCATGCAAGAGGTTAGGTATCACATTATTTTCATTAGATATCTGAAGATGTAGAAATTTAGAACCTAAAGCAAATTCTGTTGTTCCTAAATTAACCCACAGAGTTATTTCTATTTAAGTCCTCAAATATGAATATTGACTACACAAAATTGAATTTGAAACCTTAGAAAGACCCCAGAAAAAATGTATGTGACTCAAAGTTACCTTTATTTTTCTGCAGAAAAAACCGAAACGAAGCATCCTAAAGAAGTAAAAGGTAATTTAAAAAAAAAAGTGAAACAATGCAAAGTCCTGAAACCAAAATATTTTGAGTCAACATTTCTTTATATTAATTGTTTCTTTTTAATTTTTTTTTTATTTTTGCATACATGAACTGGTGTCTAGGCCAGAGGTGTGGGGGATGAGAGGATTCACTAGAGACAGAGTAGGGAGCAGACAGGCTGAGACTTTATCCCATGCCACCAGGGAAGCCCTATATTAATTGTAAATAAAACTTTAATTAATGTACATGATGAATGTTGGTCTGATTAGAAGAAGATGTATGGTAAATGGATATGTAGTAACGGCAGTGTCAAAGGAGCAACACATGACAGGCTCTAGGTCACCATAAAGTCTGAAGCTACATTGCAATGTTGTTTTTTTCCTTAACATCAGTTCATTTATTTAGTAAACTATACAATACAATATAAACTATACAATATAATAAACTATACAATCAGCATTTTCAATGCATTTATCTGAAAAACTTACAAAGGTCAATTAGATCAGGAAGAAAACATCTTTAGAGACACAATAAGATTTTCAAAACTCAAAACCACCTTTTTCTCCCCTGGTGTATCCCCAAATTCAGTTAATCAGAATGATTGACCATTCATGGTTTCTGTTTAATTTAAACATCTTGTAATCACTGAAATTATGTCATTTTCTATTCATACAAACAGAAGTCTTTACTGTTAATATTTAGTTTTGTTAGGTTTTAGTAGAGGGGAAATTTTTTTTAAATCACAAGAAATATTTATAGCATCTAAATTAGTCCCATGTTCTTAAGGCTTAGAATTAAACTGAGCCCAAATTTTTGCCTTTTTTATTTAATTTTTTTGCATAAAAATTCTTATTTTACTTTATATTTTTCTTATAAACAATCCTAATAAGTGAAGAAAATCTTCAATGGTACAATGTGATGAAAAGTAATAGCTTTGTGAATATTCAGTTGCTATGTTGGTATATATTAACTTAATAATTAAGAAAAAATAAGCACATTCTTGAATTTTAAATAATGCAGTAATTTCTTTCAAATACTAATATTTGACTTTTTTGAAACTTGAGAAATACAATTGTGGCAAAGGAAGACTTGGACCTAGAGAAATTGCAAGGCCCTTGACAAAGCTGAGACATAACATTGTAACAATTGGTGCTGAAGTAATTAGGAAAATGATATTATAGGATCCTGTATTTTTTTCTTATTGTCTGATAATTAACATCTAAATAAAACTAGGTTAGTTTGGCCCTCAAAAATAAGTATTTTAAAAGGAGTGATGTCAGAAGAACATTTGTTGAGGTCATTCTATGTGGAAATTTAACTTGGCATCTTTCTATAGTATTTTTCTCAGGTTGTGAATAGTGAACATTTTGCCATTAGCATCTCAGCAAAATTATATGCATAGTCATAGGTTTGGGATCATTATAAAGTCTCTGAAATCTAATTTTGATATCAAAGGTAATGAATTTAATGTTTAAGGTTGTACTGATAAAATTTAATCTTTTATAATAGTTAATTACTTTTTAATGAAATGTCAAACAAACCCAGCAGAGGACTAGCCAGGATCTCCATTTTTAAGATAACTTCCTTTATAACTTTTACTACCTTTATCGCTTTTACTTCTGATATGTTTTTTAAAATCTTTTAATTTTTAAAATATACACATTCATTGTTTGATTCTGGACTTTTTCCTCTTGAACAAATATAGCAAATTTAATGTGCAATTTGGATCAATATTAAAGTTTAGGAAGTATTTTTGATATCAGAATTAAGCCACCTTAATTGTATCTGAAAATTTAAATATGCATAAGGTGAAATTAAATAAGACATTTATGCACATAGATGTTAATAGTTTTTTTTTTTTCTCCTAAAGTAGATGTTGGGTATAGCTTAAGTTAAAAACTCCTTTTAAAAGAAGATAACTTTATATAGCTAAAGAATACTCTTTGTCATAAAGTAAAGCGTAACCTATTTTTTTACTGATTAAAAGAAGGTAACTATACATAGCTAAAGGATACTCTTTGTTATAAATAAAAGCATAACCTATTTTTCACTGATTACATGTCCCTGCACTGAAAATTTTCAAAATTATCAGAAGGTCAAAATTTTCTGTACTATGACTTTATTTTTAATCTATTGAGTTTGGATTTATATTTTTTGTGACTAATAATATTTTATGTCTAGTTTTTATTAGCTCACTTTTTCTTCATATTTCTCATTCTTTCTTAATACTTCTTTGATTCTTGTCTTTCATAAATTGAGGGTTTTTTTTAATGTGTTTTTATTAATCTGTTTCCCACCCTCTAATCAACTGGAAACAGTATACTCTATTTCTACTTCTTCAATGATTACTCTTCAACTTTCAGTATGCACACTTAATAAAATTACTGTAAAACAGTCTTTTCTAAATAAGAGAAGAATGTTAAAATATTTTAATTTCATGACATCTTGTTTTGATTTGTATGCTAATTTTGTTAAATATTTTTAGTTCTAACCTTTACAAAAATAAATGTCAGATTTTATTAGCATTATTATTTCTATCATATGCTTGTACTTACTTACATTTTTTTTTTAGTGTTATTACTTACCAGTTCTTTTTCATTCCTGACTTTATTTTGCCATTGTGCTTCTTCCAGTAGCACCTTTTTTTTTCCTTTATTGAAGGTAACATTTGTTTACAATTCAATACCGCATAATTCCCTCTGCTTCCTTCTCTGCAGACACTGATGTCTGGTAGGGTTTTTATTGTTAGCGTGTTTCAATCCACATGTATTTTAACATACGTCTCATTTTTATCATAAATATACCCATGGGTTTTACTCTCTAGTGATTTTTCATAGGAGAATTGGAAAAGATTTAAATGCTATATCACAATTCTCCTCTCAGAATCCCCTGGATAATTATATTTTCATCCCATCATCCCTGACGAGGCAAAGAATCTCAGCCTCCACACCCCCACTTTTCTCCTTGTACACCTAGTGTATGAGTTTTAGTTTCAATATAAGCACTTGATCGCAGGATGATTTCACCCCCTAATTTATCAACAGGGTAAGTTTTCTCCTTTTGGGGCAGGAGGGATCCTTTTAGAGATTACTTTTCTCTTCTGAGTCTCACACTGCAACAAAAGGTATAATTTTTATAATTGTCACTGTTGTCTATCACATTGTTAGAAATATCAGTGTCCATTTTTTAAAGCCATCTACAAAACCTTTTTTTTTAAATCAAGATTCATGCCTTACTTTTCTAAATTAAAAAGTAAAATATTGAATCTCTTACTTCCAGGTAATTATATAAATCTAAGTATTATTGAGACTAAACTAGTCCCTTATCATAGAATTCTAAGTTTAATGTTCTTTAAAACAAAACCATCCTCAGTTAATACATAAATGCTCACAAGTTTGAAAGGGGAAAACGTCTTCCTTCTTGTAGTATATTGATTAAAGCTTTTATATAAAATGGCTGACTTCAGTCCAACAATCTTAGTTTTTCTTTTCTTCTTTATTGTAGTAACATTGGTTTACAACTCTGTATATCATGTAGGGGAACAGACCTGCACCTCCTCAGGTGTATGTCACCTCACCACACACACCATGAAAGCATCTGCAAAGAGTCCTTTACTAATGACTGGCCTCTTTGTTTCACTGACAGTCCTTTGCTGGGCTGGAATATTGTTGGAAGTCCCGAATTATAGTGAATGTTGATAAATACTAACATTAGTGAAGTTTTTGTTAAAAAAAAAAAATTAACACAAAATCCATAGTAGAAATACAGAAGAAATCACAGGGTAGTGGCTGATAATAGGGAAATTAGTTTAGATGACCTGGGTTACCATTTATTTGGGGGTGGATTTAAAACAATCCCACTTTTAGAACAAGGTGGATTAAATTCATGGGAATTTTGTTCTTAGAAAAATAAGAGTATTTGGTACAGTTACCTTTAACTTAAGTCTTTAAACTCTGGTACCAACTGCTGTGCACAGGCCCTCTGATCAGTTGTGTTTCTAGAACACAGAAAGTGTGTACAAGGTACATATGTTGAAATGTTTATCACTGTTCATTATTTGTCTGTAGAGCCGGCAATGTGGCGTCATTCATTTACCCATGATGTTAAGTTGTTCTGACTTTGCCCTCCAGACAATCATGTCTTATCTTCAGAGTGACAGGACAGATGCTCCAGAAAGGACTGCGTGCATTTATTGATCATCCTCAGCTTCACTCTCTGCACAGTTCCAAATGTGAACTGTCCCTGCATACTTTATTACTCCCTGGGGCCAATTTCAAGAATCTGGTGGCTGTTGCTTCATGTAGCAGTTAATTTTCTTTAGAAAGCACGATCATTTTGAATAAATTCATGTATAGAAGGAGCCTCTCACACCTGAGATCTAAAATACATTGAGGGGCCTCCCTGGTGGTGCAAGGGGTTAAGAATCACACTATGAAGCAATCCGCAGCCTCTGCAGCATGAGTTTGATCCACAGCTGGTCAGGGAACAACCCACATGGCGCAGCAGACCTTTCCTGTCTCACTGGCTCCTCCCCTCAACAGTGTATTTCAGTCAGTCTGCCTGTTCTCTTCCCCACTCTGTCTCTGGTGAATCCTCTCACACACAAACACCCCCCCATATCTCTGGCCTGTACCCCAGCTCTTGTATGCATAAATAAATAAATCTTTAAAAAAATAAAATACATTGACTTTTTTTAAGATTTATTTATCCATACAAGAATCGGGGTACAGGCCAGATGTGTGGGAAGGTGAGAGGATTCACCAGAGACAGAATAGGGAAGAGAACAGGCAGACTGATGAAATACACTGCTGAGGGGAACAGCAGGTGAGACAGGAGAGATCTGCTGCGCCATGTAGGATTGAACCCATGTGGGAGGGGATTGGTAGGAGACATGGCAGAAGTGTGATTGTAAAAGAAAGTGGAGTAAAAGTGCCTCACTGTGTGGAGGGGATTGAACCAGCGCTGCAGAGGCTGCGGACAGCTTCACAGTGCTGATGCTCAACCTCCTGCACCACCACAGAGGCCCCACCATTGATTCTTAAGATGTCTTTTAAAAAATGTAAACTTTAGAATGTCACATTCTATCAACTGTCTACACATAATTCAGCAAATCAATTGAGAATATAATTTGAACTTTTTGGATGTCTTCAGACACAAAGAGATACAGTGAATTACATAAGGAGGAAGGAGGCAGAATACACAAAACCATGCTAAGTTACTTTTGTGTCTGTGCCTAAGGATTCAGATGTTTACTTAGGAGTATTTCTTGAAAGTGCACAAATCAGAATAGATTGCTTGTTGAAATAAACATGCAGTAACTGTTGGCACACACACATGTATTATTTAAGCAGTTCTTATTTATTTATCATGGTTGCTAAGAGTACACAGAACAGATCAGGCACTACACAGGAAATTTTATGTTTAAAAATAAGAAAAATAAAATTAACAATTTGTGCTATCAATGTGGATTCTTTAAAATTTTCCTTCTTTCCAAGGCACATCTGTTTTAATTCTTTTCATTCTTTTACCCAACACTCCCTCCCCAGTTTCAGATGAAGAAGCATTTTTCTTGCCAATTTATGTTTTCCTTGATTCCATCTCTTCTCCCCTATGGCTTGCTTCCTCAATGATGCATCTCCAGCTCTCTAAGAAATACTCCTCTCCCTCTGCCTGCAAGCTATTCTCTTGTATAAGATTTCCTTGTCACTTATGCAGTCTGAGTTGCTGCACTTTTACTCCACTTTCTTTTACAATCACACTTCTGCCATGTCTCCTACCAATTCCCCAACACATTTTCAGGTTTTAACTCTATGTAACCTAAACATTCCCTGATACTATGTTCAAAGACTCAATTAAGGCTCAGTTTCTCTGAATTGAGAATCTGAATCCTTTTGCTCATGTTTTAATCATATTTTTCAAAGTAAATCTAAAATATTATTTCTCTCGGGTCTCCCCGGTGGCGCAGGAGTTGAGCGCTGGGTTGCGAAGCTGCCCGCAGCCTCTGCAGCGCTGGTTCAATCCCTGGCTGCCAGGCAAGGGTCTCACATGGCGCTCAGACCTCTCCTGCTGCCCACTGCTCCCCTCAGCAGTGTACTTCGTCACTCTGCCTGTACTGCTCCCGCTCTGGTTCTGACGAAATTCTCTCACCCTCCCGTGCTTCTGACTGTACCCAGTGCTTGTATAAATAAATAAATAACTCTTAAAAAAATAAGTAAATAAAAATAAATAACTAAAATAAAATATCATTTCTCTCTTGGGAAACACTGACTATGCCATTAACCGAAGACTGCTCAGTCTGATGTATAAGACCATCCATATAATGACTCTATCCAAACTTTCCAGAAGTTGACCTCCTGCCTGCTCAACATTCCTGGTGTTCCTTGAACACCTTCCACCCTTTTCTATCAAGGGCAGATAACAAAGGACTCTCTGCTGTATCTATTTTTTCTTCATGTATTTGCCTTCACTTTAAACTTGTCATGTTCTTTGGTCAACATATACATAGTGTATATGTTGTATACATAGTGTATTTCAAAGTATAACTTCCTTCATAAAATGTTTTCTTGGATGTCCCTGCCAAATGGACCAGTCACTCCTTAAAATTCCATTAACATGTAATGATTCTTCTTTTGTGGAAATCATTGTAACTTTCCAGAGTCAAGAATTTGTAGCATCCAAACTACTTCCCACTCAATGTATAAGTTATGAGTAAACAGATAATGTGTTATTCCTTTCTGTCTTCTAAGTAGAGACAATCATAGTAAATTATCCCCAGTACAGTAAATTTCTGTTGTTGGTAAGTTTCTTACATAGAAATTGTATCTCTAGAGCAACTGCCTTAGACTTGAGGTCTACCTTCTTGAGCTTTGTTCTCTTTCTGGTTAGCCAGAGCTATTGACATGTGACTCAGTTTTTGCCAATGTATATCACTTATAACTTATTCATGGTGGGTTAGAATACAGAATTTGAGAAACAGAAGATAATGTTTTTATTCTACTCATACTTATTTCTCCATGGGTAACAAATAGCTACAGAGAATAGCTGTATTAGATTTGAGCCTGTTATAATCTATAAAAGTAAAATGTGTAGTCCTTATGTATGAGGAACTTGCATCATTTTGTGAATATTCTTCATGAAGCTAGCAGATTATTACCACATAGCTAAACTATACTTATCATTTGCTCCTTTAAAAACTCTGACATAATTTTTAAAAAAGATTTATTTATTTATGCATATGAAAGCTGGGGTACAGGCCAGAGGTGTGTGGGGATGAGTATTCACCAGAGAGAGAGGGGGGAACAGAACAGGCAGATTGGCTGAACTACACCGCTGAGGGGAGCAGTGAGCAAGACAGAAGAGGTCTGCTGCACCATGTGGGTCACCTCCCTGGGTGGGTATCGAACTTATGCTGCAGTGGCTGCAGATTGCTTCAGAGTTCTGATGCTTAACCCCTTGCGCCACCAGAGAGGCTCCCCTCTGACATAATTTTTAAAGTACAGATAGTAAGTTATTTCAAAATATCAGGTAACCATTTATACCATTTTATAGTTATTAATCAGGCAGTTTAAGACCATGGACATTTGAAAACCAAAATTTAATTGAGTTAAATTTGTATATGATGTTTTTTAAAGAACTAATCAGCAACTTTATCATTTTACAATAAAAAGTACTGGTAATTTTCTTTCTTTTCTCCATGTTATTCTTTTACGTAATAACATGTCTTAAGGTCACTTTTCTTTCCAATAGAGAAAATTTGCATACTAACATATTTTTCTTCTTTACTATTTATCAGTGAACAAATGGTATACAAAATTTGAAGAAATAAAATCCACCCTCTCTCAGGTCATTACAAGTGCTAAAATGTTGACTTGAATATTTGAAGATTATTGGATTATATTGTTAAAATTATGCCTGACTTAGTAGTTCTTTCACATTTCCCTCTATGCATATTCATTAAGTTGAATGTACAAAACACCAAACAATTTTCATAGTTTACTTGAGAGTCATATTTTACATATTTGTGCTTTGGTAAAACTTTTAATTGTCTTTGTAAAAATATATGAGTAGATATTTTTCTCTGAGTCTCACTGTGATTTTTGAATTTATTTTCCTTGAATTTCTTTTTTCCAAAGGTGATAGTGGTTTTGAAAGGAGTTTTTGGCATCAGAGGAGGAGGCGCATTTTGGGGAGATTCACTCAAGTCCTCCTTTCCTTAATCAGCCTTTGCTGGACTGCTGAGCACAGACCTGACTTGGCATCTGTTTCTCTCTGCCTTCTCTCCAAGTCAGAGAAGTTGTCTGATTTGTCAGAAAGTTCTTGTTCCTAAGACACCAGATGTTGAGTTTATAGATTAAGAGATCCTGTGACTCTTAACATAATGCAATGCAGTGCAGTACAATGCAATACATCACAAGGACATTAAATACAATAATTAATCTTTGGGAAATATAGAAAATGGACCGTGGATTGATACATCCTTTCTTTATGCTCTAGGAGAAGATTTTGAAGGTGTACCAGCATCAATGAAAGCTAAAGGTGAGCTTATTATCTTTGGTTCATTTAATTGTTTTCTATCAATTTTGTAATGTTTTGACTGTTTTATTTAGCTATTCTTGATCTAGCCCTATTTTTCCTAAGCAATGTCTACATGGTAGACAATTTTTTAAACAAACAACTTTTTTACATTATTTGGAAAAATATTTATCTTCATATACTGAAGGCAGTAGTTTGATATTGATTTATTTACAAGTAATTATTAGATGCATTTATTGGCCAATCTGCTTACAAGAGTAGTATTTCAAAGTTATCATTTCACTGAGGATTAAAGGGGACATTATTTGACAGGAGGAAGAAAACATGGATGTTCAAA
Organism: Talpa occidentalis; assembly: GCF_014898055.3. Lineage (NCBI taxonomy): Eukaryota > Metazoa > Chordata > Mammalia > Eulipotyphla > Talpidae > Talpa > Talpa occidentalis. Next base: position 120,845,670 of record NW_023602073.1, on the reverse strand, counting down.
AATGAAAATGACATTTTTATTAAGAAAAATGAGGTAGCTTAGCTACACTAGCAGCAACAGCATATAGAAAGCAAGGGAGAGAGAAAGGGAGGGAGCATCAAACCTCAGGAAAATCTGCTGCAAACAGTTGCATGATCTTGAGCTATTCTTTCCAGGACTAAATTTCTTCATTTGTATTTTAAGAGTTTCAAATAAATTGATGAATTTTTTTCCCAATTGTGTTCCCAGGTTTTTAGGCTCCAAACATCTCTGTCAACACTAAGACTGTGCCTCAGAATTGTTTGTTTGTGCCATCAAAATAGAAGTTTTGTGGCAGTGCCCACAAAACTAATTGACAGTGAGGAGAATAGTGTTTTGAGAAAAGACATAAGAATAAGTACCTGAGTCTTGTGAAATGATTCACTCTGGTGTTAAGATATGTTTCTGAATACTGGCTTTAGAATTTTTATAATAATTGAACTCTTAAGAAGAATGATTTTCTTAATATGTTTCTGACTTCTCAAATTTATTTTAAAAATTAATCACATGAAAATGTTGTTAAAATGAAATAATACTGGGTGGGACCTAAGAATCTGCATTTATAACAATCTCTCAAATGATGCAGCAACTGCTGTTACTTGACTACAGTTTGAGTAAGATGGTCCTTGGATTCAATTAGAATTTGATGAAATCAACACATAGCTGTCAATGAAACACATGCACACACACAGATACATACACACATAAACTCGCACCTTTTAGCATTTCACTGTTTTATAGGAAACTCCCTGAAATTCCATCTATGCCACCAGTTAGGAACTTCTAACCTGGAGGAAAAGGTTCAGATGAATAGCTTCAAATTATCTATCACCAGATAGACTCATGGTGTTCATCACTATAGCAAAAGGTCCTTGAGTCAAATAAAAAAAGAAAGGACAGCAGACTGCCAGTTTGATGCTGTTCTTTAATGGCAAGAATGTTCACTAAAACCTGTGTCTCACAAATTTGATTAAATTTACCTTTATTAAAATGTTCATCTTCTATCCAGTCTCCACCCTCTACATATTATGACTCTGAACATTAAAAAACATCTTCTAATAAAGGAATGTGTGTTAGACAACCCTCAGCCATCAACACACAATATACCAGGACCAATGTTGCTATCTGAACATCGGCTAGCAGCATGCCACATTATTTTCTGACATTGGATTCTCTATTACTGGACCCTACCTGTTAAATATTATTGTCAAAGAATCACCAGAATCTGAATAGAAACCTAGAGTGTATTATAATTAGATAAAGTTTATTTCATATTGTACATCTGTTTGGGCCTTTTTAGACTCATCCATATTTGCATAATAGCTCTGAATGTACAAGATATTCACTTTCATATTTTGTATCCACTAGAAGTTGCTGAAGATGTATCTTCCACAAAGAAGCAAAAAAGTAAGTAATTAGAGAAAAACTGGTTAGTAATTCTCTACCAAAGATTACACATAAAAACTGAAACTTTAGGCATTCTTAAAACCAGTATTAGAAGAAAAACACTTTTAGTATAGACATGAAGAATAACATTAAAGTAAGTCATTTATATTTCAAAGAGAAGTTCATCACTTTTTGTGTATACCAAGTGGCATGTATTTGGAGGAATTACAAAGTAATGACTGAAATGGCATTTATTGCAAATCATTCTACGCAGCTCTAATCCTGAGCTCTCTAACTGAATCTATGTTTAAATGTGTGTTACTGTCTCTTTTATAATAGGACAGTTGAAGTGAAATGTCGAACTTTTTCAAAAAAAAATGTAGAGATAGGTCTAAGCAATTCAATTGCTAAGAAGCTGTCTTCTAAAATTGTCAGTTCTTTTTGATTTTTCTGAATATGTGACAGGCTCTTAATATTCAATCTTTGGTATCGTTGATTTTAGAATGTGATCAATATTCATATGCAGTTACAAAATTCAATATTCAAGATTCTCATTATTCCAGTACTTTAAAATTAGACATTTTTCTTTAGATAGTAAAGCAATGAAGTTTGGATTCACATGTGCATAAAAATCATTGCTGGACAGACTAAAGGGAACAGTTTGAAATAGGCGTAACTGAAGTTTGTTTCCCATAATGCTTTTAAAGCAAAAATAGATATTTATCAGAAATAATGTCAATGTTTTCTGGGTTCTGCAATACTTCATAAATGTATTTCTGCAAGGAAATTGCTCCAGTGCCTTCTCCAATAGCAAATGTCTCCTACTCTGCACTAGTGCTTGATTCAACAATGATTAAGTGCCTACTGTGTTTCAAGTCCTGCTTTAGATGATGGGATTACTGCCACAGATGAGAAAAATACTCATTGTAGCCCTTTATAAAACTTTTTATACCCATTGTAGGCTTTCATAAATATAGGGAAATAATCAGTCTTAATAATACTTCTAGATATTGTTGCAAAATCGATAAAGTCAATAGGAGCATGTTTTTTGATTTACACAAGACTTTTCTAGTCATGAACCTACTAGTAAAAATTTCTGACTGTCACATAAACACTTGAAATTTGGGGGAGTCACTATAGCAAACCATTATTTTCTTTGCTCACCTTAATATAAGATGTCCAATCTCCATGCTTCCAGAATTTTGGGGTCTGAATGTTTGCATTATAGTTTTATAGTCTGATATTCTCAAACCTCTTATATACATTTTAAAATCCATGAATATAATGTGTTTTTTTTAAATAGCTTATTAGACATTGAGCAAATAAATGGCAGAGAGATGTCCACATCTGGGAAGTTTCTGCAGGATGTTAGCTCGTCATTGATGGGTTCTTCTGCTTTCAGTACTGTTGTTGCCAATTCCCCTTAATGCAGGCCCATGTTTATTACCACCCCTCTCTGTAGCCTGTATAATCCCCATGTGCCCAGAATTTTGGGGGTTGAAATGGTTGTGTTATTGCCTCTCTTTGAGTTTATAACAATATATGAAATGATTCTGGATGAGATGAAGTGGAAAGGAGCAAAGCTAAATTCAAGATTTCTCCAAACTATTTTCATCACTGAAAACCCAGTAATTGAAGACAGCTGATATCCAGGTTTATGAAATCAGTATAACCCTGTTGCTGGCCTCTACTCCTTTTTACCCATGCACTGCTTTATTCCCCTTCACAAGCCCTTAGGCACATAGAGATTTGGTCATTCTCCCCATCTGGTGCATACCACTAGCTTCAATTCCAACTCTCTTTCCTCATACAGCAAATACTGGTTAATTGATAGAATGCAAATGGATAGGATAGAAAAATGAACAGTCAATAGGAGTGCTTGATTATGAAAAAACTTAAAATTCACCATCTCTTAGCAAAGCCGCTACCTGGGAACATAGGTGTACTGGGTCCAGAGCTCATATTGTGTCCACTGTCTACACTGCCTCCCCCAAGGCTGTAACTCCTTTCTCTGTTGCTTTCTGTTCCAACCACAAAGTGGTGACCTGGAAGCCCTGCCTCAGAGAGTAACTGTGGCATCAAGGGCGTGCTTGCTTCTAGAGTAAGGGCAAATGGACCACTTCAAACTTCAGGAAACACAGACTCCCTGTGGTATTAATAAAAAAGTTACTTTGCATATTGATAAATCTATGTTTTGAGACCTGATACTATATAACAGATTTTCTAAAGCTGTGTATATCAATACAGTTCCATGAGTTAAGCACTTTAAATTTCTATGCAAGGCTATTTTAAAATATCATTTATTACAAATCTTATTATGTACTAGGAAGGATTTTAAATGCTTCACATATTTCAATTTGTTTTTTTTAAGATTTATTTATTTATGCATACAAGAACTGGGGTGCAGGCCAGAGGTGCAGTGGGTGAGAGGATTCACCAGAGACAGAGCGGTGGACAGAACAGGCAGACTGACTGAAATACACTGCTGAGGGGAGCAGCAGGCAAGACAGGAGAGGTCTGCTGCGCCCTGTGGCTAGTTCCCAGGCCAGCCAGGTTTGGATTCTTGCTACAGAGGTTGCACACAGCTTCATAGTACTGTGCTAAACCCCTTACACCACCAGAGAGGCCCTTAATTTGTTTATTTTCCACAACATTTCTATGAGGGTATTGTCCTGATTTTTCACATGAGGAATCTTGCCGCAGAGCCCATGTCTATATCTGCTCTACAGGCCTCCTCACTGCCCTTTACTTCTGTCCCCACTCATATTCTGTATGTTTCAACTAACCATCATGTTCTATTCCCTAGACCCCATCAGCTTCTTCCAATGTGTCTACTTGGATGGCTACAACGGCTATGGATTTCAGTTCCCTGTCAGTCCTGCCCAGCGCCCTGGAGAGACCTCTGGCCAACATGGTTCTCCCACTGAAAAGCAACAAGGACAATAGACGCACACATGGCCCTGATGAATCCTTTAAGACTATGAAAATAGGCCATGAAAATCATGTATTTCAGGAAATTTCTTTGAAATTATTTTCTCTCCTGCCTGGTATAGCAAGAAAAGGTGGGCAGAGGGATGGAATGATAAACAGACATGTGGAAGGGTCTGGTGCTCAAGGACCTGTTCCTCATGTTTGTTGGGCATGGCTGCTTACATTTCCCTATTTCCACTCACTATAGGGTCGTGAACAAATTGAAGTTTGCTCCATAATGGTCTTTTAAATGTAATTGACAGAAATTCCAAAATGAATTCCTGGCTTCAGTTGCATATTTATTTTTAAATAAAAACACAGATGATGCTTTCAGCTTAAAGGATAGAGGAGTTTATGTAAAAGCTACTCTTCTGCATCGTGTGGCTATCTAAATTCCATCTAACCACTGAGTCAATGCTTAATAGTTTAATTCTACTTATGTCTATTTCTATCTGAATTATGACTATGCTCTAAGAATGGGCAACAACCACACCAAAGAATGCTTTATGTTCCTTGTAATCCTCCTAGAGTCCAAAATATCTCTGGACTTTAGACAGTACAACATGGAATAGAAATGTTTGATTGATCTTATCTCTAAGATCTGTCTTGAATTACAATGAGGACATTCACTCTAGTGGAAACACACCATCCAATTAGACATGTTTGGTGAATCATTTGTTTGATTATAAGCAAATGAGATGTAGAATATTCAGATTTCTCCAGACTCTGACATAATGAAAATGTCACCTGGGTGAAATTTTAGATCAGTCACTAAATTTGGGTGGCAGATGCAAAAATATTTTCCTATCTTATTAAGAGAATTGTTCCTTGAAGTTAAATATATTTTTGTCTTATAAGGGTAAAATATGAATGCTATCAAAGTTAAAGACATTTTGACCATACGTGCTTCATGAGATGTCTTACTTGTGTTTTTGGTAATTGGTTATCAGTACCAATGAAAAGAATATTTTTTAACTTACTTAATGATGCATCACTGGGAATGACTGTTATGGTTTTTTCCTCCTTGAGTCTCTGAGTGATGTAAACATTTGTGTTCTTTACTGCATTTTTATCAAGTCTCAAAGTCATGCCACTGTGACTTTTATCATGTTTACAGTTGCAACTCAACTTATGACAGATTAACTCAGGAAATAAATTGAATTATCCTTTCTGGCATTATAATTATCTTCAGCACTGTCTGACAGCCAGAGTCCATATTAACCAAGTTATTTATTTCCAAGGACTGCAACTAAGTTCATTAGGTCCAAAATATAGAAGATTGTTTTACTAAAAATAAAAAATCACAAGACTAGAACAATAGTAATGTTCATTTTTAATCATGAATTTTCAGTGACTTGTTAAAGAAGTTGGCCTTGGCCAAATGCTGACAGACCTAACTGACATACAAAAGCCGACAATACAATGAACCAAAATTAATGATACTCCTTGTGGGGGGTGGGGGCTGAGAAGGGTGTAGCTGACCAGATGATGTTATCTTCTGAAGCCCCTCCAAGTGACAATGGAAACTTGTGGGCAGCAAAGTGAATAAAATTTATTTCACGACTGCCCCTCCAGCATGTACAATTTAATCAATGAAGGAATAAAGAGAAAATATGATTGTTTTTACATTTCATAGAACAGAATGGTTTATCCATTAATTCCTTCATTGAATGATTACTTATTAAGAACTTACTCTTTCTAGGGCCTGGTGTTTGGCACTGGACTGTAGAAGGAAAATATCAAAGGTAAACTCTATTCCCAGTCTCATTTCAACATAATGTGTGGCTGTGGAAAATTTCTAAAAACACTATGCTCTTTCCCCACGTATCACTAGGGATTTCAAGACAAACAACTTAATAATTCACGGAGGTACTATGGGGACTGACAAGATACCTTAATGTGAATATCACATTGAAATAAATTTCTGAAATAATACTTTTGGACATGGCACTAATTTTCCCTCTGAGTGCTTTTCTATATTATAATGTTCTTTCTTTCACTCTCATTATGAAAACTAATAAAAAGTAAAACATGATAATTTATTGTAATTAGAATTTAGACAAACCAATTATAGTGTAAACAACATTAATAAGAATTATGACGATTTATCTGCTTAGAGTTACAATAATGATAGTACTTTAAAAATATTAGCTAAACTCATCTGTCTGTATGTTTCATCAAATAAAGTATTCCTCGTCCTTTCAAGTTTGTGCTTTACATTGTAGAAAGAAAAGATAATTGGTTGGGTAAAATCTTTGTTTTTAATAGTTCACTCATAACTCAAGTCATATTCATCATGAATATGCAAACATTTAATAATTAACTCTCCATTTAGTCCAATTGGTAGAACTACCCATCCTAACCCTCTACTCTCCCCTATCCTTCATTTTTTTCTTACTAGATAATGGTCCATAGAAAATAAATGATTTTACCTGAGGTTTAGACTTATGTTTAGTTTTTATAAAGTCAGATAAATCACTGTTCGAATGGGATAGGTCTTTTTCAGGCAATTTCCATGAATAATACCTGTTTATTGATTCATTCTGGTATATTCCTATCAATCTCTTCCAAGAAATACTTTGGAAACTACATCTATGTGTTTGGGGATTCGGGTTATTTACTTGAGGTTTTTTGCTGGGAAAAAAAGTGAAGAGATAACAGATATTATTATAGATGGAAAACTCAGAGACCAGCTATCCCAACTAGCATGCACAGAAAATGAATTTATTTTCTACAGAAATGCATAAATTTGCCTAAAGTCACTAAGTGTATCAAAACCAGGCCTAGAATCATGGCAATATAGCAAATGCCCTTGACTACCTCCTCAGGGTGTCATTACAAACCTTGATTAATTTAGCCTGCATCTCAAAATTCATTTTTTTTAATTAACTCTATATGGAAAGCTTTGTTGTTGTTGTTTTTTCCTACAGGAGGTGTGATTATGACCTTAAAAGTAAGTCATAATCATTTGCTTTAGAAATAAAGGAAATAAATTTTAAGAGTTTAGGTCACAGGCTAGTTTGTAACAGTACTAGACTGGGAATTCAAATCTTCTCTTTCTAATGCAGTGCCCAGCACCTACCTGATGTGACTCCATCTGATGTTTTCACCATCATCAGCTTCCCTTTGTAAGCTGTAATTCATTAAGACTTGGAAATTCAGCACAGTCCTTCAGGAGCTAGCTTCCTAATGACACTTACTGCTCTGCTCCTTTGAGGACTGCAATACTGGTGTCTTGTAACTATCCCCCATTACTCATATATATCCATGCAACACTTAATATTCTTGTATATATGCTTTCCTTTGTTATAAAACTAAATGGCTTTATTTTCCTTTTTATTTAATTGAAATATCCTAAACATTTGTCCCAAATAAGAAAAAAGCAAAACAATTTTCTTTAAATTAATCACAACTCATTCAAAGACAAGGGTTAACGAAGTAAATTCTAAAACACTTGCAGACTTTAAAGGAAAGATCAGAGTCAACGATGAAACTGATTAATTTGTTACCATTTGAATCAACAAATTCAGTGAGAAACATATCATTGAAAAGTAGTAATAGCAAAGAAGGAAATTCTGTTTCCTGCAAAGTAGTGTTCTATCCGGACCACATCTCTTCACAAGATAGTCAATTTCCAAGTCAATGCCCCATATTAAACTGTTCACAAAAACTAACAGCTTACATTGAGTCAGTAGTGAGTGCTATTTTATTTTTTTCCTCACCACATTCAAAGCTCTCTTAAAAGGCTTAATAGGAGGTCAAGAGTATACCTCGATGGCACTAAGCAGAGTTGCCCAGCCAGATATGTTTTCAGAACAAGTATGTGGTGAAGAGCCCAATGATCTAGGGGTCCTCAAATCCCAAATCATGCTCTCTTTCTAGGAGTAACCCTGATCTTTTATCTCTTCTGTCCCACATTTCTTCCTCTCTAAATGAAAATAAAACTTCCTGCAGCACAGAGAGCTTGCCTTTCTTTGGGAAAACAATTTGTAAAGTGAAATTATTGTTAAGACCTTTCAAGTTCCCTTCTGCTTCTGTTATTTCATGGTCAAGATATGCTCTGCACTCAAGACCTAGTGTTACTAAACGGCATGAGCCAAAGCAGCAAATGGAAGTCAGACCTGCATGAGCCAAGCACAAAAATGGGAACATTGCCTCTAGCAAAAACAATTTTGCTTTTAAAAAAAAGTCGCTGCTTTTTGTCATTTTCATGCAGTTGCTATAAATCAATGACAGCAGAATATCCATCAAACCACTGAATCAGAACATACAGGGCTGTAAGATGTCTGTGGAAAAGTGCTACTCTGAATGGATGGCAGAGATGGAAGGAACATGAAGTGACATACCCCAAGATGCTGCTGAAGAGTTGAACATTCATTAAAATGTAGGGAGGCATTTCAGCAATGTAAATTAGTGAAAGCAGTGTCAAAACAAATACTAACAACCCAAAACATTTAGTGTAAATCTTTGCTTATGGAAGTTGCACACCTCCCTGCCACCTTCTCTCATGCAGAACTCAATAACAAATCATTTCTACATTTCTGAATACCCTATGCCATCACAAACAAAATTGGGATGGTCTGAATGGGAGGTGCAGTCAATGTAACAAAGAGCTATTTTCATCTATGGAACCTTTATGTATAAAAGATATTTTTAAAATTGGGAATTTATTAACCTTGTTCAAAGTCAGAATGGTATTAAAGGTATATGTGGATTGTGTCATTTCACCCTATCATTGTTGCTCAGTTCCCTACTTCCTGACATTAATTACAAGAATTATATGTATTTATCATATGTAAATGTAAAAAGAAACAAATGTATAGTCTCGTTTTCTTAATTTTTTTTTGACACAAATATTATGTACTACAAACATCTTCCTGTACCTGTCTTTCTTCACTTTTCAAGGTATCCCTCATTATTTGTTATACCAGGTCAGGGGAATTTGCCTATTGAATTAGCAGATACAGTAGATAGATAGATCTCTGCACACATCTCAAGTGTAGAATTAAATGCATCTATGAAACTAACACTTAAATCAAGATAAAGAGCATTGATAAAGAGTATTAACAACTTTCCCAGAAGCCTCATTCATGTTTCACCCCAACAGTACCCACTGGATAACTATTATTCAATGTTTATCACCAAAGAATTGTTTTGACTGCTCTGATATTCATATAAATGAATTCATGAATGGTTTATTTTTGTACCCAGTTTCCATTCTGTGTAATTAACACTACACATGTGAGTGTTATTTTGTTGCATATAGAAGTAGTTTGTTTTCATGGTCTTATAATATTCATGTACATGTATACAACAAAGAATTTCCTTACATATTCCACTGTGGGTGGAAATTTGGACTATCTCCGATTTTGTCTATTAAAAGAAGCACTGTTAAAACGTTTTTGATAGTTTATTTTACGGCATATATGTGTGAATGGATGGGTGATGGGCTTTATATCTCAGAGATTAATTGCTGACTTATAGAGTATGTGCATAATTCCAGACAATTTCCTAACTGGTAATAATTTACACTGCAGAAATTGTACAAAAGTTTTAGCTGCTTCAAATCCTTGTCAAGACTTGCTATTGTCAGTTTTGTTAATTTTAACTTCTAGTGGGTATGTAGTCATACATCATTATCTTTATAAATTGGATTTCTCTGATGACTAATGATGTTGAGACTTATATTTATTAGTCATTTGGATGTCATTTTTTATGTAAAGTCTGCTTAAGCTTTGTTAACTTTTGCTAATTGGATTTTTACTTTTTTTTAAAAAAAGGGAATTATCTACATATTAGCATTATAAATCTTTTATTCTTAAAATATAAATTTTATTTTCATTGCTATTTTACCTCTCAGATTTTTTTTCTTTCTTTTTTAAAAATTATGTTATTTTTTATTGAGGTAACATTGATTAACAACACTATGATTTAGGTGTTAATTTTTACATCTCAATTTTTACTAAGCTATCTATTAGAAACAGGTCTCTTCTCTGGGGGAATCTGTGAATTGGGGTTCTCTCTGGACACTGTGCTACAATAGGGTTTATTGCAAGAGTGTGTCTCTGTTTTCTCTCTCTCTCATCTGAAATGTAGGAGTTATGAACTAGGTTTTGGATTTTGGATTTCTCTTGGAGAGAGTTGCTCCATGGGAAACACTATCTTCCTGTGTCCTTAGGAAGAAAGAGTTTCAAGAACCTTCTATACTAGCATCTTGGTCTAGGAATCCTCTATTTCAGGAATTTTTGTATTTAAACTGTAAAAATATAGTCTACTCTTAATTTGTGTTTTTCTTAGTCATGATCTAGATGATTAGATTATTGATTTTCAACCTTTTTTCAATATTTGCCATTTTTTCAATTACTCAGATGATGGTTAACATATTTTAGCAATAAAGTCTTTTTTTATGAAATAATGTTACTGCATATTTCATAGACTACAGTGTAAACAGAATTTTTATATGCAGAGCATAACTTAAACCAAGCTAATACATAATTTTAGCCAAAACATAAGTGTTATATTTTGGATATGGAAAATAAGAAAATTTATGTGACTTGCTTTATTGTGATATTTGCTCATTGTGTGGGTCTAGAAATGAACTTTCTATACCTCTGAGGTATACCTGTATATGTAATTTTAATTTCACTCCAAGGATTGCTTTAAAATCCAGTGAATTTCATAAGGCATATTTTGTTTTTATGGGTCTCAAAATAATTTATTTCCTTTGAGGTTTTTCTTATATTTATAGGTTATTTAAAGCTTATCACTTAAACACATTTACAGTTTTTTTAAGGTTTGGTTTTGGTTTGATGTCTGACTATTTTGTTTCTAGAGAAACGACTGGTATGGTCTTTCTCTTTCTGCTTTATTTTGCTTAGCATTATCTCCTCCAGTTGCATCTAAGTTGTAACGAATGGCAAGAAATCATCTTTTTTTTAAATAGCTAAGTAGCTATTTGTTTATTATTTATTTTCTTTTTATTTATTATTTTAGTAGTTTTCAATGGATTTACACTAAATATCTTTGATTGATCATAGTTTTCCTTCAAAGAGTATTTTCCACTGTATGCCTAGGGACATACTTAAAATGGTATACTTAGAATTCCACATATTATTTTCCATCCCACATATTATATTATTTTTACTTGTTTTCCTTTACTTACATCCACTATACACAAAAATATTTGACAGCTTTCTTACTTGAAACAGTCATTTTCCAAAGAAATTAAAAAGAAAAAGTATACCGTATATTCATTTACCTTGGCTTTCTTTAAAAGTTTTTTAATTGTTCAATTTATTTTTATTGGATACACAATTCTGGACTGAAAGCTTTTGCATACTTATTCTTCTGTCTTTTAAAATTAATGAAAAGAAAACTGCCGTAATTCTTTTTTTTCCTCAATGAAATGTGACTTTTTTCTCTGGGTGCCTTTAAGATTTCCTCTTTACTGCTCGTTTCAACATTTGAATAATGTGTGTCCCAGGCATGTTTTTAGGTATTCATCTGCCTTGCCATTCTCTGAACTTTCTGAGTTGTGGTTTGATTATTTTGTAGTCTTTCATTATTTGTAATAATATGGTTTTAGCCACTGAAAGGGGAAAAAAAACAAAATAGCCAGTAAATACGGTAAGCAAGTCTGTTTTCCTTTGTAAACTACCCATGTAACCTATGTGAAAGTAACTGTATAAAAAGAAGTTTTTGTGTATACTCAGCGCCTCAGATTCTGGAGACCCCTCCAGTCTGGTGCCCGCTGGTGTGATAGGCAATAAACCTGTACCTGCTTGACCTTAGAGTGCAATTTGTCCTTTCTACCCAGGCAGATAGCTTTCCATAACACCATTATCTCTCTTAAAAGATAATTATTCCTCTTATTTTCTCTCTCTTCTTGTTCTGGAGAATTGCATGTGTGTTAGACCTTTGATATTGTTAACAGTCCTTAGATGTTCTGTCCTGAGTTTCCTTTTTCCCCTACTTTTTCTTTCTGTATGTTAGTTTGCATAATTTCTGTTGTCATATCCACAGGTATATTAGTTCTTTTTCCAGCTTTGTGAATCTGCTGATGAGACTTCCAAGGCATACTTATATTTCAATTACTATTTCTGTCTGTTACACATTTTTTTAATTTCAAGTATTATGATTTGGCTGTTTCTTATAGTTTCCTTGTCTCTGTTGCTATTTTCATCTCTCTTCTGTTTATTGGTTATTCACATTGTCCACCTTTTCACCAGTCTTTATCCTATTAATCAGATTTAATATAAAATCCCTGTTTTTCCCAGTATTTTGTTCATCTTGGAGTCTGATTCTGTTCATTGTTTTGATTCTTAACAGTGCTTTTCTTTATTGTGTGTCCTCCAATTTTGATTGATATTCAGCATAGTGTGTTAAATATGGAGATAACAATAGTTTCACCTGGAAATGGGCATTACTCTTATTCCAACAAGTTGTTGGCTTCCGGGCTTAGTTGAGCCAACCTAGTCAACAGTAGAACAACACTTGGGTTTTGTTGCTTCCTTGCTTACTTTCAGTTTACCATCAATCTTAAATTCTTCTGTTGCATTTTGCTTAATGAAGTGATTGATTTCCAGAAGGTTTATCCTGATCTTCATGCTACACCTTTATAGTTAATCTTTGCCCCGTGCTTGTACTTTTTTTATGCCCTTACACTTCCCCCACGGAGACACATGATGATCATTACTTGGAGCTTGCTAGCCTGCAAGGAGTCAAAGGGGATGCTGATTTCTCATTATTTTCCTAGGCCTCTTGGTGAGGCTTTCTCTGCAATATCCCCCTCCTCCGGGGTAAAATATTTTAAATTTTTATAAATTCCCAAGCTACACTGTCTTCATCTTTGTCCTGGAAGACACCTGAGACCATCATGGAGTTTTCACCTCTTCGTTCTGTATCTTACATTTTTTATTCTTTAGTTGTTGCTGCAGAAACATTGTGGCTGCTTTGCGCTGGGGATGCGATAAGGGACACAACAGTCATGGAGGAGATTTGTAAGGCAAGACTGTGCAACTTGAGCAGAAGATCTTGTGTCTTTTACTGAAAGCATATAGGCTAGTAAGAACTGATCATGTGACAGTGGTATGAAGAATAAGGTACGGGAGGCAAAGGGGACAAAATGTTACGGGGAACAGAGAAAGAGACATCTTGAACATAGATCGAGACATTTGCATTAGCAAAATATATGTGCTCATGTTATCACAGGCAGAGTTATCCTGAGCCCGCCATGGAGATAGTTATGTAATCCGGTCAACAGCGGCCTCAGCACTCCCAGGCCTGCCAGGTGGTATGGGCTATTCTCCATCAGTAGTCAAGGAACGCTCTGCTGTGATTTGCAGATAGCAAATAGGTCACAGGTGCCCATGAGTGAGCAGCACATCAGAACCCATATTTTGTGACAGAAAGAACAGTGGGACCCTATAACTTTCCTGCTTTCTCTGCTCCAGCCCTGCACTGCTGAGAGGGGCCTTGTTCAGTCTCTGCTTGCCCTGAATTTTCTCAAGAGTGCCAGGTAAGGTCGTCAGTAAGAGCCTGTGAGGAAAGTGAATTTCCCTTGTTTGTGGCTTCCATGTTTCATGTACTGTCAGGGTAGTGCATATGCATTCACTCATCAGTGGCAGCAATTTTTTAAAATTTTAGCTGATATTTGCTTTTCTTCTGGTGTAAGTATCTGGCTTCCTCCTCTGCCTCTATAAGCCAACTAATGTATCCACTCTGTGCTTGGTGGTACTTTAGTGTATTTCATGCTGGTTTTTGCAGGTTGACCACAGTTGTCTGATAGACTCAAGAAAAGTTTGATTCCATAAAATTTTTTTTTTTTTGCTTTTTCATGTTAGAATGAAGTCATGTTTTCCCAGGTTGTGTGCAAGTTTCCTTTACATGCTTGCTAGCTCAGAATTTGTTGTCTTAGAAGAAAATAAGTCCAGGGCCTCCCTGATGACCTAGGGGTTAAATCTCAGTGCTATTACTGCCATAACCCACCTCTTGGGCCTGAGTTCCATCCCCAGCCAGGGAGCTACCCACATGGTGCAGCAGACCTCTTCTGTCTTGCCTACTGCTCCCCTCAGCAGTGCATTTCAGTAGATCTGCCTATTCTGCTCCCCAGTCTGTCTATGGTGATTCCTCTCACTCCCCCCCCAACTACCTCTGGCCTACACCACAGTTCTTCTACACAAAAATAAATAAATAAATATTTTTTTTCCTAAAAAGGATATAAGCAGATTTCTCTGGAAGTAGATTCTGAAGTCCTTAACTTAATAATAGAGGACCAGTTGAAATCATTTAGCTATTATTGCATACTGTCAAGAGAATTAGCAGTTAAATGGTCAAGAAGTTCTTATTTTCAAATCAGATACATATATTTATAAAGATATTCCTGAATATTTTAAAATTCACAATTACATAGTTTTAATATTTGAGCACTTCACTTTTTTGGCGGGGGTAGGGAGAAGGCATGTTAACAAGTTAAGCAGGTGGGGAGAGTCTAAATACTAATTACCACATTTCATAAGAAGTTCATTCTCATTATAACTTTTCCTAAATCAGTGCAATCATTTCTGTAATCTGTGTAATTATTTATGTGACTCCATATACAAATACTCAAGAAATAGATTTGGACTTCTTTTTTGTATAATCCTCTACACTCAAGTTCAACTCTGTGTTTGACCTCTATTTTTCATTGCCTGCTGGAGTTTCAGTCCCTCCACCCCTTTTTTCCGTCTATTTCCAAATAGTTATATTTTCTCACTTGTCTTTAATTGGCACAACTTCTAATCTATGAAAACCTTTGTTTTCTCCAACCCATTGAGACCCTAAAACAGTCTTTTATATACCTTTTTAGTCTATGCTTCGACATTGATTATCTGCCCTATATTGTTTTTCCTTTCAAATAAATTATAATCCTAAGCCTGGACTTATATATTTGTCTGCATATTTTTTGAAAGTTTCAATAACCTTACATTTGAAGGTTACTTAAAATAGACAATCATTATTTAGTAAATAGCAAATGCCCTACTTTTAAGGAACATTATAAACATTATACTTGTATGCATTTCAGATCACTTTTATGTCCCTTGCTAAAATTATACAGCAAAGATGAGTCCTACCAAAATTGTGAAAGGAAATAATGGCATTGTTTCTCCATTCACCTTAGAAGGTAAAGAACCCAAAGTTTTCATGTTAGAGATGCTGTTAGAGATGGGGTCCACATCTCAGCGCCATAATTCAAACTATCTTTAGAAAGAATCAAGACTTCAACTATCATAGATAATGCCCCTACATTACAGACTTTTTCAACATTTTTAGATACTCTAGCAAAACCTCTTTGTGTTACCTGGTCTGATGCAATGTGATGTATGAATTAACTGTAACACTGGGATAACCATATCACAGATGTAGTTTCAGGCCCCTTGTTTTCAAGACTTTCCTTATGTTGCCCACTCCTCTGTCCTCATAGCTTCCTCTTCTATTTTCCAAACCTACCTTCCTTTTCTGGCTCTCCCATCAACAATTTTAATCGTGACTTTTAGGGACTTGAAAGAAGAAAATGGTAAGAACGTTTCCTTTTGGAGATTATGTGTGTTTTTTCCAACGTAGCTAAAGAATTAAAAACTCTGCCAAAATGAAGTCCAAGAATGAGTTATTTTATGAAGGCAAATTACCTGTATTCTAGAACTAATCATGCAAAAACTGTCCATATTCAGCTTCTTCTGATATAAACTTGTCACATGGAACCAGATGACAGATTCTAGCAAACCTTCCCAATATATTGCAGGAGAGAGTTTAAGCTTTGACAGTAGATAGTCTTTTGATGTAAAAGCTAGAGGAAAGTGGAGAGAAATCAGCAAAACACATCTTAACAGGGCCTCATAGATTATTGACCAAAGAATTAAGGACTTGAAAATGTCTTCGTGTAACAGATTCTTACTAGGACTTTGACTTTTCTAGTAATGTACAGTGATCATCTTTAGAGTTAGGTTATAGGCAATATTTCCAATCTATTTAAGAATTCCTTGATTTCAATGACTCCCCATCCATCTTTGTTTTCAATCATAAGTCTCTGTATTGTGCCTTAGCTTTCCTTTTCTTTTAACTTCAAAAGATGCTACATTCTTTGGTCTGGGTTGCCCTTTCTAACAAGCAGGTGCCAAAAGGAAGCATTTTCCTATTGATGTTTTTTAAAGAAAGGGTAATTTAATCAGCATGTGTAATTTTCTGCTCCCTTGCAATTAATTGCTTCTGATGCCATCTCCTAAAAACACCTTTTCCCCCCATTTAGTTCAATTTCTACAGAGCTGTGGGGAAACTCTATTATGCTAATGATGAGGCAGATAAGTGGTTTACTTAAATTAAATTAGCAAACACATCCAATTATTCTGCAACCATTCTGAACTTAAGAAAAATCATTATCAGCATACAAGAGATAAGGTCTGGTTTTTCACCCTTCTTTGGAGAAAACTTCATCTGTGCCAGAAAGTTCCCATCAAAAGAATTAATGGTTGACTGGTTAAAGTCAACTTTCCTAAATGAAAGCTGGCTTAATTAGAGAATTGTGATTCAGCCTATCTGCCAATTAAAGAACTATACGACTACACCATTATAACCTTAGCTGGTGACTTTATTATGACAATTATATCCCAAAATAGCTATTCTAATGGATTTATCTATAAAACACCTTCTTTTAAAGATACCATTATACATTTCCTATATTATTTTTAAGTCACCCCAGGGAATAAAATTCAGAGATTATATGTTACAGTTTTGATCTGCCAATAACAATTCTAGGCAACAGCTTTACATCTGTTCTACAAAGATTTAATGAACAAAATTACATGACAGATCCAAAGCATGGTGGTAGGAGCTAAGGATGACCTAATGAGTAAGCTATAGTTCCTTCTCTTTAGTATCTGAATTCAAAGAGGAGACACAGATCTGTAAGCAAACTTAATAATATAAATCCTATGAAATGGTCAAATATACTCTGTTGTGGGAATCTAGAGGATTATGTTCTAAATTCTGACTGAAGTAAGAGGAAGGATTGAGGATATGTAATAAAAGAAGGTGTGGTTGTGGAAAGGTAGAAGCCAAAGCAAGAGAAGGAAATTCTAGAGAAAGGAAAAAATATCAGAAAGATCCAGGATTGTGAGAACATATAATTTGATGACATTTTAAAGAAAAAACAAAAAAAAAACAAACAAACTGAGAAATACAAAGCAAATGATTCCTCAGAATGAGAACTTGTGCTCATGAAATGACATCTATTAATAACATTCAACATAGGGGCCTCCCTGTTGGCCCAAGGGGTTAAGCACCACACTATGAAGCAATCCATAGCCTCTGCAGCATGTTTGATCCCCAGCCAGCCAGGGAGCAATACACATGGCGAGACAGACCTCTCCTGTCTCTCCCACTGCTCCCTTTGGCAGTGTATTTCAGTCAGTCAGCCTGTTCTGTTCCCCGCTCAGTCTCTGGTGAATCCTCTCACCTGCACCGTGCCCACGCCCCCCACCCTGCCCCACATCTCTGGCCTTTAATTTACCCCAGCTCTTGTATGCATAAATAAATAAATCTTTAAAAAAATAATATTCCATATAGACTTAACTGAAACAGACAAAAAATAATTGCTTTTGATTCTAGAAGATGTTCCTTTTATAATTCTTGATTGTTGTCGATAACTATGTCTTTGTTTATTTCTTTAACTAATATCAATGAAATTGTTCCTGGGAATACAATATTCTGTATTCCCTCAAGCAGAGCTGAATTAACTTAAAATGAATAAAAGCAAACCCACTAAGGTGTCATTTATGTAAATGTTAGCTTCCCAAACATACTTATGAACTATACTAATTAGATAACTCTGTTGTCTTATAGTACTACGCTATTTATTATTTTTTAAGTGTAATTTTTTTAAAAAAAAATTTGTGCATAGAAGAACTGGGCATTAGGCTAGAGATATGGAGGTGGGGGAAAGAGGATTCACCAGAGACAGAGTGGGGAGCAGAACAGGCAAAACTACTAAAATACACCACTAAGGGCAGTGAGAGAGGAGAGATCTCCTGTGCCATGTGGGTTAGCTCCCTGGCCAGGGTTTGAACTCATGAGATTTAACCCCTATGCCACCAGGGAGACCCTCCCTATTTATTATGTTTTAACTGAATAGCTCGAAGACTTGAGTTTTACATTATTTGATTTAATAGACTCAATTGAGTCTACAGAAGAAAAACTGTGCAGTGTTGATTTTTTTTTTTTAAAGAATTATTTATTTATTTATAAGCACTGGGTACAGTCAGAAGCACAGGAGGGTGAGAGAATTCACCGGAGCCAGAGCTGGGAGCAGAGCAGGCAGAAGGACCGAAGTACACTGCTGAGGGGAGCAGCGGGTGGCAGGAGAGGTCTGCGCGCCATGTGGGACCCTCCTCAGGTGGCCGGGGAGCAGCCGGGGATCGAACCGGCGCTGCAGAGGCTGCGGGTGGCTTCACAACCCAGCGCTCAACCACTGCGCCACCGGGGAGGCCCCAGTGTTGATTTTAAAGCCAGAAATCTGTCTCTGTCCATAGACCATTTCTATATTTGTTTGTAATTGTATCTAAATTCTTTTCCTCCAAACTTGATCTTTCTAATTCCCTTACACCTTGCTCCCTTCATGAAAACACAAATTATGTCAATACCCTGTTAAGCATTTTAATCACCCTCCATTATGAACAAACCAATTCTGAAGGTCAGTAATATGTAAATGATGCTTCATCATTTGCAATCATGCATATGCCTCTGTTCTCTAGGCACCAAAAATATTTGCAGTCCCCAGAACATCATGTGCTCTTTCAAACCTCTAGAGCTATCATATGCTGTTTCTTCTTCCATCTGATTCCTTTGCTGAGCCATTATTTATCCTTGAAGTTGCATCTGTTATGTCTTCCTTGATGGCCCCAGAAAAAGCTGAAAATCCCACTTCCCATCCTTTCACAAAATGTAATTGTGTTTTTAGCTTGCAACACATGTTAGTCTAATTGCTTGCTTTTCCAAAGATTTGGCACAAGCTAAGTATTCAAAACATGCTATAGAGTGATGTGCAATGGAAGGAGGAAAGAGGGGAAAGGAGGGAGGGAGGCAGAGGTGGAGTGAGACACAGGGAGGAAGGCAGGGAAAATGGCAGGGGCGTAGTGACTGGACCCATAAGCAGAAAGAGCACCTGGATCCTGCTAGGGAGAGCTCAACAGTGGGTTCTTTCATTTCATTCTACTATAAAGCAACAAAATAGTGAACCCTGCTGTGTTCAATGATTTTTGTTGAGTCTCTAAATTTGACACACTAGGTTGTGTCACTCTTGAAATAGGACTAAAACAAAAGGCGTTCTCACCAGCAGCAATTGTCGTTGTTATGAGATTTTATTTTCATAATAAAATCCAGAGCCTGTGCTCACATTGCTGCAGTCATCACAGAGCTGTGACATCTGTCTCAGCTGTGAAATATGATGATTTTAAGGACACATGTTTCACAATCACCTTATATTTGCTCACTTGCTGGATGATTTAAGTGGCTTCCAGTATATTAAGATTTTTGAAGCAGGTCAAGGAAAAAACTTATTTAATATGATTTCTACTTTCCTTGACATGAAATATGGAGAGATTTTCTAACATAAAGATGATGCTAAGGTTTTTATGTTAGCTTATATAATATCTTTATGATAATTCCCATGTGACACTTCTTTAGACCTCATGTAGTGATAGTTAAATTTCTCTGAAACAAGATACAGCTTTTATCTTTTGGTCACCAAGCTAGTATGTTTTACCTCACTTTCACTGCTAGAAAACTTATGATTAAATTTATGAATCATCCTTACCAAGAATATAGATGTGTGGCTTGTGTTTTGTACATAACTATAGTCCTGTTTTGAGTATCTCAATCCTGCTTTTACTTGTTCTTAGCACTTTTAAATTCATTTATTTTTGTCTGCTCAGAAATTCAGATAAAAAGTTCTTACCAGCTGGGTCAGCAGGAAACGTGGCATGCAGAGTTCATTTTCTCAATCACTCTTGTTCTACATGTTAAATAAGTGACTTAAAATATAGTTGTTTATATAATGAAAATAATTTAAAAGGCTCAAGTACTAAAAATTTATCAGCCCAGCATATTTTATAGTTATATTGTATACTTGACTTTCTCTTTTTTAGTTGATTTCTGCATCATATTCATAAACCCAAGATAAATGAATCTGAATTTTCAAGAGTTCTTGGTGGCTAATTTTTTCATTCTCATTAATGTCATATGTGGAGCAGAAATAATTCATGAATATATTTTTCTTTTCTTAATATTTTTCATGTAGTTTTTTTTTTTTAAAGATTCATTTATTTATTTATTTATACAAGCACTGGGTACAGTCAGAAGTGCGGGAGGGTGAGAGAATTCACCAGAGACAGAACGGGGAACAGAACAGGCAGAGTGACGAAATACACTGCTGAGGGGAGCAGCGGGCAAGACAGGAGAGGTCTGAGCACCATGTGGGACCCTTGCAGGCTGGCCGGGAGTCAAACTGGTGCTGCAGAGGCCGGGCAGCTTCACAGCCCAGTGCTCAACCACTGCGCCATGGGGGAAGCCCCATGAATATATTTTTCCATAGCACTTTCTTCTAAGACATCTTGCCTATTTTATTTTTTATATAGTATTTATTCCTCAGGTTTACAATTGTAAAATTATAGTGCTGGAAATTTAAAACACCGTTTTGTGTTTGTGTGAAATAGTTAAGTAAACAGACATCCTACTAAGTTATATCAATTTTAACCTTGTGGTCTTGATATCTTGAGTACATTCATTCTGTCGTGGTTTCTGGGCTCCTGGAAGTGGAAAGGCTTTTCCACTTTGGTCCACATAGCATCATCTCTGTGGTTTCTGTGGTTACAGTCATCTGTTAAAAAGTCTGCCTAAGTCACTAAAAATTCTGCTCTTATATCTAATATGTTTCATGCTGTCTTATTAAATTAATATTTATTTTTTATTGTTATGTTGTCACTGAACATGATTTTGCCTCAATGAATTATAATTTTGATATTGTTCTGACTTATCTGTGACATCTAATTTTCACTAGGCAGCAATATAAATGTAGAAATTAAATGAAGAAAAACGGTCAATGTAATATTTCTCTTTTCCTCAGATCCTTTTAGATTAAGGGCTTTCTCTTTCTCACTTTCTCTCTCTGCCTCTCTTTCTCTTTGCTTGTCTCTCTGTATCTGTCTTTGTCTTTCTCTCTCTCACTCCTCACCCTCTTGTCTCTCTTTCTCTCCTCCCTCTCACCTTCTCTGTCAATAGATAAATAAAAATGGAGAAAGGAATAAACAGAGACAGGAAAATTATTCTAGTAATGGACTATTATTACTAAGGCATGGGCTTCAGGAAGTTATGAATTTTACCCAGGTTGATCAATGCTAAGTAGTTTCAGACACATATCACACACTCCAGACATGTTTTTTGAATGGCTGAATAAATAGAACCTAATGCAAAGAAATGGAAAAAAGTAATGATAAAAGTGTAGTGAGGGAGAGCTAGAATTAGTACTAGCAATAAATGGGAGGTCTTGATGGGGGGGAAAAATGGTTTGTCAAAGTAGGTACTAAAGTAAGGTAACTGAAAATCTCAGTGGAATTCTTATCACAGGATCCTTAAAATCACAAGTTAGAATGTAATATGGTAGTTATGAGTAATGACCTTAAAGAAAGATGCCTAAATGGAATGAGAGAGTAGATGTGTATAGATATACATAGTGATTCAAATATAATATTCTATACATCATATACAAGATAATAGCTTTATATGTGTAATAGCCTCCATTTTAAAAATTAATCCAGAATTACAGGATAAAAAAGTCACCCAGAGGCCCAAATTTATAATTAATAAGAAAGATTGTCAGAAAGGTTGGTGGAATGGTAGCAGAAAATGTCTCCTGGTGGCCTATGCATCAAAATATATGAGAGCCTTGAAAAAGTAAAAAACAAATCATCATTATACTTAGTCTGCACTTAAGATCTGTGGTACAGAGCATGTAGGAGAAAAAATTGACACCCTTGAGAAGATTCCAGAATACTGGTATAGTTACTAAGCAGGGAAGAAACAGTTCTCAGGGAAAAACTGAAAAAAAAAAAAAAAAAGGAAGTGAATACCTGGAAGAATTCTTGGTGGACAGATGACAGTTCTAAAAATCATAGAAAATCAGGGAAAAGGAGATCAGAAAAATCTAGAGGAGTTTCTGAAGACAAAAAATTCATATAAATAGAACTTGTGGCCAAAAACTATACAGGGTGAGGCTGTATTATTTTTGATTGATTCTTAGGAAAAGGTAGGTAATAACTCTAATTACAGTCTCATTTTTAAGATTTATTTTATTTGTGCGATATTGGAAGTTTGTAGTGTGGCAGAGGCACTGTCATCCTTAAATAATTGATTTAACTGTCCTCTACCATTTAAAATCTTTGTCATGACATTGTGGTGTTATAAAGCCAACTGAAAAGTCAGAATTGGCGAAGTCAAAAATTGGTTCCTAACAAGACACATAAATGGCATTCAAAAAAAAATTGGTTTTTTATTGAAATTGCTCTTTTATTTCCTGCTAAGTGAAAATCTTCACAAATCTCAATCCTACCCAAGGTTATTAAGAGCTGACTACCATTAAGTGTGCAATACCTGTGCATACACATCTCTAATCATTTATCCACCTGTTTGAAGAGGAACTATCTAATTTAGATTCCGAGCCTTTTATTTCTGCAGATCCTACACATTTTCTTATTTCATATATAGTGAGAATTTTCACAGACTGATAAAATCATGGGACCTCCAATTTTTAGTGTTTTCAACTGAAACTGTAGGAGGAATCCAGAAGAGAAACTATTTGGAGAATTTAAGGTCAATAGACGTTAATATGAGTTATATTTCAAGAAAGACTATATTACATGAAAAGTATGTTATTAATCCAAATGTTTGTTGTCTTTATCTTGCTTATGTTTCATACAGTGCACATATGAATTACTTACATAAAAATGTTTATTTTCAAAATTTGGTCTGGTAGATTGTATTGAATGTTGACTTTGGTGAAAACTACAACAAAGCTTGTAGCACATTCCAGATATCTACCAGTTCATGGTATGTTGATTCTTGACCCAGTGATACTGCTAAATTTGGAGTATCATTCTAGGTAATTAGTTAATTTGGAGGCTCTTATACATAAAGGACAAAGTCATTTTTAAGTTCCTAGGGAATGACTATGATAATGCTCCTAGTTATATCTCAAAATGTTTTTATGATGAACAAACATTGCTGTGGATCATTTACAGGTTATTAATTGACAGGAACTAGAGTAGCTGACAGAGTCTACATTTACTACTAGAACTTGTGCATGGAAATCTTACAGTAACATTAAACATTTCTCCTCTTCACCCTTAAGCAATAGTACAGGCCATTAAAGATATCCTGATATAGAAGTTCTTAGCCAAGGAAACACCATTTTCTAGAACCTTCATATGCCACTCCATTTTAGAAGCAAAAATCAATCTTGACAAGCTATTTAATATTACTGCCATCTCTCTAATGTCATCTTGATTAGACATGTCTCCTAGTGCTTTGGTCCTCACATCTAATAAATTGAAACATTTGCTTTGCTTTGTTTGACTTTGGAATTATCTCTACCTGAGTATTTGCCCCCTCCATATAATAATATGTTTCATACCCTGATTCAATAGCACCTAGATATGAAAAAAAAAAAAAGAAAAAAACTCTTGACTGATCTCTTCCCTCTCTGATCTAAAGCAAATATTTCCATCAAGGTAATTTATCTGAAGCATAAAAAGCATAAAAGCTCTGATTTTGTCACTTTTCTTACCAAATGTTTTCATTGGCTTCTTGTTATTTCAAAAGGAAGTTAAAATCCCTTACCCAACCTTTTCAACATTCTCTATCCTCCGTCATCAGGGAGGTAACAAATTCTAGTGGTAAGGGGCAAAACTCTAATGTTTTACTCATGGGTTTGCATACTGACTCCAATGCCTTGGGACATTTACTTGTTTCATTATGCTTCATATTTCTCATCTGGAAATGGAATTAATCATAATATCTACTTCATAATATTGTAACTATTAAATGAAGAGAGCTCATAACAATTCCTGGCATATAAATATTTGCTCCTATTTCTTGGACCCAATATTTAACTTTTCAAAATTTTGTTTCATTATTACCCTTCAACAATCTTATTCTCAATAAGTGAAATTACTTTTTGTGATTTTGGGGAAACATTGTAGTACTGCAAGGCAATTTGAATTCAGACTGTTACAGAGAAGCTATTACCACGGGGATATTTCTTAAGCACCCTGAGCTCTACTTTTCATATTTTTTAATATTTATCTTACAAGATTATTGTGAAGTTTAGAAATAGAAAATATATAGTGCACAGCACAGTCTATGTCACATAAGTACTCAGTGAATGATGGCTGTTGTTAACTTACGTATACCCATAAAAGAGTCATAATTTTCAGCCTCCACATTATTCTTTCTGCTACCACTGCATATAAAGGGACTACTACCTTTGCCTCTGTAAATATACTCTATTAAACTTGAACTCAGATATCCCCTTTCCCTATCAAATCTTCTCTAACTCTCTCCAACAAAAATAATCTCTTTCGCCTCCCTGGTGGCAGGCACAAGGGATAAGCACAGCACTGTGAAGCTATCCTCAGCCTCTGCAGCACTAGATTGATCCCGGGCCAGGCAGGGAGCTACCCACATAGCACAGCAGACCTCTCCTGTCTTGTCCACTGCTCCCCTCAGCAGTGTATTTCAGTCATTCTGTCTATTCTGTTCCCCACTCTGTCTCTGGTGAATCCTCTCACTGCCCGCTCCCCGTACCTCTGGCCTGTACCCCAATTCATGTATGCATAAATAAATAAATCTTTAAAAAAACTCTTTATTTTCTAAAATGCTACAGCATTTTATTCATGCTTTCTCTTAAACCTTTCTTCATATTTGTTTTATGCTCATCCATCTCTATTACTGAACTGAAAGATTTTGCAGGACTTATATATGTCTAGTTCATCTTTTAATTTATATTTCCAGGAATGTTATACAAACACAAAGTGTCTTGAATGAAAATATCA
Source organism: Talpa occidentalis (assembly GCF_014898055.3). Lineage (NCBI taxonomy): Eukaryota > Metazoa > Chordata > Mammalia > Eulipotyphla > Talpidae > Talpa > Talpa occidentalis. The sequence continues at coordinate 120,820,162 of NW_023602073.1, read as the reverse complement.
CTGAGCCATTCATTCTAAATGTAAGGGTGAAAATTACACACACACACACACACACACACACACACACAACTATGCTAGATGCTGCTATTTAACCACATTAGTTATAGGAAAGGAGATATACTTTAGAGATAGAACATATATCAAATTCAAATTTAATTTAAAAGTAATATCTCAAAATTTAAAATATAATAGGATTAAATGCATGTATATAATTGAATTGAATATATTTGATAAAATCAATATGCTAACGGATACAGCAATTTGTCAGCAGTCAGGGCTCAAGTTCAGGAACTGGTTTATACCAGGAACTGGTTTATACCACCTACTAGCTGTGTTACTAAGCAAAATGCTCAACTTCATTCTTAATTTCTGAACATGTGGATAATGATAAAAGTCACTTTGACTGTGCTTAAGATTAAAATGCACCTAAACATTCATCGTAGTACTGACAAATATTAAATAATCATTAAAGTTTCTTTTTGTTTTTGCAGTTGAGGTTTATTTATTTAAAGGTTTGTAGTTCCTCTTGTTACTGAAGACACTTATGATAGTACATTTAAGCCTCTGTCACCTAAATACTAAGAAGAATCAGAACCATCTACATAGCACATTTTTTTATCATGGCCTGCTGGATCAGCTACAGTCATGTGCAAAAATATCCCACAGGATGATATTAATAGCTTTAGTTATTATTGCATGTTTTGGATGCTTCTTGAAAGATATTTTGATGTTTTTATTATTTTCATAGAAGTAGCACTGCATCATTGCCTGTTTCAGGTGTGCATTATTATAAATCAACAGTGTATATGCTATATTACGTTGGAGACTAATAGCCCAATTCTACGTTTTACCAGGCAATTGAGCCATTATATTCAATTTACCCACCTTGTGAATGACTATAAGCAAGCATTAATAATGTTAAATGTTGAAACAAATATTTCCTATTACTCATTTTTAAAGCTTCCAAATTCATTTTAAAGAGAAGATTATAAGGTAGCAGAGTAAACTGCTAAAAAATATTATCATATGCTACTACATATCTGTGTGACTCAGGATTTTCAGAGAAACAATATTTTTTTTTGGCAGGAAACTAAAACTACAACTATTGTCCATAACCCAATATTTCCTACTTTCATATATACAAGTTGCTTAATTATAATAATGTAATTTTGAATACACACACAGGGTACACACATATCAGTCTACTATGAGTGTATACATACATATATATAATATACATCCTACATGTATAATGTACATGTATACAAATATTTAAAGCACAGCCTTAAGTTTCATTATAGTAGAACTAACTCACTGAACTCGACCACAGATTTAGAGATGCCAATCAGTATAACTGAATTCATGGGACCTGTCATCCACACTCAGAGAACAGATGGGTTGATGGGATCTTGGGAGCAATCTCCTTTATAAGTGTTTCTCCTTGAGACAATTCAGTGATTAGGAACATCGCTGCTAGGAGCCATGTGGTGTTGACTGTTTTGTCAGTCTGCCTCCCTAATGGTTACCAGGGTCACACAAAAAGAAACATTGATTCTTCCTAGGTTGTCACCACTGCAGCCAAGGAGCCATCTGATTTTCTAACTCGCCAGTTTTGCAGAGTATCTTAGAATACATTTTACAATATAAAATGTTTATCCCTCATCCCAGTCTTCCTATAATCCAACAATTGAGTTAATTTTTATTTTATTATTTTTATCTTATTGGAAGTCTGTTTGTTCTCTGCCACCTTGTTTATTACCACCAGCTTATCTAGGCATTTTCTTTCCTATGCCACACCACACAAATCTCTTTAGTCATCCTGTCAGGTGTGTAGCCATTTTATGTTAGAGAAACAATTCACATATAGGTGTAGATATGAGAACTCAGCTGAGTTTGTGCTGCTTTGAGCAAGTTCTTTGTCCTTTTTGTACTTCAGAAGTAGCTAACATCTAAGTATTCTGAAAAAAATGCAAGAAGAAATTGTGGGAAGACAAAAAAAAAAAAGCAAACAATGAAGGAGCAAGATATAAAAAATAGAAGGCCTTTCAAAATTATATTGCCACCAAGAAATTTCCATACTGGAAAATAAGAAACTTGTTTTGGTGTTGTTTACATATCATCAGTGCCCATATAATTAACACTTTCTATTGAAACATGAACGAATTGCTGCTATTAGTTTGTTATGTCTAATTCTGCTAGAATGTGATCTCCATGAAGGTAGAGACATTTTCAGCCACGTTCCTTGCTGCTTTCTTAGAACTCTGAAGAGTTCATGGCAGGAAGTTATCTCCTCAGATGCCAGTGAGTCAGTTGACTAAAGGCCCTTGGCCCTGCAGAATAGCAGGCAGAGGAGAGGTCCAGATAGGAATGTTGCTATCAACTAAATTTACCAGTGCTCCCATACTATTTCCTCTCTACCTTCATAGACATATATACTATGATCCTAGTATAAATAGAATTACATATTTAATTTCATGATTTATATGGAATGATTCCATATATTTTTGAAGAACACATGTATTGGGCCTCCCCGGTGGCGCAGCGGTTGAGCACTGGGTTGCGAAGCTGCCCGCGGCCTCTGCGGCGCCGGTTCGATCCCTGGCTGCTCCCCGGACACAGGAGGAGGGTCCCACATGGCGCGCAGACCTCTCCTGCCACCCGCTGCTCCCCTCAGCAGTGTACCTCGGTCCTTCTGCCTGCTCTGCTCCCCGCTCTGGCTCTGGTGAATTCTCTCACCCTCCCGCGCTTCTGACTGTACCCAGTGCTTGTATAAATAAATAAATAAATCTTTAAAAAAAAAAAAAAAAGAACACATATATTTCTAAAAGCTATACTTTTCCCTTTTGACTTCCCTGCCACTGCCTTCCAGATATTCAACGAGGAATGAATCCTGCAGTTAAAGACAAAGTACCCTTTCTGAGAGTCACAATTCACACTAGCACAATAAAGCTATTTCCTTTTTTTGTTCAAATGTCCAAATTTCCAAAATTTCCAAGGAAATTTCCAGAGTATCACCTGATATTCACTTAGGGGTCTAGGCTCTTATGTCTTATTTCCTGCTAGAATCCAGGTTTGGGCTCTTACTAGCTATGACACTTTGAGCAAGTCACTTGTCTTTCTATACTTCAGAAACTCATGTATAACAATAAGGATAGTAAAGCACTCATTTCTTGCAGTTATTTGGGATGAGCATGTAAAGGATTAGAACAGTGCCAGCAAATATAATACACGCAATAAGTTAAAATTACTGTCATTATAATTATTGTTAAATCTCTAATAAATCACATGACAAAACCTAGTTAGGTTTGTTCTACCCAACATTTCATTGATCACAATTGTTTTATATAACTATAATTGAAATCCCACAAATATTTTATTTTATATATTTTTTACATCTTTTTCATTTTTGCACAATGTATGCATTTTCATCTTGGTTATATTCCCCATACAATTCCCACCCCCCTTATTTGACCCCCTTATCTACTCCCTCCTCCTCTCCCCCACCCCCACATAGTGTGTCTCTGGTTTATAGTTACTTGTTGATTTTGATTTTTACTTTATTACAATTAGTCTTTTTCCTGGTCCCTTATTTAGGTTTTCTAAATTCCTGCTATGAGTGAGACCATCTGGTATTTTTATTTTTCTTTCTGGCTTATTTCACTGAGCATGATCCCTTCCAGCTCCATCCATGTTGCTGCAAATTACATGAGTTTATCTTTTTTGAATGCTGAGTAATATTCCATGGTGTGTATGTATCACATCTTCTTGATCCAGTCATCTATTTTTGGACATTTAGGTTGTTTCTATAGCTTAGCTATTGTAAATAGTGCTGCTATATACATAGGGGTGCAGGTACCCTTTTGAATTAATGATTCTGTGTCCTTTGGGTAAATAACTAGGAGTGGAATTGCTGGATCATATGGAAGCTCCATCTTAGCAGGTTGAGGAATCTCCACACCGCTCTCCATAGTGGTTGAACCAGTTTGCACTCCCACCAGCAGTGCAGGAGAGTTCCTTTTTCTCCACAACCTCACCAACATTTGTTGTAGCTAGTGTTTTTAATATGTGCCATTCTCACTGGTGTAAGATGGTATCTCATTGTAGTTTTGATTTGCATTTCCCTGATTACAAGTAACGCTGAACAGTTTTTCATATGTCTGTTGGCCATTTGTATTTCCTCTTTGGAGAAGTTCCTTCTTAGCTCTTCTGCCCATTTTTGACTGGATTATTTACTTTGTTTTTGTTGAGTCTCTTCAGTTCTTTGTAGATTTTTGTGATCAGTCCTTTATCGTTAGTGTTGTGCACAAAATTTTTCTCCCAGTCAATGAAATCCCACAAATATTTAAATTATAAAACCCAAGTTCTGTGCTTAAGTTGCAATTTAGGAAACACTAAGGTGTTTATTATAAAGCTAAACTGGTTTCTCTGCTGTGCCCATAATATGATTAGAAGAAAAACGAGTAAGACCTCAAATTCCTTTAAAATGGAGAGGTGGTGAACTTCATGAGCACTGATGTGGGTCAGACACTTAATTTTCAAACCTGTTATCTATTTGATATAAGAATATTAATGAAACAAAAAACTCATCCTATTTTACACATGGTTGTGTAGTTCATTTAAATATATTTTTAAAGACAAACCTTAGATTCATAAGGAGACAAGATTTATCTAGCATAAATGAGAGTTAATATTTTGGTGCTTTTTTTACACTCTATTCAGTAGTGTTATTGTCCTCTCAGGAAAACATCACATGCAGTTAGTTTTATCAATTAAAGAAGGCTCACATAAACACCACTGACCCAAAGATTTTGAACCATGTGCGACCTTAGACAAATATTTAATTGCCTCACTGGGAGATAAATAGATACTCAACTAAAGACAAGCAATTTCTGGGATGTGTGTAAAACTTTCTCATGTTACCGCTATAATTTGTGATAGTATAATTAATTGCCTGTACTTCCCTCACCCACAATGCTTCTAACATGATTCATTATACCAAGATGTTTTCAGAAACCACAGTGGGTTTTAAGTTCTGTGATCATGTAGGAATATTCATAATAAACAAGTATTAAGTTTAATATTGTGAGAGAGACACATATATATTTTTTCTCAGCCAACACACACACACACACACACACACACACACACACACACACACGCTCACACTGCAAACCCTAAAGGAGCAAAGATCTATTTCCTTGAATACAAGGATGCTTAATTGTAACATTTAAAATGTTAATCTTTTCAAAGTAGTTTCTTCTACATATTGTCTCTGATATATTTTTATTTCTCAGTTTCCAAGTGTCCATTTGTGACAATATTTTCACACAAATTAAATAACACTGAAATTATTTTTTCAGGAAAATATTGCTTTTTTATAACACTTGTCCTTATAACTTTTTCACTGGATTGTTTTTTCCCCCCAAGACACAATTTCAAGCATCTACCAGTTTCTCCATCCAAAATTTTTCTTCAGGGAAAAAACTACTTTGCTTATAACTGTTTCTCTAAGAACTACTGGTTGTCATCTGACACAAATCATACAAATATGGTCTCTGGGTGTTTTTAAAGGTTTTTTTTTTACGCATACAAGAACTGGGGTACAGACCAGAGGTGTGGGAAGTGAGAGGATACACCAGAGACAGAGTGGGGAGCCGAACAGGTGGACTGATAGAAATACGCTGCTGAGGGGAGCAGCAGGCACAACAACAAGACATCTGCTGCTCCATGTGGGTAAACTCCCTGGTTAGGGATCAAAGTCCTGCTGCAGTAGCTGTGAATTGCTTCATAGTGCTGATGCTTAACCCCTTGTGCCACCAAGGAGGCCCCATACAAATATGGTTTCTATAAGGAGATAAATCTATGCTCCAGGAAAAGTCATTGCAACATTAAAAGAACTGTTCTTTAGTTGTGATTCTAGACATTCTTAAATCTTTGAAGAAGATAATCTAAAATGTTGACTTCAGTAACATAATCTTTTGCACAGCTAGCTAGCCCACGACTTGATTGATTTTAGGAATTCACTGGGAATATCTTGAGGCCAGAGAAGACCAAAGTAATCCTGTAATGAGGCAGCAGAGCTGGTATAAAGCCACCCTTGCTAGAGGAAGAGGTTCCAGAATAAACTACACAGTGTTTTTTCTCAATCCTACCTACCCATGCCATGCTCACATTTAAATAATAAATCTGACACATAAATTACAAAGGGAGAGAAAAATAAATGGTAAAGAATCAGATAAATGTGTGTAAAAGCAAGGAAGGTAGGGGATAACTCTCGTGTTAATACACATCAGGGTGAAAGGGGGTAGGGGACACATATAAAGCTATTGTATATAGGCAACTCATATTATTTTATCACTAATTCCTAGAGTCATTTCTTCCTTCTGTACTATCCAACTCAGATAACAGAATCTGTAAATAGTAATTCCAATTTTTAGATGCCATAGAGATAATCCAAAAGAAATTGCTTCAAAACTTTGAACATAAAGGCAGTTTAGATAATGGTTAAGGTTATAAATTTTGGGATCTGGGATTGAATCATGGGTCCACCAGATATACTAATTGTGTGACTATGAGTAAAATAACATGTTTGCATCTGGTTTACAAAACAGAGATATAGAACTTCCAACAGTAAGTTCTCATGAGGATAAGGTATTATTTATTAGTTTTATTATGATTATGATTATTATTACTAAAAATAACAGATAAAGACATGATTTAAAGGTGCAGAACTTTGATTTTAATACTATGCTTACAGACTAACCCTAGAAAAATTAGATAGTTGAAATTCTACATAAATATTACAAATTTTTCAAATCTGTAGGGAAAAGAAAATGTGTTGTAAGATATATGAATGTTCATCAATGAAGAGAAAGTCTCTTCAACAAATGGTGTTGGGAAAATTGGATATCCACATGAAAAAAAAAAAAAAAAACTAGACCACTATTTCACACCATAAACAAAAATTGACGCAGAATGGATTAAATCCCTTAAACCATAAAATATATGGAAGAAAACTAAGGAAAAACACTACTAGACATTAACTTCAGTGACATCTTTGGGAATTGGGACATAATAACAAAGGGAAAAAAAAGCAAAAATAAACAGTTGTACTACATCAAACATAAAAGTTTCTGCACAGTGAAAGAAACTATTCTGCCTTATTTCTGTGATTTCCAACTGACACTAAATGACACTAAACAACAAAGGTTATTTTTTAAATGAAAAAAAAAATAAAATGAAGTGAGACCAAATAGGAGAAAAATTTTGCACATCATATATCCGGCAAGGGGCTAAAATCCAAGATCTATAAAGAACTCATACAACTCAGCAAAATAAAATAGAAGAAAACAGCACCAAATAATCCAATCAAAAAATGGCAGACAAGTTAAAAAAAGCAATATTTTTAAATAATCAAGAAAAATGTTCTTTGATTAATGAGAGAACAGCTCCAAGATTCAGTCAAGGCACTTTTTGACTTACTTTATAGGCTACATATGAATTTCTTTGAGACAGGAAAAATAACCGTCATCATCTTCAATGTATAGATGTAGAAACAAGCTTTAGAAATACCCTAATATATTTTAAAACTCCCAATGAAAGTGTTTGTTAGAACTATAATAAGAATTAGGATTATTGCAGCACTATTTATAATAAGTAAAACCTGGAAACAGCCCAAATGTCCAAAAATAGATGGCTGAATCAAGATGTGGTATATATACACAATGGAATGTTACTCAGCAATCAAAAAAGATAAACTCATGCCATTCACAGCAACATGAATGCAGCAAGAAGGAATTATGCCCAGTGAAATAAGCCAGAAGGAAGAAGAAAAATAATGGATGGTTTCACTTGCAGGAGGAATATAGGGGAACCAAGTAAGACATCAGTGCAAAAAAAATAATAACAATACAAAACACAACAAAACAAAAACAATTATAAACCAGAGACATCCTGCAGGGGAGGGGGAGGGAGAGGAATCAGAGGGAGGGAGGGAGGAGCACAGGGGACTGAGGTGATGGTGCACGGGTATATTGGTGAAGGAAACTCTATGGGGACTACACCTGGGGGGTAGGGGGGAAACAAATATTGTTTAAAAATGAACAATGATGTAAAAATAAATAATTTTAAAAAAAATTAGGTTTTAATCACACAACAAAATTGATCATTAACTGCTCACAAGTGTCCTTTGCCATACAGAGTCCAACGACTTTTAACCAATTTTAATTTATTTGTTGTAAAAATAAGTAGAATTAAAAACTCTCTAGTTTTATCATTTACTTTACCTTCCCAAACTATAAAGCAAGCATGCATTTGATGCAATCTTATAAAATTTTAAATGGAATGAAAAAAGTATATTATAGAATAAAAGCTTACTTCCAGCTTGTAAATTATTTACTACTCTAAAATCTAGCATTCAAATCAATATGTATAGCAATGGAAGAAGTAGAAATATATTAACACTTATTTGCAAATATTCATCTGAAATATATTAACATTTATCTTTTGTGCAGTATCTGCTGCCTTGTGTTTTTATTTATCTCATTTCATTAGCTATGGGAGATAGCATAGTTATTATCATTGTACATTTAACCACAATGGAGATTAGCACACATGTGCTACTTTTCCAAGTTGTTAATCATGAGAACTAGGTCTAAACCCAACTCTTGTCTCCCTGGGTCCCCTACTTGTTGAAACACCTAAATGGTCTCTCCCTAATGACAGAGTAGTATTGTCTATCTGTGATGATATTTAATCCTTTCACAGGAAAGCCAGTCTAAATTCAATTATTTTGTCTGCAGCTGATCTGTTGTCACCTCTCCCAGAAAACATGAATATCAAAAGAACTTCTTGCCCCCTGGAATCCCCAATCTGACACCTTCTCCTCACAACAAGCTTAGTCGCCTTTCCCAAAGGGGAAGGTTACAACTCTTTCCTTTTCAAAACACTGTTGTTTTCTCTCCTATTCCTACAAATGATAAGAGACCAGGTGTGCTCTTCAAATAAATGTATTTAACAGCATTGGCATGTGCTTCGGTTCCCATGACAGTGCTAAGCAGTGAGATATATTATAGTGACATTGAGCAGGTTCTGTTTGCCTAAATGTGCATTTGGAATTGCATCTGAGCTGCAAATATTTTTTTTAAGATTTATTTATTTGTGCATACAAAACTGGGGTGTAAGCCAGAGATGTGGGGGGTGAGAGGATTCACCAGAGACAGAGTGAGGAACAGAACAGGCAGATTGACCAAAGAACATTGCTGAGGGGAGCAGCGGGCGAGTCAGAAGAGGTCTGCTGTGCCATGTAGGTTGCTCCCTTGCCAGCCGGGGATCAAACTCGTGCTGCAAAGGCTGTGGATTGCTCCATAGTGCGGTGCTTAACCCCTTGCACCACCAGGGAGGCCCTGAGCTGCAAATATTTTAACAAAAAACAACCACACAGAAAAACTCTAGAAGAGTTTGTGCTAATTGATAACTTAGTATTAAATTTTTATTTGGAGCACAAATAAAATAATTTGTGAATTCTAGTGATGGGGTAACTCATTGTAAAGGAATGTTAACTAGAGGGAAAAAGATTGCAACCATTTGAGCAAAAAGTATTTTAGATTTTATGATTTTAGAATCTTTCCTCAGGGAGTTTTCCCTTTTTTTAATTATAATGCAACCATTGAACGCCAAGGCGATATGGTGCAGTGCATCAGACAGTGTAGCTTTAGACCCTAATTCTGTCTCATATTAGCTGTGTGGCACTGGACAAGTAACTTAATCAATCTAAATGTAACTTTCCTGAAGAGAAAGTTTTCACTATTATCTACCACATTGTGCTATAAGAATCGTGTAAAATAATGTAAATGAATCACTCATCATATGGGACAGTACATTTTCTATTCATATATATATTCTATAGATATAGAATGCATCTATTCTCTATATATCCTAGCATAGAATACATCTATTCTATGCATGTATCAGAAAAATAAATCAGAAAATATTTGCTGATGAACAAAACATCATAGAGTTTATATATAACCTTTATGGCAATGTTTCAAAGAATTTTTAATCTATTTTCATATAACATAAAGTTACAGGTTTCTGGTGCTATTTTGAATGTCCCTGAAAATGTGTTTAAACCATAAAACATTTTATATTTTGTACATCGGATTTCAGAAATGAGTTGAATTTTCATTAATCAACTATTGGAGTTTTTCATATTACATATCACTGAAGTACTTAAACCAACTTATTAAATTAACCAGTATTTTCAGAGTTCATAGGTCTAAACTTAATTCAAAGTGTCTCCTTTAGTGTCTCTTAATTGAATAAAATCCAATATAGTATCATAAAAATATAAAAATATTTTCATGGGAATATTGTTTCTATTTTATATGTATATTTATGTTATGGGTATTGGTGCTAATTTATAATTTAGTATTAATTTCCTACTTGGAGCATAAACAAAAGAATTTGAGAATTCTAGTGAGGGGGTAACTCATTGTAAAGGATGTTAAATAGAGGCAAAATGATTGCAACCATTTGAACAGAAAATATTTTAGATTTTATGAAAATACTTTCCAAAAACTAGTAAAAATGATGAGAATCATGTTTTTCAGGAATCTAGAAAGGAACCAAAGGCTGTCATGGACCCAGGGAGTTATTTAGAACAAACAGCTGCAGTAAAGCCAACTACTTTGCAGAGTTTGATGTGACCTGTTCCAATCCCTACTCATCAAATCCAGTCACCTTAAAAGTCAGCAGTTAACAATCATGGTGAAAACCAGCAGCCTGACAGTTGCCAAAAGGGACAGAATTGAGTTGCAATTTCTTCAAAGTCACATTCCCAAAAAATCGTCTTTATTTTGCCTGGGTACTGATTTCTGGATGACCCATTTAGCTATTTATTTGATCCAAATTGGAGTTTGTCATTGTGAAAGCCTTTTAGCAGAATGTTTTTAGAAAGAAATAAGAGATAATTGTTTAGCACCATGGTAGTGGCTATCTAAGATAGTGGAGGCCAGGAATGAACTGAAAAGGAATTTGAAAGGAAAATCTGGGGAATTAGATGTTCAGATGGTGTTTGCAAAGTTTGGACATATTCTTGAGAAGCTAAAGGTTCTGTGAATTTCTTTGCTGTGTGTCAAATTACTTATAGTCCACAGTTACTCAACAAATGCTGATCTAAGTGATACTGTCAATTTGTTTCATATATAAAATTAATTTCCACAATCTGTTCACTTAAAAAAAGGATATCATCATAGGTGATCTTTTTTTTTTTTAAAGATTTATTTATTTATTTATACAAGCACTGGGTACAGTCAGAAGCATGGGAGGGTGAGAGAATTCACCAGAGCCAGAGCAGAGAGAAGAATAGGCGAAGTGACAATGTATACTGCTGAGGGGCACAGCAGGCGTCAGGAGAGGTCTGCGTGCCATGTGGGACCCTCTCCCAGGGGCCGGGAATTGAACCGGCGCTGCAGAGACTGCGGGCAGCTTCACAACCCAGCGCTCAACCGCTGAGCCACTGGGGAGGCCCTCATCATAGGTAATCTTGATAGACCTGATTGATTCAATTCACTCAAAGGACTTAAGAGCAGAGATAAGGCTGCTCTGGAAAAGAAATTCTATCTAGGAAGGAAACGTCAATATATGACCAAGAGGTCCACACTCCTTTCCCTGATCAAGTATAGATTTCAAGCTTGTTTAGCTAGCCCCTACAGTTATACGAGTCATGTTTTATAATTAATACCTTCACATATCTCTCATCTCCATCTTATATGTGTATGAATCTAACTATCATCTATCTGTCTGTCTATCTATAATACACTAATTTTATTTCTTTGGTTAACTTTTACAACCACCAGTTAACCACATATATGTGTAGGACTGTGCACTCATTCGAATTTATGAGCATATTCAGAAAATGATTGGCCTCTAAGCTGGCACCCCTGTCTAACCTAGAAAAACCATGCAATAAGGAGATATGTAGCCACCTAAAACCATCACTACTGCAAAGAAGATTCAGAACATTTGTATGGTGTACAGAGAGTTCCTCAATTTGCTCAAGTGGTAAGGTTAATTTCCAACTTTTTAAAAAATACTTTTTCAAAATCCTTTTACTATGTAAATTCTGGTGATCATCTTTGAATGAAAATAATTTTTATGCTATCTATCACTACAATGGTGGGGTAAGGGAGAAACATGTCAGCTTGGCAGTGGTCATATTGTCTCAGAAACTCCTTAACAAAATTCTTGCTTGTTGCTGTATCTCATCTCTAGGGAATCAGAAAATCTATGATGTTAATAATAGAGTTCTGCATGAATTAGCATAATTTTCTCCCCTATAGAGGGTGATCAATATCTACACAAGTAATCAGACACCCCCCATATCCTTCACTCTGTCAAAATAAAAGTCCAGGCTTTGTAAAATGATATCTCCATGTTACTATCATTTAGCCCTTCTGCACCAACTACAAGGACTCAGGCATTCTTTTCAAGCCTCCCCAAAACCACAGACCCCGACATTTCAGCCAATCATAGTTGATCTGGCCACCTAGTGCTTGCTATTTGATATTAGAGATGCTTGCCAGTTGACCAAGGCTTGCAGAGATACATTCAAATATATACATATGAATCAAATTTGATTTGGGGGCAATTATTCTTAGGGTAAGAATTATAATAAAAATAAGAGAACATTTAATCTTTAAGTTTCATTATAATTTTGATTTTCATTGGCATCAAACATAATAGTAGTGCAGAATCATTTACTATATCCCAAATTTAGTCTGAAAGATGATCAAAGTATCTCTAACACGGAGCCTTTCCTAACTCCCTCAGGAATAATAATATTCTTCCTTTTTGATCCCCATAGTGTTTTGTACTTTCAGCATTTAGTACAGCAAGGACATGTTTATTTATCTTTCCTTCTAGGAGGTTGTATAGTCAAGATTATTTTCAATATATAAAATGCTTTTTATTCAACTTGTATCTGTGGACCTGAGTATAATGCTTGACTTTATAAATACTTAGGTTTTCCTCAAGATCTATTTTGATAAATTAAGTAAATCAATGAATCATTGATTAAATGAGATCTTTCTTGTGGATATGATGGAATTGTACATATTGAAAAATAACTTAATTATGTAAAAGCACACCTGAGTTCAAACAACACTGATTAATAGAATGAAGTCAACCTAAAAGAGAGGGTTCTAATGGGTATTACAAGTCACTATACTTGCCTTACTCTTTTAAATTAATTTTGAAACTAATAAAGATGGTTTGCCTTTAAAGTAAGAAATGATTATAACACAAAGCAGGAATATTGCTATATTTAATGGCAGAAAATATTTAAAACTGTATTTTAAAAAGAGACATTAATAAACTTACAAAACCTATTAAGTCAATTGCATAAATCTATGAGCATACAATATATGGAAAGATGTAGTCAGGTAAGGTGAGATTTATTACTGTGTCCTAAAGGGGAAAAAATGAACATTTTACATCCCACGAATTTACTACCACACACAAATTATTTATATAATCAGGAATGTATTTTGAAGAATTAACAGACACAGCAAGATATATCAATAAGATGGAATAATGAATTAAAAATAATAAGTTAATCATAATGAAAATAAAAGTAACTTCCTGCATTTATTCCTAATGTGCATTATGGGATCTTGGACTTAAAGAAAAAAACTTGGATACAGTCATAACATGAGCCAGTTTGACTAGGATTTGTGATCTTTACTGTTTATGCTATGTAGAGAGAACTTACTAGTTTTGGTTCTGTCCACTATATATTGAAAGGATGTTAACAAACAAGAATGCATACACAGGTTACAGGAAGACTAAACTGTCAAGAAATCAAATCAAATGGGAAAGATATGGGGAGAAGAATAGACATGACAAGAATGACCTGATAGGAGCATGGTTTTTGGCACCATGCTGAAGATCTAGATATAAATAGGTAACAAATGCCTGATGATCTGCCTTTTCTTCTGCCTGTAATATCTGAGCTATATAACATACTTCCATCAGTATTAAGACTTCTGCTGGCAAATATTATCACCTGAAGGATTAACTTAAAATCTCCACTTGTGGGAATGACTGGGGTGGGGGTTAAGCATTGCTAGTTTGAAAAATACATCGAGCTGATAAATAGGTACACTGTTCTCAGGGACTGCAGTGGTGCTGGAACTGCTACTTCACTCATTGAGATTACCTCTTTTAAGTGCTTTTTCTATGCCAAGCATCTGCTAAGCACTTTAGATGATTTTTTTTATTTAATCCTTACAAAACCCTATGATGTAAGTATTGTTTTGCTAACCTCACAAAAAGTGACATTGAAACTTAAAACAGAGATTAAATATCATACAACCACCAAATTCTAGAATTAGAATAAAATCCTGCATCTGTTTGAAGACAAATCTTATACTTTTAAACATTGTGCTATGGATAGGATGAACAAAGGCTACAATCTGGCTGAATTTTTATGAATTTCTAACTATGAAACCATGCATACATTAGATAGTCCTTTTAAAGTAATCACAGGAAGAGTTCAAGTAAAAAACGGCTATTCCATATGACTCTGAGAGAGAAATTGATTAATTCTGTTTCAGTTAGGATACCTTCACTGAAAGCTCCAGAACAACTGCCTTAAAATGTGTTTACAAATAATGACATCTGAGCCTCCCTGGTGGCGCAGAGGGTTACGCGCAGCACTATGAAGCTGTCCTCAGCCTCTGTAGCTTGGGTTCGATCCCTGGCAGGGAGCTTCCCACATGGTGCAGCAGACCTTTCCTGTCTCGCCCACTGCTCCCCTCAGCAGTATATTTCAGTTGATCTGCCAGTTCTGTTCCCCGCTCTGTCTCTGATGAATCCTCTCACCCCAGCACCTCTGGTCTGCACCCCAGTTCCTGCATGCATAAATAAATCTTTAAAAAAATAATGACATCAAACTTTTTTTCACAACAGAAGAGGCTCTGAGATTGATAGACCAAACACAGCAATCATCTAAAAGGCCTGGTGTGAGCAATCATCTAACAGACCTATGTCAGTATGTATTTGCTTGTTCTGAGAGGAAATAAGAGGACTTGGGGCGGAGAATACTGTACTCACTCACAGAGCATCTTGCTTGGGTCCCCTGGCCCCTTCCTCACTAGGTGATGCAATGATACCTGCTGTCACACAAGCTCAACGAGGGTTTGCATCTCAGGAAAGAAGCCTTGAAGTTATGACTCTCAGAATTACATAGCACGGCAGGTGCATTCTCTGCCTTCCCTCTGGAGAGAGAGAGAGTAGCCTCATCTTTTACCCTGGAGGAGAAACAAACCCTATCTGCAAAGGAGAGGAGAGCATACCTGCATTGTATTATCCACAAAATGTGAGCAAATGAGTCCAAGGGAATGAGTCTCTATATCTCTCTGTAACAATTTACAATCTCTACTTTCTTTGCCATTCAATTATAACCCAGTCTCCCAATACCCAGATGTTTTCTGCTTGCTATCCCGTCACCCACAGATATCAGGGCAGTCTTGTCTTCGGACTGCATCATTGTTAAGTTTCACATTTTCACACGTCATTTTCCCAAGCATGAAGGAAAAAGCCAGCATTCTATACTCTTGGCTATTTCTTTCATTAGGAATGAAAAATCTTTCCCAAAAGAAAAATCCCAGTGGCGTCTCCTTCATAACTTACTGGTTTCTAGAACAGTCACTGTCAAAAGGAAAATCTATTGTCATATTCAGTTGAGATCAGGTGGAAGGAATATCAACATTCAAACGAAATTAAGTGCTGATTGCAAGCCTATTATGTAACAAGATTTTCTACAAATTCCAAAATTCCTTCTTTTATATCCATATGACAACTGCTCTGTGCCAAGCGTAGTTGGGCAGAAAAAATACAAAAATTAATAACTTAAGTCCTCAACTTGAAGGGGCTCACAATCTGCTAACGTGTGATGTGTGTGTGTTAAATAACACAAAAATATATTAGATATTATTAAGCCTTAAATTCATTTAAAGATTTTTTTATCAAACTGATTTCCGATATTTTGTGATTGATTTATTGCCCATTATTTCTCTCTTCATGACTATATTTTGATTTTCAACTATATATTATGTGAACATTAAACACTAAGCATAAAAAACTATACCATATAAAGGTTGACTATATGACATATGTAACAAAATTATTGGTAATTATGTGAACATATTAAGCAACTTCAGTCGCTATTACACCAACTTACCAATTTATTAATAGTCAAAAATTTTAAATTCAAGCAAAGAAGACTGACATAATCAAGGAAAATCCTTACTTTTTTTAAACATTAATTTATTCATGTGTACAAGAACCGGGGTACAGGCAAGATGCGCAGGAGGGAGAGAGGATTCACCAGAAACAGAGTGGGGAACAGAATAGGTGGACTGACCGAAATACACTGCTGAGAGGAGCAGCAGGCAAGACAGGAAAGGTCTGCTGTGCCATGTGGGTTTCTACCTGGCTGGCCGGAATTGAAATAGCACTGCAGAGGCTGCAGACAGCTTCACAGCATGGCACTCAACCCGCTGCGCCACCAGGGAGGCCCAATCCTTACATTTTTAATGAAGTTAGAATATGAGATAAATGACATGGGAAGCCCATGGAGTACACATCTGAGGAAGTATTTCAAACTAGGTATGGAAATACTAGTAAGTAAATAAATACTTCGTAATAAGTACTAGTAAGTAAACAAGTACTTGTACTTTGAATACACTCAGGCATTTTCTGCCGGAAAGTAGTGGAAAGACTAGACAACTCCACAAAGTCACTTAGTATTAGTTCTGATATTTTACTGTAAATCAGTGATGAATTTCTTTTGCTTCTTAGGTAATATTGACCATTAGGTGATAAATCACTCTAATATTTTTGAAAGGGTACAGAAGAAAATGCATAATACATACCAGAGCTATTGATTTGTGATGCTGCAAAGTAAAGTTGAAATTTACGGCAGGCTTAGATTTTACATATTTAATCTCTCCTGCCTTTGGGCAAACACATTACATACTTTAATATTTTATCATTTTTTCTTATATTACAATTCCCTTTATATTCATTTCTATGTTGACTTTACTAGTGGGTTTTCCAAAACAGGAAATACAAGACTCAGAGACATCAGGATGAACCCAATGTAAGTGGTGTTTGAAAGGCTGGTATCCTTAGCCTTTGAAATAAAGTACCATTTTTGAAGTTCCAGGTCTTGGAAATAGGTTATCTTCAACTCTGAGCTATTTTCATGATGTTTAGGCATAGCTGTAGTTTCAGTAGAGATTCAGGTCCTGCTCGCTTCATTTCTCTTTTCACATATGATAACTACATAACATTTGACAGTACTTTAGAGTTTATAAGGTGTTTTCACATTATCTCATTTAGTCTCCAATCAACCTGATCACGTAAGTGGAGCAAACATTATTATGATCCTTTAAAGGTGAAGAAACTCAGTCTCAGAAACATTTTCAGGGCCTCCCTGGTGGCACAGCAGTTGAGTGCCACACTGCGAAGCTGTCCGCAGCCTCTGGAGCCCCAGTTTGATTCCCCGCCAGCCAGGGAGACCCCCACATGGCACGGCAGACCTCTCCTGCCTCGCCAGCTGCTCCCCTCAGCAGTGTATTTGGTCCATCTGCCTGTTCTGCTCCCTGCTCTGTCTCTGGTGAATCCTCTCACCCTCCCGCACCTCTAACCTGTACCCCAGTTCTTGTAATCATAAATCAATAAATCTTTAAAAAAAAAAAGAAAAAGGTAATTAAATAAAAGCAAAAACATACTAAAAGTCTTCAGCATTCTCAAGACCATATAGTTTCAGTTTAGTTTTTAGCACCACTCCCCACTTAGGGCTCAGAAACACAATAAAAGGGGTTGCAAAGTAATACTTTCCCAGGATTATCCAGAATCAGTATTCTTTTATCTTAAAGGAGAGCCTGAAAGAGGGACTTGAGGGTACTTGATTTATCGAGGAAGTTTGCTTTAGTGAGAACCTGTAAGTAATAAGGGAGAAGAACCAAGCAAAAAGGGATCCCAAGAACAGGGCAGCTTTGACCTGTTGATGGGCAGCTAAGTGGGAAAACTCTAGAATGCAAATTGTTTACACATTGTCCCAATTTAGGGAGAATTTTTTTTTGGGAATTCATATCACCTTGTCCAGCAATTATCAGCTTGGTGGAAGAGTGCTTAATCTCCAGTTTATCCAGTTGAGGTTATACTCATCGGTCAAGGGCAGATGTGGGCAAAGATGTCATCGCATTTTCAAAGTGCCTATAAACATCTTGCTCATGAAAGATAATTAGAATTTTTTTTTTATTGAATTGGAGAGGTGAATAAATGTGCATGGATGGAAAAATAGTCCTCAAAATAACAAGCAGTAATGTACTGACTAAAGATACAGACACAAAAGGAAATGTATGGAATTAACTTCATAATGTTCATCCTGGAGGACTTGGAAATTTGAACTTAAAGGAATTCTAGGTACGTAAATTAGCAATTGAAAAGCACAGAGAAAGGTTTAAGAACAGTGTATGTGAAAACTGGATGCACCTAACCTTGTGTGGTGAAGTAAGTAGCATAGAGAGAAAAGTGAAAGTAAAGATGCAGTGGCAGGAATGGGCACAGTGTAGGATCTCTAATCCAGCAGACCAGGTAAAGGAGGAGAGAGTCCTGGAGCCCTCAGCGGCTTTTGCATGCTTTTATTCGGATTTACCAGGTACACAGCTGGCAAGGGGTGCCAGGGGTCTGGGAGGACTGCCAGACTTCACAGAGTGAAAGTCTTCACTCTGGGCTCTCCAGCGTTTTCTGGTGGTCTCTGCTTCTGCTCCTCTTCTGTTTGTTCTGCTTTTTTGCTTTATTCTGCTTCTGCTGGCATCCTTGTGACGCCGCCCTTAAAAAGCCCAGTCTTAGCCCAGGTGAATCCCATGTACATATGCCCACACCCTACTCCAGGTGTCCCCCATCAGGCATGCATTCAGGACCACAGGATTCCGCCATCTATCCTAATGGTGGGAGGGCAGAAAAGCCTGATACTTTTACCTTACTCTACAAAAGATTAGAGCAAAATTCACATTATGATGGACCCCGAATCCAATCTGACATGCTGAATGTTTATCCTTAAGTAGTGGGTGATAAAAGACATTTCTTTTTCATTTTTTAAAGATTTATTTATTTATTTTATGGAAGAACTGGGGAACAGACCAAATGTGCAGGAGGGTGAGAGGATTCACCAGAGACAGAGTGGGGAACAGAACAGGCAGACTGATGAAATACACTGCTAAGGGGAGCAGTGGGCACAACAGGAGAGGTCTGGTGTGCCATGTGGGACCCTCACTGGCCAGCCCACCGGGATCGAACCGGCACTGCAGAGGCTGCATACAGCTTCACAGTGTGGCGCTCAACTGCCTGTGCCACCACGGGAGGCCCGGTAAGAGATATATCTAAAGAAAGCCAATATGCTATTAAAAAAGAAAGAAAGAAAGAAAAACATAAAGCTATCCTGTTATAGGAACTTATAAGGACCATACTTGGATTGCTTAGCGTTTAATAGCATGAGGTATATTGTATTTTTACATACTACTGACTATAAGGAAGTTCATTTTCTAGAATTTCAAAATGTAGGAGAAGAAATATAAATAATATGTATTGTTAAAATAAGATGGACCAGAGAAACATTAGAAGAGTCAGTATAGATGAATGCCCAGCAACTAATTTAATTTCATTACTTTCCAAGCTGAAAACTCCATCTACACAGCATTAACTAACAGCTCAGTAATTTTGGATTTGTGTTTTGTTTTACTTTTTTTCTCCCTGCACATACCACATCCTATCCAACGCCAAGCCCTTAGGAAAGCTTTCCAGTTTAATGTTTTTAAAACCTTTTTGAAATGTAAAACTAAAATATCCTTGCTTCCAAATAATGCCCAAATGCAAGTCCATTATGAATTTTTTCTAGGTTTTTACTGTGGTAAACACACATAACATGAACTTTACTATCTTAACCATTTTAAAGTGTATAGGTCAATGGTATTGAATGCATTCTATTTGCTGTGAAATCATTAATACCATCTGTCTCCTGAACTCTTCATTTTGTAAAGTAAAACTCTATAACCACTAAATAGGACCTCCCCAATGCCACCCCCCACCTATGGAAACCACCGATCTTTTTTCTGTCTCCATGATTTGACTGTTGTATGTACCTCATATAAATGGGATTATACACTTTTTTTGTAACTGACTTATTTCACTTAGTATAATGTCCTCAAGATTTGTCTAAGTTATAGCACATGTCAGAATTTCTGCAGTTTTTTTTTTTTAGACTGAATAATAACCTAATGAATGTATAACTCACTTTGTTTATCCATTCATCCATACATCTATGGACACTGAGTTGCTCCCACATTTTAGCTATTGTAAACAATGCTGCTATGAATATGAATATACAAATATCCCTTTGAGTCCTTGACTTTAGTTATTTTGAATACATAGCAAGAAGTCAGATTGCTGTTATAAAGTGATAATTCTATTTTAAATTTTTAGAGGAATGATTATACTCTCTTCCATAGCCCTTGTGCTACATTTCTACCGACAATGAACAACCCACAACCTTATCAACATTTATTTTCTGTTTGTTGTTATTGTGTTTTATAGTAGCCACTTTATATGAGATTGAATTTCATTGTAGTTTTGATTTGCAGTTCCCTAATTACTGGTAACACTCAGCATTTTTTTATGTGCTTATTGGCCATTTGTTATCTTCTTTAGAGACTGTCTATTCAGTGGTCCTCTGCCCATTTATGAATTTGATTATTTTTGTAGAGTCTTTGCAGTTCTCCATGCATTGTGAATAATAAAATATAGAAATATTTTCTCCCATTCTATGGGTTGTATTTTTATTCTGATATTGTGTATTGATTTACAATTTAAAAAAAAATTACAAATTTCGATTTGTCTACATTTTTTGTTGTTTCCTGTGCCTTATGTGTATATTCAAGAAATTATTGCCAGTTCAATATTATGAAATTTTTGTTCTACAATATCTTCTAAGAATTTTATAGTTTTAAGCTTTGTATTTAGGTCATGGATCTATTTTGACTTTGTTTTTATATGGTACTTGATAAGGGTGGGTATTTAATTTTGGTTTTTTTTCTGCTTTTTGTTTTTGCATGTAGTTTCTCTGGTGCCATAAGACTGTCCTTTTCTGCTACTTGCTTGGTCTTGGCACATTTGTCAAAAACTTTTCTCCATATATGTCAATTTTTATTTCTGTACACTGGTCTATTCATTTGTTTTTATGCCTATACCATATTTTTCACTTCTATAACTTTGTAGTACATTTTGAAATCAAGAAATATGAGTTATTAATCTTCTTTTAAAAAAAATATTTTAGCTATTCAGGATCCCTTAAATTACATGTGAAATTTATGAGTTTATCTATTTTACAAAAAACAGTTACTGAAATTCGATAATGATTACATGAAGTATGTAGTTGACATAGAATAATATTGGTACGTTAACAATATTAAGTCTTCCAGTCCATGAACATAGGATGTCTTCATTCATTTGTCTACTCTAATTTCTTTCAGAAGTGTTTGGCAGTTTTCATTAACAAAGTCTTTTTTTTTCCTTATTAACTTTGAAGAATTTCATTCTTTTTGAAAATAATAAAAGTGATATTGTATTAATTTTCTTTTCAGATTCTTATTGTAAGTAAATGTAACTGACTTTTGTGTATTGATTTTGCAGAATTCCAACATATTGTTTAATTCAGAATTTGAATACAATTTGTTACCAACATTATTTGCTAATGTGTTGTGAAAAATTGGATCAGCATCACTAAACTTGGTTGTAAATTGGGAAGGAAGATAAAACAGTAATTTGAGTGTTATTACATGAATGTACTGTGCAATTTTATCATTATTCCTCCTATTAGCAGATAATTAACACTCCATGTAATTGCACTGTTCAATCAGTGGATAGCAATGGAATTAAATGGCAATAGTGTGGAAATGTGAATGCAAAGACTGCAGTTACTGTTAAAGATTAAAACATTAGTTCTACATTACTGCTATTTGATGGTAATCTCGTGTCACAATGCACCATTTACTCAAAAGTCAGAAAAGATTGGCTTCTGGCTAACAACTCAGAAGAGCTTAACACATAAGATATTGAGAAACTATTAATGTTTACAATAGACTGAACTGAGTACACTAAAAATAAGACAAATACAACACTTGATTGACCTTGGGATTCATGCGCCATACCATTTATCAAATTATATAAATGTGATATGTATTATACAAAGCTAAGTAATAACGAGACTGGTACTGGAATTTATAGAAGTGATGCTTGAGCTCTAAAAGGTCAAGAAAGGTTTCCATGAGGAAATTAGATTTAAACTGAGGTTAAAAATAATTAGAAGGGAGTAATGCCAAGAAATGAAACAAAATGATCCAAAGACAAAACAGTGCATTTAATGGTGATAAATGCCTAAGGGAGAAACAATGTCATATATATGACTTCAGTCAGTCGTCAGTGCTTTGACTTTTTCCTCTGTGCATACTCATTTCTTATGTGATGATCTGTTATAATAACATCAGTATACTGATGATACTGGGAATTATATCTTCAGGCAAGATTTTTAGACTTTAACTCCAGCATCATAGTCAATTTCCTACAACATCTTTATCATGCTATCTAACAGGCATCTCAAACCTAACCAGAAAGTAGCCAAAATCATATTTATTCGGCACTTACTATCACAGTGAGTGCATCTTCCATTTTTGTAATTGCTTGGGGGAGGGGGGATTAAGAGGCATCAATTACTCTTCACTTAATTTCATTATGTATATCCAGTCCCTTATGCTGACTCTATTCTCAAAGTATACTTTAAATTTGGCACTTTGCTACCCCCATCACTGATACCTTACTCCAAGCCACCATCAAATCAAATCTCTTCTGAAGGACTTCAGTAGACATCTACAGGTTTTTCCTGAATCTATTGTTCTATCTATTAATCTATATTAATCTATCGTCTATGGTTCACAGATTTCAGAAGAGTCCTTTTAAGTGGAAGTTACATCACAGTGGCATTTGGACCATACTTCTATAATGATTCCTTACCTTTCTTTGAATAAAAGTTAAGACCTCTCTTTCCCCAAATGTTCACACAGTTTGCCCCTTTATTTCAGATGCTGCTCAAGTGATTATCTTCTCAGTAACACTTCCTCTTAACTCATAATCCAAAACATATATTGTGTCATTCTCTACATTATTATTCTGATTTTCTTTTTTACATATCACTTCTTGGGCCCAAGAATATATAGATTTTGACCTGTTTTGTTGACTCTTCTTTCTTCCTCTGTACCTAAAATAGTTCAGACACTCAATAAATATATTTTATTAGAAATGTACTAATAAATGTTATACCTTAAGATGTGAATGAACAAATAAAATTGTCAATAATCGTTGCAACTGGTACCTAATTATATATATCAAAAGAGAAAGGAGATTCCATCTCTAGTAGCTTATTAATTAGCTAATTAATTAATCAATATTTTCATTTACTTAGAAACTATTTATAGGGATCTACTATGTGTTGGCAAAGATAGTGGGATTTCAAATATTCTAATAAATAAAATATACAAAAAAGAAAATATATACATCTTTACTTTTATGGATCATAGGTATAACGGGAAGAGGAATGAGCAAGCGAACTATTCCAATATTATATAAAACATAATAAGAATATGTCTTGAGATGCTTTGAGAATGAGCACCTAAAAGAAACTGGTGAAATCAGGGAAAACTTCAAAAAGAAGAGATGCCATGTGGTCTTTACTCCTTGGGGAACTTGGCTCTCATCAACCTACTTTGATTAGGAAAGTTCACACTTCAAGGATGTCTCAAACATTAGATGGAACTTGCTAACCCCTCCTATGACTAAGGAATGACTCCAGCCATAAAGAAATAAGATGACTTGTGTAAAAGAACAGATGCCAAAGATGGGAGTGAGAAGTAAGGAAGAGAGCAATACAAAAGAAAAATAGGCAACTATAAGGATAAAAGTTTGCACATATCACATAGGATTTATTAAGCAAATTCTCAAACCATGAATGCATTATTTATTTCAGACATCACTTTTACAATATACAACATTTAATTACATACTTCCATTAAAAAATCGGTCAATGGAAGAAAAGCTTTAGTTATAAAATTTATGTAAATTATTCCCTTAATTAGAAGAAGGAAAAATGCCTCCTTTTACAAATAAATAGCAGAATCTCATCCTTTTGTCTCTTTTTCTAATCAATATGGTCTAAGATCCTTAACTGTATCACTCCCTTGTGAGGCTGAATAAAAAATTACGATGACTTGATTTTTCTGACTCCTAGCTTTACCACAACTGTGTAATCTTTTAAAAACTAACTTTTTGGACAGCACTCCTGGGAGACATAGAAACCTAAATAAACAAAGGGGACTTTGAAACTTAAATAGAAAGCTTTGATATTTTGCAAAGAATTTAGACATTTAGTTGCAAAATTCTGATGTGCAAAAAGTAGGTTTATTCTACTTGGTGCTGGAGAGAGAATGAGCATAAAGCCTCACTGTGGATATCCAGTGAGCCCAGTACAGGAATAAGAATTATAACATTGGTTGCAATGGGTTGAAATCCCACTATAACATTGCTCTGTGCCTGTGAGCTTCAGCTTTTGCTCAAAAATTAAATTGTGAATGCTGACCTTCTGCTTAAGAATTTGTAAAAAATTACTTACTGACTGTAAAGACCCCTGCAATCCTGCCATGTTGTCACAGTAACTCGTCTGTTATTTCACCATTATTTGAACTGTTGCTATTAACTTCATAACACTAAAATTGCTTTCTTTTCTTTGTGGAACAAAAAGGAAGGAACAAGATCACCTTTCTATTTTCCAGACATTTTCTCTAGATTATTTTTCTTGGGGTAAACTGTATACCACCTTATTTCAGAGGGATCTAATTTGTGGAATATTTAAAACTATGCCTCATTTTTCTTTTGATTTTGAGTCTATTGTTATTCATTACACCACATACTAGAGTGTGAATTTTATAACCATGAAGGAAAGACCTAACAGGATGAAGCTGCTGTGGAAAAGAGATGTTTGAAGTATAATAGTGAAAGCTTTCCTTAAGATGATTTAAACATTTTTGACATCTAACAGGAAAAAAAAAAAATCCCTCCAAAGCAATGCCACAAATGTGTATTCACTATTCCACAGACAGAATACTGAAACTTGTACATAATTGCATGAAGAATTCCTTAGCTGATAATTCAATTGGCAGTAAGAGAGAGGTCTATAATCACTCAGTAAAATGGCTATAACTTCCTGATTATAAAGTTGTTAAAAACATTTAAGAAAGTCAACTTGATAATCACAAGTAGTCTGACTTGGTTTGGCAGCATCTCATGTAAAAGTTTATGTGTAAGATATAATTAAGGAAGTTCTTAAGCTTCATCGGATATTAATACGTAACTAGTAAGCTCTTGTTGTAAAAGAAAATAAAATCTTCGTTTAGATGATATTTGAGCTCATGTACAAATGAACCATCTGATTTAGAAATTTCTTTTTATATAAGGATGTTATCACTTAGGTTATAATGGTTCAGTATTCTGTCATCATTAATTTCCATTGATTATCAAAGTGATGATACATTTTCTTTCTTAAAATTTGTTCTAAGGAGACTGGGTCTGTAAAGTGGGCTACCATAACAGATAAAATTTGATGTCTCATCATAAGGTCATATTAATGCTTCTTCTTCTGTATGACATGACTCTAACTGAAATTTTTAAAAAATATGTGTTGAGAGAGCATACATTTGCCCTAGGCTTAGGATGACCATATTTTTTATGATTTAATTTGGAACCTTTTCAAGAGTAACAGGAATTTTAATAATTATGCTGGCTCAATAAACAAAAACTAGGAATTTTCTTTAAAATGGGGGGAAAAGTAGAAAGTGTTATACAATATTGAGTTACATGTATGATTCATAATTAAAACTAGAGAAAGTACCTAATACTAAAATTTTCTAATTTTCTCCTTGAAACTCATGCCATAAAACAACTTAAATGTTTATTTTTGCTCAATATGTGCTATTGTTTAACTTAAAGTTTGTTATGAGCTGAGCATTAGACAATGAAAAAATCAGTGGAATAAGTTGATAACTCAAGTTTAGCCTCCAAACTGCACTAGTCACTCATTGTTACTGTGTCTCTTTACACATAGCTGCTATCAACTATAATAATTAACAAATTCTGAGAGGTAAATGAAGTGGGAGATCACCATAGAGAGGTTACTGAAACAGGCTCATCTTCCTTACTAGTGTTTTCCAGCACCCAGCTTGGTGGTATTTGGTAATAATATAGTGGGAAAACATGGGGAGGACTCTTTGCCTCCAGCATAGTAATCAAAACTTAGGTGGAAAAAAAGTTGAAATCATGTGTGACATCCCTCACAAGAAGAAAATAATCAAGGGACTGTATTCTTATATAACCTATCATAAGTTATTATAGTTTTCAACCATTTTTTAAAACTTACTGCATTAACAAATGGTTTTCATCATTTATATTTTTCAAAATGTGGGCCTCCCTGGTGGCACGGGGTTAAAGTCTCAGCACTATCAATCTATCACTAGCCACTGTGGCATGAGTTTGATCCCTGACCAGGGAGCTGACCCACATGGCCCAGCAGATCTCTCCTGTCTTGCACACTGCTCCCCTCAGCAATGTATTTCAGTAGATCTGCCTATTCTGCTCCCCACTCTCCCACACCTCTGGCCTACACCCAGTTCTTTTATGCATAAATAAATAAAAATAAATCTTTTGAAAATAAATAAAATTTTCAAAATGTTTAAGTGCTTTGCATATTCTCTTGAGTATTTATGCACTTAATGTTATACTTTTGAAAATTATAGCTTTTATTATAATTTAAAATGTATAATACATGGCTTGGCAGACCTCTCCTGCCTCACCCTCTGCTCCCCTCAGCAATGTCTTCGGTCCGTCTGCCTTTTCTGCTCCCTGCTCTCTCTGGTGAATTCTCTCACCCTCCTATGTCTCTGACCTGTACCCTATTTCTTGTATAAATAAATAAATCTTTTTAAAAATTATTAAAAAAATAAAAATAAAATATATAATGCATTTTCCATGTATTTAAGAGTGCATTTTCCATGACATTTTATATTCAGCTGCTTCTTGTCCTTTATCCACCACATAAAAATGCATTTTTAGGGCCTCCCCGGTGGTGCAGCAGTTGAACACTAGGTTGTGAAGCTGCCCGCAGACTCTACGGCGCCGGTTCGATCCCCAGCTGCTCTGGTGAATTCTCTCACCCTCCCGTGCTTCTTACTGTACCCAGTGCTTGTATAAATAAATAAATAAATCTTTAAAAAGTAA
This sequence comes from Talpa occidentalis, assembly GCF_014898055.3. Taxonomy (NCBI): domain Eukaryota; kingdom Metazoa; phylum Chordata; class Mammalia; order Eulipotyphla; family Talpidae; genus Talpa; species Talpa occidentalis. The sequence continues at coordinate 120,792,718 of NW_023602073.1, read as the reverse complement.
ATAAATAAAAACCAGGGGTCAATAGGTAAAGACCAGTTTTTTTTTTTAAATGCATTTTTATTACTTCAACCATTTTATTTGCTTCTTTGTTTACAAGGTGTCTGTTTCTCCAACTCAGCACAGCATAGATACCTAGTAGGTGCTCAAAAATATCTGTGAATAAATGCATGAAATATTTGTGAATGCACAAGTGACCTTGGATCTTCATTTTGCTAGTCCCAATCTTGGGAGATTTTAGTGCCACTCTCTGACCTCAAGGGCTGGAACATTCTTACATCAAATTGCTCAACACTGGTCTCTATGAGCCCAAGATCCTCATTCTCTTTTCTTCCAAATTGCATGCATTAACAGTGAGATTTTAGGGGCCTTCTGGGTTCCTACTGCATTGTAAGTAGATCTTTATTTATGGACTGATAGTCAATCAGGTGCTTGTAGTTTGCTGACTGCTGTAAAAGAGGAATTTATTTATTTTTTATTGAGGGAAAATATCTTGGCACCTGTATTAGTTGATACTCTTGTTGGATTGAGATATTGTATGGACCTCAAAATTTAATTCTATAGGAAATTCAATTCATTTCTAGGTAAAAAAAAAAAAAATGACTACTACTGTGTGCCAAATGAAGAACAAGATTTTGAGCTGCCCCGAAGTCATGGCTTTAAGCTTGCTTTCAAAGAGTTGCTATACCTTGCTTTATACAAACTTTGGAGAAAAGAACTAGATTTACTTGACAAAGGAGTTTTTTTTTTTTTAATTTCTCTAACTTTGATTCCAAAGGAGCTTATATTCCATAGACTTGACTTTGTCATACAGATAAGAAGTATGCTTTCATTTGAAGAAAGAACTTTATTTAACAGCCTCCAAAGTCAAATAAGATTGACTCTCAATTTATCTTGATGTTGTCAGGCAGAATGGGATGATTTCATATTTAGTTTATAATGTACCCATTGGGATATATTAAAATGTGGTAATATACCATTTACTCTTTGAGCATGCTATGGGGAAATTTTATTTATGAAGCCCTGATTTTTATAGACTTTCAGAATTCACCTTGACATGCCAAATGCCCTTTGAGTTTCTGGAAGAATAAAGTTCAATTTAGGATTATGATCAGAAAAATCTTCCTCAATCAAGGCTCCATTAGACATAGATGACAACCTCCTTCCTGAGACAATGAAAGCTAGCTTCTGCAGGTTTTATGGTGTAGGGTAATGAAGATTGCTCAAGCTTTTGCACCATTAGCCTCTATGGCTATCACCTGTGGCCTTGAATGCAGGCGGTGCTTGGGCACGCAGGCTCAGGGTGCGCATGCTCAATGGTGGACACCTGGAATATGGTGTGGGCTTGCGTGAGTGGGCGTATCTGAGCCAAGGAACTGAACATATAAGGGTGGCGTCACAGAAGACTGGGACCAGCAGAAGACTTTCCGGCGGGGTGTGGTAGAGCCTTCCCAAGAATGCCCCAGAGAGCCCTGAGAGTAAAGATTCACCACTGTCCTGAAGGCTGCCAGCCTCTCCGCCCCATGGCACCCCAGCACCGCTGCCTACCCTGAACCTTGCTGCCTCACTACAAATGGTGTAGAGAGGTCATTAAAAGACTGGAAAAGCCACTAAGGGCAACAAGAGCCACTAAGGCCTGCCCTGCCCTGCCGCCTGCGCACAAGTGGTGTAGGTTGGCAGCATGGTTCAACGCAGATGGATATGGAGCCCTCTGAAAATCCCGGGAGGAATGGAGGGGTGGCAGGCTGTGAGCATGTAGTGCTTGGTGGAAACCTCCTTTGTGTGGACACCTTCCGAGAAGCGGCATGAGGTGGATGAGTTCCAGTGAAGGGAGAGGATTCTGCACTCAGTGGGGAGCCATTGAATAGACATGATGCCTGCTCAAAGACAGGGCTGGGGGTTGAGTGTTCCCCCATAGCCCTGCAAGTGGATTCTAGGACAACGCTGGAGGCACCAACGCAGGTAGAGGCCAAAGTCCAGGAGTTTCGAGAAGACCTAAGGATGCTACAGGAGCACAGGACATGGACAAGGTCCAGGAGCTGCAGGACAAGACCTGTGGAGGAGGAAGTGGACTGCAAGGAGCAGCCCATGACCCCTGAGGCAGCAGAGTCCCTGGAGATGGAAGAGGACCATGATTGGTCATTCACATTCTGCCCAGTGCTGATGCAAAGGAAAAGGCTGATGGATTAACAATTCAGCCAGAAGGTAGGAGAACTTTGGTGGTTGATATTGTTTATGGGACCCTGGGGATGGACAGGGGTCACTTGCACACACCAGGAAATGAGAATCAAGGGGTGGCCAATGGGCCTCAGTGGCCTAAAGCAGCCTTGTATGAGGTTCTCTGCAGCCAGGTGGAGGAGATATATCAAACAAGTCAATTTAGATAAAGCAAAAAACCTGGTGCCACGGTCAGGCAGCCCTGAGCTGCTAAGCAGTCGAGGATGTTAATGATGGCAGGTGAGCCTCTTAAAATCACGTGTGAGTGATGCCCTGTTCACTTTCAAACAATGGTGAGGAACTGAGGAAGCTGTCCTCGGGGGACAGGTGAGGAACGTGGCTTGTGGAGCCCACAGCAGAAGGGGAGTAGAGAGAGGCTGCATGTGGAGCTTGTATCCACAGGCCTGGACCCATGTGCATGTGCAAGGGGTTGGCCTTAGTGCAGGGATCTTGTGGCTATGAAAGCCAAGTATTGGAGTGAAGCAGTGAGAACCCCTGGGGATTGGGTGATTACCCCCAAAGAGTATATAGAGTGTTGCCAATCCTGGGGGTGGACGCAGTGTATGGCACGTGGCTGAGACAAGAGTGGGAGAGGCCAGGAAGCCTGATGGTCCCTGGCGTGTGATCACAGGTGCCGTGAGTGAACTGTGGTTCCCCCATCAAAGGAGCTGTGCCTTGAACAACAGGCTTGTGGATCATCTGCTGGCCCCAATAACCATCTTGTCTTTTTGCCCCCAAGTTCTGTTCTGCCTGGGCTTACTTGCATTCTATTGTACTGCTATATTCAGTTGCACTCTGTTTAATTTTGCAGGTAAAGTTTGCAGTGTTGATATTTGCCAAGGGAAACTTATGTGTAGTGCACAGCAAAAAACCCTGAGGGGTGGATTGCAGGGTAAATGAAGATTGCTCAGGGTTTTTTTCTTAGATTTATTTATACAAGAACTGGGGTACAGGACAGAGTTGTGAGGGGTGAGAGGGTTCACCAGAGACAGTGGGGAACAGAACAGGCAAATGCTCAGGCTTTTTTTTTTTTTTTTTTTTTGTGGGACCCTTGCCGTTGGCCGGGGAACAAATCGGCGCTGCAGAGGCTGTGGGCAGTCTCGTAGCCCACCGCTCAACCGCTGTGCCACCAGGGGAGGCCCACAGGTTTTTTTCCCACAGTTGGTCTATGGCAATACCTGTGGCCTTGAAATCAGGAGGTAATTGGGCATGGGCTGGGTCAGGCATAGGTGAGGGTGGCCACCTGAAGTGTGGCTGTGGATGCATGAGTGGCCTCACCTGAGCTAACAGGAGGATTTATACGGGGCATCACAGAGGTCTGGGTGCAGCAGAGGACCACACAGCGGATACTACGGAGGATAAGCAATGGCTGAGACAGGAAGAGAGACCAAAGAAGAGTAAAGATTCATTGTGTGTTGGGGGGGAATCCTATCTGGTGGTGCAAGAGATTGAGCACAGTGCTATGAAGCTGTCCGCAGCATCTGCAGCGCTGGTTTCATTCCTGGCCGGCCAGGGAGATATCCACATGGCTCGGCAGACTTCTCCTGTCTCCCCCGCTGCTCCCCTCAGCAGTGTTTTCTGTCTGTCTGCTTGTTCTTCTCCCTGCTCTGTCTCATCCTCTCACCCATCCGCACCTCTGTACCTCAGTTTTTCTATAGATCTTTAAAAAAGATTCAGGGCCTCCCCAGTGGCTTAGCGGTTGAGCGCTGGGTTGCGAAGCTGCCCACAGCCTCTGTGGCCCCAGTTTGATCCCCGGCTGCTCCCCGGCCACTGGAGGAGGGTCCAACATGGCACACAGACCTCTCCTGCCCACCCGCTGCTCCTCTCAGCAGTGTATTTCCTCAGTCTGCCTGTTCTCCCCACTCTAGCTCTGGTGAATTCACTTACCCTCCCGCGCTTCCGACTGTACCCAGTGCTTGAATGAATGAATGAATAAATAAATCTAAAAAAGATTCAGTGGGGGGCTGGTAATCCAGCCAGTCTCCCAGCCCCCCATCTCCTAAGCCAGTGCCCTGAGAGTCCAGTGTGTGTGGGAGAGCCGGGCCTTCACTCTTACTATAATTCTTAATAGATACTAAAAATTCTCCAATTGTTTTCCCAAAGACGGAGATTCATGTAAAATTATGTGTGGTTTGAAAGAATCACTCGGCTCTGGATTAAATTCTCTGGATTAAATTCTGTTGTGTTGGACACTCGGGAACATGAAGAGTGGATAGTGTGTGATAGGTAGGCTCTTAATAAACAGTTTTGCTTGTAGTCTGGCTCCTCAGAATATTTCAGATCATCCACATTATGAGGGAACTTGTTAGAAATGCAGAATCAGACTCCATCCTAGTCCCACTTGTGCAAGTTTGTATTTAACAAGATTTTAAGTGATTTTATGCAGCTTAAATTTGAGAAGCACTAGAGCCCTGATTCCCATACTGAAAGGGCTGGCGTGGTAAAGAAAAGGAAAGCCAGGCTAAATTTCTCAGAGGCAAAACGTTTATTGTGCCCTGGTGAAGTTCACTGACTCCCACAGAGCTCAGAGAAGTCGCACCCCTCAGAGGATGAGGGTAATCTTTTATAGGACGGGGGGCCTGGCCTTGGTAGGAGGTGGAGTGAAGTTGCTTTTCAAAGAAGTTGTTCTCTCTTGGAGCTTATTGTTGTCATGGCTGCTTATGAGGCGCTGTGCAAGCTGGGTGGAGCCGGCTCCTGGGATGCAGGTGGCCCCAGTTTCAAGTTCCTCCCTCTGCCTCATCGCTGCCGAGGCCTCAACCTTACACATACTAGCAGAAAATACTAGCATCTGGTGGGCATGTTAAAAGGTAGATTGTGGTTCCCTTCCCGGAGTGTCTAAATTGTAGGGATGGAGTGAGGCAAGATAGAATTTGCATGTCTAACAAGTTCTCACGGGATGCTGATTCTATTGAGAAACCTAAGTACATGGAAAGGCTGCAACTTGGTGCCCCAGTCGACAGCCTCAGCTAGACCCAGTCACTCTAGTCCAGGTATCAGATACAAGAATGAACAAGTTTCTAATCCAAAGCCCACCAAGAATCAAGCCAGTATGGAGCAGAAAGAAGCCATCCTTCACTCATTCTGAGTTCCTATCCCACAAACCTGCAAACATTTTTATAAAAAGGGTGCTTTTTATGCAACTAATCTTGAGGTGATTTGTAACAATAGATAACAGGAACAATGATTCCATACATTTGTTATCTTTTAGTGATCTTGAAGAGATTTAGCAAACACCTTAAATTACATTTGCCTGTTGAACAGTGCTTATTGAAAGTTCTGTAGCTTGAAATAAGGAGAGGGAGGGTTTCCTAACAAGCACAGGGGAGATTAGCAAACAATTAGTGGATGGTCTCCCTAAACTGGAAGCAGAAGGGCACATTAGCAAATAAGGAGGGGTGTGGCAGGAGGTGGGGAATTAAAGTGATATCAGGGATCATTCTTGAGAACAACTGCATTTTAGCTCAAAACATTTTAGCTCTTTACTGTTCTACCAGGATCCATGGAGAACCTGCTCTGTGTCTTGCAGACGTAAGCTATGTTAACAATAGACCGACTACTAGAGAGTATAAATAACAACTTAGAAAAAATGACACGAGCCTATAAAATCAATGAAATACCTAAAAAAATAATTGCTAATATTCTATATAGTTCAATAATTCTAGCACTCACAGAAAAATACAAAATGCTTTCTCAAACTTTCAGAAATTACACTTTAATGCGTAAAAGGGAAGGTTCACATTTTTAGTTTTCTGAGACATTACCATAATTCTTCTAACAGTATTGTGTTACAGGCTTTGATAATGAGTTTTTTGCATCAAAAGGATATCTGCATGGTTATCAAATTATCTTTATAGAAATTAATGTTTTAAAAACTTAATGGTGCCCCTTTAAGGACCATACTTTGAAAAATGGCTAATATCAAGATTAGCGTATTTGAAGAATGCTTTTTACATGCTCATTAAATAAATGCTAGTTGAATTGAACTAAAATGAAGTTCATTTCATCCAGTTTGGATGGTGCAGTCTCCAAGCAATAAAACTTTAATTCCCCACCTCCCACCAGGAGGGGTACCTCCTTGTTTGCTAATCTGCCCTTCTGGTTCCAGTTTAAGGAGACCATCCACTAATTGCTAATCTCCACTGTGCTTGTTAGGAAACCCTCTCCTTATTTCAAGCTACAGAACTTTCAAAAAGCACTGTTCAACAGGCAAATGTAATTTAAGGTGTTTGCTAAATCTCTTCAAGATCATTAAAAGAAAACAAATGTATAGCATCATTGTTCCTGTTATCTATTGTTATAAAATAAATCACCTCAAGATTAGTTGCATGAAAGCATCCGTTTTATAAAAATGTTTGCGAGACAGGAACTCAGAATGAGTGAAGTAAGAATGGCTTCTTTCTGCTCCATACTGGCTTGATACTTGGTGGGCTTTGGATTAGAAACTTGTTCATTCTTGTATCTGATACCTGGACTAGAGTGACTGGGTCTAGCTTAGGCTTTCGACTGGGGCACCAAGTTCCATGTACTTAAGTTTCTCATTACATGTTAGCCAGTTTCTGAAAGACAGCTGTTGGGTCCTGATCAAACATTTCAAAAGAAAGCAAAGGAAGCTGCCCTGTCCTTTCTGAACTAGTCTCAGAAGGCTCACAGCACCCCTTCTTTGGAACTCTACTGGTCAGACAGCAATCACAAGCTGGTCCACATTTCCAGGGAGTGAACCTGTCTCCACCTCTGTTTGAAACCTAATAAGGGACCAGGAAAAAGAATATAAGACAGAAAAAATCAAAACCAACAAACAACTATGGGGGTGGGCGGGGAAATGAAGGGATTGGGGTTAAAATAAGGGGGGTGCAAATGCATGGGGAATAAAAAAATAAAAAATGTAAAAAAATAAAAGAAAAGAAGAAAAAATATCAAGTTCACCTTTCAGAAAGGCATGTGAGATGCAAGAATTGCAACCATCTTTGGAAAGCGTAATCTGCCACAATTACACATTCTCTTCTTCCAGCAGTTCTCACAAACACCTTGCTTTGCCACTGTATTTCTCATGGAAAATCTCTTGGACTCACCTTAATGGGCATTAATTTCTCCTTTTCTCTTTGCTCTTTTTAAGCACTATATTCTACATATTATTTTAATTGCTAAAGCCAAAGCATTCTGTTTTCTTTACATATTATAATCTTTTTTTCCCATTTCTTTCAATTTGCAGCATTGAAAACTCCACAATGTCGCCAAAGTAACAAATATAATCATATTCAGTTTGGAAATGGTCGAAAGGGAAGAAGCTGAATAATCAGTGATCAAATCTTTGTCATACAGGAAAAGGGTACATTTTCTTGGGGACAAAGATGTCAGTGTTGGCTCTCCCCATTTTCAATGATTTCTATCAGTCAGCAACACCTTGGTTTAGCACTCCTGAATCTCTAAGTCATCTCCTTCCCCTTACCCCATTAGTCTTTGTGGTAGTTATTTTGTGCTACACTAGGAACAAATCTCTACCAACAGTCTCCAGCCAATTTTCCAACCTCCTCTCCGGTTAGAGGAAGTTTCCTATTCCCAGCCCAACTTCACTGGGGACAGAGCTGAGCAGCCAGGTGATGCTATGAGATGGAAAACAGGTGGGATTGGGAGGAGAAAGCTCATGCTTTTGCTGCCTGACTTGCACCCTGGTTTTGCTGGGAAGGAGACAAGCGGAGGAGAGACAAGTAGAGATACTGGGAAGAGATACATGAGTGGTGGGGAGGCTGACAATGGCAGTTATTTTGATGTGGTATCTCCTTTTGTCCCAGTTTTCTGGGACCTGCTTCAGAAATCCTCTCCTATGTTTTGGTACTAGAAAAGTGCCTTAGACTTGTGGCAAGATTTCAGGCCTCAGCACCACTCTTTGGGCTCTGTATGGCTGAGGCTTTGCCCACAAGGGGATGTGTAATTTTGGGTGATTAATTGGAGAACTCAGAATATTCTTCCCTCTTGCTATGTACACTAATTCTGTTAAAGATCTCTCACACTAAGCTTATGCTTCCTTTGCCTTTGTGGTTGGACCCTTTTAAGCTTTAAAGGGGATCCCTGAACGACTCCTGGGTGCCCCTCAGTCCTACATCAGACCTCACTTGCCAATTAACCATGATCTTTATTTGAGGGCAACCATCAGTAAATGCTGGCTCGCCTAAGCATATCTGACGGCTAAATTTCAAAGAGGGAATCTTATTACTCAGTGACTGATTATATTACCTTCTCTTATTCTTAAGCCCTGATGGCTTTCAGAAACAAGAACAGTTGAAGGGCCTCTGAGTGCTACCGATGTAGCTGAGCTTATTATTTGCTGACTGAAACATGTAAAGAGACAACATTAACTGAACTGCTTATGAATCTGTGCCTCTTCTGTCCCTTGGAAGTTAGCCTATTGAAAGAGAGCATGGTCCCTTAGACCATGCTTATGAATCTGTGCCTCTGCTGAACTGCTTATGAATCTGTGCGTCTTCTGTCCCTCAGACACTGACTATGATTCCCTTAGACACTGACTATGGTCCCTTAGACACTGACTATGATTAGGGATTTAACACCCAAATCGTAGTTATTGACTAGCTTAGTATTTATTCCAAAACAGGCAGTTATTGATGTCTACCTTGTTGCCTCTAATTCATATAATAACCTTGAAGGCAGGTACTCACTTGCAAATTCACATATAGGTACCTCTCTGAGTCTAAGGCTATCCATCCCACACCATCAATATCCCTCAGCCCAATTCAAAATCCTGACATACATGATACTTATTACACTATGATATTGCTAACAAATAGCTAGTTCTGGCAGAGCCAAATCCCTAAATTTGGCCTGTAAATCTGAGTAAAAATCTAAAATCATGTAAACAAATAAGAGGTAAGCTTCTTCTCTGCATAAAAGACTACAGTATCAGAAGGAATGTCAATATTGGGAAGCAGGCTGAATGCAGGAAGAGCAAAATTATTTTTTAGCTTATGTAGAAGCAAGTATTTTGGTTCTTAATTTAGCAAACTTTTACAGGGCTGCATAGATTTGACCCTCCTGATATCTAGCCATGAACAGTGCATTTTCCTAGAACTAACAATTTTCTGGCTTTAGTCATTTTTATAGTCATATACATTTCAGTGGCCGCTGTGGGTCAAGCCTGATTAATCTCTGCTCCACTGTACATTGCTCCCAATATTTTAATATGAGGTAACTTACTATGTTAGTTGTAACATTCCAGAGAAGTCCCTTCAAATATATAACCCCACAAAACATTACTATGTATCTTTGTATCTAAGAATGATATATTTTTAGATGCATATTCAAATAAGGAAATCTAATTTAAAGGGGCTGATTTATTATGCATATGACTAAAAATTATTAAAGCTCATTCAATTACATAACACAAATTTCCTTTTGTATTTTATATATACTGTAGATACTCTTCAGGCCTTTACATTTTTATTACTACTATGCACATGGATCACTCCTTAGCTTTTACTACCTTTTCCACACTCCACTATGTTGATCAATTTAGCTTCTAAGTTGTTCACTCCTTTTTATTTACTTGTCTCATATTATCACCATATATAATGGAATACAATGTCCATGGAAATACTAAGAACCAGATTATGAAGTCAAAACCTCAAGGGAGGAGAAACTAAAAGGGCAAGAGGCATAATTCCTACAAGTAGATTTACCAATAAATGCTTTTTGACCCATCCACCAAAGTCCTGTCTGTCATCCTATGCACAATACTACGCATTTTCATCATAGTCTTTTCAACATATGTAATATATGGGTGTGCATTAGCTACTTGAAAACAGTGAGCCTTATTTGCATTTTCTACCCCTGAATCCTCAGTGCTTTGCCATACATCTGTAACATGTGAATATTGATTGAATACCTATATCCCATTGATCCAAGAAACCCATTAAGATAAAATTGCTGCTATAAACTCCTGTAATGAATTTTAAAAACTACAACTTGAATCACACACTCTTTAGGGAAGTCATGACCCAACTAGTTATACATCAGATTCACTGATAGAGATGTATAAACAGCCTCTCAAGGCCCACAGCTACATCTGTCAGATCAAAATCTTGATGGGTAAATTCCAGGGCTAATTTGCTATAAAATGTAAGAGGAAATATTATCTGATGATCCATTCTTATGAGTCTCAGCATTCAGAAACTAGAGATATGGTCATAAAGAGCAAGAAAATTAATGTAATATTCAGAATGACTATTTGTGGTTCTGATCATGGGTTACTAATTTTCTTCTGTTCATATTCTTTGCTTTCAAATAAATATTTATAATGTATACATGTATATTATTATTATTAATAAAAAATAAATTTAACAGTGAGTTTCGAAATAGACTAACCTAAATCAAATAGTCCCAACAAATCTGACTGTAGAATTGAGTACTGGAGAGGGAGGCTGTTGGTGGGGAGCACAGTTGGAAGAGGCTACAATGAACTATGGTGAAGGACTAAGGACACTGAAGAAAGGAGAACCATTGCCTCTGAATCTGACAGTGTTATAATCCAGTATCAACTCAATAAAAAACAATACAATAAAATAACATTAAAATATGCCAAAAGTCTCAAATGCAACATACCCAGAAAACAACCTATCAGTGTCTATGTCAAATCTTTTCTTTACTTATTTTAGAAAATATGTCCTGTCATAATTTTCAGTGTGCCTCACTCAACCCTGCTGTATACAAACCTCTTACATCTTCTTTTATAGCACCTACATTTCCAGACTAGGAAATTTTCTTTAGTTTCAGGATCTATCATAAAACATGATTTTTAAAAAATGATGAATGAATAAATGAGCAAAATAATTTTGTTCATTAAAAAGTGACCACTTCCATCCAACTGACCAATTCCCACTATAAGTACATATATAGACATCAAGCATTATTGATCTGTAAGTAATCTAGGTCTAGGGCAAAAAGAAACATCAACAGATGCTGAAGTAGAGAGGAGACCAACAGTAGAGCAACAAGTGGTCATCAGATGTGATAAATGTTATAGGCTTTAATACTAGTACATAGGTAATAATTAAAAGTTTCAGGTCCATTATGAGGTAGGAAGTGATAAATTATTCAAAATGATTGCAAAGTACTGCCATAGATAAAAAAACATGGACAAAATATCTTCCACGCGGGCTTAAAAAAATCATTAAAGTGAATCCAAATATGAATTTAACACAAAATATGCAAATTCTAAACAAACTAGTATAAAACTATTTGTGAACTCATAAGTTCCCTAGGGTCCTCATGTGAGATTTCCACAATGTAGCACACAACTGAAGAAAACTCCTGTTACACCAATTCATGAACAAAAATTTTGCAGCATATAATAAAACAAATTTGAGGATCTAAAAACTACGGCAAAATTCACTTCAGATATATTAGACTATGGAAAAATATTTAAAACAAAAATATGCATTTTTCAAATTAAAATCAATCTGAAATTCTAAATATAGATATATACTTTTTTTAAAGTAGAGAGTAAGAGATGCCTTAAAAGGTAGACTGAAAGAGATGAAAACAGATCAGGAAAGAAAAGAGGTAAAATTATGGAAAAAGCAATTAATAAACATGGACGTTTAATTGAACTGTTCTTGTCAGAACAGAAAGAATGCAGTGTCAGTGCAGTATCTTTCAAAAAAAAGATGAGAACTTTCCAGCATTAATTAAAATTCACACACTATCACATCAAAGCAAATTACTGGTTTCAAATCAAGATACATAGCATGAGCTACAAATATAATAAGAAAAATATCTTAAGTGCTACCAGAAATAATTACATAAGACACTGATAAATTATAAAAGGACAACAGGTACTGACAGAGTTCTAATCAGCAAACAAAGACAGCAGACTTTGAAATATTAGCTCAAAGCGTTGAAGCAAAGTAAACCATTACTTCGATATTCTGTCAATTTAAAGAAATGTCAAGAAAATTGCATATAAATAAGTTTTGGATTTACTGTCTAAAAGTTCTGACTGAAGAGATTAATGCCAGTAAGGGACATTAATCTAGAAAAAGGTATTTTGTGTAGCAGTAATAGTGAGCAAAGAAGTTAGTACAAAGGTTAGTAAATGTAATTGGATCATTAATATCAACATTTAATAATTACCACAAAATTCTGTTAAATGAAAGTATGCAAAACTTCTCCATAAAACATGTAAGATGCAAGGGGCTCTGTGTGTGGATATTAAAGTTTGATAACATTGTTCATAAGTAACTTTCACTAGATATGAATAGTTCAATGATTTTCTCAACAGTGTATCAAAAAGCAAATTTTGCAGCATGTATTACTATGACTGTTTAAGCTATTAAAGTTTATCTTTCTAATTGAAGTAATGCTTTTCCTATCTGTATTAATTTTATACTCGAAAGGATGCAGATGATCTTTCCAATTAATTGCATACTGACATTTCTAAACTATTTATGTCATTTTAAAAACATTTTGTTTCCTGAAATCAAAAGTTATGTTTTGTAAAGGAAAGGCAAGTATTAAATGTACAAAATTACAAAAAGGAAAAGAAACAATAGTGTAAATCATGAGCTTCATTGCCTCTAAAGGAATTTTTTTTTAATAAATCAACATTTCTTAAAGAACTTAGATATTATTTTAAAATTGTAAGACTGCACCCTGAGTTAAAAATTAACTGGAAGCTAAGCAAACTTCTCAGGGATGACAGTTCAGCTTTGAGTCAGCTATACCGCCCAGATAAGCTCGTCTTGAAATCGGATTATGATGGTCCCAGATTGCTAATGTCCACAAGAAGTAGTAAATGGAAAAAAAAAAAAAGCCGTCTATGGAGAAAAATAATATAGTAGGGCTAATAATTTATACAAATGCTCAAAAAAGGGTTTAGTATATGATATAATCAGACAAGGAAATAAGGTTGCATATTAGGGAACAAGCAAAATAACAGAAAACCTTACAGAGCAATTAAAGAACCGAATTAAAACACACACACACACACATTACCACTATCAACAACAGAATAATTTAGCTTGCTATGTTTGTATTTTAAGATATATTATGTAATCAAATACAATATATCAGCACATATAAAAAAGATCCAATGCTCATTTCAATAGTAGGGAAAAATGCAGTACACTGTGAAATAAAACTCAATACCATTACTTTCTTAAAATGAATCATTGAAAATAAGAAATAAAAAGTACCTATAAAAAGAACAAACACAAAGGATAACCATGACCCTTCTTGGAAAGTCAGAACACCCTTAAAGAGGGATAACAGGAAAAGGGATGACTGAATTCATCCTTTTTTTTTTTTTTTTTAAAGATTTATTTATCTATACAAGCACTGGGTACAGTTAGAAGTGTAAGAGGGTGAGAGAATTCACCAGAGCCAGTGCGGGGAACAGAACAGGCAGAAGGACCAAAGTACACTGCTGAGGGGAGCAGTGGGTGGCAGGAGAGGTCTGTGTGCCATGTGGGACCCTTGCCAGTGGCCAGGGATCGAACTGGTGCTGCAGAGGCTGACGGGCTGCTTCAAAGCCCAGCGCTCAACAGCTGCGCCACTAGGGGAGGCCCTGAATTTATCCTTTCTTAATCACATAAAACTAGAGGAATTTTCTAAAGTAATAAAGTAAGGGAAATAAGGACATATGGATGTGAAATTTTAAAACAAATTTTCATAAATACATGATCTCAGAAAATCTAAGAACTATATACAAAACTGTAAGAACTATCATAGTTTTATATTCTTAGTTAAAAACTTGACATATAAAACATTCTTATATAATAGTAACAATTAGGTAAAGTTATTTTAAAATTCTATGTTCAGTTCACAACTGAAACTCAAAGGTACCTATGAGTTAATCTTTTTTAAATATTTTTTTTTTCATTTATTTTTTTATTTATACAATAGCTGGGATACAGGCCAGATGTTCAGGAGGGTGAGAGGATTCACCTGAGACAGAGCAGGGAGCAGAACAGGCAGACACACCGAAGGCACTGCTGAGGGGAGCAGTGGGCGAGACAGAAGAGGTCTGCCGCACTATGTGGGAATCTCCCTGGCCAGCCGGGAACCGAACCTGTGCTACAGAGGCTATGGACAGCTTCACAGCGCTGTGCTCAACCCTCTGCGCCACCGGGCAGGCCCCTTATGAGTTAATCTTAACAAAAATCAAGAATGGCAGCCTTTGGAAAATGTCATCAATTTTACTGACAGAAATAATACCAATCTAATAATAGAGATAAATAGCATATGTCAGTTATCCTCAAATTCATCACTCAAGCATTTTTTATTTTCCTGGAATTTTACAAATAATTCTAAAAGTCTTATGAAAGAATAAATTGCTAAGAATATCCAAGGCAATTTCAAGGGAGTAGAATAAGAAAGATTACCCAATATTATGATTGCTAAGATTTATTATAAAGTTGTTTTCAATAAAACAGTGTAATATCAAAATAGGGTAAAAAAAAAAGCTAAAAAAAACTGGATAGGGCATCAGGAAACATAACAACATAGAAGTAAAAGTTCATTCAAAACAGACAACTTTGGAGAAAAATATCTATTCATCATTTAATAAATGATGCTGGGAAAACTGACTTCTGCAGTATGACTGTATTACATCCCAACCTCATACTACCTTCAACTGTACCAAGTCACACAAAAGAAATTGAAAACCTGAAGATGAAAAAACAAATACTTTCCTAGTAAATAAAAATGTATGCAAATACAACCATAAAATATAAAGAAAAAAGGTTAGCAAATATGATTACATGAAAATTTCAAACTTCTATGACAAGATATGTAAAAGACACAGTACATTATAAACAATGTATCCCTTCCCTGCCAGAGTGGTGTCAGTAAGAACACTAAAATATAAAATTTAAATAAGATTGAGAGTTCACGAAATCATAGAAAATATGTCCAGATTTCAATAATAAAAAGTTACTCCTCAGACCAAGAGGCAGGAAGATCTCAAACTGAATTACAAAAGACAATTCATAAATGCTAACAGAGATGACAGAGTGGGATGAGCAAATAGCTATTTTCAGTTGCTGCCTTGGCATTTTACATTAAGACAACCCTGCTCACATCACAAATCTGGGCATTTAGATAAGGACCTGGGAGGTTAGGTTAGGACTTCCATAATAGCATGTACTTACTTTGCTTTTCCTGGGGCACCTTCTAAAACAGCCACTATAAGTTGATCCCAGAAAGAGCCGCTGACCTTACTTGTAATAGGGGCTTGCTACTCTGCTCTCTGTCTCCTAACTCATGTTCTGGGAGGAAGGACAGCAGTGTCCGCAGTTCACAGCACTTCTTCCATCCCTTCTCTCTGTGTGTGTATTGAAATTTCACCTTCATCCAATTGGTTCTGGGGTTTTCACTTCTCTAAAGTGGGAGCTTGGACACAAGGGTGCTTGCTTTGTGACCTCTGTTTAGTATCCTGTGCATCTTCATTCATCTGGTCATATCTGCATATTCTAACAACACATCCACTCCAGGTTTTCCAACATGTTGGAATTTTGTGACAAATAATTTAAAATAGTGATAAAATATATCATAAGCAATTACAAACACTTGAAATAAATAAATAGAAAACTTCAGCCAAGAAATATGATATAAAGAACTAAATAGAATTTATATAACTGAAAATTGGTTTAACCAAATATAAATTTGAGTAACTAACAACAGCACAATGGAAAAGACAAAAGAATCAGTGAATTAGAAGATAGAAAAAGAGAAGTACCCAACAGTAGAAAGAAAATAGACTGGGGAAAAAATACATCCTCAGACTCCTTTGAGACCATAAAAGATAATCTAACATTTATGTCAAAGTCAGAAGAAGAAAGTAGGATTGCAAGACACTTGGAAGAAAATAATGACTGAAAACTTTCCAAGTTCTAGAAGACATATAAACCTGCAAATTTAAGAATCTGAGATAATCTGGAAAAAAGGGATAAAACCAAAGAAATTCTTGTTAAGACACTTCCAAATTAAACTTCTAAAATCTTAGAGTCAAAGAAGTTTTGAAAACAGAGAAACAAGAAATCACCTATTGGAAAATACCAACCTTGAATGACAGTGAATTTCTCAGCATGGAGTCAGAAGGATGTGTTACAATATACTACAAGTGTTGCAATAAAGTACTGTCAGTTGAGAATCCTGTCTGGCTAGCATCTTTCACAAATGATAGAGGAATCATGATGTTTTGAGTTGAAGCGAAACTTAAGAGTGTGTTGCCTTCAGACTCATCTTAAAGCATGGCTAAATGAAGTTATCCAAAAAGAAAAATAAATAATTGAAAAAGGATAATTGGAATAGCAGAAAGGTAGAAAGAACTCAGTAGACCCAAGCCATGAAGGTATCAATAATTACATTGACATGTAAATGATATAAATACATTGCTTAAAAGAGGTTGTTAAAGTGGATTTTAAAACCCTGACCTTCTGCTAGGATTGCAATCAGGTTATTTTAACTAATTTAAAAGTATAGATTTCAGTTTATTAAGCAAATCAAGCAGAATAATTGCTCATTAATAAGAAATTTGCACCTTGAGAAAAATATTCAACTTTAATTATAGAGGATGAAATTGCTTTCCCTGGTAAAATTAAATAGAAATAATTAGTGTGCTGAAGAGAAGAAAGAGACAACCTCACAGGTGAAAATATATCACTTTACAAAGTAACACCTACTTTTATTTTCCTAAGAAAATAAATGTGACAATTAGCTCATTCTATCAAAAAGAAAAAAAATTCTAGTTAAGATAATACATTTTCTTTTTCTTACTTTTTTTTTATTTAAGATTATTTATACAAGCACTGTGTACAGTCAGAGCGCAGGAGGGTAAGAGAATTCACCAGAGACAGAGCAGGTAACAGAGCAGGCAGACTGATGAAATACACTGCTGAGGGGAACAGTGGGCACAGCAGGAGAGGTCTGCGTGCCACATGGGACCCTTGCTGGCAGCTGGGGATCGAACCTGCACTGCAGAGGCTGCAGGCAGCTTCGCAGCCCAGCACTCAACCACTGCACCACCAGGGAGGCCCAAGATAATACATTTTAATCATATCCTTTCACCTCTTTATGGTTATGATACAAAGTTTTCATATTAATTCACATTATTTTGATTTTTTTTTTCTGTGCAATCCCTTGTAAGTACAAAAGCAAAGGAGTTATTTGAAACTCATTTAAATAATGCAGTATAAAGGACAGTATAGTTAAAAAGCATGAGATTTGGCATTAGAGAAATCTAAATTAGACATTTAGCTCTCTTTATTATGTGACTTTAGACAATTTATGCAAATTCTCTGGCCCTCATATTATTAATCTTTAAAGTATATGATATATGACCTATACCATAGGTCTCTACCACAGTCAAGTAATATGTCACATAAGTATTTAAAGTGTTGGTGCTCACAGAGCTAAGTAAAATGATGAGAAGAGTGGTGGTGGAAATCAGTTAACGGTTACATCCAGGAATGCCAATTGTTTAGATATACAGTTTCAATTACTAATTGACTTTTAGCTCGATAACCAAACAGCAGTGAAAGGCAACATAATTTTTTTAAAGTTAATCTTCCAGAAGTTTAAATTATGAAAAAGTTCAAAGAATTTTAGATGTGCCATAATATAGCATAATTTTTGTTAAAGGGCAATGTGGCATATTCTGTTTTATATTTATTTTACTTATTTAGATATCTCATTGTCTATATATTATTATGTATGATTTATCATATTAAGAATTTATAGAAGTCATGCAGGTTTTAATTCTTAGGGTAAGATTATGCAAAGAAATTGAGTCAAATTAGAGAAAAATATTGAGATCAAATAAGAGGGAAATATTTAGTCAATTACAGGACAGGTTGTATTTACTGATTCAAGACAAGTGTTGTCAATCTTAAGCACTTCAATATTTATCCTATTTTCTTACCCGAAATGTAGAGAAAATATGACAAGTTCTTGGCAGCATAGTGTTTTCCAGGGAATCATGTCCTTGTCAGAAGCCCCAGGAATATGAAAATCAAGGGGTTGGGGAAGGTGGGTTCTAATCCTTTACAGAAGAAAGGACAGGATATGTTCTCCATCTCTACCATGGAAACACAGGTGTCGTGTCTTTTTAGCTGCATGATGGTCTTTCTATAAAACTGTAGTGTTTAAGTTTGAAGAATTACAGTGTGTCAGTAACAGACATTTATCAGAGCCAGCCCAAAGCAACATTGTGAAATAGATCAAGTTATCTTTGCCACTTCCCCCCTCCTTTCTAATAATTGTGCGGGACCCGCACCCCTCCAGGGCCCCATACTTCTTTCTAGTCCCAGTAGGACAGGCTTTCTTAACTGTCACTAATTGAGAAAGCAAGATAATATCAATTTAAAATGTCAACTGTTCAATAGTAACATCTCCCAGGATTATTACAAAGACTCTTGTTGACCAAAAGAATCTGCAATTCAAAACAAAACAAAACAAAAAAGACCTTTCCTGAAGTGTATGTTAACATCATGAGTTCTTATATATGTATTTCTTTGGGAATGTTTATAATATCACTGAAATCCTACAGCAAAGATACCTTACAATAATAAAACCAAGATTAGTACTATCATTTTCCATATATTCAGCTTACTTTCTACCCTGAGTAGACAAAACACATACATGCACACACACACACACTTGTGTGCTTCTAGGAAGTAAAACAATAACAGGTTCACCTCTAGAGAAGTGGTAACCTGTAAATGAGCCTCTCTACACAGGCCATAGGTATCTCTGCTCTGCTTCTGAAATAATGCATTGTGGGATATTCATTTTTCTGAGACAGTCAAAGAAAGAGAAACTCACAGGAGGTTTTCTTTACTTGGTGTCTGGGGAGACATAGAGATAGTTCAATTTTATTTATTTTTTTAAAGATTTATTTATTTATTTATACAAGAACCAGGGTACAGGCCAGATGCACGGGAGGGTGAGAGGACTCACCAGAGAGAGAGTAAAGAACAGAACAAGCAGACTGACGAAACACACTGCTGAGAGGAGCAGCAGGCGAGACAGGAGAGGTCTGTCCCGTCATGTGGGATTCTCAAACCCACGCCGCAGAGGCTGTGGACAGCTTCACAACACTGCGCTCAACCGCCTGCGCCACCAGGGGAGCCCCCGAGATAGTCCAATTTTAGATAAAAAAGATATATTCACTTCTGACCTGTACTTAAAATTTCCTCTGAGCTTCTCTGTGTCTTTCCCCTTCTGCTCAAAACATCAGACTCTTAGTCATCCTCAGAAGACCATAAACAAACACTATTTGATTTAGTACACCTCTTGGCTCTTTAGCTAACACTACTCTTTGCTTTCACTATCACTTCAAAGAAGGTATTCATAGTCATTACAACCAACCCCAATTGATCAATATGAAACATTCTTCTATCACCATTCTTCTAAGTTGTTTGAAACATTTTTAATATAATGTTTTCTCGAGAGGAAAATACAAAACTTGAACTACCAGTATCATTGCCTGAAAGAATGAACAATAGGAATAAGAGAGACTGGAAATAGATCAAATATTTGCCAAAACAAATAGTTCCGAATGTAATCACTTCAAAATTGGATTAGGGTAATTTGCCCTAATTTTCTGACTTAAAAGACATTTCAAAAAAAAAAAAGTATTTAAATTAAAAAAAAGAAATACACTTTGAACATGTAAAAAAAGTAAAATAAATCATTTGGGAATTATCTAAAAATGCTAATCACTCAATATATGATCACTGATCACTGGCAATTAATGAAACCAAGAAATGAGTAGTAAGGCTAGACAATAGAAGAAGGACCACAAGTGATAAATATTCAGAGATATCAGACACTTTAAAATAAACTTTAATAGATGTGATCAATATATTCAAGTAACTGAAGAATAGAAAATTTCATAAGAAACAGTATCTATAAAAAATATGCAGTGGAATTCTCAAAAGAAAAAATTACAAATAAGAAATTAAATTAAGAGAGGGGTTTAGCTCATTAGTTATAAATTACTAAATAGGAAAATAATTCAACAGAAAATATTCAAACTGAAGCATGAAGAGGAAGCAATGAAACATATTTGAGAGAGAGCGAGAAATTCCTAAGAGATAGTGAGATTTCGTGAAAATATAAGACACATGCCAATGAGTCATAAAATTAAAGAATACAGGGCAGGTGAATCATCTTTAAAAAAGAAATTAGCTAACGTTTTTCAAAACTGACAGCATATTGAAAAAAAACAAAAGAACCTATACTTCAAAGAATCAGAGTAAAGCTGCTTAAGACCAAAGTCAAGGGGGAAAAAAAATCCTTCAGAGTAGCATGTGGATTATTTTAAAGAGAAACAATAAGAATTATAATGGGTCTTTCAACAGAAATAATGGAAACTAGGAAATAATGGAATGATGTCTTTATTAGGTTGAGAGAAAAAAACAAATCTAGAATTTTACTAATACACACACAATAAGACTGAGTCAATGTGGTATCTGGTGATAGAAATTGCTGAAGAGCTATAGGGGCCTTAGCAGTTTTTGCTCTTCAGTTTTGGAGTGGAGAGTGAGAAAATTACAAAGTGGAAAGTTCAAGAAGAGGTGAAAGATGAAGAGCAGTTTTGGATGACAAGTCATGTAAAAAGATATGTTTGAGGAAAGAAATCTAGTATGGTTTTATGAACGGTCCACTGCTGGTGGGAATGCAAACCAGACCAGCCCTTATGAAAAGTAGTATGGAGGGATCTCAAAATATTAAACAAAGTAACAGGTTGAAGTAAAACAAAATAACATGTTCATGTCTAGAGAAGAGGTAACCTGTAAACCATCCTCTCTACACAGGCCATAGGTATCTCTGCTCTGCTTCTGAAATAATGCATTGTGGGGTATTCATTTTTCTGAGACAGTCAAAGAAAGAGAAACTCACAGGAGGTTTTCTTTACTTGGGGTCTTGTGGAGACATACAGACAGTCCAATTTTAGATTAAAAAGTTATCATATTCACTTCTGACTTGACTTAAATTTTCCCTCTGAGCTTCTCTGTGTCCCTTCCGCTCAAAACATCAAAGACTCTGAGCTTCTTTCTACTGCCATTCAACCCAATAACTCTATTCCTAGGCATGTCAAAAAAAAACTCAGAAGCACTAATTTGAAAAGAAACTTGGCTCTCATGTTTATTGAAGCACTATTTACTACAACTAAACTATGGAAACAACCTAAGTTCCCCAGAACACATGAGTGTATCAAGAATATGTGGTACATATATAAAATGTAATACTACTCAGAAATCAAAAATGCTAAACTGATGTCATTTGTGGCAACATGGACGGAGCGTGAAAGGATAATACTATGAGAAATAACTCTGATGGAGAAAGATAAAAACCCGATGGTGTCCTAATATGTGGAATATAAAGTAACTAACTTAACAGTCAAATAAAGACAAACTGAAAAAAGTAACCTTTGATAGCTAACTACAGAACTGAAGCCTAGGGTGGGAGGTAAGGAAGCCCAATGGCCTATGCTGGTAGCCTAAGGGCTAGTGGTGGGTGCACTATGGTGGTAATACCTGATGGGATATCCTAAAAATAAATATTTGTAATTATTATTGAAATTCTAAAGAGAACCGTTTCATATTCATGTATCGATAAAGAAGGGAAAACAATTGGGTAGTAGCTGGAAAGAAATTGAGGTCGAAGAGTATTTTTGCTTGTTTTAAAGGTGGGGAAAAGGATAACATAAATGTTTGTTAATGTGAATGATGCAGTAAAGAGGAGACAATGATGCAAGAATATACTGCTGGAGTAAAGCCCTTGAGTAGACAATAGATGCCAGGATCTAAAGCATGCATGGAAAAGATGTTAAAAGTGGAGTCCCATCCAAAGGCACTGGAATGGACGGTGCCAGATTTTCAAACTGAAAATGAGGGCCAGATAGCTTACCCCACAGATATAACTTCAGAGGCTTACCTCTTAAGTTTGATTGTAAAATAACACATAGTTTAGAGCAGCCAAAGATATATTCCAAACCTCATTGTGAGTCATGCAATGGCCATCATAGATACATCCTCTTATATAGGGCAAATTTGGGCATCTCAGTTGGAACAGGGCAGATATAAACAATCCCTGGGCAATATCATTCAATTGCAAAAATTTAGGTGCCAATTAAGTGCATAAATCATTTTCTACTTAGTTCTGTGTGCACATAATTTTGGAAACATATTACTATGGAAAATAAGGTCCAGTGTTAATCTCCGTATCTCTTCATTACAAGTCTCTCTCTTGTGTACTAAAAATTATTCTTCATGATCTAGTTATAGTGCAGTACTCTCACAAAGTAAAAATTGAATTGTCATGACCTTGAGAAAAAGAAAAATAAGAAATTTATTTGGTTCTATTTTGTACTCAGATTTGTTTTATTACACCTACATGTAAAATTTGATTTAAAAATATGTTCAACAGCAGCATAATAACTTTAATGAATATGAAGATAATGTCTTATCAGGTGATTAATAAAATAATTTCACAAGTTTTATAATAATGCCAATTGGATGACTGTTGAAGTTAATACTTTTTTTTTAGGTTTTAACTGCTTTTTCAGACAGTAGGAGAGATCAACATAGATTTCATTAATACATTTAAAATAATGTAGTTTACCAAATGCATTTGTTAATTTTGTTACATGGTTCAGATTCATTTGACTGTATTTAACTGATTGAAATGATGCCCTACAAACAGAAACAATTCAGATTATAAAATCTTATAAAGTGCTTGTTTATAATCATGATAAAATTTTTGACAATTTGAAACTTTAGAATATATGCAATGTATAACCTTTCTATTTCCATCCTAATCTTGAATTCATTTGGTGTCTTCTTTACTAAAGGTCAGCAATGTAATACTAATTGGATTAAATTCCCTTAAGCACAGTCTCATCTCCTTCTGAGGTATAACACATTATTTTTAATGTGTTATAGAAGCATTAAAAATGAAATAAGGACAATAACATTGGTTGGTTCTAAAATGCCGGAATGTTCTTCTGCAGGGTTGTTTCCTATGACTTACTTTTCTTTGCTTATGTGGGTTTATCTGATTAACTAAAAGTACTTATTGTTTTAAAGAATATTATTCTTCATTTAATTGACCCTTTAATAATTAATTATAAGCTATCTATAATTGTCTGCTTATAAATAATGTTTATTATTTATAATAAACATTCCTGGAGAAAGCATAGTATTAAAATCCAAAATTTAACTCATGCTCAATAGAAATTCCCTTCCTATTAGCATTCATGGGGTAAGACATTCAGGAACAAACTGAATTTTATTTCCTTTTAAAATATTTACTGGTAATAGGGAGAAACTCCTTTTCCATACTTCTTTGTGGGAGACAGAAAAGAAGGTACTACATAAAATTCATTTTGCCCTCAATCTGTGTGACAAAATATCTTCCCCTGCTCCCTACTCTCCCTGACTTGGGAGGACTCATGATTTACACTTATCAATTTTTTCATCCCTTAACCCAAACACATCAACCTTTGATTAATGAATTTCTAGATATAGATAAATATAGATCAATGTAGATACAGATGTTGATGCAGACATATCTGAATATACATATATTCAGATAAATATGTATATATATATATATGTCTTCTATGTATTTGTGCTAAAAACATGCTTTCTACATTATATTTGAATTTGATCAAATTGACCCACCACTCTAAACATGGAAACTATATAAGACGGTAATAGATGGTACTGATATCCATAAACCATAAGCAAGGGAAACTGTCCTACAATGTCCAGCCCCTGTTTTAAGCACTTTTTATTTCTTATGCTACTTAATCCTCACGCTGAGTAACCCCATTTTATAAATAAGTCAAGATATTCAGAAATACTAGGCAGTTTGTCAAAGATTGGTGAGTCAAAATTTTAACCCATGTTTACCTTGTTTAGAGAATTCACAAATATGTATCGGTCATCTATTATGTGTCATGCACTATAGCAGGTGCTCAAATATATGACTGAGACATGATCCAGATCCTCATGCATTTATGGTTTAGAGAAGTCAAATGCATTTTTTAATAATAGCAGAAATAATCATTTAAGATAAAATTTGCAAAGTAATAGCATGAGGACAAATCCTAACTGTAAATACATTTATTTTTTCTGCAGCATATTGGCCTGGAGAGTGTTTTGATTATTGAATTAGTTAGTGACATTTATAAATTAGATTTCCTACTCAGACATATACATACACAAATCTGTATTCCAGGCTGCTCTGAGCAAATCAGCTATGACTTAGTACAAAGAAATGTTTGGCTAGAGCTGAGAAGAGTTGAGTTTTTTTTTTTTAAGATTTATTTATTTATTTATTTATACAAGCACTGGGTACAGTCAGAAGCGTGGGAGGGTGAGAGGATTCACCAGAGCCAGAGGGGAGAGCAGAGCAGGCAGAAGAACCAAAGCACACTGCTGAGGGGAGCAGCGGGTGGCAGGAGAGGTCTGCGCGCCATCTGGGACCCTCCTCTGGTGGCCGGGGTTAGAACCGAAACTGCAAAGGCTGTGGGCAGCTTCGCAGCCCAGCACTCAACCGCTGCGCCACCAGGGAGGCCCGAAGAGTTTAGTTCTTTAGATGGCAAGAGTCTGTCTAATTCACTACATTCTTTACCACTTGCTATTATCACTTTGTTCATTAACAAAGCCTGCCAAGCTCTGTATACATTTAAGCATATGATTCCTGATTTGATTACAGCTTTGGTTAAGTTTTAGGATCATGGAAATTTGGCCTAAATGAAATCACACATCAGAGTGTGGTAGGCCAAATTCTAAAATAGTCTCTAAATAGTTACATCCTGACACTCCCTCTCTTGGACGTAGGTGAAGTCTCTCAATAGGATACAATATTAGACTCTTAAGTTTGGTCATATGTCAAAATTAAGGGGATGTTTGACTTACAATTAAAGACCTTGACAGCCTCCCTGGTGGTACAGGGGTTAAGAAGCAACCTATGAAGCTATCTGCAGCCACTGCAGCACAAGTTTGATCCCCGGCCAGGGAGCTACCCACATGGCACAGCAGACCTCTCCTGACTCACCCGCTGCTCCCCTCAGCAGTGTATTTCGGTCCTTCTGCCTGTTCTGCTCCCCACTCTGGCTCTGGTGAATTCTCTCACCCTCCCGCACTTCTGACTGTACCCAGTGCTTGTATAAATAAATAGTCAAAAGGAGTTTTTCCTGACTGCACTTACACTAATGAGCACTTTCTGAGAAGGTCCCTAGTTGAGGGACTTAACACCATACTGGTCTTAAAAAGCACACAGCATGCTATGATGAGGACCATGTAGTAAGAAAAGGTGGGTAACTTCTAGAAGCTAAGAGTCTCAGTTCTATGGCTGCAAGGAACTGAATATAGGCAATAACTAATGAGTTTGGAAGTGCACTCTGAGCCTTAGATGAAACCATGTCCTAACCTTATAGGACACCTTCATTGCAACCTTGTCAGGTACAAAGTCAAGTCAGCTAAACTTCACCTAGTCTCCTAAACCTTGGAAACTGTGTTATTTTGAGTTGTTAAATTTGTGATAGTTTGTACACAGCAATAGAAAATCCATATGTTCTAATCTCACAGATGAAGAGAGCATTAAAGATGGAAAGAAACAATTTACACAAAGGCCCTGTGGCCTAGATACTGGATGACAGTGGTAAAGGCATGTGTATATGTGAGGAAAGTTGCCAGGAGCTACTGGCTCCAGAACATGCAAGATTTTGTGGTCCACTATTTACATCTAATACAAAAACTTTCAGAAGACTTCCTTGGAAGGATTTTAATTTGGGAATTGGTACACTCCATTTTTTTGTGATTTAAAAGAACAGTTTAAATACAGAAACCAATTAAAAGGTTATTAAAATAATCCACAATCTTCCTCAGGTTGAGGAAGGATTTATATAGTAAATTGAATAGACCTGAGAAACATTAAGGAGGCAGAATTCATATGAGTTGGTGATGGGAGGCAAGGTTCATACAGAGGGACAGGCAAGCGCCAAAATCCAGGTTACTTCAGTCTCTAACTTAAATCCAAGTCAATCACAGTATTTCTGTTGAGAAAACTCTGTTTCTGCTGGAGGAACTAGAATTTATCCCTTTCCAATGTGAATCAATTGAAAAAAACTATTTGTTGTTAATTTTCACCATTTCCTATATAAAATAACCACTGCTTAGCTAAGTTGGAGAGGGAAAAAAATGACATGGAGTAACAATGACATTTATCTTAGGCTCCTACAGGCATTTACCTACACCCAACTTTTAAGAGTCTGGTGGGGTTTTGGAAATAAAAAAAATCGGTCATTTGTAGGCTAACGACCTCCTTACAACTGAGCCTAACATGTAAACTTTGTTAGGTGTTGCTGACTTAATGGTATTCACTGATATTTAGTTATTGATATTTACTCCATTATATACTGGCCTGTTCTTGTACTATTGTCCACTGGCCCACCCTTCTACTATTTAATTTCTCTGCCAAGATGAAGAAACCGTGATTACTTTAACGATAATAGAATATAATGAAGCAACGAATGGTCTACATGGAGATTTGATTTGGACCTTAGAATCAAATATTCAAAAAGCCTCAAAGAATGAACTCTTATTTACTAGCTTAGAATCATACAGATTGTAAAGTCCTTTATCTTATTTTTTATAAATCTCAGTTTCAAGTTCAATTAACACATTTCACATAGTCCACTCTGTTTCATTTGCTTTAGCAAACATATGAGGATTTTCTAATTATGTGACATCAGGAATATAGAAGTAGGAGATAGTAGAAACAGCAAAAGCTTGCTGTTTCATGTGGAAAAAAGTTAAGCAAGTTCAATACAATGGAAAATGGGGTATTATCAAGATATATACCAGAGGACAATGGGGCACAAAAGGTAAATCTAAACCAATTCAAAATTTACCAAAAAAAAAAAAAAAAGGCTTACCAGGGCAGAATTTATCTGAGCTGAATCTTGGCTAACTAGGAAATCTTAAGTTAAAACAAAGACTAATTTAAGTAACAATTGGACCATGAAAAAGTATGGATGGAAGAAAGTATTGTGAATCCAAGGTCCTGTATCTAATCATAACTGACCTAAGTGAAGGAACAATATAAAGAAGCGAAAAAACAATGAGATTTGTCTGGTGAGCAGGATAAAATTATGAGAGGAATTGTCTGTAAAAGAATCTTGATGTTATTAACAATAAAATTAAGTGTCAACTATGATTCTTTGTGCATAGATATGCCAGCCAAGAGGCAAAAGACAGGACTATGATCTTTCATTGTTTAATTCCTGGTTTTATAAATTACTTTCCAAATTTCCCATGTTTAGTCTTCTACTTTGAGAGTACTGCCAAATAAGTGTTCTTCTGATTAAAATGTAGTCTTATGAGAAGCAGGTGTTTTTTTTAGGAGAAAAAATGTAAAAGAATTTAATGAAAGGATGAAAATTGAATTGAAATGATTTACTGCATTTAAAACTCAAATCTTGGTTTAAAAGTCTCTGCTTGCTTTTCATTTTCCATTGCAACATGGGCCACAGTGCCTCCCCTCCCTCCCCTGGACCACTGCTACCTGCCATTTACCCCACAATCTAATCACATGTCACCTTTCCAGGAAGCCTCCACAGCCACCCCGACCCCTGCCCCACCCAAACTTCACTCCAGTCATTCCTGCTGGGCAACTAGTCCTAAAATGTATCACCACAGGCCTGTTGCTGTGACTTTGCCCATGATTTACTCCAGAACTACAAAGTGTTTCTTTACTGCTCTACCTAGAAAATTATTTTCTGTCTTCAAAAACCAGCGCAAACATTATCTTATTTCCTCAGGTCTCTTTAATCTGATTTCAGTCACAATTCTAGTCTTATTCAGAAAACAAAATTGCTTCTTGCTTGCTCATTAGTCCTCTCCTTTTACTTTCTAACTCTTATACTTTTCATGTTGCATTATACTCCCTTGTGCTTGTTCTACCTTACTGAGTTGTAAAGACCAGGATAAAATCTGCTCCTTATTCATATCCCTATCCTCCTAGTGATGAGAAAATAGATTATTCAGCAAATGAATATAACAAAGATTCCAACAGACCTTCCAGCCCAGGTGCAATGAACACACCAAAGCAGGCATAATCAATAAGTTTACTTACTTACAGCTCTTTCCCTTTAAAGATTCAAGGCCAAGGCCTCAGCTCTCCTATGTAAACAAAGTTGCATTTCAGAAGGGTGGGTAGCCAGTGGAAGCTGGTTTGCCTCTGCCTCTTTTCCCCTTTGCTGGTTCTCCCCTCCACCCCTTATCTGGGGACTTTGCAGCAAATGGTTGTTCCTGCTGAAAAAACGATGCTATAAATGTAACAGATATGAAGACAGTTATGTATAAAAGGAACCCTTTGTCTTTCAACCTGTGCTCAGACCTTACCGGGCTACCCAGTTCTGGGACCTCATGCAGGAGTAATAAAGCTTTTCCTGACCTCACCACTCCTGAAGTACTGCTTGTTCTTCCTCTGCCTGGGTAAAGGCCAGAATTTCTACAACACTAGCAAATAGATTAGGCCCATAATATATTAGATGAATGCCTGATATGTATTTGTGGATTGAAGTGAAACTATGTCCAAAGGAAGTAGTAATGTGGGTTCCGCAGGCCCTTTGCTTTTATGTATCTATATAAACTACAAAGCAACCAAACACACAGCAATTAGTGATTCACAAAGCAGGCCAAAGGCATCTAGCCCTACAATAATCTTGTTTTAGAGTAACAGGTCAAAAATAAACACACAAGTTACCTAGATTGTTTTGTTTGTACATATTAGTATTCTGATTTCCCCGTAATTTGGATAAAATAAAAAATTTAAAAGGGCATTTACAGTTATAATTTTTTAAATAATAATGTTATTACTAAAAGCTATTTTTTCACTTAATGATTATTGAGTACCAACTTGAATAACAGAAGCATGGTCTTTATCTCTTTCATTTCTCATAGGCCAAATCATTTCATTCATGGCTATAAATACCCATAAGAAATTGATTGATACAGGGCAGCAAGGGGCACTAAAACTAATAGTTTACTGGTCATCATATGAGTTTTTTCACCCACATGTACAACTGCAAGACCACTCAGGCTCAGAGAACAACAATAACGGGAATTATTTAACAAACCGAGGGAAAACAAAGAGTTACTGAGGCCAAAATGGCCATTCACCTCACCGGAAGCAGCGGCCAGCATTTTCAAGTCCTAAACACAAAATCGCTCCTGAGATGGTGTCTTCTCGCCACTGAGGACCTGGCGCACGTAACAGCCAGACAATAGGCCAGGATCCAATTTATGAAGACTGCAGATTTCACAACAGGACATGTTCACGGAGCTGCCGAGATGCCCAGCTCAGCACCAGAAAAGCAACACTCAAAACAGCAGCTGTAGCAGCTAAACGAACGGACAAACGGCCACACTCACGCAGCTCAGCGAGGCACCTGGCTCCAGGTCTTCCCCTTTCCTGCCAGGCTCTAACAACAGCAAAACCCCGAACAGTTTCAGTTGCTCAGCTACTGCAAAGCCTCGGAACTTTTCCTCTCTGAGGTTGGCTGCTGGAAGCCTCTCCACGTTCCTCAGAGCCCACACCAGCCTTCTGAAAGATTGGCATGGCCGGGGCAGAAATCACTAACCCCAGAATCCCTGAAATCTGAAAATGCTGAAATCCTGAATGCTGAATCCCCAACACTCAATCAATCCTAGGGGCTCTGTAGCACCAGCAAGGCACAAGGCAGGTTCTCCGCGGATCCTGACAGATGGGTAAAGGAGGAGTCCTGGAGCCCTCAGTGTTTTTTTTCAGGCTTTTAAGGATCTTTCTACACCACTTGTAGTGAGCCTACCAGGTTCAGGGCAGGCAGGGGGGCCAGGAGCCCGGCAGGTGTCCCAGCCCCCTCCGAATCTTGACTCTTTCTTGTCTCTCCACTGGTTCCCGCTACTCTCTGCCGCCTCCCACCCTCTGTGTCCACACTTAGAGGCTCAGTTTCTCCGCTCAGGTGTGCCCATTTATGCACGCCCACACCTACTCCAGGTGCACCCACTTATGCCCGCCAGCAGGCATGCGTGTAAGACCACAGGTGTCAAAAATAGATGCTAATGGCAAGAGGGTGGAAAAAACTGATCACTTCAATATGCCCTACAGGCTGCCTCTGCGGTCCCTTATATTTCTTATCAGAGTCTCCACCCCAACTCCCACTGATATTTTGTTTGCATTTTCTCTGGGGCTATTCATTCTCACCAGCACCCCCTCCAGGGACCACCACCTATAAGAGTCTTTGGCTTCAGCCACTAGTTACAATATGAGCAAATATTCAGATTTATTATAATGCAACATGCAAAAATCTGTTGGACTTAAATAAAAATGATTTTTAGTCAAAACCTATTTATTATTAAAGATTTATTTTTATTTATTTATGCATAAAGAACTGGTGTCTAGGCCACAGGTGTGGGAGGTGAGAGGATTCACCAGAGACAGAGTGGGGAGCAGAACAGGCAGATCTACTGAAATATACTGCTGAGGGGAGCAGCAGGCAAGACAGGAGAGGTCTGCTGCACCATGAGGTTCAGTGCCCTGGCCCAGGGTGGAACTCAGGCCATAGCGGCAATAGTATGACAGCACTGAAACTTAACCCCTGTGTCACCAGGGAGACCCTTCAGTCAAAACTTAGAGTGAAATCCTGGACTCCAGAAAAATAAAAAATACATATTAGACTAGAAGATGGATCACTCACACATTAACCCTACTATTATTACTAAATCTATCAGACATTTTTTCTTTTAGTGTCTGTAGGGTAAGGAAAAATGTCAGGCTTTTCTGCCCTCCTGCCATCAGGATAGATGATGGATCCTTGAAGTCCTGAATGCATGCCTGATGGCGGACATCTGGAATAGGGTGTGGGCATAGGTAGATGGGATTCACCTAGGCTGAGACTGGGCTTTTAAGCATGGCGTCACGGGGATGCCAGTGGAAGCCAAGAACGAACAGAAGCCTAAGAGAAGCCAAGAGAGAAGCAAGAGAAGCAGAAGCTGAGAGAAGGCTGGAGAACCCAGATAGAGTGAAGACTTGCTGGGGCCTGGGAGGCCTACCAGCCTTCCGGCTCCCCAGCACCTCTGCCTGCCGTGTACCGGGTAAATCCCAATAAAAAGACCTGCAAAAAGCCATTAAGGACTCTGACTCCTCCTTTACCCGGTCTGCATAGGATCCTAGAAAACCTGCTCAGAGGTCATTCCTGACCCTTACAGTGTCTTTCCCCACACTTTAGTTAGACAGTGATTTTTGTATCGATACTACTAATTGTCTTGTTCTTTCCTTTATCATCACACCCAAATGAGAAAATCACAGCCCTAGATGATTCTGACTACAAACCTCTTAAAGGCTTTTCCACTTTTTTTTTTTTCTTTACTTTCATTTCACTCTTTAATTTTTGGTTTAATTTAAACCAAAACCATTCTGGTTTATGGCCCTACCACTTTAAGACATTGCTTTAACACATGAGTCCAATACCACCTAATTGGTTTACTCACCAGAAAGTTTGTTTGACTTTTCAGCATAATTCAGTTAATGATCAACAACTTCCTGATCTTGAAATGACTCCTTTTCTTTTCTTCTTTAACAGTACATTTTACTAGTTTCCCTTCCCCTTTTCAGGCTGTCCCTTTTAGTGACAATTGCCAACTCCTTCTCTACTATCAGACCTTTAATTTTTAGAATTTTGTAGGGCTCCTATTAAGGTAATCTGCGTATTTGAATTTCTCAACATAGATTAAATGTTGATATCTTCTATTCCTTTTAAATCATGCATATAAATGAGATTTATATTTGATCCGGACCATTCTTCTAAGTCCTAGGTCTATAGCCAAATACCTAAATGTATTACACTATTTGGAGAGTCCAAAATTAAAGTGTGCATTTATTTATTTAATTATTCACTTTCAATCTGTCTGACACTGCTGGGTAATGAAAAGGCATTTAGCTGACACATAAGCAATAGAACTTCATGTCTCAAAATCTAAAAGCTAAAACATCCAAGAACAAAACATTTTTAAAATGTTTTTAACATGTTTAATTTTCCTGAATCCTTGTCATCCCCTGTGGAGTCCCTCAATGCACACTATACTTTGATCTTCTGGAAAATATTCTGCTCTTTATTTTCAAGTGTAATTGATCTCCTTTCATATACCTATTACCAGTTTTCCCTTTCAAATAGGCTTTGTAAGTTTGTTGACCTATGAACACAAGATTCTTTCTGAATTATAATACAATCCATTAAAGCCTAGGGGCACTAGTGGTAGTGAACTTGGGTTATCCTAGCATCAATAACCTATAAAGTAAACTTGTGTAAGTAATTAAGTGTGATAGTTTCCCTGTGATTACTTGGTTAAGTGCCTAATTTTTTTTTTTTAAGATGCAATTATTTATGCATACAAGAGCTGGAGTGCAGGCCAGAGGTGGCGGGGGTGAAAGGATTCACCAGAGACAGAGTGGGGAACAGAACAGGCAGATTGACCGAAGTAGACTGATGAGGGGAGCAGCAGCCGAAACAGGAGAGGTCTGCTGCGCCATGTGGGTAGCTCCCTGGTCAGGGATTGAACTCACGCTGCAGTGGCTGTGGATAGCTTCATAGTGCTGCGTCTTAACCCCTTGCACCACCAGGGAAGCCCCATGTGCCTAATTTCTCTCTGCATGTAGGTCCTGAACAATGAGTCACTAGTTCTTTTTGTGATCCTCTGAGAACGGAGAATATGTTGGTGGCCATGTCAGTAAGTCACAAAGCATTTCCTTGTCTACTGATACCGCATAAGCCCTGAATATGACACTGGAGCTGTGTCACTATAGGAACCATAAGAGAAGTAAAACTAGATTCCCACCTGAAATTATTCTGTGGTAAATAAACTGCTAGAGTTCCTCCTTTCCTATAACTCATTGAAAGAAAAACTGTGCCCCTAGCACCAATCCATTCCAGCGTGGTGGAGGCGTGGGCTGAGGAACTTTTCTCTATAATCCTTTCAGTAATGAGGCCTTTCTACTGGGAACTGCATCCTGTCTGCCTTTCACTTTAGAAAACATGTTTATCAACTCAGAGATGAATCATTGCAGCATTTATGCTAAATCGGCAGTCCAGGGCTACATAGTTATTTTCCACTGCCACAGCTGACTTTCTCTTCTATTTACATCTAAATTTCAGCCCACTCCTGCTGAATAGAAAGGCTGACCTCCTTCCAGACTTCCCAAATCTGATTATGCAGTCCCAGAGAATAAATCTGAATGGTGACGGCTACCTGGAGTGCCAACTTGAGCTACTAGGAGTTCTGCTGCTCTGCTCTAATTGGTGAGTGATGGAGATGTCAGCTGAGTCATCAGCTAACTTGAGTGGAGCACAAAGTGTCCTCAAACAATAAGGGGCAAAACAGAGTCAGTATTCAGCTTTGTCTTCTTTTGACTCCTATTGGCACATGGAGATTAAAAATATAAAACTTCACATTGGCATGTTGAATTCTTTAAAGATGTCTGCCCTATGTTGCGGTGGTAAAAGACTTAGGATCTGAATCCAGTTCTGACTTAGGTTTATGAATCAGACAGAACTGGATTCAGATCCTGACATGAACTATCTATCTTTGGGCAGATTATTGGATGCCACTAAATTAGAGTTTTCTCATCTGAGAAACTCCTCAGCCGCTAATTTTAGTTCGTCTCTTAGGAAATGGATTTGAGGATTAAATGGAATCCAGTATATAAAAGACATAACATAGAAACAGGTGCAGGACAAGTGTTGAAAAACTGATAGATATTATTAATGTATTACAGTTATTGCCTGTTTCATAATCATTCAGTGTTCGTTTATTTGTTACTACCATCTTTTTTTTAGCTACCACTTTAGCTTAAATGTCCTCAGCATAACCCTTAAGTCATGTCTTCCCTTTTAGTTCAAAACAATCCATTTATCAAAAGGAATTTTTTAAAAATCACATCGTATCCTAGAAGAGGCAGTAGTGGAAAACAAAAATATTTTAAAAATACAAACAATAACTTATTGAATTTAATTGACCCAAAGCTTACCTAAAACCTGGTATAAATTTTTGTTTGTGTTTCTTGTCTTTTGCTATTGTTTGTGATTTATATAAGTATTAACAGATATAAAATTAGGTAGTTAGGCACTAAAATATTGAGTATTTACTAATACGTCAGAATTCACAGGATATTGTATTAGTAATAGTACAAGTCCAGTGTAAAACACAATATAAAGATAGTTCCCATTCGTACAATAACTGAAACATTATCTGTTTTTACTTGCACATGGAGGTGTTTTTAGTCATATTGGCAATTAGCTGATGATTGAATAAGCCAAGATCTATTTTGATAAATCTTAGAAATCTTTATCATAACCAATCCAATACTGCCAACACTGGCATTACTATTTGCTATTCTTTTGACCCCTTCCATTTCACAGGTGAATTGACTTTCCTACTTTGATTTCTAGGCTACCAACCTCACATTCTATAATAATTACTAGTTTATTCAGGCTGTCATGACAAAATACCACAGACGGGGTGAATTAAAGAACAGTAATTTATTCTCTCACAGCTCTGGATATTGGAAATCCAATGTCAAGATATTGGTAGGTCTGTTTTCTCCTAGTGCTGCTCTCATTGTTCTACGAACTCCTTTCAGTGTCCCCAAATGGCCCTTCTCTGACACCATTTCCTCTTTGTAGGACACTAGTCCTATTGGAGCAAGGCTCCATGTATGTAAAAAGTTTTTATATCCTTTCTACTGTTTATCTAATAATTCTTGCTCATGATAAATACATTCCTCATGGATTTTAAATTTTGTATTATGAGTTCATTCTTGAGTTTTCTTCTTATGTGGAAGTTCTAACAATTACAAGTTTGGCATGTCCTTCCTTAACAGTTGTGCTTTTGCTTCTGCCAAGCACTCCAGTATAGCTATTTAATATTTAATCTAAATGTTATTTATGATTATGCCTTTCTAGACCACTCATGTAAGTATAAATTGGAACCCTAAATCTACATAGTTATGAATTCTCATGGGCGACAATTTATTTTATCAGGCCCTCGACTGATACCTAGAAGGTTTCTAAAGTAGAATATAATGTGGTTCCCTAGAATATTAGATGTTCTATGCTTTTAATGAGAATATAGCTCTGGGGTTGGTGGTGTTGTGGGGAGGAGGGATTAGTGCAAGATCTTGTTTCCTTTTTTTTTTTTTTAAGATTTATTTATTTATACAAGCACTGGGTAAAGTCAGAAGTGCGGAAGGGTGAGAGAATTCACCAGAGCCAGAGCGGGGAGCAGAACAGGCAGACTGATGAAATACACTGCTGAGGGGAGCAGCGGGCACGGCAGGAGAGGTCTGCATGCCATGTGGGACCTTCGCCAGTTGCCGGGGATCAAACCAGTGCTGTAGAGGCTGAGGGCAGCTTCATAGCCCAGCGCTCAGCCGCTGCACCACCAGGGAGGCCCAAGATCTTATTTTCTATTCATCATCAGTTTCCTGGATCCCACTCCATATTAAAATTTTAAAACTGAAGTAGTAGAATAAAAATCTCCATCATTCATATCCCATTCCTCCATCCCACAAACATACTACCCAGTATCATGCAAGTACTTCAATAATTTTACTTTCTTATCTTGATTGCTTTTTGTTTTCTTGCTTGTTCAGTTATGCATTTTAAATGATTCTAAAATGTTGTGATCATTCTAGTTATTTTGTTGCTATAAATTATCCAGGTTTTCTATTTATAAATGTTGTATATCAAATATATCAAATATTGTATATAAAAACACTTGAATTGGGAAAGTCGAAATTTATCGTCTAAAAAAATAAAAAATCCTCTGTTCCATAGTTTCTGTGTTCTTTGCAACATTTTTATATATGCATTTCTTTCTATTCAGAAATCATTTGGGACATACAGCAAACGGTTTACAATTCAGATTAATTTCCTATAAACAGCATTGCATCATGAATTATTTATTTTCAGTATTTCAATTGTGAATGGCTGCCAAATAGCTACTGTCATACAAACTGCAAAAAAACATAGTATTCAACTGCAATACTGTCTTAACAAGAAAGGTTCCTCATACTCAACACTTAGGCAGCATAGGAACAAGGACAATTTAAATTTTTCCAATTTCTGTTAATGTTTTGGTGTCCCATATAGACCCTCTCTCTAGGTTCTTTCTCAGCTAATCTACCCTTAATATCACTTATCTAGCCTTTGAGAAAATCAAACAACTCAATCTATGTAATTTATCACTTCTCATTCCAATAAATTCATCCAGGAAAAATTTTAAAAATCAATCCAAATTCATTTTACTTAGTTCTTTATCTCTCCATTTATATTTCGCTTGCTTTTTAAACCTGTTCCCATTTGCCCTTGGGAAATGATAGATGCCATATAGTTAATAATCAACCAGGTAAATGTTTGCTTCAATTATTAGTGTTCCTAAAACCCTGCTCAGCATTTTTTAAAAAGATTTATTTATTTATGCATACAAAAACTGGGGTGTAAGTCAGAGGTACAGGAAGTGAGAAGATTCACCAAAGAGTGGGGAGCAGAACAGGCAGATGGACTGAAATACACTGCTGAGGGGAGCAGAGGGCGAGTCAGGAGATGTCTGCAGCACCATGTGTGTTGCTCCCTAGCCAGGGATCGAACTCTTGCTGCAGTGGCTGCGGACAACTTAATAGGTTGTGTCCCAACCCTTGCGCCACCAAGGAGGCCCTTCAATATTTTTGTTTACTATTTCATCTCCAAAAAATGAGTAATATGATCAGATCAGATAAGCAGAGTCAACGTAAGAGATTTTCTAAAATTAATGGAGAATATAAGTAAACATGTAAATACTTTTCATGTTATGTCTTTCTTTTCCTTCAACAGATCTGTGTTGTGAAAGAAGAAAGCAAGACCTCTTCAGGGTGCCCACTCTCCACTCA
The DNA here is from genome assembly GCF_014898055.3 of Talpa occidentalis. NCBI lineage: Eukaryota > Metazoa > Chordata > Mammalia > Eulipotyphla > Talpidae > Talpa > Talpa occidentalis. The sequence goes on along the minus strand of NW_023602073.1, from coordinate 120,755,515 downwards.
ATGCAGACCGTATGTATATTAAGTAAATTCACTTGTGCATGAACAGTAAGTCATCAGAGACTAGCTTTCTCACAATTTCTTCTCTCATAGTACTTTATTATGCCCATGCACAAAGGCACTGACAAAACTGAACAAAAATAAACCCTAGAAATATGACTGCAGAATTGAGGCTACTAGAGGGGGAGGGAGAGTGGGGATGGGGACAGGAGGTGAAGGATGCCTAATATGGCCTAGAACTGTGGGGGTGGGGTGGTAACATCCATCTGAGGAGGAATGCACCTATTCCCCTAAATCATAGAGTGTCATAAGCCAATGTTACACCAATAAATAAAATAAATCTATTAATACATAAAATATCTGCATAGAATCCCATTACGTAGGTATATGACAGTTTATTTAATCAGTCATTGACCTGGAATCTTTTGTTGATTGTTTCACCTAAGCTTTCGTTTGAATAGTTACTGAAGGTACAGAAGATAAAGCAGGGATCCTATACAAGAACAGAGTATTTGCAACACACAACAATGAGTGAAGTCAGTATGACCAGTATGACTAAGGCTTGATGGGGCAAGAGGGGTAATATTTGATCTCACAATTTCCTATATACAACATCATGGTCATGGATTAAATGTGGAAGGCAAAACTGTAAATATTTTGGAAAAAAAAACTTTCCTATAAGGAAAATCCATAGTTTTCAAATTTTTTTAAATTAGAAAATGAGTTAAAATTAATTTTATAACCCAAATTAAGAATTTAAATTTAAAACAAAATCCAAAAAATTTATCACAGAGAGGCAAATAAAAAATAATAAGGTAAACTAGGAAGCAAAAGTATAATAGTTTCAACTTATCTATATAAAGATCAGTGGCAATATTAAGACATATTAAATATATATTTAGTAGAAAAGGAGATGAACACAAAGTAGTACATTTTTTTAGAAAGTAGAGCTTATTATTAAATATATGCAAATAAAATAGAAAACTTCATTGAAAATAATCAAATTCTTAGGAACAGAAATATAATAATCAACTGCCCAACTAGAAACTGAAAAATCACAATAATCTCCAAATCATTGAGGATATGATACTAATTAAATATTTCCATAAGGAAAATACCAGTCCCAGAAATTTTTAACTGAGTTCTGCCAACTATTTAAAGAAAAGATAATCAAATATTACATTAACTCTCTGCAAAGCAATACTTTTCAGAGATATACACAAAAATAGAGAAAGTAAATAATCAATATAATTTGAGATAGTTATCATCAAGGAGGAAACCAGAGGACATATAGAGACATGAGGGTTTAAAATGATTGGTAATGATTTATATCTTAGGCTGAGTGGTAGGGAGATATCCGGGTACTTCTCTTATTCTCTAAATATATACTACAAACAATTTAACTGCTTGCACTGTCAAAATGGTATAAGATAATTAAATTCTTAAGTTTTTTATTTGGTATTTCACTAATACATTTATAAAATTCAACAATAAAAAATGTAGAAAGGTGATAAGCAAAAAATTCTTTCCCACCCTTTCCCAATCCACATAATTTCTAATTTCCCCAATGAACAACCAACATTATTAATCCCTTTATATTGTTCTTCATTCCTTAATATACAAACAAATACAGTTATTTTTATTCCCCTCCTGACCTTTTAGGTTATACATATCCCATACAATATTCTGTATCTTTTCTGACCAATATATCTTACAGATTTTTCTATTTTAGTACATAGATTTTCATAGCAGGATATATCACATCTGTGCAGTATCTTTTCTATGGACATGTCATATATTTTTCAACATTTTTAAGTTTTCTTCAGTTTTTTTTTTTTGTTGTTGTTGTTGTTCTTGCAAACAATATTCTATGCATATACTTGGAAATCTGTATCTTTGGGTGTATAATTATATCTATCCTATAAAATACTGCTCATGTGTACCACATGTTTGACCATGCAGGGCCTCCCTTTTGGCGCAAAGGGTTAAGACACAGCACTATGAAGCTATCCACAGCCACTACAGCATGAATTCGATCCCTGCCAGGGAGGTGACCCACATGGTGCAGCAAACCTCTCCTATCTCCCCGCTGCTCCCCTCAGCATTGCATTTCAGTAGATCTGCCTGTCCTGTTCCCCACTCTGTCTCTGGTGAATTCTCTCAGCCCCCACACCTCTGGACTGTACCCCAGTCCTTGTCTGCATAAATAAGTAAATCTTAAAAAAAAAAATGTTTGACATGCAGTGACTGGGTTAAAGTAAACTTCCTTTTGTAGTTTTGATAGATATTACCAAATTGTCATTCCTCCGAAAAATCAATGTAAATTTATTTCCCTACAGCCTCCTCCAGAGAGTGTACTATCAAACTATTGCCTACTTTGAAAGTTTGGATACTATTTTTCTCATTTCAAATATGCTATAGCATCTTTCCATATTTTCAGTTTCTATATACTTATATATATTGTTAGCCATCTGTTCTTATCAGTTACCCATTTTTTATTAGGTTTTCTTTTCCTTAATTTCTAAAGATCCTCTAATGTATTAGAACACTTGGCTCTATGTGATATGAATTGAAATTTTCCCCATTTGTCATTTGATATCACTCATGATTTTTTCCCATGGAGAAATTTTTAAATTTCATTAATTCAGATGTATTCCTTTTAAAAAATATTTTCTAAGTTGAGTCATAAAGGCCATTACTACAAAATTATAAACACATTCTTTCATGCTTTCTAGTTATCCTTTTATATTGTCCTTTTTTATTCTGAAATTTTAATATGTTTGGTATTTATTATAAATAATGATAACATTTATAGAGGTATACTTATTTTAATCATAAATCTTTCCCAAAAAATTATATTTAAAGTAGATAATTTGCCTCCTCTCCCTTGTCCTCCACACAGTCATCTTTTCATCTCATTTCATGTCTTCTTCCCATTTCAAAGTAGGTCGAGGCCTCCCCAGCCCTGAGATAGAAACACCTCAGGGCAAAGTGAAATAAAAAGATAAAGTAAAATAGATTACTCTCAACTTATAATACAATAGCATCATAAATATGGCTTTTTTAATGCATTAAGAAAATATGACTGTGTAACAAATTTTCACTATGGATCTGATGCAATGTATTATTTTGAAAGTCATAAAACAGCAGTAAAGTAATAGTAGCACATAATTTCAAAGCTACCCTTTCCCACCACTTTCCAAGCCACCTTTTATTTCCAACTTTAGAATGCTGAGATAAACGCAGATAAAATCTGATGCACAGCTTTTTACTCCACTCTTGTGAAGTGAATTAAATATCATTGTAGACTTAGATTAACCAATTTAGTAAGATCCACACATCTCTCCACTTTTTCAAGATTTGCAAAGATCCAATCTGTTAAACATTGCAGCCCATAAAATTCTTACAGTAAGTCCTATGAGAGAAGCACATCATAAGTTTAATATAATAGGGGAAATGATGGAATAAACCTGCCGGAAGCTCTCTCCCAGGGTTCCACTAAAGACCAGAGTTGATTGGCAGCCATAATGAGCACAAAAGTCTCCAACATCCTGACCTTTTATTTGCTTTAAGTCATCAACAAACAAACATGGAAAGAAAGTCATAAGCTAAATTAAGTTGAGCAACTCCCCCTCCCATTGCCCAAATCAAAAATATTTACAAGGCAATGTGATATGAGCGGTGAGAAAACATTTTTCCTGAAATCAGAGAACAAATGCTTCTAAACACAAAATTGTTGACTTCATTGAGTGGCCACTTTTGATTTAGACATAGGCCTGATAAAGTTTTGTTTTCTGGTAGGTCTGGCCTCATCACAGATCTGTTGATTGCTAGGATCCTAAGGGTGGGAAAAGTGAATATGTATAATGTTTCTAATCTGAGGATCCCTGAGTATTGTTCCTCTGTGTTAGTAGGTGTTTACTTAATAGAATACTGGTGGAGAATTCCACACACAGTGTGGAATGGAGAAATAAAATGGAATCATGCAGATATCATAGTTTAATAGAAAAAGAATTAGGAGAGCAAGGGAGAAGTTATTAAAAGCAACAATATCACCAGACTGATTAAAACTTGGTTCTAGTACCAGCATTTCCCTTAATTAGTTTTGTGACTTTTAGCAAGACAGACTATGTAAGTCTTCATACATATACTAATAAAAGGAGCAAGTTGGATTATTTAATTTCTAAAGAATCTTTCAATGGTAACATTATTCTCCAAGAAAGTAAGAAAAGAGATAATTTTTGGTTGGAGTATGTGATAATAAAGGGTAGGGGATAATTAGAAAAGTTAGTTGCTGATTTATTTAGGTGTTAATAATTATGTTTGCCACTCTTAATCAAATATATTGAATAATTGCCAAATAGCTTCATAACTATTCCAAGTTAAAAAATGCATGCTTACTTATTTCTAGTTTCTTATAAAAGCCTTAAATTATAAAGTGTTTTGTACTGTTATGAGAATAATTTGTTTAAAACAGGTTCATAATGTCCATTAAATGACTAAAGAATAACTATGGCAAAATAAGTAAAATTATTTGTGGTAGAAAAATGCTTTCAAACACCATTCAACAAATTGTGAGAAAATCCTTTTTTATGAGACTGGCTGAAATCTTCAATACAGATTGTCTTTGACTTAATATGGCATTATGCTGATAGAAATTCATTGCAAATTGAAAAGATCTTGTGCCAAAAAACACATAGAATACCCCTAAACTATGAATATCCTGGCTTAGCCAGACTTACCTTAGATGTGATGAGAAAATCAGAGCACTGACTAGGAGGAGCAGCAGCTCAGCACACTGCCCAGCACACCAGGAAGTACTGCATTGCATGTAGGCAGACCAGGAAAGATCACATTTCAAAATTCAAAGTACTGTGTGTGCTGAACGTGCATCACTTTCTCACCATTGTGAAGTTGAAAAATTGTAAGACAACCCATCCTAAGTTAAGACCATCTGTATATAATCATTGAGGGAAAGAAATTTTTAAAGATTTCATAAACCATGCACAAAAATTAGCAACCTGACAGATGTGTATACTCTAACTTTAGAAGCAGGACACTTTATTATGATCATAATAGATTAAGCTTTTTCCTTCATAAATTTAATAAATCAACTGTTGATAACCTGAAATGTTCCTTTGTAAAAATCAGTATATGAAAGGACACTTGGTTTTTCTCTTCATTAATTAGCATGGCATCCAGCCTTCTTTAGTGATTTGCTGCATAAATAAAAGTAGAAAAATTCCATGTTTCCTTAAGGCAGAAGTCATTTGTTGGTTTTTCCCTTTAAATCCGGAGAGAAATTTTTATTCATGGTTCCTCCTGCATGAGTTGTAATCAATATTTGTGGTGTCTTCACCTCTGCTTATGCTTTGAGACTTTCCAGTGCTGAGTTTCTCAAGTTACTTTAAAATATGACCACTGTATAAAAAGCAATCTTGTCATTATCTTTCACATAAAGAGAAATGACCCTTTTTAATACTATGTAAATTAGAACATGTGGAACCAAAGTGGTAAGAGCTCCCCTCAAGTGTGGGACATAGAACACATCCATCCCCGCCCATGAAAACCATGGCTTGTGGTCCTGCCTGTGGGTAAAGGGAAAATAATGCATCAAATGGAAAGATTAAGTCATGTAACATATCAGAAATTATCTGTAGCTGTTTTTTGTCTTCTTTTCCGATGGAAATCAATGTTTATTTTCAGTTATATTTCTGTTTATATTTTAGAAACGAAGCAGTGTGAAATTTATCTTATTGAAAGAAACTGAGCAGGAGCTGGTACCTCTGGATATCCCAAAAAGGCAGGTAAGAGCGTCTGCAGGAGAACTCCTGGCAACCACTGACAGCATTCAACAGAAAGGAGGAAGACCAGAGGACCCTAATAAGACATCCCAAACAGCATGGATATAGGGAGATTGTATTGCATTTTTTCATAAATAGGAAGGTGCCAGATTATCAAGAGCATACAATCAAAATATAACTCATATTGTTAGTACAATTATCACCCTGTTTCACAGATAAGATAACAGAGTGTCAGAGGTCACATAAATGACACAAATATGTCTTTATTGTGTGGACACCATCACCCAACAGTATATAAAACTTTGCTCACCAGGTTTTTTTGGTATGTTTTCTCCACTAGAAGGTGATGTTCAGGAGTACAGGGGCTCTTGCTCCTTCCCCCCACACCCCCATTAGATGATGTTTTTTCCATAGTTTGGGTAAAAGAGGGAAACATATTTTATTAAGTAAGCATTATTTCTCAAGTTAGAATGAATATTTTTATTTTACATAATATTTTAAACTGGGACTATTTTTAATAGGATATACTTAAAGCAATGCTTTTTGTGATTAAATTCTGAATTTAGTCACTTGTCTAATCGAATAACTTTACAGTAAAAAATGAAAATATTAGTTATTCTATTTACCAATCATTTCCATTACTATATGCAATTTAAAAATTAGTTTACTTCTTTATTCACACCACCCTTTGAAACTTTGTCTAGAAATTATAGAATACTGAAAATGTCACTTTAATAAAATGACTGTTTATTCCCCATTAAGCTACATAAAACATATATCAGAAAATTTTAGTATTCCAACCTAAATAGCTAATTATTTCTCTCAAATGAAATTATTGTTGTCCTATTTTAGATGGCTTTTCAGAAATGTTCACTTCACAGATGCAACAGATTCAGCACTACCAAGTTTAACATTGACCATATGCAAAATAAATGTTCTTTCAGCAGAAATGTACACTCTCTAAAAGTTATGCTCTGCCACTTACAATTTCCTTTTAAGCATCTTATTTTTCCCTCTGTACACTTTTGAAAATAAAAGCACCTAGTTTCTTGAGTTTTATTTCCATTTTAAACAAATATGAAAATTAAAAAACTGGATTAGATACAAGACAATGTTTTAAATCTCTGTTGTAAATAAAACCAATTATAATCCATTCCATTTTTCAAAATAGTTGAAGATTGGTTCAATTAATTTTAAAAGTTCTGTAAAATTTATTTCAGCTTTTATCTTAAATCTTTCACTACAAAAAATAATTTTGACAGAATAAATGCATTGTTATCAAGGACAAAAATATTTGTATTGAAACTTTAACCTATTGCAAATGTTGACCAAACACCAAACAGCTCTTAAATTATAACATTCCCACTATTTACTATGAAAATACATTTATTATATTTAAGTCTTATTCTTACTTAGTTTTTAAGTAGTTTTATATTTCTAAATATCATTTGTACTCCTTTCTTTGGGGGAAAAAAAAAAACACAGTTTTGGCCTCCCTGATGGCGCAAGGAGTTAAGTCTCAGTGCCATCAAGCTATCTCTAGCCACTGCAACATGAGTTTGATCCCCAGCCAGGGAGCTAACCCACTAACCCATCTAACATGATCTAATGGTCTCATATATTTAAACTGTACCACTGTCTTTTTAGGTTATGTACCTAAATAGCACATATAAAATGGAAGATATACCTATCAGCTCATTGACATAAAAAAAAAAGTAGATACCACATCTGAAAGCTCAAATACTATCCCAGAGTACAGCTCATTTTATTTTGTGTGTTGAAAATCATTTCTCATGACTGATGTCAAATTTTCAAGTAATCATTTATAAATATATACACAATATGAAGCAAAGAGATCTTATTAACCAACTAGATCAATTAGACCTTTAAATAAACAACAAAAGTGTGTATGGCCTCTCAGCAGGTATTTTTAACGTAACTTCTTTAAAGGACCACAAGTAAGTCCATAAACCTTTAGGTTGCTAGTAGAAAAATCTGTTCCTGAAGACGCAGTGCTAGGACTCTTGTTTTCTTTTTTTGAAGCATAATAAACATGTTGCTGGAAGTCCAAAACAACTCCATTTTCTTGATGCATTAGAATGATGTCTGTTCCTGCAGGGACACTGCAGAAACTTCAAATGTTTAATTTAACAATATGACCTAGTTAACAATATTAAAGAACTTAGCTGCTTAGCTTTCCTGCTTATGAATGGATGAATTTTTGGTACTGCAAAGTAACCAAGCGTTTTATGTGAAACAACTGAAGCAATGCCTCTGTCTATACTTACACAAACTACTATTGAAATAAAAGAAATCATGCATACCCACTTCAAAAACTTGCTTGCAAAACTGTATTTAATATGTGTATATAGTTTTAGCATAGTGCCAGGTAATCAATAACATGTGTTTAAGTTATTGAATTGAACTGATACAATAAAGACTTATTACTGTATGGAAATGCTCAGCGCAAAGTCTCAAATATCCTTCTTCAAATGGTATCTACATTATACCCTTATAAAATAGGTGCATGTATTTACTTTTTGAAAGAGTACAAATAGAATCCATATTCACTCTTTTATTCCATTTTTAAAGAGGCACTTCTTCGTATTTCTTTGAGTATATTTTCATGATAATATCTTCCTTTTAAAATATCAGTCAAAAATGTGTGCAAATATTACTGACAACATATAAGAAGTTATTTATTTTTAAACCAGCTTTGGAAGCAGCTGCCCCTGAAACAATGAAAGAAAGAAAAGATAAGAAATAGTAGATAGAGCAGGAAGGATGAGAGAAATAAATGGACCACTGGCCTATTCCAAATCAAATGTTATTCCTTTGATATCTACAAATTTAAAGTTACAAGAGAAATGAAAAAGCAAAGCATGAATCTCAAACTAGAGTAGTAAACACGGCAAATATTTTAGTGTGTGTGCATGTGTGTGTGTGAGAGAAAGAGGGGGGGGTGTACTATCACAAAGAATTAGTTTGAAAGAACAAAGGATTACTAATTTAGTAAGTTATGTGACAAAAACATAGCTTCATGATACAAAAAAAAAAAAATCAGAAGAAAAAGAATTCCTAAATGGTGCTAGTCAGCTGATGCTAATTAGAAAAAAATTTTACAAAGATCAAATATTCCTTGACTAAGCAGCTACAAAAACACTACTAGAAAATGAGTTTACTCACAGATGGAACTAGAGAGAGCGATTTGAAAAGCCATCATTGTTGTAATTTGTTCATTCATTTAACAATATTTTACACAATCCAGCCAACTTATAATTGTTTATTTGAAGAACAGCAATGCCAATGCAAAGATAGTGTGAGTGACACTTATAATTAGATAGGTGTGTATATATAAAATATGCCTTCTAGTTATTTTTATATATGAAACCAAACTTTGATGTGGGAAAGAAATAGACTCTTCTGGCTGACATCTGCAGATAGAATTTTGAGAATTGTCAATAAATTAAGCATACCAAGAAAAATTACTGAGAACATTTGACTGCTCTTCAATAACTAGCCTGTTTCTATATTTTCCAGTGCATTTTGCCTAACACTCACTTACATATTATATTATGAAGCCCATGACTCTCAAATGGATGTCAGGCAGGCAAAAAAACAAAACCAAAAAATCAAAAACACTAATGGTTAAGCAACTAGTATAAGAGTTGCTACAGCTTTTTGTCCTTAATTCATTCAATCTTTAAATTTTCATGACAATCATTGACTGGAGGTTGGCATTCTGAAGGGATCTTTAATTCACATTAGTTAATTCACATTTTTACTAACACCAGGCAGCATGGAGGTATACTCCAGAGTGGTATAGTGGTCTTGATTTTAAGGTTTTTAGGTACAGAATTATGACTGAAATAATTGACACTTTAGCTAAAATGTGTGTAAAGGTTGCTGCACACCTTTATTTCTGTTGGTTTCCAAGAGATCCTTAAGATACTTATCTTTCAAAAGGGTATTTTAATTTAAAATTCTCAATCTCAAAATTTATCACTCTGAAAAAGGTGATAAAAATCTTGCTTTTACACATTGGAATTTGAAATTTAAAGTACTACTTTAAAAGTTTGTTCTAACTATAGAATTTTTATGAAATAAAACCTCTAAATAATAGAAAGATTCCAAATCTAGAATTAAATTATAATATGCTATCTCAGATGCCTCAGCTGTTTTCAGTATATCTCCTGGAGTCAATATGTTTTTTCAATTGTTTCTGAAAAGAAAATGTGAATATACAGAATCATTAGAATAGTTAACTTGAATTTGAGAAAAACTGCTATTACTCTTGGTCACCTGATACTACCTATGTTATGCTGAGTCTTGTTGCTTTTTTGAAGGAAAAATACATTTCTCTAAAATAGTACGGTCAAGATTATATTACAAATTTAAATGGAATTCCCTTAAATAGGTTCACTGAAGTTCTGTTTCACTGCAGCTCATTTTCATTAACTTTAGTGGAAATGGTTTTCCAGAGTTAGTAGCTCAAGTAATATTCTAAGACCAATGAATATGTATAATTTATTTTATAAGCCTGTTACATCAAGGATTTAGTTGAGTTCAGTAAAAATATATGTGTGTGAACATATATATATATATATATATATATATATATTTACACTTGATCTTAGCCAAAAGGCCGAGAAGCGATATATATATATATATATATTTTTTTTTTAACCAGTACACAAGAATTAGAAATTAGCCCCTAATCTGTAAATGGCAAATTTTATGCTCAAATTTAGCTGTCAAATACTATTCACATGTTAGTTCTTTTTCTTTTGATCAAGGAGTTTATTTTTGTTTTTAATGCTCTTCAAGTACCTCTAATAGAGATATAATAGGGACTTGAATTCCCACTGTGAAGACAGCAGTTTAAAAAGAATCTGCTCTCTTTCAGAATTACACATCTTAATAGAGGGAACACATCTTTACAGAAAACTCTAGGATTCAAACACCATGAAAGAGTTCAAGTGTTCAGTTTGCTAACTTATCTGTCATTCTTTGTTTCAAAAATGCAAGGCCGGTGATAGTCTGATAGTTGCTAGGACACATTTTCTGTGAAATGAAAGTCACTAGACAGAAAATACATTTATCATGATAATTTCCTAGAATCATCTAGTTCCCTGTGCCCATTAAAAGTACATTTGAACATGACAGAGTCTCAGAGGAAAACAAGGAAACAATCACTATGATAGCTGAAATATGGCTTCATAGGAAACGGCTGCATTTAATGAGCGTGGACTCTTCATGTGTCTTTTCTGTGTTTTCTTATAGTTCATAACACTGGCGTGAACTTATGAGCCAATCTTTTGCAGTTTAAGTTACTACCAAAATTTACAAAGTTGACATGAAGATTACACTGTATTTACAAAGAACTTGGCACTTACAGAATAAATTATTGACTTTTTTTGTTAACCCAGAGCAGGGCACCCATGGTTCAGGCTAATCGGAAAGCCTGATGCCTTATTATATACTATGCTACATTAACATGATTAAGTAAATACCCAGCTGGTAATTCCTCCACAGTGCTGTCCCTGTTGCTGAACACAAGTACCTTCCATTTCTAATCCATGGGGAGAAGTGATCAGTCCAGAGAGAGCAAAGGTTGCATGTTTTCTTCCTCATTTTTATCCATGCGTTTTAGTACTGTAGGATCCACTACTGATTGAGATCTGGAAATGATAAAGCCAATGTCAGTGAGTTATGACCAAATAATCACATTCTCTATCTTTTCTCCACTATTACTTCTCTCATGGATGTGGATTATCTTCATCAAGGAATTTATGAACTGAAAATGCTGCACATTAGAGAAAACATTTATGTGGTGTTTTGCATCAGAGTGAGGAGACAATCCCCTCTGGCCTTTAAATAGAATAATGAGCAGCAAAGGATTCTAAATAGGCGATAATAAGCTCAAGTTCTCTTCACCATCAAACAAAATTCTTTTCTTTGAGATTGAGAATTTTTAGTATAGGACCTATGTATTCCAACAGAACACCTCCAAATGTAAAATAATATAGTGAAATATTGTTACAAGAAATGAAATAGAAATGACAGGAGCCTTGATAACTGTCCCGAAGGACTCTAGGAAACAGATTCAATATGAATGTGAATTTTAACCACTATTTTTATTTTTAATGATCACAGGAAGAAGTCAACATTTGAATGTGAGTTTTGTTATATTTCCCACTAGAACATATGAATACAATCAATCTTAGTCTTCAAAGTTTTGTAAAATGATTTATAACTTTAAATAAGGAAAAATCCATCTTCTTTAAGCAGCACCCTAGTTCTGTTTATGATTAGGAAAGCAAATAATTTGAAAACTGCTTACATATGCCTTTGATATCAGGTGGGAATTATATCTCAATTCATCATTAGGAAACAACATAAAACTGGGAAGAAAGAAAGTCAATGAAACATGCTACTGTTATAGAAGGAAGCTGCCATCTTAATAGCTATGGCATTAAAGAAGCAGCTGCCCTTTTAAAATTCTCCTCAGTAATGAATTTTTCCCCTGCTGCTGTATTCCAGCCAATTGGCTAATGCTGTGGCAATATGCCTCTTAGCAGACCTCATTAACTTTCAAAAAGAGACTATAAGCTAAAATACAACTGCATATGCAATGAAAAAGAACAGCAACTAATTACCAAGCAAAAATAATTACAGGATTAACTGATAGATTGACTCCTTTATTGAAATAAATGTAATTTTTTTCTGAAAAGGTAATAAAAAGGGGCATTAGAATAGGAAGGTTTCAATTCCTATGTCATTTTCACGATTTTATCACAATAGGTATTAGACACCTACATCTGGAAGGAGACTAAGTTGAGTGTGAGTGTGTGTGTGTGTGTGAGAGAGAGAGAGAGAGAGAGAGAGAGAATAAAGAAAAGGAGAAAGAGGATAAGGAAGAGACAGAAGAGAAAACGAGGGAGGGGAGGGAAAGAAAGGGGACAGAGAAAGAGAAGAAAGATTTTACATTACTTTAAATGCAATAGTAAATAATTATCTTAGGAAAAAGTACATGAAGAAAACACATTTAACAAAGTTGAAAATTGCACAAATTACTTAGTAATTAAAACATTATCATTGGTTTTAGGTAAGACTCAACTAAGAAAATTAGTTTTTCAAAATGAATTCTTGCTAAGACAGACAGATTCATCTAAAGTCTTACACTAAAGTGTGAACTTGACAACTGGAATATAAATTCCTTAAGCAGGGACTTTGTCAGTTTGTCTCTTTGCATATGTATCACGATATGTATCACACGATATGTATCACAGAACACAGTAGGATCTCAATGTCTTAGCTTCTATCCTATTATACTTCCAATATTGAAAGACGTTTGGTATTAAACATTTAAAATGAAGATAATGGAGAAAACAATCCTTCACAGAGAATGTATGAAAAAATATCCATAAATCTATTACATAAATGTTGAGGTATATCCTAATAGTATTTACTAAGTACAAAGCAAAACTCTTCAGACATCACAAGGTACACAATATAAATATATCACAATATTTTATTAAAATAATCACACAAAAATCTTTTAAAATCTCATGTTATTTAATTCTAAAAATTATTAAAAGATATAGCAAAAGATATGGCAACTTTAATGAGATATGTTAAATTTCAGGGTACTATTCAATCTGAAATTAAGTTTCTAGCTGGCTTTTATCATGTACTATAGATATCAGAATTGTTGGATGATGAATGCTGGCTCAATATGTAGCACAATTATTTAATCAAACAAACCAAGCAGAAACAAGTTCTGGTTAAGATTTTCTTTTTCTTTTGGTATTTACTTCCTTCAAGAGTACTGCTATTTAGGTAAAGATTTTTCCCCCTTACACAAAGTAATTGAGTTATTTGTGCAGGATCATAGCTGTACATGAATCAGTCTGTTTCAGCTGCCATTGGGGGAATTAACTCAAACTACATCTCAGCAGTCTCCACACTGTCTTTATAATGCGTAGGTTTTATAGTTCATGAAAACAAATAATTTCAATTTAGTTATCAAGTATTAATTAATTTATTAAATATCCACAATATTAAGCTACACCATAGTGTTCTTTTAAGAATCTAGATTTTGGACAAAAATATATATATTTCAATTCTAGTTTTGCTATTTATAAGTACTGTGATCGTGAGAAGGCTATTTAAACTTCTTACGATTTGTTCCTTGTCTGTAAAATGAGGAAAATAACACCTACATCACACAGATGTGTGAGGATCGAATACAATAAATTCCAGCACAAAATCTGGCAGATAGTAAATGGTGACAGTAAGGAGATGACTTATGGAATACTGTTGTCTATGCTCCCATATTAGCATTGCTACTTCGTAGCTGTGTGACATGTGAAAGGGTCTTACCTTCTCTGTATCTGGTCTCCTCATCAGTAAGATGGAGATAGTACTACCTTATTAGTTGTTTAGAGAAGCAAAGGAGTCATTATATACAAAGCATTAGATAGGGTTTGTCACGTAGCAACAACAGATGTTTAATATTATTTAATAAAATCAGAAACTCGCATTACCATAATAAATTTAATATTGTTACTCACTACAACTATTAGGTGTCAGACACTACCCTGAATTTGGGGGGGAGGGTAGAAGGTGGAAGATACAAACTAGTGAACTTTGGATCTCTGTACATGACTCTGTTATCCTTCCACAAATTTATACAGGGAGACAGTCTTCATCCTGAACATTGAGTTAAATTCAACCAAAGAATTATCCAGAGCTCTTTGATGAACAATTTTTTCCCTATCAATATATGATTGATATTAAACTAAAAAAGGAAACAAAATAGAGAAGGGGGTCAAGCTGCAAGTGAGGAAAAATTTTCTACTATCCCTGATGCGAAACTGCCATTCCCTGGCACAGAGATGAGTCAAGTGAAACAGATTTCTTAGTCTCATTCTTCAGAGGTTTTCAAATAGAACCACAAAAGGTTCATATGATACAAACGCACACCAAAGAGGAGATGTCTGAAATTATAATCAGTTCATGTCTGAAGCAACAAACTTGGGGTTGACAGGTCAATTTGCTGCGAGTCAGCTCTGCAGGAAACAAAATGGCCTAATTAATTGGAGAAGAAACTCAGGATCCAAAAAGACTTCAAAAGGTGGATAGACTAGGCCAAATCTAACAAGATGGTGCTGATTAAAATATTGTGCTTGCAGGAAAAATCTAAACTCAGTAGTAGAGCATTACGAGGGTAGATGGATCTATAAATAAAGAGACTTGCTAGTTTTAGGGAGTTCAGTTATTCCACAATGTGCCTTGTCTGCCAAACGACAGTAATAGTGATCATGGCAATAGCAACCAAAGGGAGCCAGCAAGGTTTCTTGTGGACAAATTTCTGGAAGCTAAATGAAGGTCTCAGATATCACCTGTTCAAAAATGGACACTCCCGGGACACTCCTTCACTCATCCAACTGATACCCTCTGTGTACCAGACCCTACTCCAGGCAGAGGGGATTCGGAGGTGAGCAGGGAAGACAAAACCACTCAAGTCCCCCGAAGCTTGCATTAGGGAAGAGAGATATAAAATTAAATAAAATCAGACATTTGACAGACAGAGAAGTGCTACAAAGAAAGTAAAGGAAGTGATTGATGAGGCCTGACTAGAATGAGGAGGATGTAAGGCTGATTTAGACCTGGTGATTGAGAAAAACCTGAAAAGCCTCTTGTGGTGGTGACTTTTGATTGGGGTCATTTGAAGGTGCAGGAAAAGAACATTTCAGGAAGCAGTGACATGCATAAAGTTTCTTAGATAGAAACAAGCTGAAGAGGCTGAAGGAGAATTAAGAGTGATGTGTCTAAAATTTAAGGAGGAAATAAAGTTAAATACATTTAAGGGAAAGAGGTAGGCAGGCTCGGCTTCTATAGTATCAGTCATGATACAAAATTGATTTTACTCTTTGTTTAATCAACAGAATTAAACCAAGGTAAGGCAGAGAAGTGAAATAATCTGATTTATCTTTTTGAAGAGATATTTTGTATTGCCATGTAGATAATAAGGGGGGTACAAGAGTGGGATAAGACTAGAGTCAAAGACAGCAGTTAGGATGTTGGGGAGTGCAGGTGCTGGGTGTGGCTAAGGTTGTAAAAGGCATGCAGACAAATGTGCTCAGAGGAGAGGACCACACTAACACACTAATGAGCATGTCTAGGAGTCGCTGAAGGACATGTGACAGCTTCAGTGACTGAAGCTCTTTTAACTGGCAAAAGAGAAGACTAGCGAGCATCTATGACAGCCGTCTCCAATCCTTATATAGCTCAGCACCAGAGTGAGGGCAATCTGTGTTCTGCTGTCACAGATAAGGTTTATGTCAAATGCATCAAAGACTCTTTACCTCACAGACTGGTACCCTATTTCACAACACATAGATTATGTGACTTTGGGAATTCAGCATTGAAATAGGCAGTAAGGTTTAACTCATGATAGGACGTAGTAAAGGATAGATGGTAACAACTATTGCAATCAGGATTATGATTTTTGCTAAATGGGAGTTATTCTTCTTAGGCAAATAACTTTTAACCATTTTTGTCTTAGAAAATTAAAAAATGTATATACATTCATACACCCAATTTTAGAAGCAGCTTCTAGCACTAGCAGGATGCTTTAAAAATCCATCCATGAGCCCCTTTGATTAGGAATGCCTAGAACTCAAGGTAAGATGCCCTGTTCTAAGACAAGGAGCAGCTAGGGCAGAGGAAGACATCACACACACAAAGAAAAATAGCAACAGCAACAGCAGAATAAAGAGGCCAGGCTCAAAGCACAGAAGTGTCACTATAGGAGTCAGATCAATGACAGAAGACAATAAAGTCCTTTCAGAGAAGGATGCAAGAGAGTGTTTGGGATTTCATCTAAGATGCTTTGAGTCTTCCTTGTGCTAGTCATAGATTAGGAAACACTTGCAGGAGCTGTGGCTCATCTGTTTCTCCAAATGAGCACTGGGCTGGAGAGTATTTTTTGATTTGCTACAGAATTCAGACTCAACCATTTATCCAACTGTGCATGTCTAGCAACTCCCACTGCCCTCCATCACCACCAGACTAGGGTTAAAAGCATGTTTATCCACATTGAATCTGAAACACCTAGAAAAGTGTCTATTACAGAGCATGCATTCAATAGATATACATTGATTGAAAGAAAACAGTCATAAAATACCATGAGAGTCAAAGCAGGGAATCAGTTTCTAACTGTACAATGAGGATTTTAAAAATCAAAGCTATAGGGAAATAAGAACGTCTTGTCTTTGGACTGGCAAGACGTTTAAACTGAAATTTGGCAGAGATACTCAAAAGTGAACTGAAGCTTTTAATATAGTGTTTGAAGAATATGAACATGTGTTCGTGTATATACTTGCCATGGATCTTTCTTTGAAAGAAAACTTATATAAAAATCCAATAAATTGCTGTTTGGATAGAGTTGTTTTTGTCACAATGGACATGGTGCTGTTCTCACCCTACCTTCTTGAGTTCAGACATGCTACCAGAGCCTTTAATATACAGTTTACAAAATCACTGGATTTGGTGGCTTCTAGGGGTCCTGTTAGTCTATTTGTGAAGTAGAAATAAAATCTGAGTTGGGGTTTCTTAAAATGATTCTCTTTGATTCACAATTCCTAGACATTGAAATCAGGGGACAAGTAAAGCTTTAAAATTCCTCCAAATATCAAGAAGAAATAGAACACCTAAACAGACCAATTACAATTAGCGAAATTGAAATGGTAATCAAAAACCTCCCCAAAAACAAAAGCCCAGGACCTGATGGATTTACAAATGAATTCTACCAAACATTCAGAGACGAATTAGTGCCTATCCTTCACAAACTCTTCCAAAAAATTGAGAAGGAAGGGACAATACCAAACACGTTCTATGAAGCCAACATTACACTAATACCAAAACCGAACAAGGACAACACAAAAAAGGAAAACTACAGGCCAATCTCCCTAATGAACACTGATGCAAAAATCCTCAATAAAATTTTAGCTATCAGAATCCAACAATGTATCCATAAGATAATTCACCATGACCAAGTAGGATTCATTCCAGGGACACAAGGATGGTTTAACATCCGAAAATCAATCAACGTTATCCAACACATCAACAAAAAGAAATATAAAAACCATATGATAATATCAATAGATGCTGAGAAAGCTTTCGACAAAGTGCAACACCCATTCATGATAAAAGCCCTTGAAATTCTTGGGATACAAGGAACATACCTCAACATCATAAAGGCCATCTATGACAAGCCAGCAGCCAGTATCATTCTCAATGGTGAAAAGCTGAAAGCAATTCCATTAAGATCTGGAACAAGACAAGGATGTCCACTCTCACCACTGCTTTTCAATATAATACTGGAAGTCCTAGCCAGAGCAATAAGACAAGAGAAAGACATCCAAGAAATCCAAATAGGAAAAGAAGAAGTCAAACTATCACTATTTGCAGATGATATGATAATATACATAGAGAACCCCAAAAACTCCACAGAAAAACTAATTCAACTAATCAATCAGTTCAGTAAAGTGGCAGGATACAAAATCAACACGCAAAAGTCAGTAGCCTTCCTATACACAAACAATAAATCTGAAGAAGAAGAAATAAAAAAAAAATCCCTTTTATTATTGAAACAAAAAAAAAAATCAAATATTTGGGAATAAATCTAACAAAAGAGGTAAAGGACCTATACAAAGAAAACTATAAAACACTGTTAAAAGAGATAGAAGAGGACACAAAGAAATGGAAAGACATCCCGTGCTCATGGATTGGAAGAATAAACATTATTAAAATGGCCATCCTACCAAAAGCAATATACAGATTCAATGCTATTCCAATCAAAATTTCAATGTCATTCTTCAAAGAAATAGAACAATTATTGATGAAATTCATATGGAATCACAAAAAACCCCGAATAGCCAAAGCTCTCCTGAAAAAAAAAGAAGGGAATGGAGGCATCACACTCACAGACTTCAAACTCTACTACAAAGCCATAATCATCAAAACTGCATGGTATTGGAACAAGAACAGACATACAGACCAATGGAATCAAATAGAAAATCCAGAAATAAACCCACAGATTTATGGTCAACTAATCTTTGACAAAGGAGCAAAGACTATGCATTGGAGCAAAGAAAGTTTGTTCAATAAATGGTGCTGGGAAAACTGGGTCACTACATGCAAAAGAATGAAGCTTGACCACTACCTCACACCATACACGAAAATCAACTCAAAATGGATTAAAGAACTAGACATAAGACCTGAAACCATAAAATATATAGAAGGAAATATAGGCGAAACACTATGTGATTTGCACATCAAAGACATCTTTACAGACACATCACCCAAAGCAGTGATAGTGAAGGCAAAGATAAACAGCTGGGACTACATCAAATTAAAGAGCTTCTGCACAGCGAAAGAGACAATAACAAAAACAAAGAGAAACCCCACCAACTGGGAGAACATTTTTGCACACAACACTAATGATAAAGCACTGATCACAAAAATCTGCAAAGAGCTGATGAGACTCAACAACAACAAAGAAAATAATCCATTAAAAAAATGGGCAGAAGAGCTAAAAAGAAACTTCTCTGAAGAGGAAATGCAAATGGCCAACAGGCATATGAAAAAATGTTCAACATCACTTGTCATCAGGGAAATGCAAATCAAAACTACCATGAGATACCATCTTACACCAGTGAGAATGGCACATATTAAAAAAACTAGCAACAACAAATGTTGGCGAGGGTGTGGAAAAAAGGAACTCTTCTGCACTGTTGGTAGGAGTGCAAACTGGTCCAACCACTATGGAGAGCTGTGTGGAGATTTCTGGACCTACTAAACATAGAGCTTCCATATGATCCAGCCATTCCACTCCTAGGTATCTACCCAAAGGACACAGAAACATCAATTCCAAAGAACACCTGCACCCCTATGTTTATAGCAGCACTGTTTACAATAGCTAAGCTTTGGAAACAAACCAAATGCCCAAAAATAGATGACTGGATCAAGAAGATGTGGTAAATATACACCAATGAATATTACTCAGCATTCAAAAAAGATAAGCACATGCAATTTGCAGCAACATGGATGGCGCTGGAAGGGATCACGCTCAGCGAAATAAGCCAAAAAGAAAAAGAAAAATACCGGATGGTCTCACTCATAGCAGGAATCTAGAAAACTTAAATAAGGGACCAGGAAAATGAATAACTATAAGAAAGTGAAAATCAGAATCAACAAAAAACTATGAAACAGAGACACTTTTGGGGGTGGGGGGCGGGAGGGGAGGGATTGGGATCAGAAAGGGGGGGTTGCAATTGTATGGGGAATATAAAAATAAAATTTATTATTGAAGAAAAAAAAATTCCTCCAAATATCTATTTCAGAAAAAATATGTGTGAAGTCTTAGGGTGCCCCCATTCTGACTTCAATCCACTTCCCAAGCAGCTCCAACATACCTCTTCATGGACTTGGGGGACAGTTCCTTTTCTACTTCCTTCACAGGCATGCTGTAGGAGTCCACGTTGTATTCACTGTCATCATCATATTCGTGGTCTAGCAGTGTTCTGGCCCATGTTCCCATGTCATAAGGGGGTAGCATTCCCCCAAATTCAGAGGGCAGGATCTCAGGATGAATTAGTTGGTGTAGGCTGTTCAGATTATTTCCATGCAAAAATATCTACAGATGCAAGAAAACAGGCAGAGAAAACACTGGGAAAAGTATAAATACCATCCTTAGGGGAGGGAAGAGAATAGGAAGAGCAAAAGCAAGAGATTTTCAGGTCTGTTAAAACATTTAAGTCCTTCATCCACTCTGTGAAACAGGTAAGTATGTCTATCCTAGTATTTTGTATGAAATCTTGAGGCTCAAGGATTTTGAGTATTTTCTAGAAGGTTGCAAAGCTACTAGGCTGGAGAGAATTATTGGTTTCCTATTTTATAATTGGGGTCATGATGTGAATGATGATGTAAACATAATCCTGGTGTTAGTTTTTAAGCTGATGATGTGTATGGTGAATGCTGTCAAAGCAGATCCTTCTCATAAGGGATTCATCATCTACAGAACCATCCAAGTTATTAAGGCCAAAATATGTCACCAATATAGCTTTTCTTTATCATCAACAAAAATAAGAATACCATATCACTAAGTTCCTATTTCACAATGCAGAGTGTGTGATAACAATAAAAGTAGATTAGCATCATCATAATGACAGGTTAGATGAAGGATCATGTCCTAAATAACTTATGTTTTATAATGTTGCCAGCATCTTCTTTCTGTACTAGAAATTTACATGGTTGCCTATGATTATCATTCAATATAAAATGGAATAATGCGTTGAAAATAAAAAGTTGTATATATATAAATATTAATATTATCTATATAGTTTTTTTAAAAACTAGGGAATTATTGGGCCTCCCCAGTGGCACAGTGGGTTGAGTGCAGCACTGTGATGCTGTCTGCAGCCTCTGCAGCGTGGATTCAATTCCGGCTAGCCAGGGAGATTGCCACATGGCGCAGTAGACCTCTCCTGTCTCGTCCACTGCTCCCCTTAGCAGTGCTTTCAGTCCGTCTGCCTGTTCTGCTCCCCACTCTGTCTCTGGTGAATCCTTTCACCCTCCCATGCCTCTGACCTGTACCCCAGTTCTTACATAAAAATAAATATTTTTCAAAATTAAAAAAATTAAATAAAGGAATTATTAATGGTATATATTTGATTTGTTTTTCCATAAATTACCATCTCTTTCTTCTTTCATTTCAATCTCAAAACTCAAGGTCACACTTTTCTGATGAAGCTTAGTTATCTCATATAAACTTACCTAATATTTATTTAGGGATTACAGTTTATAAGTGACCTAAAATAATTTCATAATTAGGTCAAGAATGAACAGGTTATCACACTCATCTTTGCTTTGTGTATTTTCAGAAAATACTGAGGTGAATATGGGAAAATAAAGAAAGTATACAACATCAAGCAAAATGAGAGAAATGGGAATCACCAATGAACAAATAATTTCAACAAATTAAGGAAGAGTAAAAGCAGAGAAGATGAGGTCACTGGCCAAAACAGGTAAAGCACAGGCTTCCTAGAACGTAAGACACAGAGTCTAGAGAAGAGATGGATGTCACCTTCCCTCATATACACTGGGATTTGCAATTTCCCTCTCCTATTTGCAGAGTACAATAGCCCAGGAAGGCAAGTGTACATGCACATGTGTGTACACATACACACATACACAAACACACACACACATATGCTCTAAGATTTTTCATGGGAAAGTTTAAGCTCTAGCTCCTGTGACCTTTATTTTACAAACAATCTTCACATATTGGGTACTTTTTTCATATAAAAAACTTCTTTTGTTATGAAAGAGTTATAGTAATAAATCCTTAAAGAAGTAAATGTAATTTTAACATACTACTTCTCTTCACTAACATTTTGTTACCTCCTCCCTCAACATCACTCTCAGGTTTGGGCTTGCTTCCTATTTTACTGAAAAAATAAGGTAACCAGATGAGATCCACCCACCAGCATCTGTGTCCATCTGCTTTTCTATTGCTAGTACAATGGAAAGATTAGTTCTACAAAGGCTAACCTCTCTTGCAATGCACTAGTCTTTCTCTTCTCATTCCTACTCAGTTATATTATCCAAGCAATTCTTTCTTACCTCTCACATCAAATTTCCTCTCTGTGTGCTGGGTCTTTCCCTTCAGAGAACAATCATGTCAACTTTACTCTTTCCCCACCTCTATACAGAAACATAAAACCTCTTGGTCCCACTGCTACCTCCAATTAATATCTTATTGCTCTCCTTCCTTTACTGTGAAACTCATCAAACAAATTATTTATATTCTATGTCCAAATACACTCATCCTATTTTTCCATAATCCAATCCAAATAGGTTTTGCCTTGCACCATAGCATGGAATTAGCTCTTAGCAAGATTCTTTTCACCACTGAGTGCATGTCCAATTTATCATCTTTATTTTTCTTGAACTCTAAACACATTGGATATAGTATATGACTCTCCTCATTGAAATATTTTCTCCCAGGATCTCTTTAGTTTTTTCTATATTGATAGATTTTTAAAAAAATCTATTTTTCTGACTATTCCTCATCTCTCCAACGTCTCGATGTCAGAGTGCTACATGCTTCAGTACTGACATTTACTTTCTTCTCTATACCCAGTCCTTGGTGATCTTGTACAGTTTTGTGTCTTCAAATATTGCCCATTCACAGAAAATGTATGCCTTGAATTCTGATCTCACCTTTGAACTCCCTACTGGTATTTCTACTTTCTACTTCACACCCCCACCAATTGGTCAATGGACACTTCAAATTTAACAAGACCAAAACCGGATTCACAAAATCAGGTCATCCCTATTTTCAAGCTGGAAAATAAGGATGTCAAGAGGGGCCATGGAGAAGTGGAAGTTTGGTTCTACAAGAAAGGTTGCAGATAGTGGGGAAATTATAAGAAGGGCTTCCCAAAACAACTAAAGTTGACATTCCAGTTGCCACTAAAGACTCAAAATGAGATTTAATTTAAGAAAATGAATTACCAGGTATTTCTTGTTTGCAAAGGAGATTCATAGCTACTCCTTAACTTTTACCAGTGTTCAGACAACTGATTTACAGCATTTGAACAAGATATAATTCAGCGATAGCCCGATAGAAAAGATGCAAAGGGCAAGGTGTAGGAAAAGGGCAGCATGGAACTTCCATGACTTTTTGAGGTGAGGCATTCTCCCTAATTTCCCATGTTCACAAACCCAGAAGCTCTCCTAACCATCTCTTCTGGGGTTTTATGTAGGTTTTATTATATAGAAATGATTGATTAGATAATTAGCAGCAGAGACTGAACTCAATCTCCAACCCTCTCTCCTCCCTGTAGATGGGATGGGAGTAGGAATTTCAACCTTGCCACCATACTGTTGGTTCCACTGGCAACCAGTCCCATCCTTACATGATTTGCAAAGTTCACCTGATTGACATAACATGATGTTGCTCTCATGACTTAGCAACTTTCAAGGATTTTACAGGGATAAAGAACGAATGGGTATTTCTTTTTATATATGACAATAACACAGGCCCTTTAAGACACTTTTCTGTAAGCTTAAATGTAAATTAATTTGATTCTGGGTAGTAGAAAAAACTCCTAATATAGAAATTATACTTTTTAACTTAATTCTTCTTCCTAAACTACTGGAACATTTGCAACAAATTCATATATAGAAAACCCTCTCTTCACTAATGGCTCATACAAACACACACTTAACAATGACTTTCACACAACCAGGCTTCTATGGCACTGAAATACCTGACATGCCTTTTCATTTGTCGAGAAACATTGACAATCATCTTCTATATAAATATAGAAGTAAGTATATTTTAATGTGAAACTAATCATTTGAAAATCGGTCACAGCAAAGTGGTAAAAATAGCTCTAAATATGGAGTTAGAATATTTGGATTCATATATTAGCTCTACAGCATTACAGCTGTGTAAATGAGTAAGCAAGTTACTTTTTTATCCTAGGACTTAATTTCCTCAGCTTTGAAATACTAAGTCTATTTTTCAGAGCACTGGGAGTATAAAATAAAATTATGTGCATTAAATGTATTTTAATGTATATTATTGATAATAATTATAAATGTGTTCAGTATTTGCCATGCTTGCACTGTGATAAATACTTCTTATAAATTATCTTATTCTCAGAAAAATTCCTATTTTGTAGCATTCTGAATATCCTCATTGTCACATAAAGCTGAATCTTACAAAGTGATTTGCAACATAAAGAAATACTACATTTTCCACACAGCATTCTTTCTGAAATGTAGGATTGATTGTATCAATTACTACAAAATTATATCAGATATCACAAATGCAATTTTAAATTATAACTTTTGTCAAGTCAAGGTCTTTTTCCAATTCTCAGCTGAAGTAAAAGTTTACCAAAATAATATACAAAAACTTTTTTAATTGAGACTTTAATACACATAGAATATACTATAATGTTCTCCCCATCTGTAGGCAGCAAAGAATTGGCTTTTAAATACTTCTTTCACAAATGCACTGCTCAGAGTTAATCACAGTGTCTTTATAAATTAAGAATTATTTTCATATTTATGTGCAACATATAAGCACATTTTACCATCACCAATATTATACACATATTATGTATCATAATTTAGTGAATGGAGAAAAAGAAAGGACATAAAACAGAGAAAAAGAAACTTACCCTTTTCCTAGTCTTCTCCTTTAGGAAAGGTCGAATAACAGTATATAGGGCATGGATATACCATGGTTGATTGACAAAATGAATTCCTCCAAATCGTGCTGGGAAGCTATCCTAGAGTAACACAGAGGGAAAGAAATCAAAGCACACTTTTTAATATATTGAGAATGCTTAGGGGAGCTCATACGGTATCAAATTTGTTATTCTAAACTTAAATGAGATTATCTGTATCCTTAAGGAGATAGAAGAATTTTACTGCATTAAAAATTGTAACTTTCATATGGAAACTGAAGCAATATGTAATAAAGCAAATTCTCCTCAAGCATATGTTGTTAGTAACATTTCCAGCATTTTCAAGAGCAGCATATTTTAAGTCTCAAACTGATAGCAGTCATTATAAGGCAAGAAACAGAAGACATCAGAGTTGTCAAGTAATGAATCTCTGTTATATAAGGGTTTCATTTAAATTATGTTTATATTAAAGGGTATTTAAAATGTTTCACTAAATTTCACAGTATTTATGTACAATGTGAGTACTATCAGGTATCACAACTCATTTTATTCACGTTACCTTATTTTGTCAACATTACTATAGATATTTTTTCTTATTTCAACAATTAAAAAGGAAATGTGCATAAGCAAAATGAAATTCTAGTGTTCACTCCACTGGAAAAAAAAATGAGACTATTATAAAACAAGGCTGTTCTATATACCTGTTAAAGAAGGTTTAAAACCTTACACAAATTTTATATGAAGTGATATAAAGAAGTGTTTTTATATATTCACCAATATGTGAGTCTGACATGATTCCACATAAATGAACTTGAGTCTTCCCACTAGTTCAAAATTCTACACGGAGCTACAAACTCTTCTTTCAAAAAACTAGAAGTATCTCTTAAGTGCCATCATACTACCATCATTCTGCTTAATTCTACTTACAGCATGAACTGGAACAGAAAAGAAAAAGAACTAAAATCACTGGTTATATATTTTAATTTATCTTGAATGAGAATCTCTGGTAAAAAAACAAATATGGCATAGCCTATTAAGTCATCTTGGTTTTTTGAAGACAATAATGAGCATTAGTAATTAATTAGGGTTTTGTATACTTGTTTTCAGAAGAGAGAACTTTTTTTTGAAAAAATATTCTCTCTCTGAGACAAGACATTATAAAAAAAAAAAAGAGAACTTTAAAAGGTAGAATAGTTAAAGGTAGAATAGTTAAAGGTATAATGTGTCTTCTTTACGCTGTGTCTTCTTTTATATATTGTTTTCATTAATCAATAAGTGATTTCAAAAATAGAAATAAATCAGGTAGAAATGCAGATATTGTATGTTTTTAAGTTATATTTTATCCATAAAGAAACAGCATATATAAAATAAAGAGAACACATCCTCCACTCTGCTTAAGAAATAGAATGTGGTTGGTAACTTTGAAATTCACTGTATTTAGAATCCCTCACCCTCCCTCATATTTTAATTTTTTATTATAATTCCCTTGTTTATTTTTTATATTATAAAAATACCAAGTATATAAATATTTTATTTATCTTTCTAAACATATCATTTATATTTTATAGTTATTTTTATTTTTCTATGTGTGTGTATAAGCCTAAAATATACTGTTCAGTTTTTTAAGCACTTAAAAAAATATCATCACAATGTATGAATTCTTCTGTTGTTACATACCATTGTTTTTGAGGTTCATTTTATGTGAGGTTTATACACAATGTATGCAATTATAGCTCACTGTCACTGCTATATAGTATGTGATTTATATACAGAACATCATAATTTTTCTCATGTTTATTATATAGTACACCACAATTAAATTTTTCTCATGTTCATGTACATTGTTTTTTACATTTTTGTTTATTTTGCTATTATCAGCATTGCTTCTTGCAGACTTCACTTGTGCATTTTCAAGTCTATTTGCAGGATATTTATTGAAAAGTGTTACCTTTAATTCATAGTTTCTATACTTCAATTTTACAAAATTGGTAACAGTGATAGAACCAATTTTTCCCTCCTTCCCCCATTGATGAAAAAAACTTCAGCTGTTCCACAGACCACACTTGGTATTACTAATCTCTAATTTTTGCTCATCAGGTGGTTATAAAATTATCAAGTGGCTTTAACTTGCTAGTTTTTTTGTCTTTGTTCGCTTTGCTTAATTTCATCATGAATAACATTGTTTCATAATATAAGCATTTTATTGGTAGGTTTTGTGTTTCTGAGTCTTTGAGGGCCTGAATTTCTGCCAACTGATTTTGTTCATGGTCTTGTTTATGATAATCTCAACATATGACTAATGTTAATCACTGTGATTCCTGGAGGTCCTGGCTTGAGAATGTCCTTATCCAGGTAAGATCTGTGTCAGTTCCAATTAGATGTTATCAAACTGGTTTAGCTTTAATATAATTTCCTATGTTAGGTATTTTCTTTCCTGACTGTTCAGTGCATAGTCAAATCTCAGATACATAAAAAACAATTAAGGCCTCAAATTACCCAGGAAAGCTATTATTGTTATCATTTTTAATACCAATATTAATCGGTATTAATCACCATTTTTCTACTTGAATACGGCAATGGCACAGAGGTTTCCTTAAAGCTTTCTTAGCACACAGGGTTTCCCTAGCGCAGCCTTTACTAAGGGTTTGGCCCCTGGAGGAATGCAGGATTTCACGTTCAGTGTCCCACTCCCCTCAGCATGGGCGGGCCAAGTCTCCCGTCCTGCCTACTCTAAAGCTCTAGGTCCTGCAGTCAATGCTTGTCTCCAGAACCACCCAAGCTTTATTTATTCTCCTGTCTCTTTTCAATAGTCTGTGTGATTGACTCCAGGGACATGTCTCATATTCTCCTGAGTTCGACAAAACATTTGGAAATAATTCTGTTATGATTTATACAACAGCTTAATGTTTCATGGACGATCTTTAAGAATTTTTAACTGCACTAACTAAAGCAGAACCACTCACTATGCTTTTAAAATATGCTCTTGACTGAGCATTTGATCTCTCAAACAAAATTGAATGAACACCAGCTCTCAGATTGTTGTGCCAAAAGTCTTAACTCCAAGCTTTTAAACTTTGAGAATGACATGGAACCCATGCTTCTATCCTGAAGGATTGTAGCATAAGGAAAAATGTCAGGCTTTTCTGCCTTCACTCCATCAGGATAAATGACGGAACCCTGCAGTCCTGAATGCATGCCTAATGGCGGGCACCTGGAATTGGGTGTCGGCATAGGTAGATGGGATTCACCTGGGCTGACACTGGGCTTTTAAGGGCGGCGTCACGAGGACGCCAGCAGAAGCCGAAAGAGAAGCCGAGAAAGCAGCAGCAGAAGCCGAGAGAGAAGCAGAAAATGCCGGAGAGCCCAGATAGAGTGAAGACTTGCTGGAGGCTGGGAGGCCTGCCAGCCTCCCGGCCCCGCAGTACCCCTGCCTGCTGTGTACCGGGTAATCCCAATGAAAGACCTGCAAAAACCACTGAGGACTCTGACTCCTCCTTTACCAGTCTGCTGGATCATAGAAAACCTGCTCTGTGGTCTGTCCTGCCCCCTACAAGGATGAATGTGTTCACACAAACATAACTTACCCACGATGTCAGGGCATTTTTGAGACACATCTTTGGTTACAGAATGACTTGACGAATACCAAATCATAGTTGAGACAGGGTGAAAGAGAAACAAATATAAAATAGATCTAGATTGAAATTCTGATTTAATGGCACCTCTATCCTCTCAGATCTCCAAGTCCGAAACAAGGACTAATCCTTGATTACCCCTTCCCCTGCGAGAGAAAACACTCATTTCCATCCATGCTTTCTTCTTGTGGTATTACATTTTGTGTATGGTTTACCTTTTGGCGTCGTCCCACAGTCCTTGGACACCATGCTCTGTTTGTGTTTTGATCGTGTCTTTTGTTTTCTTTACCTTTCGGTTTTGGAGGTTTCTCAAATTTAGAGAATCTTTCTATAGGCAGTTTACTAATAAGCCCATCGGGTCCAATGTTCGTTTCTTTTACAGTGTTTTTGATCGCCAGCATTTCTTTTAGATTCTTTTTTAAGGATTTCTGTCTGTTTATTGTGCATCTGTTTTTGCATGCTGTCTACTTTATCCATTATACCCCCTAGCATATTAATCACAGTTGTTTAAAATCTCCTAGTTTGATAATGCCAACAATCCAGCCATGTCTGGTTCTGATGCTTACTCTTGTCTCTCAAATTGTGTGTGTGTGTGTGTGTGTGTGTGTGTGTGTTCTGAGAGAAGCTGCCCCTTTTTTTAATCATGCCTTATAATTTGTCCTGATAGCTGGACATGATGGACCAAATAAAAGGAACTGCTATAAATTGGCCTTAAGTGATGTGGCGGTTTGGGGGATAAAAAACATCCTATGATTAGGTCTCAGTCTTTTACTGAGCTCATGCCTCTGGTCTATTAACCCATATGTTTTCTGAGTTTGTTTTTCTCCCCTTACATGAGGCAGGACGGTTCAAAGTAGCCTGGTGTTCAGTATTTGCCTTCTCCCATATAGAGGGCTAGAGCTGGGTATTCCCTAGATTTCCACATCAATAATTGTTTCCTGAGGGGATGGATATCTTATTAAGAACAAGGTGCTCTAACATGCTACAGAATGATTCTTTTTCCCTTTCTAATGAAAATGCAAAAGGATATCGAATACTTACTGTAAGAACCTAGCCAAACTCCTGGAGGTAAAGCTCACAAATATGTGAAAGATGACTGGACAACCACCAGACTTTTTAACACTCATGTTTTGTCTTCAATGAACCTCCATCAATTCATCAATTACAGTTGAGGCAATTTGCATTCCTAAATATCTGTTTCAGAAAGCTAACACTCTCAGTATTTATCTATCTTTCCAATTCTGGTGATAAAAGTTTATCCTATGTCTTCGCCTCTCCTACGAATAGAAGGGTGGTTAATTATTCCATCTGCTCAGGTTTTACATATTGTGAGGACAGAGTGGCAAGGTGACTTTCAAGCTTCTTACATACGAAATTGGAAACCAGAAGTCTGATCCTCTCCTGTCCAATTACACACTAAATTCTGTAATACTTATTCCTCACCACTGTATAGTCTCATATTTTCATATTCACCCTCCACATGATGCCAATTTGATCACAGTAAAAGCCAACACCCATTACCTCTCTCCTCTGCTTAGCACTAGGTCACTTCTCTCCATCCCCTTCGTGTCTGTTCACGTTCATGTGCTATTTTAGAGCTTGTTGAATTTGTTCTCTCCCCTATTGCTAGCATGGCCACTCCTCCCTTTTCCTAAGAACTCTTCTTCCTAGCTCCTTACTATTCATGTTAAGGAGGTGCTTTTTGAACATTCTTTCACTCTTTACCCCTGTTTTCCCATGAAGTCTCACCTTTTGCCATCACTAACATAGTACCTTAAGCCCGTGTAGGGTAAAGAAAATGTCAGGCTTTTCTGCCCTCCCGCCATCAGAGAGATGATGGATCCTTGCGGTCCTGAATGCATGCCTGATGGCGGGCACCTGGAGTAGGGTGTGGGCATTGGTAGATGGGCTTCACCTAGGCTGAGACTGGGCTTTTAAGGGCGGCGTCACGGGGACGCCAGCAGCAGCCGAAGAGAAGCCAAGAAGCAGCAGAAGCCGAAAAAGAAGCCGAGAGAGAAGCAGAGAAGTAGCAGCAGAAGCAGAGAACGCCGGAGAGCCCAGATAGAGTGAGGATTTGCTGGGGGCTAGGAGGACTGCCAGCCTCCCGGCCCCCCAGTACCCGCCTGCCATATGCCTGGTGAATCCCAATAAAAGACCTGCAAAAAACCCACTGAGGACTCTGACTCCTCCTCTACCCGGTCTTCATGGGATCAGAAAACCTGCACTGTGCCCATTCCTGTCCTTACAGCCTGTCAGTACATATGACCTTGAAAGTGTCTCTTCATCTGTCTCTACTACTAAGCTGTGAGTTCTTTGAGTGCAGAGGTTATATGTTCTATATGACCTACTGATGCTGGGGCCCAGCATCTATTTCCGTCCCACTTCATGTCCCATCAAATATGGCAAGAAATGGAAGGGTAAAACATGTGAATGTTACCATTAGAATTCTGAATAAGAGAGGTGTGTCGGTGAGAGGCCCTTGAGTAAGATTTAAAGGACTAAATGGAGATAGCAGTTACCTTCCTAATGCAGTGACAGCTGCTAAGCAAACTCTAGAGAAGAGATTATTTACAGCTGTGTCTGGACCCTACCTTCCACTTTCTAGGTGCCTCTTGGCTAGTGAGACAGCAGTAGCAAGAGGATGGAGACAGTAGTTTCTTGACTTCTAAATGGATTATACAATAGTGTAACAAAGAAACCAGACACAATGCTCCCCTAACTTGCATTCCTCCAGCTATTCCAATCAGATTTTAAACAGTGACTTCCTTGTTAAATAAACTTTTACTTGAGATATCCAGAGATTCCTGTGTCATGTATTGAATTCTGAGGGAGACTATACATGATTCATCTTTTACTCCTAGCAGTCTGAACATGTCTCTCTGTGTGTGTATACACATACGCATTCCAGAACACAGCTAAAAAAATGTTTGTTGAACAGCATAGATTCTGACATCTACTATTTAAACTATATCTTCTTTGAGCATAATGTCTTTATCTGAATATATAGAAAAACATTTAATAAGAAGGCTAATGGTTAATCACTACTATGTTATCCCAGCTAAGGCTAATGGTTAAGCACGACTCTTTGACACAGGGCTACCCTATTAAACATCAACCCCTATCTTACACACATGGAAATGAACATGGAGGAGATTTTATTATGTGGTTTAATGGGCAGTTATTTGGCTGCAGTAACACTATAGAATACAAAATAATAATGCTGGTCACAAGGCTATTTACTGAAGACAATGAAATAAGAAGTGCCTTGCAATTAGTGAGAGTACAGCCAAGATGTCCTAAAGAAAATTAATCGAATTTCAACCACCTAAAGGCTTTTGCTAAGTTACCTGCATCCATTCGTTTCTTTCCTTGAGTGGATCACTTTATGTTTGATGCAAAGAATTAATTTGCCTGCATGCTTCAGCTAATGGAAACAGCCTTTTAAGGCTTTAGTGGAATTCAGCATCTCTCCAAACCTCTGCCAACCATATACTCAAATATTTTTTCTTTGGTAGAGGTTGGATTTGGACATACCTCTGGGATGGAACAGGTGGGTTTCCTTAAATTTGACTCTAAGTGAAAACAACTGCAAAATGAGGTCAAAGCAAAGTCTCTACCTGCCCCTCATTGGCAATAAGCACAATAGATAGTACACACATTAGCACTATAGGAACTCTGCAGATGAGTAAATGTATTTATATGTATCAAGTATATGTCAGTGAGTTGTTCATGTATTTCTAGCAAATATACACTTCCCTAAATGTTATTCCAGCTATTCAAGACAGAAAAATTGGAGAATTTGAATGATAACCACATATTATTCAAATCCTTTCATTGATTTTGATGAAATATAAAAATTGTGTGTTAAGATAATGCTATTATAACATAGATGTCAGATTTGAAAACAACATAAATTAGCACAATTTCTGGTGCATTCAGTACAATTTAAAGTTAAAAATGTGAGAAAAGAACTTTTCTGCGAGTTTTAAATCCGCAACTTTGGTCATGTGTCACGAACAAGACTGTGTAGAGTTCCTAAACATAGCAAATGTATTAGAAGAGTCCTCGGTGTGAATTTAGGCCAAAATTGCATGTGTAGCTCACCCATTCATAATTAAATCTTTTAGATTTTGTTTTCCTTTCTCCCTTTCTTGCACTTTCTTTCTTTTCCTATTGAAGTCATTGGCTTAGTGTTTTGGAAGTATAAGATTTCCCCCTTAGGTGTAGTCACTATGGCACTCACCACAGAGGCACCCTTGTTCCTCCTCCACAGTCCCTCCTGCTTTCTCCCTACCCTGTTTTCACTCACCCCCCTCTCCCTCTGTATGCCTCAGATCTGTCAGCTTTCAAGGGTTGGTTTTAAAGTTTGTCATTGTCTGACCCTTTGTTTTGGTTTCTCTATAGTCCACATATAATTAACACCATCCAGTATTTACCTTTCTCCTTGAAGCACTCCGTTTCAATTACTAAAGCACTACATGGCAAAGTATGTACAGTGCTAAACCGAAGCACTTCACAACATAACTGTCCCTAAAGCCATACTAGAATCAAAAATATTGTATTCTCTTTTATGATGCTTTGAGTGTAAATACAAAATATAATTATTGTAGAAATTCTGAACTAAAACAATAATAATAAAAAAGTCAGTCATGACTTTACCAAAAAGAGACAAAGCAAGGCTCTAAGGATCTTGGAGTGCGCTTTCAGTTTATTTCAGTTATATTTTATTTAGATGACATGAAATTCTAACAGTCTAGAATTATGATAATAGGGTTTTTTTATCATGCCTCATAGGTATACAACTAATGTAATATCACCCTCTGAAAGTGTGCTTAGGTATAACAAGTAGAGGTTACTATGGCAGTAGATACTGCTGGTTCCTTGGGTAGCATCAATATTAGTTTCCTTCAGATGTGCTTAAATGTTTTAAGATTGATTTGTTTTGCCATGCTAACCACACTGTGTTTTCCTAAATATGTCTTTGAGGAGGATGTACTTTGAGGATATACTTTCTAGGTGATATAATAGTATTTGTAGAGTTCATATTTATCTTTCAGAATATCATATTAGCTATTTGTTTGTATACATACCCTACCCATCTTCTCGTTTAAGATCCCTGTTTTAGTCCTAGTTCTAAAGGTCTGCTCCAATTCCCACCAGCAGCATCCTTTGCATTTTCTGGAACTGAAAAGAATGGAACTCTAGTTGTGATCTCATGTACTTAGTCTCATCTGTAGTGGACAGACAGATCCAGGCAAGTCATCCAATTACTTTCATAAGGGAAACAAAGTCTTTTTACCAAAACATTCTAACTAGTGTTTTCTGCCAAACTGAAAGGAGACAGCCAGGAAAGTATTTAATTACCAGTTAATTGGAATGTTCTTTTCTGTGCCTGTCTCATAGTAATGGGCCATATGTAAATGAATCCAAATAGAGTGAAAACAAAGGATCTTGACCCTGGTACACAGACAATAGATTAAACTGGGATTGTATACCCACAGGAGAACAGTCCACCTCCATCCTCTTAACTTCAAACATTGCATTATAATCGCATGCTCTCCAGGTAAACATACCATAAAGGCACTTAGTTAGAAGCAAAGAACTGTGTAGAAGCAAAAGTTCACCAAAAGAAATTGTTCTGATATGCAGGAAACAATAATGATTCACATTTTCTACAAGCAGTGTAAATAACACTTAGGAGATTAGTGTCAGAGAAAATAGAAAAAAAATAATGGCTAAAAAATGAACAGTCAATTCTTGTTTCAGGAAACAAGTCAGTCTTCAAAGACATATCACACTGTATGTCAAAATAAGCACTTAGCAAAACTTTCTATTTGATGAGCAATCTCTAAACAAAATACATATAAATCATAGATTTAAATTTTCTCAGTTAAATGTTCTGATGATTCCTCAGAAAATAATGTGCTAATTTTAGTAAGTGTTTAAAGAAACATGGATTTACCATGATGGCTCATTTAAAAAGTGATTAAAATAATACATTAACTCCCATTAAAGGTAGAATTGCAGAATTGTAAAATTTTTCTAGAATGCAAAATTTTTGAGATATGGGTATACTTATAAATGATTTTGCCTTTCCAAATGGTAAAATCCTGAATTCAATATGTGCTCAAATATAGTTTTAAGTTCAATTTGAAAATAAATGGTCTTAAACTTGCATTGCATACTATACATGTCTGTTTTAAGATCTTTGGCTAAATGATAGCTTTTGTTTAAAGTGTCTGTCATGAATACAAATATGTCAACATGTATTTCTCTTAAGGGCTGTCAATGTGTTCTACCCAAAGGCAAATACATCTCATTTTTGATATTTCTATTAAAAAAATCCATTTCCCCCATCCTATGTACATTAATATTTGACTCAACAAGACCTTGTGACACTGTGAATCCAAATAAACCTGCCCTGTCACTCTCCTTTTGTGAAATTCAGTACCCATTATGGAAATGTGCTAGCTTTGCCCTTTCTCAGTTTTGTCTGAGGGTGTCCTCTGGGATGTCCAAGTGTAGTGGGGGTTGCCTAGTACTCTCCTTTAAAGGCTGCATGAAAGAAAGCCTTCCCAATGCAAATGACAGAAACTTGCATAGGCTTCTGCAGTATTAAAAAATCATTTCCTTTAAATTATGGGTGGGCATGTGCTGTGGGGAGAGCGGGTCTCACATCATGTTTTCAGATCTATTGATAGTGTAATGATTTTGACTGATCAGGATGTTATATGTATTGACATTTGTCATGACTGATTGATGGAAAGCAGAGGCAACTAAAATAAAGTAACTTAAGTTTTCAATTAAAAAGCACTTGTTGGGCCTCCCTGGTGGTGCAGGGATTAAAGACACAGAGCTCTCAAGCTATCACCAGGCACTGCAGCATGAGTTCTATCCCCAGCTGGCCAGGGAGCAACCCACATGGTGCAGCAGACTTCTCCAGTCTTGCCCACTGCTCCCCTCAACAATGCATTTCAGTAGATCTGCCTGTTCTGCTCCCCATTCTCTCTGGTGAATCCTCTCACTCTGGCCTACACCCCAGTTCTTGTATGCATAGACATATCCTTAAAAAAAAAACTAAAAAGCACTTATTTATGCAGACATTGATAAACAGCATGCTAAAGAGTTACAACAGATGTTTTAAAAAATTGGGTGGAGAGAACAGGCCTAAATAAAAATTAACAGATAGTCCTGGTAAGATGGCTCTGAAAGTAGCATAAACACAGGCTCCAAATTTGAGGAACTGGACATACTTATGAACACCACATCTTTGGTCCTGAAGCCTTTACCATGTATTAGAACAACCAGGAAGTAGCAACTTCCCTCCCTATAGATGAATGAATACCAGCTGCTCTCAGGACTAGTCCTGACCACTCAGTGTGCCAGACTTCAGGAAAGTCGCCAGGATATTCTTTACCTTTCCCCTTTTGCTGCCACGGAATGGTATGCTTATATTATTACAATGTGGACTCCCTCCAATAAATTCATATTGTGGAAATATACATTTTGCTTAAGTTGTATGTGAAATCTTCCTGCTTCATGGAAGTTAGCACTCTAGAGATCCCAAATCTGATAAAACACAGGGGATTTACTGCAATACTTTGCTGATTATACATTAGCATTTATTGTTTGGACTGAGAGAGTCTCTCAATTTCCATTCAAGAGGATGGGGAGGAATCTTCTCAGGTAACTCAGAAGACAACACTGTGTTGGGCAGGAATGCACCCTCCAGTATGAAACTATAAATCCAGGTAAATGCAAGGAGTTACATTTTTATTATCCAAGATGGAGCATGATTATCTTCAGGTTGTGTAAAAATTAAACTTCTGTTATATTCTTATCAGTGTTGTAATCTTAATATAAAGCATCCTTTGCAAATTTTTAATTGTTTTTGAAATCTTAAGTAACAGTAGAGTTGGCTGATTTAAATCCAAAAAGAAAAGCGTGTTTTCTTTCACCACAAAATTATCATTTGTAAATAGCAGTTATATATGATTCCACAGAAAAAAAACACAATGTTATTTCATTCTCCCAACTCCAGGTCTTGAACATATGTATTGAAGTATTTTATTAGCATCCTTACTTTGGGTTTCATTGATAAATAAATGTCCTCTCTGTCAGCATCTATCCCTTTCTCTCCATCCCAGCCACATAAAGAATTGCCAAATAGATCAAAGGGCTAATTATGAAAAGAAAGCATACTAAAATACTCTATGACTATGTGATCAGGGTCTCTGAAACTTGTGGGGTAGAACTGACTAATCTATCAAAATCTCAGCCTCTATTTCCAGACAAGTCATTATTTTGCTATTGTTTTCCTGTGTCCTTGGCTGATCACTTGGTACTCACTGACTGAGCTTCAAACACAACTCTCCACACCTTGCAAACACAATGCTGATGCATTACAATGGATAAATCCCTATACCTGCATAAAACTCTCAAATTGCATATTTGATTCAGTGGCATCAACTTTTCATATGAAGGGGGATGTCTTAGACTTGAGTACATTAAAATATAAACAACTTAAAGTGGGATATTACATACATTATTTCTCCTTGAAAGAATTCTAGCTGAACATATTTCCTAAGGTAAAATAACACTGGAAGTTAATTACTAACATGTTTAGTCATCAGATAATTGAATAGGCAAGAAGATCCCCCTTTCATGAGAAAGTGTGGTATTTTCCCCATCTTACTGTTTCTGTCAGAGAAAAGTTGGCAACAGATTGAAGAAAATCACAGCTACAGAGTCTTAACATGAAGACGCAGGCTTATTTAATAACCACCACTGGTGTGTGTCCTGTACTCACAGTGGGTGAGACAGCTTGGAGATCATGACACAAAACCATTCTCACACTTCTCCCCCATCCGTAAGTACCAATTTCAATCAAGAATAACAGCAGGACAGAGCCCAAAGCAAAAACTACCACTTTATAAAAATGGTATCTCATAATTTTTTTTTTTTAAGATTTATTTATTTATTTTTATACAAGCACTGAGTACAGTCAGAAACGCGGGAGGGTGAGAGAATTCACAGAGCCAGAGCAGGGAACAGAACAGGCAGAGTGACGAAATACACTGCTGAGGGGAGCAGCGGGTGGCAGGAGAGGTCTGCCCGCCATGTGGGACCCTCACCCGGTGGCCAGGGATCGAACCGGTGCTGCAGAGGCTGCGGGCAGCTTTGCAGCCCAGCGCTCAACCGCTGCACCACCAGGGGAGGCCCTCTAATAATATTCTTAAATCAGGCTCTTTTATTAAAACTGAATGCATAACGAGTAAAAAATAATTGTGCCATTTCTAATCAAAATAAAATGAGTCATACTTTTCTATGAAAATAACCTATATCTCATAACTCTAATCTCTGTCAGCTGCAGCAGAAAGTCCTCACTATCAGCCCAGTCAGTGTATCAATTATAGATTCAGTCTCCCACTTGACTTGAAACTACTTTAGTAAGACACATTCAGAAGTGCTGACGTTCTTATATTCAGAATTGCCAAAGGGAAGTTAAGCGGCAGAACTCCAGCTAGATGAACTGAAAAAAGCAAATTGAAAGAAGAATTAGAAGACTTTAAGAGAATGTTTTGGGACAATCCTGCCTACACCAGGAATGTGAAACCAGCCATGAATCTTTCTTATTTTTTTAATTTATTTTTTTAAAGATTTATTTATTCATGCGTACAAGAACTAGGGTACAGGCCAGAGGTGGGGGAGAAGGGCATGAGAGGATTCACTAGAGACAGAGAGGGAAACAGAACAGGCAGATTGACTGAAATACACTGCTGAGGGGAGCAGTGGGCAAGACAGGAGAGGTCTGCTGTGCCATGTGGATTGCTCCCTGGCTGGCCAGGAATCGAACTCAGGGAACTCGTGATTCACAGGCTGCAGATAGCTTCACAGTGGTGTGCTTAACCCTTGTGCCACCAAGGAGGCCCCCATGATTCTTTTTTAATTTGAAATCCAATGCTGCAAGGGTCTGGCAGACAAGAACCACCAGATTCTGTAGTGACATACTGAGTAGTAAAAAATCCCTGAAAGAATTTCAAAACATATTCTGTTTATCTCCTAATGTTGGATCTAGAAATAAATTATAGGCAAATTATCATGAAGTAGAGCAAATTTTTGCGTACAATGTTTGCTGCATTTACATTTTGTAATGAGGAAAAACTAGAATCAATTTAAATTTACTTCAACAAAAGTGAATGAAAGATCATTTACAACATGGAATATTAATGCACCATTAAAATGGCTTTTTCAAAGAATTCTTAATGATGGAAAATAATCAAAACATAATACTAATAAAGTAAGGAAAAAATAATGTATTTGAAAAAGATAAAGATAAAACTTAGAAAAATACATCAAGATGTTAGCTTAATTATGTAATAAAATAATAGATTTTTATTTTGTTCTCTGTGTGTGTGTGTGTGTGTGTATCCAAATGTTCTGAAATAAGCATGGACAGAAATATGTGCACATACATGGATATTCTTATAAATTTGTATAAAGCAAAAACTCCATGAATATAAAAATCACAAAAAAACAATAGTATAGTACTCTAAGCAAGAATTTAAGT
This sequence comes from Talpa occidentalis, assembly GCF_014898055.3. Classification (NCBI taxonomy): domain Eukaryota; kingdom Metazoa; phylum Chordata; class Mammalia; order Eulipotyphla; family Talpidae; genus Talpa; species Talpa occidentalis. The sequence continues at coordinate 120,716,235 of NW_023602073.1, read as the reverse complement.
GAACAATATTTACTGAAACTATCAAAGTTTAGAAAATGTAAAGGAAAAGTAAATGAAGCATAGTTTTTACCTTGAAGGAGTTTATAGTCTAATAAAGAAATACTTAACATGAAACAAGGAAAGACAATTTCCAGAATTTGTTATAAAGTTTAGCGGAGAGAAAGTATCAGATTGCAGAAAAAAGTTGGAATGATGAGGAAATAATTCCCAAAAGAGTTAGGGTTGGGAATAGATCTTAGGGTCTCAATGAAAATCTGGTAGTTACATAAGAGGCAATGGCACAAGTAGAAGGGGTGTCCCAGGGAAGAGCAGCGGGTCCAGACATGGGAAGATGGGGTCACCTGTAGGATACAGGTGCAAGGACTGTTTGGAGATGAAAGTGAGTAAGTCCTAGCACCACAGTTGAAGAGACAGTTTTGGAATATACCTGAACCATCCAAGTTGTGTTGCAGGAAAGGTTGCAAGCATCTTAGAACTAGGTATTCTTCTTGAGAGGAGAGTCCCATCTTCTGGGGGTACATAGTTTGTTATAGAAATTTGACAATCACTTTAATACTCACAATTTATCTCAGGTTAAAAGTCAAAAGCAACTGAAGTTTTAATTTAGTTCACTTGTTTATTTGTTTTTCAAAGACCAAGGAAGGAGTGACACAGACACCCACCAAGTCCCCTTGTGGTAGCCCCACTTACTGGGAAGCAGGGATAAGGTGCGAAGGGTTAGGGGTGAGGGCAGGGCTGGATTAAAACTTGGAAACTGATGGAGATAAGGCAAGAAGAATAGTCATGAACGTGCATCCACCATGGAGTCATGGTTCATGTTACTGAGAATTTTTGTTAAAAGTGATTTTTATGGTTTTATCTGCTCTGTTTATTTGATAAAGCCTCTAAGATGTCTTACTGTATGTGATTTCAAATAGGGGAAAAGTGAAGATGAAGACATGATGAAAGCTATTAGCACTGTGCAGGTAACTGAAGCCTGAAAGGAGTCCTATTAGGCAAGGTATTAACGATAAAAGGACAACCAGGTACAGATAATGGAGAGATGAGGAACAGTGGCAACTCGACTTGCCAACAGATGGGATATAGATAGAGGGATGATGAGAGAATGTGGAAAGCAGGTTGCTATATTTTAATCTTGGTATTTGAGAGACCACTAATTGTACCAGAAACTGAAATAAGAAAAATATGGTATTTGAGAAGCGTGATATGTTTAATTTCAAGCAGGCCATCCGTGCAGAGTTGTCTCCAAGCTTGGATAACTCACACTGAAGTAAAAAGGTAAAAAACAGAAACAAAGCAAACAATTAAGATTCATGAATATATTGAAAGGTATTTTTAAATGATGCAGCAATATGTATAAGGCAATGACAATATACATTTTTCTCCTTAATTTAATTTCTAGACCACTATCATAAAGCTGGTTTGCCTCAGGAGTTGGAGACAAGTGGTCACTGAAGCAAGAGTGATTTTTCCAAATGTTTGCCAGAATAATTTTAGCTCCACCACTTCCTTCCAAGACTGTGTGGTATCCATATGGATTGTAAGTCAGTGGATTATAAAGATAACTTGAGAGAATCTAAAGATGTTCAGGCACGTGTCCTTCAAAGAAACACACATGAACAAGAGTGAAATAAAGCTTAGGGCAAAAGCAGCCCCTCTACCTGAGGAAGTCCACTCAAAAGTCTCCTACGAGGCTGATGGCAAAAAGGATGATGCCTCCACCAATCAAATATGGGAATATTAACTTTCTTTTACCTTTTAGTTTTCCAAGTGGAAAGAAGTAACGGTTCAGTAATGGTTCAGTTTGGGGTGATCACCCATTTTCTGAAGTCCAAAACTAGAAATGTATACCTCTTAATACAAAACAAAAGAACTTTTAAGTCAATGCTTCAAAGAGTTTGCTGTGATTTCCTTGTGTTTATTATAACATTTTATAGCTACTAATAATTTTGGTCAATTTGAGAAGATTCTAATTAAACTGCCAGGTAATGAATGCAGCTTCTGTAAAAGAATTCTTCTTCCTTCTGCTTTTATCCTCTGCGACTATGTTGACAAGTTATAACCATCCGAAGCTATTCCCCACGTTTCCCTTCATAGTCCTCCTACAAACACAGCTCCTTAGTAAGAAGTAAGTTTCAACTAGTTGTTGAACCACCACGCACTTCACTGTAGTAGAAACGTCAATTGAGAAGCACTACTATCTCTCCATAGCACTATTATGCACTCAGTGTCTACACTCACACTTGAAACTTGCCAGAAAACTGGAGATTTCATACTGGTCTTTGGTCTGCCAATTTGCATGAACAAGATATAAAATCATGTCTATATGTCCAAACATTCACATCAGGGTAACCACACACATATGCAGCCTTTCTTTTCATAATCTTGGTCGTGACATATATATATATATGTATATATATTTATAAATCCAGTGCAGTCACATCACTAGTTGCAAAAAATCCTCAAGGGAGCGAGCACAGCTTTTCTGAATAAATAAATGTTGCTTCCAACTACTGCTGTGTATAGGTGTGTTTGCTTGTGCGGTTAAGAGGGTTCCCTAGTTAACCAGCTTCCTTCCAATTACTGAATAAAAGTAAAATCTGATGAAACCCCTTGCTCTTCACCCATCCTTGAAATCTAAGTGAACACAATGGTAGAAATGATCTATTTGACATAACATGAAACTGACTAGGACAACATATGTCATTTTAAACAATGAAGTAGGTGACATGTAGGTTGTTATTTTGGCCTGCATAATTTTTTAAATCTCACACTTTATTCTTTAGAACTGACAGTGGTTCAATTGTGACCTGCAGTTTAGTTGGATTAGAGAAACTTTGAAGTCAAAACACAGAGAATTACACCTCTCTACAAAATCTTGATTTCAAATGCTTTCCTGAACCCATCCACATAGTCTGTCATTAGATCAGATTTTTATGATATTCCCCTTTGTTACCACACACTTTATTCTTTCAATGTGGGTCATATCTATGTTCATGTTCATGTATGCTTATATCTGATAGAAAGTTTCACTTTCAGGTTTATATACTAACTTAAAAAGTAGTCCCACATTTAAGTAAAATCATTCAAGTTCCTTTACATGCAAATGTTAACAAAGAGGTAGATTTGAAGACTTTTACATTTATCACTCTAATGTTATTTTTGCCCTATATATCTCATATATACAGATATATGTATATATAATATATATATATATGATCACACACACACACACACAATCAAACCTATGTTCCACACTGCCTCCCATAGGGGATACTTTACCAAAATAAAGCATCAAAACCAGGAAATTGACCTTGGTATAATCTACATAGCGTATGTTGATGGGACCAGTTTTGCAAACACTCAGTTGTGTGATTATATGCCCTTCCATGCAATTTGGTCATCTATGCAGCTGTATGTAACCAGCACCACATTCAAGATACAAAAGGGTTTTCTCATGCTACCTCATCAAAGTCACACCTTACTCATCTGACACCAAACCCTAATCTCTAGTAACCATTAATCTGCTGCCCATTTCTACAATTTTGATATTTTGAGAATTGCTTATAAGTAGAATCATACAGTACATAACATTTGAGACTGCTCTTTCTTATTTAGCAAAATGACCTTGATATATATCAAAAATTTTCCTCTTCATTTGCTATTTAGTATACCACGGTATCAGTGTATCACAGTTTTAACCATTCACTCTTTTTACAATATTAGGGATGTTTCCAGTTTTTGGTCAACAGAGCTGTTATGAATATTCATGTATTTTTTGTATTAATATAAGTTTGTATAGCTGAAAGTTTTCATTTCTCCATAATGAAATGCTTCAGAGTGCAATTGCTAGGTCATACAGCCACATGTTTTATTTATAGAAAACTGCCAACTGTTTTGCAGAGTGGCTAGACCATTTTACCTTCCTACCAGCATTGGACATGAGATCTAGTTTCTCCATGTTTTGGCCACTTTAGTAGATTATCTGTTACTTTAACCTTTCTAATAAGTATGCAGTGAGATTTTGTTGGCCTTTATTTGCATTGCCCTAATAGCAAAGATCTTTTCATGTACTTATGTGTCATCTATATACCCTCCTTGGTGAAATACATGCTCTTGTGTATAGCTCATTTTATTATTGGAATGAAAATTTATTGTTAACTTTTTGAAGGTTAATTGTATGTACTAGATTAAAGTGTGGGTTTTTTCACATATGTGGTTTGTAAATATTTTCTCCCAGTTCGAGCTTTTCATTCTTTCAATAGGTGATTCCCCAAAGCAGATCTTCTTATATGTGATGAAGTTTATTAAATTTTTATTTATAGATAGTACTTTTGACATCAAGTAAAAGACATATCTACCTAGCCATAGATCTCAAAGATTTTCTTCTATTTTTCCAAAACTTTTCTACCTTTGTGTTTAGATTTAATTTTGCAATCCAAACCCATTTTGCGTTAATATTTTCATAAGGTTTGAGGTTTAAATTGTTTTTTTTTTTTTTTTTTTTTTTTTTTGCCTACAGATGTCCAATTACTCCCAGTGTTAGTTGTTGAAAACTTATACTTCTGGGAGTAATTGTACTGGTACTTATGTCAAAAAGCAGTTGGGTATGTTTGTGTTAGTCTCTCTGAATTTTCTATTCTGCTCCATTGACCTTCGTCTATTCTTCTAACAGTACTCCATTCTAACATTTATCTAATATTATTACTGCTATATAATTTAAGGAAATAAGAACAAAATTAACTTTTTTCAGAATATCAATTAAATACATTTTATATAATCTGTTGCTCTCTGAAAGATCAATAAAAGATTTTTAAGGAAATAGAAAAAGCTTAAAAAATCAGTTTGTCATTTCACATAATTTACACTAAACTTGTAATGTCTTTTAAATGTTATTCAAATAAATTATAGCATAGTCTTATTTTTATAGGCCCTCTAAATTTAATCTTTATCTAAAATCTTTATGAACATTTTTATTATTGCACTAACCATTTACATCTCCCTCAGAATTTTTATTTTAATCTATACAGAACTGAGAAAAGTTTGAATTTATACTTCTCTTATAATCTTACTAATAAACATATAGTCTCTACATTAAAAAAATCAGTTTGTCATTTTAAAACTTCTACCTTTGTGAGACAAATACTATTATTTTGAAATATTTCCTTTAAAACAGCAAAAATTATGCCAACACTAAAAGGATACACCACAATGAGCAAAAGGTACATATCTAAAGGGCAGAAAGAATGTCATGAAGGTATGGCCACAAGAAGTTGGCATTAATCATGGGAAGAGTAATTTTGCTTTTAATTATAAACTCTTAAATCCTATTTTTTTAATGATGAAGTAAATATCATACTTGATATAATATTTTTTTTCAGGACACAAGTATCAAAGAATGAAGAATAAGATCAAGAGACCCAGTAATGAAGCTAGTGCAATAAAAAGTGTGCTACTTGTAGACTGTATATATATCCAGTGTAATTTAGCAACAGAGTTTGGAGTGGTACTCTCTGACAATCTTCTTGAAAATGTCATTTAAAAGTTCATCAGGCCTCCCTGGTGGCACAAGGGAGCACTATGAAGCAATCCACAGCACTATGAAGCAATCCAGAGCCTCTGCAGCACGAGTTCAATCCCTGGCCGGCCAGGGAGAAACCACATGGTGAAGCAGACCTCTCCTGTCTCGCCCTCTGCTCCCCTTAGCAGTGCATTTCAGTCAGTCTGCCTGTTCTGTTCCCCACTGTGTCTCTGGTGAATCCTCTCAACACCCCCATCTCTGGCCTGTACCCTAGCTCTTGTATGCATAAATAAATAAATTTAAAAAAAAAAAGTTCAGATTCTTTAGCAGCTATGTGAGCTAGAGGTAGAACTGACATTTGCTTGTGAAAACAGAGATGACCCAACAGCAAGCCTAAACATGACAGAAATTCTTCCTTCCTCTGCTCTGTGATGAGCTGAATAACACTTCAGGCAGAAATAAGATTCTTCTTATTTTGGCCCCATCCAATGCATAGCAAATAAAGTAATATTTAATTTTAAGTTCCTAATATTTACTCCACATAGCTCAGTGGAGCTAATTTTAGTTTCAGGTATTAACAAAAAGAAGAAACTATGAGCTGACATTTGCATCTGCACAGTTTGGTTCCACTCGGATATTACCTGTGTGCCAAAGTCCAGTTTAAAGCTATGGAGAAGGATAAAGGTAAGCAGATGAGAGGAAGATGTTGCTGAAGATAAGGTGACCTTTATGCTTAGTCAGCAGGGAGTGAGCAAATCTTCAAGCATTCAGTCATGAGTCTGAACTTATATACCTTTAGGTGACATAAAGCTTGACTTCAAAATGACTCATTCCTGCTTCTCACTGCTAGAAGACTGAGAACATTAAAGCAGAATAAAAGATAAAGCTTGTGGATAACTGGGACTCCATTGAAGATAAAACATTACCCAAGGAATTCAAGAATCTAATCTCTTACATGTTTCTATAATAGCTCCACAGGACCAGAAATGGGATCAAAGATCAGGCACAGACAGAACTGATGAAGAAAAGAACTAAATTTACACACTTTTATTAACAGTCTATTTAAAAGTCTATTTCAAAGAAACATGATGTGATGCTGACAAATTATAATGTCCTGCCTGTTTTGACAGCCGTCATTTGCAGATCTCTGACAGAGCTGGAACTCTGCTCTGTCTGTATGATTTGCTAAATATCCAGTGTTCAGAAGTTATGAGCATTTTATTAAGAGAGAATGATGCATCTTCAAGCTTAACAGTCATTCTCCATGGAGATGATTCATGACAACTATTCTCACTGTACTTTTGACAAAAACTGCCTCATCAATCTGTGTTTTAATGCACAGGTTCCTTGCTATCTATGAATTCCATCATCAGGCAGTGTTTGTTAGACACATGGTAGACTAGCTTAAAGTGAACCAACAGCGCATTGTAAGATAACAATGCTTCCTTCTGTTTCCATCCTTTATCACAGGCCCACTAGATTTATCCATTAAAATATATTTATTCTGTCAAGGCAAAAACTTAACATGGTCACAGAAAAAATTCAAACAGTAGAGTGGTGTTCATGCCCTTCTGCTATTAAGTGTCAACTAACTTATGCAACCTTATTTCTACATGAATGGTAAAATATAATAAATTAACTCAGTTGCTAATACCCAAATGTATCATGTATATATATTCACTGTTTCTTCCCCTCAAGTAGTCCTCAGCTTAAAATGCTTTTATCCATTCATTTCTTTTCTTTCAAAATCCTCATAGGCCTTTCCTTTTTAATGCATATCTTTTTTCTTAATTCTTTCCCTAAGTAAGATATAATTTTCCTTTCCTTTCTTTTCCTTTGGTAAGTTATTTGTACATTTACAGACAGCACTTGTGATTTTAGGTTAACTTCACCTTTAGCTATTAAGTATTAAACTTTTCTAATAGTGGGGAATACTTATCACACTGATCAAAACACATGTGGAGTAATTATTTTTCTACTTAGGGATAAACTGACAATTTTTTTTTTAATTTAAAAGAAGGCAAACATACTGATACACTATTGAGAAACTAAGTCATGAGAGAAAGGGATGAAGGAACAGGCCATATGTATTTGCAGACAAACATTAGAAAATGAAAAATATCAGATAGCCTCAAATATTTAAAGGCACAATCTATGTTTTCCTGATATTGTTATGTACAAGACAGTGTATTACATAGAGTGTCAACAATCCTGTATTTAAAAGTTTTCATAAGTATCAATGAGTTCAAGGTTCAGGGTCAGATTTTAGCTGAATTTAATAAGCGCTTTGGGGTATTTGTAAGGAAATGCACTGAACATGTTTAAGTAGAAATTGCATAATTGCCTCCTAGGACTACCACAGAAGTAATGTTTATGTAAAATGACCTGTGTGATTTCTAAGTTTTTTTCAAGTACCAAGATTCTAAAACTCTAGACCTGCCTATGCTAAGCTTTTAAGTAAAGCATCTAACATAACATGTGCTCCTGTGTTGTGTACCTGTTAAAACCAAATTATATGTGTATAGAATGAAAAAAAGCCCAATGAAGTATCACATAAAATGCAAAGAAATAACATTCCTATTAAATGAGAAAGATTACACTAAGATGTTCTTTGATACTTTAATAATCACTTTTCACTTATGCATAATTATTAGTCTATAAAGTCTATAAAATAATGAAGTATTCAATTGTGAATCTGTACCCCTTAAAAATTTAAGTGTGAAATATTTATAATTTACCAACATTAAATCAAATTTTATAAAAATTAATTTTATTAAGAAGTCATAAAATAATATACTTCTCCATAAATGCATGCTACAATAATAGTATTAAATGCAATATATCATTAGATCTTGAATAAATGTAAATATAAACTTTCAAAAACTATTTTCCTAAAATATTTTACCACAAATAACAAATTATTCAATTTTTTTCTCAAGAATATCTTTAAATGTATTTTTTTAAATATTTATTTATGCATACAAGAACTGTAGTACAGGCCAGAGGAGTGGGGGGATGAGAGGATTCACCGGAGACTGATTGGGGAACAGAACAGGCAGATCCACTGAAATACACTGCTAAGGGGAGCAGCGGGTGAATCAGGAGTGATCTGCTGTGTCATGTGGGTAGCTCCCTGGCCAGGGATTGAACTCATGCTGCAGAGACTGCGGATAGCTTAGCATAGGTTAGCATAGGTTACATCTTAACCCCTTGTGCCACCAGGGAGGCCCTCTCAAGAATATCTTTTAAAAGCATTATAATTTAGGTCTCAAGATGTTGCCTCACCAAAACCCCTGACTTGTTTCATTTTAGATAAGCCTGATGAGCACCAGGCATACATGGCAATCATAGCCCTATAAAAGGGAACTATATGAGCAAAGACATGGGGTGGGGGAGAATGTTTGGTGGTAAGATCATATTTTAGAAAAACAACTCATCTACAAGTTGCTCAGGGTTAGACAGGGTCAGACTGGAGGCAGGACCACTGATTTTTTCTTTGAGAAGACCAAGTTATGCAGTAACAAAGATTTAAATGAGGACAGAATAAAATGTAAATGGAAAGGTAACAGACAAAAATTACCCCCTCATTCATTACTTCACTTATCTGTCTGTACTTTCAGCATCTCTAGCTTGGACTGCTATATAAAACTCTCCTAAATTTCCATTTTTCCAACTTTATTTAAAATTACCCTATTCAGGGCCTCCCCTGGTGGCACAGTGGTTGAACAATGGGCTGCAAAGCTGGTTTGATCCCCGGCCACAGGCAAGGGTCCCACATGGCGTGACAGACCTCTCTTGCTGTGCCTGCTGCTCCCCTCAGCAGTGTATTTCGTCAGTCTGCCTGTTCTGTTCCCCTCTCTGGCTCTGGCGAATTCTCTCACCCTCCTGCGCTTCTGACTATACCCAGTGCTTGTATAAATAAATAAATAAATCTTTAAAAAAAATAAAATTACTCTATTCAATACATGGAGGAGGAAATCATGAACAGATAAATGATATCGCATTAATTTTTCTATTGACCATGTATATGATTTGTTCTTCCACCCAAGGTACTCACTGATTCTCCATTTTTCACTAAAAAATTAGCTGCAAAGTCCATTCCATTTTGATTGTAGCCTATCACATCTCTTCAGTTCATCTTTCTTGCCTACCATATATCAACCCTTCATATCAGACTGCCTAGACTCATTATATATTCAAAATGCAAATATATGAATTTTCACCTCTATACATCTCAGCTCTGCTGTTTCCCTCCCTACTACATCTCAATGCATACCCAAATAATGTCATTCTTGAAGATTTAGCTCAATTTTCAACTGTTTCATAAACCTTTCTAGCATTTTAGTCTGTGTACCATAACTCCCTACTTTGAATTATCAAACAATTTTTATCTATAATTTTTTTCATTTACTGAATGTTTAGCAATATAAGCTATATAAATGATGGATAGAAATAACATGTATTTTCAAAAGCACACTTTTCTTTGTAAAGTGCAATTTTATCCACTTTTTGTCTCTTAATTTATCTGTAATCTTATTAGGATTTGCATCAAACTATTTAAAAATAAGATTATTGATAGCTGTTTGAATTTAATTTCCTTTTTTCCTGTCTACCAAAAATTGGTAACTATATGCTGGGTATATCAGCATAATATTATGAATCATATTCAGCCTAGTGTCCTCATAAAACATGCTTTTTAAAGCATGTCTGATCTCTTACTACAAAGCATATTTATATTTCCACTGACCCTGCTATCCTGGATCTTGCTATAAATTTCCATGAGCTCCCCAAAACTAATCCATCACAGCTATAGATATTTTTAAGATGAACAGCTGCAGATGGCTGAATCTGTTAAATTACTCATAAAACTACAATATTATTTTAAAATAGAAGCTTACCTTTTTGACATGGCACATGGTACATTTACCAGTTAAATAATTTGCTTTATTTCTTACTGTATATATAGGTTTTTGAATAAAATTTTCTTTGATAAAATTATACTATGTTCCCAATGATAAAATGTGTAAAATGCAGAAGTGGAAAAAAAGAAAATTTCATCATAATCTTACAACTCTCGGATAATCATTGCTTACTTCCTAATGTATTTTATTCTCCTTTTTAAAAATATATTATTAAAATACATATGATCAAATTGTAAATCAGTTTACACCACAAATTTCATTTAACTTTCTACATAACCATTGCCCATATTACTATACACACTTTGCAAACATTACTCCTCATCATTGAAATATAATCTGTCACACAAGCAATTCAGTGCTTTAGGGTCCTTCTTCATGGGAATTATATGTTCCTTTAGTATGTGGATTCTGAGTCTTAGAACTGACTCAATCGAGAAATAAGGCATGGCTTTCTAACTTCATACTGGGATTGCTGTGCTCATTTATTTTGATTTCTTTGGTTTGAATACTTTAAGCAATACTCATTGCCTTCTCATTTATGCTTCTCATAAGAACACAATTTCATGACTTCATGATGAATAAATCATGACTTCATGATGAAATAAAAACCACATCCATAGCTTACAGGTCCTTATGACTGCCACTCCAACTCTGCCTTTCAAAATAATAGCACCCAACTAACATTTGTTGTTTAAATGCCACTATTTGGCAAATACTATTTCTGAATCTTATCATCTTTATTGCTCAGTAACTCTGTTCATTGACTTTTTCTGTTACATTAGCTTCTTTTCCCATCGTCCTCTGAATTTCTCAAATAACTGAGATACTGCACCCTCTTTTGTATATGCTATGCCAATAGCATCTTATCCTATTTTACAACAAGTGAAAGATTTAGAAGTTGAAATTTTACAATATGTTTTTAGTCCACTTAGAACCTGGCATGATCCTCTTACCAGACACCTGGTGAGTTATCTAGCTGTATTGAGTGCTGGTTTGCCTTTGAAGAGTTCACCATTTTATTCAGAACATTAAGGAGAGGTGTATATATAGTGGCCATGATAATAAAAGTATGTATATTAACCATGACTATATCTTCACTTGGCTTTAACAGAAAATATTTGTGACATGCCCAAGAGTGAAAATCCAGAGAGTTATGTATCCTGGGAATAAATCAGTAAATGCCATGTGTTATCAAGCACCAATATTTATTACATTTATTATAATCATAGTTGACCAATATCTTACTATCTGGAAGAACAAATGGAAGGTTATAAACTTCTAAGAGAAAATTTCCTAGAGTTTTAAAAAGGTGCATCATTTGCAGATAATGGGGAGGAGTGACTTTCTACACACATAACACAAAACTTCAGTTGATAAGTTTGGTATGATGTGCCAAGTTAGACTGAGGAATTATATAACAATTGTATTTTTTATAGAGAAGTAATCTTATTACATAAGTTTACTTATATTCTCTTGTGCATAGAATAAGAAAGAAGTACATAAGCAAGGATGATATTAACCAAGTGCTTTCACTGACTAGATATCATACAATCTCTTTTAGATGTGTCATCTTGTTTAATCCTCAAAATAATACAAGGTGAAAAGTATTAATCCCGTTTTTTTAGAAGTGATAACAAAGACTAAGGACAGTTATATAGTCTATCTAAAATTGAAATCTGGATGTGACAGAGGCAAGATTTAAGCCCAGGAATGTTTGATTCTAAATTTTGATCTACTCTAGCAATTGTCAGGAGGAGACTGAATTCTTTATAATTATTCTCCAAACAATTCTTTATGAAGAAAACAGATAATAAAAACATGATTTCCTAGAAGCTCACTTGGATTAAAACAGACAATCTCTTTCTACCCTTACATGACTTCATGATGAAATAAAAATCAATGTTACTTCTTTCACTGTCTGTCCAGCTTAAGAATTCTTGAGCTTGTAAAACTAGGTTATAAATAGCATTACGAGAGGACTGCAAGACAAAGGAAAGGGATATGATAATTCTAATACTAATGCTGACACATGAACTTCCAGTAAACAATTCCAAAAGCAGAAGCTAGTGAAAGAAAAGTTCTTAAAAGGAGAATCTTGAGCCACAGGAAATTATACCTTGACTCAAACACATACACTATGAGACTCAAGGGTAATGGAGGGAATCTCTATTTCTGTGGGGAATGCCCCTATTCTAGGAGATTGGGAGTAGAGAGGGGTTCACCTCAGTAACCTTAATGAATAGAGAAAAACAGAAAATTTCAAAGCAAAGACAAATCACAGGGATGGACTTTCTAGGAGCTCTCCGTGGTACTGCCAAATTTACTCAATCTATTTGGATGATTTCTACATAACACTAAAGTTCTTTGAGTTGAGGCCCTTTTCAGATTTACATATTTATGAAACCAGAAAACAGCCTTATAATTTACAACAGAGTGATTTTACCTTTTTTTTTCACTATCTATATTACCTCTCTAAGTTTAGTATATAGTAGTAAACCATTATGATGGTGATCATCTACCCTATGTAGAGAAAGGACACCTCAGTAACTACTGAAAGTAGTTTATTTACCAACCCTGCAGCAAACCATAATTGTTGTATGTGGGTAAAATGTGCTTCTCTTAGCAATTTTAGATAGATAATGGGATGACTGAAGGTATTGCTGTGCGTCTTTGAAACCAGGTGATAAAGTCACATATCTGCCTGAATCACTACCCAATTGCAAATAAGCCTGGCTTATTAAACTTCAGAGTCTAAGCTCAGATCTATTTATACTGATCTCCCAGGAACTACTATTATCCCCTGAAATATTTAGGTACATCTTTTGAGAAAGACATAATACAGATTTTTGTACACTAAAATAAGTCCTTTTGTGAATTAGTCTTTTTGAGGGATGAGACACATTTTGTCTACCTGAAGGTGAAATAAAGCATTAATAATTAATTTAATTGAAGGCAAAAATTCCTTTTGGAAAGAAAATAATAATTTTACTTTCTTATTAAATATTAGTTAGTCCGGTGAACACATAAAAATATTTGTTCCCAGACACATGTCTGTAAATGCATAAGATAAAGACAGATTCTAAAATACTTTCTTAAGTTATATTTATTGAGGTAATGTTGATTTATATCACAGTATGCTAAGAAAAAAAGAAGCCTCTAACACTGCTGGTGGAAATGTGAACTGGTCCAGCCACTATGCAAAGCTGTGTGGAGGTTCCTCAGAACACTAAAAATAGATCTACCATATGACCCATCTAGTCCACTCCTAGGAACTACCCAAAGAATACAAAAACAGGGCCTCCTTGATGGTGCAGGTGGTTGAGCACAGCGCTGTGAAGCTGTCCGCAGCCTCTGCAGTGCTGGTTCGATCCCCACTGACCGTGGAGCAACCCACATGGCATGGCAGACCTCCCCAGTCTCACCCACTGCTCCCCTCAGCAGTGTTTTTTGGTCAATTTGCCTGTTCTGTTCCCCACTCTGTCTCAGATGAATCCTCTCACCCTCCCACACATCTGGCCTGTACCCCAGTTCTTGTATAAATAAATAAATCTTTTTTAAAAATACAAAAACACTAATTCTAAAGGAAACCTGCACTCCTATATTTATTGCAATAAACAATAACCAAGATATGGAAACAACCTAAATGCCTCAAAACAGATGATTGGATCAAAAAGATGTGGTATATATACACAATGGGATATTACTCAGCTAACAAAAAAGATTCTAAATTATTTTATAGACAATGTACATGTACCTACAAAGTAAGAAATACTCATTTGAAGCCAGTTTTTTTAATCTAAAATAGTGGATACCTAACAAAAATTATTTTGAATTTATATTTCTATATCCATCAAAATTATCAACCAATGTGACAACAGAAGAAACACATTTTAGAGAATATATTCTACAATTTTACCTTCCCATTACTATTCAAGTTAAAAAAATAGATTGAGTCTAACAAAGAAAAAAGGAGTAAACAAAAAAAGAATTCAAAGACTTAAAAAAAATCCAAGACACAGCTAATATAACATGAGTGAAAAAATTTAAATTTGTAGATTAACAGTTCTATTGTAGACAGAAGAAAATAATACAATATGAAGAAAAGAGCTTCTGGAATAGCTTCAAGAATGATGTGGATTCTGCACAGTAAACAATATGATTTTAAAAGTAGATGCTGTAATATAACTTTTACTTTTATTTATGCATTTCTGTACTGATTAAAATTAAGTTGACCTTAACAGTTTTCTCCACTATATGACTAAACAATAGGTAAAACTTCAAAAGGTTTTTAAAGCACTTGATTAATATGGTGAGTACTTATGGATTCCACACCCCAACATAAGACAGTAACTCTATTCTCCATAGTCATGCAATAAGACGTCATAGTGAAGTTCTTTTGTTTTTTTTTTTTTTTTTAGCAACTAATATTATTTTCTGGAAGTTTCTTACGTTAGGCCATGCCTTGCCAAAAGAAAAAGGAATAGTTGTATTCTTATTTTGTGAAATTTAAATCCCCAATTCAAAGAATTTCTAACTTAAAGGTCAAGCAGCAACATTACTAAAGTTGTCTTGGATACAGTAAAAACTACAGAGAAAAATAAAAATAATAATAAAACTGCAGAGGAACAGTTGACCCATTTCTCTTTTTAAATTGAAGACATTGGGAAATTTTATCTTCTTGGGAGAATCAGAACAATTCATGAGAGTTGAATTGACTGGATCACAACTGTGTTATATTTGTTATAGGGATATAGTTACAATGACCCAGCAACAGAAATTGCCTAGCCCCGTTTCTAGGCAAAACTAATCAGGTATGGAGATTGTAGTCCATACACAGTATCCATTGTAGTAAAGATGTATTTATTCCATTGTATTTTAATGTAGGAATTAAACTTCCTTAAACACTATCTAATTATCACCTCTTCCTTTCAGAGAACATAAGCAAAACATGCTATAAAGAGCTGACTGAAGAGTCATCACATTTATTTTAAGGACTCAGCACTGTGAATGTGAGTGTAAGATCACCACCATTTCTCTTCTTCCTAGAATCACATTTACACTACATCCCTTCTACTCCTTTGTACTCATGAAAGCCCATTTGACTGAGTTCTTGCCAAAGGAATGTCAAAGGAAACAAAGTACATTCCATTTGGATTTTGTACATAAGAAACTATATATCATACGTGATTCTTATATACTTTTGCACTTCATGGACGAAATGGACTGCAACTGAGCAAAGTGACCTTGGAAGTCACATGTATAAAATTTACAGTCATGTGAATAAAATGCCATGGCAACGAAGTAAAAGAAATTAACTCACTGACTCACTAAAGAGAGGCATGATCCACTAATCAAAAGTACTCTGTATATTTGGTTCTCTGAAACTTATTGATATAATAAGTAAAGGTTTCTATCTTTAAATAGCCTCTTTGCCTTTCCCCCACATCTCAGTCCCTGATAACCACTATTATATATACTTCCTATTACTATAAACGTGACTTCTTCAGATTCCACATGTAATATCATGCAGTATTAGTCTTTCTGTGCCTGGCTTATTTAACTTACCAGTAGCAATTAGGAAGAAAACATGTCTCCCAAATTCATCCATATAGTCACAAATGGCAGAAAATCCTTGGTTTTTTTCCAAGGTTTTTAAAAGTTTTCTTAAATATTCCACTGCATTTAAATTAATGTTTAAAAATGGATGTTCAAATGTTTAAATAGATGTTCACATTGTGCAGTTTCGGTATGAAGAGTGAAAGAAAATGAATTTCCACTGGGAGAAAAGGATATATCAAGATGCACTTACATTGCTACTAAAAAAGAAAAAGAGAACTTGCAGTGACTTATCTTTCTGTTCTCTACTTAAGGACATGTCTAAATACAGCCAGCAGAACAGCTCAAAAGGTTTGTTCAGTTTCTCATTATAGGTAAATACTTTTTCTACTCATTTATCATTCTCAAAGACTCAAATCAAAAGACTGTTATTTGCTCCTTTCCTTTTTGTTGCTTTAGTTTATTGAGACAGTATGATAACTACTCTATTTTCCAGTGGTTGAAAATGTAGAAGTATTAAATTTTATTGATAATTATTGATGATCTCTAATTCAATAAGTATGCAGGTAAATCTGCAGTACTCATGTCTTCATTTTTTGTCATGGTTTACACCCACTTTTTTTTTTTAAAGATTTATGTATTTATTTATTTATTTATACAAGCACTGGGTACAGTCAGAAGTTCAGGAGAGTGAGAGAATTCACCAGAGCCAGAGTGGGGAACAGAACAGATAGACTGACAAAATACACTGCTGAGGGGAGCAGCGGACATGGCAGGAGAATGCTGTGCATCATGTGGGACCCTCTCCGGCCGCTGGGGATCGAACTGGTGCTGCAGAGGCTGCAGGCAGCTTGGCAACCCAGCGCTCAACCCCTGCGCCACCAGGGGAGGCCCTACACCCACTTTTTACAACTGGACATTTTCAATATTTAGCTGCCAATTAAAGGATGTAAATAGCAATTTTAATATAATAAATATAGTGATATATATACACTGATATATACATATACATATACATACATATATGTATATATAGGTACAGAATTAATCTAGCCCATTATCAAAGATTATATAATTTTTAGTCTCCTTGCTGAACTGAATATTATATATAGCTTTTACATGCCTATTGTTAGCTTTTAAATAGATTCCCAACCTGGGGACTAAAAGATTCCTTCTGGGGACTAAACCTCTCAGCCAAACCACCACACTCTCACATGAATTAAAAGCAAGTTTAGAGTTTTTACTCATTTGGTTTTAGGTTAAGTAACAACTGAACGGAAGCACACTTAGCTCAGACAGCTTTGCATGTGATGAATAAAATGTCACTTTTTTTTACATACTGGCCTTGTCACTGTTTCTCAATATGGTTCTGCCTGTGCATACAAAATGTGGAAGTAAAAGCTTCCACCTTCAGACTGTCTGAATGAATACAGTTCATGAGCTTATGTTCATTTTTTTAGAAGATGGCATTGTTTTAACCTCCTCCCATCAATGTACCAAAATGCTGTGTTAAGTTTACAAGGTAGCTTGTATGCAAGATGTTTCTGCTATAGTCCAAAGCATTATATACCTGAACACTATTGACAGGTGAACAACCATTGTAAAGAATACTGTTGCAAAGAACAGACTTTGTTTAATTATGAACCCCTAATTTACTCAGTTTCTCACTGAGTCCCTTTTTAATACTGCCTTAACCATCCTACACACACACACACACACACACACACACACACACAAAATTTCAAAGATGGCAGAAATTGCAGGTAGGATTTGGAGGCTTGAATAAATTATTGCTACTCTGGAGTTCATGGAGCTCCTTACCCACTAGCTTTGGACAGAGATGTTCAAAGTCATTAGCATGTTTTTGGCAAGATCCCCTCGGTAGGACTGTGCTTCCAAAGAATCAGTGCCAGAATTTGTAGCAGCAGCACTTTCTGTCTTCCACATGAATGACCAGCCTTCTCAGAGCTAGCAGATTGGTGACTGCTGGTAACACTGGACACTTGAGTCAAAAGAAAGGGCAGCATTAAGTACTTTGAATTGATTACATATTATTTATTCTTACACAAGCCCTATTTATTAAGGGCTCTAACACTCTCTGGCACTGATGTAGGCATTTTGTGATGGTCCTACATCTGAGTCTTACGTAGCAATTCAAAGGGCTATTCAGTTCCTTGTTACAGTGAACCCCTTTGCCAACAAGCCATGTCTTGACTACATTATGTACTGTTTAGCAGCTGTAGTTTTGAGATTCCTGTGAAACCATAAAAGCAAAGCACAAAGACATAGCAGCACAGAGATAACAGATAACAGATATCCAAAGGGCAGCAAATAACAGAGATATGTTTAGGATATATATTTTTTTTAATTCATAAATAAGGGAGTCTGGATTTTTAAAAGTTTGAGTTTTTTCATTAATACTAAGTTTTAAGAATGGCAATATTTTCTAAGTATTTACAAAATACAGCAACAATGATCAGAAAATATTCAAAGGGATATTTCACTGTAAATTCAAACAATCTAGGCTGTTCCATGTGTTTGCAAAGATTTCATGTTTTAATTGGCTTCCCAGGCAGGTATCTTAGAGTCTGCAAGTCACATCCTCTTAATCTTGTATTGATTGTCTAACATGTTTCCCATTACTATGACGACCCTAATCAATTAACTTCTTGTAAGCAGCAAGACAATTTTATCTTTCTCTTTTTCCTGCTAAAGTGTGAAAACTTTATTTTTACAAAAATATATGGTGCTGCCTCTTATCCATTATGGAACTGCATTATGTTGGGAGAGATACCTAATGCATTTCATTTTTTAAGAAACATTTGAAGATTCTTCACAGAGAAAACATACAGAATTGCTTTGGACCAATATCATAATCGTTCATCAATCTGTGATTGTGTTGATAAAAATTCTCTTTGGCCTCCATCCAGGCTACTGGAAAGTTGTCAGTCACTCAAAGAGGTCACTCACTGAGAAAATCATTCTGCCACTTGGTTTCAAAAAAAGTGCAATATCACAGCCCCAATGTTCTTGACTCCTTTGGCTAGAATTATGCTATCCCAATAAACAAATTTCTCCTCTATAAAAACTGTGAGAATTTCAGCATGAGGGAGGGAAATTCTAAGCTGTGTCTACCCACTTTTTCTTAGTCACAGCCCTCGAAGCTTAGGAACGGACTCAGGCAAGACAATGATCCTTGGATACAGACCACCTTGACTCAAGCTTTGATGTCAAGAAAAATTTGAGGAAATGTCTGAAACTCCCTGACGTTCCATTTCCTGCCCAAGCAAATGGGATCTATATACTTGCCTGTATGACAGTTTGGGGCTTTTCTAGATCTAACCCCTCCCTCCATCCATCCAAGTTCATTCTTCTACCTGAGAGAGATTCCCAAAGCAGAGGAGCACTCCATCATTTTCCTGCCCCAAATTTCCTATGTCTGAAGAGCCCAGAGAAGTCAAGGGCATGTCCATGTCAATTACTTTAATCATTCACATCACCAGGTAAGTGCAAGATGCATCATTTCTAAAATAATACTTTAAAATTGATATAAAGGAATACAGTGAGTTTCAAACAATTCAAGTGATTTGGTCAAGTATTTGAAATGAAGCAGGGTTGCCATCCAAACCCATGTCTGTCTGTCTGGAGGTCGTATTTCAACCCTTCCACATTATGTCTCTATTGACTTTATCCCATAATAAAGTCATGGGATCTTGTAGTAATGTTCTGTGTGCTTTTATCCAAGGTAGCAGGTGCTCTCTTTAGCCATGTCACTCAAACACTTCTTTGCTTGAGGAAAAAGGGAGTAGATGTGAGTGCATGGACAAAAATATGTCACCTCAGGAGGAAGAGAAATGGGACCTCTTCACTACATAATTATATCTTAATAATTATACAAATCATTAAAGAAGGTTTTCTCTCTAAAACAGACCTACTCATAGCCATTTTTATTTTTGATTCCACTTCCTAGAATATTTCTGTTTACCTAAATAAAAGCAACGCATTTTAACAGAATTGTGGCATTTACATAAAATTATCTCATATCTGTGTTATTAAAAATATTCTCCCCTCATAATTTCCCTGACTGAGCTCACTAAAAGGGGCTTATTACTGTGGTAGTAGTGGTGGCATGGTAATGGATGGAGGTGTTTTTAGCAACTTAAAATTATGCATATATCTTTACTTCACACATTCTATAGTTTTATGTTCACCTCAAAAAATGTTTATTCATGCTGTGAATGAAACAGAAATATTTCTCACATAGTAAAGGCAAAGCACAACAGAGACTTGACTAGAAAAGTCAGAAAATGTTAGTTCCATGTAAGACTAAGTATGAAACCAAGCATGTCATAACGGAACATTTTAGCACCTCTTAAATATCCGCAATTGTCATTGGTTTTACGTACAGATGTAGACACACAAGGATACAGATATAAACATAGATCTAAAGCATTTAAAAGGTCATCATGAGCTGGAAAAAAATGTGATTTCAAAAGTAAGTAACGTCAAATTTATTAACTAATAACCAAGAAAAGTTTCATTCTTTTAAGTGGCTTCCCAGTTGGCAACCAAAAGGAATTAGCCCGTTTACTCAATGTGGATCCTGGGAGAAAGGGAGGGGACTGAGACATATGTGGGGCATAAAGACAAGGCAGCTCTGTGTGAAGTCAGCACAGGTTCCAGCTGATCGGAGGTCATCTCCCACTCTGGACACAAGCACAGAGGTATAATCTAACTAGTGTTTGTTGTGCTGGCATTTAGTACTTAAGAACTTCTGATATTCGCCTTGGCAAATGTCTGAGTTGTCCATTTTTTCTCCTGCAGTGACTTTTCACATTACTGCCAGAAGTTTTCATAGTGTGTATGAGCTGGCAAATGACAAAACACAGAGTCTATCCTTGAGGTGGTGTTTAAATTTCTTAGGAATAAAGTACAGGGCTTCCCTAGTGGTGCAGGGGGTTAAGCATAGCACTGTGAAACTGTCCAGAGTCTCTGCAGCATGAGTTCGATCCCAGGCCAGCCAGGGAGCAACCCACATGGTGCAGCAGACCTCTCCTGTCTCGCCCGCTTCTCCCTTCAGCAATATATTTCAGTCAGTCTGCCTGTTCTGCTCCCCACTTTGTCTCTGGTGAATCCTCTCATCTCCCCCCTCCCCGCACCCCCTACACCGCATCTCTGGCCTGTTACCCAGTTCTTGTGTGCATAAATAAACAAATCTTTTTTTTAAAAAAAGGAATAAAGTGCATTCTCCAGTCCTGCATGCCACTGAAAGCTTAACCTATGCCTAGAGCAAAGAGAAAGATGAAGGTTAAACAGGGACAACAATTCTAAAAGGCCAGGTTACCATTGTGTGTTAAGTAACATGATTGGCGGTAACAAATTTTATTTACTAAGTGCAGAACCCTTTATACACTGCTGGCAATGGGGCAGAATTGGAACTGGTTGTATCTGATACACACATTTCTAAATGTGTCATCCAATGCCCTCTCCTAACCCTTAGTAACTGTCTCTGTGGAGTTAAAAAAAAAAAAAAATGGCGTTGTTCAAGATAAAACAAGGACAAGGCTGACTCACCAAGAGCAGAAAACCTGTGATGGGAGAGGCTGAGAGAGAAAAGGGATCATAGTGTTTTATCACTCCAAAGGCAAAATTCAAACTATGACATCAATTTGGTTAAATGCTTTACTGTTTGGAAAGTGACCAATTTTCAGGTGGTTAGCCACCATCAATTTAGGTACCTCTAGATACAGTCAGAAATCACTATGATGCACAGATCTAGATAACATGAACTATTCAACTTAAAAAAAGTTTAATACCCTGGCCAAATGAATGACGAAGATATAATTAGCAATTTTAAAACAAGTGATATTTTCAGTGATAAAAAGTTACATGAATTAACTATTGACTTGAAAACTTTTAAAATATATGAGAATAAATGCTAACTGATATCACTCAAGACTTAACTTGCAAATATTTTAAAAACTTAAGATTTATTCCATAATTATTATATGCAAAGTAGCACTAAGCAAAGAAAGAAAGCAGTAGGACATTCTAAAAGTTAAGGAAGTAGTATTTTTATGACATGTCACTAAATGATAACTGATTTTTCATTATATAAATTCCAACCAGTTAAATGTCATTCACCAAAAGATGTAGAATTCCCATAAAAATTCCACATGACTGCTATTTTACACACACACACACACACACACACACACACACTTTAATTTGGAGTGATTCCATATTTTAGAGACCAAAAAAAACTAATGATTGATTGACTTCCCACCAGTTTTTTAGAGAACATGAAGAAATTGCTGATCAGATTCCAAATTCACCAAGTTAAATGGAATAATAAAGCAAGTATTTAGGTAATTAAACAGAATACACAGGAAGGGAAAACAAACCAAAAAGTGCCTAAATAACTAATAATAAAAATCCAAAAGTCCTTATTATCCAGATAAAAATCTCAAGTAATTGGGCCTCCCTGGTGGCACAAGGGATTGAACACAGCACT
The DNA here is from genome assembly GCF_014898055.3 of Talpa occidentalis. Lineage (NCBI taxonomy): Eukaryota > Metazoa > Chordata > Mammalia > Eulipotyphla > Talpidae > Talpa > Talpa occidentalis. The sequence continues at coordinate 120,693,722 of NW_023602073.1, read as the reverse complement.
GTAAAGCAATCAGCAGCCTCTGCACCATGAGTTCAATCCCCAGCCAGGCAGGGAGCTACCCACATGGAGCAGCAGACCTCTCCTTTCTCACCTGCTGCTCCCCTCAGCAGTGTATTTCAGTAGATCTGCCTGTTCTGCTCCCCACTGTCTCTGGTGAATCCTCTCCCTCCCCCCCAACACCTCTGGCCTGTACCTCAGTTTTTGTATGCATAAATAAATAAAAACTGTAACAAAAATCTCAAGGACTCACATATATCTATATATATCTATATCTATCTATCTATCTATCTATCTATCTATCTATCTATCTATCTAAAGCTTAAGGAGATAGACCTTTTAAAGGTGGGAGTTTGAAAAGGTCTGTCTCCTTCAGCTTTTCTGTATAATCCTTTGATCAGTTAGTGGTTTGTTTCTTGCATCAAACTATCAAAATAATTTCATTTTTATTCTTTAAGTAAGACATTTTGTTTTGGAACACATTAGATAGGAGACATAAACAAGGGAGGCCAAGGAATTGGAAACTTAAAAATCATTACCTGAAGGCCTTCGATAGCCAATCGAAGCATGCTTGGTGTAAGTTTAGAGGCTTGTTTGAAGGTGAAGTTACTCCAGTCTATGATCAAAACAAATCCATTCACTTGAAGCTCAGGATCTTCAATCATGGCTTCCAAAGAAAGTAAGATGGCACGCAAAATATCCACCAGTGTGTACCTATCAGCAACAGGAAAGTATTGCATTAAATCTGGGACAACCACTTTTGCAAAAAAAAACTATAGCAAGTTTTTAAGCACACTAAAAATTCCCTTTGAAATACCACCAGTATATTGAGATGATTTTATCAAAATACCTATGGAGAGAAGGTATGCGCAGCAGAGGTATACTTACATGCACTCTAAGGAAACAACAGAATTTAACCACAATGTTCATGTAGGTACAGTTTGTTTCATATTTTACAAACATTTCCTTTACCTCTAAACCAATGATTTTCTAAAATTTCATTTCATCTATTCTAAAAACTAGACATAGGACTTTCAAATAGCTGATGAATGTTCTCAATAATACTGAATTTCCTTTCTTCATAGTTCAAAACTGAAATTTAATGTTGTCTCATGAATAAACAAAACCATTGTATGTAAACAGTGGTGGTTACAGTGTCAATAGATTTTAATGACTTGTATTGAGTTTGTATCATAAAGATAAAAGAGAAAAGGAAAAGTACAACAGACAGAAGAAAAGGAAGGCAATGGAAATGAAAGGGAAAACCTACCTGCTTATTCAAATGCAGTTTATCCAAATTTCCTTTTCTGCCTTGCAGCTTAGCGCAGTGCCTGACACACTACAGAAACCTATACATGCACTTTAGGGTCCTATAATATGGAATTAGACTAGGATATATAAACATGGATTGTAGAAAAAGACACTGCCTTGACAAAGGCCATGGAAGTTAGAACAAAGAAGAGAAATTTGAGAATTATTTCAGAGGTACAAGTGTTAAAATGTGATAATTAGATATGGAGACTAAAACTGAAGGAAGAGTAAAAGATGACAGTTTCTAGTTTCAGAGCCTGAGTAAATGATAAAATCTTTAATTAAAGTCAGTAATGCAAAAAGAGGATACTGTAGGGATGGCTGTAATGTAGAGTTTGGAATATTTAAGAGGAATTAGCAAAGTTATGAAATGTTTCAACGATATTAATTTCTGAGTAGCCTGAATTTCACGTTTTATTCTCAGATATTCAAGTGGAGACTTTCAGGAAAAGCTAGGAAAAAAAACCAACTTTAGGGAAAAGGAGGGATGTGGAGGGTGGTGGGTTAGGAGTAGAAATCTTCAGCATTTAATGGACGTGATGGACTCACCAGGAAGACAGGTGAGATGGTGAGAACATGTAAAGGAGAGTTTTACTTTCATATATAAAAATATTTGGAGGTAACTAGATTAAGTGTAGTAGTTCAGAAAGAAAGGAACAATTAATAGTGAAACAGGGTGATTTCTCACTTTCTCCGGGCCCCTTTTCTTCATCTGTAAAATCAGTAGTATGAAATAGAATCTCTTCAGGATCCCAGCATTAACCAAGCAGAGGGCATGTTGTCAGAAAATCTCAAGGTGGAATCACTTCTCCACCCCTCATTAGCTGTGTGGCCTGGACATATCATTGGTTTATGATTCTGAGGTCAAGTACTCATAGATGAATAAAAAAGGACCTATGAATATCACATTCCATCTCTCTGCAATGGCAAGGCAGGTGGGGGAGGGGGAAGGCAGGGAAGGAAGTCAAGACACAATTTAAAGAGAAAGTATCTGCACAATGGCAGGTATACAGCAGGTCTCTAGTTTATGTTGCTTAGGAAAGACACAGTATACTTTATTTTAATAGCAACCATAGCCAGCACACTAGCAGGGCATGATCAAAACCAAAGAATAATTGTACACTTTACTTAAAATGTCAATGATGACATGAAGGACAGCCTATCACTTATTGTAAAAGACAAGGATGAAGACATTATTTTCAAACTTTTGTACAAAGGTTATTTTATAGATCTAGACCTATAATACCTCCTGAATATACAGATATTAAAACTTTTATAGAGCTCTATTATTTGTTTTTAAAACTATGAGATTTGTATGGCTGAATATCTTTCTTTATCTGTCATTATGTGACTGGACTATGTCTTTTTAAATATAATGACTTAACAGTGTTATGACCAAAACCTATAAACCTACAGAATGGAAAGCTAGATGAGAAAGGCTAGGTTTCTGGATAAAACCTAGATCCCCTTCATAAAAATACTTTTTGATTTCAAAATTCATAATATTATGGTAAAGAAAATTTTAAAAGTCCAGCATCAAATTTCCCTCACTATGATCTTTCTTATGTCACCATAATGATGCTAAGTAGCATTGTCACCAAAGTAACATTTAGCAAAGCTTGCATCTGAAATCAGCTTAGGAAGGATGGATGATACATTGTATGTAGTAAGAATAAATCATGACACACCAGCAGGGGCTGAAAACAAGAGGCAATTTGTTTTAAACAACACACTATAAGTATAATTTTCTTAAACTGCCCAATTGAAGAGAGAAATTCATATACATATTACTCCAAAGGAGATAAAATAAGGCAAATCCCAGGATCAGCAAGGAAAAAGAGCAGGTTTGCAAAGTGTTCAAAGCAAATCTAATCAAGGTTTTTATTTAATATATTCCTAAAAAAAAAGAGAATTCAATGATCTTTATATAAATCATATTAATTTGTAAGTTAATGGAAAGAACAAAGCTTCCTAGCTAACTGCGTTCAAAGGGCAAGGCAAAAGCACTCTTGACACTCAGTCCTCTGTTGTCAAACATGTCACATTCTTACCATTAGCAGCTCAGCAGGCCTTTCCTAAACAGAACATTACTACATGAGACTTGCCAAAGTCTGTATAATATCTTCCAAAGAAATGGAGCATTTTGTGAATTTTACCTCTCCAGGAATCCTACTATCATTCTTTTCTTTGAAATCATTTTTAACTGTTAAAATTGACAAATCAAAAGTCACCACAATAAATATTCAACATGTTCACATTTACAGTTTATACCCCAATCTCTGGAGCCCCTTCATTGCAATTCTACTCTCGTATATTGGAAGAAAGCCATAAATAACAAACTAGCACATTAATGCAGCTCTTGACTCCTGATTGTGCTTCCCAGAATAGCATTAAGTAAAGCCTGATTCTGAAGTCAACTTGGAGAGGATGAATATAGCATGTAGTAAGAAGAAATAATGACACTCATAAGGAATTTTACAACTGGGACACCAGGCTGTGTAGACCATTGTTCCTGAGTGCGATCAAAGCTGCCATACTATGCAAGAACAGTATGAAGAAGACTTGGACCCATGTTCGTCTTCTGTTTCCTATCTGTGTGAACAAGAGCAGGAAAGCTCCATCTCCTGTCTGGCCATGCAAGGTTTTGGGGGACTGCCTAGCCTGTGCTGCTTTCCTAGGGTTCACAGAGCTCATCCTCAACCACAGTTTGCAAATAGGATGAAGACCAAGCTAAATCTCAAACAGGTTATTTCCTACCTACTCTCCAACCTTTTCTTTCAGCTTGACAGGAAAAAACTAGCATCTTGGGGTCAAAATAAGGGGGTTGTAATTGTATGGGAAATATAAAAATAAAATTTAAATTCAAAAAAATAATAACATAGCATATGCTTCATGAATCTGTACTTACTGGAATTCAGCAAGATGATATTCAAATGTAAATCTATAAGTATAATTTGATCAATATAATTTTAATAATTAAACATAAAAAAAAAAACCTAGCATCTTGTCATCACATTGAGCAGTACAACAGCAAGCAATTTCCCTCCGTCACTAAATCAGTCAGCCATTATTAAATTCTTCATTAAGGTTGCCCCCAACTCTCTGTTTTCATTAAGCCACGTATTCTAATGTCTGAAGTACTTTCAGTTAGAAAAGTGCCAGGGGGAGAGACAAAGGCAAAGAAGTACCTTTGTTAATGCTTCGGTGTATTGTTAGTACTAAAGTTGACAACTTGGTGTTTTATATGAGTGACTGCTAATAATAATAGTATCTGGGTAATAGTTTAAGATTTCCAAAGCAATACCAAATGCATTATTGCACTCTCAAAATAAGCCCAAAGTCTCTGTGCTGGCTTTTGTGCTTTAATTTTTGGAAATGAGGGCAAAGTGAGGTCTCAGAGAATTTTAGAGTTGTAAACACAGGGTCTCAGAGAATTCAGTTTGCCCAGAATCACTATGGGAATAAAGAGGGGAGCAGTCAGTCTTTCTGACTCCACGTAAATCAGTTCACTCCTTACAGTGCCTACACCTTGAACAGAGTTTATCTGCTTTTCCATGGCTTAGTGGCATAATACATGTCAGAAGACACATCAGTAAGGCAACACTAACCTGGAAGCATGCCAGTTTCCAGAGCAAGCTCCAGCCTGGTGCCATGAGGGGGACAGAGGCAGGAAAAGCAACAAGACACACTTAAGATTTGGGATGGGAAGAAGCGACATCTACAAGCCCTGGAGAAAATATGAACTGCAATATATTTATCTGTCTGGCATGTATCACTGAGTATAGAAAATGAAGCATCTAAATCTTGCTTTTATTTTAGTTCTTTGAGAATATAAGTATGTGAAAACAAAAGAATCACTGGAAATGAAACATCTAGACCAAAAAATATCTTTCTTTGAAAAAAAGGTTAAAAATATACTCCTAATACCATTAAAATAAAATCAAATAAAATTATGCTGGAAAAATATAAACATATTAGAAAGGCAACTCCTTTCTGGGTATAATACTCTATATAAACATGCATCTGCTTCCTTCAGAAGGATATTCAATGAACTTAACTTTCTGTTCTTAATTGTCTAAATTTTGTTGTTTAATAAAGAATTTCTAGGGTCTCCCTGGTGGCACAAGGGGTTAAGACACAACCTATGAAGCTGTCCCCAGCCATTACAGCATGAGTCCAATTCCCCAGCCAGTCAGGGAGTAACCCACGTGGCTCAGCAGACCTCTCCTGATTCACCTGCTTCTCCCCTCAGCAGTGTACTTTGGTCAATCTGCCTGTTCTGTTCCCCACTCTGTCTCTGGTGAATCCTCTCACCCCCCACAGCTCTGGCCTGTACCCCAGCTCTTGTATGCATAAATAAATAAATCTTAAAAAACAAAGCTTTGAAAAAAGAATTTCTAAACCACACATTAATTTTTTTAATTAGCAGAGTTTTGCTTTTTTGATATAATTATATCTAATTATTTTCCTAGGTTTATGTTGGCAGCTATACACAGAAAAAAGATTTGACTAATACTAGTTGAATACTAGTTGAAATATATAACTGCTTTGCACCTCAGTTTCTTCATCTGCAAAATGAGATTAATAAGAACTACCTCATGATTGTGAAAAAGATTAAATTATTGTTTGTAAGTGCTCAGAAGAGTGCCTGACCCATAACACATGGTATAAAAATATTTTAAATGAATGAATCAACTAATTAACTGAAATGGAAAACAAAAGGTTTTTAAGATACATGTCAGAAGACATGTTTTGTTTTAACAAAACAAAAGTTCAACAAAAGGTTGAACTCAGTTAACCAAGTAGGAGATGTTCTCTCTACATACTTTGAGTAGCACTCCTGTCCAGAATTTTAGGTACTGACAAATAATGCTCGCATCAATTGCTTACCATCTTTCTAGTTATTATTTAGCTTTACATGTTTTTTCTTCCCAGATAGTTTGTATGTCCCTTGATGGTACAAGAATGTGTCTTTTGGGCCTCCCCTGGTGGCGCAGTGATTGAGCGCTGGGCTGTGAAGCTGCCTGCAGCCTCTGCAGCGCCGGTTCGATCCCCAGCTGCCCGCGAGGGTCCCACATGGCATGGTGCACAGACCTCTCCTGCCACGCCCGCTGCTCCCCTCAGCAGTGTATTTCATCAGTCTGCCTGTTCTGTTCCCCGCTCTGGCTCTGGTGAATTCTCTCACCCTCCTGCGCTTCTGACTATATCCAGTGCTTGTATAAATAAATAAATAAATCTTAAAAAAAAAAAGAATGTGTCTTTCATTTGCCCTTAGCATCTACTAAATTTCTATGCATATATGTATGTATTAAAATATGTTGCAAATGGTTGACTAAAACACACTTTGAAAAAACTGATTTAAATTAAATACTATTTGCTCAGTATATTTTTTGAAGTTATAAGAACCCAACACAGCACATGTCAATAATTTCCTCATGTCAATATCTCACTATGATTTTAATGAAATATATGTTCCTAACCTCAGTGACATAGAAGAGTTCAATATTTTTCCCAGAATGAAGATGTATTAATTTACCAAGAACAATTTGCTCATTTGCTAATTGTTGGCTCATGTTTAAAATATCCATAAATATTACTTCTGAGGCATACTTTCAGTGCACTATAGTAACCTCAAATCCTTTGCTTCTCTTCAACTTTGTTTAAAGTTCCATATTTGAAATATGAAAATAGCCTGGCTCAGGCCAGACCAATGAACATCTACTAAAGGCTGGCACTCTTGGCCTTTGCTATTATTTCAGGATTATTTCACTAATTATTGCATAATTGCCCCAGTTTTTAAAGACTGTCCTATTTTTTCATAGATTTGTTTCAATATTCCACTAACATTTCTCTTCCATTTTCCATTGTATGAACCAAGGGCATAATTTTGAATAAGATGCAGTTTCCAGAGTAGTTGTTAAGAGAACCTCCCTCTCAAGCAGCAGTACAGAAGCTCTGCTAGGACAGAATGCCATCAAATCCACATCTGCCATTTTCTAGTTTTGATTTAATTTGCCTCAGAATTTGCCTAAAACACAGCATTGCAATGCCTCTGTATTTTGAAGACAGTAAGTTCTGACCCTACCACTATATATGACATCACCATAAAGCAAACTTTTGGGAAAAAAAAAATTAGTATTTCAATAAATAAAGACAAGTCTTGCAAAAATATTCTATTTCTCTTGTCTTTTAGTTTCTAAGATTATCACATGTGACTTTCTCCCTAATTACCTTCTTAATTGCCCTTAACTGTTCTAATCTATCCCTAGTCATTTTATTTCATTTTATTTTACTTCATTTAAGTTCACTTCCAGAGAAGAATAAAACAATGTGGTTGGGGTTAAAGCAAACCTGTATAGTCTGTGGCTGTTTCTTAAATTTTAAATTACCACTATCATAACGTTCTTTCCTTTTGAAGTTTAATCAGTGGGCGCATACCATAATTCAAACTGAAGCTGCTAATAACTGCTAATAACTGGTTATTTATATATTTTCTTTTTTATGAAAAAAATCACAGAATAAAAACAACCTAAAGAGAATAGTTTTTAGTTTTTAGGCAAATTCACAAATAATTAGAGGATCATAACAATGTACAGTCAGTCATTTTTTCTACTTCCAAAACTTCAATACTGTAAACAATAAACATTATCTATCGTGACAAGTCAAACATAGAGTGATGTTCAATACTTCTTGAATTGCCATTATTTTATGAATCATTTTAGTTTAGTGGATCTAATTATCTTCTAAGTTATTAATCAGATTCCAGATAAATGATTGTTTGCTGTAGAGAACTACTTTATAAGTCTAAGAAGTACAATACTACTTGCAAGGTAGCTGAAAATTTATAGGCCAACTATTAGAGCGAATGTCTTCATTATGTTTCAGGTGACACCATTTACTAATGAATATTACCCAAAATTATGGGCCAGTGGATTTCATCTTCTCAGACACCTGTTTCCATGCCCTAGGGTCTAGCCTAAGATCTACTCTCATTCCAAACTTCCTTTTTTTATGACAGTGTCATCACATTCTTTATGGTACATTATCCTCACATTCTGCTGGTGAAATCACATGGAAATTTAAAGGTTATCTTCTGAGTCCGAAGCAGGACATTAACAATCAGGAAAGGAATACAACTTGTAATGAATGCATGGAGGGCTACTGTGTGCGTAATTGCAATGTAACAATCCAAATCTTTTTAAATTTGTGAAATTTTCTTTTATTTTCAGAAATGTTGTTAGTTAATCCAAAAGAGATAAAGTCGCATGACAGTTTTCCAAGTACAATCGATGTACTAAATCATGAGTCTGTTTCATTATTTTTAAAGATCCAGAAATCACAGTGAAAGTCATTTTGACATTCCAGTATTTTGATTAGTTTTCTTTAATTATTAGAAGATGTGTACATTGTAAAATATGATTTTACTTAGATCTTTCTGAAGATTCCATGTTTCCTGTAAAGACACTGGAAATGGTCCAATTCTTTAAAAATAACCTAAAACTGACCTGCACTACACTGCTGTAGAGATACGACTTTATTTATAGTCACCATCTCTCACACTCATTTATTGTTTCCAGTCTCCTAGGGAAGAAAGAGAACTGTCCTACAAATTTACTACAGGAGAAAGTATACTTTTGATAATCTCCTACTTCAAATTTTTTGTACTGTATAATGCAATTCAACTCAAATATTTAAAAAGCATTAACTCTAACTGAGGTGCTGTTATAAATATGATAATATAATAGCAAAGACAAGTCTATTTTGCAATACAGATCAATTATTTCAAGAATCTTTGTAATGTTTTTAAATATGCATTAAAAACTTTTGCTTTGCTCTCTGGGAAGTTTAATTTTCCAATTAAAGAGAGGAATTTTCTTGTACTTCATTTCTGGAATTTCCCTGGATAATCCCTACCTAGTGTTTCTTTAAAACAATGCCATTCATTCCTTTAAAGTGATGCAACTATTAAAAAATTATTTTTAAAAAGTTATTGAAATTTACTTAATTCACTAAACAATTCAAGGAGTGTGGTCAGAATTATATTCAGATTGTGCAGTCATTCCAAGAGATGCAGGTTGTCTTGGACTAGCCGAAGGTGCAAAAACACCGGCTCAGAACAGAGGAGGGGCTAGAAGTGGGGGAAGGATTAGCACATGGCATACATCCACCTAACAGAGCAATAGTGAAGTAACCATCTAAAGAAGGTTGCAAACTTCTGTAGGAGTGAATTCACACAAACCTTGAGGTTGCAGAGTGGAAGAAAGGGATTCAGGACAACTGCAGAAGGGTTAGGGACATCTAGTAAGTACAGCCAGAAAAGCAGCTGTCCTGCATGTTTCAGGGCAAGCAGACCGTCCTTATGCACATATCCCAATGATATAAAGTTTACAGAGGATGCCAAGAGGATAGATTTGTTTATCCACTCATCCTTGCCATTGCGTACACACAGATGTGAGATAGAAAGCAGGCAAGGAGAAGGGAAAAAACTTTTTTCAATTATACAAGGAGGAAATTCAGCTAAGTAATCTCTAAATAGCTTTTATAACTTTTGACCTTGGAAGTACTCTAAAGCCTTGATTATACCTATTCATTTCCAAACATTGAAATAGAATTCTCAATTGTCTATGGGTCTTGATGGGTATTTTCACAAGACATAGCTTCTCATTTTTAATTTTACATTCACAAAAGTTCCAATATTTAAGATATTGTGGAGGTGTAATAAAATGAGTTCTACATACTAGTTAATAAATCCTCTCACTGTGATCTTCAGAGATACATTTTGATTATTAGCATTCTTTATACTATTTTTATATGAAAGCATTTAATAGTCAATAAAAAGTTTCTTTACTAAATCCAAAATAATAACCTTCCCATCTACATGAGAACTATAAGTGATGTTCATCTTAATTAGGTTCATGATTCCTATATAAAATGTACAGTGTAAATAATAGATATTTACATAAATAAATAATAGTATGTCTAATGTATATGCATTTTTCTCTGAATACAACCTGCCTTGCTAATGGTATCTTTAACAGATTTATAGCCATATTAAAATATCAAATTTCCACAGTCCCTATTTCACTGTAGGTCAATAATAAAGTTCCAATCTGACATATTTAATATTAAGTTCTTTCTTGAATATCTTTTTTCAATTTTGTTAATACACAATCATTGGTTTGCATGATGCTACAATGTATTTCTCAGGTACAAAACTTTTTAAAGAAAAATTGCTTAAAAAGATGGCATTTTCATAGTCCTTTAAACTTTTCTGTCTAACAAAGAGTAACCTCTACAATGAACTAAAGTAACAGAACTCCATTCCCCTTAGCAGCTAACTCTTTCATTGAGTTTCTTAGCTTCATGTTTCTTCAGTAACAGTTTGCCTTTATTTTACCTAAAATTAACCAGAGTACTCTCAATTCTATCTAGAATTATAGAGAAAAGGTAACAAATTGAAATGAGAAAGCTGTTAAATATTAATTTATATTCTAAGATCCTGTCTCTGAGAAACCTATTTGGAAATCTATGAGTGCTCAGTAACTGCAAAAGTCTTTTATAATTGCTCCAGCGATGGTTTTCACCATATGTATTGAAAGTCACCATTCACAGAACAAAAAATAATACCAAAGCTGGGCCTCCCTGGTGGCGCAAGGGGTTAAGACGCAACCTATGATGCTATCCTCAGCCACTGCAGCAAGAGTTCGATCCCCGGCCAGGGAGCTACCAACATGGCGCAGCAGGACTTCTCTTGACTCGCCTGCTGTTCCCCTCAGCAGTGTATTTTAGTCAATCTGTCTGTTCTGTTCCCCACTCTGTCTCTGGTGAATCCCCTCACCCCCACCCGTCTGGTCTGTACCCCAGTTCTTGTATGCATAGATAAATCTTTAAAATATATATAGATACACACACACACACACACCAAAGCTTTAAGAACCAGCTTCTTATGATTCACAGTTCTGGCAGCATTTTTAAGTTCCATAAAATAAATTTAACTTTGTACTTAATTGAAACTACCTTACCAAAGAGTCTATTCAATTTCCTCTACCTTTCAGTCAAAGAAAATAATGCTGATGGAGATGGCAGAAGAATCACTGTCTGTATTTTTATATTATAGTGTAGATGAAATAAGAGTATTATTTACCCTCCATTAAAAAGAAAGAGTTCAAAAGGTGTACCAACTGATACATCTGAACATTTTCCATTTTATTCCAAAAGATGACAAGAAACACATCAGACAAGAAACATAGTCTTTAGATTAGTGACAGGTGTAGAACAAGCACACCAGTCAGCCTTGATTTTCAGTGTCAGTAGGCACACTCAGCAAGAGAGGCTACAACTCTTCCTTTCCACTGAAGTGACACATATCGGATTATTCCTTCATCTACACATCACCCAGCAGAAAAGCTTCCAAGCAATACAAATACTTGATCTTGGTTGAAGGGCAGCCTATTTTTTTTTTTTTAAAGAAAGAACAAAACCTTAATGCTAATGAGAGATGATGATGATAATGATGATGATGATGCTATAATGATGAAATTAATTCAAGAATTCCTTTAGGAGAGAGGAGAAAGAATCTTCATTCTCACACTCATTTCTCCATACACAGGAAACTTATCCAGGAGGTGAAGCAAAAACACCTTATTTAGAAGTTGGATGATTTAGATTGCACCATGATAATATGGTTCTGGAAGCACTTAAAGCTGCAGTAGAAACTGGGTGCTAATGAAGAAATAGTTTCAAAGGACAAAATAAAAGCCTTTTGCCCACCTTCCCCCACCCCCAGCCTACCCCAAACTCATTTATTGTTTCCATTTTCTCTTTTTTTACTAGCCCAATTAAACAACATCAAAGCTGTAAAAGTCTGACAGGTACTTGGGGTCAATTCTGGGAAATGGGAGAGTAAAAGACTCCCTAGCACAAGTTTGGATGTAGGATTTACCTGCTCTGATCCCAGTTGGCAGCGAAAAGCACTAAAATCTTCCTGCCATAGTGGTCCAGATTGGCCAGGCCCCCGGGAAAGCCATCCTTCAGGGCCTGTTTGATGCCAGGGTCAGTGGCCTTGAAGCTTTTGAACATGTCCAGGTTCTGCTGCCTATACTCAAAGTATTGGGCCAAGAGACGGAAGGCCTCAAAGTGATGAAACTTCCTGGCCCTCAAGAAGCGCAAGATGAAGGCATCGTCCGTGCGCAGAAAGCCAATGTCCGGCCTGGTGATGACCATATCCCTCACCTCCTGGATGTCCTGGTGGAGGGTGTCTGGGTTCTCATTGAGCTCCAAGCGAGCTTTTTCCAGGGTCTCAGGAGAGAGACCAGCTTGTAAATGAGTCATTGTTCTGCCTGTTCCTCAGGCTTCCCTTCCTCTTGCTGACCTTGCTGACTGTCCCACAACAAACCTAGCCCTGGCCACCACCACACTCCAGCTGCCGCCTGCTTCCTCTTCTTCACAGGAAATTATTTCTCTGGGTGTCCAATCAATTACCCTGTTGCTCCTGCTTCCCCACAGGTTTTCTATGAAGGATAGAAACTTCTTCCCTGTTCCCTAAAAAACAACATCCAGATGTGGCTCCCTCTTCCTTTTGCTTTAAAGGGATGTGGACCTCTGGCGGGCCCAGCACTCCACTTCTTAGTCCTTCTCCCTTCTAACAAACCACTCCGAATCCCACCCAGCACGGAAGATGCTGATCCTGGTACAGTCCTCTTCTCTTCCAAGATGTAACAAAAACAAGCCCCACGCACATCTCACCCCTGCACTGTGATGCTTCTGCGGTCCCCGCTGGAGGCTGCGCCTGCCAAGGATAACGATGAGAATTCTGATTAATAATGAGGAGGCTCTTCAGCGCTGAGCTCCAGGGCGGGGAGACAAGTCTTTGCCAGAAAGAAAAAGAGAAAAAGAGGGAAGAAAGGAGCTATGTTTCCTTCTGCTTATTCAAAAATGCCATTTTAAAAAGACATTTGTGAGATTTGATTTTAAATGATCATGATCCAATTAGGTGGAGATGCTGCAGATAGTGCAGCTTCCCACCACCCCTCTTAGATACACCGTGATCTCATAAGGCACCAGCAGGGTTTCTGGTGGCGTTGGTACCGGCGTGGGCTCCCCCCAACCCCACCCCCAACTTCTGCCTCCCTGAAGCCCTTCATTTCAGCGGACTTGCCTCGGGGAGGGGTGGGGGTGGGGGCCATCGCTCCCGGTAGGTACCTTTCAAAAGCTGAGGCTGGGGGGGCAGAGGGATGGAGGGGTTGGGGTGGGGGGGAGAGAAAAGGAGTGGAAGATAAAATTAAATATTCTCTACCTTTTCTATAAAACCCCAAAGCAAGAGAGAAGAAAGAGCAGCCGGCTCTTACCAGCAGACCCGGAGGCGGGGACGCTAAGCAATGCGGCACTCCCTGGCATCCATCAGCCGCGGCTTCAGCGGCGAAGGCAGCTACAGCTGCATCAACTCCTCTCGGCGGGATGGAGCGGGCAGAGAAGCGGGGTGACAGCGGGAGCCCGGGCAGAAGAGGCGCCGAGGAGCGGCCGCGGCCACATCGTCCGCCCGCAGCCCGCCGCCTCTCCCAGCTGCACGGGCGGGGGGCGCGCCCCGCGGCCACCGCGGTCACCGGTCTTCGCCCGGCCCGGCCAGTCCCGCCTGGGGAGCCGAGGAGTGGGGGCGCAGAACTCCACCTCCAGGATACAGAAGGCCCCGCGGGCGGCTGCCGCTTTTGTTGGTCCCGAGCGGCTGCGGCCTGCGCGCGGCGGGGTGGCGGGTGCGGGGCGCGGGCCCCTCCCGGTGCGCGCCGGGGGGATCGGTGTGGCGCGCGCCCCTCGGGGCGGCTGCGGCTGCTGCTCAGCTGTCGCTGCTCAAAGACTCCGCTCAGCCCAACTCCTCTCTAATTATCCCAGCACCGATCTCGCTGCGACGTAAGCACTCACTCAGCTCGCGCACGCACTCCGCTGCTTGCTCCCCGACTCGTTTGAGTAGGATGCAAAATCCTGGCATTCAAGCATCCCCCCCGAGCCGAGCTCCTCCAGCTTCTGGTCCGCACGCCCCGGCGGGCGACGCGGGAGGGCATCGCCCAGCCAGGTGGGGCAGGTCCCCTCGCAGCCCCCCCCCCTCCACGCCCCTCTCTCGCCCTTTGTAGGTTGACCCCTGAGCGCCTGGCAAGGAGCTGTTGGAGATGGTAATTCACATTGACACAATTTTCTGGTTCCTGTAGGAGGTAATTTGATGTGGAAGGAGGACGGAAACATTTTGTACTTTGCGCATTTGTTGGCAGAAATGTTTAATTTAGGAAGAAAAAAAAAAAAAAAAAGACCAGGGTGGTTTCAAAGCCTTGCGTTCATGATTAAGCCTCCGGAGGAACTTATATAAATAGTATTTCAAGTATACACTGTGGCTGCTAAATACTTATTGAAGGGGATAAAATGAGCAAGGCAGCCAAAAAAAAAAAAAATAAAAGAAGTAAACAGCCAAATAAACAAACAAAACAGTTTTCAGAAAAGGGAAAAAATAGGCACTGCTTGACTCACTTCTCATCTGACAATAAGGCCATTATTCCAGAAGACACATCCCACCTTTACGCGTTTTTACACAACTGTATACTAGAGTTATCCATCACAAATGAAGATGCGTCTTTAAGCTGAAAATGACTTGTTTATGGGTTTGAGGGAAAGAAATTTTTCTATTCGCACAGTGCTGCATGTATTATTGAGCATGTCACTAAGGGCAGTTCTTGGGTACAAACTGAAGATGGGGTCCTGTGTTCAAGACAACTCAGCTCTACGTTTATTTAACTGTGGGGCATTGTCCCAGATTCTATGGATAGATGGTCTTAAAGATTAAAAAAAAAAAAGTCATCCATGGGGACTACTGAATATTAGATTCCTCCAATTACAGGCACATGTTTTTTGTTGTTCTTCTAGTAATGGTGTTGACAAAAGAAAGAGACTGGCCAACCTAAGCTATTTTATTAATTTAACTAATGCAAAGTGATGTAGGACTCAGAATGAGAGAATAAATCTCTCACAGTAATTCTCAAGGAATTTACATTTAAATGGGAGAGAAAAGAAAAGAAACCACACAGATAAGTGTGTGTACAAATCTATGTAAATATATATATATATATATATATTTAAGGTCTTCTAACACTTCATGTGATTACTGAGAGCGTTCTGAGATGCAATATGATAATGGAGAAATGGAGAAAAAGTTGTCTCCTATCAATTGTACAAAGGAGTATCAACCATCACCAATATTGACACACAATTTTCCATGAATTTCTTATGTTTCAGTATAAGCTCCCCTTTTGGAACAACCTTGTAACTGGGTGGCCCCCAGGAAAAGGGGAGGTTCCAGGTTCCCTGCCCCATCCAAGGGAGGGTGAAACTGAGAAGGGAGGAGAAAAAACTGGAGAGGAGACTGAGGAAGGAAGGAAGCAGGATGGAGAGCCAGAAGGAGACCTGGAGGAGGCACATGGAGCTGAGAGACATATGAAGAAGCTGCACTTAGGTTTTGGTCTTGGTCTGGCCCATGGGGAGGTTAACAATGGCAGTGTTGATCTTGATTTTGATTTTGCTCTTTTCCTTCCAGACTTGTCTGGCTGTTTCTGCCTCTTTCCTATGGGTTCCCACCAGGAGGTGCCTTAGACCTGTGATGGGCTTTCAGGCCTCAGAGAGCCTGGCTTTGGGCCAACTCTGTTTGGCTGGGTATTTACCCATGAGGGAATGGATGGGTAACTTTGGGTGCTTGATTTGGAAACTATATTCTTCTCCATTCTTCCCCTTTTCTATATTGCACACTGATTGTATTGATGTTTTTTTCTGTTAAAGGTATTAAGCACTAGAGTATACCTAGTGGCAGCTGATGGCAAAAATCAGCAGGTTTAGGGGTTTTGGAGTGCCCCTCTCCCTGTCCTGTAACAGAAGGGTCCTGGAAACTAGAGATGGAAGTAACTCCATCTGAAAGAAAGGTAGATTTACTTTAAGCTTTGGGGAAAGAGAATGTCTCTCTCCTGAGCAAAGGGCAGGCAGGCTTATTTGAGTTCTGTGAACTCAGAGTCACTTTCCTATACAGTTACCAACTATGTGTGCAAATATCACCTGACCCTCTTCTCTTAGATCTGTGGGAATTGGGACTCAGGAAACCAGAGCAAATTGCGCTGATGTGTATAATAAAACTGCTTCCTGTGCCTGAATGATAAAGTACTTTATCTCTAACCCAGGAATTTTGGGTTTTCTACCAGCCTTCATGAAACTGTGGCCAACTAACTTGCTAGCTTGCAAGTAAGGTTAAATCTCAGATCATTCAATGTATTTAAAAACCAACTGCTTAATTTCTTTCTCTGAGACAGAAATATTAGACTATATTTTTTAGAAATAAATTTATAAATATAAAAGTTGTCCATAAAGTGGTTTGACCTATATTTAGTGGTGATATTTTAATTATCTATAATATGATCTCATGCATATGTAGAATGTAAACAAAACAAGGAAACTGACAAAACTAAACCAAAACAAAGTCTAAAAATATAACTGCAGAAATGAGGCTACTAGTGGGGGAGAGTGTGGGAACAAAGGGGGGGCGAGTGGGATATCATAAAGGGATACAGGTCTTTAGGGTAGGTGGGGTGTGGTGATGTACATTATTAGGAAGCATAAACCTATTCCTCTAAATATTATACAGTGCTATCAACCAGTTATCTCAAAAGTAAGGCTAAAAAAATAGGCAATAGAATTTTGCTTGAAATAAGGTTCATTTTACTATATAAATATATGATATAAATAACCTTTATCATGCAATATGGTTGATAAAGTGGGTCAGTTAGAAACATAAAAGAATTTTTCTCAGCTTATTTAAAAGTCCTCCCTTCAGTGATTTTACTCTACTTTTACATTTGGAGTCAGTTCTGAAACCAAAATAAATATGCAGAGTCATCTAAGATGAAACAAGGTGATTATTTAGATGACATCAGAGCATTTACTTCTCATTCAATATTTATTTTCTCTGCCAAATTAATGCAAAGTAATGTAGGAACTAAAATATGGAAGTAAATTAATGAAACAAAATGATTAATTGTGAAATATTGGAAAATAATTAGGTCAAGGATTTGGGGTGTTTTCAAGCAATCTAAAAGGACAGTTAAATTTAATACAGTATTTTAAATGAAGATAATAATTTTTAAGAATTTTTCCTATTGATTGTTAAAATATGCCTACAGAAAGGGATACAAAACAATGCCAATACATTACAAAGAAAACACCTGTGTAAACATCCACCCAGGTGAAGGACTAGAACCTTTTCTGTACCCAGAAAGTTCTCCTCTCCCCACCACAACCAGTAGCCTTGTTACAGAGCAGCCCCGATATAAAAACGGGTTGCCTGGCTGTGGGTCCTCACCCACTCCAGAGCCGGCTGAGCACTGCAAGCTGGCGGACAGCCAAATAAGGGAATTCCCCCCACGTGTCTAGTTTTATTCCAAACCTGGCTGCTTAACCCCACCCTCAGGTTCCAGCAACCTTCCCTTTGGTGGTGATGGGATTTGTCTCTCCCAATGTCCTGATGCCTTTGGTCTGGAGTGGGGGTGGAGTCCACAAAGCCTGTATGGAATTAGCTTTAGGACATCCTTTTCCCCCTAACAGCCTCACCTTCCCAAAAAAGGAAGTCACACAGTCTTCATATTGAAAGCAGTCGCTTTACAATTTTACAATCTAAGTAACTGTGCACTATTACTTAGTTTTTCCTATATTTTAACTTAAATGGATATAATCATTCATTATTCTTTCCTATTTTAATATCCAGTTGACTCAGCACCATTTATTGAGACTATTGAAAAGACTTTTTTCTATTGAACAAAAAGATTACCATTGTCACAAAATAATTATCTATATATGCATGGATTTAATTCCATATAAGCATTAAACTCCACAATGCATCATTATTTTATATAACCAATATTCCTCAGTGGTTCTCTAAGTATAGGCCTCAGGCCAGCTGCATTAGCATCACCTAAGATCTTGCTAGGAATTCCCACCTCTGACATACTGAAACAAAAATCCTTATATGGGGCCTCAGAGTGTTTTCTAATCAGCATTTTAGGTAATTACAATTTACACTAATGTTTGAAAATTGGTGCTCTGGATTTATGCACATATTTGTCATTTTTCATTGTTCTGTATTCCTTTTTATAGTTCTGAACTTCCATGGAGGAATGTTTTTTTACCTGAAGACAGAATTGTTTTCTTTTACCCTTTAATATATCCTTAAGTATAGACTTGAGGATTTAACATTACTTGTGTAATTGGTCTGAAAATCAAATAATTTAACTTCCACTTTCAAAGCAATGTTTTCCTAGGTGTAAGATTATAGATTAGCAATACAAAGGTATTTTCTTTCAGTACTTTAAATATTTTATTTCATTTTCTTTCTGCCTTGGATTATTTCTGTTATAAAGTTCACCTTGAATTTTTTTCATTATTTCTTTGAAAGTAATTTCTATTTTTCTCTAACCAACTTTATTTTCCCTGTCTTTCATTTAGAAATTTCATTTTGATCTTTTTATCACTGTTCTCTTTTATCATTCTTTTATTATTTGTTATATATTTTTTAAACCTACTTGAAGTTTTTAGAACTTCTTGACTCAAATTGATGGCTCGTGTGTGTTATCTAAGTCACAGTGTCTTCAAATATTGCTGGGCCTCCCTGGTGGTGCAAGGGGTTGAGACAGAGACTATGAAGCTAACCTCAGCCACTGTAGCACAAGTTCGATCCTGGGCCAGGGAGCAACCCACATGGCACAGCAGACCTCTCCTGACTCACCCATTGCTCCCCTCAGCAGTGTATTTCAGTCAATCTGCCTGTTCTGTTCCCAACTCTGTCTCTGGTGAGTCCTCTCATCCCCCCACCCCCCACACCTCTGGCCTGTAACCCCATTCTTGTATGCATAGATAAATAAATCTTTGAAAAAAATATATATTGCTTCTGCTCCATTTTGTTTTTGCTTCTGGAATTCCAATTACTCTGTTTCCTTTTTCTATCTTATTTTGTCATCTACGTTTTTATCATTTTTTTTCATCATTTCCCTCTGGATATTCTGTCCAAACTGTTTTTAGTTTATTAAATTACTCTTCAATATATTTTAATCTGCTGTTCTGTCTCTAGCTAACTCTTTGAAATGTTAATTTTGTATCTTCTATTTCTGCAACTTCTACTTAATATGCACACATACATATGTCAGTTAATTTGTTATTATAAATCTCGGTTTTATCTCCTTATACATGATAAACATAGTGATTTTAAAGTCTTTGAAAACCCAGTGGATCTACCCTTTTATCTATTATTTTATCTGTTGTCTCTGTTGATTTTCACTTTATTGTAGTAATGTTTTGACTTTCTATTTTTTTTTCAATTTTATCTTGGCCATTGCACTTAAAAATTATTTATAGGAATAAATTAAGTCTGTATGATATTAACTCCCTCCGGAGAATGTTTATATTGATTTCCATTATTCACCTGGAAACTTACCATTTATAAATAACTGGACACTAAATATGCAGATCAACTTAATCTTATTTCAAGGAATGCTATTATTTGGAATTTGGTGGGGATCTCTATATGGGCAAATATGCTTCCCTTTGTTGGGTTCTGAACACTAATACTCTATAGACTTTCAGAGGTATCAAAAGTACTGGTGTGTCTTTCAGACACAAAGTTCTCTCTTCGACCATAAAATTTCCCTAGGAAAAAGTGCCCTCAAATATTATAATTCCTTCCTCTTACTTCCCTCTGATCCTACATTATTGGCCCTCTGTTATCTTAAAGGAAGTTTCAATTTTGTTGATTATCACTTCTAAACATCTCAAGCAGGGATACTGATCTCTAAAATACCTAAACTGTTTTTTTTTTTTCCTTAAGAGACTCAAAATAATTTAAACCAGTTTCAAAATTTTCTTATTAACGATAGACAATTTTTAAGAGGTCATAATTTATATCTATAATTTATAATTAAAAGACATATGGAATTATTTTGCCAGCAAGAACTATTTCTGCATTATTAATTTACTACTAGTAGATATCACATTCATTGAAAAAAAGTTACTTAAGCATTAAAGCTTATTTCTAAGTTTTCCCTTAGTATTTCTCTCTAAAGTCTTATTTATTTTATCATATGTAAATAACTTTCAGAAAAATGACAGCTGATCCCTAAATTATAGGAAAAGGCTTATAAGTTCAAAATTAAATTAAAATTGTTTTTAATAAATAACTTGAGATAATTTCAGATTCACATGCAGAATTATGAAACAATACAGAGTGATCATATGCACCGTTAGCCCAGCTTCTCCAAAGAGTAGCATGTCACAATCAGGATACTGACAGGAATAAATTCAAGAAACAGAACATCTCAATCCCACAAGGATCATTCATGATGCTCTTTTATAGCCACACCCACGTCAATAAGTTTTATATAACCTTCTGACCCCAAAGACTGGTGTACCTAGTCTAGCTAAATGCACCAAAGAAGACTTTAGTTTTCTGCCTTCCACAATTATATAATTCATAACCACAAGTCTCCCCAACAAAAGGGATCATTACGTGAACATTAAAATAATAGAATGACAATCTCCATTGTCACAGTAATAGTTCCATAATCTCCATCATGGTATTTATTAGGCAAAATGCTTTGTTCCAGATGTTTATGTAGATTTATTTTCTTTTTTCATTTTTTTACCTATGTTGTAATCAGCTAAGTAAAAAATTAAAACGAGGATAATGCCTTTAAAAGCACTGCACAGATTGGGTGTTGCAAATGTAACTGACAAATTCTCATTTCATTTTAGTATTATTGTGTTACCTGCAATATCACACCTTCACAGAAACCAATAAGAAATTGAAAGTAATTTTCCTGATGATACAAACACTTCCTAGAAACCCTATGAGAGTTCGGGGAGGTGATTTCATTGTTCTTCTATCTTTCTGAGGAGTAAATGTAATCAAGGTGGTAATTATATTAAGATTTAGTAGTCAACAAATTTGATATAACATTATTATACATACCATACATAACTACTTTAATGTCATTCCATATCACAGATCTCTATTAATTTTTTTATTTCATTTTCAAAGTTACACTCCACTTTTAATAAAAGTTACACTTCAGTTTCCTAAAAGATATAATTTACCTGGATTACTTAATTCCATTGTAAATTGTTCCCAATATAAATAGATGAAACTAATCACAAAAAAACCATCCCAAGGGAAAAAGCTATAAAAGGGATAAAAGGGTTGTGGGGTGTGTGTGCATGTGTGTGTGTAAAAAGAGTGATGAAGTCCTGCATGGATGTACTTGAGTCTTAGCTACTTTAATACAATCATTAGCCATGTGCTCACTCCCCGGGCAACAATTTGGTATAAATAACATTAGCTACCGCATAAGATGAGTCCTCTGATACACAATAGTAGAGTCTATGAGGGTGAAGATACTTTAGTAGATAAACATGTGGAAAACTACTCTTCGGAATTTCCCTGAGTGCCATTTCTCAGATAAGTGCAGTTGTATCCCAGCTTATCATTGGCCGGGAACATGCCTGTGACTAAATGTCTCCCTGGTGGAGATGTCTCATCAGTAGAAAAGAATAAATTCAGTTCTCCCTCATTGCTCTTGTTTTGAGGCATATAATTTCAGTTGTAACATATTTTCATACCAACTGCTCAAACTGGTATTTCTTTTCTTTTTTCAGGAAAGATTTTCTTCTAAAAATATTGACAATACCATCATGCATCATATCTGTTCATGGCCCTCTAAAAGGACCTGTGATTGCTTTAATGGAAAATAATTAGCTAAACTTCATAGATGTTAGGAGTAAATTTTCTCCACAAGTACATGGAAACCACATGCATGTTTGTCCGGTCTTGTAGTCATGATCTCAGCATACATTCATTGCTCAAATAGGCCAATGAAAACAAATTGAGAGAAGTGTAATTTCTGAAATTAAAAAAAAAAAATAAAGACAACTCATGTCTTTCTATAGGAAAAAAGACATCTCCGGTGTTCCTTCTATAGGTCAATTTCTTCTAAGTAGAAATAGTTCACATAATATACATATGGAATATTTTGAACTAATGAAAGCAGTTGTCTTTAAGATCTGCATCTATATGCTCTATGTTGGTTTCCTAGGATTTCTTTCACAGTTCAAATAAATCATCCTTTGAAAGTGTTTCCCTTCAATTTCCAGTGGTTCACTCCAAGTTCACAGTTACAGGCATCCACAAACCTTTCCCAAATTATTTGTCTTCTAATTTGCTAAAGAGGATTATATAGTAGAAGAAAGCCTTGAAACAGTCAACCGGATATATGTTAATGGGTTATTAATATGACATTCTTAGTGATACAAAGAGTGTTTTGAAAATCATTCTTGTAATTTATGGATTGATCCTGACATGATATTTGAAGAAAATGTTGTTCAAAGATACAAATGGCGTTTCAGCGCCTTATTAATTTATTAGCTCTTTCAGCAAGTATTTATTGAGAACCAATTATGATTTAGGCCCTGTGCTAGAACTTTGTTTCATTTTTAACTCAACAGTGTTTTTAACTCTGCAGTGTATTATCTGAACTACTAGAGACTAATATTGCAAACGTCTCATTTTTAGGGCTAATTTGCTCAAGTCAAGTTTTCTAATTTAAGATAGCCACATATTTATAAATTCGAACAATTTTTCAGGGAAATAACTATTACTGGAGATACTATGACTTTTCAACTTGATCCTGTAAGGTATCCTTTTAGCATCTTAGAGTGGCTCAGTTTTTCTCAACCACCACAAACAGGATTTCTCAACCTATTTTAGATATCACCCCATGAACTCATAGATAAGTCTGGATTTTGGGAAGTCTCTGGAAAGCTTGCTTATCAAGTGTTCTCCATTCAAAAAAAAAAATGAGAAAAAAGAGTGAGTTATAAGAATACAGCCTGGAATCCTACTCTCAGTTACATGTGTGAAGGTAAATAATTTCCAAAAGTTAGTACTTTAAGACTTAGTGATAACAATGCTATGTGACACACCTCACACCTGATCATTACAAAGCATGTCTGTTGGCTCCCTGTAATTAAGAACTTCAACTGAAGTGAAGCTTAGCTAGTTTCTGTGTTTGAATAATTAGACATCTTTGATAACAGTGCTTTTGATGCAATTTTCTCTTTAGCAATGTCAGCAGCTCTCTCACTTTCTCTGCCTCTAATTGACCCAGCTCCTCACAGCTAAATCCAATGTTGACTACTTCTGATGATTATAATCCTTCCCAGCTTCCCCAATTAATCAAAACAAAAGTAAGGTATAAACGAGAAGTTCCAAATTCAAATGTGATTAGGACCCAAGCAAGGTATCTTAAAATATGAAGCAGACTGTGTAAGGCTACAAGGGGAGTTGAGAGCATACTCAACTCTCACATGTTCTAGATTCTTTATACACTATAAAGTCCACCAAAATACCTGCTTGGCTACTAGTTAATACTCTAGTAATTGACATTTATATTTTCTCTCATCCTTCCAATCTAAGATTCTGTGATCTACCTCCAACTTCTGGAACTCTAAGTGTGCTGCTCCCTGTGCCTACCTCAGTCATATTAGCTACCAAATTCCCTAGAAGATGGTGCACTAGAAGCTGGCCTTAGCTCTGGTATATGTACACTTCTTAAGTCTCAACACTTCAGAGTTTCTTTATATGTGGCCCAGTACACTGTTTTCTCATCACATCATATAAATCTTTCACCTTTTAGTTTATATGTGACCCAAGCAGAACACTTGAAAGCAGATGAGCTCTGACACATGTCCCAGATCCTTATGTACTGATTATTAGTTTGTAATTCTGCTTTACTTGTTGTTTTATCTCCTGTGGCTAGAACATTGCATTATATCTGAAAGTGGACACCAGCAGTCACTAACTGACAAATTTTCCAGAAGCTCACGATGAATTTTCTGATGTCGAAGGACTGAAGGATGGATCTGGATTACCTGAACATGCAGCCACACCCCAGAACTTACTGCTTCCAGAGTGCATCAAGAGTGTGTCTTTTCTGACAAAGGGTGGAGGAAATGTATTGCCCCATCTGGAGACAACACCTGGAGCCCAGCAGCCTTTCAGAGAGAAGATTTTTTTGGCCAGATCTTTCCTCCTTTATTTAACCATCATGTTCCTAAATCCACCAAAATTATAATTCAAAGGAGAATATACCCCCAAAAGGCCAGGTCTTTGGTTTTCCACTCACTAGATTGTGCAAGTTTCTTGTCACATTTCAAGTAATGCTGGCGATCTTAGTGTTGACCACCAACTGTAAACGCATCCATAATGAGCAGGTTAGAATAATCTGTCCTGTAAAAGTGGCAGTTGGCTCAAACTATCACTTGTCTTTGTCTTTCTTTTTTAAATTGAGGTAACATTGGATTACATCAGTGTATATGATTCAGAGCTATAGGATCACACTCTTCAGATGTATGTTACCATACCACACCCACCACTAAGGCACCTACTGTCTTCTCTCATATTGTTTGCAAAGATGACAGATATATTACTAGAAAGACTTCCCAATCCCCTAGCAAATTTACAGCATAGGCTATCAAGTTACTATGAAAAATATTTGAATGACTCCCACAATGAGACAAAACATAATAATATTATAATAGGAAAACATTGTTAGTAACAATTTTCCCCACGTAGAGTTTTCAAATTGTCTACTGCCTTAGAACTAATCGCTGAAAATAATATCCTACTTCTATCTTCTAATCCTGTAATCTTCTAGAAGCTACAAAAAAATGAATCTAAAAATAGTCACAAGTTTCCTTGAATGTAAGTTACAAGGAAATATCTAGAGAGTTTTGAATATATTCATTGTGGAGCAGAACTGAAGTACCAGTGTCATGATTTCAAAATTAATCAATGAATAAGTGACTTTATAAGACTCTAAGAATTCCTAAAATATAAAAACAACTAAAGAAAAAATAATTTTAGTCCAATCTTCAAAATAACACCTGCTGCATGTGAAGGAATTTATTCACTAATCCCCTATTGTCATCACCTCTCTTCTTCTAGTGCCACCATTACTACCTACTCACAGCCTCAGGGTGAAGCTCAAATCAAAGATGGGGCCCTGCTTCCTAGCAGGGGGAGCTGCAAGGGGCTGTGTGGACAGATGAGCCTGACTACTATCCAGGGGCCAAAAGTGCAGTGGTCAAGAGGGGCTGGGCCAACAAATGCCCACTGAAAGTAAGATCAGGTGATTTGAGGGAAAAATGCTCAAATAAATTGATTTCACATAAAACAAATAAAATTTTGTTAGCATAAATAAACCATATGAAATACTTGAGACATACTTACAGTAAATTTTTTAATTAAATTCAAATCTAGCAAGAGATATTCTATCAGGCAGCTCTAATTGAAAAGTCTATTATCTACAGAGTGCGG
The DNA here is from genome assembly GCF_014898055.3 of Talpa occidentalis. NCBI lineage: Eukaryota > Metazoa > Chordata > Mammalia > Eulipotyphla > Talpidae > Talpa > Talpa occidentalis. Next base: position 120,667,981 of record NW_023602073.1, on the reverse strand, counting down.
TAAGTAGCAGAAATGTGACAATGAAAATCTGATTTATTAATTCCAGAAATGGATGGAGGAAAGAAATGAGGGACATAGCTGGTGAGCAAAACCAGTCACCCATCAGGTCAGGTGATCAAGTCCGCAGGACATGGGGTGGCCGTGATGGGGAGCATGAGAAATGGATTGGAAGAGACTCTCCACAGGAACTCACTAAGGGTGTCTGCAGCCTGGAAAGGTGGTCACTTGGTATGTGTGGTCTATCTTTTGTGATTGCCTTGGTAATGACAGTAGGGCAGACTCTCAGATATTTCTCTTTCTCATGCAAGGGAAACCAGGAATCAAAGAGCTAGAACTTCACACAAACTCATAGATGTTTGAGTTAAATGTACCTTAAAATGTAATGCCAGCCTTTCAAATATGCTGCAGTTTAAAGGACATGGAAGCAGCAGACAGAACTGTGTCTGCCTATATCCACAAGATCTTTGCGCTTCTTGAAGAAAAGGACAAAATCTTGTTTAATGGTCTCCCAGCACCTAACACAAACCTCTCAGAGGAGCAGCTATGAATGCAAATGTTGATCTGACTGATATTTTGTTATTACGGAACTGAAGATTATTTTTTCCAAAGAAAAGAAATAGGGGCCTCCCTGGTGGCACAAGGGGTTAAGTCTCAGCACTATGAAGCTATTTACAGCCAGTGCAGCAAGAGTTCTATCCCTGGCCAGGGAGCTACCCACATGGCACAGCAGACCTCTCTTATCTCTTCTGCTGCTCCCCTTAGCAGTGTATTTCAGACAATCCACCTGTTCTGTTCCCCATTGTGTCTCTGGTGAATCTTCTCACCCTCTGTACCTCTAGCCTGTACCCCAGTTCTTGTATGCATATTAAAAAAAAAAGAAAAGAAATAGGGCCTCCCTGGTGGCGCAGCAGATTGAGCGCTGCACTGTGAAGCTGTCTGCAGCCTCTGCAGTTTGGGTTAGATTCCCGGGCCAGCCAGGGAGATACCCACATGGCGCAGCAGACCTCTCCTTTCTCTCCCGCTGCTCCCCTCAGCATTGTCTCTGGTCTGTCTGCCTGTTCTGCTCCCCTCTCTCTCTCTGGTGAATTCTCTCACCCTCCCACGCCTCTGACCTGTACCCCAGTTCTTGTATAAATAAATAAATCTTTTAAAAAAGAAGAAAAAGAAAAGAAATAGACCCTTCAGAACATCTCTATTACTAAAAAATTGAAATATTTCACTTTGTTTAAACACTAAAAACCATTAAAGCTATCTCTAAGCAGACCAAACACTCATGTCTGATAGGAAACAGTTAGCTGTACTCCCGTGGCACAGTGATTTTAGTGTGACCAGGATTTAAATTGCTGAATGGATGAGGAGTGCCATGTAGAGAAGCAATGAACTTGTTTAATAGCTGGTGATGTGCTTGCAGAGTAATGTCCCACTTTCCCCTCCTCCCATTCTCACCACGAGCCCAGTGCCTTGACTTGTGCTGTGTTAGACTCACTTTTATAAACAGCATGTCTTTTCCACTAAATAAGCTGCATAATTCACTGAAATACTGGTGCTTCAGAGACTTAACCCAGAAAAAAACCATTTTGAGTATAAAATATTAGATTAGACAACATGAGAACAAGGAAATGGCATGAAATTAGGAGCATCATTCAAAGCAAAAGCTTTAGATAGTCTGGTAAACTTCATCTTTTACAATAATGCCCAGACTGGTTTATAGAAAAATTAATTTAGCTGGTATAGCTTAAATCACCATCTAGATTCATTTTACTGCTTGTATAAATATATATCTTAAACTTTTCTTTTTTTTTTTTTTTCATATGTCTTATTTTAGGATTTTTTTTTTTACACATTTTTTTTTAATATTAAATTTTATTTTTATATTCCCCCATACAATTGCAAACGCCCCATTCTGACCCCAATCCTTCCCCTCCCGCCCCCCACCCCCAAAAAGTGTCTCTGGTTCATAGTTTTTTGTTGATTTTGATTTTCACTTTCAATATATATCTTAAACAGCATTCTTATAGTATCAAGAAGTAGATTGATATTATACTAATCCTTATCAGTTGTCATATTACTTCCATTAAAATGACAAAAAGAGAAGGTATCCTTAGAAAAAAATTACCTGCAACAGAGGATTTATCAAATTCTTTTTTAAAAAGATTTATTTATGCATACAAGAACTGGGCTGTAAGCCAAAGTTGTGGAGGGTAGAGAGGGGTGAGAGGATTCACCACAGAGAGTGGGGAGCAGAACAGGCAGATCTACTGGAACACACTGCTTAGGGGAGCAGCCAAATTCTTAATATTAGTGATTCTTCAGGAGAAGGCAAAGAGGATAAACTCAAAAAGGACTGACCTGGGCATTAAGTATTTGGCATGATTTTAATTTTTAGGATGTAAAATGGGTATAAAGGTTTCCTTATGATATTCTACTTATTTTTGTGTCTTAAATGCTTCATGATAGGATTTTTAGAGAGGAGAAGAAATCAGAATTGCTTCAATCATATATATACTTTACGGAATGTTATGTATTAGGTCAAGGTATGTGATTCAGATTGATAAAGTCTGACTTTAGTCTTTCGGTACATAATTATCTTATTTGTTGATCCTATATTCATCCACTAACAAATCAAAGGAAAATACTTTGATAAGCTATCAAAGGGCTTTGGATTTAGAAAATATTATTGCTTATAGGTTTCTTCAACCTCATAATACCCATGACTTCATTTTATCTCTTACCTCTCCTTCAAAACTTTTTGAAAAAAACTGTTTAAAAAGTCATACTATTCTATTAGTTATTTTCCACTCATCTTTGACTATGCCCTCTAACTTACTCTATTTAAATTATATTCTTCATAAGTTAGTGGCTGTAACATTTACAAGTGTTACTATTCCCATTTTCATCTTCTATGTAATGTGAACTTAAAGTTAGTTGGCTTTTTTCTGCATCCTATTTCCATCACTTATTAGCTATTTTTCCCTTGACAATTTTACTCTAAGCCTAATTTTATGTAGAAGTCTAATTTTCTTTACTGTAAAGGCTGCTCATTGTAGCATTACTTAAACTACTTTTTGTATCAATACAATAGAATATCAGACAGCTATTTTAAAATATAGCATAAGTTAGTTATGACCATCTGCAAAGATCAAGTTGCACAAAAGTAGCATAATCCTATAAAATAAAAGGATTATCAATAGCCACACACACAATAGCCACACATGCATATATGTAGAGGGTAGGGAAACACAAGGGAATATACACTAAAGTTTAATGTCGAACAGATTACATAGTACAGTTGCCTTTTAAATTATGTATTTATATCATTGTGCATTTTGTATAAGCATACATTACTTTGATAGCTATAAAATATGAAAGAGAAAGTGAGAAATAGGAATATAATAGACTTCATTGTGTTGTCAGACTGATTAAATGATTCAGCATTTGGCAGTATCTATGATACTTGGTAAACTCACAGCAGATGTTAACTATTATTATTAACTCATTGCATCCTTGTAGTGTCATTATTTATCTCATATTTCTAAAATATTTGTGCACCTTAGGGTTGCATTTTCAGCTCTTTCCTATTTATTATGTATATCTCTCTGACACTCCCATGCCAATGAGTCTGTTTTTTAAACCCCAAGGCCACATTTCTCTAGTCAAATAATCCTGAAGAGCTCCAGACCCATACCACAGTCTGCAGCATATTTCCACTTATAGATCCTTCAGACCTAAAAATGCAATGTGCATAAAACTGAAGTCTTCATCTTGACCTCCCAAAAGTACTCTGACTCTATCCTCTCTATTTCAGTGACAGATAATATCATCAAGTTATTTCACAACCAGAAACCAATATTCAGCCAATATTCTGCTATATCATGCTACACAACTGATCTCTGGTCAAGCCATTCTTCCCTTTCCCTTCTTCATAGCTTTAAAATCCACCCACTTCCATCCAATTCCATTGTCCTTCTTTTGGTCAGACCCTACATCACATCTGTAATGACCTCCTATGCCTCTCATTGTCCATCTTTATATAAATTTGTTTGTTCAATAAGCACTTACTGAGCAGAGTTTATAATGAATGGGGAGAAAAGTGAGTGATTTTATGATCACAACTTCTGTTTTCCTTGGAATAAGTTTACTATTTTTAGTTTATATGATATCACACATATTATTTACAATCTTTTCAAAAACACAAGCGTTTGAAAAATGCAATCATACTACAGGATGTCAATGATAATACAGGGGTCTTAAAGACACAGAGTAGATGAAAACCAATGTAGAGTGGGACTGTGATTTAAGGGAGTCTTCACGGAGGAGGTGACACTTGAGCTGAAACCTAAAGTATGAATAGTTGTTGGCTGTTCAAAGAAAAAGAAAAGAGTGGATGTCGTTGGTGGCACAGGGGTTAAAGACAGCGCTATCAAGCAATCGTCAGCCACTGCAGCAAGAGTTCAGTTCCCATCCCCAGCCAGGCAGCAACCCACATGGCGCAGCAGACCTCTCCTGACTCACTCACTGCTCCCTTCAGCAGTGTGTTTTATTCAATCAGCCTGTTCTGTTCCCAAGTCTGTCTCTGGTGAATCCTCTCACCTGTTCTTATATGCATAAATAAATAAATATTTGGGAAAAAAAAAGAAAAGAAAGACGATGCATTTATTTAAAAAAAAAAAGTAAAAAAAGAAAAAGAAAATAGTATACCAGGCAAGAAGTAATCTTAGCAGTCAATATTCTTAGCATGAAACTTTCAGTTCCACTGTGGCTGAAATGTGTCATCAGGGTTAAAAAAAAACAGAGTTGAAAAATGTGTCATCTTCCCGGGTCGCGCAATGGTTGAGCGCTGGGTTGCGAAGCTGCCCGCAGCCTCTGCAGCGCTGGTTCGATCCCTGGCTGCTCCCCGGCCACAGGAGGAGGGTCCCACATGGCGCACAGACCTCTCCTGCCGCCCACTGCTCCACTCAGCAGTATACCTCGGTCCTTCTGCCTGCTCTGCTCCCTGCTCTGGCTCTGGTGAATTCTCTCACCCTCCCGTGCTTCTGACTGTTCCCAGTGTGTGTATAAATAAATCCAAAAACAAAAAAACAAAAAAACAAAAAAAAAACCTTTATAAAAAAAAAAGAGAGAGACATTGTCCTAAGGGGAATATTAGCCACTGCCATTGTATGATTAAGAGCAGGAAAGCCACATAGAAAGACAGTCCCCCTGGCTATTGTGGTGCCAGTACCTGCTCTTCAATTGGAGTGAACTCTGTATCTCCTGCTTAAGACCTTTCAACATACCTCTGCCTCAGTTTAAAGTCCAAGAATTATCCAACCCTTGCTTACTTCTCTGCTCATTTTTCTTGCCATTGACTCAGCTTCAGCAAAATCAATCTCCTAGTACATGCTTGAAAACAAAGGTACCACAGTCTTGCTTCTGAGCCTTTTCACACTCTGCTCCCTAATCCGGGGGCATAATTCTTCCATCCTCCTTCATTGTGGCAGTTACAACTGCCAATCACTCATGCTTCAACTTGAATTAAACCATATTGTGTGATCCACCCCTCTTTGCCCAAGATTGATGCACACCTCTACTCTGTACTCATAACACTGTATGGTGACCTTATTGTATTATATTTCATGCTTCAGTGTAACTGCCTACTTTCTCCTCTATTATCTTATTCCCTGTGTGTGTGTAACTTTGTAAAGTTATTTTTGTCCTAGAGGGATGTGATAAATATATGTTGAATTAAAGAACAACACCATTTGGTTTTTTGGTTTAGAGACTATACTAGATTTCTCAGGGAATTCAAAAAGCTCAAATAAAATGTTATAATAGCAGTATTTTAAAACAGATAATAAATAACTATTAATTATTTGGTAAAATTGCATTTTTAGGAGCAAAGGGACTATATATTAGTCTATATTTCTTATTTGCTCTGTAATTGGGTTAGGATATTTAAGATTTATTGACTACTTTTTCTCCATTTATAAAATATGTAGTTAGATGATTATAACAATTCTTCAAATTTAAAGTCCTCTACTCAAAATATAACATTAAATGTAGGTGGAATTTTTATAAAGTACAAATGTTTCCCAGACTACTTAACTAGCAATATGATTTATTTCTCTTCAGTTGCATAAAATAGAGTAAAGGAATCTACCTTGGTGGCTTATCAACATAGATAGATAGATAGACCTTTAACTATCTATCTATGTTGATAAGCTATCAAGTTTTGACCCACATATCTTTCATTCATACTCTCCTGATAAATCAATTTGTTTTTGTGGTTTTGTTCTGAATACAAACTTAATTCTCAAATATAATTTAAGTGGAAAACAGTCTGTTTCAACTATAAATGGTGCTTGAAACCCACTTTTAAATCTGCTCTTAGTAATTCAATTCTAATCATTATGCTTCACCCTTAGATAGAAATTCACTAAACAATTGAATAGCCTGTTTCTCGGACTTGGTGGTTTTTAGCACCATTTCATACATTACATTCTTTGATTAGAGCAATACAGAAGGCAGCAAGGGGGATTTAAAGCATTAGTATTATACTGCTTCAAATAAATATGATTTAATGTCAGTGCACTGCCATGTCTATATAACTCCAGAATTTCCAGTTTTAGATGAACAAGGTAATGTCACCTTTGACAATCTATGTACAAGCTGTCAGAGCAAAATTAAAAGCAATTCATCAAAACAGCATGCTGACTGTATTAGTAGAATGGACATTGATTATGTACCAATTAAAGCAAACATGACTCGCACTGAATGGAAATCAATTGACTCTATCTGTATAATAAGCATGATCTCCCCTCACTGACTAGGAGAGCAGAGCTATAAAAGATGGTTGGGGAGAGAGACACTCCATATGCTACACAGTGCTGTATTAGAGTTTACGAAAGCTCAGGAGAAATCCCAAAATTTGTGTAGTCAAGGAAACACCAGGAAAACCTTCACATATGCCCCATTCCACTTAGCTACCAGCTGAACTGAAGTGGTAACTGCAGAGGTAACACTGGGCAATGCTGGCCCAAGGGAGATCCAGGGGTTCTCCATAGAGAAGGAAAACTGTAGCAAGGGGAAAGTTAAGTGATGGGTGGAAGAAACCTCTTCTTCCACTGTTGCTAGAGCCTTATGTTCCTCAGGGGCAAACGCATAAAGTACATGCCCATAAAGCGTTTGGCATCTCTGTATGCCTCATGCTCCCTTCACAGCAATGTGAGTTTCACAACAGGTCCTCCCATTGCTGCTAGCATACACTCAAAGAGTCCCCAACAGCAGTTTGAAAAAAAAAAAATAATAATTCTCTGGTTCTCCACAGTTTGTTACAAAACACTAGCATGGTGAGAGCAAATGCCTTAAATCTCATCAGTTCCATTTATTAGCTGTTGTAAACCTTTTATGGCTTATACAGACAATTGAGTTTTTGCAATGTAATGAAACAAGAGCAACGCCATGGTGCCTGGGAAGGCTGGTTGGGTACTGTGATTTCAGCAAGCCTTAGACAAACCATGAGAGTAACTGCTTTGAAGGAAAAATTTACCACAATTGTAGGCCACTTTTTAAAACAGAAACTATTTAATCCTACCCTATTAAAGAATATATTTAGAAAAATTGCTGATCATAACCCTTTCTCTTATTTTTATTTTTTTTCTATTATCAAATATAAATATTACACATATGATCAACCTCCCTTTGAGTTTGTGTTTGTGGATGAATAGGAGAAAGGAAAGTCCTATGTTGATTTATTTAGTCTTCATGCTTTGTTTCATACAACTTTTTTTTTATGTCTCTCAGGGCAAGAACACGTTTGATTTTTTTGGTTTTGGAGACAAATTGCAAGCTACTAGATCAGCATTTGTTTCTTTCCCACTCTCCCTTTCTTTAAATTTAATTGTCCCCATCTCTGTTCTTGTTTATTTCTAGTTCTATTAAAGCACTTGCTTTATTCTGTCTAGTTGGAGACCTTTTTTGTATGTTTTTTTTCTTTGACAGCATTGCAAGCTCTTAAAGGGCAGTGCCCACGGCTTTGTCATTCTGGCATTCCTCACAGTCACAAAAATATTGTACTCTTCAGAGAGACAAGAATCAATATTTCTGTGTCTAAGTGAACTGAATTAAATTTAACCAGTCCAAAAAAATCATTTTCTTTTAACTCATCGAGGGAAATATTTTATTTACACTGTGGTCACATGGAATAATCCTTGATCAACTAGAGTTCAGGTGAGATGATCCATTTAACCATGTCTTTGGTAGCAATGTGCCCTAAACACAGACATAATTGGATTCTGTTGCAAATTAGATGCGAAGATGAGATGTTTATCATAAGCAGTAATTTGCAAAACACAGCATCTTTCACTATATTATAGTAAAAAGGCACCCAGATGAAAAATAAACATGTCTGTCAACTTACAGTTTTTTATTGTCAAGAAGATTGAAATTCAAATGATCTAAAGGTATACTTTATATTCACTGTATATTAATTATTATTTTCAAACAGTTAACCTGTTCAGTGTCAGTTGAGACAAATATTTGGTGAAGTGACTTCACTTTGTACATTTCATATATCCCTTCATATATAGTGTATTGGATTCATTTTGTACATACATATTTTTCTGTTTCACACACTTATTTGTTTCTTAAAAGGCTCAAGTCTCTATAAATTGTGCTTTAATATTCTGACTTGAGGATTACAAAGTCAGTTTGCATTCTTGATTTACTGTTTCATTATAGCAATCTAGTATTTGTCTCTAAGGTAAAAGACATTTTTAAATTCTCATTTTAGAAATGAGTTAAGGTACATAACTGAAATGTCACTGTTAAAATATGCTTGAGTTGGACGTGTAACTCCAGGGAACTAGCTAACTTGGTGTTCCACTCCACACTGATACATGAGCAAATCTAGAGAGATAACCATGACTGCTATATCTTTTAAATATTCTTCTTGCACAATTCCTGATCTTTAACAAGAGTTCCATGCAAATGAAATTATTTTCAGGTGAAATGACATGATGTATTGAATTTACTTTAAAACATTCTAGGAAAAACAACTGAGATTAGAGAAAAGTTTAAAAATAACCAAAAAATTGAAGCTAGGCTGTGGGTATTCAGAAATTTGTTATGCTAGTCTGCCTAATTTTGTGTATATTTGAAAATTCCCATAATGAAAAGTTAGAGAAAATAAAGAGGATTTTAAAAACACTCACTTGGGAGCATGGATGGTAAATTATTCAAGTAAATGGCTTCTTCTGATGCTGGCAAGGAGCAATTCTGGAGGAAGTCCAAGATTACAATTCTTAGAGCTTTCAACCTGGAGATTCCACTTAAACTCATCTCCTTTCAATAAACAAAATGTTCACTTTTCAAAAACATTCATTGGGTATTCAAATTATTCCAGGAACTAACCAAACAAAGAAATAGTTCAAGGAAAAATTATGCATGAAAAACAGAACTTAAAATTCCTTCTCAAAACAATTGCTAAGAAGAACTATGTGGAAAAGAAAAAGAATGAGAAAATACCACTTGAATATAATTGTGTAAAATATATAATGTTAGATACCATGGAGAAATGGGGAGAAATGAAAGGTGTTGCATTTTAACTACTTTCTTTAAAAATCTTAGAAAATGTGCACAAAAATTTAACAGGTACACATATTTATGCTACACAGTACAAACTATTAGAAATATTGGTGGTGAGGGATCACTCACTATGTATAATTTCTAATACAAATAACTCAAATGTCAAAAAAAGTGGTATAATGTGTTTTGGCACATCTTAAATTTAATGTTTAATGGAATTAGAGAATATTGTTTTAGGTAATGAAAGAGTAATTTATATGTATAAATTTAATATAGTTCTGATAAGTAAAATGAAACGTTTGACCTCTAAAATCATAATATTGGATAACTATTTTGCTTTAAGGCCTTATATGGCCATACAGGGGAAGAGTGATACAAGAAAATGACACTGATTCTTTATGAATGGAACACAGATCAGGTGGGACAGCCCTCAGCATGTGAAGGGAAAGAACTTAAAGGAAAAAACAGAAAAGTAAAAATGGAGATTTAAAATATCAGGCTTTTATTTTAGTGATGCAGAAGTATAATCCAGTACAAGATATTTCAATCAGGCATGCTCCCACATTTAGTAACATAAAACAGAGCAAAGATATTAAATATGCCCTTAAGAGTCTACTAGTACTGGTTAATCAAACCAATTTTTCCAATTTTTCCTAGAGACAGAGACATGAACTTTCAGTGGAGAGCAGCTAACTACCTAAAATGATGTATGGCCACCCCTGGGTGCATAATTGGATTCTGTGTTTATCAAAGTAGACAGTAGTGAGAAGAGTGGACACCTTTAAGAGTTTCTAATTGTTTCCCTTCTTTAGGTCAATAGATTCCATATTTTTATTTCAGGAAGTAAGGAGGATACCATCCTTTTACAGTAAAGAGGACAAAACAAGTTAGAGCCTCAATAGGAGAGAAAAAAGATGATCATTAATAATGATCCTAATTCTTTACCTTCAAGACATCACACAAAATGCTGTAAATCAGTACTAGGGTTTTTTTTTTTTTTTTGCTTTTTTGCGTTGCTATAGGCATTTTGTCCATCAGTAAGGCAGGCCAACTCTAACATAAGTTTTCTCATAATAGAGCTTTCACTGGCTGCTTCTCTTGCATCTTTTAAGAGAGTAGACTCCAAAATTATGCTCATTGGGTTTGAATTCTTCTTCTATAACTTAGCTGAAGCAAGTTGCTTAAACTCCATGAGTCTTCACTTTCTTATCAGTAAAATAGACATATTTCTACATGCTATAATAGGATTGTGGCAAGGGCTAAACTGGAAATGCGTGTTAAGTATTTAGCAAAGTGACATAAAATAACTATTTTATTAGTGGTGATTAGTAATACTCTGCTCAATACGACATACATTCCTTTCTAAGGCAATTTTTCTTTCTATTTTAAATTAAAACTAGTTGGTCACAGTCCAGCACATACCAGACTCTGATGCTGAAATACAGTCTTGATTCCTCAAAGGTCCTTTTTTTAATAAAGTATACTCAACAGTATTCTTTATTTACCCAGAGTCTATCCTAACTCCTATCTGCCTTCCTAACAGAGCTCAGTTGCTTCTGATTTTGTTTTCATTGTGGTAAACAACACAGCATGAAACCTACTCCAACAAAATTTTAAGTATACAACCCAGAGTATTAACTATATAGATGTTACTGTACAGAAAATAGCTACAATTTTTCCATCTTACCTGAACTGAAACTATAAGTACTAAACAGGAATTCTCCATTTCAGTTTCTACTTAGCCCCAGGCAACCACCATTCTACTTTCTACATCTATGAATTTGGCTACTTTAGTTATGTCCTGTAAGTGGAATAATGGTATTTATCCTTCTATGACTGGTTTATTTCACTTAGCATAATGTCCTCGCATTTCAGCAATATTGAAGAATATGACAGGATTCACTTCTTTTGTTAGGATCAATAATTCCATTGAATGTTATAACACATTTCTTGATCCATTCATTTATTGATGGACACAAAAGATTGTTTCTATATCTTGGCCATTGTGATTAATGTGCAATGACTGTAGACGGGTAAATATCTCTGAGATCCTGTTCTCAGTGCTTTTGGATATGTACTCAGAGGTGGGATTAACAGATCATAGAGAAGTTGTTTTCAATTTTTCAGGAGGGTACAGTGTTTTTTTCACAGTGTTTACCACAGTGGCTACAAACAGGGCACAAGAGTTCAAATTTCTCCCCATACTTCCCAACCCTTGCTACTTTGTTTTTATTTATAATATCACCCCAACAGGTGTGAGGTGATAGTTCACTGTGGTTTTGATAGGTTTTCCCCCAGTGACTAGTACTGTTTATTATCTTTTCATATGCCTTGTGGTCATTTGTATGTCTTTTTTAAAGAAATGTCTATCAGAATCTTTGCTCATTTTTTAATTGGGTTGTCACTTTTGTACTTTTGAATTGTAGTTCCTTATATATTTTGAATATTAACCTCTTATCATATATACGCTTTGCAAATATTTTCTCCCACTCAGTAGGTTGCCTTTTCATCTTTGCTATGCAAAAAATTTTTAGTTTGATGTAGTCTCACCTGTTTATTTTTATTTTGTTGTCTGTGTTTTTCATGTCATACCCAAAAAATTATTGCCAAGATTTTTGTTATGAAACATTCCCCCTATGATTTCTTTTGGAGTTTTATAATCTCAGGTCTTACTTTTAAGCCCTTAATCCACTGTGAGTTAAATTCTGTATTTGGAGTAAGATAAAGGTCTGATTTCATTCTTCTGTATGTGGATATTTAACTTTCCAGCACCATGTATCAAAAGGACTATCCTTTCCCCACTACATAGTATTGGTAGCCTTGTCAAAGATCATTTGACCATTGGTCTACATGTTTGTCTTTATGTTAATACCACACATTTTGGTTGCTGCAAATTTGTAATGTTTTGAATCAGGAAATAACAAGTATCCATTCTTGTTCTTTCTCAAGATTGTTTTAACTATTCACAATAATTCATGATTTTACATTAGTTGTAGGATCTAATTCTCTTTCTGCAAAAGATGTCATTGGAATTTTAACAAGGGTTGCACTAAATCTGTAGATCGCTTTGAGTAGTCTGGGTATTTTAACAATATTAATTTCCAAGCTAAGAATATGGATGTCTTCCTTTTTTTCTTGTGTTTTCTCTAATTTCTTTTGTAATGGTCTGAAGTATTCATAATACAATTCTTTCACCTTTTTGGTTAAGTTAATCCCTAAGTATTTCAGTCTTTTGGGCACGTCTGTAAATGGGAATGTGAATGTTAATTTGAATTAACAAAATTCTGTGTATGTTAATTTTGAATTTTACAACTTTACTGAATGTATGTATTATATATCACAGGGTTTTGTTTTGTTGAGTCTCTTGGGTTTTCTGCATATAAGATCATGCCATAGTAAAAAGAAATAATTTGACTTATTTTGTTCCCATTTTGGTGCTTTTATTTCTTTTTTTTTTTTTTTGCACAATTCCTCTAAGTAGGACTCTAATACTATGTTGAATGGTTGGTGACAGTGGGTATCATTGCTTTCTTCTTGATTTTAAAGAATTTTTTTTCAGTTTCTCATCAAGTATGATGCTAACTGTGGGCTCATCATATATGTCCTTTATTATATTGACACAAATTCTCCTATTCCTAGTTTTTACTAAAAAGTCTATTGAATTTTGTTAAATGCTTTTTCTACATTTATTTACCACATGGTTCTTTATCTTTTATTCTGTACGCGTGGTATAGCATGGTGATTCATTTTCCTATACTGAACTATCCTTGCATCCAGGGTTAAATCACAAAAGGCCATCACACCATGTGACTTTTTCAATTTAGTTATTGCATTCTTCAGCTCCAAAATTTCCTTCTGGTTCTTTTTAATAAGTTCTCTCTATGGTTAATATTCTCATTTGTTAATGCACCATTTTCTTGAACTTATTTAGCAATATTATGATGACTATTTTTAATTCTGTCAGGTAATTCATGTATTTGCATTTCTTTACTGTCAGTTTCTGAAATTTTACTTCCCTTTGATGGCATAAATTTTCCTATTTTTCCCGTACCTTATAAGTTTGTGTTGGGATACATACATTTGAAAAAACAGTCACTTCTCCATCTTTATGAACTGGCTTTGTACAGGAAAATAACTTCACCAACCAGCCCAGCTAGAGATTCTAAGAGCCTTTCATGCCTTCCCTGTTGATGCATTGTCTCTGAATTTGTGTCTATAAATTCCTAATTAGAGAGAGTTATCAGTTTCTTTCATCTGCAGTTTGTAATATCTTATTCCCTCTGTTGTCAATCCACAGTACAAGGTCTCTGGAACTGCCCCAAGCCACCATCTTTTGTTCTCAATGGCCCCCAGGCTTCAAGAATATGCCAGATCCTATCAGCAATGCAGTCAGGCCAGACAGAAAAATAGTCCTTTGGATAGCCTCCAAAAGGCTGGAAATCAGATGCATGTTCCTCTGTCTTCTCCTCCTCCTACCCCAAAGGAGAATCTGCTGAATTGTATCAGTCTCTGTCTGCTGTACTGCATGTCCTCTGGAGATACATCTAGAATGTGCAGGTCCTGTCAGTGCTCCAAGACAAACAAAACAGAAACCAGGCTCCTGGACAGCACCCTGAAGAGCTGGAACACTGTGTGCATCTTCAACTCTTTCCTTCCCCAAGGAGATGCCACAAGAGGAGAATTTTCTCCTGCTTAGTGCACACTGAACTGAGGGGAAGGATTACATAGCAAATGAATGTTTGAGCCAATGAATGTTTGCTAACCCGATCTATCGTGTTTATTCTTAGAGGCTCCTAACCTACAACCCTTTCCTGACAGTGCTCAGATTGAAATTCACTGGGCAGTCACCTGAAAAATTTAAATGTTGTCTCAGCCTTGTTGTCTCCCCAGAGAGAAACTAGGCACTTGGTGTTTCCTCCCAATCATGCTGCACTGTGCCAGGAGCAGAGAGGGAGTGTGAACTATAGTGAGGGAATACTGTGACTTTACCTACAAGCTTTGAAACAGCTGATTTCACCTTTGCTTGGGGCATGCATCTCTTAACTGACTTCTGGATTTCTCATAAAGAGCTTGGGCCGTAAATTTTTTGGTATCTCCATGGGGGAAGAAAGGTATGGGGTTTCCTATTCTGCCATTTTGTTCTCACAGGACTTAACTGTGTTCATCTACCCACGCAACCTCATTTCCTAACTCTCAAAGGAATTTATTTCACTACCAACTCTGGGGTTGTGCCTGTCTACTCTCTGGGTCATCTCATCTTCTTTTACTAGTGAGATGAAATTGTTTGGAGGTATATCAATAAAGGAGAAAGAAAGGGTTGCTATTATTGGAAGATTCTGAGGAAGTCTGCCTTGATCTTCTAGAATAATCTACAGAAACAATATTCTCTCTCATTACCTCTACATATGAACAAGAATGCGAAAAGCTCGACTGCTTCAAGCAGACGTTCTAGGGTGATGAAGGAACTTGCTTTAGGTAGAAGCCAAATTGTATATAGCTGCACAGAGAGACCAAAGAAGCCTGAGTCCTTTATAACATATTTGGCTCTTGAAAATAATCAGTGCTGGGTCTCCCTGGTGGCACAAGGGGTTAAGACGCAACCTATGTAGCTGTCCGCAGCCACTGCAGCATGAGTTTGATCCCCGGCCAGGAAGCAACCCACATGGCACAGCAGACCTCTCCTGTCCCGCCCACTGCTCCCCTCAGCAGCGTATTTCAGTCCATCTGCCTATTCTGTTCTTCACTGTCTCTGGTGAATCCTCTTACTCCCCACACCTCTGGCCTGTACCCCAGTTCTTGTATGCATAAATAAATAAATCTTTAAATCTGAATCATTGTTATCCAAATTAAACTCAGAGACTCTGACAGCTGCAAACCAAAGCATATGGGATAAACTGGAGAATGTCACTAATATCTCTACAAAGCACAGTTCTCTGATCTGTAGAGTTCTTGGTATGATTAAGTGTAGCAATGCTTGTGAAGCTTCTATCATAGCATCACAATTTCAGTTTTCAATCAATTTAAGTTCCCTTCTTTTCCTCACATACTCAGCATTTCTTTCTCTACATACCCTTAGACTTATCAAGGGAGATGCCTTTCTGTTTCTCATTTCCTAAGTTAAAAACAACCTCACACTCTTCCCAGAAGGAAAACAGTACAATTCCTCCACCAGAAAAATTATTTTTCTTTTTTCCCCCAGTAACAAGATTAAACCAAATCTCTCATCAATTACCATACCCTAAACCCAACTTATCAACAAAATTTTAAATTTAAATAATTGAGAATTTAAATACTTGAGCAAACTATTGTTTGTTGTGTTATAAATATTGATGTATAGGAACAAACGATCCAGAGTTAATGATTCATGTTCCAGGTCTAAGACCAGAAAATGTGTTCCCCCAGCACATTCCATATGTTATATCTTGAGGCTTTAGTTTTAACATAAAAGCAAAGGAGAAAATATACTAATGTGACAGGCACTAGGCTAGACCATTGGGTTTAAATCAGTTAAAAATAAATAAATATGCAAAAAGTAATGGGAGAATCTAGGTCCAGAAAATTATCATTTGTACTTCTAGTAATCAATTGGTTCAGTAACTACATTGCAAATCGTGAATTAAACTTCCATATTTTTTCAAAGAGAACTTGTAGTATAAATCAGATGGTCTCTATGACAGATAGTAAGCTAGAATAGATTTAAACTGATATAATGAAAGTTGAGTATTTCATGTCTCTGTGAAAAATTTGTGCATATATGAACTATCCGTGTGTGTGTGTGTGTATGTATGTATATGTGGTTTGTGGAATCATTGGATAAATAACAGATACAAGTAGTGTCCATTGAGTAACAGAAATTTATAATTTTGTATGTTGTCAGGCAGTGTTTATGGGACTATAAAACTACCACACAAAGTGACAAATTATAATTGAAAAGACAGCTCTAATATAACTCTACTATAGATTTTTGCTCTCAGAACACATTATCAAAGGCATTCTTTTCCAACTTAACACACATCATTGCCTTCACTTGTAGATTTTGCATCCTCCAAGTTGTTTTTACTTGTCCAGCCTATATTTTATTTTTAAACAAGAGCTACACTACAATAAGCCACACTACTATGAAGCATGCAGTTTGGGACTACAGGATTTCAAGCAATAGTAGTCATTTTTCTTTTTAATATATCAATGTCCACAGTTTTTAAAATGAGCCAAAACTCCAGTGGAAAAGAAGCATACAAATCTAGCACAGAAAGTTCTGATTCAACAGAACATTGAGGATCCCAATGTATAACTGCTCATAGCCAATAAAAAACACTGAGAAGTTCATTCAATTTATGAGACTACTTAATCACATCTCACAAAAAAGCAAGTGATTATCCTGCATGCGAATATCTGTTCTTGCAATAAATAATTTACATTTGCAGCATTTATTTTACTCCATATCATGCCTGTCTTCTAGATCTTTTATAAAAGACTCCAACATTGGAGCAAAAGTGTAATATCATAAGTAGTATAGTAAATATAATAAGTACAGGTTTAGAATGAATATAACTTACAACTTTATCTCAACTCAAGTGTTAATTAAATACTTTGTCAACAGGTTAAATTGGGAAAAGAGTAATAAAGAAATGATAAGGCATAGTTCATATATTGGAATTTAGTTAAGAGTGAAAGTTGTGGAGACATGTATTTTATATTCATACATATATGCCAACATTATATAAAGTTATATAGAGCTACAGCTACATATTGTTCTAATGCTATACATAGCTATATATATAGTAACACAATTACATATAATTGGTATACAACATACTTTTAATATATAGCTAATGTGTATGCAATGATAGTACATTTGTACATGTTCATTAACATGTACATATATAACATGTATGCATTTAATATACATGAGTATCATATAATTTATATTATGTTATAGTATGTCATAAAAGATCCCAAAATTGAGTTGTTTATTCATTCACTCAAAAAACACTTCTAAAGTAGAACATAGGTTTTCTTAACATAAAATTTTCTGTAAAGATCCATATAGTATGTATTTTAGACTTTATAGGCCATACAATTTCTATTGGAATAATTCTACCCACAATACACAAATGATTGAATTGGGCTATGTTTCAATAAAATAGAAAATTATCCTGTAACCTACAAGGCTATGAGGATCTGGACCTCTGTTTGCTCGCTCTTATCCTAAGACTCTTGCTTGCTCACAGGTACAAAGATTCCTCATCTATGACCAGTAACACATACTGCTTAGTTGTTTCTACTGTAATTCATTTTCCTCATATCTCTTTATAAATTGTTTCCTCTTACCTTTACGTCTTTGTTCTAATATCACCTTCTGAATGAAACTTTTCTTTTCATGCTATTTATTGCCATGGCACACGATATTGCACTTTCCTTATAGGCATGTAGAAAGCTCTGTTTTGTTCTATGGCATTGAGTTAGCCAAGTGGTTGAGAAGAGCACATACCATGGAACAAGAATGTCTGGATTGATTTCTGGCTCTTTTACTTACTGGCTATGTGACTATAGACTAATCATTTAATTTCTACATGGCTCATTTTCATTTATCTGTAAAATGAGCATACTAATAGTTTATATATCATGAAGCTTTTTGAGATAATTTGTTTTTGTACATATATTAAACTATGCAGATGTAACATCTATGTCAATACATATAATTCATGAGTGACTTGGAAAAGGTCAAATTTACGAGTGAAGGGCAATGATGTGTTAAGTTGAGCCACTAATAAATTGGTGCTGGCATTATGGAAAAAAATATGAAGATTCTTCAAATAATTAAGAATGGGAATACCATATGATCCAGTCACCCTCCTTCTGAATATTTATCCGAAGAATGTGAAAACACTAATTCAAAGAGATATATGTACCTCCACCATGCTCATCACAGCATTATTCACAACATTCAAGAGTTGGAAAAAAACTTAAGTGTCCATGAACAGATGAATGGATAAAGAAGATGAACAGATATAAATAGTGATAATATACTCAGCTGTAAAGAACAACAACAAAAAAGATGAACTCCTGACATTTGGAATAACTTGGACAAACCTAGAGGGTATTATGCTAAGTGAAAGTCAGGTGAAAATGACAAACACCATATGATTTCCACTTATATGTGTGAGCAGGAAGATAAAGAAACAAATAAGAGAATGAATGAAACAAAACACAGTCTCAGACTCAGAACATACCATAAGAAGGAGGCAGAGAGGTAGGTAAACTGGGCAAAAGGGGTCAAGTGTATGGTGATAGTAGAAACTATCATACAGGATATACAGAGATATAGATTCATACAGAGATATAGATTCATAAAGTGTACACATGAAACTATATAATGTTGAAATCAATGTTCAATTTAAAAAGTTAAAAGCATCACACATGCAAAAAATGGTAATTTTATATGCATAGTCTAAAATACACAGATCTAGGATCTCCCTGGCAGCACAGGGGTTAAAGTCTCAGTCTACCAAGAAATCACCAGCCACTGCAACATGAGTTCAATTCCCAGCCAGGGAGCTGACCCACATGGTGCAGCAGACCTCTCCTGTCTCACCCGCTGCCCCCCTCAGCAGCATATTTCAGTCAATCTGCCTGTTCTGCTGCTCATTCTGTCTCTGGTGAATCCTCTCACCATCCCTAACCTGAACCTCTGGCCTACACCCCAGTTCTTGTATGCATAAATAAATAAAAATAAATCTTAGAAAAAAAATAAAACACACCGGTCTAATATTAACATTAAACATGAAAAATGGACTATACGTTATTCAAGATAATGACAAAGTAATTAATATATTTTTGAATAAGTATGCCAGAACTGAAAAATATATATTTCTAAGTGCCAAGTTTGCAAAATATTTATACAGGTTTGCATAGAATATGCATATAATTTAATGTTTGCATTAAAAAGAAACTAAAAAAGTCAGCAGCTTAGAAAGATAGCAAGCATTTACCAGTTGTTATTTCTGGATGGTATAAATTCCAGGAGATTTTAATTTTTCAATTATTTTCTTTAAAAAATTTCCTAATTTTCTTTAATGGACATTATCACAGATAATTTTTAAGACTAGGAAAATAAATAATTTTTAATTCAAAGGTATACTGGAAATGCACATAAGCTTACCTTAAATATCATGACATCAACACTAATTTTTGTTTTCTGGAAGAAAATGCTCAGTTGAGTGCCTGTAAAATAGCTATTGCCAACTGACTCACATTTGGGTGTGTCTACTCTTTATTGCCTCTAAAAATGCACATAGCATTTTTAACCTTGTATTCATAATGGAAATTCTCCATATTGCTTATTGAAAACAAAAATATTAACTGGTATTTTCACTAACATGTCTTATTTCCTTTCAGGGTAACCTCAATCTATATCAATACCCACCAATTCTATGCTCTCAGTCTCTATACTTCAACTTGACAAGAATGAAAGTACATTATTTATGTTTTCACACATATATTCCATACATTTGGGATGCCCTGAAATCCCCCCTCTCTCATTGCTGCTCATTTTAATCATTTAATCATTTTGCATAGTGCCACAGGAGAAAGGTTTTAAGAAGGATTAAGTGCATTTAGTTTTGACCTTTCAGAGTTCTAAACAGAAATGTCCTGTTTAGGGCATTTGCCTTATTGTCCAGAAACTGGGCAATTCCAAGGAATTGCCCTCCTCTGGGTTCACTTGCTTTCCTGGGGCTTTATCATCTGCCTATAGGTTGGAGTGGGGGGCTGCCTTTCTCCTTTCTGGGCTTACTGAGCTCTGACAAGTGCTTCCTGGGGTCTTGGGTATAGTTGGCTGTCCAGTTTTCTTTAGAAATTGCCCTCCCTGCCCTAACAGTTCAACATCCCCAAGTTGGTGTGAGCTCTGAAGCGGTCTTGCAGTCTTAATGTTGCAGAGTGTTAGCGAGTTCTTATCTCATGCCAGGAAAATTAAGGACAGACCGCAAGGAGTGAGTTCTAGAGAGTTTATTTAGTGATAGGAATGCAGAAAGTTCTCTGCAATGCCAACAGGGAGGGGACACCTGAAAGCACAGTAACCCTGAAATGCTCTTTCTAGCGTCTCATACCAAATATAACTCACTAAGTGGCCCCTCTACGTTGAACACATGCATGGAAAGGTAGCTTGCTAAAGACTAACACTCAGGCGGCTAGATGCATGGGAAGCTGCTAGATATTAACACTCACAGCCCAAAAGGCAGGGTCATCACCCTCCTGCCTCCTGCTCCTCTTCTTATTAAGCATTTTTGGGCTATTTCCTGCTGACAGACAGGTCTTCTACTCACAGATCCCGGGCTTGAGAAGTCCACTGTTCAATAACTTTACTTTTGCCACTTTTCATTCTCTGTGGGCCTCTATCCTGCCTCTCTAACCAGAATCTGTGTCATTAAGGCATCTACTTTGATTCCCCTGACAGAGCTACACTGTTGAGTTCAAAATGCCAAAGTTTCACAGCAACCTGATGGTAAATAGAGAAGAATTTACCCTTACTTTAAGTTTTTTTATTAGGTGAGACCCTTTTTTGCTTTGTTCCTTCTTCTCTTAGGAAGACAAGAACATCCATAAAAATGGATTTCCATGTGATTGTCCTATCAATTTTCCAGAAACTTCCAAAAGTGTTCAGTTTTGTTACATGGCAGGATGAGGGGCATACCAGGACCCCAAATCTGCCTACTATAAATAGGTTTGTCCATCCGCCACAGAAAGACAAAACATACTTTAGTGCATATGACCTTCAACGGCAAGGAACTTTAACACAACTAGTGTGCAATAAAGGGAAGAAAAATAATATAGTCTCAAAATCAAGCACCCAAAGTTACCCGTCCCCAATTGGGTAAATGCCAAGTCAAACAGGGTTGGCCCAAAGCAGAACTGTGTGGCCCAAAAGCGTTCCACAAGTCTAAGACACTTTCTGGTGGGAACCCATAGGAAAGGGGCAGAAGGGGCCAGGGAAGTCTAGAAGAGCAAAAAGAAAATCAAAATAAAGGCTGCCATTAATGGCTAACCTCCCACATCTTACCCACATCTATTTCAAGTGTCTCCTTCCATGTTCCTCAAGTCCCTGATACTGTTACAGGGCAACCCCAATGTGAAATGGGTTGGCCTGACTGTGGGTCCTCACCTGCACGCTTAAAAGGGACTTACAATGAGACTCAATTGCAGGCACACACAAAAAGTTTAATGAAGGGTTTATTTACAGAAAGGGAAAATGGAACATGAATAACTCGGAGAAAGAGAGAGAGATAAATTGGTGAATGCCTCCTACCAGTTCCGCTGATCTGGAACCCCAAAAGCACGCTGAAAGCTGGTGAATAACCAACGACCCCCAAGGCCCACATGTCTGGTTACATACCAAACCTGGCTCCCTAACTCCACCCTCAGTTCCCAGCAATCCTCCCTTCGGTGGTGATGGCATTATGGGATTTGTAGCCCTTGGTATCTTGGATCTCTTTGGTCTGGGCTGGGGGTGGGGCCCATAAAACCTTTTTGTGGAGTTTGTTCAGGACACCCTTTCTCCCTAGCAGTACCCATCCAAGGCCAAGCTCCCTTACATGTCTCTCTGCTCCATGTGCCTCCTCTGATGGAGTACAAGAATAGAAAGACTGGAAAGGAGACCCCCCAAGACCAGAACCTGACTCACAAGGAGGTGGGGGTGGAAGAAAATAACAGGGCCATTAACCTAACTTAGAGGTCGTGACCCTTAGTCACCCGAGCCTTATCGCAAGTCATAAGGCCCAAGCAAGAGCAGACTGCTATAGGGAGTGGAGCACAGACCTGAGGGTAAAGATAGATTGGGCTCATCCTGGAATCTCCGCTCCCCACCCTGGGATCTCTGGTCCCTTCCTGATTTTGAATAGTTGTCCAAAATTGGCAAAAATCTAACAATCTGACCACTCGCAAAGATGAGCCCCTCCCCACCAAAAGAAGAGGATAAAACCTCACGCTGGCCCCACTAAGGGGTAGCTCTTCCTGCCCGCTTGTGCCAATGCAAGTGTCTTTTACTATCCTATCCCTTATCTAATAAATTTGTCCTTTAAAATCACTACCGTCTCTACCTCGTGGAGAAACTCACCGCGTGTCGCCTGAATGGGAGCTCCGGCGAAACCTTTCTCAGAGTAAACCCAAGGACCCGCAACTCCACAAAAAACATCACTCCAGGTCTCCTTCTTGATCTCCCAACTTAACTCCACCCTTCCCTAGGATGGGGCAAGGAACCTGGAACCTCCCCTTTCCCCAGGGCCCACCCTATTACAGTTCCAAAGTGTGAATGTAGTATGAGCTCTTTGAAATTCCCACTATTGCAGTCACAATCAATACTGCATTCAGTATAAACTGAGAAGTTACTGAAAAGTCGTTCAGTACATTCAAAATGGCTAAAATTGGAAATAATCATTTAAATATATACATACATGTGAAACTATAATTGCTAAACTATATATAAAATATGCTAATTATTATTTTAGGCTTATATCTTTCTGGAAATGATGGCCAGACAATTCTTTCAAAAAACATCAATAACATTGAAAGGTCCATGCAGGAGGCCAGAATGCAAAAGCCCACCAGGAAACCCACCTGGGGGCAGGAATGCAGAAGCCTGCCTAGAGAATTCAGACAATGAGCCTCCCCAGCCCTACAAATCTTCTCTCAGACAAAGAACCTCCACCTGCCCTACAAATCTTTTCCCATCCTACAAACTTTTTCCCACCATAGGAACCCAGTCTCCCACCTGAGCTCTCCTCACCCTATAAAAGCCTGCGTCCCCCTAACAATGTGTGCAACTTCACTGACCCCCACCATGGGTCCGTGAATTCCACCCAGGAGCAATAAATTTTCCCATCCTTTGAGAAAGCTTGGCCTGGCTCTTCTTTACAGTGCCATACCTTTCAAACATGAATAGTCTTTCAAAAATACCAACAAGAAGCACTTTTTCCATGTTTTGCCGATCGTTCCTGGTTCTTTTGACTAGCAAATAACAGATATTTTTATTTTAAAACCTACCTTGCTATTGTTGTAGGACAAGCTTAAAAAGGCCATTATAAGACAATGGGCTGCCCCAGGTTATACAGAGATAGACAAAGGCATTCAATTAGCATATAAACTACAAATGGGTTATGGATGGAAGTGGATATGCATGGATGCATGGCTAAAAATAATTTCAAGATGAAAGCCTGTATCTATCTTTTCAGAAAACATGGCTGGTGTCATCTGAATGTAATAGAAAAACTTGATTCTTTGTTTAATGTTCAATCTTTGATGCTTGATTTTCCTGCTGATTATTGATTCTCACTTTTAAAGAAAACTTTCTTTGCCTGTCTTCCTACCGATTCTGTTATTGTAACAGGGTGGTCCCCAGGAAAGGGAGAGGTTCCAGGTTCCCTGTCCCACCCAAGGGAGGGTGGAGCTGAGCAGGAAGAGAAGAAGCTGCAGAAGAGACTGAGGAAGGAAGCAGGATGGAGCCAGAAGGAGACCTGGAGGAGGTGCCAAATCTGTTATAGGACAGGGAGAGGGGCAGCCCAAACCCCGCAAACCTGCCTACTCTAAATGGGCTCTGCCATCTGCCGCATCAACACAAAACACATGAGACTTTAATGGGAAGGAACTTTAATACAATTAGGAAACAATACAGGAAAGGCAAAGAATATAGTTTTTAAATCAAGAACCCAAAGTTACCCATCCCCTCATGGGTAAAACTCCATCCAAATGGGATTGGCCCAGAGAAGGGCCCCAATGCCTGTTACAAGTCTAAAGCACCTTCCAGTGGGGACCCACAGAAAAGGGTCAGAAACAACCAGACAGGCCCGGAAGGAAAGAGCAAAATCAACATCAAGATAAAAGCTGCCATTGTCACCTCCCCACAGGTCTCACCCACATCTGTGTCACCCAGTCCACGACCAAAAGACAAGCGCAGTTTCTTCACATGCTGCTCCCCTTGGCGGTATATTTCATTCAGTCCGCCTATTCTGTTGCCCTCTCTGTCTCTGGTGAATCCTCACAACCCCCCACGCCTGGGCTGTACCCCAGCTCTTGTATGAATAAATTAATAAATCTTTAAAAAAAATTAAAATTCAGACATGACATACAACACCTTCATTTATCTTCCAGCTAATATATCCTTTAGCCAACATTAGAAAGGAATTCATTATAGCCTAAGTGACAACAGGTATTTTGAAAAGGAAAGAAGACATAAAATATAAGGAATTCCTCTTACTCTGAGACTTTCTTGTGTAGAGATTGGCATTATTTTGTATCTGGATCTTGAAGACATGGAAAGACATGTTTATTCCTCTCCCTAAGAATTGAGGATGGTAATGATTTTGTTGTGTATATATATTCATAACAACTGAATGATATTACAAATAACTGTGGATATAATAAATCTCTTTCAGAATTAAGATATTAAGTTGTCAATACTGTTTTAATGGGCCTTTGACAGAGCTTCTAAAGAGTCTGCCTAGATGAAATAAGAGGCCCCAGAAATGTCTTCAAAATATTCTCCTTCTTAGTTATGCCAATTAAAGATTACTGAGATTTTAAGATATCCCTTTGGATTTCTGTAATAAATATCAAGTTAATATTCACATCTAAATGTGAATTTATTGGTAATATGTGTTTTCATACTGCAGACTAGCAGATATTATAGAAGAAGGGTGCAAGAAAACTACATACACTTTTGGAAAAGAAAGGCCTTACTAGGGTCTCAAAGTGATTGCACTGACCAATTTAGAGACCTAAAACATTGAGAGAAATCAATATAGGATAAGGAAGAGAAAGAGGAGCAGGAGGACACTTACCACAAATCCTGCTTCCTAGCAATTTTGAAAATGGGAAATTTGGGTGGTGTCCCTAAAATCAAACCACTGAAATCAACATCCCAATCGTCTATGTTTTTGATCCTTGTGTACACCATTCTCCACTCTGCCTGAAATTCATTGTCAGTCAAGAAGTAATCACTTCATAAAGTTGATATCGCTGCACAGAGCAGAGTTATTAAAATTTCCTTTTAATCCTTTTGTCAGTTAAGAAATACATCATCTGTCTAAGAGCTCATTATCTGTCTGTTAGTAATAAATAATGAAAAATTAACTTTTAGTATGAATGTAGTTTACACAGTAGGTGATATTATGTCTATAACTGGAACTGAATGTTATGCAAGTAGAAAGGAATGAGGGGATTAAGTTAAAAAAAATCACAAAAATAAAAAATAAAATTATTTAAATATTCAACTGAGAATTAAATAACAAAAATGGTGATCATCTCCTAGAGATAAGAAAAATTATGTGAGGAAAATGCAAGAAAAAATTTTGAACCTTAGGAGGCCAATTTATGCCAACAAATATGTAATTAATAGAAATTCTACAAAGAAATAATGGAGAAAAGGAAATTATTATTTAAGCAATAAAAGCAAATGTCCTGGAAATAGATCAAAAGCTTCAAAACTACAAAGGTGGATAGCACTGAATGAAAACAAAACAAGACATAATGAAACTGTAGTACACATTATGAAACTGTAGTTCACTGAGAATGAAAAGCATATCTTTACACCTTCCAGAGGATTAAGTTCATCATTAAAAAACTTCTATAAGGGGCCTCCCTGGTGGCACAGTGGTTGAGCGCTGGGTTGCGAAGCTGCCTGCGGCCTCTGCAGTGCCAGTTCGATCCCCGGCTGCTCCCAGGCCACCAGAGGAGGGTTCCACATGGCGCGCAGACCTCTCCTGCCGCCCGCTGCTCCCCTCAACAGTGTACTTCGGTCCTTCTGCCTGCTCTGCTCCCCGCTCTGGCTCTGGTGAATTCTCTCACCCTCCCGCGCTTCTGACTGTACCCAGTGCATGTATAAACAAAACAAACAAACAAACAAATAAATAAATGAAACATGCCTCTATATACATATATTAAAAAAAAAGTTCTATACGAAAATTCTCATCATTAGAACCAGGTAGACATAGAGCAATCCCTTCAAAGTCCTGAAGAAACACTTTTTCACTCTAGGAGTCTAAAACTAGACAATTGCCAATCCTTTTGAAGTTAAAATTGAGACATTTTCACACATGCAGAGACCAGATTTATCTCCACATACTATCTAAGGCAAAGTGCACCAGATCAAAAATATCCCAGTTAAGAAAAGGTACATCATACATTTTTGATAGCAACATCTTCATGCTTCCTGTTCTTTTCAAGCACCTATCTCTTTCCAAAATGATCTTGATATGGGTTCCTAGTTCCCAGTTTGTCAGTAAATCTTATTATTTAAATTCCATTGCCCTTGCGAATAATTGGTTTAGGAATGAGACAAGAGCAGATGTATGCAGAATGATCCATAGGGAAGGTTTTGTTAAACCTTACTAGTATTCCTATGCGGAAGTTGAAGATCACAAATTGAATGTGATGTAGTAACCTTATTTCATGTACAAATGTATATAATATTTGGATAAATCATTATTGCCTAGGCTGTACTGTCCCTGGTATTTTATGCCTTTAAGACATTTCCAAGGGTTTAAGAAAAGCAGCATAGTAGACTGATTTATTGAAATGTTTACCTACATTTTTACTATCAACTAAGAGCTCAATATTAACTTGATATTTATTACAGAAAATTTAAAGAAAAATATATTATTTATAAGGATAACAGAGTCCCTTACTTATCCATAAAAAGCCTTTGCAGATTTCATAGTAAATATAATGTTTTCATTTTTGTTTACTATTTCTGGGAAAAGTAATAAGGATTCACTTTTATTTAATGATAAAGCCTAAAGGAAATATATACTTTTTAATAAAAATATTTTAAAGGATACTGAAACCAAATTAAATTTCATTCTTTATCTAAAAAATATTACAGAAGGAAATTTCTTTTAATACCATAATACAGGTAGACTTAAGACATTTATCAGTATGCCATTGATTGTCTAAATATTCTCGACATAGCTTTGCTTTGAAACCCCTGCTGTTTCAAGTTCCATAAAGTTTCCTTTCAAACTGGAAAATCTATGCTCTAACTTGAAGTTTTTGGTGTGAAATCTCTTGTTTACCTCTATTCCAGGAGAGCAAGCAGAGTTGACTAATACACAGAAGCAAACACAGAGAATCAATCAGAACGTGGAGACAAAGTAACATGTTTGCAAATGAAAGAGCAAGACAAAATCCCAGAAAAAGACCCTATTTTAAAAGGACTTAAGCAAACTATTTGATTAAAGAGTTCAAAGTAATAGTTATAAAGATGCTCACCCAACTCAGCAAAAGACAAGATAAACTAGAAAATTGAAGAAAGATTTAAACAAAAGGTACAGACTGAATCATACAATCATAACAGTGAAAAACACAATGGAGGGGTCAAACAGCAGACCCAATGAAGTAGAGGAGTGGAAAAACAAACTAAACCATGCAAAATGCAAAGAAGACTACCTCGAAAGAATAGCAAAATGAAAAAAAGAATTAAAAAAATACAGACACCTTAAAAACAACCTATGGAAGGCCTCCCCTGGTGGCGCTGGCGGTTGAGCGCTGCTCTGTGAAGCTGTCCACAGCCTCAGGGAAGCTGTCCACAGCTTCAGGGGCGCCGGTTCGATCCAGGCTGCCGGTGAGGGTCCCACATGGTGGAGCAGACCTCTCCTGTCTCACCCACTGCTCTCCTCAACACTGTATTTCAATCAGTCTGCCTGTTCTGTTCCCCGCTCTGTCTCTGGTGAATCCTCTCAACCTCCCGCGCATCTGGCCTGTACCCCAGTCCTTGTATAAAAATAAATAAATCTTTAAAAAAAAAATCTATGGAACAACATCATGGAAAGTATTTGCATTGTAGGGATCCCAGAAGAGAAACAAGAGAAGGGGTTAGAAAAATTATTGGATGAACTAATGGACCAAACTTTGCTAATTTAAGGAAAGAAAAAGACAATCAAGTGCAAGAGGGCCAGAAAATTCCAAGAGGAAGCTAAAGAAAACCGCACAAGACATAATTAAAATGGCAAAATTAAAGATAGAGATCTTAAAAGCATCAAGAGAAAAAAGCAGCTTTTCATATGCAAGGGAAACTGTACAAGGTTATCAGCATTACTTAATATAAACTTTAGACCAGAAGAGAGTGGCATGAGATATTTAAATGCTGAATGTAAATATCCACCAAGAATTCTTTACCCAGCAAGGTTAAAATTAAGAACTTAAGGAGAATTTAAGAGTTTCCCAATAGCAAAATCTAAAGTAATTTATCACCATTAAACTGGTCTTGTAAGAAATGTAAAAGGGCCTTCTTTAAACCTAAAATAAATAGTATTAACTAGTAAAAATAAAATGTATGAAAGAAAAAAATCTCACTGGCAAAGAAACTTGTACAGTAAAAGTGGATCAATATAAAGTGAGAGTGAAGATTAAAAGCCAAAAGCAATTATATTAATTAAAGCTTTAATAATTTGTCAAGGGATACATAGAATACAAAGATATAAAATGAGACATCAAATATATAGTGTGGGGAGACAGAGACAAAATGTCCTATTTATTTACTTTTGCTATTGCTTCCCAACTGATAGATATGCATCCACAAAGACAGAACTAAGGCAGACCTCAAAGAGCTTTGCTGATTCTACGTATACTTGGTGTTTCCAGATTTTATAGTCAAGATTTAATTTTTGTGTATGGTGAAAAGTATGAAAATTTTTAACTGGATTTTGGATTTCTCCTAAAGTCATTTTGATTTATGTGTCTGTGTTAAAGTGTTTCTCTGGGGGAACAACAGTGGGAGTTCATATTCTGCCATCTTTGTGGGGCATTTCATGAACTCCGTGAGTGTATATTTTTTTAAATCCCTAACTAACTTCAAATATAAACACAAACTGATAGAATTGTTTTAATATATTATTAAAAGCCTGCTAGTTGTGATCAAATACCCTATGACTTGGTTGTTCTCTTTTTTAATTTTACTTAAATTTTGAAGCAAGAGTTTTTAATGTGAATATTACTTAACATTTTAGGTAATGTTTATATTAATATTCATAGTAAAAAATGAGATATTTGGGGTTTATTGCAATAAAAACTGCTTAAAAATTGAGGAGTCAGTAATAACTTTTTGTTTCTAAATATCCACCTTTAAGATTATCTAATGTACTTAGTATTATGGTACTGATTTTTGTGAATTATGAAAATAAAACAGATTTACTTTTATGTAACTTAACTTACCGAAGAGTAAATATGTGAATGAGTGCCATCATCCAAAAAATTCACCTTGAAAGGTTACCACATATGCCAATGGTGCTGCAGCCATTTTTGGAAATCCTCCTTAGAAATGTCCTTCAAGTGAACTTAGGAAAACATATTCATCATTTATACTTTATATTTTATTTGAAAATCAAAATTCCATACATAAAATAAATGTAAAAAACTATTACCACTGTAGTAAAGTGCAGACTCAATTGACATCACAGAAGACTTGGATAAATGTACACCTGACAGATGGAGAGCAATAGGTGGTCACTGCACATGGAACAGTTCAAAGAACAGATGGTGTTTGTGGTTTTGAACAAAATGAAGAGAGATTTCTTTATTTTACTTGAAATAATACAAAAAGCTAGGAAAGGGCAGAAAATTACCTTAAGAATTACATGGTGAGGAAATAGTGAGGGTAAGAGTTTTGTGTGCTATGAAAGGTAAGAGCACATTTTTATTTTAATTGAAACACTATAATCTAAAGAGGATTGATTCAAAGTCCAGATCAGAATACAGAAAATACATATTTTAAGATGCCATAGAACTTAATTTTTTTACTAACCCAATTATACAAACACACATGTATGTTAAACTTATGACAGAACATTGTTTCAGAACGTCTTTTGCTTAGTACTTGAAAATTCTTTCTCCTCTCATTCTCTCTGATTTACCTGAGTAACAAAATTAATATGACAATCTAATTGGATTAAGGTGGTAATGATGGATATTGGAGTAAGTTATTTCTCCTTAAAAGTCTTGCAGGTAGAATGGTAAAATAATGAAATACCTTTTTTGATACCAAAGAACTTGTACATATAACTGAAAGTTCTTGTTCAGATTATCCTTCACCTTGGAAAACTATAATATTCACTTATTCCAAGGATTCTATCTATAGTCAAAATATCTTTGGAACTTCTTTTGCTATTGCCTTTATGCAAGTTCTAAGACAAAAAAAAAAAATTCACAACTCTACATTCAAATTGTGATTATCATACATACCAGTTTGATTAAGTATCTTTCTTATCATAATCAACATTTAAAAGTCTCCACTCAACCTATATCATATGAATCAAAAGGCAGGGAGATCTGTCACCAATGAAAATTCCCATAAAAGTTTGACACAGATTCTGAGACAAGTATTTTGGATTCAGAACTGATTTTAAATTCTGTCTCAATATTTATAGCCATGGAAACTTGAGCAAATATTACTTAAACACTTCAAATACAAATTTCTCTTCTATGAAATGACAGTGATGCTGCCAGCATTTGAGCCAAAAATCATGCCAGAAGATGGAAGACATAATGTAAATTTTATGCATTCTTTTTACCCAGAATCTAACATAGCACTCAACACATGCTACACATTCCATAGTGTTTATTGACTTCATAAATGGTGGCTTCTATTTGTAAAAGCTATGGTTTCTAGGATATGATTTTGACTGTGAGTTGTTTTTTTCTTTTTTTAAAGATTTATTTATTTATTTACAAGCACTGGGTACAGTCAGAAGCGCGAGAGGGTGGGAGAATTCACCAGAGCCAGAGCAGGGAACAGAACAGGCAGACCGACGAAATACACTGCTGAGGGGAGTAGCTGGCATAGCAGGAGAGGTTGTCTCGCCAGGTGGGACCCTCCCTGGGTGGCCGGGGATCGAACCGGCACTGCAGAGTCTGCAGGCAGCTTTGCAGCCCAGTGCTCAACCGCTGCGCCACCAGGGGAGGCCCTAGGATATAATTTTGTACATCTGTTAACAAAATTACAGGAGGGTTTAGAAAACAATTGAGAATTGTTTAAAAAGATAAAAGTAGAAAAATATGTGAAGGGTAAAGAAGAAGGTATTTTATTTTATTTTATTTTATTTATTTGTTTGTTTGTTTGTTTATTTATTTATTTTCTACAAGAACTGGGGCCAGATGCGAGGGAGGGTAAGAGGATTCACCAGAGACAGAGCAGGGAGCAAAACTAACGAAATACACTGCTGAGGGGAGCAACCCGCGCTGCAGACAGCTTCACAGCGCGGCGTTCAATGGCCTATGCCACCAGGGGAGGCCCAAGAAGAAGGTATTTTAGAAAAATGTTGAGCAGAAGGCAAGAAAAACTGGAAAGGAGATAAGATAGCTTGTTTAAGGTCACAAAAGTCCCTAAATGCATTCACCAGCCAGGATAGAATGTAAGAATTTTAGAGCAGAAAAATAAAGAAAGAGGGGCTCAAGATTTCTGTGTTCAGGTAAAATACAAGTGAAACATTGATCTCAGAGGTCAAAAGATTGGAAAACAGTTCTTAAGTAAGATTAATGAATGATTCTGGGAAACAGGCAGAAAAATCTTGCCTCCTTGGTAACCAAGAAATCATCAAAAAAAAATATTTCTAAATGTTTCATTTGAGAATGTAAATCTAGATTCATCTATCCATGTGCACTGAAAAAAAAAAAAAAAGAGCAATCTACAGAGAACAAGAATGAAAGTGACCTGCTTGAGGAGCCATCAAAAGAGATATCACAGACCTGAGAGGTAGAGCAAAAAACAAATAAACGCAAGAAAACCACATTGTCACTGTCTCCGCCTGCCACAGGTCCTTCTGAGGACCACCTGCACTTCCAGCTGGTTAGCTCTACAAAATGAAATCTGAATCTTTCCAATATTTTCTCAATTTTAGTTAAACTAATTTAGATGGGTTTCTTCTGTTCTTTGCAACCAGTTTCTCCAGATTATGACAGAAAGACTCACAAAGTGCAACCTTAACAGAATTTGTAACTGAGTTTTAACTTGTGGATCTACAAGGTGTAGTTTTCCTAAGAATAAACCCAGGATAACAATACTATTTCCCATGGTTCCAGATAATAAAACTAGAGAGGAAGGCAGGAGTCGTATCCCTAAAGAATTAGAGAAGTAAGATAAGATCAGAAAATACTAAAATGACTTTATAAAGGAAGAAAGGGAGAGAGGGAGTGAGAAGAGAGAAGTAGGGAAAAGTAGGTATTCACTAGCTTTATAAAGAGCTGTTGTTGGAAATTTAAGACAGAAATTAAGATGTTTTCCTTTGAAGGATGAAAATGATAGCAGGAAGTGACATAGAGCGGATAGGGTTGTTTATACAATTGTTTACTTGTTGTTTTAATGTTTCAAATTAATTTAATATAGCTGATATGATTATATGGAAGGAGATATATTCTAAAGACTTCTTTTATTATACTAGGTGAAGAAGAAAATTTTGGAGTTGATATAATGAGGCATTTAGCTTCTTGGCAACATTTTGAAAATGTTCTATTTGATGTCTCTGTTTTCTCTGATAAGCAACCAACAAGTTAATTTGGCCAAAATATGTAGGGGCTCAATGGAAGGCTAGAATGAGAAGTTTGAGAACAAAACATGTAAAATGGCACCTATTTGAAACAGGAGAAAGAGAAGATCAGGAAAATATAATAAAATTCTTAGACAATCTTGAGGGTCTGGCAGTAAGGTGTCCAACACCACTAATTTATGGTGACAATTACATGTTTGATTGTGTGGTACTTCCAACAATACTGTTCAGCCACTATGCA
The DNA here is from genome assembly GCF_014898055.3 of Talpa occidentalis. NCBI lineage: Eukaryota > Metazoa > Chordata > Mammalia > Eulipotyphla > Talpidae > Talpa > Talpa occidentalis. Next base: position 120,634,651 of record NW_023602073.1, on the reverse strand, counting down.
AACATAAATATGTAAACAATTGGATTTGTTCAACATTGGGGTTTGTCTATGTGACAAACTAGTGGGCCATGCTACTCAACACATATGTAAGGAATTATTTGAAACTGTGCTTGATGAATTAACCTGATTTAAAGATACATGAAAATGGAAATGTATAAATAAAGTAAAAGTAGAGGGAGCTGTACTTGAATTCTTGATGAGGTAAAACCGATGAAAACAGAAATAGTATAGCAGTTATTTATACTTTCTGACTTCTAGAAACCTTTTGAACACCTGTGTAATATTTGAGTACTTTCTGTCATATAAAGCCTGCTTAGCCAAGTTAGAAACTAACAAACTTCCCCAGAAAACTTTTCTACTGGAGTATAGGCATTTGAACTCAATCAGGGGCATCCTCTCAGAACACCCATATTAAGGAGTGGTCAGTGTGAGGAAGTAAGCAAGATGAATTCATTTTCCAGTGTCAGATCAACAAAGATGCCTGACTCTGCAGAGAATTGGCTGGAGTTTTGAAGTTCCAGTAAAACCAGGTACTAGCAACCATGAAGGTATTGAATAGTGGATCAGAAAATTTTTCACTACACAATCTCATATAGTCAAACACCATTTCTAAAAACTCTAGCATTTAGAATACCAGCTATGTCTCTCTGGCTTCCTTGAGCTATCTAGTATACTTCACTATTTCCCTTCCACTTAAACTATCCAAATCTGATTATTTTGTTGTCAATAAAGGACTCAAATGTATACTACTGAGTGAGGAAAATGAAAGGATTAAAAATTAGGGTAAGAGAGAAAAATACTTCTGAGGGATTACTGGTCTAGAATATGGTCATGGAAATGGGTGACTAGAAAATGGAAATCAGTAGAGATGAGGTGGCCAAAGGGACCAGACTGGATGCCAGCTCTTCCTGTAGAGATGTTGATATTACCATGAATCCTGTAAGAGGATAAGGGTAGAAGATGAAAGACAAAGGGTAAAATCCACAGATGATACAAAAAGCATAGCTCATTGCATATGTCCCAGAGAAGGAAAGTAACATAAAGGGTGAGGATAGATGGTTCGATCATGATCGCATGGATCGAGAGCCTACCAACACCATCCCTAACCTTGTAATTTGGGGGTAAGATTTGTCATCTTATTCTGAAAGGAATGCAGGGGATGTGATGTCCTCTGAGAGCAATAACTTTCAAGTTAGAAGAGGAGCAAGGAAATCTCAGCAAAGAAATCAATGATGTAAGTTATTTGTTAAAAATTAAGCAGTGTTTTCATAATGCATAATAAAAAAGCATAGAGGGGAAGGAAGAGTAAAATGACTGGGGATAGAAAATAAAAAGTAGAATCCACCTGAGAGAAAAAAAAGGAATGTGTGATCCAGAACCAGAGGAACTTGCATTTTAGGTAGTGACCAAGGACAAAGTAAGAGTAGCGATTTTGTTGGCCAGAAGTAGGCATGAGATTAATTTTCATTTCCACTGTCTCTTGGAAGAGACACTGATAGATGTTCAGTGTATGTTGTTGTGTAGACAAGGTGTGCACTTTTAGACTGAACGTTTGTGTGCCCCTATAATGCACATGTTGAAATCCTAACCCTCCCATATGATAGTATTGGAACATGAGGACTTTGGAAGGTGACCAGTTCTTGAGAGTGGAACCATTTGACTATGTATTTGTTTATGTATGTTGTGTTTCTCCACTGGCATTGAGTGAGGTGTGGTCATATCCATTTGAAGAGGTATGAGCCTATACTCTAAACCATATACAGTGCTGTAAATCAGTGTTACTGAAATAAAAAAATACAATAACTTTTTAAAATAAAATAAATAAAAAGTTTAATAAAAAAAAGAATTCTCAAGGACCTCACCCCACTGGCACCCTCCCCCACCTCAATGCACAGACAGACACAAGGCTGAGGCCCCAAGGTCTGAAAAATTTTAAAGTAGGGTGGGAGGCTGAAGGGAGTTAAAGAAAGAAGAGAACAGCCCACTGTGGGCTGGTATTTTGTTTTGTTTGGTTGTTGTTGTTGTTTTGATAGACAATATAGGAGCAAGGATGAAGCACAAGGAGTTAGGCAGTTGACTTATTTTATGAAATCTCGGGAGCGCTAAATGGAAATTATGTTCTATGTCAGTCAGAGTAATACTCCATTAGAGACTCTTTAGTAAATAATTAGATAAATTTTCAAATGAAAAATACAATAAGGTGATAATAGTCAGCATGTAAATGTATTTTCCACTGACACTCAGTTGAAGGGAGAATTGCTGGAGTGATGACCCAGAGTAGGAGAGAGGAAATGGTATCTAGTACATGGATGGGAGGTTTGCCTTAGACACAGTACAGACAGTTCTATGGCAGTGAGGCAGGAGACAGAGTATAAGAGGACAGAAGCTAGGATGTGGAAAAATGTATGCGTGCATGGCTCACACGTATTTGTAGCTTCTTGTAGCATCAATATTTTAAGATATGAGTAAGAAATCAGGATAGTTAGCTGGGAGTAAAGATTGGGTTTTGAGTGTGAGAGGTTTGAGGACTGGGAAATGTGCATCTCCCACAATTTCCTAAAGATCATTAGATATTTCGTCCAGAAATATAATTACTCAAAATTTAAAAAAGCATTTTACTCTATGGTGTAATTCAGTGATTAACATCTATAAACCAGAAATTCAAGGAGTGCTTATCACAACATCAATGGAAAAGAAATATCCATTCTATTATTTGGGGGTCTATACATATGTGTGTGTTTATAAATTTTCCACATTCCATGCTAGTATAAATATTCTTAGATAATATAGCTCTTGATTATAATTTACTACTAGACTCAAGTCCCTAAATTCATTAGACCATTGTGAAACTCCTCCCCCACAAAACAATGCAAGTGTACATTTATTTCATTGTATTTTTGTTAGGCTCACTATTTGACTTCAAACTTTATTTACATAAAGCAAGTGAAATGGGACTCAAGCAGAAAATGGATAAAATAAAAGCCCAGCAGAAATACTAAAGTACATCAGAAATACCAAAACTTCTCCTTTCTATATCCTCATTCAGATAATCTCCTGAGGCTAGTGAGTCTCAGTTTCATAGGATTTTATGTAACTGTAGCTACCTAAATACAGCACCAGCTTAGCACTCGACTTAGAGACCATAGAACTTGCACTACACCAATAAATGTCCATCTGGGTGATGTGGGATTTATGGGGAGAAAGGAGAAGAGCACTATTTCCACTCCAAACTCATTTCTGTATGTTTGCAGTTTTCACAATAAACATGTCTGACTTTTTAAATAAAAAAGCCAGTAAAGATCTGTTGTGTTTGTTTCTTGTAAAGAAGAAGGTCTTTCTCTGAGGAATCAATACACTCTACTAATTACAGCTCTGGATCAAACTGTCTACAATTGTAATCTGGACTGCAACTTCAATTTGTGTGACCTTGGACATGTTATTTAAATACCTGATACATTCATTTGTTTATCTACAAATGAGATAAATGCTTGCCCACAGGATTTATGGAGTTAACATGTTAAATATATGAGTGCTTGGCATATAACATGCGTTTAATTAATGTTAGTTATTACCATGATTTCTTTATTGATGCTTTTCCATTTGTGTGGGGTTTTTTTAGTTGTAAGATCAATCTCCTCAAGTCTCATAATATTTTTTTTTACTCCGCATAGTATCTTTTTTACTCTCGTGTATTTTACTACATATACTCATGTTCATTTTTCTATTCCTATGTCAGTGTGTTTTATACCATCTTCTCTTAACTTTTAAGTTTTAAGTAGTTGTACTATTTTTACCCACCTATCATTTGAAAGTCTTTCCTGCATTTTGGGAATTTATATCTTACCAGTCCTGGGAAGAAGCATAGCAACCTGTCAATTAATGTTAAAACAACCATAATGTTAAACAACCATGCTCATTTCCCAGCTTCCTTTGCAACTAGGGTATGACATATGTTATCCAGAATTGACCTATCAGATTTTCCTGGCTCAGACCATGAGCAGGAGTTAGTGATACAAAGATGAGAGGTCATTGAAACTCCATTCCAGCATCTGTGAATGGGATCACCAGCAAAAACAGGTTTCCACTTGATTAGGGCAATGAGGAGATTGATGCCTTGATGCATAGCTGTAGAGGTCAGTTTCAGCAACAGTAGCAGCAATGTCTCCATAGGTGTTACTTGGGACATGCTTTCTGTCTGGTCCTGGCTAATTTCCTAGCTCTTACTTAATTTCCAAATCCTACTGTCTGTAATATTCCCATATCCCCTCTGTAAGTTCAATTTGCTTAAATCTGTCAGTTGTTTTCTGATCCTTGCAACTAATGGAACTTCACTCACACAATTTAATTTCATTTACTGTTACCTGGTTGGATGTATACTCCTCCAACCTGCCTTTTGTCCCAGCATCCTGGGAATATTTGATAGAGAAACAAGCGCTCTTATCCTGGATTTATACAAAGAAGTTAAATTAATAGAAGATATACAAAATACTGTGTTATTTTCCTATTTCTGCTATAACAATGTACTATAAACTTAAGACAACACATAATTAGTCTGTTACAGATATGGAGGTAAGAAATCCAAACTGAATCTGAGAGGGCTAAAATTAAAGTGTTAGAAGAGTTTGTCTTCTGGGGCTCCAGGGAAGAGGTTCTTCCAACTTCTACAGGCTTCCAACTTCCTTGCTTCTTCCAACGTCTAGAGGTTGCCCACATTCCTTGTCTCATGCTACATCACTCAAATATCTTGCCATATGTACATGGCAAGATATACATATGCATACTTACATATTTATATGTGTATTTGGCAACAATAAATATCAGTATAGAACAATATAGCCCTATTAAAGTGTATTATCTTAGTTCACATATGAGAACATTCTCATGCCACACATGTGCTTTAAGAAGAAGAAGAAACATTTCCTGATGATCTCATTGGGTGATCACATATTTGCCTCTACATGTTAAAAGTCATTACCCTCACAGAACATGTCTTAATATTGGACAAAATGACTTTGCATCACTAAAGCAGTAGTTATCTTCTCTATTGCACTCTAGCCCAATCACTAACCATGTGATAGATTTTGCATTCCTTTAGACAGAGCTCTATAGAGCTCCATACCTTTCTCCTCCTGAAGGTCCAGTGTCATTCTGTGAATTTGAAGACTGCCACATTTTCTTTCATTCCAGTGCATCAGGATATCTATAACCTGTCTTTATTCTTCTTTAAGTCTCACTCCTTTCCTTACTTTTGATTCTATCAATTCATGCATTTGTTTCTTTTCAAACTGTTATTACAAGGTAACTTCTTGTTTCACTTCATGATAATTCTTTTGTTTTATCTTAAAATGTAGGTTGTCTTCAAATACTTGATAGGTGATCATATGATGAATAAATTGAAATTATTAAAAGTAGTTCTAAAAGAATTTGCAGAAAATAGTTCTTAGAAATTATGATGAAATAGATGTAGATTTATTTTAAAAAAGATTTTCACACAGTATGCTTTAGAGTATTATTTATTGGAAGTATTTACACAGAGACTGGGTAGTATCCATCAAAAATAATGTTCTAAGTAGCAGCAATTCTATCACTAAATAAATTATTGGATCAAATAATCCCTCCAATTTTTTCCATCACAAATTTGCCATAAGGCATATGTATTAAAATATTGGTTTTGCCTGTATTTTATGCTTATTTCATACTCCAATACCTTTTTAGATTGGTAGTTGGTTTTATGTTATATAAAAATAAATAAGGAAATAAAAGTATATTTTCAATATAGAAATAAAAATATAAGAAGAGAGGGAAAATTTAGTTAATATCTCTACTCAGTGACTAGAAAGAAAAATTCTAATTTGAGATGTTCTATGAGGATGCCTATGAAAGTCGAGTTGCATTAATGAAAGCATTATGAATGTCTGCCCAATGTGCACTAGCTAAGATTTTTATCTCTTATCTTGGGACAACTATACCATCAAGGCATGCACTTGCTGGGGCCAAATAATATATTTTGCAATGCCTGGGTATTAGCAAGTTTGTCCCTAAGAAAATGTGAGGTGCTTCATGTTGAAACTCTAGCACAAAGAGCCAAATGCAACTAGGGAATTGAAGGGGAAAGAGCCAAAAAGAACAGATGGGCAGAAGATGCAACAAATTCTGTGATGGGGAAGCTTCTGCCAGTGATGCTACTATCAATGCTTGCACCCAGAAAGTCATGGCATTAACTTTTATTAAGGTAATTCTTGAGGTTATAGCTCATCATTATAATAGATATTATTCTACCATCATTTATTTTACTTAGAATGCTATTCTAGCAAACATGCCTGAATTTAATTAGGAAATTTAAGATTTGGGAACTTTCTAAGCAATGTATATTACTCAGAAGAGTGAGTGAATTATTTGCTTGCCCAGAGTGTATATGGGTTCCATCTGGACCTGCTATGAAGTGTAGGATTAGATCTCTATAGGAAACATTATAGGGAATTTGGTATCTAGAAACTAAATTTCACTGGAGAAACCTACTTAAAGAAGAGAGCAAAGCTGGGTGTTTGGTTTCTGTAGAATAGAGTGGTCTCCCCTAACCCACCATTCCTGCATTCCTAACCCACCATTCACTACATTCCTCCCCTTGAGGAGGAATATATAGTCTCTAAAAAATTCCTCAGGTAAAATTAAAGAACATCCATCATTTTTTTTAACCTTGTACTAGGCATTTTATTTTCCATAACTTTTTTTTCACATTTTATGTAAATTTTATTTTTTATATTCCCCATACAATTACAGCCACCTTATTTTGACCCCAAGCCCTCCTTTCCCTGACCCCCACCCCCCATAGAGTGTCTCTGGTTCATAGTTGTTTGTCGATTTTGATATTTTCTTTTTTATAGCTATTCTTTTTCCTGGTCCCTTATTTAAGTTTTCTAGATTCCTGCTATGAGTGAGACCATCCAGTATTTTCCTTTTTCTTCTGGCTTATTTCGCTGAGCATGCAATGCATTGCTGGTGGGAGTGCAAACTGGTCCAACCACTATGGAGAGCTGTGTGGAGATTTCTTGACCTACTAAACATAGAGCTTCCATATGATCCAGCAATTCCACTCCTAGATATTTACCCAAAGGACAAAGAAACATCAATTCCAAAGAGCACCTGCACCCCTATGTTTATAGCAGCACTATTTACAATAGCTAAGCTTTGGAAACAACCCAAATGCCCAAAAAAAGATAACTGGATCAAGAAGATGTGGTACATATACACCATAGAATATTACTCAGCATTCAAAAAAGATAAACACATGAAATTTGCAGCAACATGGATGGAGCTGGAAGGGATCATGCTCAGCAAAATAAGCATCCATCATTTTTAAGAACATTTCTGTTTTGGGAGTTCTATATGCTTTTAATCTGTTTCTTTCTCATGTTTTATTTCCTTCACAGCTTTTTAAAGTCAGAAAATAATTGAAGGTACCTCAAGACTCCTGATATAGTTTCTAATGCAAATAAACCCCTCTAACAGCTCAGGTAATTAAAAGTGGATTCATTTCTTCCTAACAACTCTTCTTGAAAACATCTTTGTCTTGGGCCTCCCCAGTGGCGCAGCAGTTGAGTGCTGGGCTGCGAAGCTGCCTGCAGCCTCGCAGTGCTGGTTTGATCCCCAGGGCACTGGGAGGATCCCATATGGCGCACAGACCTCTCCTGCAGCGCCCACCCCTCCCCTCAGCAGTGTACTTCAGTCCTTCTGCCTGTTCTGCTCCCCGCTCTGGCTCTGGTGAATTCTCTCACCCTCCCGCACTTCTGACTGTACCCAGTGCTTGTATAAATAAATAAATAAATCTTTAAAAAAATCTTTGGTCTCTCTTGCCAATCTACTAACATCCCTAATTTGTCTCTGAAATCTTCACCCCTACTCTCTCACTGCTGCTCTTCATGAAACCACCGCCATTTATTAGCAAGTAGCTTTTGTCTCTGTTCTCCTACCTTCTTGCTTTTCCAGTCCATATTCTCCCATAGGCCCAATTATGAATCACACAATCTCAAAAATAAGGCTGATAAAGAGAAAATAGGTTTGGGGGAAAGGTAGTCACCTGAGTAAACAAATTCTCAACAGTTACAGAACACTAGATGTGTTAGTCAGCTTTATCCATAACATCTATTAATTTGCTTGAAAAATATTCAGTGTATATATCTCAGGAAATATTAGTCTATTGTAATAAATCAGTGAGGAAACAATGATCCATGACTTTGTATGACTTTACATTACAGCAGGTTAAGACTGATGATAAACTTCTATGGAGAAAAAAGAAAAGGTAGAGGTATTTAAGGGAAATTAAGATTTGGGGTAAGAGAGAGAATACAGAAATAGGGATACAAATAATGAATCATGGCCTCATTGACAATCATGGTTGCTAGTGAGTAAAATAGGGAACTCTTCCAGACATTTGAATAGACTCTCCCTATAGATCAAGTAGAACAAAGCTCACAAGAGTATCGAATCATTACATGGAACACAGTGGTGTAAAAAAGAACTTTCCTCAATAAAACCCTTTCCCCATTCCCAATAAAAGTAGATAGAACTTGCAGATTCTATTAACAGGTACTGACAATTACAGGTACTAACTTCTTCCAGCTTACTGCTTAGCAGGTCACTCTGTGTGTGTGTAGTGTGTGTGTGTGTGTGTGTGTGTGTATCAGCTAATAACAGCTGATTACCACAGTCATAAATTATTTTCAGTGTTTTATTATTGAGATTATTATTACATTGACTGACTTCAGAACAATGTTTGGTGGTAAAAATAATTCATTTTTCAAAAGGAAAAATAATATCAACAGTAAGTGAACTTATTGAATAAGGGCCTCTAATATTCAAAATTCTAAAAGTCAAACTAATAACAAGTAAAATATAAAATGTATCAATAACATTCGTCTAGTATTATACTCAACATCAATTATATAGTTTTAGGCAAAGATCATTCATTACATAGTATTGTTATTTGAATTTTCAAGCTTTACTTGTATTTGATTTATACATATTTTATGATTTTAATTTCCAGTTGTGTTAAAATCAATAAAATTTTACTTGCTAATGTATTTGTAGATTTTTAAAAAAAGGTTTATTCTTTATGCATACAAGAACTGGGGTACAGGCCAGAGGTGCGGGGAGTGAGAGGATTCACCAGAGACAGAGTGGGGAGCAGAACAGGCAGACTGACTGAAATACACTGCTGAGGGGAGCAGGGGTGAGACAGGAGAGGTCTGCTGCGCATGTCGGTTGCTCCCTGACCGGGGATGGAACTTGTGCTGCAGTGGCTGCAGATAGCTTCATAGTGCTGAGACTTTAAGCCCTGCGCCCCTATTTATAGATATTTTTTAAGATGGTGAGAATAATTATAAAGTCAACATGGAAAAAAATCTATTACTGAAAAAGAATTCTGTGTTTCATTATATGTGATAATCTGGATTTGTGCTGGGTCTCAATTATACACATAAACCTGCTTTTGATTGATAAGAAAAGATAATCAAAAAAATAATATATTGGTAATTTAGGAAACTGAGTGCTTGTAGTGCTTATGGCTCTCCTAAATGTGGCACCTTGGAGGGAGAGTCAGGACAGCTCAGAGTCCAGAGGACCAGATCTGGCTGAATGAGGAAGAGAAAGGAGGAAGTAAAAGGAAATTTGGAATTCCCCATAAACCCATCCCTGATGTTTCTGATTTCTTTACTCCCCATTTGTTATAACAACTACAAGAGACTTCTGATTCTAGGAACCAAATAACCACAACATACTTCAAGTACATGCAATACCAAGTTTCTTTTCACAGTGTGAAAGAGAGGAAATAAGTCTGTTTTTATAGAAAAATCAGGGTTCCTAAACAACTAATTCATACATAAACTTTGGGGAAGTACCATAGTATGTAGTGTATATTAATTTTATGTTATTATTTATTAGGCAATATATGTATATATATTAAATATTAAGGCAATTGAAACATGTACGGACAAGAATGAAATTTGTCTAATAAATAATAACATAAAATTAATATACACTACACACTATGTGCAATCCTATAGGTGCTATTTAGAGAAAGGAAATTCTCAAAAATGCCTGCCTTTGAACATAAAAACAATTCTGTCTCCCTCCTGCTAAACCAAACATTCCATGAGGGACACACAGCATGTCATCAGACAACAGGAATCACTAAAATTATCATTGAGATAGGAAATCTCTAGTGGGGGGGGAGTCACTTTTGTTTCATATTGTGAGGATTTTCTAGATTATTTTTCCAATTCAGTGTTTTGCCTTGGGAGTAAGGGTTTGGACTCAGAAGCCTCTAACACTACCAGGCTCTACCTTCAGACCCAGAAACCATGGTAACCAACGTACCACAGTGAAGGCAACTTCCTGTGTTGCTGTGTATTTTCTAGAGCTTTACAGCTGAGACTTGAAACATGCCTGTGCAGTCAGTCCTGGGCTTCTGCATGAGCTCCTTGCCTTTTACTGTATGATTGACATTGTAGTTTCTAGATGAATGGGCACATAAGGCAACTTTATGAAAAGAAGGGATTAACTTTATGCAGCTCTATTTTGCTATCATCATTATGTGACAAACTGTGGTAGCACTCTCTACTTTATTATTTTAATTAAATTCCCAGGAGGCAGAGGAAAGTTAGGAGATGTGATGTTCTGAACATAAAAACAGATGCTTTTATTTTTTTCTAAATGACATTTATATTTTTTTCATAAAGGAATATCCCAGAAATTATCTGTCTCATGAACTTTAAATAAAAAATAGACTTCAGAATGGGGTTTGTGTATGTGTGTGTGTGTGTGTGTGTGTGTGTGAAGAGGGTGGTAGAAAGTTTGAATTTTGTTAAATCAAACACCGTTGAAATGTAACCAGCAGCTTTATTATTTTGGACTTTGCAGTAAGAACAGATTCAGGAATCAGTTGTCCACCACATCACAGCTGTGTGATCTTAAACAAGCTACTTATGACTTCCACCAAGTCCCAGTTTTATCATCTCTAAAAGGGGAATAACATACTTCCTATTACTTTGAACAAGTAGGAGGATTAAATAATTTCATGCATAAAATTCATAAATATACCTAGAATTCAGTGTTTCATAAATGTTAGCTATTATCATAATAATCATTCTTATATCATTATTGAACTGTTTGATATAAAATTGGATTTCAAAACTAAAACAAATATTCAAGACCAAAAAGTTAAACAAATAAATTGTAACAAAAAAAAGGAAGGAAGCAAGTACTCGATTGCTTCAAGTAATTTTAAAAATTATTGTATTTCTCTTTTAACTAGACAGGATCTTAGATATCATTGAGTGTAAATTCCACATTTTGCAACTGCAGAGACCAGAAACAATGAGAGCCAGAGTTTAACCCAGCACTCTGGAGCTAGTTGTGGCATGGAGGCAGGTTAGGAGAGGTCACTGATTCAAGTTTCCTAATTCCTATCTTTTTCCGATCTATGTACTGTAATCCAGTATTAGAAGATGATAAAGGGAATAGTTGGGGTGGGAGGTTAGCAAACTGCCTACAAAGGGTAATTTACAGTTTGGGCCATAAACTGTTACAAGAACCACTTCTCGTATAAAATGTAATACTTTTTAAAAGTAGCGATTCAGCCATGCATTGAAAGATGATGCAATGAAAAGTTTCATGCTGTTATCAGAAGACTTTATATATATATATATATATATATATATATATATATATATATGCCACTACAAAGTATGAGACCACATAATTTGGTCTGATATTTCACTACTTTGTATATCAATCATATGGAAAAAACACCTGTCCTGCCAACATCACAATGCTGTGATCAAGAAATCGACGTCCATGGGCAAGTGCCTGGTAAGCATTAATGTTCTAAACATAAGCAGTCATTTTTTAATGGAAACTATTTGTCTTGGCACAAGATAGGAAGTGGCTGAGGAACTGCAGATGAGGAAAGACAGAGAAGGGAAGCAGGAAGTTGGTGCTTAAAAGTCATCCTCAGGGCAAACCTGAGACCAAACTCAAACACCTTACCAGAGTAGGTTAGAACCTTCTCTAGTTACATAGAAAATCAAGCAACTGTTTTCCCTTAAAAATGGTTGTTCTAGTCCATCAGTTGGAGTAGAATCATCTAAACCATAATGGTTGTTCTAACTCCTCACTTCCCCAACGCCAAAACAGAGCAATCATTCAGACTTTACAATCCTTCTAAAGATAGACAATTAATACCCGACAATACACACACACACACACACACACACACACACACACACACGTCTCCTTATCTCCTCCTTTTTCCCTCACACTTGTGCTTGTGTCAGTAAATCCTGTCTAGCCCTCTAGCCCTCTTCCTCAACATTCTCTCCCTCCCCATTTCACAGTTCTCATCATTTCTCATTTGGAACCTTCCTGCCACACAGATCTTCCAGCCTCCAAACATGTCCCTAAAACAGCCCAACTTTTAGTCACAGGCTGATAGCTCTAAAATATAAATCTGTACATGTCACTTAGGTCATTTTTTTGGAGAACACCACTCTCCTTTATTCTCTACGTCCTTTTTCTGTTTTGTTTCCTCTGCCTCGAATATCCATGAGAAAAGTTTTGATGAAGAGAAAACAATTTCTTACTTTAACATTTGTAGGAGTGAATTAAGGAATTAAGTTCATCAACTGTTTCTATTTCTAAACAGACCTGCCTTTTATTTAGCGTACCATGAGACCCTCTCAAAAATACTTCAATGCTGCTCTCATAATCGAGGGTGGTATTTGGAATAAAAAGCTTCCAAACCAAGTATGAATTTTGAATAGGATGTGGTATGAATTTTGAATAGGATGTGGTAAATAGAATTTAAAAATGGTCTCAAATTCCCCAGTCCATATCATTCATACACTATCTCAGTGATTTAGTCAAACATGAATCTAGATTCTGCTGTGAAGGGAACTTACTCAACCTTAAGATAAGGAGATTAGCAGATGGATTTGATCTAATCACACCAACCCTTTAAAAACAGCTTTTTCTTTAGCAAGTGTCATTTGAAGGTGTCAAGGATTCAAGGCCTAGGAAGGATTCAGTTGACATATCATAACTGGCTCAAAGACAGAGAGAACCATTTAGCAAGAAATACAGGTGACATTGAGGAAATCAGAGCAGCCACCAGCTGACAGACACATGGGAATGGGAATCTTAGTTCCATAACTAAAAGGAACTAAATTTTGCCAATGGTAAAAATAACATTGGAAGAGAATTTTCCTCCTTAGTCTTCAGATGAGAACTCTCCCAAGCTACCATCTTGGTTTTGGCTGAGATTCCTGCCATGCCACATTAGACTTCTGACCTACAAATGTGTGAGCTCATAAATTGGAGCCGTATAATTCACTGAACCTAGTAACTCTATTCCCAGAAGTAGAAAACTAATATAAGAAGCTTGTTAGTATAATGAAACAACTGTTCTCTATTATTCTTTTCTTAACGCCCTTCTCTTTTCTCTTGCACCTGGTTTAGAGAGCCCTTATTTTTATCATATTAATTGAAAGTGATATTTTTACTTATTAATGAGCTTGTTTTCAACATGTCGGAAGTGACCCCTGACAAAACCAATAGGATTTCCATGAGCACACATAGCTCCTTAGTCTCCACCATACCAGTACCCATTACTTCCCAACTCTGAACCCAGAGAGAGTACAAATCATGTTCATGGTGAAGCCAGAATCTATTAAGAAATATCCCCAAGGGCCTCCCCGGTGGCGCAGCGGTTGAGCGCTGGGTTGCGAAGCTGCCTGCGGCCTCTGCGGCGCCGGTTTGATCCCCGGCTGCTCCCCGGCCACCAGAGGAGGGTCCCACATGGCGCGCAGACCTCTCCTGCCGCCCGCTGCTCCCCTCAGCAGTGTACTTCAGTCCTTCTGCCTGCTCTGCTCCCCACTCTGGCTCTGGTGAATTCTCTCACCCTCCCGCGCTTCTGACTGTACCCAGTGCATGTATAAACAAAACAAACAAACAAATATAATAAATAAATAAATAAATAAAAACATGCCTCTATAAAAAAAAAAAAAAAAAAGAAATATCCCCAAGTAACACAGTAAACAAATGATAGAACCTGGACTTAAACATCAAGCTAAATTTAAATCCAGTTCTATCCCTAATTAATCATTTCAACATGTGTAGATTGCTTTTTCTGGATCTATAACAGTGATTCTCAACTCCACTGCACATTAGATTCACCTGGGAACTTAAAATAGCTTGACGGCTAGCCATCACCCAAGCTAATTTAATTGAGTTACCCGATGTTCTTCCAGGCATCAGTATCTTCAAAGTTTCCAGCTGATTACAATGTACAACCAAATATGAAAACTAGTGGTTTATGAAAGAGGAGCCAGTCTACATGATACCAAAGGTTTCTACGAGCTCTAATATCTATCTATGATTAATTAACAGAAATATAAATTCCTAAGCATGTTTTTAATTTGATGGGGCCAGTTACTACTTAAGGTTACAATTTACTACATCTGTTCTTGTCCAAGTTGGCATAGTTTCAAGGCAGAGGACATATCACTTTATTATCTTAGCAAACAACTTAATAGGAAACTTTGAATATAAAATTAACCTTTTATGTAACTGATTTTTAGTAGGATAGAATCCAGAACAGAAATTAACATATAATTGTTTGATAGGGACAGAGCAGGGGAAGAAAGAAAGAAAAAGTTATATAAAATAACATATAATATACATTAATATAAAATATATAATTATATGTTTACTATGAATAATTTATAAGTATATAATGTATAGTTATAATTAGCCAATATTATTCACATATAAATATTTAATAAAATTTTAAATAAAATATATATAATTTTTATACAATTTCTTGCTATTACTTTTTTGCTCATCTATATGAAGAGTGAGAGAAAGAAAGAAGGAAAGGAAGAAAGAGAGAGAAGAGAAACTGGAAGCTAGAGAAATAACAAATAATATATTTCTGATAGTGACTGGAAAGCCTTTCAATGCTGAGAACAGTAGCTGCTCAGGTGCCCATTTTGCAAAACTTTTCATAAATTTGACTGTCACATGAAAAGTCTTGTGGGAATAGGAATGTTTTAGGGATATTAAGGGAAAATTAGCTTAGTAGGCACAAAACAGAGAGCAGAAAACAACTCCATGAAGGGAAACACAATTGAAATTAAGAGTGTACAGAAATATAAAATTGACCCAAAACATTGTGAGAAATGATGTCCTCTGAAATTCCCAGGAATCTTGCGAGAGCATGCATGTAGATTGAAGCTTCTAAGACTTGATGTCACTCCTTCTGGTGCTTCTGTATCTTAATCTATAAAATGGATTCAATAATGGGGCCCACTTTATAGGTTTACTTGGAGATGACATAATTTGTTATAAATCACTAGAAGTAATGTTTGGCACATGGCGTTATATAAATATTTGCTAACTAAAAATAAATACAATAAAATTAATGGCAAGAGATAGTTAAAACAACATGGTATTGGCAGAGGCCTAAAAAAATCAATGCAAGAACTCAAATCTATACATGGATTTGGAGCTATGTGATCAGTGTGTGGTGAATCACATTCCACCTCATTGAAGAAAGAATGGAGCATACAATGATTGGTAAATACTTTCGCTCTGATTTTTCTCCCCATTTCTCAGTGAGCCAAAGCCGTGAAAAGGAGGTGATGAACTCACATTGATCTCACTTTTTCCTTCTCTCCCTCATTGCTCTATCTAAACAATTTATAGGTATAATTCAACATATGGACTGTGACCTATAAACCAGCAAGCTGCTTATTTTAACATTATATTCTTCACCTCCTTCCTTTGTATGGCATTGAGAAGTTGTCACGATTGTATCTTTCGAGTTGTAAAACTGCTTTAGACATAATTAACACATGGTTACCTCAAGACACAGTGGTCTACATGATATATCCCAGGTTTAGAGGTTCTTAGTGTGTTCAATATTCAGATGTATGAACCAAGGGCATAATTTTGAATAAGATGCAGTTTCCAGAGTAGTTGTTAAGAGAACTAGTGTGAGCAGTAAACCCTCTTCCTTACACGGCCTTGCCTTTTCTTGGTGGGGGAGTGTAAGCCATTAACTGAGCAGTTCAGTGGGTCACACCTTTCTGGGGCTGCAGACTCTCAGGTAAGCAAGGTTAGTGGCGCTCTGAAAGATATGCCCCAAACTTATGCATTTCTCAGCTGTAACAGTAGTAATGGGAGGCCGAGTGGGAAGTACGATGAAGATATTGGTATGTACATGAGCAACTCTTGAGGCTGCTGCATTGTATTTAGAAAATGACTACATATATTCATTGCCAAAGACAATAAAGCTTCTCACCTTTCTCAATATCTCCCCACCCTCGCCCAGGTAATTCTACTTGACTGTCTAGATAAACTTAATACTAAATGTTCCTTTCCATCGGCACATATGAGGTTGCAATTAATAGGTGTCTTCATCTCCCCTGGCCTCTTAGAGTGCCCAGCTGAACAAATGTGGGATTGCTACCTGCTCTTGGAACACCTCTGGGGAAGACGCTTCTTACATACAAATGAGACACTCTCTAGTGCTATGATCTCAAAAATATGTTCCTCTCTTTCCTTGGTTCACAACTTACTGCAGCTAATAATTGATATATCAACAGTTTCCACAAAAGCTTGTGCTTAGTCTTTCCCAGTGGAATGGACTCAACACTTGCCCCCCTGCAAAAAAAATTCATATGTTGACACCTAATGCCTAATGTTATAGTATTTGGAGATGGGGCCTTTGGGAAACAACTGGGTCACAAGAGGGATCAATGACCCCGATTTAAAAAGACAGGCAAAAGATGAGCTCTCTTGGTCAGGTGAACACACAACAAAAAGGTGGTTGAGTACAAACTGTCATCAGATATCTTATCTATGGGCACATTGATCATGGATTCCCAGCCTCCACAACTAGGCAAAATAAATACTTGTTGTCTAGGCCACCCAGTCTATGGGGAATTCTCTGTGTGATAGCAGCTGGGATGGACTAACACATCTCGTTACCTTGAATGGGTATTAAGGAGGATACCCAGTTTCTGATATCAAGCAGGTTTCTGAATGCTAATGTCATTCTTGTTTATCTTGGAGTGCACAAACAGGCATGCCTAGATTCTGCCTGTGAAGTTGCCTTGCAGCACTGTGACAGCAATAACAAGAATTGTAACCCCACCAGGGAACTCCACTCACAGGTTGTGGTAGAACTAATACTCTTTATCTCTGCTAATCTAAAGCATGTGCTGCTCCCTGCTTGCCTCTTCTACCTAAAATTCCAAAACCTCCTTC
Organism: Talpa occidentalis; assembly: GCF_014898055.3. Lineage (NCBI taxonomy): Eukaryota > Metazoa > Chordata > Mammalia > Eulipotyphla > Talpidae > Talpa > Talpa occidentalis. The sequence continues at coordinate 120,617,326 of NW_023602073.1, read as the reverse complement.
AAACTGATAGTCCTTCTCATACGGCATTCATTACCCAGTTGTTGCTACATTTGATCTTTTGCTTTTTCAATAATGGGTACTATTTCCTTCTATATTTCCTGTCTATCCCTAGCCCCTACCCAATAAATAGTGACCTCCCTTTAGTTCATTGAATACTTAGAGAACTTTCTTTTCTTGACATGACTTGCTGTAGGTCAGCTATTTCCTATAGATGCTCAATATTGTTTAATGTTAAAATAGTCAGAGAAACAATGAAGAGTTCTAAGACAAGAGTTTATGAGGCAGAGATACTTTGCCTTGTCCTGTGCTAAGTTCTATCTGTGATTCATAGGTGACAGAAAAGTTATTAAGCAATGATGCCTGTAATTAGATCCTGAGGGCAGAGCCCTAGGGAATAGAATTAGTTCCCGTGTAAAAGAAACCCCAGAGAGCTTCCTAGATCTCTTTCTGTCACGGGAGGATATATGAACAAGTATGCAGTCTGCAGTTCTGAAGTGGCTCTTCACTAGCACCAACTACACTGGCACCCTGATCTCAGATTTCCCGACTTCAGAACAGTGAGAAATAAGTTATTATTGCTTATAAGTCCCCCAGTATGGCATTTTGTGATAGTAGCTCAAAATGACAGATATTTCAAAATTAAAGTACATAAAAAAGTCAAGGAGGGCCTCCCCGGTGGCACAGTGGGTTAAGCGCAGCGCTGTGAAGCTGGCAGCAGCCTCTCCAGCGCGGGTTCGATTCCCGGACGGCCAGGGAGAAACCCACATAGTACAGCAGACCTCTCCTGTCTCACCTGCTGCTCCCCTCAGCAGTCCATCTGCCTATTCTGCTACCCGCTCTATCTCTGGTGAATTCTTGCACCCTCCCATGCCTCTGGCCTCTACTCCAATTCTTGTATAAATAAATAAATCTTATTTTAAAAAAAAGTCAAGAAGGACACGGAACTAGGAACTGTCCTGTCTGAAATGGAAAGTAGGGTAGGCATGGGGGACTAGTGGAAATCATAGGGTGAGATGAAGCATTGGTGCCAGGTTCAAACTGTCAGAATTGGACACTGTTGTGGTCTTCTTCTGCCCAGCCTGCAGATTCTCTTCTTCATGGTACCATGTCTTCCTCCCTTTCTCACGTCATCCTGGGAGCAGATTTGCAGCAACTCCAAGGTCCCTTCCTTTCTCAAAATAAATGCTGTATTGAGAGAACTGTATACAGTTGACTTGCCCCTGGTAAGGAAAAGATGAGAAATATGTCTGTCAAAGAGACAGAAAGGGGGCTGTGCTGAAGACCTGAGTGGAAGAACACAGGAAACACTTCAGCAAGTTTGGCAAGCATGTGAGAGCAGTGGGAGGGTAAACTGAGGTTGTGGGAATAAAGATTTCTTAGAAATGCTGTAGGAAGATTAGGCTATGATTTATAGGACGGAATATAATGGGAAGAGAGCGAGGCTGAAAGAAACAACCAATTCCGCAGCAGTCAGGCTTCCCAGCCACGGTCATGAGGACAGAAAGGTGGAAAGATAATCACGATTCATAAACAAAGGCATGGAATTTAGCAACTTATTTGAAATTAAGGCAAAGGGAGATGAGGTTGAGCAATCAATACAAGAAATGATATGCAAGAAATGGTATTTGTGAGGAATTTTTGATAAAGGTCAGGAAAGATCACCTTCTCCCTGCCAAGTCCCAAATTAATGCATATTAAAGGCTCAAAACATCAACAGATGATATCAGCCTGAAGAGTTTTCCAACAACGTCCCTTTATTTTCAACTCAAAATGACATGAGGTAATGAATTACCCCAACTTGATCCTCGCCCCTTTGTTGGGGAAAACTTTCTTTGACCTCTTAAATGGCAGAGGTCAGTGGGAACGGGCCCACCAACGTACTGCCTCCCAGCATCAAGTTTTTACTCTGCTTTTCCTCCCTGACAAGAGAACTGACATCTTCATTTATACCCCCAAATAACCCACACTGACGATATCTAGTTCTATTTCTCTTCTTATTTGGAACCCGCAATGTCAAACATACTCTACAGACTAACAGAGACAAAGAAGCAACAGGACACAGAGTAAGAGGCAATGGCTAAGGAACACCTCCTCCTTCCCTTCCCTCCTGGGTTGAAACTGATAGATTAAGCCCAACCTTGCTGTAAGAAAAAAAAAAAAAGTCTCCTATCAAGTCATCCATTCTCAAATGAAGGAGGCCTTATCACATAGTAAAATGCTCCAAAGTCTTCCTCCCCAATCCTATTTCTAGGATTGCCCAAGGGTACAAAGCATAGTAGGTGCTTGGTATTTCTGTATCAGTCATAATTAGAGCTCATAAAGGGTGTATAACTTTTTATTGCATTTATGTGTGATTTCTCAGGGGAGCACCTTTATGCTAGTTGTAAAGATGGAGAAGCTGTTACCAGAATTCCCAGTCTCAGTTCCCTTTAGCCAACAAGAGCAGGGTTTTCAGAAGGGTTTACAGTCCCACTAGAAGAATGTTGGGGTGTTTAACTAGAGTCACAAAGAAATGGAAGGGGGAGTGGGCGAAGGTCAGATGCCTGTCTTTGCAACACAAGCTATGCATACAAAAACCAAAAACGGGGGTGTAGGCCAAAGGTGTGGGGGGTGAGAGGATTCACCAGAGACAGAGTGGGGAGCAGAACAGGTGCATCTACTGAAACACACTGCTGAGGGGAGCAGTGGGCGAGACAGGAGTGGTCTACTGTGCCATGTGGGTTAGCAATCTGGCCAGGATCAAACTCATGTTGCAGTTGCAGGCAGTAGCTTGATAATGCTGAGACTTTAACCCCTGTGCCACCAAGGAGGTCCATTCTGACATTATATTTGCAAAATTCTCTCCTGGCTTTTGTTTTGAAGTGAGATCTTCTGTCGTAGGAATACAAGGAGAAGGGGAAAAAGAGGGTAGTTAAACATATAAATTAAGGTTTGTTAAACTTAAAGGAGGAGGAGAGTATGTCTCGCCCAGGGAGGGAGGACATATATTTCACGGCCCTATCAAAGTCAGTGTTCAGGCTGGATCTGAGCATAGTTTAGAGCTAATAAGTAACAGTCTGGAGTTAAGTATTCTGATTCCTAATATTTTTTTCCTTCTTTTTCTTGTTATAACCAAGGCACTCTTTTCTTTTCTCCTATAGAAACTTCTGGCCTTCTATTTACTTGAAATGAGGTTAAGGGCCAAGACTTTTCACCAGTGTCAAGGAATTGGTCCAGATTTCCATCATGCTATTCTCTCTTTAATCAAGCCCGTGGCTATTGTTTCATCAGATTAAATTAGGATATATTCCAGGTTTTATTTTTATTTGCAAAGTATATGGGTGAACTACAGGAGATTCACTCTTCACAAAGATATCCAGTATAGCCTCTGCACTGCCCAGCAACAGACTGCAAGATTAATTGAGCCCCTGGGTTGTTCTTTTTGTTTTGCTTTGTTTTTAAGTGTTCTTAGTTTATAGAAATTTTAAAAATATAATCAATGGTTTTATCTTTTCACAGAAACTATTCTCTGTCAGATTATTAAAAAATAAATTACTTCCTGAAGAAAATCAATAAAAATTTTTCTGTAAGTTTTTGTTTTCACTCAAGAATTCTTAAATGAAATTATGGAGGAGATAAAAAGAGAACTTAATAGGAACCCTAATTGTGACATTCAGAAGTTTCAGTATAGCCAAATAATGAAACATTATGCTAACATGTTTTCACATATGTACTTTTGCTATTTGATTTTTACATTGAAAATTATGGAAATATTCATGTTTGTGTTCTAAGCATAATGATGTGAATGTATGCATAAGTTCCTTCAGTGCAAACAGATACACTTATTGTAGAAATCAAATCTAGAGCAGTGGAAGTAATTTACTATTAAATGGTTTTATCAACTTTATGGGCTAAGCCCTTCATCATTGTCTGTCCAGCAGGCCAAGGTCTGGGGAGTAGCAAGTCACACACGTTAGAAAGGACCCACGGATGCCATTTACATATTAGTGCAGCAAGAGCCAACTCCAGGGCCAGCCTTATCTCTCTACCGTTCTCCCTTTCCCACGTCTACAGGAAGCTTCTTGTGAAGAGATTGCCAAAGTCAGGTCACAGACAACCAGCATCAGGTTTTGTGGAGCTCAGTGAAAATGAGAAGCAAGTCCTTCACTCAAATGCTCAATGCTCTCCCATTCCAGGTCAGTGGACCTTCCTCTCCTCTGGCCCAACAACCTCTCATGTAACTTCTGCAGTGAGCTGCCATTAGCAGGCTGTCAGGTCACAGGAAAGAATCTGACAAGTTCTTGTACACAGGAATGTTAATTGATAATACTTATCTTTCCTGGATCTATCATTTAACAAAATATTATATTTTTAATATAATATTTAATGTAATATCATTTAGTAATGTTATATATAATATAGTTATATATATTCTTATGGCATAAAAATATGTAATATATATTTATATGTAATGTTTTGTTTCTAAAGTGTTATTTGTAAACTGGAGGAACAGATATTACCAGCATCTTTTCAGGGTCACTGCAGAAAACCTTGAAAGGAAGAAAAAAAAATGCCCTTTCTGTGTTTTCATGAACAGTTGCCCTCGCTGGTCAAGCCACAATAAAGTAATGTCAGCAGCAAGGGGGGAAATTCTAATCTCAGATTCAATAAATAGAAGAAAATGTCTGGGGACCTCCCTGGTGGTGCAGGGGTTAAAATCTTAGCACTATCAAGCTACTGCCAGCCCCTGCAGCAAAAGTTCAATGCCCAGCCAGGGAGCTACCCACATGGTGCAGCCAACCTCTCCCACCTCACCCCGGCTCCCATCAGCAGTGTATTTCAGTAGATCTGCCTGTTCTGTTCCCCACTCTGTCTCTGATTAATCCTCGCACCCCGCACCCCCCTACCTCTGGCCTACAGCCCAGTTCTTGTATGCATAAATAAAATCTTTAAAACAAAATAGAAATGTCATCTTGGTTGGGTGATACATGAAGTTTGTAGAAAATTTTATTTTTTTAAATTAAAAGATAACTGGGCTTAGAAACTGTGCCCAGAATTCTTAAAGATGAAAATTTCATCTATAAAAAAGCAGGATTGATATTCTAAGTCACTTTAATTTATTCTACTTTTTTTCTTATTTAACTAATATTTTTATTGACGTTTAACACACAATCAGGGACTCAAATCATAAGTTTAGAGCTCAATGAATTTTTTTTTAAGATTTATTTATTTATTTATACAAGCACTGGGTACAGTCAGAAGCGAGGGAGGATGAGAGAACTCACCAGAGCCAGAGCGAAGAGCAGAACAGACAGACTGACGAAATATACTGCTGAGGGGAGCAGCAGGCGAGGCAGGAGAGGTCTGTCGCGCCATGTGGGACCCTCTCCTGGTGGCCAGGGATCGAACCAGCGCTGCAGAGGCTGCGGGCAGCTTCGCAACCCAGCACTTAACCGCTGCGCCACCAGGGAGGCCCCGAACTTGATTAATTTTTATAAAATGAACTTATTCATGAAATAAGCACTCAATTTGAGAAACAGAATATTCCCAGCATCCTGAAAGTTCTTTATGCCTTTTTCTAGGGACTAATTATTTTCCAAATGTAGTTAGTATAAACTGCTCTACCTTCCAATACCATGAAACAGTTTTCCTGATGCTCTTTCAAGCACAGACAACTCTGCTATTTTATATTACTCCTATTACAATCCACTTGGCATTAAATTAAAGGCACAGTGATTACAGATGTTTGATTTCATTGAGGTATTCTTTCGGGTATTTGTTTTTCTGAAAGTCCATCATCTAGAATTATCTAGATCTAAAAGTGCCAGGCTTGATAAGATGACTTTTATCACAAGGTCCTAAGACATAAGAGTAATGATACTTACAGAAGTCATATGTTAGGTCAGAAAGAGCATAATTACTGCAACATGAAATATAGCATGGATTCAGTCATAAATTCACAGTAAACTTCCTTTAGGTTTAACTCTTTATTATTCTATTATTATCAAAGAGAAATATAACTTTGCCTACAGCAGTGTTCAAATCTTCTGAGGGAGAAATATTAAATATATGAATATATGAGGAATGAACTTCAGCACTGTAATACATTATGAATATATCTGAGGTGAAAAAAATCTATAATAGATGGATAGAACCAGTACTAGCAAATTTCATATTTAAATAGTGGTCGTTAATACTTCATTCTGGCTGTACAATTTATAGATTAGGTAGTTGTTTTCCTTACTCTTCATTCAGTCTATCATGTTTTTTTGAAAGGTGGATGATGAGTTCATGAAAGCCTGATTTCCCCACTACCAATTTTATTTATTTTCAAGTCAGTGGAAAGAAGATAAATCAACTCATAAACTCTCATTACATTTAGTGGTTTCTTCCTTGAACCATGGACTCAGAGTGAGAAAAAGGGGAAAAAGAATATTATTGGATATATTTATAAAAGTCAGGTGTTTATAGTACTTTATTGGCAGCAGCTCATCTAATAAAATAAATGTACTCCTATTACCTATGAATTCAAAGTTAAAAATTAAATTATATCAAGTTTTTCTTCCCTGATAAGCTCATAAGCAGTCACACCTACATTTTCTGTAAGAATGGAAATGGGGGTAGCCTCATGGATAATTCTGAATGGTGGCCATTACAAAAGTGTTTGCCATTGAATCTGTTTCCACCTATACACATATTTATGATCCTGTCTGGCACTCTAGTAACTAAGCCATAGCACCACTAACAAAATAACAAAACTTTTGTGAAAACTTAGCACATCGTGGAGAAAGTAAACAACCCTTCTCTTAGACACCATCTCAACTCTCCCCCAATCCTATCAACTTCACTTCATCTCAACAATAAAAGAAAATTCAGGCTATTTTTTAAATGAATTTCCTATATATAGGCTTGTTCTGCAACCATCCCAGGCTGGGTAGGTTCACCATTGCTTAAAAGAGAGTCTTGAAGCTCTGGTCATCACCCCCACAGGTTTTTAATAGTGCACAGCCAGCAGGGAGACAGCAACTTGGGAATTTCTACAGCTCTTTCCTCTTGAAACAATCACTTGTCCTCTCCAAACCAAACCCTCTCCCTTCTTCTCCACCCTCCATGCCAACACCTCTAATAACCATTTTCTGGGTGATGCCACCCTTTTATCCTCAGCCTCCAGGTTCAGGTGTGCCCTCTTAGGCATGCCCACACCATGCTTCAGGTGTCCACCAGCAGGCATGCAAGCTCCACAACGCTCCCAAATGCCTCCTTTATTCAAGGCCATAGGTGATAGCCATGAGGCCAGGGCATAAAGTCTGACCACCTCACTTACCCTACAAGGTTGTACAGAAACAGAAACGGGGAACACAAAAGAAAGCCCTTAGGGCAAAATGGATTTTCATAAGAGTGACCTTTCAAATTGAGATAGAGGAACCTGAAATAATCCCTGGAATTTGTAACTAAGTTTTTTCTTTGATCCAAGCACAGATGCCTGAGGGCTTAAATTCACTATTGAAACCAGTTGATTTCAAACTGTGTTCCTGGATCAGCAGTATCAACATCAATAAGAAACTCGTCAGAAATGCAAATTCCCAGGCTGAACCCAAACCTACTGAATTGAAAGGTTGGGGGTGGAGTCCAGTACACTGCACCCCCTAACACTCCATAAAGGTTCTCATGCATGTTGAATTTGAGAACCACTTGTCTAAATCGGAGGTCATCTGCAAAATTTTCTGTTAAGGGCCAGAAAGTAATGCTTTCAATTTTGAGGTTTGTACAATTTCTGTCATAATTTCTCAACTCTGCTGGGTAGTGGAAATGAAGCCACAGACCACATATAAGCAAACTGGCAAGGTGGTGTTCCAGGAAAATATTGTTCACAAAAACCCTTCACAGGCTGGATTTGGCCCATGAGCCATTGCTCACCCTTAATACCTGAAACATGGTGGGAGGAGGAGGAAGCAGGTTTGCTCATTACTTTTCCCTTCTGGCCATTCTCTTCTTCCTTTTCCTTTTTGTTGATCTTGATGTCTAGTAGAGTCCAAATGGTGCCAAAATACATTCCAACCTAGGTGTGCCTCCTTGCTTCCAGTGAAGAATTGTGCACAGGCAGAACTCAAGCCATTTAGTAATTTCAGATACAGCAGAGCAAGGAAAGCAATAGAAAGCAGTTAACATAAATTCACCCTTTAGTCAGTAAGTAGAGTTCCAGGGCTCAGAAAGAAAGAGTAACCTTAAGGCTAAACTATAAACTCCACAGACACTATTTACCCACATTTTTGTGTCCTTTTCCTTAAGGAAATCTTCCTTATGATTCTATCTGCTGTCTTCAATGAACAGACAAAAGGGAGCCTGACATCCTCATTAGCTCAAAAAATACATTCACGTGACTGACCACAGTGTCAGGGGTAATTTACTTGCCACTGGAACATCTCCATCTAGCGGTCCTACCAGAACACTCAAGTCTCAAATAGAAATTATTATCTTCCCTTCAAATTCTATCAGAATCATCTGGAGAGCTTGTTAAAACAGATTGCTAGACCCTATCCCCAGAGATTCTGATTCTTTAGGCTAGATCTTGGGCCTGAGAACTTGCATCTCCAACACATGCCCAGGGATACTGACAGTGTCAGCCTGCGAACCACACACAGAAGCACTGCTGACATAACGTGGTCTTCAGTGTTCCCAAACTTTGTTGTCAAAATCATCACTATATATCTAAGCACCTAAGCAAATGCACAGACATCCTGACTCGTCACTGTCTTTCATCCCCACATTAATAAACCACCAGTCTAAGCAAGTTAGCCTCCTCAGCAGTTTGGAAATCCATCCTCTCTTTACCATCCTTGTTGTCCATGAATTCATGTAGGTCAATGTTTTCATATCTCTCACATGCTTTACATAGAAAAAAATCCACAAATCCACAGGGTTGTTTTGTGTTGGTTTCAACCTATCAATTACCAATGTTGTGGCTGGGTCAGTCGCCATTTTTCTTTTTACAATTGCAAGATGCTCTTCAGCAATAACCCAGAAGTCGGTGTTTAAAACGCTAAGGTGGCAATTTATTTATTTTTTTAAAGAGGTTTATTTATTTATGCATACAAGAACTGGGGTGTAGGCCAGAGGTGCGGGGGGTAGGAGTGTTCACCAGAGACAGAGTGGAGAGCAGAACAGGCAGACTGACTGAACTACACTGCTGAAGGGAACAGTAGACAAGACAGGAGAGATCTGCTGAGCCATGTGTGGGTCAGCTCCCTGGCTGGGGATCGAACTCGTACTGCAATAGCTGCGAATTGCTTCATAGTGCTGATGCTTAACACCTTGCACCACCAATTTAAAGCACCAGAATTTCAAGTCAAATGGAAGTTCTTCTATTTTTTTATTTTCTGAGATCTCCATGATGCTTCCCATGATGGTTCCACCAATTTACATTCCAGACAACAGTGCATAAGGGTTCCTTTCTCCCACATCTTGGGCACTAGTCATTCTAAGAGGTGTGAGATTATATCTCCTTGTAGTTTTGATTTGCATTTCACTAATAATAAGAGATGAAGATCGTCTTTTCATATGTCTGACTCTGTCTTCTTTGGAGAAGTGTCCGTTCAGAGTCTCTGCTCATTTTTTTAACCAAGTTGGTTTTTGTTTTTTTGTTTTTTTTTTTTTTGTGTGTGTGTGGTTATTTATATATTTTGGATATTAACACCTTGTGCAATATGACTTGGGAATATTTTCTCCTATTAATCAGGTTGCCTTTTTGTTTTCATGTTAATTTCTTTCACTGTGCAGAAGTTGTTTTAGTTGATGTAGCCCCATTTGCTTATTTTTCATTTCCCTTGCCAAGGATCAAATACTTATTATTTCTCCTTACACTTTATGAAGTGAACATCAAGTTCACTTAACTTTGCACACATTGCACCAGCAGTTATAGATGTTATACTCAAAACTGGATAATTCATGGAGAGTTGAGAGCAAAGCATGGGTGTAGAACAATGGTTTTCAAGCAACAGTGATTTTACTTTAGTTCTATTCGCCAATGACATGGTACCAGAGAAAATGGAACAAGCATTTGTGTTTTGACTAATTTGGGACTGGAAATATATGCTTATGAGTTATTCCTCAGAAATAATTAACTAAAATCTCTCTCAATGTATACAGTATAGTTGGTAGTTTATACTGTGTCATCTGCCTGCCATTTGACCCAAATATATCCATTTATTATTTTATGCTAAGATAGGTGGAGTTAACACATGGTATAGTTGGTTGTATTTTCTCTGCTGTTCCCACAATAGAAACTATCAATCATAGAACTCTTCCCTCTGAGCCTGGGCATGGCCTCAGACTTCTTCTGTATATGTCACTTTAGGAGGCCATTATTAATAGGTAGGTATTGGCACCACAGATAAAATATACTTGTACCTGCTGGCAAAGATATTAACCCTGGGCAGCCCTTAACAGTATATACAGATGCACCTGGGAAGAGTAACTCAACATCATCGCATCATTTTATCATTTTATTTAATCTCTCTTCCTTAGTAGAGAGACTATATAACTATATATATGTGTGTGTGTGTGTGTGTGTGTGTGTGTGTATATAACTGATAACTATATAAGAGAGAATTTAATAACAATTAAGTTCTGATTTAAAAAAAAAGTTGGAACCAGAGGTGGGGAAATAATTAAAAGCAACCAATTAAAAGGTATATAATAAATTTAGAGGACAAAGAACAGAATGACAACAGAATTGTCATAAATCACTACAGAATCCGAGGTCCAACATAGTTATAAAGGGAAAAAAAAGGAAGAAGAAGAAAGAAACAACAAACCAGTTTTGAAATTCATAATGAAGCAACTGGATGTATTGGGGAGAGAAGCAAAGACTATCATCTAGAATTCTATAGTCAGTGAAAATCTTTCAAAACTGAATATGAAATAAAGATATTTTTCCAGCCCCCCCCAAAAAAAACTCTGAAAGGATTAATTACCAACAGATATGCACTAAGAGAAATATTAAAGGAAGTTCTTTTGATAGAAGGAAAATTGTACCAGACAGATGGAAATTTTGCTCTACATAAGGGAATGAGGAGCACCACAAGAGGTAAATACAAAGGTAAAAATAAAACTTAAAATGTCTTAATCTGAGTTCATGAATTTTCGCTCAAAATCTGCTTCTTGCTCATTGAGTGGTAGCTCCAACCTTGCATCCAAAGGCCAAAAATTTTGCCATCAACACCGACTTGTCTTTTTTACACACATCCTACACACCAATCATTGGCAACTGCTCATGCATCGAACTTCAGAACATGTCCGGAATCTTACCTTTATTGCTATGTCCTCAGTGCTGGCCTCCACCACTTTGCTTCACCTTTCTAGTTGGCTTCTGCTTCTGTCACGGCAGTGTAGTCACAACACGCCATCACGTTAATCCTGTAAACACACAGGGCAGCTCACGTCACCCCTCTACCACAATGCCCTGGCTCACCACAGAAAAACCCAAATCTTGCTTTGGTCAGCTGACTTCGTGGGGCCCTAGGGCCTTCTTTCTGCACCTTTGCGCCTATGTGCTCCTGCTTCCTCACTTCAGGGCCTCTTCAGAGACAGGAAGCACTTACTACCTCCCCTTAGTATCTGCCATTCCTATGCCTACGCCATCTTTCCCAAAAAACTTCCTTCAAGTCCCAAACATCATGATTTCAGCAAGGACCTCGCTGAAAATACTATTTAAAGTGGCATCTTTCTACCCCCCCATCACTGTCCATGATTTATTCATCTCTATAGTCTTCATGTTCATATAATGTGTTTAGTGTCTCGTCTCTCCCCACTAGGACATACATTCTGTGAAAGCAAGAATACTGGGGTTTTTCTCCTGCTGTAGTACATGCTTTTTGTCACCAGGGGGCAGTACAACAGCATTACGGGTTTAATCACGAAATTGGCGATCCTGAAACCCAGATGCACACCTATGAGATGAGAGGATTTTTCAAATCCAAGTCATGTAGAGAGGAAGAAATCAGGGGTAGTTGAATCAACCTGTTTTCTCTGTGACTTTGAGCACTTTAGGGGTCTTTGTTTCACCATTAAAGGGCTAGCACTAGAATTTTCTTAACTCAGATTCACCTCTGGCCCTTTTTTTTTTTTTAAGAGGCATGAATTTTTATTTATTTATTTATTTGTTTGTTTGTTTCTTTATACATGCACTGGGTACAGTCAGAAGCGCGGGAGGGTGAGAGAATTCACCAGAGCCAGAGCGGGGAGCAGAGCAGGCAGAAGGACCGAAGTACACTGCTGAGGGGAGCAGCGGGCGGCAGGAGAGGTCTGAGCGCCATGTGGGACCCTCCTGCGGTGGCTGGGGAGCAGCCGGGGATCGAACCGGCGCCGCAGAGGCCGCAGAGGCCTCAGAGGCCGCAGAGGCTTCGCAACCCAGCGCTCAACCGTTGTGCCACTGGGGAGGCCCCACCTCTGGTCCTTGTATATCGTAATTCTAAATAAAACCAAACCCGGTTTACCCCATCTTTTTATTTTTTTTTGAAGTTTTATTTTTTTTATTTTTTTTAAATAATAAATTTTATTTTTATATTCCCCATACAATTGCAACCCCCCTTTCTGATCCCAATCCCTCCCCTCCCGCCCCCCCACCCCCCCAAAAGTGTCTCTGTTTCATAGTTTTTTGTTGATTCTGATTTTCACTTTCTTATAGTTATTCATTTTCCTGGTCCCTTATTTAAGTTTTCTAGATTCCTGCTATGAGTGAGACCATCCGGTATTTTTCTTTTTCTTTTTGGCTTATTTCGCTGAGCATGATCCCTTCCAGTGCCATCCATGTTGCTGCAAATTGCATGTGTTTATCTTTTTTGAATGCTGAGTAATATTCCATGGTATATATGTACCACATCTTCTTGATCCAGTCATCTATTTTTGGGCATTTGGGTTGTTTCCAAAGCTTAGCTATTGTAAACAGTGCTGCTATAAACATAGGGGTGCAGGTGTTCTTTGGAATTGATGTTTCTGTGTCCTTTGGGTAGATACCTAGGAGTGGAATTGCTGGAAAACAGCTGGGACTACATCAAATTAAAGAGCTTCTGCACAGCAAAAGAGACAATAACAAAAACAAAGAGAAACCCCACCAACTGGGAGAACATTTTTGCACCCAACACTAATGATAAAGGACTGATCACAAAAATCTGCAAAGAGCTGATGAGACTCAGCAACAACAAAGAAAATAATCCAGTTAAAAAATGGGCAGAAGAGCTAAAAAGAAACTTCTCTGAAGAGGAAATGCAAATAGCCAACAGGCATATGAAAAAATGTTCAACATCACTTGTCATCAGGGAAATGCAAATCAAAACTACCATGAGATACCATCTTACACCAGTGAGAATGGCACATATTAAAAAAAACTAGCAACAACAAATGTTGGCGAGGGTGTGGAGAAAAAGGAACTCTTCTGCACTGTTGGTGGGAGTGCAAACTGGTCCAACCCCATCTTTTTAGATTTCTCACTCAGGCTGGAAGGCTGGACAATATATTTCCCATATGTTGTATTTGAATCACTGGAATTTAATTAACTACTTTCAAGTTCAGTACAAATACCTGCTTGTGTGAAGAAAGAAGTGAACCTTTTTGATTTATTCCCACTTCTGTTTTTTGAATGAGAAAGGGTATATATTTCTGGAAAAGGAAGAAAGTGAGCACCACTAGGAAAACCCCAGGGCTCTGAGACAGTGTTAATTGAATGCTGTGACTTCTTTCCTTGTTATTATTTTTGGGGAGAAGCTAAGGTACAGCAATTTGAGATGGAAGATATTGTCTCTTAAACTAAAAACAGTTATTTAAATTTATTCATTGGAAAGAGTGCCTTTCTTTTTTAAATTTTGGAAGGGTTTGTTTTTCTCTAAAAGGAGCAGCATTTCTAAAGTAAATCAGAGGAGGGCAGTAAAGAGTTACATATGGCTGCTAGTCAATAAAGTAGCAACACAAGAGAGAAGAATTATGTTTTAAACTAATTTATTTTCAAGTTTTACTACTTCCTAATAAAATTCACTCACCATTTTGTTAGTTTGAAGAAATTAAAATGTCATCAAAGGGTTTATGAAGATTAGTTTGGTCATTGAGTTAACATAGCACCTCTCAAAATAAAAATCCCCCAAATTGCATGTTACAATCAACTAAGAAACCTATTACCATAGACACGACAATTCATTTTTTCATGATCGGTTATTTAAATGACTTTAGTGAAAATCATCCCTTTTATGGGATTAAATGCATTGATTTCTATTTTAAGGTAATATTTTCTTGGTCCTGACACTTAATTGCTTTTAGAATATCTAATCCACATTCACATCTCACAGATTTTATTTTTCACTGAAAACAAAAGGACATTAACAGACTTACAGGTTGAAATATTTAGTTCAAGCAATTTTTTTAAAGCAAAATCAACCTTCTTTGATGTAACTCCATTGATATATGTGATGTCTCTGCTTGGAAATAAGTTGATAAAAAAAATTAGGAAAAAAATAGGAGGAAAAGGGTGTCTGTGCCATTTTTCTTAACAGCACTAAATAAACACTTTTGATTTTCTGTCTGCTTTTCTGACAGAATAGTAGGTAAGTGTACCAAGAATGAATCAAACCATGCAAGTTAGATCCTGGCTCCTGGCTATGTTCTCATAATCCCTGACACTTTCTTTTGAAACATGTACTAGACTGTAATTATCTTGTGATTTGTGTATTTTCTTCTCTATCTGCACCTCCTAGAACTGCACTCCACCCTCCCCACCCAAGAGCCTCACCTCATCCAGGGTGTGTACCTGGCAACATGTACAACACCTGTTCCTGTAGCAGGAGCAGGGCTAATATGTAAGTAAATAAAGTAAAGTAAATAAATTCCTCTAAATTACAAGCCCAAGGACAAGGATGCTCTCATCATCTTCAGGTTCCTAGTACTCAGCACATAGCACAGATGAACATCCAAATCTAATAAATGTTTCTTAGAAAATGTCATCAAATTTATTCTCTCTGCAGGATTCCACATGAACAAAACAAGGTTCGTGCTCTCATGAAAAAGGCTTCTAGTTAGGAGATAACAGACTCACTTCTCTCATGCATGAATTACGAAGCCTTTAAGTGTCAGCATTGACAGGTGTATGTAGACTCCTCTCAGGAAAGCCTGCTTTAGGTAACTGACAGCAGAGCACAGAGCTGAAGACATTCCTCTGATACAGAAGTCTCCCAGGCAATGGAATAGCATGTGCTCAAGCCCTGCACAGGAGTTAGGTAGGTTTAAAATATCAGTGAAACCAAAAGGAATTACTGGAGGAAGGCATGGCCATCCAGCTATGCCATTCTTTGCAATGGAGACCAAGGACAATTTTTTGGGTTTTTTTTTTTTTAAGATTTTATTTATGTATTTTTTCTTTCTTTTAAAGATTTACTTATCATTTATGCATACAAGAACTGGAGTGTAAGCCAGAGGTGTGAGGGGTGAGAAGATTCACCAGAGACAGTGGGGAGCAGAACAGGCAGATCTGAAATACACTGCCAAGGGAAGCAGCGGGCGAGACAGGAGAGGTCCACAGCGCTGTGTTGGCGACAATCTGATAACGCTGTCTTTAATCTCTGCACCACCAGAGAGGCCTATGTATTTTTTCATAGAACCAGGGTGCAGACCCCGGGGTGCAGACCTCAGTGGGGTGAGAGGGTCCACCAGAGACAGAGTGGGGGGCAGAATAGCCAGATCTGCTGAAATGCATTGCTAAGAGGAGCAGCAGGCAAAACAGGAGAGGTCTGCTGAGCTATGTAGGTTAGCTCCCTGGCCAGGGATCCATCTCAGGCCATCACAGCGGGAATTCAAGGCGGTAGCACTGAGCCTTGACCCCTAGGCCACCAGGGAGGCCCCAGAAAATTTGTTTTAAAAGAAGGCCACATGGTATGCACTAAGGGAACAATTACCTGATAACAAACATAAAGAAACCTGGGCCTAACCACTGAAGAGCCAGCCAGGTCTTCCATACTCTTAGCACAGACTCTGTAGCGTTACAGGAATAACAAAAGATTCTGTTTCCAATACTAATTTACATATCGAGATACAAATTTGCTTAGACAGGATAAGTTCAAGTAGGAAAGGATTATTCAGAGAAATGTGAAAATATTCATGATTGTTCATTAAAGTGTATTTCACAAATTTTAGTAAGTGCCTCCTGCTGTCAGGGATGGTTATTGGTACCAAAGACACAACAGTAAATGAAACAGACAAAGCAACTGTCCTCATGGAGCCTATATATATGAAGGAGGGAAAGATCATACAAAATTTAAAATTACATGAAAGAAAAGAACATTTCAGCCGTGACAAGTGCCACGAAGTGCCAGGAGCAACTTGGATGCTTGGGTGCTTTTCCAGGTCCCGTCCACAGAGCTCAGCCAGTATTGCAGAGGTTTTCTTTTAGTAAAGGAATGACAGTATGTTTTTCTTCTTTATGTTTTCTGTATTTTCTGATTTTTTTTGCAATGAGTGTGTCTTTTGACTTATGTAACGAAATTAACAAAATGGTTTAAATGATACATAAAGATATTCTCATTAACATCTCAGGCATTAAAGATAAAGTTAGAAATTGCCTTAGCCAAGGGAAAGGAGACAGACATGGAGTAGCATCATCAGTAAGCTCTATTAAAAGTGACAGAAAGATTGGAGGGCTATGATTTGGTGCTTCTGCTTCATTAACTGGAACAGGTTTTCTCAGAAGCAGCAATCTTTCTTCCCAGAAGTCTAACAAAGCATATCTTATTATATTTACAACAGACACATCTCTCCTTTAATTTAGGAAAACAGTGTTATCAGCAGGGATACCATTGTTAACCCCAAGTGATCAAAGAGAAAAGTGCAATTCTTGCATAGGTAAGCAACAGCGGTAACTGCAGGGGTGCTGTCCCAAGATGGAGACATTAGTTAACCTCAGCATGAAGCTCCTTCTTTTATTTTATCAATCTAATTTATTTATCTATATATATATGTATTTTATATCATTGTTCATTTTTGTCCAATGTTTGCTTTCTCCTCTCAGGTGTAGTCCCCATAGAATTTTCACCACTAGTTCACCTGTGCACCATCACCATAGTCCCTTGTGCTCTTCTCTCCCCTGTTTGGACCCCTCCCCTCCCCCACCCCTCAGAGTGTCTCTGATTTATAGTTGCCTGTTAATTTTGTGTTTTTTTTTAAAGAAAAATATCAGATGGTTTCACTTATAGGAGGAATATAGGGGAAGCAAATAAGGGATCAAGGGAAAAAAATAATAACAATGAAGCTCCTTCTTTGAAAAGCCTTCCCAACTGACTGTTTAAACTCTCAGTCAAAATGTTAACAGACGCAAAACCAGTTGTAGAAATGGGTCATCAACACCTACCAGAATGACTTCAGCAGAAATTAGGGCATAGCACTGCTCTATGTGTCTGACAAAGAGGAACTTCAGTATTACAGTCCCCAGAGAACAGACAGGTAAAACCATCATGTCAAGTGCCACTCACATCTGCCTCCCTAACCAGTACGTGTCATGGATAAGGCATGCACCGTGAGGAAATAGGACTGGTTCTCCTTTTATTTTTCATTATTTTTTAAAGATTTATTTATGTATACAAGAACCAGGGTACAGGCCAGATGTGCGGGAGGGTGAGAGGATTCACCAGAGACAGAGCAGGGAATAGAACAGGCAGACTGACAAAATACATTGCTGAGGGGAGCAGCGGGTGAGACAGGAGAGGTCTGCTGTGCCATGTGAGACCCTCGCAGGCTGGCAGGGATCGAACCAGCGCTGCAGAGGCTGTGGACAGCTGCACCACCAGGGGAGGCCCTCTCCTTTTATTTAGAACATATCATTTGCTGCAAACAACGTCTGAAGGGGGTGTATCCAGAATATTAAGAAACAAGAAAAAAAGGTATTTAATTTGATGAAAACCAAAAAGCCTAAACAAAACCCACAAGTGTTATTTCCTTGGTCTCTGCTCTGTTAAAGCACGTACACATGCTACATCCTTGTGATTATTAAAAAACACAACACACACACCACACACACACAAAACAGAGAGAGTCAAAAGATGTCAAGAAATCACCAGAATAGATAAAGCAGATATACTGGATCCAAGTTTCATTAAACTGCAAAGTTATAAATTGCTTTCCCCCAATCTCTGTCTCCCTTTACTACCCGCTTCCTATAAGAGAATTTTTAAAAATATTTTCTCATGGTGAATAGCATTCAGCAATTCTCAAGAAAAGACAGGCATCTCTTGTTTTTTTCCCCAGGCTTTCTTCTCACAAAAAAAAAAGGCAACAAGGGGAGACTGTTTGCCACTGTGGGCTCCCCATCATGCGATGCTGATGTAACAGGCTGGGGGCACCCTGACTGGCTGCCACAGAACTGGTCATGCTCTCTTCACACATGGAGCGCAATAGCTTACAACTCAGTCACATCCAAACACAAGCTGTCTCCACAAAGGCAACCAAAGAGGCAGCATCAAAGTTGACAAAGGGAGACCCCGAGGCTGCCAAAGGGAGAGGCTTCCAGCATTGACACCCACTCTGCTTGGGCATTGTGCCGTCTGCAGACAGAGAATAGCTGATGGATACCATCTAAAATTCACACTTGGAAAAAGTGGCGGGGGGGAAAGGGGAGGAAAGTGCCAGATACAGAACAAACAAATAAATAAAAAGGGGAGAGTAATAAATAAGAAAAGGGAAACGCAGTGTTGGGTGGTAACACCCGGGACTGAGGATGTCTGCTGTATCTTAGGTTTCCAGGGAACTTAGTTAAATACTCACAAGCTGAAATTTTGTGACTCCCATGTACTTTGCATGTCATTTATTTTCTAAATAAGCTTTAAGAAGAAAGTCATCTCTTAAAAGTGCAAATGCTTTTTGTTGGAAACAGAAAAATTACAGCATTGGCCAAAGGTGATCAAATGATATCTAAAATATAATTTAAGTGCAGTAAATCAGTTTTTCCTAGGCGGAGATTGTTAGAAGAATAGCAATGATCATAAGAATGTTGTTACTGAAAACTAGAGAGAAATAGTTAATCAACAATTCTGCTGCAAACAATCATACCTATTGTACTTCAGCCAGACTGAAAAGTAACAAATGGATGAAACATTTTCTGTGCATTTGAGGAATGAAGGGTAGAGGAAGAGGGTGACTGAGATTTAGAATCTATGACTCTTCTATTAAATTATGTAATATAGTGGCCCAGTACAGTCAGTCTTCTATTTTGAGTTTGAAATTGAGATGTGGAGACACTCTACATACACTGTTGCCCAATGCACAGTGGCCGTGTCTTTTAATTTTTTTAGAAGTTCTTGCTCAATGTCATTCAAGAAAATACACAAGATATCCTTGCCACTGACCTCATTGTTGAAAAGTCTTTACAGGTGTAATGATCGTTGTTTGGCAAAATGTGTATTTGGCTTTGCTACTGAAAGTATTAACTGGAATATTAAGTCTTATATGGAGAAAAACTGGTGTCAATAACTTTAAAACTTTACATATCACTTGATAGAGTAATTCCATTTCTGGAAAATACTAAAAAAATACTAGAAGGTTGATGATTAAGAATATCCTTCACAACATAGCTTATAATAGCAAAAATTTTGAAACAACCTATATTTGTAATAGTAAGTGAATGGTTACACTACTGATTATACTACTCATTTTAATTGCTGTGTCAATGATTACCCAGGTTTTAGAAAATGTTCACTACCAAACTCCTCAAGAAATTGTGTCAATTATTTTCCCACAGCTCTGTTCCTAGTGAACTGCTCTAAGCTTTGTTACCTAACTTCACCACCAATGCCCTGTTTCAGGCAACTACCAGTTGCCTCCCTCTCCAGTATTTCACAGTGACTCAGGTTTGCATCTCCTTTCTCAAAATGCCATTTCCAAAACCTAATTCCAATCCCTAATCTCTGAGGTGGCCTCACCTACTCCACACTCTGCAGGAGGGATCCAAGTAGAAATTTCTCATTTCCAAATCTGCAAGTTATTAGTACCTAGGGCCCAATCAAGGGGGTGGGGCATGCCATCAGAATTCATGCAGCGTTGGTTATTCCAGAGCCAGACATACAACAGGGGGTCACCTCCTGGAAAATGTGTCCATGAGGGCAGAACCTTCACCAAGGAACTGAGGAATGGGCTGGGTCCACAGGGATAAAGCTGCTTGAAGATCTGTTTTTGTCAGGGTCTTAGCCCACATGCACAACCAGTCCAGCCTCAAAGCTCTGCAGGAATAGAGGCAGAATAATGAGGGGCAAGTGGGCACTAGTGAGTAGCATCGTACTTACTTCTGGAGAGGGACCCCTCGGGCATTGGGAGACTCGCTTGTTTGGAAGTCCCTCTACCTGCATCCCCAGCCAGCACCCCACCTTAGGGAATGGATTATATCAGATCTAACTTGTTTCTCCTTCATTAACAGTCTCTGTAAATAGACGGGAACATCCTAAGATTGAAAAATTGCTAAAAATATGAATTTGAAATCTGACATTTTAAAATACAAGTCTGTTAAAAATTCTTTGAAAAGTATCCAAAGTATGATGTCTCTGTAATGTGTTGATTGATGAGGTGAGGTCAAATTGTTCACTTAGGATTCTCTATCCTGTATGCTTTTGGTAAGATTGGACCTTAAGAGTCTTGTGGGAGACTTGGAGGATTGGAGTGAAGCAGCGGCCATTTTGTAGCTCCCAGGCATTGGGGCTTGCCTGCCAACTCTCTGCTTTGGTGCAGATCAACAGTCAGTTCTGTTATTGCTCCAACTGCCCTTCAGCTCCTCCAGCTGCTGGGACATGGTGTGTTGCTCTATGGCTTAGGGCACTAGCCTCTCCTGCAGGACAGATCATTGAGGTCGGAGGCAGTACCAACTGGCATGGATTCCAGTCCATTCTTGCTTGGGCTTCTGTTCAAGGGATCTTACTTGTGCCAACTTCACATCATTTTCCCTGGAAAAGAACTGATTTGATACTTTTGTATTAGGTGCTTCCTTAAGTAGATGAATTTTAGAAAGAATGCACCTGGAAAATCCTTGTCAGCATTCACTGGACATGTAGTTACACTGTCTTCAAGTTTGAGAGTTGTTATGTTCACATAATTTTTGAGAGAGAATAAGTTTGGAGATTTCCATGAAGCCCTTTCATCCATATTCAAACAAAAGTAATGCTAGTTATGCACACAAACCAATTTTTTGGTTTTTGTGCAAGTCCCCAATTTCTTAATACAAATGACAAAAGGAGGTCTTTGCATGATGACCCGCATGTCAAAGAAATTTTTCATTTGCAACAAAAGCCAGATTTTCAAATCTCTCCTCCCACATATAAAATAGTACAAGCCACTATTTAATCATAAAGTCAAGATGCTTCAAAGAGACATATAATCAAAAGGTAACATGTTTTTAGTAGCTTTGATAGTAAACGAAACACAGAAGGGCTGCTTAATTCTGCCTTGAAACTCTGCATGGAAAAGCAGCACCACCACCCTGTTGCTGAAGAGCACATGTCTTTCCGTGATAAAGACTTAATAACAGCAAGAAGTTCCAGAAAATGATGAAAATAGCAGGTTACCTTTATACACTAAGACTGGCTAAGTTCTTTGACTGTAACTTGCCAGCTTTTATCAGTAAAAAAATTAAAAAATTAAAAAATTTATTTTGAAACATTAATTAGTGTATTTGATTGATTTTGAATGAGATATTTGATAATCACAACCACACACAAAGGAAAGTTTTGTGTTTGTGTTTTCCTTCTCCTCAAAGCTGCCACAGAAAGCATGAGAAAAGCAGCCCCCTTCCCCCAGGAAAAGAAATTATATAGCTTCTGGGTACTCAGTGCAAAATTAATACGTGAAGCAAGAAATATTTTCTTCTGGATTATTTATAAAGAAGACAAGAACACCTTTAAGAGATGTTGCAAAGAAGCCATATTAATAAAGGACATTTATTTTAAAGGCTCAGGGAAAAAAACTGAAAATGATTGTGGGAAAGTAAGAATGAGTCCTACAGCTCTTGGATGTGACCTTTTGAGAGAGAATATATATTTTAGCAAGTGCTTGCGGCGTCTAGTCCCCAGCACCTCCACAAGAAAGCCTATAATGAAAGCCGATTGCCTCACAACACGCCACTGGAAAGAATGATGCATCTCTTTCCTTTGTTTACAGCGTTATTGGGTTACCATGGTGCAGGCGGCCTCCTTGCCAGCAATGTGAAACATGCAGAGTGCGACAGGCAAATACATAAAAGCACCAGGGATGGTGCTGTGTGAAACCCAGTGGCTCCCTGTTTAGCCTGAATGGGGAGGATAGCAAGGACAAGCAAGAAGTGTAAGAACAGAGTTTAGTAAGTCACATTCTCTATGCACAATTCCATAATATAATTTTAAAATTAAATTACAGTTTATGACATAAAAAACAAAAAATGACATGTTAGAGAAGAGAATGAGACAAGCTTCTCCATTTTGTCTCTTACCTTCATCACTTCATCACTTCATCACTTCATCATCCATTATTTCACAAGATACAGACTCAAAGACAAACCACCATTGCTGTTTCAATAACTTTATTTTTTGTTTTGTTTTGTTAAGTTTTACAGCTCAGGAGTTTTTCTTGAATTAAGTTTTTCCTTATTGTACTTTATTTCTTAACATTTTATTTTATGCATATCTATTTGTAATATATATATGTGTAAGTGTGTATGCTAATTTCTTTACTGAACTTTTTGACAATTGGAAACATCATGCCTTTACCCCTAAATAAATCACCATAATCACATAAAATTATTACATTTAGGAGATTTTTTAATGTGCAAATTCATTCAAATACAGCTTATTTTCAATATTTGTCAATGATCCCAATACCGTTCTTTTTAATGTATTTGTTCCAGCACAGAATTTGGCATAGCATTTACTTGTGAGGTCTCTTTTGTCTCCTTAATCTGAAATGATTTCTCAAGTCTTTAATGACATTAACCTTTTCAAAGATCTCTGGCTATTTATTTTGTAGAATGCCTCTCAATGTGGATTTATCTGATGTTTCCTTAAGTATGTATTCATTTCACACATTTTAAGCAGGAGAAGGCTATCATTCAAGCATCACAAGAAGCTCAGCTATTTGTTAATGACATTAACTATGAATACTCAGGTAAGGTGGCGCTGCCAGATTTCTCCACTGTAAAGTTACTGTTTCAATTTTTATAATGAGCTTGTAACCTGTAGGGAGATCCTTTGAGATGACACAATATACTATTCCTTTTAGACTTTCACCCAAAAATTTTACCATCCATTGATAATTCTTGCTTGAAATTATAATACTATATGGCTGAAAATCATTTCATTATGTTTTGAAAAATGTAGCTTCTCTATATTAATAGACACTAAAGTAAGAGTTGAATTTTGTCATTTCTTATTTCTATGTCTTTCGTTGTACAGAGAGATACCTGTGTACTTTGATCAAACATACAATGTAATTTTCTTAAGACATACAGAAAATTTTCATTCCCTTTTACATTATTTTTGAGTGTGTAAGTGTATGTGTGCAGCAGTTATTGCTTTCTAGGAAACTTCTATGATATTATATCTTACATTGGTGTGCTTTTTCTTTTTTTTTAAGTTTTATTTTATTTATACAAGAGCTGGGGTACAGGCCAGATGTGCAGGAGGGTGAGAGGATTAACTAGAAACAGAATGGGGAACAGAACAGGCAGACTGACGAAAAATACTGCTGAGGGGAGCAGTGGATGAGACAGGAGAGGTCTGCTTCGCCATGTGTGTTGCTCCAAGGCTGGCGGGGATCGAACCAGCACTGAAGAGGCTGTGGACAGCTTCACAGTGCTGCGCTCAACTGCCTGTGCCACCAGGGAGGCCCTGGTGTGCTTTTTCAATCCTTGTTTTGTTTTGTTTTTGTAAATCATGTAATGGTAAGTTTTTCTCCTTGTGAGCATTGGGGCATGAATGTCCAAGAGATGGATCCATTTTTAACAACAGAGTCTGTGGGAGCCCAGAACCAGTGAGGAAACTTGAAAGCTATTCTATGAACTTGAGTCACCAGGTTTATAGGAACTAATTGCATACCAAGCTTAAGACGGATGCTCAACAGACCATGGTACATTGATAATTGACTAAGCCCCATTAACTATATCATGAATTAGTAAAAGGTGAAACTTTCTAGGACATACTTGAAACTAATGATGCATTTAATATGTAAAAATCAAGATTGAAAAAAAATGTATGAAAAGTTACACGTTTCCTGCTCTGAGGTACTTAGAAAAAGGATAAACTAATTCTTGCATGATGTCTAAATTATGCCTTGGTCAGGAGATTTAAGAAAATCAAAATACAAACAGGGGTTTAATTTAATAGAAGAAACAGTAAAAGAAAAAGAAAAAGAAAAAAATAACCACCACCGTGCAGCCTCAACATTGGTTGCGTTTTCAAATCAATTGCAGCCAAGCAAGTGTTTCCTCATAAGGAAACATGTAGCACCAGAACAGCATTGATCTGAGCTCTGAGAACAGGCAGACTCTAACAGGACAAAGAGGCAAGAGGCTTATTAAATAAACACAATATTTTGAAATATGACAGGCATCCTTAGTAGAAAAATCCATTGTCTGCTCAACTGTGAAACACATTACTGAAATTGTCTTAGTAGAAGAGTTTATTATCTATTGCCCTGTGAGCCTAATGAATTATACATCAATGTGCAAATTGATGGAAATTGCAAATTTGACTACTGTGATGGAAATAGTACTAAACTGGAAGTCAGAAGGCTTGGATTTGAATTTCAGCTTCTTTACTTAATTAGGCATAATCCTTGAGCAGGTTACTTTTCTAAGTCAACTCTGCCCATAAATAGTGTGGTAGGTAAGCTAAAATGTTTCTGAGATATTAAGGTACTATAGGAATCATTATTTTGAAAGCCCATGTATGAAATACTGCAAATACTCTACAGTTTTAATCTCATCAATGATTAATGTGTGAACATCAGAACTGATTAAATTGATAATGACCCTAAAAATTAGAGACCGCTAGAGAATGCCTAAAGTGTTTTAGGTTGAATCTCAGAGTCAAATGACATCTCTCTGGCAGCTCATCATGTTGCCGCTCCTTGAATTTACAGAATAATATCAAAAGACACAATAATTTAAGTTCCATTAGGGCAGAGATGTATTTCCCCATATCTCCTGTGCCTAAAATAGCGCCTACCATATTAGAGGTATTTCATAATTATTTTATGAAAGAAGAAATTAATGAACTAAAATTAGAAATCATCCTGTGTCAGAATCTGAAAAGAATCTGAACTGATAACTGAATGGGAATTATTGGTCTCTGCATAACATACCGTTAGCCAAAGAAGAGACACCATTGTCCATGCCATAAAGATATTTAATCAATCAGAAGTCAAGACTCAGCCTCTCTCAGCCAGAATGCTGCAACCTGGTTATTGGGTTTCTCCCACCCTCAACCAGCCCATCTCTTTCTATTAAAAAAAAAAAATTAGACTAAAACCCCCAGAAAATAAGTAGGCAAGAAATAGAAGGGAAAATGTTTGTAGAACTTTGGGGGGGTACAGTCCTCATCAATAAAGTTATGTGTACATATAGTGCAGAATGAACCCAAATACTGTGGCATGTAGAAAATTATGGCTTTTACCATAATTTTGACATCTGGCATCTCAGACAACAAAACAATAGAGACAAAATCAGATGACAGCTCAAATCAAACCAAGCCCCAGTCACCATGTATGCTATATATTAAAATTAATCTAGGAAGTAAGCAACAACATGACATCCAACTTTGAATCTAAGAATATATTGACTAAAACTCAATGTTGTACTGTTTGTGACTTACTTTTAAAATAACACGTCATTTATACTGCTTTAGGTATGTGCAAGTTAGTTTAAGCTTCATCTCGAGTTCAACTCATTGCAGTAGTCAAACATTCATATACTGAAGTGGTTAACTAGCTTATCACAAACATGCAAATCCCCTGTGTAGTCAGTGTGAGTTCTAACCAGGAAACTGTTGCTCTGCTAATTAGCACACACTCTCAAAGGCAGTTTTTTATTGATGGAAATAGTGGCCTATAGTCTGGTATGATGAATTTTAGTAATAAATTCAAGAAATCGACTCTCAAAGGTGAAATTAAGGCTATGCAAAGTATGTGGAATAGCTAAAAAGGCATGGGGAGGCAGACAAATAGAAATGATTGGCAGATGATACATAGATAGATAGATAGATAGATAGATAGATAGATAGATAGATAGATAGATAGATAGATAGACAGACATAAACGTGCATTCATGTATTTTTTAACACGTCTTCCTGATATGAACAAGGGAGTTAAAGACCCAGAAAGACCAGCAGCCTTATATTCACAGTTGTGATGCTTTAAACTAAATCCCACCCTCTCTGCCAGGGGGAGACAGAGCAGGAGGCTGGCGGGGTGGTGAACTCTTGACAACTTTGAACAGTGCCCTGTCCATTGTACTGGCGTATGAGCTCAGCAAAGAAGATAAAGTGTGCTCTTATATATACTGGCCAAATGCCCTCTTTATTTTTGAACCACGTAGAAAAGGTTAATAAAATCTCCATAATTTAAAAGGCCATATATAAAGTCCTGTGTCGCCTAGGGTGATAGGATATTATTGTTAAACTTCATAAACCGTTCTGGCAGCTCAGCAACTATCAGCTACTTGGAAATAACTCTGGTCATATAGTAGTGCAAGAACATATAGTAGTGCAAGAATCAACAGGCACGTTTTACTGAAAATTTTGAGATTTTTTTTTACACTAAATTATTGTTCATTTATTTTGATTTTTAAAATCACATTCTCTTGATTCCAATGTTAATTGGTTCTCCTCAAATTTTGTATTAGAGGCTTAGACTTCATTGCTCTGATTTTGAGCATCTGAGGATGCCACAAGACTTAAATATGGCTCTAGAATTTTGACATTTGGCTCTAGCAATTCTTTCATTCAAGGTTATGTTCAAAATACCCCAATGGATCGATTACTGGATCTTCTAAAGACAATAAAATAAGCATTGTAAAATTTTATTACTTTGCTTTTATGTTTATTGTTTTATATGCTACTCTACTATTAAATTTGTTAATAAATGTCTCTATAAATTGGCTCAAAATTGCTTTCATTTTAACATGATGCCCAAGAATTTGGGAATTACTGCTGCTATCTGCCAAGACAGATACTAAAGAATTTGGGGATTACTGCTGTTATTTGCCACTAGGTCCACTGGTAACACTCAAATAGACCATGAATGGGATCAAGATAATAAATATTTAAATTTAATTAGCTACATTTTTGTAGTTGCTTTGTGCAAGATATTGTTTTGCATGCTCTACAAATTTGACTCACATCAAGCTCTTATACGAAGTATTATTATTTCTACTTTACAGATGACAAAATTCTTTCTTTTGATAATATCCAAAAGTAGGTGTACCTCTGAAAATACATAACAGAAAAGGTGGGCTGGGGCAGTACACAAAATACAACCAAAGGAAAGAAAATGCTGATAATTAAGGTTCAAAAGACGATATTTCTAAAACAAGTCATCACAAAAACAAAAAAATAAATAAATCCAGATACCTTGCTAAATTCCCCAATGGACTATAAAAGCAGGAACTCATAATTAAAAAGTCACAGGCAAAATATAACAGTGAAGCAATATAATTTATCTTGATCACTTTGGGGGAGAGAAATTTTATATTATGTTACACATAATTCTTAAAGTATTCTTTCAAAATTCTTCTGCTCCACTCTTGCCTCAAATCTACTTAAATTGCAGTACCTAGTGGCACAAAATTAAACTTTGTGCTTTCTAGCAGTTTGTGACATGGATCAGGGAGTCAGTGTAATTTCTGGATTTAGATCTTTTTTTTTCCCAGCTTCCCTGACGTATAATGGTTATGTAACATGTTAACTTAAGGTACACATTGTTTGATATACTTTATTTATTGCAAAATGATTACCACCATAACATTAACACCTCCCTCGCATCCATAATTGTTACTTCCTTTTTGTGGAGAATAATTTTTAATTTTCAACTTCTGTGTGTGCCTTCCCTTCTGTTTCATGTTTCAGTTACCTTTATATCCCTTCAGTACACAGGCCTTGCACAAAACAGGCAGTAAGTGTTGATCAATAAATATATGAATTCACTGCTCCATTTTCTATAAAATAATTGTTGAATATAAGCAATTTAAACACATTGTGGCATGTAAACAAAGGAACCCCCACTTTACATTCTGTAAAATATCATGCTCAACTGAAGAAGATTAATAGCATCATAAACATTCTCTTATTAAAAGCAGACAGATTTCAAGTGAAGCTTTTTGGTTCTTTCTGGTATAGCTAATACATCATTAAAATATAATAATGAGAAGATAATATTTTAAACATTTTTATTTCTAAAGGATTTTAATATCCATATATCTTTAAATCAATGTGACCAAATCTTCCCACCAAAATAAAGGATTATAAGAAGCTAGATCTTAAGGGGAAAGGTGCTTAATGAATTTCCAAGTGAATAGAAACTACCTGAGGCTGTTGCTATGGTGCTTTGACACCACTTGGCAGCGATTTTTGGACTTCACAGAAAAGAAGATAAATGAACAATAGAGTAAAAATGCTCCAAGTAACACCAGTCATTGTTCTAAGAATAATTCCATTGCTGTCTAAGGATCTGAGAATAAATTACCTCAAGACGTGTACATAGAAAGAATCTTCTAAGTATCTGATAAGCACCTCAATATTGGTCAGCCAAATAATAAAATCTACCTGACATCTCATCAGAAAATAGGTTTCAGTTCTATATATCATGATAACCATTCTATGCTTATGCAATTACAGAGTTTTAGATAAAGCAATCATTTTAGCAACTTGTCATCATTCCTCCCAAATATTGAAGACTTAAGTGGACATCTTTGTAATATAGTTGTCACTAGTTCTGACACTTTTGTGACATTCAAGTCACAGCCCCCAGTAATTAGTTCTCTGGGATTGAAGTTCATTGTAATGAAGGCAATCCTGTTAAAAATGTTTTAATTGTTAAAACAGCTTTAATTGTGTATGGTATGGCTCAAAGTTTCCCCACTAACTTATACACACATACACACTACACAAGTGCTTCACCAGAGCAGGAATATTTGTTTTGTTGACTAGTGTAATTAATTGTAATCCTAGTGCCTAGCACAGTGACTGGAGCAATAAAGGAATCCCCTACATTTTTGTGGAGATAATCCTGCTATAACCCTACAATGGCTAAGACTTCACTTGTATATAAACTGAATATTTCCTAGAGCTGCTTTGAAAAGAATGAGGTTCTGCTTTCCTTTACTTCATCCTCCATATTCTATACTTCTCTATTTCCTGTCAAATTCACTCTGTTCGCTTTGGGCACCTACTAATCTTAAAACTAATGCCAATGATGTTTTCATAAGCTTACCATATCCAGAAACTGAGTTGTATAATTTACACTTTCATTTAATCCCCACCAGTTATAAATCAGATGATCTTGTAACTCATTTAATAGATGAGATGAGGCAAATTGAATTTCAGAAAGTCATGTACCTTTTGTGGAGGAGCTGGGTTCATATATCAAATGCCTCTAACGAGAAACCCTGACCTTCATCACCTTATCATATCACCTCTCCGTGACCTCATGCTCACTAAGCCCTCCTCACTGCAACAACCATGCCCACAACAGAAGAGGACATGCTACCCTTCTCTTATGTCGCAAAATCCCCACACTTCTTCTCAGGTCCCTTCTCCCAACCTGCCAGAGCCAGAGTCCACCCTCCTTTTTAAACTGGAATCGGGATGCCTCAGTCAGGCAGGATGACTGACTAATCAACTCATTTCACTTTAGCATAAATAAATTTCAGGATATAGATTGTTCTGAGTAAAACGTTTTCATCTTAAACCTTTCTTATTTTTTTTTAAAGATTTATTTATTTATACATACAAGAACGGGGGTACAGGTCAGAGATGCAGGCAGTGAGAAGATTCACCAGAGACAGAGTGGGGAACAGAACAGGTAGATTGACTGAAATACACTGCTGAGGGGAGCAGCGGGCGAGTCAGGAAAGGTCTGTTGCATCATGTGGGTAGCTCCCTGGCTGGGGATTGAACTCGTGCTGCAGAGGCTATGGACAGCTTCACAGGTTGCGTCTTAACCCCTCGCGCCAGCAGAGAGGCCCATGTTAGACAATTTTTGACAACAGCGGTAATTTTTGTGTTGGGTCTTTCAAAAAAAATAATATTGGGCAGAAAAAGAAATAGGGCAGCTTAGACTGAAAAAAGGAACACGAGCAAAGGTGACAAATTGGATAATTGCATTGTGTTTAGAAACTAACAGTCTATTTTAATTTCAATTTGGTTAGTAATGGAAAGAGAGAATTGTTCTGGAGGCAGGAACAAAGACTGTCGTACCAGTGGAGCCACATTAATCTCTGGCCCTGCTTGAAAAACAGTCCTATGCTTAACAGGCACTGGTCAGGGGATACCCATGCCACTTTCCTAACTCATGAGTTTAGAACACAAAACTTTTAAGAGGCTAGAATGCAAAACACCCCACCTTTACAACAAAATCAAAGAACTCTTATACAAATTTAATTTGCAAATGAAGATACATCCATTGTGGAAACAATTCATTTTATTAAAAAATAAGCATGCTGAATTATGTTCTTTATTGAACAAAGATAATTTTCTAAAACAGGAACTTCAAGTATACCCTGAAAAACTGGAGTTGTGAACTAAACATTACCTTTTCATTATTTCCTTGATTGTTCCACTGAGTGGTTACCTATATTATACTCTTTGCTTCAAGAAGCAACACAACTAAGGAATTTTATAGCAGGAGGAAATTTCTATAAGTCATGTTCATTCCTAGCAAGTTTTAAATGTGTAAAAACATTATATTAGTAGAACCTGAGTTGGTGTGACTTCTTTCTTAGGAAACTTCTATTTTACTTATTTAAAGGAAGAATTTGTCTTGCTCAAGATGGTTATTTATTTTTTTAGGTAACATTGGTTTTACAAAACTGTATATGATTCAGAGGTATAGGATCACACCTCTTCAGATGTTTGTTACCACACCACACCCATCACCACACACCCATAAAAAATCCTAATATCCTCAATTTAGAGATCCTTAGAATAGCAAAATGTTTAATGAGAGTAGCCTGTGTTAGCATCAAAATGCAGCAATACTTTTCATCTCTTGTACTTTCATCTCAGAGCTTCCCCAAAAGCCCTCTCCTCTTCCAGTAATCCCAGTGCTGGCATGACATGACCATCTACCAGTTGCTGCAGTCAAAAATTTGGAGTTAGTTTTTCTCTTTGTACTTGGTTTCTCTTGGTTGATGGTGTTAGATCCACACCATTAACAAATCCTGCTCTGCTATTTCAAAAATATGTCACAATATTGGCCACTTCTCTCCACAGCCCCCACCCCAATCCACCAACAGTCTCCATTCAACCAGACTACTTCAAAGTCTCCCAATGTGCCCATACTTTCACTCTAAGTCATTCTCCATAGAAAAGTCAAAATAATCATTTTTGAAGTCTGGATCTCTAACTCCCCTTACAAAGAGTGATTATATAATATTAATATATATAACAGTTAAAGAAAAATAGAGCATACATCTAACTAGTCACTAGCTGTATTAGGAAGTCAAACTTATTGTTCTATACTCCATATTGCTCTAAGCAATAGATATTACTTTTGCATTAAATTTGATATAAATGGTATTATTCCATAT
The DNA here is from genome assembly GCF_014898055.3 of Talpa occidentalis. NCBI lineage: Eukaryota > Metazoa > Chordata > Mammalia > Eulipotyphla > Talpidae > Talpa > Talpa occidentalis. The sequence goes on along the minus strand of NW_023602073.1, from coordinate 120,585,567 downwards.
ATTGTATTTATCCTTTAGTAACTTGTTTATTCACTCATTATTATGCTCACGGTACTTATTCATGTTAATTTTCACTACTGTATTATACTCTTAAATTCTGAATAAACTATTCCATTTATCCATTCTCCTCCTATTGATACATGTTTAAGTGAGTCACATTTTGTTGTTATTATAATCAATGCAACCATAGACATTTTTATATATGACTCTTCTGTATACTTTTGAGAGTTTACTCTTAGTTGTACTCCTAAGATTAAAGTACTAAGCAAAAGAGAATTTCATCTTCAGCTTTCTATTGTAGAACTTCCCAATGTAGTTACTTGTAGTTATTTAGTTCTATTGGAAGATACAGGTAGTTAGAGGAAGACAAAAACCATCATCTTCTCCCTCCAGAATTTTATCTGATGGCATTAATAATGCAAACAAGTCCTAGTCGCTTTACCTATACTGTTAGCCCAGTGAAGTTCTAACCTTCTCCTTTTGACACAAAATTTATTTCATCAAAGAGTCACTCAAAGAAGCTGTGACAATATATGAGGGCTATTTCCAAGGACTCAGGCTATTTCCAAGAGTCTAGAGTAAGTAGTAGAACACTCCCCAGGGTCTAGATATTAAGATCAGATGACATGCTGGGACACCACTAGAGGGGCAGCTGACTTCACTAAGCAGGTTCTTCTACTGCATTCATGTAAGATGGGAGATGCCTATTCAATTTAGCCAACCCATTTATAATACTAAGATTATTTCTATTATGAATGGAAAAATTCATTCAAATATATTATTTCCTAATAATCATAATTCTCTCTATCCACCCAAGTCAGTGGACTTTCTTCCAAATTCCATACCTTTACTCCCTTCTTATAAATGTGTGGCTAGGGCCTCCCTGGTGGCGCAGCGGTTGAGCGCTGGGTTGCGAAGCTGCCCGCGGCCTCTGCAGCGCCGGTTCGATCCCCGGCTGCTCCCCGGCCACCGGAGGAGGGTCCCACATGGCGCGCAGACCTCTCCTGCCGCCCGCTGCTCCCCTCAGCAGTGTACTTCGGTCCTTCTGCCTGCTCTGCTCCCCGCTCTGGCTCTGGTGAATCCTCTCACCCTCCCGCGCTTCTGACTGTACCCAGTGCATGTATAAACAAACAAACAAACAAACAAACAAACAAATAAATAAATAAAAAACTTAAAAAAAAAAAAAATAAAATAAATGTGTGGCTAAATATTGAAACCAAACTGGTCTCAAAGAAATAGTTTTAAAAATCTAAATAGGATATATTTAATGATTTTTCCAAAATACAATCAGTAGAGGCATATCAAGAGAAGTTTTACTATAAACACAATAAAATTTATTATATATTTGAACATAATCATACTCTGATTTTAGTATGGAAAAATTCATTTAACTATTGATAACTTCTAATGTCATCTGAAATTAAAGCTCATATATTACTATTTGAAGGTGAAAGCAAACTGAATACAAGAAGATAACATTACAATTTTAAACGTCAGAATTATATGGGAAGTACCCTAAATCATCTCTGCCCCAAATTCCCAACAGACATAGGGATTTTCTCCACGATAACTCTACAAGCCCAAGCATGTTCATTTCCAATACTAGGACTCACTGAGTCAGCTCATGAAATCTTTGATTTTCACATTAAAAATTATTTTATGTGGTACAAGCCTATTTTCTTATGATTTCTATCCATAAGTATATATAAATATCCAATGTAGTGACCTGATAATTCCAACTTGGAACATAACTACAGGCAGGATAATTTCTATAGGATGTTAATTTTCATGATAATGAATTTTTGCTTTGTTTCAGCATTCTTATTTCTAAAAATATTAATTTACATTTAAACCTAAAAAATAAAAAAAGTTTACTTAAGGAATACTGATAATTTCTTACAATAGTAACACTCTTTTTCTCAGCCTTCTGGAAATGAGAACTGGGTTTCATCATGATGAAATCTAACATCTACTAGTCATCTTTTATGTGAAGTCAAACCAGTTGCAAGGGTGATGAGTCCTACTCTCCTGGTTGGTTGACTAAGGTTGCTGATTGTATGTCTTTTCCAGCAAGTTAAAGTTTTGGGCATACAAATTTTCTTCCCCTAAATCTTTCATCATCATCCTCATCTTTTCTACTCATAATATCCCACATAGTCTAGAAACAAAAGCTTGAGGTAAGCAAGTAGCCACAGGGGAGGCTTTAAAAAAAATGCCATAAATTAAAAACTCATTTTCATCTTCTCTTGAGATATGGTGACAAAGAAAATACTGTGACAGCAGTCCTAGCGTATTTCTTTGCAAAACATACCTTACAATTCACTTCAACGGTTATTTACTGTTAGACGCTACACTAGGACCTAGGTCTTGTGCTAGGAGCACAATTACAATAAGTACAACCTGTGAAATTCTATTCCTTAAAAGTTAACTGTACTAAAAACAACTCCACTTCACTCCCAGAGTGAAGACTGAAAATACGTGCCCCATGAAGCTTTATAGACTCAAACAGGGTCCTAAAGATACCTGGTATCCTCCCAGGAGTAGAGAGTACATGCAAACAATGCTAACTTTAGTTAACAAGTGACATTTAACTACTTCAGAATTCAGCTCACGTGATCTTTTAACATGAGAGAATTAAAAGAGAGAAACTTATCCTGTTAAGAATAATTCATCATAGTTAGGAAGAAGTCATTTGCTTTATTGTATAAGTGACAATTTCAACAAGAGTATAAATTAGATATAATTATATAAATTGGAAGACAGGATATTTACATCCAAACATTCCTTTAGTAATGGGTGATTTAAACATATTCAACATAATAAAAATTTAGAATGCTAAAAATATCAATATATGGGCATCATAAAAAAGAAAAGAGAAAGAATTCTGCCTACCCACTCAGTAATTCACAAGGATTTAAATAACAGTTCCCACAAACTGATCTCAGAAACAGAGAAAAGCAATGCTATATTTTTTATACACAAACTGTGAAACATTATGGATTATGCTTTATATATTCTTTGAGGCAATCTACATAAGAAATATGATCAAGATTCATAATTGCACAAATTTGATTGGCTTTACATATCTCATCGCAAATTATAGTGCTATTATAACTCACCAAGTAGTAATTATAATACTTTATAAACTGCTTACTGTCTAAGGCTGCAAATTGTTTAACTAATCCATACACATTTTTTGGCTGCAAATCTTTAATGTCATAGCTCTGGGTCAGGATATATTCCAGCTTCCAGTTGGCATTTCCCTTTAGGTTAGCATCTGTTAGGTTCAAATAATACTGCAATATATCCTATAATTAGAAAGAGGGAGAAAGCCAGGTTCAGTTTTCAGCATATAAAGCACAGCACAGCAAAAACATCCTTATAATGATTTATTTAGCATTATTAAAGTTGTAGTCATTGAAAAAATAGTGACAATTGGTTGCAAAGAAAAAGTTCCAATAGCATATATTACTTTATTCATTTAGAAATAATGAAAGAACATAATAGAAAATAATCTAAACTATATAGAGAGATGTAAAAAAATAAAAGCCTTCAATTCATGTACCTCTGAAGTAAACACTGTTAATAATTGTTTATAAAACTGGAGTGTACTGGAGGCAGCTTGCACCAGCTCAAAGAGTTGACTGTCAAATTTTATTAATATTTTGACAGGTGGATATCATTTTGGCAGCTTAAAACTGACCATTATGCAACTATTCATTTTACAGAAACTGGAAAACACTAAAAATCAAAGCAGTTTTTTCGCCTAGTGAACCAGCTGTTAGATATTTATCAGTACTGCTATGTGCATTCCAAACTTTATGTACAAGTATACATTTAGAATAATATACCTATTTATTATCATTTTTATTTTTTTAAATGGAATCCTTATACAGCTGTTTTACACTTTTATTTTGTACTTTAAAAACTTAGTGCTATAAGGGACATCATTCCATATCAGTACATACATGCATACATGCACATGTGTATCTGAGGTCAAGATCAAAAAAGAAGCAACTAATAGTTGTAAGAGAATTCTGTGGGACTGGTTTATTAGTCTTGTTTTATTTCCTCATTTTATCACCTTTGTAAAAACATGCTATAAAAAATAAGAGTTGCCACCTATCAAATTTACCTAGGAGAAAATGCAGCTATACCAACAGGCTTTGAGAAATCCTTTTCAAATTCTATATGTAGAAAGGGGCAGTAACCACTAGCTAAATGCCCAACCTGTCCATGATAAATTGATCCAAAGCATAAAGTTTTTTGTAAGTTTCAAAGAACATTTATCTTAAAGATAAATGTCCAACTTAATCTATATTCTTTCCACTAATATTTGCCAACGTGTGTTGGGTACTTACTATGAATCATGCATTGTTCTAAGTGCTTTATGTATGTTTCATGCAATCCTCACATAACTCAGTGAAGTGAGTAAAATTTGAATCCCCATTTTCTTTTATTTTATTTTTAAAGATTTATCTATTTATGCATATAAGAGCTGGGGTACAGGCCAGAGATGTGGGGGGGGTTAGAGGATTCACCAGAGACAGAGTGGGGAACAGAACAGGCAGACTGACTGAAATATATTGCTGAGGGGAGCAGCGGGGGAGACAGGAGAGGTGCTTCGCCATATGGGTTGCTCCTGGCCGGCTAGGGATCAAACATGCTGCAGAGGCTGCGGACTGCTTAACCCCATTGAATGCAGTGCTCAACACCTTGCGCCACAAGGAAGGCCCTGAATCCCCATTTTATAGAGGAATAGCTTAGAACAAAGAAGTTGGTAATACAGTTCACGAGAGATTGTAATTTCAGTCTATACTTTCCTTCACCGCTATGCAGTTAATAACAAATAAAACTTAGTGAAAAGTTTCCATATTCATACAAGTCCACAAATAAAGCACTATCCAATGAAACCTTATCTAAATAAACATGAAATCCTTAGAAGGACAGCCTCCAGATGACTAGCCTCATCGGTCCACACTGGGAAAGTGCTGGCATTCCTAACATAAAAAAGAAGAAAGATGTTCTCTCAGTTGCTTGCTTTTTACTTTTATTTCCTTTGTCATTGTGAGAATGGCCCATAACAAAGAGACAGATACAATAAAAACTGGTAAGGATGTAGAGAGAAAAACAGAACCCTCATACACTCTTGGTGAAGACGTAAACTGGCCCAGCCCCTATGGAAAACAGGATAGAGGTTTTTCAAAATATTAAAAATAGATCTATCATATGACTCAGCAATTCCACCTATCTACCCAAAGAAAACAAAAATACTTAGTTCAAAGGGATATATATATACACACACACACACAGGCTGTACTATTTACTCCAGCCAACTTATGGAAACAACCTAAGACCCAAGGGGGGGATGAATGGATAAAGCAGTGTGTGTGTGTGTGTGTGTGTGTGTGTGTGTGTGTACAATGGAATGTTGCTCAACTATAAGAAGATGCGCTCTTGCCATTTGTGACAACATGAAAAGAAGTGGAGAGGATTATGCTAACAGAAATAAGCCAGAAGGAGAAAGACCAATACTGAATGATTTCACTCATATGTGGGTCATACAGGAACAAAACAAAGGAACACACAAAACAAAATCAAACAAATCCTAGAATGTGATTGTACAACTGAAGCTACCAGGGGGCAAGGTGCCATGGTAGTGGATATGGTGTAATAACATACATCTGAAGAGGTGATAACATACATCTGAAGAAGTGTGAGCCTATACCTAATTACAAATCAATATTACCTTATAAAAATACAATAATAAAAGGTATCATGAGATTTCAATATAAATGTAGTTCACAGCCACACCATACAACTAATCTAATGAAAACTGTAAGGACACTCATAAATATGGAGTCAATTATGAAATTGGGCCAACTTACCAATAATTTATAATCACGAGGATTATACTGAAATAGTCTGACACCAGGGTTGTTAGTCTCTTTTTGTAAAACACTCTTCACTGGAGTCACAGCAGGAGCCACAAACAAAGAACTTACTGGACTGCCTGGACAAAATATACGTACATAAGCATACGGTATTTAAAACTGTGTTTCACTTTATTGAAAACATGAACAAATTCCAGATTTAAAGATTAATGTTATTAACACCAAATGATGGTGACCTTTGATGGATCATGAATTGAAACAACTTTAAAGAAATTCTTTTTAAAAAATAGGGAATTTCTTTTTTAAGAATTAGTATTAGATGATCCAAACAATAATTACTGGTTTTGGTCATTAACTTAATGGTATTCTAATTATACAAGTTATCCACACATGTCAGTAATGTAAATCTGATGTTTGAGATTCACTTTCAAATACTTCAGAAAAAAAAGAATAAAAATGGAGAGGTAAAACAAATGTGGAAAATTCTTGAGAGATGTTGAATATAAGCAATAACATATCGGGGTTTGTATATCACTCTCCCTGCTTTTATATATAATTTGAAATTTTTTATAATAAAAACATCTAAGTCAAAACAAGTGCACATGCACACAAGGCAAAAAAGTAGTTTGTCCTGTGCTGTTACTAAAACAATAATGCAATAGTTACACAATAAGAATTTAATTATAGAGTGCACATCTTCTATACATATCTATTAGAGGATTAAATTTCTTTCTGAGTAAAAATACTATCCAATGCTGAAAAATGGTCATTTTTAACTATGGCTACTCACTGTAGATAAAAGAGGGAGGCAGTTCAAAAATGTTTCCCTATCAAAAATAATACATATGATTTTTCTCCTGGCTGAATACTAAAAATCAGAACTTTTACTTTATTAAATCTCAGTTTCTGCCCTCATGAAGAAGTAACTTCACAAATAGATAATCACTTTGTTTGATGCTAGAGTTTCTTCCATTTTTTTTCTTTTAAAGCTGAAGAGATGGCAGCATCAATGAACAAAAGTGAGAGTTTGACATATATTATTTAAAACTAATGGTAAACTGTGCTTTGCTCTTTAAATTGCAAGAAGCAAGACAAGTCATAGCAAAAACAAACAAACTAGCCAGTGAACAGCAAACAATTATATTTCTCTAACTTGAAGACCTGAAAGAAAATTTGAGTGGGCTGAAGGTTTCAGAGGCTTTGTGTTAAACCCAGTTGCAGGTCTGACTGTGATTTGACACATCAGCAAACAATCTTAGCAGGAAAATCACAAAAGGCTGGTGCTGGCAGATTAATTTAGTGATACCTTTAATTTATCATAAATTAAGTAAAAATTATTGGTTATTCACTGCTTTGCTCCATTATGCTGAACTAGAGAGATAGAAACAGAAGTTCTTATTACCTTTTTTATCTGAAAGAACCATAATGCTATCTCTGTGAGTATGTCCATAAAATTGTCCTTCAATGACATCACTGTATTTTCTGAAAATATCTATCAATTTCTCATTATAATATTCTCTCATTGCTGTGGTGTCCCTTGTAAAGGGCAGGTACCCTACAGGCACATGTGCTATGATGTACACCTGGAGGGAGAAACACAAGGAGGGAGGATGAGAATCACTTCTGCACATTCATCATAACTGAATGACATTTAGATATTCAAGCATGACACTAAACATAATAAAGAAAGCAAATATACCATCTTTCCTACTTACTATCAAAAAAAGATAAAATTAGGAAACTTAATATCACTATATATGCTTTCTGTCATTTAACCTGCTGTTGATGATATAAGGTAACTGTGAACTTGGCCACAACTTTTTTTTACATCAGCCTTTTTTATAGTAACAGATGTCAATTAATCTTCAAAGCAGTAAAACAAAACAAAACAAGCAACAATTAGAGATAAATTGCAAGGTATTTCATGTCAAAATACCTTGGAATTTTAACATATTCATCACTCCCTGACTGTCCTCAAGTTGAAGAAATACACAAAGTTAGCCCTCTGATTATCCCCTGATGATTTTGGTCTATGGAATCTACCTTCTCCTTATTTTGCTGGGAGATGTTCAATGTATTTTCTAGCCATTCAAACTGATTTGCTGGATCAGTCTTATTCAGGGTCACGATATTTGGGCCGTAGTACAAGTTTGTGTTTAGACTGATGATCCTAAGGTTCAGATTAGGATTCACTTTCTGTGAATAAAAGCCACCTATAAAAACAAATTCAAACACAGTCTAGAAAAACATAGATATGGAGACAATGTGAAAGCAAATTTTTGGTTAAGGTTTACAAGCCAGTGAAGAGGGTTAGACTTATTTCTTACTGTTTTGTTTGCATATGGAAGGATGTCATTAGTTAAGAATTAGATTTAATAAACATTCATTGGAAAACTACTATGTGCCAGGTCTAACACGCACTTCTACACACTGAGAGAACAACAGTTGTATCTAATAAACAATCTTACCTAAGGAATACTAATACATCAACTCCTTTTGTATAATTAGGGAGTTATTGTGAAGATAAGAGATACTCTGAAATGCAGAATCAAAAGAACGGGATTACACAGGGCTCTTGCCAGAGATAACTGAAAAAGAGATGTCAGATAAACCAGACCTGCTACTGACTCAGTGGAGGTGGATTTATAGGCATAGTCAGAAACACCTGTGAACCAGTGGTGACTTAACACCCAAGGGTCTATGGCAGTATCATTTTCAGAGGTAGCCACTGAGATGTCCCTGCTTGCTTTGCCCTGGGCCTACTCACCCTCCATATTCCTGGTGACTTTTAAACATGATGGATGATTTAAGAAAAACTGGATGCAGAGGTGCTCCAAAATTGGCACACTCAAACAAATACTAAACATACAAGTATAAACAATATTAACAAAAATGGAAGAAAAATAGGGATGAGCAAATCATTCACATACCTTTCCTTAAAGTAGCAACAGCTTCTTCATCCAGCCATGGTTTCCAGAGGTTTGCTACTGCATCATATACTTTGCTGCTGGCTGCAGGCAGTTGATCCTGGCCACAAACAATATAAGCCACCATTGAAATGTTAAAGATATATGAGTTAATTTATTTTTTAAAGATTTATTTATTTATGCATACGGGAACTGGGCTACAGGCCAGAAGTGTGGGGGATGAGAGGATTCACCAGAGACAGAGTGGGGAACAGAACCGGCATACTGACTGAAATACACTGCTGAGCAGTGGGAGATACAGGAGAGGTCTGCTGCACCATATGGGTAGCTCCCTGGCTTGCCGGGGATCAAACTCACGCTGCAGAGGTGCAGATAGCTTCATAGTGCTGTGCTTAACCCCTTGTGCCACCAGGGAGGTCCTATATGAGCTAATTTAACATCACTTGAGCACACTTACTACCATGTTAGGCAGCTGGAGATATAAGGGCTAATACTAGATGGATGTACTCTTCAAGGAATTTATAACTTATTTGGAAAAATGGGGGACAAAACAATCTGTCACCTATCAGACAACGTACTAGGTGCTACCACAGAAGATCTGAGAGTATAGAAGCAAGAACAATCCAATCTAACCCAGATAGGGAGGAAAGTGATTAGAGCATGGGAACTAGGCCTTGAATAATGATTCCATAAAGTTGACAGGAAAGGGCATTAAGCAAAACAATGGCCCTGACATGAACACAGAGCCATATTCTGAGCAAAGCACTTGTTTTCATATGGCTGGGGAACAGGACAGATGTGGGAGGGGCTCATTAAAGAGACACTGAAAGCAGGTTTGAGCTTGCACATGCAGGCCTAGTGCAGCTTGCCCAGGAAATGGGGAAGACATCATGATTTTACAACCAACGTGCTCTGAAATGTTCACATTTGTCTCAAGCTTTCTTTAACTGCCTGAATGAAAATCTATAACCATATGCTTTTGATTCAAAGAAGTCTCTTTATGTCAGCCTAAATCATATCAACATGTTTTCCTCTTTTACCCATATATGTATATATTACTTTTACTACCATAAATTATCTTTGTATCATCATATTGTGTCATATGCTGAAGTATATCTATAGTGATATAAACTCTAGGGAAGAAAAGAATCTTTGACAGTGTCCACCTGTGACTATGCAAATGCCTTTTTCTTTCTCCTTTTCCTAATAAACCTGTCATTTTAAAATGTAAAAAAAAGAGAAAGAAAGAAAAAGGAAAATATTTAAGTACTGAATAAAAATTCAGAAATTATTTGTGAAACCAGATAATTATGCTTTTTTTTTTCTTTTAAAAAATTAGAGTAGAAAACTGAAGCTCTTTCCTTCACTCATTTCCTTCTCTATGGCAGTGATATAGATTCATTTCTTACAAGTTTCCCTATTAACATTAATTAAAATGTTTTATTGGTTTTCTGTATGATGCCCAAGTCACTTCTGTTCCTAATACTCAGTGAAAATACAAATACAGGGCCTCCCTGGTGGCACAAGGTGTTGAGCACCACACTATGAAGCAAACCACAGCCTCTGCAGCATGAGTTCGATCCCTGGCTGGCCAGGGAGCAACACACACGGCAGGGCAGACCTCTCCTGACTCACCCACTGCTCCCCTCAGCAGTGTATTTCAGCCATTCTCTCTGTTCTGTTCCCCACTCTGTCTCTGGTGAATCCTCTCACCCCACCACATCTCTGGTCTGTACCCCAGCTCTTGTATGCATAAATAAATCAATCTTTAAAAAAAAAAAAAGAAAATACAAATACAGGGAAAGTAATAACCAAATGACTTGTTTTAGCTGGAACTAATTATCCAAAATATAGTTTCACTTTCTGTCAAAGATCAGTCATAGTCTAAAAACTAAACAAAGGTGTAGGCCAATCTATTGTTGAATTAAAAAGTGATTATCAATATCACAATCATAATTTAAAAAAAAAACCCACAAAGTCTTAGCCATTTGTGTACTTTAGGATGGATGCCAAAATATTAGTAAGTTCATATAAATCTTAAAATTACATAAAAACCACTCCAGACCTCCTCTCTATTTTACATATAAGAAATATAAGCACCAGAGAAGTTAGATGATTTTTCCAGGAACTGCTGGTTACTCCCAGAGCTGAGTCTAAATCCCAGATCTTTCACCATTATACATAAGAGTAATGTGTAATCATTTATTGCATCAAACTATTGTCTAGTCCTTTTCAGCCATGACATGAACACAGCTGAGATATGAAGTATACTGGGAAGAGACCCACCCATAAGTTTGGGGGCACCAGTCTTGCTAGTGTAGGAGTAAATGAGGACCCTGGCCCAGGCTGCTGCCTTGGGTGGCATCTGGAAGGAATTTCTGGGTCGCTCACACTGATAGCCACTTTTGATGTAATGGGTGGGACATGGGTCTGGCTATGTATGTTTATATAGTTATGTTTATGATATGTCTATTGGATTTTTTTTATGTTATACCCTATTACTTTTTATTTTATTTTACTTATATGTTTTTTACATCATTGTTCATTTTTAAACAATGTTTGCTTCCTCCCCACCTCAGGTGTAGTTCCCATAGAATTTCCTTCCCCAATGCACCCGTGCACCATCACCACAGTCCCCTGTGCTCCTCTCTCCCTCCCTCTGATCCCTCTCCCTCCTCCTCCCCTGAAGGATGTCTCTGGTTTGTAATTGTCTGTTTGTTTTTGTTTTGTTGTGTTGTGTTTTGTATTGTTATCATTTTTCCCCCTGATGTCTTATTTGGTTCCCTATAACATCTATCAAATGTGTTACTATCACTCTAAAAAAAATTGTTGTGGGGGTGTTATGTTACATTTGACATTCCTGAAATTGGGGTGGAAGAATAGCAGTACCACGATAAAAAGAAGAAATATAAAATCAAGCTAGAAACAGATAAAAATTGACTGTATAAGATATACTGCCTGCCCAATGTACCCTGTCTGTGCATATAATTGAATATATTTCAGAAGTTGGTTTGTATCTTTCTTTGACTTACTGTGACTTTACCAAGAGGAAAATGAAACAAATCCTCAAAGGAGTCACTGCTTAAATTTCACCACCCCACTTACTGAGGATTTATTATGTGCCAGGTAGGAAGCTTTGCTCTTTTTATTTTTATTCTGACAAAAAAATTACAAGATGGGTATTATTGCTCCTATTTACTAATAAGTAACCTATGGATTAGGAACATTATCCAAGTTGATCAGGCTAGGAGAAGCAGGGTATGGTAATCTTTTAATTTCTAGTAAATATGTGTCTAAATCCCACCTATCTGTGTCACCAAGAGCATGTACAAATAATGAGTGTAACCTCCAGATACTGAAGATGATTCACCGCTAAGCCTCTGTACTGTGAGGGCTAACAAAAGTTGACTACTGGCTGAAACTTCAAATCAAAAAGACTCACATATCATTCATCTCAAGACTAGAGACCAGTGCCAAGAAGACATAACTTAAGCTTATCCTAGAGTAGCTTTTCAAAATCATGGTATTCATGTTAGGTCACCAAATATAATCAAAAGCCTCATTAAGCATTCTTTTGACAAGAGATGAAAAAGACATTCTAAATAAAAGGAAAAATGTAGACAAAGAGTTTCATGAAAGTAAGTATGTCCAGGAAATACTGAGCGTGTGATTCTGGCAAGAGCAAGGTGTTTGGGAAAGAATACTGGTCTAACTGAACACAAGATATATATCCACTAATTGGTGATGAACATTTGACCATTTCTGGGCCTCAGTCTTCTCATTTATAAAATGAAGAGTTGATATAGACCAGGGACTATCAAACTCTTCTATAAAAGATCAAACTGTAAATATTTTAGGTTTATGGGCCATCTAGTCTCTGTCATAACTATTCTACTCTGAATTTATAGCACAAAGGCAGCCCTAGATAATACAGAAAGATTGTTTGTGGTTGTGAACCAGCTATTATGCATTACAGAAATGTGCAAATAAATAAAGTTGTATAAAACTTTAAACAGGTGGCAAGTCCAATTTATACCAGAAGCCACAGTTTGCCAGTCCCTAGACTGAATGACAATTCCTGAGAGCCTTTAATCAGCACAAGTCTAAGATTCAATGCCACTAACAGTGACCCTGGAAGCAGAACTGGTACCCAGCTTTTACACTCTGACAGGTTGAAAACCAGGCTGTCACAGGCATTAAATATTCTCAACACAGACTCTTCCTCGAATCACATCTTACTTAAATAAACTGGGATTGAATATGGACCTCCCTTTTTCATGCTTAGACTATGTTTTTTGTTTTTTAATCACAAGCTAGTTTACATCAGCATGTGGAAAGCTTTGTATACCTAATGGAAATTTGGAAAAAATGTAAACAGTTGTCAACATTAACCTTCCTTATCAACCTTATGGAAATGTGAATGAACAACATTTTTAAAATAAAAGAGAAATTGAGGGAGAAAATGAAGGAAAAAGAATTAATAACCACAGACCTAGTAATTTGCTTCAGAAAATTCACTTGTGGATACAAGTTTTGATGAATTACTGAGTCATTTTAAAGTCCCCCAAAATTTGTCTCGCTCTCCTTCATGGTTAGTATTAAGAGCATACGACCTTCATGAATCAACGCCCATGCCCTAGCACTGGCAGTTATGGCTTTAAGAAAAAATCCTTTAGGCATTTGTGGAAGATAAATCAAATTACCTGTGGCCAGTAGTCATGATTACCCAGTGCAGGGAAAACCTGGAGCTTTGGAAAGAGACTTTGGACAGTGATTGTCATATTAGCAATCACATTTATTACTGTGTCTGTGGAGAGTTCGTACACTGGAACATGAGGTGGGCTATCCCTGAAAAGACAGAATTATAGAAAACAAAATAAGTTTCTATAAAATGTGAATAGATTTATATATGATACCTTTCAGACTTTCACTATAAAAAAGCACATAATAGCTAAAAGAATTCCCACATAGAATGCTATTTAAAAAATCTGCATCATGTCAAAGATAAACTGGAAATCTCAACCTATTTTATTACCTTATGAAAGATTTATAAGAGCTGTAGAGTAATTTAAAGCATTTTTTTCAGAGTCAAAATACCTGGATTCCCAGCTTTACCATCTTACTTGTACACACTTCCACAAGTTACTTAGGTGCCATTTCCACAAATGTAATAGAGGAATAATAATAATAATAATAATAATAATAATAGTTACTACAAAGATTAAATGAGTTTCAATGTATAAATTATTAAAACAGGGTCATGGTCATTATTCTAGGAACAGGGACTATAGGCATCTTCCTCTGTCATGATGGATGAAATTCATTCTACCACCAGAAGATGATGTTTATAAAATTGCTATCACCAACTAACTTCCACTGTTGCCTTTTGTATTTAGTTATTTAATCACAATTTATTCTCACATTAATAAGCACCTCAACACACCGATATGTGTGCTGTTTCAGGACTCATCCCGCAGTTAAAATAAGCTTATTTCTAAAGTGTATATTCTAAAGCACCATTAGCAATTTTTTTCCCATCAGCTAAATGTTGATTAATTTGACATAGTGTTTTTAAACCCAAGTAATTCTTAAAATTAATCTTCTTGTGGAATTTAGATTCTAATGATGCTTAGGATACTATAAATATTCAATCATTAATTCACTTACCCTGTCCATATCATAAAAGATGCGTCTTGTCCTGAATTTTTAATAAAATCAAATGCTGACAAAATAAGTTGATATGGAGAATCACAGAGAACATCTCCAAAAGGGCCAGGATCAGAGGCTTTTTCTCCTTTGGAAGAAGCACACACTTTTTTGTGGTCATCTGTGAGGTGGTAAGTAGGATCTAAATGTAAGTCAGTCACGTGCCAAAACTGTCCTGTTGGTCAGAAAATAAATGCCATTAAATCTACTTTATTCTTGGGATTCCCATACAGATAATTACAGTAATACTCGAGACAGCTACTCTTCCCTGTAATGGAAGAAATCCTTAGTAAATGAATGGTTCACTTGCTCTGAAATGATATACAACTCTTCCCCTGAGAAGGTAAGTATCCCAAGGACAGTAAGAGGAATTAGCTATTTACAATTGTCAGAACTCGTGAGTTTGGTGATAGCATGAATACCTAACAAAGAGTATATAACAATAGCAGTTGGCATACTGAAATATATGAAGTCAACCTTCTGGGAAGTCAGTAATAATATTGCATTCTATCTACTTCCTTGCAGAATTCAAAGATCTTAAATTTATATTCTTCTTGTGAAAAAAAATCAATGTGGAAATATGATATGGTTTGTTAGAGTTAAATAAATTAGGGAGCAAGGAAATAAATCTCACTCCAAATTTTTTCTAACACTTTGCCTCTCAACATTAAAGGAAAAGGAATATAAATCTTTAATTCTAGCTATATTCCAAAACAGGACATGCAAGAGGTTCTTAAAAGCTACTTAAAAGAGGTACATTTTCTATTATACACTAGTACAAAATTTTAATAACACTAAGGGAAGCATTCATTAAGATTGCTTCCATTGGGTTTTCAGGGAGAAGCTCAAAACTCATGATAGGTCCCTAATTAGAAATCATCTTGAGAAAGACTCTTTCATTGAAGGGAACACTAGTACTAACATTCACTATAGGACCTTTTTAAGTATTTACTATGTGCCAAGCATTGTGACAGTCAATTAAAATATACTATATTATTTCATTTTCAAAACTACTTTTGGAAATAGGAGTCATTGTTCTCATCTTAGAGTTGAGAAACTAATGTTGCATCAATTAGGAAATTGGCTCAAGTATACACAGCCAACAAATGGCAGCATCAAATCTGAACCCCTATTTGAAAGACTCTAAAGTTTGTTTACACATAATTTACATATATCTTCAATGACTTTGCTTCCTATGTCTGGTTAGCAAATTGTTATATTAAGACCTTTTCACATTTTTGATTATGAGTTAATTTGGATTATAACCAATTTATGAAAGAAACACATCAGATCTGACATAACAGTAATTACTACACCATGAACAGCATGAAGCAAACAAGTGAAATACAAACTTTTATTTATACAAACATGATAAAAGCTAAGTATGTGTGTGAGCAAAATATTTTAATAAAACCCAAATCTGAGATAACAATGTAAAAAGAAAATTAAAGACAATTAACTTTGTTAAGATAGGAATGGTAAGTTACATTTGGGTAGTTGCTTCTTTACAGAGTTAAGATTTTATGAGACATTTAAACTCACAGATAAGAAGCGGTAGAGAAAATATCCAGAATAGACAAAAAATATTCTTTATGGTCCATTACTTGGTATTCAGTACCCATTTGAAATCATTTGCCAAGAGTAGTTTATTTTATTCCATCTTACAGAAAATACTCCAACTCTCTCTCCAGCTTAGACATACCTTACCAGCTAATAACTCAAAATTATCACGGAGGATGCCTTTCCTTGGGGTATAAATATATAATGCATCTTGTTTTTATATAAACATGTGTTTCATTTTGAGACACAGGGCAAGCTAGAAATTAGGCAGTTTTAGGGACAGTGCAGGAAGGGACCTCTGAAGAATTTAGGGAGGCTTCAGAGATAAGGACAACCAAGGGAAAGTAACCCATTCCACTAGGAAAAACAAACATCTCAGGACCAAGGACAACTTTGTTAATGCTAGTCCTGGTTTCCTTCAGGTGGTAAAGGGAGGCAGAGATTGGAGAAATGGACAGTGGTTTAATTTAAGGACAACTTAGAAGGGCAGCTGTTTAACTTCAATGCAGGGATGTCCATCCAGAGGACTGGGCCATAAATTTAAAGATGCAACAAATGGGGAAAGAGAAAGCTGTTAGATAAGGAATGTGAAGATCCCCACTCAGTAGCAAATTAAGTGAGACAGCCGAGAACTAACCAATCACAAAGAGACTGGGGGAGCTTTAGAATAATGAGGGAAAAAAGGTATATATTCCCTGAGACACGACTCCACTTTGGCTTCCTTGCCCCTCCCAGGCCTGGTTCCCTGGCCTGGGAGTCCCACTTTATTTCTGCTCTTTTTCTCCTCAATAAACTTTTTCTAAACAAACCTGCCCTGCCTCTTCTCGATTGCTTGCCTGAGCGTCTGCGAAGTCCCTGCTGCAGCTTCCTGAGACACCAACCCGTGGGGGTTCTAGCGGCTGGGGCTCAGCACTGCCCTGCAGCCAGGAATCCGTTCCTGGCTGGGAGACTAGGCTTGACAATTCCGGTATCAATTTGTTGTATAATGTTAAGGTATACTAAAATCAAACTGAATAGTGTAGTATTATGGTTAAGAGTGGGAATTCCAGAATTAAATTGTCTTAGAATTCATGTTCCATTTACTAATCTACTTGTGTAGTTGGCTTGTTTCACTGTAAAACCGGAATATAACAGTGCTTACATAAGTGAATTGACTTAGTAGAAGTAAACCTCTTAGAAGGTACTCTGGCATCTGCTAAACCCATGGGAGTTGTACCGTTATTTTTAACCCCACGCTTTGATGGAACATCCTCATTTACAAGTAGTATTTAAAAATGATCAAGTACTTATGTTATAGAGCAACCCCGATATTAAACGGGTTCCTGGCTGTGGGTCCTCACCCCCGCGCTTTAAAGGGACTTATGAATACTCTACTACAGACACACGCAAAAGGGTTAATAAAAGGTTTATTTACAAGAGAAAAAGAAATAAGGAAAATATACAACTCAGGGAGAAAATAGGGAAATAAAGTCTTTAATGCGTCCTACCCGATCCAAAGACCTGGAAACCCAAAGTCACTTTCAGAGCTGGCCGGACGCTGCGAGCTGGCGGAGAGCCAAAAATGGAGAGCCCCCCAAAGCCCATGTATCTGCCTTTTGTATCCACCTGGCTGCTTAACCCCACCCTCAGGTCCCAGCCACCTTCCCTTTGGTGGTGATGGGATTTGGAGTTCCCAGTGTCTTTGGCTTTGACCTGGGGTGGGGGTGGAGTCCACAAAGCCTATATGGAATTTGCTTTGGGACATCCTTTTCCCCCTAACACTTACTCTAAGTTTAGTACCGTTTTTAATGCTGTATGTGGATTGACTCATCATTATTTCCCATTTTTACATAAGGAATTGTAGCACACAGAGGTTAAGTCCGAGTCACACATGTAATATTCAAAAAGCCAAGATAAAGATTCAGGAAATCTGACTCCAGAGTTCATGTTGCTTTTAACCAGTGTACTCACTGCCTGTGTGTGCTCTCCTTCAAGTATCTAGTCTCACTTGCTCCAGGCAAAATAGATAATGCTAACATCTACCTGAAATGTTGTGATGACAAAGGGACACAAGGTTATAAATATATTAAATTTTGTGAACCAAAACTAGAAACACTTAAAGGACACATCCCTCCAATGTAACCTAGTGCCTAGATTTATATATCCCCAGCGTTTAGAACAGTGGGTCCTCAACAAACATTCTTTAGATACAATTAAGATCACTCGGTGACTCAATAATGAAAGCTGAACTGGAACCTGTCTCTCCAGACATCCAGTACAGTGCCCTTTCTACTACAGTGGATTGCCAGGCACATAAATCAGGGGGTAATTATTTAGATTCAGGGAAGGGTATCTTCAAATAGAAGCCAGGAACAGAAACCTGACAGGTTCTGATGAATAACTAATTAATCGCTGGAAGCCTCACCTCCCACCTTCAATGAAATTGTATACAAAACGCACTGCAGTTTGTGTTCCAAAGCCACAGACCTGGCCTGTGCCAGAGCTCACACTCGAAACCACATTCTTGGGTTACCAGTCCAAAGTTCTTTTCATTACACAATTACTTTCTTGTTCTGCAGATAATCTTTGAAAAGATTTCCACAAATGCATGTGAACATGTGTAAGCTGCCAACGTATCTAATACTCAAACTTGTATTAAGAAAGGTCTTACAATTCATCTAAAAACTTTGTAATGTATTCTGAAGAGCCTAGTAAATTGAGAAATTTGGATAAACAGTCGTGATTTAATAGGTGTTTTATTTGTTTATAATTTAGTTGCTACCATATACTCGGTAGGTCCTGACCTATTAAATTTAAAGTGCTGTGACTAAGCACACTTATGTGAAGTTTCCCTGAGTTGTCCTCTGACCACCAGGACTTGTCAGAACCGAAGAAGCATGGGCTGGAAATTTGCCTTCTCTGCCACCACCCACGCACAATAAGTAAGCAGGGGCCAATCAGGATGTATGTTGTAAACTGAGTCCAAGCATTTGGGGCTGGAGTGGGGGAAGGGACAGCAAGTAGGATCTCTCCAACAGGAAATTACTGCGATTACACTTCAGTGGGTCTTTGAACCCTAATTACCGCTCTCCCTTACCCTGGCTCCAGTTCACTTCCCTACAGCTATACCAGCTTCACAGAGGGAGATGTGAAGTGGAGATTTACCAGACACCAGAAAGTTGTCGCTGAGGCCTTCAGCAATCAGATCCCTAAAACCAAAAGGCCACTTACTTTGCCATTGGGTGATCTACAACTGAGACATTTTATCTCAAAATCTTAAATGGTCACATTATTAAAGAAACACAAATCTAGCTTTAATAAGAGCAGAAATCAGCATGCATAAGTCTTAGCAACTTCTTGTTTTGACTGACATTGGGAAACCGGATTTACATTTGTTGCTTTCAACTGCCTGATAGGGCTGAGTCATGAGCACTTGGCTCTCTGACAAAGCAGAGGCATTTCTTCCAGAGCATTTCAGAAGCCCTGCAAGAGAGCAGACCAAATCAGCAAAGAAAGGAAGTTTCAGCCCTAAGCATTGGGACACTGAGTTTTATGTCTAAAACACAAGGCAGAGCTCCACCTAACTCCCCACTCTAAATAACATAAAAATTATTTTTAAAAAGGAGTCGAGAGGTAGGGAAATCTGGATCTTTGAAACTGAAGGCTCGCAGGGCATCATAACCATCTGTCACCCAACATTTACTAAGGCCTACGGTTCTCAAATTCTAGAATCTATCAGAATTACCTAGAAAGTTTGTTAAACAGATCTCGTCTTTCAGATTTGGTAGGTCTAGGATAGGAATGAAAAGTTGGATTTCAACAAGTTTTGATGCTGCTGATCCTGCTGCCCTGGACCACACTTTGAGAATCATCACCAGCACTGGGCTAAGTACTGGGAACGAAAAAACCTGATCCCCTGCGGCGAGGAGCCCTGGTGCATCCAAGCAAAGTGAAAGGAAGCCCCAGGGTTCCAAGGCAGAGTGAACAGTGTGCAGCACAGAGACTAGGGCCAGCTGTACTGTGCTGGGGGAGCTGGATGCAAAGGCCACCGAGCCCCATGAGCAGGCCAGAAGATACCCAGAAGTGGAGCAGAAACTCCAGAGCAAGTGTGCAGGCAGGACATACTAGTGACAGCTGGGAGTGAGCCTTGCCACTCCCTGCCTCCCAGCTTTTCTCTCTTCTCTTTCACCCTCTCCTTTCTTTTCTTTCTTTTCTTTTCTTTTTTATATTTTTTAAGACAGGGAGTTTTTCCTTCCTTCCTCTGAAATCAAAATACCCCCAAGACACAAAGCGTAAACAATGGAAGGGGGTACAAATCAGGCCGCGCGTCCCTGGAGCTGTGCCCCTAGCGCCTCGAGTCAGTGCCCCAGGGCCCAGCCGCGCGCCCCGCGCGCCCCGCGCGCCCGAGCCCCGCCGTCGCCAGCCGCCGCGGCCACGCACCATTCCCGACTGCGCAGGCGCAGCGCGCGGCCCGCGGCCGCCTCGGGGCAGGAGGGGCAGGAGGCAGGAGGGGCAGGAGGGGCTGGAGGGGCTGGAGGGGCGGGCAGGGGACTCACCCAGCGCCGGAGCCGGAGGCTGGAAGCTCGCGGGCGCCAGGGGCAGCCCGAGGCCGGGGCGGCCGCGCCAACTGACCAGCAGGCAGCAGAGGAGCGCGCTCAGCCGCGCCATTGCGCGCCGCGGCCGGGGCCCGGGACGCTCCGTCTGTGCCCGGGGGTGGGAGGAGGCGCGGGGCGGACGCCGGGCGGTCACGTGCGAACGCAGACTCCGGAGCCCGTGGCTGCCCAGGCCGTCCGCGGCCGTCTGGAAATTACCTGCCCTGAGTTGAGGGTTGGCCTGGGAGGCTCATGCTCCGGCCAAGCCCACAGAGATCGGCTTCCTTGAATACCACCGGACCCTGAATGCCACCTGACCCTAAGGGGATGGGGCCTTCGGCAGAAGCGAGACACGCAGCCTTCCCCCCGCGTGGTCGGGATGAGACTAGGTCGGAAATTCTGAGTGGAGCCCAAGGGAAGCAACGGCCTCATTACTGGGAAGTCTGTTTGGAAGTGAATATTCCTAGAGGAAGCAAACCAGCAAAAAAGAATAAAAGCCAAAACCAACTGGAAATAGAAATTGAAGCTTCTAGGGAGGGAGGAGGAGGTTTGCCGCAAAGAGGGAAGGGAGACCAGGGTCTAGAGAAAGGGACTGTGGGGGGCTTGTGGGGTGGTGCGGTACAGCTGAGGTGGAAACCTGTTCCTGTAAATTATATACTGTGTTGTAAACCGATGTTATCTCGGTGGAGTAAAGCAAATAAATATTCCAGTGAAAAGAAAGAAAGGACAGAGAAATGGAAAGATGAATCGATGTTCAATAATACAAAGACAGTAAAAGGGTAATTATATAGTGTAGATGATAACTATGCAAATGGTCACTGAATATTCTTTCAAGTTTGTGTTTAAACATTTTTATTAAAAAAAAATAGTGAAAAGGGCCTCCTTGGTGGCGCAAAGGGTAAAGACGCAATCTATGAAGCTATTCGCAGCCACTTCAGCACAAGATCGATCCCTGGCCAGGGAGCTACCCACATGGTGCAGCAGACCTCTCCTGACTCGCCCTCTGCTGCTGCTCCCCTCAGCAGTGTATTTCAGCCAGTCTGCCTGTTCTGTTCCCCACTCTGTCTCTGGTGAATCCTCTCACCCGCACACCTCTGGCTTACACCCCAGTTCTTGTATGCATAAATAAATCAATCTTTTAAAAAAAAGTGAACAAAAGAGGATAGGATTTTCATTTGAAAAAGCACTTTGGTGCTAAAAAAAAGAAAGAAAATTGAGGGGCCTCCCTGGTGGTGCAGGCGGGTGCGCACTGCCCTGTGACACTGTCCTCAGCCTCTGCAGCACGGGTTCGATGCCGGCCATCGAGAACACCACGTGGAGAAGCAGACTCTCCTGTCTCACCTGCTGCTCGTCTCAGCGGTGTATTTTGTAAGTCTGCCTGTTCTATTCCCTGCTCCGTCTCTGGTGAATCCTCTCACCCTCCCACGCATCTGGCCTGTACCATGCTTCTTGTATAAAAATAAATCTTGAGAGAGAGGGGGAGAGAGGGAGGGAGAGTGAGAGAAAAGAAAGAAAAGAAAACATATTGAATGACCAGCTATGGTGATGGAGCGCAGTAATTTCTGTTTTGCCAAGCCCTGTAGTTGCTGCTTGAGTGATGCTGATGTTTGAGAATCACTCTGCTCAGGAACTGCTTTTTTGTTTGAAATTTTTTTATGTGTTTTACAACTGAGTCAGAACACTGTCTCAAAACTGTTCTCTATGCATTGCAGAGATGTATGAAAATCATAAATGGAACTGGTCCACTTACTCTTGCATGGAACTTTTAAAATAAGTCTGACAAAGGAGAGGAGATTTTCTAACAGCCTTGGATTCTGTGTTGCTTCCACCATTTAGGAGAAGGCTCATCTCTTTATGATAAAATTGTTTGAATTTTGTAGTGTGTTAGATTCCTTTAGAGAAGAAAGTGCCCTCCAAAATTACTAACTTTGTAAAAGATATTGTGAAGTGTACTTGTTTCCCATCAGAGAAAACCTTATTTTGTATTCTTTGTAATTTATTCGAAGTGTGTCATGAAAGGGACTTTGAAATGGGAATGACGCCTTTATTTTCTGTTTCATGTTTTGCCAGTGTGGTTCAAGCTTGCCTCAGCTTTAGGATGATGCAAAAGCCCTTTGAAAACAAAAATTGATTTTCAATCATTGACAAAATGGTCCTTGGAATTTCTCAGTGCACAATTTAAAGAATATGGAGTAAAAAGGAGCAAGAAAAAAAAATGGTGAATGGATGAAAACAACTTTAAAGACAGCAAAATAACTTGTCTGGTTCTAGTCCAAATATTTGGAAAGACAGAGAAAGGATTAAAAAATGTAAAAATAGAAATTTTCACTCTTTTTTTTCAATTTTCAATAAGCCTGGAAGGAATTGGTTGTGAAATAATTCTTCAGTAAGTAAACATAAAATATATTTTTAAGCCTAAGAAATGCTTGCAATCCTAAAAAAGGCAATATTTTTAAATCAATGGGTAAAACATTCTCACCCCCGCCACCCTTTGTTTTCCTTTAAAACCAAGATCTAAGCAGTACAAAGCTACAGTGCCCAGCACGCCAAGGTATATAAATTGCAACCTTGGGCAGGTTCCTAGAGTTCCCTATCTTCCAGGTGTATCTTGTTGTTTAATTATAAATCTCAGTATGAGAGAAGACCTGTGACAGGGCAGTAGCGGCTCCTTTGTAATTGTCAGAGAGTCATCATTGGATTTCACAAGATGGACTTTAGCATAGTTTATATCTCTGAGTCCTGGAATTTCAGAAATGTTTTTCTGAACATTCCGAGCAGAAATTTGACTGGGGCCTAGTATTGAAATTGCCTCTGGACTTGGTGCTTTTTTCTGTTAACTATATTAAAAAAGTAACGGGTGGGGAGTAGAGTTGATAAATTGATATATGACTTTTTGAGATAGAATATGACTTGAAGAAAACAGATTTGCTGCTAGCCTTTAAACATTTAAGAAGCAAAAATTACTGTTAACATTTTTCCTAGAAAAATGCATTTGATCCACCACTCAATCCTTGATCTAATTTTTAGCCCAATGTAATGATTTCCCATTTAAGCCACCAAAAAAAAACCCAGAACAACAACGAAAAATTTCCATTCTTTCTCAGTGAAATAGTTGTGGGAATTAATGCCAGTAGAATGTTATAATGATCTGAAGTTGAATCCCCATTTATCTTGTTTTTTTAAATTTTAATTGAGGTAGTTTTGGTTCACATCCTTGTTTATATTGTAGGAGTATAGTAACCCTCCCCTTCAGTGTTACTGCAACATTGTACACCCATCAGCAAAGCACCCAGAGTCCATCAGTACAGACCACTGTGCTAGCTTCTCAATTTTTTCTCACCCTGCCCCCCTCTGATTTCCTCGTTTCCATAGTCAGTTTTCAAGGGTTAGTTGTGTTTTGTTTTTTTTTTAAGATTTATTTATTTATCCATGCAAGAGCTGGGGTACAGGCCAGAGGTGCAGGGGGTGAGAGGATTCACCAGAGACAGAGTGGGGAACAGAACAGGCAGATTGACTGAAGAACACTGCTGAGGGCAAGAGAGCAGCGGACAAGACAGGAGAGGTCTCCTGTGCCATGTGGGTTGCTCCCTGGCTGGCCAGGAATCGAACTCGTGCTGCAGTGGCTGCGGATAGCCTCATAGGTTGTGTCTTTATCTCTGTGCCACCGAGGAGGCTTTCAAGAGTTAGTTTTTAAGTTTAGTTTTATCTGATCCTTTATTTGGTTTCTCTATATTCCACCTATAAGTGACATGAATCCCTGCTTTTACTAGAACATGGGCTAAAATCACAAGAGAACTCAGTCCTCCACTAGAAGTAGAGAGAAGACTTTCAGAGCAATTGAAGCAATCTTTCCATCTTTTGTCTCATGCTTTTTGAAAATTTTATATATTTTACATCATTTTTCATTTTTGCACAATGTATGCATTTTCATCTTGGTTATAGTCCCCATACAATTCCCCACCCCTTGTTTTAATCCTACTCCCTCCTCCCCGCCCCCCACCCCCAGTAGTGTGTCTCTGGTTTACAGTTGCTTGTTGATTTTGATTTTTGCTTTGTTATAATCAGTCTTTTTTTCTGGTCCCTTATTTAGGTTTTCTAAATTCCTGCTATGAGTGAGACCATCTAGTATTTTTCTTTTTCTTTCTGGCTTATTTTGCTGAGCATGATCCCTTCCAGTGCCATCCATGTTGCTGCAAATTGCATGTTTATTTTTTTGATTGCTGAGTAAGTAATATTCCATGGTATGTTGTCTCATGCTTTTAAAGACAAAAGCAGACCATAGTCGTAGAAATGGTAACCTTCATCAATTTTTTCTTGGCATTCAGTAATTATTGTACATTCAAATGTTAAATACTACAGCTGCACTTTAGAGTTTTCTACTCTTCATTATAAAATTAAATACAACAGGCCGGCAATAGTACTGTATGGTGAACTATGTAAGTTACAGGATGTTTCCTCATACTTACATCTGTAGTTTAGTTGGAACTTGAATTAGAGAAACTTACTGAAATCACGGTTTTGATTATAAATGAATGTTGGATATTTTATCTGGAGAATATTTACCCCCACCCCACATTGTTCCAGAGGCTAATGGTGGAAATATTTCCCAAGGAATTATGAAGGAAAATAAAATTTTGCATTTTTGTTTTATAAAATTTAGCTGAAATATTAATTTCTGAGAGAAAATAAAGGATAGCAGTTATTGATATCATGAGAAGTTGGATATGCAAATCTAATCTTCAATATCCTCATTAACAAGGCAAAAATGGTATCTACCTTACCTACATTGTAGCATTGAAAAAATGTATAAAAAGCACTTTGCAAATGATGAAATGCAAAATAATATTTGTACTTTACAAATGCAAACGCTAGCCGGTTACAGATACTTACTTTCATTTGGTCAAATCAGTTCCAACAACTCACATATACACAGAAACACAAAGGAATATGCTGCTATATGCACTCTTCATTGCTGTACTCTTACTGACTTAGTTCTGCTCTACAAACTTGCCTGGAGACACAGTTTTATAATCCAGGATAAAATTCACTCACTATTCCTACTGACCTTTCAAGAAGAAACTGGAATTATGTTATATTTTGATCATATATTTTTATTATATATAGCTACCCTTTAATAAGTCATTTTTGTGCATATTATTTTGCTTCTTTACAACACCTCTTACTAATAACAAGAGATCATTTTTGTAGCCCAACCCAGCATAACAAGTCTTCTTTGAATCCTGGCCAAATGAATTTAATCATAACATTCTCTATGGAAATCTTAAAGAAAACTGTGACATTTTAAAAGGGTCGTTGGTGATGGTTCATGGGTGATGTGGTGGTGGTGGGAGATTTATGGGGACTACACCTGAGGGGAGAAATCAAATATTGAACATAAATGAACAATGATATAAGAAAATAAAAAAGTTTAATTTTAAAAAAGAATTAATTTTTAAAACAGATATTGAACATATTTTAAACAAACTTTTATACACTATGAAAGCCTATTTTATTTAAAACTCTCCAATACATAATACCCAACCAGATTACTGGTAAGCAAAAGAGCAACAAAATTTCTCATAGACATAAGATTTTTATTCCAATTTGATTTGCATTCCAATGGAAAATATAACATGTATTCACTTCTTTATAAAATAATGTGGCTGAAATTTTTTTCTTTTTTTATTGTTTTAATTTTTTTATTGAAGTAACATTGGTTTACAACACTGTGATTCAGAGGTATAGGATTTTAATGTGAATTATGAAACATGACAAACTTACAGATCAAAATTGAGCTAGTAGCTAGGAGTAACAAGTTTAAAACAAGTTTTTAAATCACCCTTTTCCACCCTCACACCACGATAATCCTCTAATTAGTGATCAGTCACTGTGCTGGAACAGCTGCACAGCACTGAGGATTGGGTAAACAGAAAAACTGTAGAACTTCTCTGGCCCTGAGTCAGGAGGTTTTCTATGCCTTCTCATAGTGGCGAACTGCAACCACATCACCAAAGGTAAGAGTCTGAAAGAGTCAAAAATAATCAAGTCTTTTTACATTGAAAACATTAGTAACTGAAATTGTTAAAGATTATAATATATAGGATTTTGGCCCCCAAAATGGCATTTACAAAAATTAAATTCTGTATGAACTCTTCATTTCTTAAAACAAAATGAGAAGTTGTTTTATATTTATTAAGTGATTAACATGTCTACATAGTTAATGTCTCTAAAAGGAAAGTGATTGTCTAGATTCAAAATAATTCCTTTTACCTTAAATTGTCAGAGTAATTGGAGTAAATTAGTTATCTGCTTTGAAAGTGAATTTGTAACTTTTTTCACAACAGTTTTTAATTCATGACCTTGATAAATTTTGAACAACTTTTAGAAAGTGCAAATCATTTGGGTAAATGAAACTTGGAATGATTTGTTCCAGAATCAGCAGGAAAGGATCAATGTAAAGATGTTCTCATTGCTTTGGCTGCCACTGCAGCACAAGTTTGATGCCCGGCCAGGGAGATACCCACATGGCACAGCAGACCTCTCCTCTCCTGACTCGCCTGCTGCTCCCCTCAGCAGTGTGTTTCAGTCAGTCCGCCTATTCTGTTCCCCACTCTGTCTCAGGTGAATCCTCTCACCACCCACACCTCTGGCCTGTACCCCAGTTCTTGTATGCATAAATAAATAAATCTTTGAAAAAAAAGATAAAAGGAAAACTGCTTCTCTGCTCCCTGTCCCCCACTTGGACACACGAAAAGAAGTATGAACATGTAAGCCCAATTTAGAACAGCTCTGATTTCAGTTGTCAAGAGGAGATAGCAGTCAACTTTATTTAATAATGAAACAAAAATTTCTTTCTGTTATTATCTTGGAAGGCATATATAAAGTAATACCCCCATTGCCAAAACTGAAATGATACATTGACTAAGTCAATGCCAGCAAAATACCATTTTACTCATTTCACCACACAAAAAAAGTGTCTATGATGTTAGATTTAAGATCTGATTTTTTCCCTAGTTTATGGTGCTGTTCCATCATTAGAGAAAATTTTTTTAATTTATTTTCTCTTTTATAATTTGCACTTTACTACCTGGTACTGAAAAGACATGTTTAAAGGTATTTTATGCATTAAAAGAAAGACTAGAAGGAAGTAACGTCAAAATGATTTTCTCTGAGAGATTAGAAAGGATTTTATATTTTTGTTGTGCTTTCCTACTATTTTCTAAATTACATGCACCGAACTTGCATGATCTTTATAAATTAAAATATAAAATGCTTAAATGTGTTTTATTATAGGCAATGCAATTTTTCTGAGATCCAGTAAGATTGATAGTCTTACACTGTATCAATCACCTTTATGTATATACATGATTATTGGTTTTATTTTAGATTTCACTTGAGGACTAGACACTGACAGTAATCCTTTAAAAATTCTCTTTTTAAAATATCAAATGGTTTCACTTATAGGAAGAATATAGGGGAACAAAATAAAACATCAGTGTGAAAAAATAATAACAATACAAAACAAAAACAGACAATTATAAACCAGACATCCTGCAGGGGAGGAGGAGGGAGAGGGATCAGAGGGAGGCAGGGAGGAGCACAGGGGACTGAGGTGATGGTGCACGGGGGCATTGGTGAAGGAAATTCTATGGTGACTACACCTGGGGGTGGGGGTAAGAAAATATGTTTAAAAATGAAGTGAAAATAAATTAAATTTAAATTTTAAAAAATCTTTTTTGACACACAATTTTATCTAAATCAATGACAACTTTTAAAACTACATCAAGTAGAATTTTTCTCTTTTTCTGTAACTAGAGAAGCAGACCTAAGGAAAGAATTAGCTGGGATCTTTTTTTTTTTTTTCCTGTTTTACACATGGTTAAAGAACCTTGTGAGTGAAAATGTGTTATTAAGGAAGAAGGGAGGAGCAGTAAAGAGGGAGAGAAGAGGTAATAGGGAAAGGAGTAGAGCAGAAGAGGAGGTGGAAGGAAGGGAGAAGGAAGAAGACAGGAGAGGCGCACTATGAAAAGCAAGCAAGCAGGGAGAATTATCACCACTTACCATAACCATTTTGCCATCCTGAATTTCTCTGACAAAATTTGTTTCTTTGCCATCCCATTTCTGTACATGAACAAGTTTGTCTCCATCCAGGCTAACAACAGACTGAGACCAACAACAAAATGCAGAACACAGCGATTGGTAAGATCAAATTTCTGGCATGGAAGTCAAGTGATTAGATTTTTGAGAGTTGTATAATGGAATAAATTATGAGCAACTAATTTTCATGTTAATATCATACCCTCTGTTGCTTCTAGAGTGATCGTAAACTCTACTACTTCATAATTTGAGATATACACATTTAGATGCAAACACTCCATATATAAGAAATAAAAATCCTAACAAGTGCCTTCTGACTGGTTGTTCTCTTTTAAACAAAGCCTTAGAATGAGGCAAGCTACTGTCTAATCCGTCTGTCTGAGGCAGAGAGATAAACAAACACTATTAAATACTTTCTGAAATGCAGGACTTGCTATATACTGTGAAAACATATGATAAGAGACCAGTGGATTAGAGTTTTGAGTTATAGCAAGAACCCATTGTTCAGAACATGACACACGCTCAGTGTAGAATACAAAATTAGCCATGGTGTTCTCTCTGAATTGAAACACTAAGAGCATTTCCACTTCCCATCATTCAGAGAGAGAGAGAGAGAGAGAGAGAGAGAGAGAGAGAGAGAGGAGGCTTCTTACCTTGCAATTTCTGTCATCTGCAGTGGTTTCCTCAAACTCTTCCCCCAGATGGAAACTAATCTCTGTGTTTTTAAACGTGGATTGAGTCCTGATCACCACTTTGTCCCCCTCCTGACTGATGATCACTGTTGGTTTAGTCACATTGCCCACCTGCCTAGTGGCAAAACCTACACCTAATATAGCAAAAGGAAGCAATACAGTCAGCCTCAACTTCCAAAATAGTTCAGAAAGCAGGAGTCTGCTTTCCTAGCCTGAAATCCACATCCTAATGTATAAGTTTCCTGGAGCACGTTCAGCCTATCAATCATGCACTACAACTACACAGCCATAAATGGATGCTTATTTGGAAGCTTGAATAAGAAATGAATACTGAAGAGAAAATGAAAAATAAAACAGAATTTCACATCCTCCACAACTACCAAATGCACTGTTATTTCTTGCCCTGGGCAAGAAAAGCAGGCATATGCCTCATTAAAAACCCATTCCATGGGAAATGCATAGCCTAGCATCCCATTATGACAGTGTGATCTGTCTTTGTCTCTTACTAATCTGATGGGCCAAATTAAAAAAAAAAAAAACTTCAAGTATCTGAAGCTGCAGATGAAGAAGATAACAGCACATCTTAGGTCAACCTACCTAGAGCCTTCATGTACTCATCAAAGTTCTGACTGTCTGTCAGCTTCCAGGTAGCACAGAAAGCCTCCACCATCCTTGCCCTTCCTGTTAAGCTCCAAAAACAGATAAAGGAGACAGGAGCAAAGATCTTGAGATCTTATTGCCACTACAATCCAGAAGATCCTTTGCTCCTCACAGCAGCTCCTGTCTTCTTATTTGGAAAAGACGCAGGCAGAAAGCCAAGGATTTGAACTGCAAACACACCCCTCCAGTGTCCCTCTCTTCAGAAGGCTTTTGCAGAGGGATTGGGAAGGGGGCTGAGGGAGGTTCCAATCCTCTTTGCCATTGGCTCAGGCCACTGGGTTAGCGGAGCAGGTCAAGCTCCTCCCCGTCCTCACACTGTGCGCAGCCCTTCTGCCTGAGAAAGCTCTGTGAGGGTTCAATGGGGCTTGAAGCAGAGAACGGGAAATGAGAGAGTGTCTTTCAGGTTCAGCCTGAAAACTTGGCAAAGGCAATTACAGACTGTGAGGAAAGAAAAAAGATAGACAATGGGACATTCAGATTGATTTCCGTTAATGGCAAAGTGGGTTACAAATGAGGACCCCCTTTAAGGAAAACCACTGAAATGCCAGACTTCTCAGACAAAGGAGGATGAATGGTGTCTTTGATTTTCTCTCATATTTACAGGGAGAGCAAAACACAGCTAGAATGTGCCAACTTCGGAAAAGAGGAGGGGGGCGGTGTCAATGCCTGCCCTGGATTGTGCTGCTGGAGCTTACTCAGGCTGAGTATCAATGGGACACTAACTCGCTCTGGCCCCTTCCCAACACAAGCTGAGTAAATTTAAAGATCCGTTGTCCCTTCTAAGGATGTGAGAACCAGGCTGAGATGGAAAAGGGATCTGAGGAAGAGTATGGTAAGAATTCACTAATGAGGGACACAAGTTAAGAAAAGAAGGTTCTTTTTTCCCCCTTCTTTCAACAGATTATAGAAAAAAACTAGACAGAAGATCATTTATTAAAATTTTAAATGGTCTGCATGACGATACATTTTGATTTCCCGAGCCATGTCTAGATAAATGCGATCCGTGCACAATTAGGAGAAACAAAGAGCGGAGGGCAGTTATTGGAGTAACGTTGGGAATCACAAGAACTCAGACTTGCGTTTGTTCTGGCTCATGGTACCCCAAGTTTGGCAAAATACATCAAGGATTGTAGTAGAACATTTATTTTATAAAAGATTTATTTATTCATACATACAAGAACCGGGGTACAGGCCAGATGTGCGGGAGGGTGAGAGGATTCACCAGAGACAGAGTGGGGAGCAGAACAGGCAGACTGACAAAATACACTGCTGGGGGGAGCAGCGGGTGAGTCAGGAGAGGTCTGCTGCACCATGTGGGAATCTCCCTGGCCAGCTGGGAATTGAATCCATGCTGCAGAGGCTGTGGACAGCTTCACAGCGCTGCGCTCAACCAGCTGTGCCACTGGGGAGGCCCTGTAGTAGAACATTTAAAGGAGGATTCTGACCCTCTCCTTCACCCAGTTTCTTCCCACTTTAGCACCAATGAAAAGCAAGTGTTGGCCCTTTCCTGGGGACAGAGCAGAGGAATCCTGCTTGTCAACTGCTGTTCTTTTTTCTCCTCCTATTTAAACTTCAGTCCACTGTATTTCAGCTTCTGTCCACACACCAAATCCAAGAAACATACCTCAGAGAAGATCTTATTCCAATCGCCAGTTCCAAGATTCTACTAGAATGTCTCAAAGGCACTTCAAAACTAAATAAACTTAAACCTTTTCCCACACCAGGTTTTCTTCCAGTTTTCATTGTTTGTAAATGACAACATTATCTACCCAAACCAAACCACTTGGAATCTTTTCTAATACCTTACTCTCTAAAATCAATGTCACTGTCAAGTGTTATCATTTTTCTTCTTGAATCCTTTTCTAATTTGTCATCTCCCCACCGCCATCTCCACAACCTCCGTTTTAAAACAAGCAACCACTATCTTTTACTAGTCCTTTGTCAACAACCTCTTACCTGTTCTTCCTGCAGCCAGTCCTCATCTGCAGTCCTTTGGTGCACTGGAGCCTAGGAGACATTTTAAAACAGAAATCTGCATCTTCTTGTCCCCACTTAGCAGGGTTTGACTTACTGATTTTTTTAATTTAAATTTTATTTTTTATATTCCCCATACAATTACAGCCCCCTTATTTTGACCCCAAGCTCTCCTTTCTCCTCCCCCCACCTGCCATAGAGTGTCTCTGGTTATAGTTGTTTGTCGATTCTGATATTTTCTTTCTTATAGTTAGTCTTTTTCCTGGTCCCTTATTTAAGTTTTCTACATTCCTGCTATGAGTGAGACCATCCAGTATTTCCCTTTTTCTTTCTGGCTTATTTCGCTGAGCATGATCCCTTCCAGCTCTATACTGATTTTTAAGCTTTCTGTGGTATGATACCGCAGCTTCCTCCTTACTTAATACTTCTATTCTCTGGTGATCTCCTGCCTGCTCACAACAAGGAGAAAAAGCAGATCTGCACTCCCGCTGCTTTCTCTGAAATCACTGAGCTATTATAACAGAGTCATCTCAAACAATCAGGCTTACTGCCCACTATGCCAAACGTTCTGAAATTCTGTAAGCAAATTTCTTAGAAAGTCACTAGGCTGATGGTTTCTATGTGGCACTAGTAGCCTTTCTGGGTGACATCTCCTTAAGAAAATTCCATTTTGCATGTTTAAACCCACTTGGATATGCCAACACCACCTCATTTGCCTTTTGCCTTTCACAACTGACAACCATTTGCCCTAACTTCTGTATATTCAAACTGCAACAGAATAATTCCTAGCATCACCTCGACCAGACCTACACCTAACATTTCAGGGACCTGGAGTAAGATTCCAAACAAGGCTTACATGCCACATGTCTAACAAACCAAAGTTAAATCAAATGATGCCCAAGGCCTGGACCAGCATTCCTCCAGGACTCAATATGTGTCCACCCCTTTCCTGACAGCCACACAGCAGCACTAACACAGATCTACTGGGCTAGATGGTCTGGACGGAGATGGTCTGGACCCCAGAGTTTCCACACAGAGTTTCCAGACTGAAATTCCCTAAGTCTGGATTGGAGACTAACTTGCACTTATGTGCTGACATGAGCCTGAAAATGCCAGTGGCCCCTATGAAAAGCCAGAAATGAAGCCAACTGCAAGGAAGTGGTTAACACCATCAGACCCCTCTGACATCATTTGAGTCATTGAACCAAGACCTTGAAACCAACCCCATCTCTGAATTTTTCACATTCTATTTTTTGCTAATATCTAGATGACGGATTAATCCATTTATGGAAGCCATCCACTCTGGTAGAAGATCTCAAAATAATTTTTGGTATATCAAAATGTCCTATATGTCCCATTTAGTAAAACATGCTTAAACTGATAGAATGTTGAAGTATTGTTCCAAAATATATATTTTTCATTGTCCAAGAATAAAAGTACATTAGACATATTCAGCTTAATATCATAGATCACATTGCCAAAATATTAGTCCATGCTCATTTATTTCACTTGTTAAATAAGCAATTTGACCTGCTAATAAATTTATTCAAATTAAAATATATATCCTCGCAATTCTGATTATTTATACCTTACATTAAACTTATTATTTATAGGCTCAGTAACTGACAGTTTTTTTGTTGTATATTAATTTAGTAATAAAAAGAAAATATTGTATATAAGTGTCTCTAGCAAAAATTTTTGGAAAAGCCATTGGACTATTTACAATTCCCTAAACAGACACTTTCAAAGTTATTATTTTTAATTATTCAGGATGTAATAGATTTATACCTAAAAATGATTTATGCCTTTTGGTTGATAGATTATTTGCCCTGATTACTGAGGATTTTAGAAGAGAAAAATGAAATAATAGAAAAGATACTGTGTTGTACTAAGAAAGATTCAACTAATAAATATTTCTTTTCCAAGTCCTAAATTTGGAAGTAGCTTATGATTTTGTTATTGGGCAGAAGGAGGGGAATCCCAGAGCCCCTAAACCTGCCCACTCTAAAGGGTTCTGCTAGCCACTGCATCAAGACAAAACATACTCTAGTGCATAATACCTTCAATAGGAAAGAACTTTAATACAGTTAGTGTATAATAATTAGTGTGCAGCAGGGAGAAGAGAAAGAGAAAGAATATAGTTTACAAATGAAGCCCCAATGATAGTAATAAGATCAGGCCACAGCCTTTGCTGAAAGAGTGGTACTGAAATTCCCTACAGACTCAGTAGTCTCTGACATGCATCCCTATTTTCATACCATATTCCTCTCAAAAATCAACCAGTTAAATCAGCTCTAGACATTGGGATTCATTGAAGAGTCTAACCTAGAAGCAGAAGTTACAATAATGTGTGTAATGGAATTTAATGGGGAGGGAGTATATGGGGGAAAATGTGAATTATCTGTTTATAGGCATTGTGAAAATTTTATCTTACTGCACTTTTTTTAAATCTGGACTGGGCCAGAGAAGATGCATCGTCAGATGTGGCACAGTCTTAAAAAGATGTGTTTTATTTTCCTATTGGAGGAATAAGAGGTAATAAAGTCAATTTGGTGAGGTATGAACTATCTTTTTAATGGCCCTCTCATTTTTCCCACTTTCTGCTTTTCTTCTTTTACCTCCCATTACCTACGTATTCCATTCTTCATTTTTTCTTAAGAATAAATTGTAGAGAAAATCCTTTATCTACCCCAAGATTTGACATAGTGACACGGGAAAGAACTTTGTTCCAGATTTATTATGAAATAGTTTCCTCCTTGGGCCATTTATATGCCTCAACTGCACCAAGAATATTCTCCTCTGCAGTATCATGTGTAATTTCCACTTGTCTTTTAAAGTTTATTTCAACTATTATTTCCTCAAAAAAGGTGGAGCAAAACCCTGGTTAAGTCACCTCATGGTTTTGTCTATTTGCACAAATCATAATTTTAAATACTTTTAAGAGCACAAGTACCCTGAAGCATCTACTATTATTTTCATAGATTATTCTGCCCCATTCCCATTGCCTAACACAGTATAAAGTCGCTAGTGTTTACCAAATATTAAAGATATGAACAAATTAGAGGGTGAACACAGAGAATTAGAGAACTTCAAAAAAAGGAAGGATTTAAACTGTTGTATAAATGGTTTTCTCTAGGTGGTTATACAAACTTTTTTTTTTGTAGCCGATACAATTCCCAAAGGATATCTAAACTTCTTCCTCATTCCTATCATGGTAATGTTTAGGAGGAAATTGAGAGTTATTTTCTTAGGGACTTCTTTTTTCCTTCAAAGTAAATGTATTTACAAAAGTACTTACAAAAGTGCTTAATAGTGTCTCCAGATATATTGCATATTCACTAAATGCAACAGTAGGAGAATTTTGTGCTTTGTCATATGTGGAAATCTGGTGCCAATAAGCATGCCTATACATTGTCATCTCAATGAAATCTCTGGTCCACTGGTTATGGGTTATTGTCATTTCTAAATCAAAAATTTAGGTTTTTTAAAATGATAATCCTTGAAGGTCTCTGTTGTTGACACTGCACATGAAATGCCAAAGTAAACTTTGAGTTATGACTACCAGACAGTTAGCTGGTTAGATCCACTCTTTAAAAACTAGTTATTCAACTGGCCAATTTAATAATTCTTGTAAATTACTCCTCAGTCATATCTTTATAGTCAAAAAAATGAAATGCAAAGAAGTATAGCTAGTAAGCCAAAAGTGTCTATAATATAAAATGTTAAAAATTCAATTAACCCAAATAGAAGGCAAGAGCAGAGGGAAAAAGGAGCAGAGTGGATAGTATTGGGCAAATAGAAAACAAAAGTGCAAGATGATAATTTTTTTTAAATATCCTAAGTACATACTGCTCATAAGAAAATTTATTGTAAATGTGAAGTCACATATATAAAAAGTAAAATGACGGGAATATATTATGTAAATGTTGATCGTAAGAAATCTGAAGTGGTTGTGTTATGAAACTAAACAAACCAGAACAAGTCACCTCACTGGAGATAAAGAGGAAAATTTTATAATGAGGAAAGAGTCAATTATTATTTCTTGCAATGGGACATGAGGGAGATTTTCAGAGTAATATAAATATTCTTCTTTTTTGTTGGTGGTGGATATTTGGGTGAGTCCTTTTGTTAAACCATCAGATTGTACATTTGAAATGGGTACGTGTATGGCATGTAAATTATATCTTAATAAAGTTAAAAAAGAAAAATTAACATTTGTCAAATGAACCATCAGAGCATAGTGGCACAAAATGCATGTTCTTTGGCCAGACAACCAGCAGCTAATTCCTGCCTCTGTTCCTTACCATATATAAAATTAACTAAATCAGCTGATTTCTCTGTGCTTCGCTTTCTCTTTAAGGTGGACATTATTGTTGTAGTTAAATGTTTGTGTAAGGATTATTTTGGGGGGTTGTATAAGGATTAAATTAATTAATGTGAAGTGCTTAGAATGTAGTGTCACAGCAAGTACTCAATGGATGTTAGCTAGTGTAATGTTCTGTGTCCTCTGCTTAATCCTGATTACCAGTGGATGCTTCTGACAATCTGAAACATTTTAATGCATCAATAGGAGAAAATAAGAGGGGGAGGAAAATGTGGAAGAAAAATTGTCATTTACTGGAAATCAATTTTCAACCCAGAAATTAACTAGAATTAGTTTGAATGTCTAGATTTTTAGCTTGAGCAATAACTAACCTCTTCCTGTAATCTGATTTGCATAACTGGCACACACCCAGTGGGGAAAGATGGTAGTCAA
This sequence comes from Talpa occidentalis, assembly GCF_014898055.3. Lineage (NCBI taxonomy): Eukaryota > Metazoa > Chordata > Mammalia > Eulipotyphla > Talpidae > Talpa > Talpa occidentalis. The sequence goes on along the minus strand of NW_023602073.1, from coordinate 120,548,730 downwards.
ACACAATTTGGAATTTTGCCAAGAATTCTTGTTACCTGATTTGGAAACTCTCAGAAGGAAACTCGGTTCTGTCCTGTCACACTCTATAGATAGGGCATAATTAATAAATATGTTTGACTAAACTAATGAATAGGAAATCATGGGACTCCCATTCATGTGATGCTAGTGACCCTGCTTTATAACTTTACAAAAGGAAAAACTTGAGAAAAAAGACGATGTTGATTCCTAGGGACCTTGTTTCTTTTAATAACTTCTTTAAAGCATATGTATCTCTACCATTTTTTACTACAACACTTAGAAACAGAACTTCTAATTGCTGTGCTATGAAGCAAGAATCTCTAAACATCTTTTGTTTTCTGCTCTGTTTGTAAAGATTATCTACAACATATATGTATATTCATTTATTCATAAGTTACACATGTATATTAACATGCTAACATCATTTTGAGTATTTTAAGACATTAATAACACAAAATGAATAGATTGAAATGAATAAAATATAATAGTTTAATATATTATCTTGATAGTTTAATATATTATCTTGCTAATAGTAAGTGGCTTCACATTACAGCTAGTTACTATTTCAAGGCTTAACATTAAGGTAGGTTTAAGAGTTATCTTCTGTAAAAAATATAAATCTATATTTCAAGTAGACTTTTGTAATTGTTAAATACAGTTCTTTTGTTAAAGCTATTTTTATGCTTCCAATATATATTTTGGAATATGACTGACAAGCACTTGCACTGGGAGAACTCATATTTGGACTCATTATTTGTTGTTAGGTTATATACTATTAACATTATTTTAAATTCAATTTTAAAGGTATTTTCTAATCTTTTTCTCTCATTTTATGCTGAGTTTTAATAAAACTAAACATCATTATTTATGAAGTCACTTACTTGGGTCCACATATAATACAGCAAATCAATACAATAAGTTGACATGGAATGAAAAATGAAATTTCCATGGTCTATTATGAACTTTTTCCTTGGAGCATTTCATGACAAATGACTGACACATGCTTGAAGTAAGAATCAATATCAATTCATATATAAATCTTAGTAAAGATTAATTTATATCTCATTTTATGTAAAATTAAATATGAATGGTAATATTCATATTTTCTTCTGGCACCTTAATAGATCATCTTCCAGACTCATTGGGAATCATGTGCCCTCCTTGAGAGATCCATCAGTAAAGCAAGCCCACAAGTCACATAAGGAGGAGAAAAACCTCAAGGATGTGGGTATGAATTTTCAATCCAGACTTATATACATATGTCTTTTTCTGTAACTGAACTTGATTACTAACTCAACTTCCTATTTTGATCTAATAGCAAATATTTATGCAGTCATTTTTCTGCAAACTTAGGATTAATTTTTAAGTCTGCGTCAAGTTGAGGATTCACTTTTCTTCCTTCTACAACAGGTTTCATCTAAGTTCTGACGATAGTAGAGGAGATAAAAGGGTCAGAGGCCAGGGCCAGGGGCAAGGAAGGAGCTGGTGGTCATGGTGGTATCACACTATCTGTTCCTCTAGCATTCTCTTAAGACTTTGGCACTCATCCAGAGGGCATCTGATACTAATATTTCCTGTAACACATGAGAGAAAGGGCTGTGTCAAGAAAGATCACAAGGCTTATGACTGGGGAAATTGGAATTATATTTATATTTATTTTTATATTTTTTAAAGATTTATTTATTTAATCCATACAAACACTGGGTACAGTCAGAAGCGCAGGAGGGTGAGAGAATTCACCAGAGCCAGGACAGGGAGCAGAAAAGGCAGACCGATGAAATACACTGCTGAGGGGACCAGCGGGTGGCAGGAGAGGTCTGCGTGCCATGTGGGACCCTTGTCCGGTGGCTGGGGATTGAACCGGTGCTGCAGAGGCTGCGGGCAGCCTCACAACCCAGCGCTCAACCGCTGTGCTACCAGGGAGGCCCTGAAATTGTATTTAGTGCATTAAGGAAACTAAGGGAAAACTGGTTTCCAGTAGAAAATTAGCATTTTTTTGGAGCTGATAAGCTTGAAATGTCCATTATATATTAGAAGCAGATATTACTGGAATTTTAAATATGGCAGTCTCAATTTCAGAGGAAAGAATTATGAAGGATCCAGACAAGAGAGCTGAAAAGTGACCAGAGAGATGTGAAGAACATAAGGATGGCATCATAGGTGGGAAGCCAAAAGAAGAAGTACTTCAAAGAGTGGCAAATTAACTTTGTCAAATATTAGTAAGAAATTGGAAGAAGTAAAAACAGAGTTGATCTTCAGACAAAGCAAGAGTAAAGTCATTGATGTCTTTGATAAGTGTGATTTATCCATTCCGAATGAGAGTGAATTCAAGAGAAACTAAGAGAAATTGGATGCAGTAATTAGTGATATACCATTTAAACAGTTTGTCACAAAGAACTCACACATTCAGAAAGCAGAAGTGTTTGAAAAGTTATGTGAAGTCATGATAACTGTTTTTTTGTTTTGTTTTGTTTTGTTTTGTTTTGATAGGTGATATTATAGCAAATTGGTATGCTACTGAAAATTGTGTGGTATAAATGGAATGATTGTAGGAACAAAGTATTTAAGTGAGCAAAGAACACAATTCCTATGGGTAGTCAATATTCAGTGTTTAGTCCTTATTCCAGCCTTCATGGAGATTACTATTTGTAATAGTAAATAGTGGGAGTGATGGGAACAGGGTTGGTCTCAGCAGAGGCACTGAGGTCTCTACAGGTCTACCTTAGAACCTGCTATGGACAAGGTCAAATCTCAAGGAGACATAGTGATATAATATCAAAGTACAATAGGAAAATGTGTTTTCTACTGTTTAATCAATGTATTTTTCACTCATGACGTTCCCTCTTATCCCATTATTCTTTCAAATGACTTCATGATACCCATCGTACCACAGAAAAACAGAAATAAGGCCAAAAAAATAGAATTTAGTGCTTTTAAGTTGAAAAATCTGAAATTCTGAACTATATAAATCTAAACCTTAAAGGTCTTAGGGAAAACTAAGAAAAAGGGTATATTTTCAGGACACAAGTCCTTAGGAAAGTGGAAGGGTTTGAGAACCAGAATGCACGAATATGCTGATATAGGAGTTGAGATGCTTCTTCCATTGACACAGGGAGGATGGCAGAGCATCTCAGCATGTCTGACATGTTCATCAACTAAAATACAAATTTTAAATCAAATTTTATCTAAAATTAATGAAGAAGAGTTAGAAAACATTTTGTGGAACTCCTATTTGAAACTAAGCTTGAAGGTAGAAAAATAAAGTTATACTTCAAATACAACTGAGTCTTGTGGACTAATAGTGATACAGACTATAGGTAGATCCTGTCTATAACAAAAACATGCCTGATAGAATCAAATCATCTTGAAGTGACAAGTGGGATGGAATTGTCACAATTGAGGCAGACTCCAAAGTCAATACTAGTTTCAGATAAACAGTTGAAGAGTGATGATACTGAGTGTGAGAAAATCACTAAAAAATTTTAGGTAGATGTTTGGCAATATATATAAGAAAAGAAAGAAGTCAATACGCTCCTATAAATTGTTATAGAGATTCAATTCTCTAAGTCTCTAGAGAACACCTAAGGAGAAGTGAAAGAATCCATTTTGAGTCCATACCTTAGGTTTCAAATTTCCTTTAAAAGCTATCTACAAAAGTCCAACAAGACAGAGGGCCCCAATTACCTCACAGAGATACCATCAAACAGTTACCTGGGTACCTGCTGGGAGATAAACCGTGCTTTGGGAGAAGAATGTGGACTCCATGGTAAATCAGAGAGAATTACTTAGTCCCAGAGAGAGCATTTTCTCGGACAGTTGCTAAGCATTTAGTCTGGAGTAAGCATTTTTCTTTCTTTCTTTTTTTTTTTTTAATAAAAACAGCAAGTTGCTTTTAGCTGAGATGCTTAAAAAGAAACTATATCTGGGGATTTAGATTGGCTCAGGACTAACAGAAAATGGTATGAGGCTTTCTCAAAATATTAAAAATGGATATATATATATATGGATAATATAAGAAGTACTAAAATGATCCAGCAATTCCACTCCTAGGTATCTACCAGAAGAATACAAAAACACTAATTCAAAGTTTTATATGCATTCTTGTGTTCATTGCAGCAGTTTACAGTAGTCAAGCTATGGAAACAACCTAAGTGCTCAAAGACAAATGAGTGGATTATGAAGATGTGGTATATATACACAATGGAATACTACTCAACTAAAAAAAAAAAAAAAGATAAACTCTTGCCATTTGCAACAACATGTATAGAAATGGAGGAAAATTTTTTTGAAGATTTATTTATGCATACAAGAACTGGGGTACAGGCCAGAGGTGTGGGGGTGTTAGAGGATTCACCAGAGACAGAGTGGGTAACAGAACAGGCAGACTGACTGAAATACATTGCTGAGGGGACAGTAGGGGGCAAGTCAGGAGAGGTCTGCTGTACCATGTGGGTTGCTCCCTGGCCGGGGATCAAACTCATGCTGCAATGGCTGCAGATAGCTTCATAGGTTGCATCTTAACCCCTTGAGCCACCAGGGAGGCCCCATGGAAATGGAGAAAATTACACTAAGTGAAATAAATCAGAAGGAGAAAGACAAATACTGGATGGTGTCACTTATATGTGGAATAGAAAGAAACAGAACGAAGGCTCAGATAAAAACAAACCAATAACACACCTTAGAAATATGACTGTAAAAATGAGGCTACCAGATGGGGAGTGAGAAAAGTGGGGAGAGAGCACAGTGGACTATGGTACAGGACGATGGGTGCTTTGGTGGTGGGTGAGAAAACACCACCCAAAGGAAGAAATCTGATACCTCTAAACCTATACAATGAAGTGAACTGATGTTACCTCCACTGAGAGAGAGAGAGAGACAGAAGAAAAAGAAGGAAGAAAGGATGAAAGGGAGCAAGGGAGGGAGGAAGGGAGGGAGGGAGGGAAGATGAGAATCTCTAAGGAAGAATCAACAGATTAGGGGGTAGAGGGACACAGACCCTAAACCCAGGCAATGGTTTTTTAAAATTGACAATTGAGGGCAACCGATGAGACAATCACCGTGCTGAGGTGAGAGATGAGGCAAACACTCGGTGAGTGGGCATGGCTCAAATTCTGAGTCAGGAAACCAGTCACATTGTCTGTAAAGCTTGAGTGCCAGCAAACGTCATTTGTGGGTTGGGGAAGAGATTATCCCAATTCATACCCATTGCGTAAGTACTGTGTCCCCTTTCACTTTCAAAAGGGTCTGAGGCTTAGACAAAAAGTAAAACACACCCCTATCTATATGCAAAGCCGGAAAGCGGTGTCATCAGGGCTTATTCCTGAAGGAGAGCTTCAGTCTGCCTGATGCTCACTGTGCCTGGAGGAAGGAAGGAAGGATGGGAAGAGGCCAGGACTTGAAGGAAAACACCTGTAAAGTGACTCACACTACTTACTAACTCTAGTCACTAGTCACTAGGGACTAACACTAATTCTAGTCAACAAAGTTGCAAATGAAACCCACTATTTAGGTTTAATCCTGGAGAGAGAAGAGGAAATGTCACCAGAGAAACACAGGCTGCACCGTGTGATGAGGAAATTACTATTCTTGTGAAAGAAATTCTGATAGGAAACTAGTTCTTACCCTCTTGTAGATTACAGACAGGAACACGCACACCCAAAAGAGAAGTTGGTTTTCTTTTTCAGAACATAGGGAGTTTCTCAAGCAAAATGATATTTGAAATATAAATCATTGGTTCTTTCTTTTTACTTTCAATCAAATTAGCAAATGACCTTGCTAGTCATTTGGGTCATCAAGAGATAGGTTTGCCCACAGAGAAAAGCTGGGAGTAGGGTGGGGTAGAAAATGAGTGGGGCAGTGGGTTCTCAGTTATACAAGTAGAAATAATTATATGGGGGGATAAAAGGACCTTGACTACGGGATTTGCAAGATGCCTGGTGATGTAGGAGATAGGCCCCCCAACTCTGATTCCAAAAGGCCTATAAGAAACAAAGATTACTGGGGCTGGGTCCAAGGGATGAGAGAAGAGAAAGAAGGGAGACAGACAGGGAAACTGGACAGCTTAGCAGCTAGTGAGTCCCTGCTAGGCCCTTGGTCCTCCACTGGCCCTCTTCTGCTCCGCTGAGTGCTGAGGTGGAGGGCAGAATAGAAATTGTGTATATCTGGGGCCTCCCCAGTGGCGCAAGGGGTTAAGCACCGCACTATGAAGCAATCTGCAGCCTCTGCAGCACGAGTAGGATCCCGGGCCAGCCAGGGAGCTACACACATGGCGAAGCAGACCTCTTCTGTCTCACCCACTGCTCCCCTCAGCAGTGTATTTCAGTCAGTCTGCCTGTTCTGTTTCCCACTCTGTCTCCAGTGGGTCCTCTCACTCCCCTACATCTCTGGCCTGTACCCCAGCTTTTGTATGCATAAATAAATCTTTAAAAACAAGAAATTGTGTTTATTTGGAAGGCTCTGAGAAAGAAGCACTTGTGCCTCATTGACAGATAGCAAGCCTTGCTGGGTTCCCTTCTTACACAGCAGCATAGCAGAGCATTGCAAGGGAGGGGGTCATCTGCATACTAAGTACACAGGTGTGTCTGACACAGGACTTTCCTGAACTAAATGCACCAAAAAGGGGTATTCATAGGTAAGCTTGAAGTGAAACTAGAAAGGCTTATAGGCAAGATGTGGTAGCTACCTGAGTAGAAATTTTGAAGGAATGTGACTTGTCAGCATGGATTCCGACATGCACAGATGATGACAATAAAGCACAAGATACATCTCCCCACACTTTGCTTTTCATGACCCAGCATCATTTCCTGGAATGTGGAATCAGCCTCAAGGATGAGGGTGGAGGGACTAATAGTTGTAAACATATAGAGCTTTCTATAGACCAGGCACTATTCTATGTAGTGTATGCTAATTAAAACATTTATCAATAATTCTCATAACCCTATGGTGTTGGTGCCATTTTACAGATGAGGAAACAGGCACACAGAGGTTAAAAACTTAATTTGTAATAAGTAGAAATGAGTGATCAATTTCATGAAATCTTCTACACTTGAACAAAGAAAAAAGTTAAGCATGTATGTGTATTTACATACATATATGCATGTAAGTACATACATATATGTATGTATTTACATACACATTATTAAATACATACATATATGTATTTACATACATATTATTAAATACATACATATATGTATGTATTTACATACATATTATTAAATACATACATATATGTATTTACATACATATTATTAAATACATACATATATGTATGTATTTACATACATATTATTACACTTAATTTTTCGCAGAAAGATTTAAACCCACTACAAAAATGCCGAATGTGAATTTTTTAATTACGAGGTATAATATAAACCAGGTAATACAAAATGAAAGCAATAATGTATTTTGCATAAAAGCAAGAAAAAATAACTCAAGCAATATAGAACAGGAAAAACTACAATCTCTCCTTTTCTCTTCAACATAAACTTAATCTCTCAATTTTCTTTATATTCTTATTTGTTATCTATCTCCTGACTTTGCTTTTCTCTCTTCAAAGGCCTTGCCCGGAGGTAAATCATTCAAATGCTGTGTTTATCACCACCTTGAATTCTTTCACATCTAGATTTAAATAAGTTTCTTATGTTTGTCCAGTCTTTAACATTAGTGCACCCCAGAGTTAGAGTGAAAATAGAGGCCCATAAGTTGCTAAATGTATATCTTATCTCCCTGCCTTGACAAATACACTTTCATAATCCAAAGATGTATAACACTATGAAATCACAAAGCTGAAAATTAGCAAAATACCAAAGACAAGAGCTTAGTTATTATTGCACATGTTTGCACTGTTAATGAACTATCAATGTTTGGATGACTAATAATGACAAGCATCATTAATGATTCATCATTCCACAAAGTGTATTTTTTCTTTAATTTAAGCAAAGTAATAACAATGTTGCAATACTCAAGATTTTTCACCTATTTAATGTCCTACTGACAACAATTATTCTAAAAGATTAAAAGACAACTAGATTAAAAGACAACATGTAATTATATTCAGTGAACACAAGTTTAAACATAGTTTCATTAATCTGACTATAGAATTGAGGCTGCCAGAGAGAAGAGGGAGGAAGAAGAGCAGTTAGGGAGAGGACAGGAATGGGCTGTGCGGGAGGACTCTGGGTGTCTTGCTGGGGGTTTGCTATACTTGGCATCACCTGATGGGCGTGATCCATACCTCTTCACCACATACAACAATGTAAACCAATGTTGCCTCCATTTAAAAAAGGAACTAAAATTAATATTAAAAATCCAAAACAAAATTATTCTTTTTAAAGCACTATTCTTCTAAAATATCCAACATTTTTTTAAACTATAAAGCAAATAAAAATTTAAAATGAGTATGAAACATTTGATGACTATTAAACATTTTTTTAATTTAAATAATTTTAATTATCATTAGTGCTCAATTTTCATCTAGTTGAACTGATATCACATCTAAAAGTAACATAAAATTGCTGAATATTGTAGAATGTTCCTCAGTCACCATGTGAAGCTTGTGGATGCTGTTATAATTTATGGTTAATCCTAGAAACACAAATTTCAACATGAAAAGAAGACACAGTGTGCCTGGTATTATGGGAAATATTTCCTAATGCAAGAATCTACTGCATTCTTATTGCCTGTGAGAAAGAATTTGACAAGTTGATTTGTCTTCTTTCTTTGATAAATGAATCTCCTGCTCAAATCATTCTTGTATTGCAAGTATTTTCTATCTCTGACAATAGCATTGAAACTGTCTACAAACATTCCTGGCACTTAAGGAAAGCCACCATTATTTTGTTTAACTGGTAAAAAAAAAAAAAAAAGTCAGGATTTCTATAAATAAATAGGTTTATTTTACTTTAAATTTTCAAATAAATAAAGTAGATAATTTATGCTAGAAATTATGTTAATCATATTAATCTCTTTTAAATCATAACGATTTAAAAATATTTTGTAATGCTTACAAAATTCCTAGCTATGTATTTTTAAAAGCTGAAAAATTTTGAAAATATTATTGTTCAAGTTTTTATTTTTGATAACATATACTTGTATACACATGTGTACATGCAGCATATGTATGCACACATGTTATATGTATATGTACATACACATGTGATACATGCCTATATGTGTGTGCACATATACATTTATCTTGTAGAATGAGGTACGGAATCAAAACAGCTTAGAAGTTAATGGCCTTTGCTAAAGGGACAAATTAGGAAAATTTAATTCCTTGTAGTTTTCAAACTGGGATTGATAGATTAATTTTCTAGTGTTATTAAAGACTATTTAAAACATATAGAGGACTAGTTAATATTTCAATACATTTTCCAGTCAGCTGCTTATTAAAATATCTGTGCTGCTTGACGCTTCCCTTAGCAGGACAGCAATGATAATATATTAAGATTACATTCTTAGTACAGGGTAGGCATTTTGTGAGGCACATTAATCTCATTTAAAGTATTGTTAGTTCACCTATTAGGTAGGTGCTATTGCTGTTCCCAGATTACAGTGGGAAAACAGAGACATGTCCAAGACTTGCAATCTGGAAGAGGTACAGCAGAGATTGCAATCCGGCTTGTCCCTCTCAGAGTTCTTGTTCTTAACTATTCATACCATATCGCTGTATTGTGACTAATTCAGTGGTCAAAAGGTTGTATTTTTTCATATTCTTTTATTATTTTTTCAAATATTTTTTCCCCTTGTAAACTATTTTCTGGTACAATTCCATGTTCAATTTTCAACTTGAAAACTAATGCTTTTATTGTATATATTACTTTTTTTAAAAAAGATTTTACTTATTTTTGCATAGAAGAACTGGGGTGTAAGCCAGTGGTGGGGAGAGTGAAAGGATTCACCAGAGACACAGTGGGGAGCAGAATAGGTAGATCTACTGAAATACACTGCTGAGGGGAGTAGCAAGAGAGACAGGAGAGGTCTGCTCTGCCACATGTGGGTCACCTCCCTGGGGGGAGGGGATCGAACTCAGCCCTCGAGGTGGTAGTGCTGACACTTAACCCCTAGGCCACCAGGGAGGTCCTATTATGTATAATTATAGCTTTCAAAACTGTTTTATTTCAATCATTACTCTTTAATTAGGTTTTTTAATTCTTTTATAAGATGTACTTAGAACTGAAATGTGTAGTTATCTTGTTCAACTAAAATGTAAGAAAACTTAGAAGAATGCATGATGGTTGACACCATCAACTTGCACTGTGCTAGTCCACTTGGGCTCAGATTATTTTGTCAACAGTCACTGTGATCTCACAGCATGGATAAATATAGCACAGTACTATATTATCTCCCCTTTATGATTGTGTTAGTGTTTTCTTTAATCTAGCTTACTCTAAAAATATAGCATATAAAGCACATAACATACAAAATATGTGTCAATCTACTGCTTAGTTTATCTGGTCAACAGCAGTGTATTTGTAGTAAATTTTTGGAGGAGTCAAAAATTAAATATGTATTTTCAACTGTACAGAGATTGGCTTTCCTAACTCTTGCTATGTTCAAAAGCCAACTGTTTATGCACAGGAACTATGAGTGTTATAAAATATGCAGAGACATGATCTACATGCCCAACTGTGCTTTTATTTTACCATGACCCAGGAAAATAAGTACAATTAGAGCAAAAAGTCATCTTTTCATCATGGCATTTCTCAACTCCATCAAGGTGGTTTCTAATGCAGAAAGGTGGCCAAGCTCTTTACATGGAAACATGTTTTTTAGCAGAATACTTGGCAAACTGTTAAGATGGTCTCATAATGCCAAATGGACTGTTTCTTTCCTAATTTACTTTTTACATAGTTGGTTACTCAATCTTACGGATACTAACGTGCCATCCTAATCTGATTTTTAAAAAAAATCTTTCCATGCTTCTGTTTCTAATCTCCCTATTTCTCTCCTATTGCCCTCCAAAAGTGTTGATATCGACCACTTTTTCATCAGGAGAAAAGCATAATAAAGAAAATCTGTTGTTCATAGATAATATGACTGAAATGTGTTTGCTTTCCATTTGAAGCTAATAGAGTCACAGCCTCTAGACTCAATGTGTCCTCCAGCAGATATCAGGAGAGAGAAACACAACCGTTTAGTTTCCCAGGCAACCACTGGGTGAAAAATTTGCAGTTACATCTTTTCTCTCATTAATTATCAAACTTTCTTTCCCCTAGGACAGAGATCAAAATAAATACTTGCCTTTAAAATTGGTCTGTCAACTGCCATCTGGTTACTGTTTTGTTCTTTTTCTAGAAATCAACAGTATACCCTTCAAGGATGTGGAAATTCTGCTCATTTCTGCTCCAGGAGTAGGTTGTGCATCAGCCTATTAAAGTGCAGAAATCACAGTGATAAGAACAAGGATGGGTCAAATTCTGACCACATTCTCCTGCTTTCTCCCAAGACTGAGGGCATTTGAAGTGTTATTTCTTAAACATCATCAAAAACAAACACATAAGGTTGAAGAAACTCTGATCTGAGGAGAGAGGCTTTTTGAAGCAGATTACTGGCGAGGCTGAGTTAGATGGACGAGGATCTGGCGGCGTGTTCCTCGAGGGCAGAGTCTGAGCTGAACAGTTATTTGCATGGATGCCACTTTCGTACAGCTGATCTTGTTCTCTGAGGTGGAGAACTTTTTGAAAAAATGGTCTGGTTGTATTTAATTACTACCCATTTCCCATTAACTGACTAACGATAATATATAAAACAACTTCAGTTACATCTCTTAAGAAAAAAAAGGCGTTGAATAGCTCTCATCTAAAAAAAAAAAAAAAAACCCTCTTTGTTTTCCTTTTGTCCACAGGATGGGGTCTAGAGTCCTTAGCCTGCTAATGCCGAATGTCTGGAATCTATTCTGTTCTGAATCTCATGTCCAGCCTTAAGTTCCCGTGCCTTCCGCTACTTCTCTGTTCACCCCAATGCCCGACACACCGACCCATTTCTCTTCAAATACGGCTTGTGCATTTCTGCCTCTTCAGCCTCTTGTCTTTCACTTCTGAAACGCTCTCCCTGTTCCACAAATGCCATCATTCTGTACCCGGCCCCTATTCAGGGGAGCAATGGCTACTACCCCACGAGCACCCAGAAGGTCAGTGCAGCGCCAGCAAGGCATGGAGCAGGTTACTATGGATGCAGGCAGATGGGTAAAGGAGAGTCCTGGAGCCCTCAGTGCCTTTTTCGGGTTCTTAATGATCTCTCCAGAACATCTGTCTTGAGGCAACCGGGAAGGTAGGGCAGGAAGGGAGGCCTGGGGGCCAGGCAACCCCCAGGAATTGTCACTTACTGGGCTCTCTGGCGCCCCCTCATGGCCTCTCCCCGTCTCTGCTGCTCTCCGCGGCGCTGTCCTCTGCCGCCCCGCCCTCTTCTCCGTGATGCCGCCCTTACATATGCTCAGTCTCCTGGCTCAGGTGTGCCCACTCATGCACGTCCACGCCATACTACAGGTGTCCGCCATCAGGCACACGTATAAGATCACAAGTGTCGATCGTTGATGCTAATGGCGGGAGGACGGAAAAATCCTGATCACTTCATTTACCCTATAGCCAGCCATCGGGCTCCTGGTTCCTGCTTGGTGGCCAGAGACCTCTAATGTGGTGATACAGAGTCACTAAGATCAGGGAGCTGATGGGGTGAAAGCCTTTTTTTAAGGGGTCAAAGTTTTAAAGACAGCAGCTGTCGTTATGGTTATGGGAGACTCGGAGTGGTTCTTCTGGAGAGTAATATCGTGAGTCATAGGACAATGTAAGTTAGTGTGTCAAAGTGGGCCCAAGACAACTTGAGGAATTAAATTTGAGTAAGTGGGGCCTCCCTGGTGGTGCAGGGGGTTAAGACACAACATATGAAGATATCTGCAGCCACTGCAGCTCAAGTTCGAGCCCCAGCTAGGGAGATACACACATGGTGCAGCAGACCTCTCCTGTCTCACCCGCTGCTCCCCTCAGCAGTATATTTCAGTAGATCTGCCTGTTCTGCTCCCCACTCTGCCTCTGGTGAATCCTCTCACACACAACCCCACCCCACACCTCTGGTCTACACCCCAGTTCTTGTATGCATAAATAAATAAAAATAATCTTAAAAATTAAATAAAAGCACATTTACCACTCTTGCTGATAAGCAGGCTTGTTCTCTCAAAATCTCTCTTAAAATTAGTTAAAAAATCAGAGATTATCAGAATTGATAATCTGGTAGTTGTGAACCTGGTAGAATTAAGAGGACTTTTCAGTAACTTCATTCTACATACAAGAAAACTGATGTTTTCTGAGAACTGAGAAACAAAGAACACTTGTATTTGAAAAGAACTTGTGGATTGCAATCTCCTTCTTCTTTTGGAATTTCAGCCACTCCTGGTGACAGAATCATCCAGTCTACTGCTCCTCATTTTCTGCTATTAGGTGAAATACCTGAGGTAGCTCCTTGCATCTAATGCCCTCTAATGGAGCAGCATTGCCCCCACGCAATCTCCAAGGAAGCAGGTGTTCTCCATGAAAGAGTTGGACTAGGACACCTGGGACAGCACTTAGGGTAAAGACCCAGGGAAAGGAGAAAGGGGGTAGGTGCTCAGAACTGACTCTGTACCAGGTGATAATTCTTCAAATAAATTGGTTTTAAAGTGCTATCTTTGAGCACACCGTCACCTTCAATCATCATCTTAACCTTTTAACTGCTCTGTGCTTCAGTTTTCTCTGATGTAAAATGGGGACCATACTCTCTATATTATAGGGTTATGAGAATTGAGTTGATGAGAATATGTGCAAAGCACTTAGAACAGTCTCAGTATCCCTATGCAGCATTTTGCAATCCCTATGTGCTTATGTGCTTGCTCTCCTTACAAAAGTTGTAGTTAGAGGTTAAAATAACAGTTTCTGGATTCAGCCTACTTTGATTTGAAACTTGATTTTGGCGTTTACTAGTTGTGAACCAAGCAAGGATTTCTCTGGGCCTCTCTTGTGTGTGTGTGTGTGTGTGTGTGTGTGTAAGCCTGTTGTGAGAATGAAATAAACATACATAAAGCAATGACAACAGTCTTTCATGCATATTGTGTAGCTTTAATGCATATTAGGCATTATCTGTCCCATTCCCTCTCTACTCTCTCATAGGTGGCCTGATATCAAACAGAAACATCTTGTCCAGTGCGAGCACCCTAGAGACATGAAGAGCTGTGTTCAGGACCTCTTACCCCATACAGCTACTTTGCCAAGTCTACTTGGCCAATGTCCCTTTTGTGCATTTAACTTTCCCACACAACATGCAGCAGGATTTGTGGGGAAAAGTTTTCTTATTTTCCTTTCTGCTCTTGGAAGAAAGGCTTCCAAGAGCAGTGTAAGGGCAGAACTGGACATGGTGCAGGTTTTCTGATCCCATGCAGACTGGGTAAAGGAGGAGTCAGAGTCCTTAGTGGGTTTTTTTGGCAGGTCTTTTATTGGGGTTCACCAGGCATATGGCAGGCAGGGGTGCTGGGGGGCTGGGAGGCTGGCAGTCCTCCCAGCCCCAGCAAATCCGCACTCTATCTGGGCTCTCTGGCATTCTCTGCTTCTGCTTCTCGGCTTCTCTTTCTGCTTCTGCTTCGGCTTCTCCTGGCGTCCCTGTGACGCTGCCCTTAAAAGCACAGTCTTAGCCCAGGTGTACCCATTCCAGGTGCCCACCATCAGGCATGCATTCAGGATCACAGGGTTCCCTCATCTATCCTGATGGCGGGAGGGCAGAAAAGCCTGATATTTTTCCTTACCCTACAAGCAGGCTATAAACCCCTATTTTATTTTCATGAAACCTATTTTTCCTAAGTGGAGGGAAAACTGTCAAGTGAGTTAAATCAAGAGTAAAGCAGCGTATTCACATACATAAACTTGGGTTGAAGCTGCCAGAGGCTTCTCCAAGTCACATTTGAAAATAGTGCTTTTAACTTATAAAGCATTACAGGTCAATTTTGAACTTAAGATTATATAAAATTCAGAGCTCATTTCAATTTGATTTTAGTAAATAAAACATTGTACATGTGTAGCTATCTTAAATTTTAAAAATAGTCGACCCTGTCATAAAGGGAGAAAAAAAAACTGTTACAGAGAAGAAAAAGTTGTAGCCTTTGTAGGCCCAAGAAATGTATTTTTAAGACTAGAGCACCCTCTCTTGGTACTTAATAACATAGGGAATCCTAAAATGTGAATGTCCATAGATTAGCACACTCATAATTTCCTTTATAAACTGTCTCTCAAAAAGAATTGTATTTGCAATACTGCAGCTTTTGTTTGTTGTGTTTTATGTATTTATCCTGGTCAGCACGCATAGCAGAAAACTTGTAAAACAAAGCAAAATAAGCAAACAAAACAAACTGGAACCTATAAGAAACCTGAATAAATGACTTTTGTGAAATCAACCAGAAGTGTGGTGCCAGCACCACCTAGTGTCCATTGTGAGTAATGTCTCCTAAATGATGAGGTGGCTAATTTACCTAAAGGCATACAGTCAATTGGATTAAATGCAGATCAAAATCCACATTTACTACTGACACTTCCTAACCCTGATTTTTTCATGTTCTCAACAATATTACTATATAAAAAAGAAGGACTTAAAATGCTTTTTTTTTCACTAATACAAATCGAATTTAGGTAAAACTTTTTACTATAGGACCTCCGCAGGTGGCGCAGCGGTTGAGCGCAGCCTCTGCAGCACCAGTTCGTTCCCCGACTGCCGGCGAGGGTCCCACAAAAAAAAAAAAAAAAAAAAAAAAAAACACACACACACACAAAAAAAAACTTTTTACTATAAAACAGGAATTGTTGAATGTGTAGTATGTGTAAAGCAATGAGAAAGCTGCAAATGAATGCTATATACCTGTGCTTTCCACATAGTGTGGAAAGACTTTCTGTTCTAATTTATTCTCTGAGAATGGTTTCCTGTAGAGACCCCAAGGAGCACTTCGGGTGATTCTCTGCCATCAGTACTGAAAAACACTACTCAACCTCCGAAACACATCTACATGGAACACCAGAGATCAATTCGTTGGCCAATGTGGTTCTATTTTAAAGGTATTTATAGGCAGTTCCTGCCAGGTTTGATTGTGTTTCCCACAAAATGACAGTGTGTCCTTTTCACAGGTAGGCTAGTCCTGGGACAAACATGAAGTGAGTCAAATCTGGGCACCGTGTTTCTTCTCTTCAGCTCAGCCTTTATCCCTTTGCCTCAGTTCTGGGTATTTTCTCCCTTCCAAAATGAACCACAGGTTTCTCACTATTTTTTATTTCTTCAGGTTTGTTCAAGTAACTGGAAAATTAAGTGATTTGTTCATCATATAAAATCTTTCCTTTACCCTTTACCCAGAAGGTAAACTATGAAAGAATCAACGAGGAAATGAATGAAACCAAACAAAAATGCTTATGCTAAGATATCAATGCCTCATGATGACTTCTGTGCTGTCCTACCTATATCCATCTCAGTTTCTCTATGAATCCTGAAGAGATTCAAATAAATTTGACCAGACTGATAGTTGAGATGGTCTGGGGCAGAACAGCCTTTTAAGGGAGAGACAAGCAGCATACATTCTGAATCTGAGCATCCTATCCTAGGTCACTCCTGCCATTTTCTTTCTTCCATGAATTCCCAAAAGCACTCCCTATATTCATTATTTCCATCAATAAATATTAATATTTTGCATAATGATTTTTATGAAGCTTCAAAGGGATCTACTATGGTGCTTAGTAGTTATCAGTCACTCAAAGTGCAGTTATAATAATTACAGTTATTCCTACTGATGTGTGCTCGATGAGAAATCCATTTAGAATTTTTACAGGTAGCAACAGCACCTATCTAACCCTTATTTGAGTCAATGCTTTTGTTTTTAAATAGCTGCAGATGTTTTATGTTCTAAGAACTATTGTCAATATCTCTGAAAATGGAATTTATTCTGATTAATCAGTCCTAATTTTATGTTACATAGATGTTGTTCATGGAAAGGAAAGAGTATAAAAATAAAATAAAAAAAGGAAAATATACTTTGGTAAATAGAGGAAAGAATCAACAGATTAAGAATTTCACCTTGAAGTCCTTACCACTCTCTACAATAATGATGATGATGATAATAATAATAAACAACTTTTGTCATGTATCAGGCATTTTCCTTAGCAATTAACAGTATTTACTCATTTAGTCCTCAGGATAATTATTTACCATCTTACACATGGAAGATATTGAAGTGCAGAGAGAAAAAAAAACAAGGTCACTGAAAAAATGGCAGAACTGATTTGTATTTGAGGTGTCAGTTTCCACAGATCAGGCAGCACACTGCTTTGTGCTCTGGCTACTCCTCTTTCTCCACCCACATCTGCCCAAGATGCTCAAGTCACTTCCCCTATCAAAACTGAAGCAAATGGCCCTTTCCTTTTGCAAGTAGAATGCCTCTCCCCAAAGCCAGACTCAGGAGGCTCAATCCTTTCCAGCCCAGATCATAATACACTTTGGGCACATAACACAGAATGATTTCTTTTTCTTCTTCTTCTCCTCTGTACACTGTCAAGTTTCCAGAGACCTGCTTTATAGCTTTATCATCCTCCCTTTTTCCAGGTTTTTCTGGCAATATTAATTAAGACCTATAGCTATTGATGAAAGCAAGCACCTTGTGAAAGGACAATGGCAAAAATGTACATGGAGATTTTTACAATAAGCCCCAACTAGGTAGATTTGTTGAAACTGTCTACCTGCTATGACAAAATACCACAGGTTCTCAAAACTAGCTATTTTTTTTAAGTTGATAAGCAAATTCATTTTTTTTTAAACTAGCACTGATCCCCCTCATCTCCTTTGTCTGTACTCCTTCCCAGGAAAAAAAGAAAATCTTTTTGCTGCCAATTATTCAAGTAGCCTGATAGCCTGTGTAATATAAAATACTTATAAATATGTATATAATATGACATTTATGTGCACATTTTGATGACTGATTTAGGATACACATCATTCAGAATATATTACTAGCAGTAATGAGGAGATGTGGCTTCATTTCTGCCCTTCCAAATGAGAGATAAGAACCAAATAATAGTGACCCCAAGAGCAATATTTTTTTCTTCTACAATTTCATGTTACTCATTTAAATACTGACTCAAAATTTTGTTTTGCTGCAATCACTCTAACAAAACACTAGTGAGGTGACTCATTGTTAAAGAGTAATGTTCATCATCTATCAGTCACTCAGCTTGAGTGAATTGGGACTACATGGTAAATGCTGTGAACCGTGAATTTCCTCTATAATGGATTCTCCTAGCACTGAGAATTAGGGTCATTTGTGAAATCGCAGCAGAAGGCAGAAGACGGTCAAATTAACAAACCTAGCTGCTGACCAACACCTCCAGAGAATAATAGCAAAGATATCTAGAATAAAAATGGGTGTGCTATTGATGATAGTTAATATTTATTGAATGTTATTCTTTGCCAGGCATTACTCAAGTGTTTTACATATACTATCTCACTAATTCCCTATAAATACTATTATTAATACTAATCTACAAAGGATGAAGCTAAGACTGTGTGACAAGATATAAATTGCCCAAGAACACATAAATAGCAAGGATCAGAGCTAGAATTCAGACGCAGATCACCTGAACCTAAAATCCACATGCTTAAAAAAACTACTCTGGAGTTTCTCAGCTGCAGCACCACTGACACAGGTGGCCAGATAATTCTTGCTGTGAGGTTTTGCCTGCTGTACTGCGGGACGCTTAACAACTTAGCAGCATCCCTGGCCTCTGCCCACTAGATGCCAGTAGTGCCTTCTCTACTGGTCCTCTGGTGTTGCAATCAAAAACTCTTCAGACATTGCCAAATGTCCTCTAGGAGGCAAAATCAACACTCCCCTCAAATGGAAAACCACTATTCTACTCTCATCATGTCATTCAGAAACACTATTTTCAAGGCTAAAATACATTTACTGAATACTAAAATTTAGTACTTACATTTGAAGTATTTATATTTGAAAACTTAAAAACATCAGTTTATTTGAAATCTACCCCTTTGGCAGATATTAGATATCAAAATAAACTTTGTCAATGAAATAATAAGCAGGAAGTGATTTATATTGCAAAGACTCTTAACATCGTCCTTTAAAATGTATCTCCATTTTTCTGCTAGTACACTTTAGAAGATAAAATAAAAAATCTGTTTTAGTAGCAATTTTGTGAGAGTTTGATTACTGCATATAGATATGGGCAAGCAAATAAAATATCACTGGATTCACACATAAAAATTAATTTGTTAGTCAAAAATTTTTAATTCAAAATACTGTTATTGTCTTAAAATCTAAAGAATCAAAAGCTACTAAAGCTTTGGTTTTGCTTTTATTCCTTTTAAATATATATATATAGATATATTAAAAGTAAGTACTTTGCTATCTAGCCTACATCATGCACTGAATATTTAAGTGCCCATAGTTGTGTTAGTTACTTTAGGAAAGATATAAAATTAATGTCTGCATTCCTAAGGAAATTATTTTAGAACCAAGTCATATATATATATATATATATATATATATATATATATATACACACAAAACCACTTAGAGTAAGAAAAGACAGTGTGAAACAAATAGTAAAATGCCTTTTTTTTCATAATACACAGTAAAATAAAAGATACACACAAATACACATCAAAGTTAAGGAAGATAGTGAAATTCATTTAATAGTCATGTTCCATATAAACAATTTGTCACAAATTTTGCATTTGAAGAGCCCACATGAAAAATCACAGTATGCACAGACTAGAAGCAAAATAATTCAGCAAAAACATCCTAGAGAAAATTAGTTTATCAAACTTTTGACATTTTTCTAAATTTTATTTAGGAGAAAATTGGTGTATTTTTGGTTAAGAACAAATATATCCTATTTAAATGTTTTTGAATATTCTATTATCCCTTCTCACCAAAAAACATAATTTCCTACAAATTCTATGAAGTTTCACATAAATGATGTTTGCTTTATATTTATCAAGAACTGGTCTACCCATTACCATAAACATGGAATTAAAAATATATATCTGACTAAATTAATTTCAAAAGAGAACAATGGGTTTTGTTGGGTTTATAGACATTATTTTTTAAAGTGACCATCATTTTTAAACTTTTCCTTGGGTGCAATTTGGAAGAAATCTGCCTTTTAATAACCTATATTGAACATAATGGTTGCAATCCAAGTGAGTAGCATCACAACAAAATTATCTAATACACATGTTGCTTAGGGCTGCAATGTTACCATAGTTACTACCAGATCAAATATCTCAGGAAAGCAGAACCACTAAGTCTCTCAAAGTGCAGAAATTTAGCACTTGCAATAGGTTATGAGCCTTCATTTTTCTTCATTTGGGGGTTTTTCCAATTGGTCTTGTGTTATTTCTTCATCTTTCTTTATTACATCTATAAAAAACATAATTTTCATTGAAACACATTAATTATATTGGTATAAAACATGAAAAAATATTATCACTCATCATCAGTCATGCAAATCAAAACCACAATGAGATAACACCACGCACCTATGAGAATGGCCCATATCAAAATGGCTAGAACACACACTACTTGTGGAATGTAGGCTGTTTCACATCCTGTGGAAAATTTCTAAAAATATTACAAATAGATCTACGATATGATCCAATAATTCAACTCTAGCTATATACCTAAAGATTTACAAAAATATTAATTTAAAGAGATATATGCACACCTATGTTTATTGAAGCACTATTCATTAGTATAATAGTCAAGTTATGGCAACAATTTAAGCGCCCAAAGACTGATAAGCGTATTAGGAAGATATGCTTAAAATACACAATGGAATACTACTCAGCTATAAAAAATAACAAACGCTTCACTTTTGCAATAATACAGATGAAACTGTAGGGGATTATGCTAAGCAAATAAGTCAAGGAGAAAAACAAGTATCAAATGGTGTCACTTACATGCAGAACACAGGGAAACAAACGATCAATAAAATCAAACCAATAATGACCCTAGAAATCTGACCATAATTAAGACCACCACATGGGAAGGGGTAGCAGGGTGAGCATAGACAGTAGGGGGCACAGTTAGCTATGGTGAAGGACTTTCAGTGCCGTGTTGGTAGGTGTGGTGTGGTAATAGACCATGAAGGGTGTGATCTTGTACCACTAAATCATATACAATATTGTAAACCTATGTTACCTCAATTAAAATAAACAAAAGTTTTATTGCAAAAAAAAAAAAAAATGAACAGTTGTTTTCTCCTTACGAGCTCTAGTCATTTTTCCATGAGTCATAAATACTTTGTCTCCAACCCAGATATAGAAACTATACAAAGAAAAGAAATATGGGTAGATTTGATCATCTATTTCTCCTAATCACCCTTCTCTCCTATTCTCCAGAATTATTATGCACCAGGAAGTCTCCATAAGGTATCATTATTACAATCTCCATCTACAGATTAAAAGGTTAAGTGACTTGCCCAAAATCACAAGCCACTAAATGGCAAAGTCACAATTTGGACCCAGGCTGACAGGTTTCATAGTTTATTACCTTTCTGTACTGGATCACACTTTCTCTAGCTTCCTTACACTTTCTCTTTTGCTCTTAGGAGATGATGTCACTTTGTACCTCACAGAAAAAAAAAAATCAGTCATCCCTCAGCTTTCTGCCTCCTTCAGTTTTCTGCCAACAAAACTTCCAAAAGCCCCTGTGGCCTGTATTTATTCCTGCCCTCCCTCCTACTAGAAAGAAAGATGTGCTCCTCAGGCCTGTCTACATAATTGTTGGGACCCAGTGCAAAGTGAAAGCACAGCACCACCTTGCTCAGAAAATAAGGAAAATTCCAAGATGGCACCAGTAGAGCATAAAAACGAGTGAAGGTCTCTTCTGGGCCTGGGACCTTGCATTACTGCATTAGTTGCACAATCTTGGAGCGGACCCCAATGCTGTTTGTACTATCCAGATCTAATTCTTTCATGATCTGGGAAACTACCCATTTTGCCTCATCAGGAAACTATTCATTCCCTTTCTCTATTTCATCTGACTTTCCCTTTCTCCTAGTAGTGCCAATTCTTCACACTACTACATTCTTCAAAAACCTTTTACTAAATTGCTATTCTTCCACACACTTCTCTTTTATTCTTTAAAATATATCACCAGGGCCTCCCTGGTGGTGCAGGGGTTAAAGACAGTGGTAACAAGCTCTTGCCAGACACAACAGCATGAGTTCAATTCCCAGCTGGCCAGGGAGCTACTACATGGCAAGGCAGACCTCTCCTGCCTCGCCCGCTGCTCCCCTAGGCAGTGTATTTCAGTAGATCTGCCTGTTCTGCTCCCCACTCTCTCCGGTGAATCCTCACACCTCCCACACCTCTGGCTTATACCCCAGTTCTTGTATGCATAAATAAATAAATTTTTAAAAAATAAATAAATAAAATAAAATATATCATCTTTTGCTGTCCCCATTTTAAAATAAAACTAGTAAGTTTTCTACTACTTTCCTCAAATTGCATCTACTACAATCATCAATGATACCTTGGAAGATAAATATGATGGATTCTATTCAGTTCTTCAAATTTCATTCATCAAATATTTATTAGGCATATATTACACACTAAGAAATGAAAATACATATACTACTCTTGGGGAACTTTTGATGAGGGATATGGACAATATACAAAGTAAAATGTGTGGGTATAAGAAGTGATACATGCTCAGAATGAAATTAAAGAATTGAAATTACTGAGAATTCTTGGGGCCTGGAGGTTGCAGATTTAGATAGGGTTTAGAATGCCTCACTGAAAAGGGGGTATTTGAATAAATGCCTAAGGGTGCGAGGGAGTCAGCTATTTGGATATCAGGGAGAAAAGCATGCCAAACAAAGAGAACAGCAAGGTCAGTGGCATCAACACTGGAAGGAAGGCAAGTAGGACAGAGTATAGTAAAAGGAGTTGGAGGTTGGGTCAGAGGGGTAATAAGAGAGTAGTCTTTTAGGTGAAAAAAAAATAGCACTTTTCTGGGCCAGTTTTGACAGTAAAGCTGGCAGTATTTGCAAATGGGTGAGATGTAGGATATGAGACAGTGGGGGACAATAGTAATTTGAATGTTTTTTGAATTTAGCAGGTGGGAATCTGAAACTGTGATTCACTGAGATGGGAAAGAGCAGGTTTCAGTGATTATATCTGGAGCTCCCTTTAGTACCCATTAAGTTTGAAATTTACTGTTTTAATATTCAAGCAAAGATGCCAATGAGGGTAAAGTTCAGAGGTCCTCTAGCCTGGAGATACAACAATGTGAGTAATCAGAAGGCCAATCATTATCCCAGTGAGACTAGATGCTATCACAAGAAATGGAGGGTTAGGGCCTCCCTGGTGGTGCAGGGGTTAAAGACACAGTGCTGTCCAGCTGTCTCCACTGTGACATGAGTTCAATCCCCCACCAAAGAGCCAACATACATGGTGCAGCAGACCTCTCCTGTCATGCCTGCTGCTCCCCTTTGCAGTGTATTTCACTGCATCTGCCTGTTCTGCTCCCCACTATCTCTGGTGAATCCACCCCCCCCCATCTCTGGCCTATAACCCAGTTCTTTTATACATAAATAAATAAATCTTAAAAAAAATAGAAATGGAGGGTTAGTAGAGTTGTACCATAAACTGGTACAACCCATTTATGAAAAGGTAGGGAAACAACAGTCTGAGGAACAGCTGTCAGTATGGAGGAAGGAAACCAGGAAAATGGATTGTAGTGGACGTCAAGGGAAGAATAGTGTTTAGGAGAAGAAGTAAAGATCAGCCATAAGAAAATTTCTACAAGATCATGTGAAATGAGGACTAAGAATTGAATACTGATTTTTATCAGAGATGTCATTTGCCATCTTGAAACTGCAGTGGGGTGGTGGGGTGAAAGTCTTATCAGGGTTAAGAATGGGACAAAGGATTTGGAGGCAGAAAAATAGATATGTTGTTTTGCCACATTGTTTTGCTACAAAACAGAAATGAGAAGTGGGATCCACGGTGGGTCTGAATCATAGCAATCATGCTCAGTTGCCTTCTGATTATCATGGCAGGTGCTTAATAAATGTTTATTGAAACAACTCTCACAGGAAAACAGGCTTGGTAGGAAATGGTACTCTAAGCCAGTATGAAATATGAAGCACTTAAATTACTTTCAGAATTATTTAAGCACCACTTGCTATCACTGACTCTAATCAAGCTACCCATGAAGTATTTAGAGCTTTCTGAGAAGAGCTGTCAGCTCTGTTTTCTCTAAGTTGGGCTAATGAGGAGATGGTGAAGGCCCCTTAAGTAGTTCTCTTGCTATGAAATCAACTAGAAGTTCATAATAACAACTGAATTAAGATTCTTCAGAGATCATCTAGTATGATGATCTAGTATCTTGCTCAAGATTATGAGCTAAAATATGGAATATGGTTCCAAGCACCTTTTTTTGCCTTTGAAATGTAATAGTAAATGTTTAGAAATATATTGAAAGATAATTGAAGAGAAAAGGAAATAAACTCTTCAAAGAGGCTATGATAGCTTTTTCCTTTCTATTGTAATGTTGATGAAGGGTAAATGAAGGATGTTAAACAACAAAAAAGGCTATTTTCTGTACAGTGTTATACATAGTCATGGATAGTTATCACTATTGTTGTACAACCTTTTGAATTTGTCTGGTGTTTTCAATATAACTGAATATATTTTCAATATATTCCTTCAACATAATTTCTGAGTGTACAAAATTCAAACCTGCCCACTGCCTACTCCTGAAAGGAGAAATCAAATACTGTACAAAAATTAATAATCAAGTAAATAAATAAATATCCAACTGCACCATGTGATAAAAAGAAATTGTTCACTTTCCAAAATACTGAAAAATTTACTTCATCTTAAACAAAAGGTTTAGTAAACAAGAGAAAGAAATGCTTTCAGTTAGTTAAAAGAGAATCTGTTTCAAAGGAAAAGGGTGATTAAGTAGAGAGAAGTGCTGATGATTTTAAGAGACTTTGAGTGTTACCTTTCTTCAAGGAGAGGTTCTCCAGTTTCAGGGGCAACTCTGAGAGTTCACCTGTCGAAGTTGAACCCTGGATGTCTGGTATGGCATTTCGGCGGCCTGTCCGTGCTGAAGCTGCAAAACTGGTGATCACATGTTCCACATCAGTCATTTCTGATGAATCTGTCCTCATAGCAACATCTACAAACAGAATGTGCACATGAAGAAAAGGATGAACCTATTCTGAGGTAAATATTCACAAAGTGATTGCCAAGCACAACAGATCAAAAACAAAAACAGGCTTGAGAATCTAATCATTGATCACATGCTGCATCTGTGTCTCCTATGACAGTGCTGGAGCTCCCGTTTGCACATTCTCACATTCACTGAATAGACAGGAAGTTCTCAGTATGAGCCAGAGAGCTATAAATAACCCTGAGCCTATGAGCCACTTGGATGCTTTAGGGTACAGTAATCTCTTGCCTTTTGTTCTGCTTTTGTATAGATGGATAAGCTAAAGCAGGACTTGAAAGGAAATGAAAACTGACTTGTTTCACCATGCTAGTAGACTGCCTACCAGTATTTGCTTGTAGCCAAATATACAGGCTGAAACCAAATCACTATCATTCGTAGGCCCAAACAGAATACACTCTATTCTTATTATTTTACAAACAAGTAGTTTAACTTTATCTCAAAGGATTTTTTTCCCTCAGTGACCGCTGTGGATTTTCATCTGTTCCATTGTCAGACCTAATTTTCATTACTGTCATGGTTAGATTTTGGGACAGCAGGATCCATTCCACCATTTTTAGTCCTCCAGTGGACACTGCAATTATTAGTGCTTTCTTAAGCATCTTTTGTCTTTCTAGCGATTGTCTCCATGAAATTCTCAAGAGATTATTTACTGTATAAGGGGGGAAGTAGTAGGTTTTACTGATTCTAAAACTACTCCTCTTTTGTATGATGTTTTTTAGAGAAATAATAGCAAAATGTGGTACATTTGATACTAGAATTGCAACTGCTCTGGTCCACAGCACCCAAGAAATACACACTGAGTTTAGTTTAGTTAATATGGGTTTCAGGAGCAGTTTAGGCTACTTCCCCAGGTACTCTTCTCTTTCTAGGAATCACGAAATATTTGAGAAAACTAAATTTATAGACACAATTTTGAAATCAGTTAGACTTCTGTTTAGTATTTGCCAATTCTCTGGCTTTGACATATCTTGCTGGAATTGAGCACTGAGTATTATAAAGAACACTGGACTACTAGTAAAAAAGAATTTCACTCCATTACAAGCTTGCAAGAAATATTGGTCATTCCATTTAATTTCTCCAAATTATAGTGCTCCCTGATATAACGGGTATTTAAAAATTAGCCTAATTCACAAGATTCTTGTGAAGAACTATTGAGATCACCCTCTTATGTTTCCCCTATGTATCCCCCTCCTATGTATCCCCCTTTAATACTAACAAGAAATAGCTTCCTATTGAAAGATCTCTTGAGTTTTCTAAGTGGAAAGCCAAAATTTATTCAACACTGCATGAACATTATCATATCTATTATCTCATTTAAAACTTCTAATAATCCTGTGAGGAATAATCTTTACTCTGGGGACATGGAAACTGGGACTCAAGAGATTAAGCGGTGTATTTAACATTGCACAGCTGCCTGCCGATCTGTGAGACAAAAGCAAGCTTAAAAAAAGACATTTAGAGTGTATGGGGTGTGAAATAATGGGCATAATGAATTCTCATCTTTGTGAAAAGAATAAGAATCCTAGCTGCAAATGAGAGGACAAGGAAAATAACAATTTTGATACTGCCTTAAATATTTTAATTAGTAATAATGAGCATCTATTACCTTCATCATTTAAAAGCACTAAAAGACCTCCATACAGCAAAATTAAGAATATACATGTTCTAGAAAGAATATGCTTTCGTCTAGAAAGATTCTAAACAATATTTTTACAATTTATCAAAAATAGCATATTTTTATGTGCAAGCCCCTCCCTCCTTCAAATACTCATCTATTTTTCAACTGTTATTGCCCTAGGCTTATATTATACATGTGTGTATATGTGTAGTATGTACATATACACATACTACACATATGTAGGAGTAATATGTACATATATACAAATACTATATAAATACACATACATGTTATTTTTTCAAATAGTTTGCAGCACTTAAAAATATATATAATCCATAGAAAGATGAGGAAACACTACTAAGAAATACAAAGGAGAGACTAACTTCCAGGTTCTTTTCATTTTCTGGGCTTATGAAGTAAATTGTGTTTATGTTTACTAATTCGAGCAGCTGACTCACTCGCAGCTCTTCCTCTTTTTCTTCTACGGAATTAGCACAGGAATCTGGATGAGTTCTGCTTAGTCAACTGTGGTTGTTTACAGGAGTTGAAACCATTTGGACATTTAGAGATTTTGCAGCAGTTCCTGCATGCCCACAGTAAGGTAATGTGATTTATCTAGCCTGGAACTCATTTCCATTTCTTTTGAAAATACACAATTTTCAGGAAGTTTTAACAAAATACCATTACACAGTCTCTCTCTCTCTCTCTCCATGTATATATACACATATATAATAGCATCTCCATAATCTCCGAAGTATTAAAAAAGAAACACAGAACAGAAGAGGACTAAGTTAGTCAAGCTAAATTAAGCACTTAAGGAGTATGTGTGTGTGTGTGTGTGTGTGTGTGTGTGTGTGTGAAATCACTAGTCAGCTTCCATGGGTTCAAAAGAGCCTGTGAAGAGTATATTAGTTAATTACAAACAAAGAAACATCTTAACTCACACTCACTCTTTCTCAAGCTTCCTAATATGAAGCCAAGACAGCAAAAAGGTAGATGCCTTTTTCTCCTCTTTTTTCATTGAGGTAACTTTAGTTTACAACACAGTTTGCTTTTTTCCCCCTAATCTCTGGATTCATATCATTCACCCTACCTCCTACTGTGAAGCCACTACTCAGTATGCATGTAAGGCTTGAAATAAACTTCTTACCCACTAAATCAATTCCCTTGTGGTATGAGTCAGTCTATTTGAAAAAACACTTAAAATAACAAAGAAGGAAGAACACACATTTTGGAAAGTCAGTGTTTTTCTTGTTCAAAGACAGAAAGACAGAGACACATTGGTCTCAGCTGATAACCAAATACTTTATCTGTCTCTCTCTAGCTCTCAATATCTTAATAACCTATGCCGTATTTCTTTAGTTCTCTGCCTACAAATTATTTTTTTTTTATGATTTTCTTTTTTGGAGTAGACAAATCTCTTTCAAACAGGTGAAAGAAGGATAACAATCACCTCTTAATGTGGACTAACAAAAATATGTATTTATCTAGTGAATATTTTTTGAACCCCTATTAAATCATGAAATACTAGGCCCTGTGCTAGATTCATCAGAGAGAGTCACAGTCTGGTGAGATAAAACACATTCTGATCTTTTAATTTAATTTTTTTGACTTCAATTTTTTTTCTTAGTAAGACAAAATAAAAGTATTATAAGATTGATCTCCCAGGGCCTTCCTGGTGGTGCAGGTAGTTGAGCGCCACACTGTGAAGCTATCTGCAGTCTCTGCAACATGGGTTTGATACCGGCCGGCCAGTGAGAAACCCACATGGCGCAGCAGACCTCTCCTGTCTCGCCCACTGCTCCCTTCAGCAGTGTATTTCAGTCAGTCTGCCTGTTCTTTTCCCCGCTCTGTCTCTGGTGAATCCTCTTACCCTCCCGTGCATCTGGCCTGTACCCCAGTTCTTGTATAAATAAAGAAATATAAAAAAAAAAAAGATAGATCTCCCTGAAAATATTCAGAGATAAATTTTACAAGATCACAAGAGCAAATTATTTCCAATACCTGTCACTTTCGTATGTGTAACTGAGGTCAACGGAGACTTTGTGGGCCTTGGGAAAAAACTGTTCCCATAACCTTAAAGAATTTAAGGTTTAGGCCAGATTTAGGGCCATCTCCGGAAACAAACTTTTTATGCAGGAAATCTGTCTTAGAGTAGGGCAAACATCTAGAGGTAAGACTTGGTCATATGCTGTCATTCCTTTCTTCTCATGTAAAACCTCTCCTCTCACTGACAACCCAGCCCCTATCCCATTTACCTAACACAAGACACAAGCTCTCAGTTTGTTCCTTTTGCTTTAGATTTACAGCCAAGAAAATACTCCATATGTATATAACTAAATTTGGTCTTTTCCTCTACTAATGTGTCTGATGTTAATTTGTTTGCTTATGCAGCCTGAGAAGAATCCACAGAGAGAGGTATTTTCTCCTGTGATCTTACTGTATCAAAGTTCAACACATGAATCCTTTAACACGTCACATTTTCACCTAAATATGAGGACCACTTTAGGGTAAACAGAGCTTACATGGAATGTATAATTGTTTAGTTTTTTTTTTTTAACTTAGAGACCCTTTCTCTTTTTAAAAATCTCCCCATATATGGTATTTCCATGCCTCCAGTATAAGTCAATGAGGATTTTAGCTACTGACACACATACTGTTTTTAAAGTCTTACTTGATATTGATATGTATATATCCTTCAACATATATTAGTAGACAAATAGGAGGCATTTTTACCAATAATGAATTTTTGACAGTTTTGATCTACAAATTTTAAATGCAAAGTCAAACTGATTTTTCATTAATCTTTCCAAATAAAGGAAATACACCAGTAAAATGACATTTATTAAACTGAGATAGGACCACTTAAAACAATAATACAGACTGAGGTAAAAAAAAAAAAATTTAGAGAAGGTTAACTGCAATAAGCTATGTAATCCCCTTGATTGTGAGGGTGTCATTTCACTGGTCATTCTATCCTCTTTGATTCCTGCTAGAAAGCATACCCAACAGGTACCCTCCATGAAGTACTGTAGGGAGTTAGTTTGCCATAAGGATTCCTTCCAACTCTTATAGCTTTCCTAAAGGACCATTAAATTTTTCCCTTTACTGCAGGATTTTTAATTTAAAATGACCAGGTAATCTAACCTTTCAGATGAAGAAATTGCAACACAGTCATATAACAGGTGGGTGTGAGAGTCTTTCTCTTTTTATCAGTACCTTCTCTGAAGGGGTCGTATGTGTGTGCTACGTGGAGTGGGTGGTAACCAGGGCACAGAGTGAAATTTTCAATTATTTTTTAGATGAGAGTAATTATAAATGTTTCTAAGTCATAGTAGAGCATCCCTCCTCTCTTATATCATACACAGTTTTGACATTTCACCTCTTACCTTTTTATTCCTCTTTCTGAGTGACCAGACTTGAGAGGAATTAGCATTGATTGGAAGGAATCAATCTCACCCTTTTTCTCCACTTTGTCTGACTGTGCTCCTTCATTTACGTCTCACATTATCTTTTCTAATTAGTGACTAATATAATTGTGTTATTTTATTAAGGTACTAGAGCCTGCCTGAAGAAGTATTTGTATTTAATTTTAAAAGTATTTAGCTCCAATTCTGCGCAATGTACTACACCATGCTAGTTACTGTCGGCTTTGGCACAATATATATGGGCTTTCTCTGCCTCAACGGAAAACTTGGGAAGATTGCCTACTAGTTAGCTCCCCAACAACTGCAGAGGAGGGAATGGTTAATTCAAAAAAAAAGAAAAAAAAGAAAATGAAACTGGGAACACAGCATTTGAAAGGGGCCTCAGAGAAAGAATAACAAAACTCTAGAGAGAGAGGTTGCTGTCAGACAACCCACTTCTCATCTTTGCCCTTTCCAACTGCTTTTGGACACAAAGTTTCCCCAGATTTCAAAAGGAGCACAAAGACCCTTCAAGTCCACAAAAGCCCAAGGACTAATTTTGCACTAGTGGAAAAATGACACTATTTTGAGGTTTATAGGGTCTGCTTGTACTCTTCTTGCCTCAGCCTTTCTGCTTAGGGGATTAAATGCAAATCCTAAAAAACTGGTTTCCCTTTCAATGAGGCAGGAGGTTTGAAAATGTCAAGTGACTTCAATGACATCATTATTAAGGAAGAAAGAGGAAGTTAGTTCTCACCAACGTCTGTCTGGTACATGGACTGAAACAGTTATCTAATAAATTCAATAAACAAATGTTGAATAGCCAATACCTATAAATTATGAGCAGGCAAACACTGTCAATGAAGGTGGTTTAATTTTTAATGTTATCAATAAAGACTGAAAGTTCAATTATTAAATAGTAAAATGAATTTTGTTAACATTAAAATAGGTTTAGAGGCAGGATGTAAACAAATGAAAAATACAATGACTTGCAGGTGTGGCCAACATCAATTGTCATATACAGAGTCAATGTAAAAACTCTTAGAGAACCACCATCATCTAGGGCATCTGCATAGTTAATACTCTTTAAGTACTGGCCAGTCTGGAAGGGATTCATTAATTTTGAATGAGTTGGCAACTTGAAGTCAGTTACACACAATTCACAGTTTCTCAGCTTCCCCTTGTATAAATATGGAATCCACTGACATTTTCAATAAACCAGAACTTACAGCTTAAATTTTTTCAGCTGAATCTCCTTTACCCTTCTTATTCTCAACAAGAGAGAATAGATTCCTTTATTCTCTAGATTTTTCTTTGCTTAAAATTATTATTGACAGTAATACATCTATGACAAAAAAATAGTTCCATATTTACTCTTCCAACGTAAAGGTAATTTAAAGCAGTAGGTTAAGCTTGGACTTAGTAATTTAAGTTAAATTGCATGCTTTTCAGAAAACCTTTAATCTATATAGGCTTATGTATCTTCAAAAGGAAAAATCCTTTGTAATACAGAATAATAGTACTATTTTACTACATACAGAAATTTTAAGTGTAAATGTGAACCAGAACTGTTACAGCAATTACTTTAGGAAACTACCTATTTATTCCACTTCTCAAAATGTTTTTGTAACTATATCAACACAACTCACTTCACACTCATACAATAAAATGGTAGGATAATACTGAAATTTAAACATAACATTATGTTTTATAGTAAGTGCTTTTATTAATGACAATATGTCTTATTTGGTCACCCATATCTTTGTGCTAAGATCAACTTCACATTCTTTTCAACTTCCTCAAATAATTAGATTTGCATATAATCAAAAGAAAACTATTTCAAGTAAAGATTTAAAAGCAGAAGTCTAAGCAATGACAGCATTTCTGAGTTATATCAACATTTACTTGGTATGGCTGTCCTTAAATTAGTCGTCAGTGTTTAAGTAGTCCATATGGCTACCTAAAAATGAACATTACTATGTTGAATCCTGCATTGCCATCTATTTGACTTGCAACTTCCAATGAGACATCTAACTTCTCAGTTAATTGTTTCCACATTTATCACAAGCAGAATTATATTACTTACTCTACCACCTTGAAGTCACACGAAGTAGTGGATATAAATGTGTTGATTAGCAAATACACAAATGAAATTTGCTTATAAATCAATCATAGTGTTTATTGACAGACACTATGTAATTATCATGAACATCAATTATCCGATTGAACAATGGTGTTGATGTGACTAGAAACAGCCTCTGATGTTGAGTTGTAAACACAAAAGGAGATGAACAGAGATATTGCTAGAAACTTGGGTTTCAAAAAACGAGCATTAAAAAAATGATTTCCAATTTTCCCACCCTCTCCACATGTCAAAATTGATTCCTTTCTGCATAATCAATACCAGATCAGCCTGTCACATAAAACTGCATCTCCCTTATACTGTTCAGAAGAGGTCCTCCTTACAGGTGAATTCACACACTTTCAGCAACAAACCAGGTTTAAGTGTTTCATTAATAGTTAAAATTGGATTAAAATTCTCAATTTCTTCATGATGCCTAAAAAACAGTTCTGAATCATCTGAGAAATGTCATGATGACATAATATGGCAAGGAAACAAGGGTCACAAAAGATCTCATGAGAGCTACTTTTCCTCAATGAAGCTCACCCTGACAACGCCATTAAATATGATTTCACTTCCTGGTAGCTCCTGATTCCCCTTTTCTTAACTCTACTTTCTCCTGGGACTTAGAATGTTAACATACACTGTATGTTCAACATACGTTACAACCTATTATTATTGTATTCATTGTTTACCATCTATTTAACTACAATGTAAACTTCACAAGGTAGAGGTTTTTAGAAGTAGTTTCACAGATGGATTTATGGCACTAAAAGTCAGGCCTGGCACTCACTTAGTTGATGCTCTATAAAATATGTTTACTTGATAAAGCAATTATCTTTCTATTTTTCCTTTGTTAAATGAGTTCTTTTCATTTTGCAGTGAAAACAGCATATGCTCACTGTTTCAAAAAATGGCAATTCTGGAAGTTAAGAAGAAAAAACAAACAGCCTTATATCCCATTATGCAGTGACAGCTCTGTTATAATTCTGGTGTATATACCTCTAGAATTTTTTTAGTGCTCACATACCCAAGCACATCACATACACATCTTACATGTATGCATTTCAAAGCTAGATTACATTTATTTATCATTTTATTATACCTTAAAAATATGTTTTCTTCCCGGCTAAGATCATTCTAAATTTTTAATGAAAGGTTTGAAAAAAACCTTTTCTAGAAAGCTAACATTTCAGGGGACATGCCAACTATGCAAAATATGCCCAGTCAAAAAGTCAAAGGCAATGGCAACTGGAAGGAGGATAGCTGAGTTCTGAAATCATTCACAACCCTTTTCTTAATTATATGAAGTTGATAAACTGGTAAGATGCTTTCTTAAATGTATAGAAATTTGAAAGTTCCAGTATTGTCTTTTTCTTCTCATTCATCAATTTAAAATAAAATTTTTCGGGCTGACTCTATCCCTTTTTATTTTTATTTATTTATGTTTAATTTATGCACACAAGAACTGGGGTCTAGGCCAGAGGTATGGGGTGTAAGAGGATTCACCAGAGACAGAGTGGGGAGCAGAGCAGGTGGATCTGCTGAAATACACTGCTGAGGGGAGCAACAAGTGAGACAGGAGAGGTCTGCTGTGCAATGTGGGTTAACTACCTGGCAGGGGCAGGGTGGAGAAATAGCAAACTCAGGCCACAGTGGCTGGCGATAGCTTGATAGCAATGAGACTTAACCCATGTGCTACCAGGGAGGCCCCTTTGTCCCTTTTTAAATGAATTCAATTTTCACTTTTTTTTCTTCCAGTTGAGAAAAGGGGTAGGGGAATGATTGAAATTCTGTAAGCTCTGATTTGTTTTCTAAGTTCCCTTCAGTACCTCATTTTTCTTTGCAGAAAAAGAAGTCATCATTTTAGTGTTTCATCAAGCACAGAATTCAATAAAAAATCACACCAAAAATTTTAAGCTGTTTTAAGCAAAATACATGGTCTTTACTCTGAAAGAGTATGTGACTTAATTCTACAGATGAAACACAGGCATATTAAAGGAAATGTAAAAATAAAAGTCAACATATGATATATTCAAGTAAGTGCTATAAATGTAAAATATTATGGAAATATAAAATGGAAATGGCTATTGAATTTCTGGGCCATCGAGAGATGTCACAGAAGCTGGAGAGCACGTATAGATTATTTGACCTTAATATCAGGGCAGGATTAACACAGGTAGAAAGGACATGAGAAATATTATCATGCTCTCAAACTCTACAAATATCTTATGATAAGTCACCTAGATGGGAGTGTAAAAGGCAAGTTCCAAATTAAGGAAAAGGAAACACCTGGCCCTAATGGAATGCTATGCCACTTAGAGTTGGAAAAATAAGTTGGAGTATAATCATAAAACTGGAGTCCAAGTTGCAAAGGATGTCATTAAAAAGGATATGGTATTTCTATTTGTAAGCACTAAAGAACTACAAAAATTTCTAAGTCATATAATAAAAACATATTTAAGATGCAGTCTGAAAATAGAAACTCATGTAAAGGATACCCTTAGGAGGCTATTAAAAAAGGAATTTCTGTAAGCATATCTACATAATCGACTGATAGGCTAATCACAAAATTCATATATAAATGAAACAAACCAAGAATAGCTTCTTCCTTTAAAAAGGGAAAAGCTAGAAAGACACATTCTATCAGACCTGAAGACATTATAAAGTCTGAGGATTTAGCCATCAGATATGAAGTCCATTGCCAAGTACTAGTTACTAAGGCAGTTCGGTGTTCTTAAAGGAGAGACAAACAGAATGAAGCAGAGACTCCAGAAACAGACACATCTAAAAATGAAATCAGTTTAAATAAAAAAAGAAAGACATACATATACGTAGGTGTCACTGAGAGTTCAACCATGGAGGTGGTCACTGAACCACTCCTGGTGATCTTGGAGGATGCACAGAGAGGAAACATCACAAAACTGGATACTGAAGGGAAGACTGTTGATCGTGGAAAAAACAGATGGTGCTTATCACAATTTACCACAAAATCTAGGATTATTAAATAAATGATTTGAAGTTTTAGTGTTTTCCCATGAATTTACTATTTAAATATATTCATATTGTTGAATAATATATGACCTCCACTTGGTTCACTAATTGTTAACAGTTTGCTATACTTAATATCACTCTCTCTAAATACACACACCCAACTTTTGTTAACCATATGAAAGCAAACTGATAATAACATGACATTCACATCTAAATACTTTAGCATGTAGCCCTTAAGAAGTATTTTCTCCTACATACCTACAATACCATTGTATTGCCACAAAATTCTTTTTTGCATATTACAGTTCTGAGATAATTACCTTTCCCTTGGAGGATAGACTTTAGAAATTCCTTTGGGAATTATTGGGTTTTTGTTTTGTTTTGTTTTTCTCACTCTTGCAGGGTGTACTACCTGGGGTTGAGGTTACCTTCTCCAAGAACTTTACAGTATTATTCTACTTTATTTCATTTTTGCTGTTAGGAACTTTGCTGATTGTGATGATTAATTTCATTTGTCAACCTGGCCAAGGAGTGTCCAGAGATTTGGTTAAAGTTTATTCTTGGCGAGGGTGTTTTGGATGGGATTGACTTTGAATCAATAGATGAGTGACTGTCCTCCCCAATGTGGGTGGGCAATCCATCGAAGATCTGTTAAGAACAAAAGGTTGAGAAAAAGAGAAGTTGCTCTCTTTGCCTGTCCTGGAATGGGGACATAATCTTCTGTCCTCAGACTCAGATGCAAACAGGAACTTACGCCATCCTCTCTTCTCTTTTCATACCTTCAAACTAGGATTGGATTTATTCATCCACACTCCTGGGTCTCCAGCTTATTGATCGTAGGTGTTGAGATTCCTCAGTTTCCAGAACAGGATGAATCAATTCTTTATAATAGATAAATATGTATTCTATTGGTTCTGTTTCTTTGGAGAACTTTGAATAACATACTGATGGCATAACTGTCATTCTTGGTTTGTGAGAGCTTTTTTTTTTCTGGTTTATTTTAAGGATTTCTTTCTTTGGTGTTTCTGTAATGTTATTACTAACCACCTAAGGTCCTTTTTTATTTATTGCCTTTGTGAATTGTCAGAATCCATACATTTGAGATTTTCATCCATTCTGGGAAGATTTTAGGCACGATCTCTTTGAATATTGTTTTTCAACCTTTATCCTTTCCTTGGGAATTCTAGCTAGACATATGAGATAGACATTCTACTGACCATGTCTTGCAACAATTCTTTAATATTCTGCACCTCTTTATATCTTTGTGCTTCTTCAGATTTAACCTCCAGTTCACTAGTTTTCTCTTGAGTGTGTCTACTCTACTGAATGATATACGCACATTTCTAATTTCCAATTATTATATTTCTCATTTCTAGATAACCTGTTAGGCTATTTTTTCAGGCGTTCTTAATTGTTTTTATAGAACTTTATCCCTTAGTCATGCATAATTTAAATACCATCATTTATTTCCAAATATATTAAGTCTATACTTAAACACTTCATGAGTAATTCCAATATCTGTATTTTTTATATTCTAATTCTGTTATTTATTGTTTCTTTAGCATCTCTCTCATGGTGACTTATTTCCTTCCATGTTTTGTGATTTTGCTTGCAGCTCTAGTTTTTAAAACCTTTTCCTTGAGATTGCCTGAGACTTGAATAATAGCGTTTTTCCTCTCCATAGTCTGAATTTGCCTAGACAGGGTGTGTGCGGGTACCACCAAATTGATTACCTTTAAATTTTCAGCTTGGGTTCTTTCAGAAAATCTGAAGACAACACAGTTGCAAACCTGTATGAGCTTCCACTTTGGGTCATAAATTATCAGTTAAGTCTTTTCCTTCCTCTCTACCCAAGGCAAGGTCAGTAGGGAAAGTACCCTTACTGTCTTCCTTTGAAGGCTGGGGCTTTTTGATAACATTAGCTTTTAACTGAATGTGTCACTAGTGACATGTTCGGCTTTATTCTGAAGTTTTATGACATAAGCTTTATGCGGAACACCCAATCTGATTTTCCACCTCGAGTAAGACCTAAGTTCTTCATGTGTTCCCAGAACATGACTTTATCAAAAACACAAGTCAGGTGTCATTCAGAAACCCAGGAAGTGTTCTCCTGCCTCTAGATTTATGATTTCTCATTGTCATGGGACTGTGAAAAATTTTCTTATTTTATCAACATAAACATTCATTTTAAAAGACTTGAAAATATATTATCCTATATTTTAGGATCCTGGTTTTTTTGAGGACATGAAGTCTTCCTTAGTAGCAGGAAAATGTTCTGGATTAAGTTTCAATAATTTTTCATCCAAGTCATAGCAAGACATTTACTTCCTTTAATCAGAAAAAGTAACATGTAATACTATAACTATTCTTATCAAAATTTATTTTAACTCAGGTTCCAATTTTTCTTTCACAGCAGAAAATTTTCTTGTAATTTGGAATAAAATCATTCACTTCCACTTTAAAATTTATTTTTCCTTTGGCAAACTCACAGCCAATCCATGAACATCCATAGGATCATTTCTTCATGTGGTAAAGGTTTAAAATTAAGTATCAATCTTCTACATTTCCCTAACATCCAGCAAAATGAGAGTTTTGTTTTTTTGGTTTTTTTTTTAATTTTTTTTTTAATAGAGGCATGTTTTTATTTATTTATTTGTTTGTTTGTTTGTTTGTTTGTTTTGTTTATACATGCACTGGGTACAGTCAGAAGCGCGGGAGGGTGAGAG
Source organism: Talpa occidentalis (assembly GCF_014898055.3). Lineage (NCBI taxonomy): Eukaryota > Metazoa > Chordata > Mammalia > Eulipotyphla > Talpidae > Talpa > Talpa occidentalis. The sequence goes on along the minus strand of NW_023602073.1, from coordinate 120,510,587 downwards.
AATTCACCAGAGCCAGAGTGGGGAGCAGAGCAGGCAGAAGGACCGAAGTACACTGCTGAGGGGAGCAGCGGGCGGCAGGAGAGGTCTGCGCGCCATGTGGGACCCTCCTCTGGTGGCCGGGGAGCAGCCGGGGATTGAACCAGCGCTGCAGAGGCCGCGGGCAGCTTCGCAACCCAGCGCTCAACCGCTGCGCCACCAGGGAGGCCCAAAATGAGAGTTTTGAATTGCCTAAGCACAAGTTTCCCTCCACATCTACTCCCATGACCAAGCTCTAGGAAACATCCCTTGTTATCAAGGGAGAAGGCATAAGACACTCCCTAGGGAGTAGTTTTCCAGTTCTTTTCCCATGCAATTATTCAAATAAGCCAATCACATCCTACTGGGGGAAACAGAAGAAACACCACACCCTCCTTTTACTACGAAATTTGCATTCCACAGCCCTTAGTTGTTCACTCTGTTCCTGAGTACAATCCCTGAGTGGCATACAGTGCAGTCTGCCTTGGGCTGTGAGCACAGTTGATCTCATCTGTGCAGTGACAAGTGTTGTGTGTTTAGCCACCCCTGCACCCATTCAGGCAGGAATCTCCCTCACAAAAGGGCGAATAAGAGGCAATAAAAATTACTGTCATCATGAACAGCATCACATGCCCAAGGACACCTGGTCAGCTTTAATAGACTGCCCTTGGCTTACTTAAGGGGTTATGTTACCTGGTAAAGTCTACCTGAGATGGAGCAACTAACTGTTGGCAAGCTGGAGTTGTGTCTTCCGTGGGATTCTGTTGTCTTTGTCGGCCATTGCCATCTTTTTCCACCATAAAATATTTTTGTCTCTAAGATGAGAATTATTGTTATTTGACTATTCCCTGAAGTAATCAGGTATTGTCAGGTTAAGTCTGGGTTTGGCAGATGATATCTCAGGTTTCCACCTGTAAAGGTAGTGAAAATACAGTGCCTTAATCAATCAGCACTTCAGTCCTGACTACTAAGAGTCCAGCTACGTTATTGCGTCTAGCCTGGTGACCATGACTGGCTGCTTGAGGAAGCAATAATAGATATTGTTTGCATCATGTAGCTCTGGGACACCCCCAGAGACAACGCTTTATAAGGTTTGTGAAGAGGCAGAAATCACCACCTTGCAGAGAATTAAGCATGGTGTCCTGGTTTTTATTGCTGTTGGTCATGCAAGGGTAGTAACCTTGCTTATCTCCTGTGCTGCTCTTTTCCTTGTCGATGTTGCTTGTGTTCTCCTGACCCTCAAGGTTATCGAGGTGCACATCCATGGTGGCCCGTGGTCCAGGGGCTGATGAGAAAAAAAAAGGTGGGAGGAGGAAGGAATATTTGGTACTCAATGGCTCGCCCAATGCAAATCCCACAGTCAATGCACCTAGGCTTTGCCAGTACTGCTGTCCATCAGCATACCAAAGACCTGATCTTATACTCATGTGTCCGATGGCTTCTGTCCAAGCCATAGGCAGAATAATTTTTACTGGAAGTGGAACCAGATTCCAGGGAGATTGGCAATGCTTAGAGAAAGAAGTGGCACCTCCATAAATTCCTGAGAGTTACCTGATAAATCCCTGACACTATCAAGAAGCAGGTATTGATGTCTCTCAACACCTATAAGGTTAATACATGTTCAATGTATTTCAATCTCTTTTGTGTTAAGGACGTAAATTTTTTCCTCATCTACAAATTTTATTTAATGTCATTGTGCTGTTAACTTAAATAACTCAGCCTACCTTGAGGAGGTCCTCCTCCTATGAAAGGCTCCAGAAATCTATCAAAATTAAAATCAACAAGCACTCTGTTTATTGTCCTCAGAGCCCTCTTCACTATGTATGATTTTGCAGGGTTATCTAGTGACTCCTGGAGTCTTTTCACTACTTGTGATGGCTACAAGTTGTCCAAAGTCTTCTGAAATATGAAAGTGCCTTTCTCAACCTTGCATGACACACCATTATAGCAGCTATATTGGCAACATACTAGGCTTTTCTGGAAATACTGGTTCTTACAAACCTTGACCTTGTGACCCTATGTACCAGCTATCCAATATTCTGAGTTATTGAAGCAGAACCCCAAGAGCTCAATATGGTTGCTGAGTCCGCCTTACATAGGATGGAGTTGAACTTAAGGCCCCTTGGCTCAGTCCACCTCTAGTAGGGAGAGACCTCCCCAGCTCTTAGTCCTTGACATATGCCATAGTGCTGGAGGGGGTCACCTCCCTGCCAGGGCAACTGACTAGTTGGGGAGCCCCTTAGGATAAAATGAATGAACAACTCACACATTTTACTGATACAGCACCGCCATCATACATGATGGAATTCAGGGAGAGCTCTACTTTGCCTCCTAAACCAGAATGCCTCTGATAAGGAAGAGGACCCAAGGGTCAGCACAACTGGCAAGCAGTTGATCAACAACTGGCCACATTTGACCATTTTTACAAATTCTTAGTCCTGAGTAAGACTTGCTCCCCTTGGAGAAAAACCTCTGGGAATCTCTCCCTCCACAGATAGCCCCAAAATTAATAAAGGTAACAGATTTCTCCACATATACTAAGGTCACTAAGATACTCCCTATCCTCTTTGGAGTTCTAGATACTACCGACAGTGTTCAAGGCACTCATTTCTCAGAACACACAATGTTTGACGCATTCAATCTTCTACCTCCCCCACCAGCCCCATACACGTGGTTTAATTGAGAATCTTAGGCTCCTCAAAGAACTCACAAAGTAAAAAATTCACCCCCACACATCAGAGATATCCATTCCCCCCACCAATGACACACAGATCTTTGCCTTGACATCTGATAAGAGAGGCCTTGAATGGATAAACGGCAAATTCCCCTCTTTACTGTGCTCCCCTAGAGAAGGCCGCTTCACCAAACAACCCTCCTTTTCAAAGGAACCAGGCACAATTCCTGATTATTTCTGAATAGTGGTTTTCAGTTGCTTGCCTGTTTGCAGAATTATTCAACAATCCAATGATATCTTCCCAGAGGACAAGAAGACACCCTCTGAATAGTACAAAGCCTGTCCCTCTCCCAGTTCCTGTTGTTCACTGTTCCCCAAAGTATTGCTATGTAGCCCTACATGGTATCTCCCTCCCCAAGGATATGACAATTAAACTTCTGTCCATTTCATCTGATCTCAACCTATCCAGTGTCAGGTGCCATGTGTATGGTTCTCCCCCTACCCTAGGGTGGGAACCCCCCTTTCACTAATGGGATAAGTAAGTGATGAAAGTTCCCTATCACCAGTACCGCTTTCCTTTTGCTCTTGAAACACAGCCTTAAGTACAGGGGGATAAGACACCCAGTTTGCATGTGTCCACTTCCAAGCTGACCCTCACTGAGGTGCAACTTGTCCTCGCCATCACTGTGCTGGGTGTAAACTGCTATCACCTCAGGGATCCCCACAGCCTCACGTGTATCTGCATCTTCTTTGTTTTGCAGAACTTCATAGGTTTTTGTTAAAATATCAAACTAAACTTGTATTTTAGGGAAAAACATTTTCTTTTTTTAAACTGAATTACTCTGGTTTACATCATTATTTGTATTAAAACATTTCTGGTTACAAAGGAGAGAAAGCCCCGAAGAAAGCAGCCAAGGCAACTCCCTGGGGAAATGGACAGTTGCCTACACCATATTTATCAGAACTTTTAGTCATTCTTACACAGTAAGACAAACATTTTCCTGTAAGATTTTGAGCTTTCCCGTTGAAAACTATAATTACCATCCAGTGACCTTCCAAGCTCCCCTAGCTATAGACACCTCAGCCCTAATACCCTTTTAGCTCCATAGCTGCTAAATGATCAGGCACTTGGCTTCATCCATCTGTCCTAACAGTGACCTCTTTCAAATTTTTTATAATCGTTAACTAATTTCTTTTTATAGCTTTGCCAACATAATCATATTACATCCTGACACCAGGCAGTGTAAATTAATTCTTCTTCTTTCTTATGAGCCACTCCACAGAAAAAGAGACAAATTTTTCACCTTAACACTTGATTAAATGAAGCCTCTGGGAAAATTGTATCTCATCTATGCCAGCCTGAAGACAAATACAGAATCTTGAAGGCAAATTAGCTGCTTCTAAAATTTTACAAAAATCTTAAAGGGAGAGAGAGAGAAATTGAGTAAGAGAGAGAAGGTGGGGGGCTATTTATGTAAAATCAATCTTATGCCAGATGAACTAGAGCAGTGTCTCCTAAGCTTGCCCTCTCATAAGCCTCACCTAGGAAGCCGGTTAACAGTACAGATTGCCAGTGCCTTCCTCAGAGTCTCTGATTCAGTATGTTCGACCCCAGGTGCATTACAAGTATCCAAAAAGATTCTATTGTCACACAAGTTTGGGAATAGCTCACAGTAAAGGGAAATCTAATTCTTCTCCATCTTTCTCTAATGATACACTGAAATAGAAATCCATAAATTATGCTGTTTCAAGTATGTCTGTTTGACAACCCAAAAGAATGGAACATTTACCAGTGATGTTAACAAAGTATACCAGGGCCTCCCTGGTGGCGCAGCGGTTGAGCGCTGGGTTGCAAAGCTGCCAGCAGCCTCTGCAGCACCGGTTCCATCCCCGGCTGCTCCCCCAGCCACCAGAGGAGGGTCCCACATGGCGCTCAGACCTCTCCTGCCGCCTGCTGCTCCCCTCAGCAGTGTACTTCGGTCCTTCTGCCTGCTCTGCTCCCGGCTCTGGCTCTGGTGAATTCTCTCACCCTCCCGCGCTTCTGACTGTACCCAGTGCATGTATAAACAAAACAAACAAATGAATAAATAAATAAATAAAATGCCTCTACTAAAAAAAAAAAAAAAAAAAAACACAAAATAAAGTATACCAATGCATGAATGTAACCTTGCAGATCCACTTATCCAATTCAAACCCTATAAAAAATGTCCTTATAGTAAATTAAAAATTAAATAAATAACAAAATTAACTGTGCAGATCTATTGGGAAATACACAGGGTAGCTTTGCCTAGCTCAATCATTCCACAGTCCTTTTACCTTCCATACTGATAACCATCCCTGAAGTTTACCACCACTAACTAAATCAGATCATATTTTCTGGGAGGCAAGAACAAATAGGTTCTAAGTGTCAACAGTGGATGGTTGGTTTTCAATGAGTGTTTTCATACTGAACTTCAGTCTGGCCCTGTGCAATCCACATTATGTGCAGATCCTGTCTTTGTGGGTAGGACGCTTACATTATTGAATCTGATCAAGAGAGCTCTGTTGGCATTTTAAGCATTGCCACTTTTATACCCTTGGCCAGCAGGATATCTGAACCACAAAAGACCTTTCAAATCTTCCTGACATTCTGATCTGTTTCATCTTAGATTTTTCACTGTTACCCTTTGACATTTGATAAGAATGTTAAGAATTTTGTATTGAAAAATTCTCCTATATCAATCAAAATTAAAATACCTGAAAAAAATACTAGAAAGCTGACTTAGCTTCTAATAATTTGCAAATAAGTAGAATTACAATTTTCAAAATCCTCACTATTAGGGGTGGGTGGGGAATAAATGAAGCATGGACACATTGAAAATAGCAGAAAGAATTGCTTGGCATTGTCACCTTCAGAGATCAGAATATCCTGGATGATACTAACATATCTCAGGATATCTCAAAGAAATTTTTAAAAAATGAACTAAAAAAAAAGTTGAAGAAATTCTTTAATTCCACTAATATTTGCAGAGCATCATTTATATAAGGACATCTTCTTAATTAAAAAAATCAGAAGTAACCTTTTGAAATGTGGTTAATGTAAAATAGCTATTTATAGAAGGAAAATACTGAGAATGAACAAATGAAGTCTGCCAAGTAAGAAAGATACTGCATGATCACTTTAAAATCATGTCCGAAAACAATTTCTTTATAACAGTATGTCCACCTTCTTGTCAATGACAGACTTTCTCGGACCATCTGGGACAGACGCACACTTCCCCATCTGCCTTCATCAATCCCCTGTCCCTCCTCTCTCTAGCCCATACTCCTGCCATTGGTCTTCCAATGTTCTCTTCCTTTTCATCTAGCCAAGTAAGCTCTTGGGAAAAACTTACTTTATTAATTCACAGGAGCATGCTCTCTGTGTGGTTTCCTTCAGGGAGAATTCCAGATAGTCTTAGAGCAAAGAAGTAAATTATTAATGGTGGTACTTCCACAAATTAGCTAATAGAAAAGGAGTGCTGTCTGGAAAAGATGGGAGAGAATAATTAACATTTTATTTTCTGCCTATTTGGAAGATTAGTGGGGGTATTGGAGTCCAATCAATGTTCCTAGCCCCACCAAGTACATAACATGGGGTCGGTTCCTTAACATTCCTATTTCTCTAGTCCCTGTCATGGAATGTATTCCCTTGTCTTCCATTAGCAGCATAGGCAGAACTAGATTTTCAGTTTTCTTTCTGGTAAGTAAGTAGCTTTTAGCTCTTCCACTTACCTTATAGACAAACCTGCTTAAATAAAACCTGACTAAACTTCCCAATTCATCTAAAATAGCTAGGAACTAAAGAAGAAAGTAGTGGTTAAAGCACTAGATCATTTATAAGCATTTAAAAGCCAATTTGATTCACTTTTAAGATATACTGACTAGGTATACTCACTGCAATAAACCTCCAAAATTGGAATTTTCTGAGCTAGATGGATGAAATGGACTAAAAATACATTTTCCTACAGTAATCAGCTAAATCTAACCAACTCATGTTTGCTTTGAATGAGTACTCTGGTGCAACTTATGCTTGTGTCCTCCTAAGGCACAGGAGTCTCAAGTTCCAGCTATGTATACTACCCTAGGGTACTTTGGAACATGGAGAATAAACAGAGGTTCCTATCTTTTGTTACTTGAATAATCTTCATATTTTAAAATATTGTTAAATACTAAATAAAACTCAAAATCTGCTTCTCAGAAAATTATAAATTAAAAGACTTTCTGGTGTCTGAAAAATCATATTTCTTGATATATTTTAGCTTAGGAAGCTATTCCAATCATTGCAAAATATTTTCACTGGTATTTTTTTTTTCCCATAGGAATTTGTTCAACTGAGGCAAAGTCGAATGGTCATTTTACTGCTGTGCTCACATTACACAAAAAGTAAATTGACACATTTACTTTACACATAAAGTAAATTTACAGACAAGTAAATTTCAGTCTAAAAATATTCTCTTTCTTTAGGTTTTTCTGTAACTTGCTTCCAGGTCTACCTGGGAAACATGTTGGATGATTTTCATCTCTATTTCACCTCTATTTCCCATATACATAGTAGTAACTTTAACTGTGCACAGAATTTTTAGTTTCTTTAAGGCTGCAGTTTTTTAATAGTATCTGCTCTCTGGCACAATATCTCCCTTTAATTTTTTATAGTAATTCCCATTTTTAAAATTATTGGTAATGATAGAAACATGATTCATTTCTTAATTCTATCACCATCTATAACCAGGGACAAGTGACTAAATTCATAACACATTTTTAATGACCTGTGAAGTTCAGTAGCTAGGCAAAGATTAACAAGTATGTTTTCTGAAGTTAAAAATACTTAGAAATACTTCAATAGGCTAATTAAGATTGAGATGTAACATTTTACACAAGAGAATCAAATGTCTATTTGACCTTGGTCACATAGGCTACATAATCCAATTTATTTTACCTATTTTACAACTTAATGGACTAGATGCAAAGTCATATTAATCATTGTTATTAAAAGCAATCAAGAGAAAAACAAAGCAATTGACAATCCATAAGTAACTTGGAAATATCTAAGAATTTTGGAACCAGAAAGAATGTTAGCCATTTGCAAATCAATCAATAAAAAATCAGTCAAGAAGCAACCCTAATTTCAAGGAAGATGAAAAGAAGATCAGATTGTCGGTAGGACAATACCAAATTTCAGCTTAATTTCAGAATCAAGTCAGGGCATGGTTACCACTGGACTTCTGGACCAATACTTATCCTAGAAAAATGGCAATTTATGATTTTTTTCAAGGATAAAAGTCATTTTTTACTATCAGATCATCTGTGGAATGGAGGATATAGTTTGTAAAGAGAGAGAAAGAATACCCAACCTCTGGAGTGTATGTGACAGAGTAAGGTAGAACTTCTGCTAGTCCTTTCTATGATGCTCAGGTCCTTGTGAGGTTAGGGGAAGTCTATTAGGGAAAATCTGTGAGGAGAAAATATGTCATATATTGATCTTGAGCCTTGATTTATAAGTCAATAGTTATTCTTCCAAGGTTTTATGAAAAAAAAATATCACCCCTTTGAATGACAAAGACCTCTTGGCTTGGAAGTAGATTTAGGGAGCAGAAGTTTTGGTCAATGGGAACTCCACTGTGGGATGATGATATTCAGACCATAAGTAAACATTACTTAATGTTATAATTCAAAAGTTGTGTTCAGCAGTGTCTGAACTACATAACTGCCAGAGTATAAACATCGTAACAGCTACTCATTTATTTCTGTGCAGGGAGAAGGATTTTGTTCTAGATTCTAGGAAGGCAGGACAAGATTGAAGCAAACTTGCTGGAAACAAGGTGACAGACTGGACACTAAGAACAGAGCTAACCTCTAGGTGACCGCTCTGAATGGGCACACTGAATGAACTCTGCTAGCAATGATGTTAAATATCCAATTCTAGCTGCCTTCTTTCTGCACTGTAGTTCTCTCACATAATCCTCCAGTTTTTGGTAAAGCTTACTACACACCACAACCATCTTAGTGATATCTCTACTTTGGACAACAATGGAGAAGCCTAAGGTCAATCTTATGGTGGTATAGACTAGAGTGTGTTTCAGCTATCAAAAAACCCTAAGCGCTAGCAGAAATGGCGAGTAGAGACCAGGCCAGCAGGCCAGTTAAAAGTGACAGCAGCACTCAGGATAGATTAACAGAATCTGAAATTTTCAGAAATACTAGGTGTGGAGAAACAGATTGTATGTCATATAGTATGGGTGCTACAGCTATGTTTATTGAGGTTTAATGGCAAGATGGCCTCTCAAGGTTGAAGAACCTACTTTTTTTTTTTTTCAGATATCTGCAAAGATATATGATGGGTAAATATAACTATGAAATAAATATTTTGAATTATTTTTTATTTTTATATCAATAATCTATATATTTAAATAATGGTAACATGTATGTTATATGACACTATTACATGGCTTTGTTGGACCCCTCTCATAATTCTATGGAGTCTGAGGAGACCAGGATCCCCATGTTGACAAACTCTGGATGTATCATCAGTTATGGCCCTAGAATCCAGCATCCTTCTTCACACAACAACCACAATGTTAATCTCTAATAATATCTAATATTCCACCTACCTTTAATTTTTCTGTGTTTTCACTTAGAATTGTAGATTAATGAAGCTAAAAAACATGTTCAATAATCATTTAATGTAAGTCCCACAGTAGGCAATTAGAGGTTGAAAGGCCAGGTAACTATGACTATTAACATTTCGTAGACAATTCTGCAAAGTCTCAGTGATGTAACTGGGGAATAGAACACAAGAATCCCTCACACTAGATTCCATTCCACAATCCAATCATTTGTTAGTCCAGAGTCCTGGAGCCAGTTTTGAGCACTTCAGACTTGAGGGCTTCCTAAGCCTATCTAGATCTTGTTTTTTAGACCATGAAGGTCACATTACAGAGAATGATACTTTAGAGAGAAGAAATATCACTCCTGAAAATTCTAAATTATTTTCAGTGAGGCTGGGACAGAAAGCCTCATTTAATTAGCAAGTGCAATAAAAATGTGACATTTAGAAACAAATTTAAAAACAAATTATAACATATTTCCATCCTTCATTGGTACACTAAATGATGACATATTGTTCTTTTATAGTTGCCATTACCATGTTTTAATTGCTTTGATTTGCTTTAATTCAAAAATGTCAATTCAGTAATTACCCCTATACTGTTGGAATCAGCTCCATTTAGTGAACAAGATAAAATTTGACTTCAGAAAAGTAAAAATAATTATTATATAACACCAGGGGAAATTCTGTATCCTTGAGGTACTAAAAATATATGTGACTGAGTCAATTTATTTTACAGAAATGAAAGAAACTGTTCTTTTCAAGTTCTTAACAGTAATAAACCAGATAATCAACTATAAACTAGCTAATCCAGAATCCCTTTCAATCATTTATAAAACTGCTGATTCACTTAGAAAATAAATATTGAATGCTAATGAGGTGCCTGGCAAAACAGGTATGAATGTAAACTGTGGTAAGTCTTAGATGAAAAATTACAAGGTATTAGATGTGTGGATGAGCATTTGACTCACTGCCAATACAAACTCAGATATTAGGGAAGAAAAGGAGCTCCCTGGTACCAAGGTAGAAAAAGAATATTTCAGGCAGAGGAGAAGAACATTCAGGAACTAAGGAAAGTTAGAGTGGTCCCACTACAAAGAAGGAAGTCTAGGAAATGGCACAAGACAAAGTGGATCAGCTACCAGAGGTTACATTAATGAGATGGGTTAACGATTTGGTCTATCCTAACAGCAATGAGAAATCAAGGAAGGTTTTTAAACAATAGCATGACAATCAAAATTGAACTTAGAAAAGGTGACTCTGACTGAAACAAATGGAATAGATTGGAAAAGAAGAATGGATTCAGGAGATGAGTTTGGAGGCAACTGCAGTATTCTAAGTGGGAGATGATGGTAGATTAAAAGGTCAAGTTTATGCCTTCTATTTAACAATCCATAAAGTCTAAAGTGATGTATATTCTGCAATTGACCCATTTTCACAGAATTATATGTTTCAAAGCTAAAAAGGAAAGCAGAGTGATAATTGAAGGTACTGCTTTAGATGAAATACACCTGGTTTAGCACTCTGGTCAGAACCTTTTACACCAGCTAAGCTAATCTCCCTCTCTGAGCTTTTTCTGACACTCTCCTTCCTACAGGAAAGAGAGTGATCTAGTTCTTTAGTCTGACAAACATGACCCTACATGATGGACACTCTGCTTACTACCCAGACTCACCTTTCCCTTCTGGTAAGAGTAGATAAAACAAATTCTGCCCATTCTCGACTTGTGACTCAACTACATACTCTCTTCACCTCTAGATTCTGGCCAAATCCTGGTTGCAGTTCCTCCTCACTGGACACTGTCCTGAATTTCTCTTCACTTGGTCAACAACTACTCAAAACTGAGGCCTCAGTTCAGACAGCACTTTGGCCCAGAACTTCTCTTCCACCTGACTGTATCCCAAGAAAGGACAACCTACAATATAAATTTCACTATTTGAATGAATTGAGTGAGCAATCAAGGGAGTCCTGGAGAGTCTGACCAGTTTACCAAAGGTTACAGAGGTTGGGATGATAGCATGAGGAGAAGACGCAGGTCTCCTGTCATGTGTCACAGTGCACCTTTCTCTCCATCTCAATTGCATTAGCTTTCTCCACTGAGTCTTAGAAGCATACTCTTTGTGTGGTTTCAAAATGTTGTACATTGATGCTATGAGTCATGATAGTTGTGACCCAAACAGACCAGTGCAACTCTTCTCCAAAGTCTTCTCTGACTCCCCTGGGAAGGGGAGCCATGGCTCCTGTGGCTCTCCCAAGCCCTCCTGCAACCTTTTACAATGATCTTTCCCCATAACACTGTGAACTCAGCTCAAGCTAGGACCCTGCTGGACTTGTTTTATACTCCTGGCACTCAAAACTGTTCTTGGGACAGAGAAGTATTTAATATTTATTTAACTTCACAGCACTCCAGAGTTGGATTGAGTCCAAGTAAGGCTAACTAAAGTGATGTAAGAAATGAAGAAAAGCCAAAATAAATAAAATGGTGCAAGAGTAAGAAGACAAACTGTAACAATTTGCCCTGGGAGATAAGGAGTTTGAGAATATATATGGATGCCAAGAAAGGTAAGAAAGGATGGTGTCCCTACTGGAACAGGCTGAAAAAGCCTTGAGAAGGCTTTGGTCCGAGGGTAGCCTTCTGATCTCTTTTTAGTCAGAACAGAAGATGGAGTTAGAACAGAAGAAGCTCTCACCTTCAGACAGCTGGATAGAACACTTTCTGTAAGTACTGGGTAGGTATGTAGGGAAGACAACTCAAAGCACTTCCAGGCCCTGCTGGGAAGTCAACAGCCATAGATTTTGAGATGACAGAATCAGTCAGCCCATTTTGATGGAAATAAAACTGAGCTGGGGGCAGCAGGCCAAATGTTAGTTCAAATGTTAGCCCTGTGACCTCTGGCAAATTTTTGAGTCTCACAATTCACTTCTGTGAAATAGAAAGTTTGAACTATTCCATCTCTGATAGTCCCTTCTTTATTTAGGGATGCTGTGATTTATGGTCTTGTCACTTGGACTTCCTTAAAGCAGCTACAAAAGCAAGGGTGAGAAAAGTATCCATTGGTTAATACATGCAATGGAGACAACCAAAATCTTCCTTTTCATTTTAGTAACTTGATCTGGGTGAATTGAAGCCTCAACTGGTAACTATGTCCCTTCATTTCATCCACACAGTCAAAAACATTATCAATAAAAAGTTAGAGATATGGTGAGGCTGTAAAGCAGTGGTTTGCAAATACCAAATTCAGAGTGGCAATATTTTGAAAACACAATTTCCAAAGCCTTACCCCTGACCTGCCAATCAGCATCTCTAAGGTAGAAAAGTAGAGCCCTAAGAATATGTATTTTTTACAGATCCCCCATGTTACCTTGATAATCAGCTAATTTGGGTCTCATTTTTAAAGGAAAATTAGCATTTCTTAAAGGTAACCTGTAGATCACTTTCAGTGAATTACCTAATGTGTTTGTTAAAAGTATCTGGAAATATGGCCAAGAATAGGTATTTTACATTTCTTTTAGTGATTTCATAAATTCCAATTTTATTGCTAAAATAGCTTTTATATAAGCTGACAAATGAAGTCATTATGTGGACAACCTCAAATTCTACAAAACAATAGGAATAGTAAATTTTGATTGAGGTATATATGTTTAGTATTTATGTTACATTGTATTTAATCTCCATAACATGCCTGATATAAGCACTTTTACCTTCATTTTACTAACAGATTGAAGCATTAAAGAGTTCAGATAACTTGCTCAAGTCCACAGGATCACAGATAGATGTACTGGAACCAAAAACTAATGCCACATAGCTGCAAAACAGCCTGTATGGCTGCAGAATGTGTAAATAAGAATGCAGCACACCTTTTAATTAAATAACTTGCTGAGATCTTATCTGATGAAACAAGTTAAAAATATGTCTCAGTTCCTGTTGGCTGGTTTTATTAGCTACTACACAAATGTTAATGTCATAATTGTCACAAGATTAGCCAAGATAAATGACTGTTTACTACTAAGCAACAATGTTTCAGGGATTTCTTGGAATCATAAAATGATATAAGGCAGTTATCATTTTCAGTTAACAGCCATCAAACACAAATATTTACAGTTGAGAAACCTAGAATTGTGCTGTTCAAACCCTTACACACAACCTCACCTCCTGAGAGGCTCACCCAGTTCCACACCTGCTGCCTGTCTTTACACCATGAGCCCTAGACTCTGCTCTTCAGCTTGATATACTGATTATTTGCTTTAGTGCTAGAATAAGACTATACTAGACTTAACATGTATACCAGGGCATAAACATAAAATGCTAGTACTACAAAAATATTTTTAGGACAAAGGTTTTCTATTTTCACTGTTTCTTTTCAATTCATCTCATAAATATCCATTTTAAAAAGATGCACTGGGCCTCCCTGATGGTGCAAGGGGTTGAGAAACAACCTATGAAGCTATCTGCAGCCACTGCAGCATGAGTTCGATCCCCAGTCAGGGAGCTACATGGCACAGCAGACCTCTCCTGACTTGCCTGCTGCTCCCCTCAGCAGTGTATTTCAGTCATCTGCCTTTTCTGTTTCCCATTCTGTCTCTGTTGAATTCCCTCACCCTCTGGTGCCTCTGGCCTGTACCCCAGTTCTTGTATAAATAAATCTTTAAAGAAATACAAAGTCAAAAAAAAAATAAAAAGATCTGCTTGTCTTGGTCTCATGCTGAATGGAAATACAGAGTCTCCCAGATTCTCCATTCATGAGTGGACCAGTTTGGGGTACAATAATATAAGGAATATATATAATAATATAAGGAATTTCAAACATGTGATAAAGGTGAATGGACCTCAGCTATTATGAGACTTAGCTTACAAAGTTGTCCAAATCCATCTACTCTGTACCAGAATACCAATTCTTCCCTTTCCTGGACTCCCACCCCACTCTTTCCCTCTTCCTTCCCATTGGTGTTACAAACTTTCACACAGATATTTCACTAAGGTGAAAAAGGAATGAAAGTGACATCAAGAAAGAGCAATTGCAAAGTATATTAATTGAACATTCATTGGCTATAGATAGATTTGGTGAAAGTTTACTTTTTTTTTTTTTTAAGATTTATTTATTTATTCATACAAGCACTGGGTACAGTCAGAAGCGCGGGAAGGTGAGAGGATTCACCAAAGCCAGAGAGGGGAGCAGAACAGTCAAATTGACGAAATACACTGCTGAGGGGAGCAGCGGGTGGCAGGAGAGGTCTGCGCGCCATGTGGGACCCTCGCCAGCAGCCAGGGATCAAACTGGCGCTTCAGAGGATGCAGGCAGCTTCGCAACCCAGTGCTCAACCACTGCGCCCCGGGGAGGCCCGAACGTTTCCTTATTGAGTTTTCTTTTTTTTTTTTTTGAGGGGTGATTATGTGTTTTATTCTCATTCACATGTTGCATGCCAGCTCATACTGTATAGCTGTATCCCGTCATGTATTTTATTGAGGAGACATTTCTTTCACAAAATCAACCTAATTTCCTAAATAAAGAAAAAAAGGATACTTACAAATCTCTGATTAAAATATGCTGATTTTTGTTTAAAACAGGTTTAGGAAGGAGCTCTGATAAATGTTCTTTCCTGTGAATAATAATAATAAAAATCTATGAATAACAAGAAAATGTGAAAATTAATTAAAATATCAAATTTTAATCATTTTATCTTTTTTAAAATTGTGTTCAAATGTAAATATAATGATTTGCTTGACCTTCTTGGAAAAAGTAGAACCTCTAATTCAACAATGACAGTTTCTAATAAAAGTCAAAGTAGCTTCATTTCAAACAACAAGTATTAGTAATTAGGTTTGCCAGCGATAATAAGTAGTAGACAATTACTGCTATATTCAGTGCTATGAGGGATTAAAATCAGGTTGAGAAAGTCATCGTGGACATCATTATAACAAACATTTATGGGCAAAGAAAAATAACTAATATTTGAAACGACTACAGTTTTGGTTGTAGAAACATTTAGTGCTTTTGGAATATTACTATGGAGATTCTTTTGGATCTTTACTAAATGACATGAGACATGTACCAATATTTCAAGCAACCACATGGGGACCTTATGGAAGGAATCCAACTATCTTGACCCTAGAAATGAAGATAAATTACAATCATATAATTTCTGTTACCAAAGTGAGTCCTATATCTCAACAGTGAGCACCTTAAAAAGAAGGGTGGGAAATAATAGAAGTACGAGCCATCATTATTCATATTAGCCCCTCACAGCAACTGGATACTGCAAATTCTCTCCTACCACTCCCACTGCCCTCATTCAGACTGCCATTCACTCTTCCTGGGCTCTTGCAACACCTTAAATGATTCTCTTGCAGGAATTCTTCCTTCCTACAACTCCATCCCTTACACTGATGTCAGGTGGAATTATTTTAAAGTAAATCTGCTCATGATTTTCCTAAAATTAATCCTTAACAGCCTTCCCAGCACTGATAGGATTAAGCACAAGTCTCTTCACAGAGTACATGGTGCCCACCAGGAATTGGCCTCAAACTTTCTTTCTTTTATTTTCTCAGAAACCCAACCTGCACTAACCCTAAAACTCTACAGTCACACCAAGCCAATGGCACCCTTAAGCCTTGTTCATATTACCCCTTTCTTTGTCTTCAGTCCCTTCCTGATGGTCTGGCTAACGTCTACATTCATCTACTCAGGGTTAACTTGTGCAGCTCTTTCCCAGAGTGTTCTCTGTCCCCTTGGCCACATAGATTCTCTTCTCTGTGCTCTAAAATATTCTGGCATAGCTTTATCAACAAACTCATCACATAAATTATAAATTTCTGATTACTATCTGCCTTCCTGCTCCCACCTGACATCAGATTTTCAAGCCTGTTGAGGCATGTACTGACTCATTCATCTTGCACAATGTTTTTTGCACACAGTAGATATTTATGCAACAAATATCTACTGAATGTCAAGATGCAGAAGGTGATTTTCAGACTCAAAGTTATCTGAAGCATACTTGATCACTTTGGAAGAATTTTAAAAAAATCAAAAACAGACATCTTTTAACCTACTTCCGTTACCCACCTTCCCAAATAGTTTTCAGGGCTCTTCTCACTCTATATATGGGACTGTTTCCCTTCAATTGAGTCCTACTTGTACAGGCTGGATAAATAAGGCTGAGAAGAGGAGAAGTAAATGGAAAAAATGATTGTAGAAGTAGTAATAAAAAATTATAAACTTCAAAATTGTATATTATAATGCATATATGCACCTCTAACAAACAAGATTAAAAAAAAAACATACTTTTCTGGTCCTAATTTTTCAACCATTTGCATATAAGTTCTTGGTAAAGATCTAATAAAAACTGTAAACAAGAACAGAGTTTATAGTCAGATAAAACTAATATTACTTTTTGTCTTTAAAATGGAAACTTCTAGAGCCTCCCTGGTGGCACAGGCAGTTGGGTGCAGCGCTGTGAAGCCGTCCACAGCCTCTGCAGTGCTGGTTCAATGCCTGCCGGTCGCAGAGCAACCCACACGGCGCAGGAAACCTCTTCAGTCTCGCCCACTGCTCCCCTCAGCAGTGTGTTTCAGTCAGTCTACCTGTTCTGTTCCCTGCTCTGTCTCTGGTGAATCCTCTCAACCCCCCCACCCCCGCCCTCACACCTCTGGCCTGTACCCTGGTTCTTGTATAAATAAATAAATCTTTAGAAAAATAAAATAAAATGGAAACTTCTAAAAATCCCTACATATTTAATACCTTTTCCAAGATTAAGTTTGTTTTCCCTTTACAATTTCTACCGATCTCTACTCTTGCATTAGAATTAAAAACAAAATAAGAAATAGAAGAGTGAGGGCCTCCCCGGTGGCACAGCAGGTTGAGCACCACACTGTGAAGCTGTCCGCAACCTCTGCAGCCACAGGCTCAATTCCCGGCCTACCAGGGAGAAACCCACATGGCGCAGCAGACCTCTCCTGCCTCACCTGCTGCTCCCCTCAGCAGTGTCTTTGGTCCGTCTGCCTGTTGTGCTCCCCACCCTGTCTCTGGTGAATTCTCTCACTCTCCCATGCCTCTGACTGTACCCCAGTTTCTGTATAAATAAATAAATATTAAAAAAAAAGAAATAGAAGAGTGAAATAATTATTTTCCTTTCCATTCTTCGAAAATTGTTATATTCAAATATAACTATGACTTTGAAAGTGAAATTCATATATCTTTTTGAATATAGGAGATACACTAAACTTAAGTACAAATAAAGATTGAGACTCTCTACTCATCTCTTAAATTTTAATTTTTAATTATCAAAAATTTAATCAGGGCCTCCCTGGTGGCATGAGGGGTTAGAACGCAACCTATGAAGCAATCCGCAGCCACTGCAGCATGATTTCAATCCCCCACCAGGGAGCAACCCACATGGCACAGCAGACCTCTCCTGACTCACCTGCTGCTCCCCTCAGCAGTGTATTTCAGTACATCTATCTGTTCTGCTCCCCACTCTATCTCTGGTGGATCCTCCCACCCCCATGCCTTTGGCCTGTACCCCAGTTCTTGTACACATAAATAAATAAATCTTTTTAAAAAATTAACTAATCAAAGAGAAGTAATTCCTAAAAAGGTTTCAAAAATAGTAGCATGCCTCTAGCAACAACAAAAAAATTGAGTACATATCTTCTATTAATATTATATAAATTATAAGTACCAATATGCTAACAGACTAATGTAATTTATGTCATAAAATTATTATATATACTAAACACATTAGCAGAAATTAAAAATAAGAAATAAATATAGCCAGATATTCTACTGTTCTTCCTGAACTTCAAGGTTGGATAGAATTTGCAAGACATTTTTACTATACAAGGTTTAAGTTTCTCTCTATTATCCCTCTCGGAAATACAACTGAATCTAGAGACAGTCTGATGGATTTATGGCAGTGTGAAACCCATGGTGAAAACAAAACAAAACAAAACAGGGGTTTCACCAAAAAGCACCACATGCCTTGCTTGGGGAACTAATCAAGGTGTACATGGGTTAGCAAATTCATCATATTAAAACAGGTATATACTGAGATTTTGAATTAGCAGAGATCTTGAAAATCTTCTAGGCCAGGGATTTGCAAACTATTTTTAACTAGAAATATTTCCCCAAAATTAATACTTTAGCATATGGCCAATATATAAAATAGATGCAAGCAGAGTTGCTCAGGTTAATGCAACTAGGGTTTAACATTCTCACTCTCTTCCACAGACACAGAATGAGAGCTGTGGCCACGTTGCCATGTTAGAGATGAGACCACGACACTGGAGATGGAACAAGAACAGTCATGTCAAGGCAGTTTCATAAAGTGTCTAAAATGATTAATCCTGGTACATTTCCATCTCATTTTTGATACTCCTGACTTGTTCTCACAGACAGGCCTCCTTACAAATCCCAATCTGATCTCAGTGATAAAAGTAAATGCAACTATAATCTGACAGGACTTACACTTATTTTCTCTTTGATATGCACACTTTCTAATTTGAAATTTTAATGACTCAGCCATGTCAACTTGCATATAATTTGCACAGAGAATAAACATGGTATGCCTCAGACATACTATTTCAGGTGGGCCCCAAAATGTTAGGTATCAAGATAAATAAAATTTTAATTCTTTAATTTTACAAAATAAAAATAGGTGCAAAAATCCATGATGAGCAAAATATCAAAATGTTAAATAAATATTTGACTCTACACATATATAGTTTCATGTACCTCACACTAGTAGTGGACAAGGTTCTGTGACTTCTCTCAAAGAATGAAATACAAATAAAACAATGCTGCCACTGTACTTGTGTTATGTAAATGTCTACCTAAATAATATTTAGGGTTGTTGAAGGAATAGAAAATGTAGTTTGGAAGTCACAACCCAGACAGGGTGTGTTCTGTGATACAGACCTTCACACTGAGTCCATAGGACTGAGAATGAAGTTGTTTGTGAACAAATAAGCAACTAAAAAACCATACTACATGAGGCAATACTCAGTCTAGCATCACATTTGAACTACTTTGCAATTTCAATGAGCTAATAAATCTAGCTAAAATTGCTTCAGTAAGCATTCTATTCTATTTTTGTTTTGTTTTAAAAAGCAAATCATAGTTTAAAATGTATAAAAACGTGAACATCAAAGTGAGTCAGGTAAAAATCAGCTGATTCTTACAACCACTTCAACTGGAAGACAGTTTTAAAAGGCCATTCTTAAAACACTTTTAACTTGTCAAGAATGGCAATAGTAAGAACCACCCAAAGAGATGAATTATTGTGACTTTAAAGAGTTTGTACATTCCTGGGGAAGTTTTCTAACCATAGAACCCAAATGAACTAGCTTAGAAAAACAAATAATCCCATACCTGACACATAGTAGGCACTCAACACATATTGTCTGAATAATTAAAGTTGAAAAAAGACTAAAAACAGAAAGAATAGACGAATATCATCAAGAGTTTTGAAACAGAGACTTTAAGCTGTGGGCTACTGAGCAGAGATTTGGGAGCTGGGAGTGGTTCTTTAAAAGAAAGAATGGGAGGATTGAGAGTCAGCAAATAGTATACCAAGCTAAGAGTCTCCATAAGTAATCTTGGCAGTGGGCAATAAAGGCCCACAGCAGGAAAAGAGTAAATTTCGAGCAAGGGAGGTGTGGTAGATACTGCTGGTTGGTTTTCAATAACGATTGAAAACCATTCCATTTCTCTTCTACAGAAATGGAAAATTTAGATGGGAACCCAGTTAAAGACCATATCATGAAGTCTGCCATTCTACCAGAGATGCCACACTACTGGATTTTGTCATCTAGACATGAGCAGAAGTGATGTGTTCCATTTCTAGATTATACCCTAAAAGAGAGGAAGTATGGACCCTCTCTCCTCTTTTTCTCCTTTCTGAAAACTGGACTGTATTTGTGGGGGTAAGCCATCATTCACTAGGCAGACAAGGACAATACCTTGAGGAAGACAAAGCAGAAGATGAAAGAAGTCTGCATCCCCAAGATGGCCAAGCCTCTATACCACCCCTATACCATGTAGCTGGACTGTACATAGATAGAGCTAAAACCATATTGTGTTTAATCCACTGTAATTTTTTGACTTCATTATAACTGCCAAGCCAAAGTCATAAGTAATACAGATGAATTAATTTTTTTTTTTTTGAAATGGAACAATTCATGCAATGTGGCGACAGGTTATTATGGCAAATAAAAGAGAACAATGAGCTGAAACAATTATAAGGCTTTATGTCTAGGAAAACAGGATAATAATGAAGCCACTAACAAAATAACAGATAAGAAGGAGATCTGGTTGAATTTCAGGGGCAACAGTAAGTTAAAAAAAAAAAAAATGGGCCTGGAGCTCAGATAAGAGGAGAAAATTGAAAATGGAAATTTCAGAGACTGTATATCGTATAGATAGTTCAAAATAAGAATTGACAGAATCTTGAACAAAGAGAGATCAGTGTGTGACAAAAACTGAATAAGATGTTCTCAGAGAAGGCAGAAGAAGAAGCAGTTCTCAGCAAAGGGAAGGAGGAAGAATGTTATTATCTTAATGGAAAAGGGTAATGATTAAAGAACATAAGAATAGATTTTACCTTGACCCAAACTAGCAAACAGGTTTAAAAGGAATTTGATGTAGTCTAAGCTTCTAATCTTTTTGAAGTTCCCATAAAAAATTAAAGCAATCATTTCTTGAAATAGAAAGATATTATTCAAGGTTCTGAATAAGCCAGGTCTCAATCATGCTTTAGATTCAACTTAAATTTCCAGAATTCCAAGAGAACAGAAACAAACAGCAGGTAATTATATCATTCTCTCTTGTCTATTTTCACAGTAAAGAAGGAATGAGGTGTGAAAAACAAAGGGAAATGGAAGCAGCATGTTTTTGTTGCTGTCATTCGTTCTAGGAGGCTGATGTTTAAATGAGGAAATGACAAACTAAAACAAAGACCTCCTTCCCAACTTTTATTAAGTTCCTTCAAAGATTTCACATTGATGCTCTGACTTTCACATTTATACTTTAAGTTAATATAGGATGGCAACATTGGAAGTCAACCATTGCATCTAAAAAGCAATAGCTTGGGAATCTTTATGACTTGCCATATGCAATCTAATCACTGAAAGGTTACCAACTTTCCAGAACATTCAAGAAAATTTGTTGTATCATGCCCTCCAACAGTCCTTCTTCTCCACCTGGCTTGGAGTCAGACCCAAGATTTCTGTTTTTCATTTCACTATTCACCTCAAGTTGAAGAAATTCAACATGCTAGCTTTTTCTCACTGGCTTTAGCTTACAGAGTGTACATTATAGCTACTGAAATAGCACCAGAGAAAATTCAAGGATTCTTTGCCACTACATTTTCATCGAAACCAATCATATTAGTTCTCTTTGTATGAGAAATTGATATTCTCCTCCTTTCCTTTGAAGAGAAATCTGCAAGTAATAGCCGTTCTCGCCCCACATAGTGATTGCATTATCCATGGTCTTTAAAACTGTTTAGGGGATAGTTTTTACCCTTGTTTCTAGTGTTTTCCTTGAGTTTCATAATCAGTCTTCTGTTAAGTTCTTAATATTGGCTCAAATTTGGGGATTCCACACTCCTTTTATTGTTATGATCAGATATTACTACTCATTCTTCCAAAACAAAGTGGGAAGGTCTGCCCTAGGTCACCTTTTAATGAACTTAGTACTCAAGATGCAAAATTGGTCGTTTCATTTCCATGTTCTTTTCATCTTCTCACATATGACTTGTATGGCTCCAGAATTCTTGGCATTTAAAATATATAACCTGAAAGGCAGGTTATATATCTGATTTCAGGAAAGTCCCTTTCTCTATCCTTTATCATGTTACTATTAAAAACTACAACACTGAAGCACCAGACACATTTGTCATGAAATACTGCTGTTTAATGTTTTCTTGCCAAGTTTAGTAAAGGGAGTAACTTTAAAATTTTTCTAACAATACACTTTTTAGACCATATTACTTTCTTGCCTATATCATAGTCCTCAAACACCAGGAAATCAGTTCACAGGCCTCATAAGTTCCTTACAACTATAACATTTTTATAGGTATATCTGAGGTTAAAGAGAAAAATGCTAAGCATCACAGTTAATAAAGTAATTATGATAAAATGTCAACCTGAGAGATTGAGTTTAAATTTAAGTATTAACCCTAATATTGTTATATTCCCCTCTGGCAGATTTAGACATGGCATTGAAACATTTATATTAACAAAAGAAAGCCAATTATAACGATGTTAAATATGAAAGTAGATATACCAACTCATGGAGGAGTGGGGCAGAGGGAGCAAATAATTGCTGAGTACCCATGATTTTTCAGATGCCCTTAATATTCTCTCACTGAATCCTTACAAAACCCTGAGGGAGCCTGAAATAAAATAGAAGCAGCACCAAGCAGAGTCAAGACTGGAACACAGGTCTGCTAAACAAAGTTACACTGACTCACAACAATTGTGGTACTTCAGTAAGTCACCCTACAGGATCAGCAATGAGTAAATATGTGGGAAAGTAGAGTTGAACTTTACAGGTCACTTTGGATATGCTATAGGGTTTTTCAGTGCTTTTTATAAGAATTCCTATTAGCATCATATTTTAACAAAAGGTGTTCCATCCCAACTGTCACAAGATCACTACTCTATTCAAAGGAGCCTGTCCTTTTTGTTCAAAAGCATATGTGTCCTTGAAGATAGATCTGGGCTGTGCATATCTGGACTCTGCACATCTTGCATATCTACCAGAGAGTGACTTGATAGACTCCTAGAGTAACAAAGTTGGGAAATGGGAGAGGGCTATAAAATAACCCTACATAGTAAACCCTCAATTAAAAAAATATTTTGAAATATATATTATTATAACTAGATGCCCTTTGGCTAAGCCAACATGCTCTTATGAAATAGATATAATGAGTTCTTATAAAACAGTAAGCCCTTTAGTTTCCGTATCTGCATAAACAGCCTGTGGGAGCTTTTAGGGCATTTGCAGTATTACCCTTGAGTGTGGTTGAGAGGCATTGTCAATAGCGAAAGCACTAGGCAAAAGAAGTCAGATGGTCACAAAGGTTTGGTCAGAGAAGGCTAAAGCTGGAAGAGATTCTAATGCTACAGACGGTTTAATGTTGTACACATGAACTTTGGAGACAGACTAGCTCTAGAACATAACAGCTGTGGGATTTGAGCAATATGAGCCCAAGTTTCCTTATTTATAATGTGGAAATAAAACTTCCACCACACAGGGTATTATGAAGATTAAATGAGACAATGCCTGAAAAGTACTTAGCATAATGCCTAACATACAAAAGCACTTAATAAAAGATAGTTGTTATTAGGATGTTCTTTGTATCAAAGCAGAAACTATACTTTAGGAGCCAGGCATCACGAGCCCTTTAGTGAGGGGTGAGTGTGGGGGGGTTTAAATCAACTTTATCCAAAAACCCAATTGCCTGTAAACAGTTACTAACTCATAACCAGAAAAGGTCTATGAAAATTTCAATGTATTTTAATTATTTTTTCATTAATAAAACTGTCTTTATGACTAACTTTCCCCCTTCTACTTGACTTCCATTTCCTTTCAAAACTAACTCTGTTTGAATCTCTGAATGATATTGATTTGTGCTATTTCTTGAACTGAAGGTCTCCCTCTTTAATTTACTTTGTTGTGATATTTTCAATCATTTCTATTGCTTTCTCCTACAATCTAGAAGTACACATTGAACTGTATTAAAGAAATCTTATTCTTTATTAACTATTATGTTGAAATTTCAATGCTTTCATCAACTAAGTAAGATAGAGACTGTTAGCTTCAGATTTCAGATTATTAACAAAAACTAATCTTAAATAATATTTTACAATAAATCCATTTTTTTAAAGATTTATTTATTTATACAAGCACTGGATACTGTCAGAAACGAGGGAGGGTAAGAGAATTCACCAAAGAGACAACAGTGAGCAGAACAGGCAGAAGGACCAAAGTACACTGCTGAGGGGAGCAGCAGGCGGCAGGAAAGGTCTGCGCGCCTTGTGGGACCCTCGCCCGGTGGCTGGGGATCGAGCCGGTGCTGCAGAGGCTTGGGCAGCTTCGCAACCCAGTGCTCAACCGCTGTGCCACGGGGAAGGCCCAATAAATCCATTTTTAAAGGGTCTTTTGAAGAGTAACTAACTCAAACACTATCCATAGGAACAATCTCTGAAAAGAAAAATGACCAAGCTAAGGTTTCATACTTATTTCATCAATAAAAAGAGAGATTGAAATGTTCATTTCTGGTTCTCCTTTTTATCTTTATTAAGGATGCAGCCTAGCCTTATTTCCTTTTATAGTTGTTCAGGCTGTCATTTTGAGGATTTTTTTTTTCAACCCAGGTATATGGGTCACCTAAAAAAATACTTCACTTTTCTAGTCTTGATCTGTCTAGAACTGGAGAGGCATTTATAGCAGACTACGGCACTAGGTGGTTTGTGCATTTTACGATACTAATCACATTGTTTTCTAACACTAGAGCTCAATTTAAAAATTGCTGGTGCCACGTCTTAATATACCTTTCGCAAAGACATTTTGTCCTAGTGTTGTTTACTAGGCACACTAAATTCTATACAGAAGTACATTTGCTTTCAGAAGACAAATTAACTGATTTAAATAGG
This sequence comes from Talpa occidentalis, assembly GCF_014898055.3. NCBI lineage: Eukaryota > Metazoa > Chordata > Mammalia > Eulipotyphla > Talpidae > Talpa > Talpa occidentalis. The sequence continues at coordinate 120,485,618 of NW_023602073.1, read as the reverse complement.
CTTCATTTTAACATATTTAATGTACTTCACTTTAACAAAATGCATGCAAGGCAGTTACGGATAAAACACACAAACAAGGAACAAATATCAACAAAATAGTTAACATTAAAATTATCTCCTTCCTTACATTTGAAAATGATTACATTACATGTCTCATACTTAGGCCAGTGACATTCATCACTAGCTGAATTTACATCCCCTCTAAATGCACCTTGTGCATGTTGGGATTTATCTGGCTCAGAGAAAAATGGCAGCTGCAGTGGTGATTCATTAAAACCAATTTTCAGTGAAGCAGCTGCTTCTGGAAGCTGTGCTTCATACATCAATCATTAGCTGATTGTCGCAGCTAGTTCAGTCACATCATCTACTCAGCGTATTGATTTTGTGGTTGTTGATATTGGCACTGCAGTACAATATTGTTGTCTTATCATGCTGCACCAGTTGAAATACTGTCTTGTGAACCTTCAAGCAGGGGAAAATACACATAATCACGAAATGCAACCATTATGTGAAGAAAATAGTGAAAAGAGTGTTCACTCTAAATACCTAGAGGTTAATTTTCAGGTCATTCATGTTTCCTAATGGGTTGACCTCAGTCAATCACACTCCAGCAGATTCACAAATAACAAAATTTTTGTTGTGGTTTGAATTGTGTCCCTAAAAGGATATGTTGAATTCCTAACCCTTATGTGAATGTGATCTATTTGGAAATAGTCTTTGCAAATATAACCAAATGAGGTCAGAACTGAATAGGTTAGACTCTTAATCCAATATGGTTGGTATCCTTACAAGGAGAGGGAAGACAAGATGAAGACAGAGATATACAGGGAGAACATCATGTGAAAGTGGGGGTAGAAAGAGGAGTGAGAAGCTAGAAGAGGCAAGAAAGAATTCTCCCCTAGAAGCTTTGGTTTAGTCTAAGACAAGTGTTAATTCTACCAAAAGGCCATTCTCTAGCTTGTGTAATAAAGTTGAAAAAAAAAATCTTCTAATACTAAGCACAGCTCTAGTAAAAAGAGTGTTACGAAGCATGTCATAGATTTTTTTTCTCCATCTTGAAATGGATCCACTCAAGAGAAGATGACAGAGATATAGATTTTAGTTCTGAAGACAATGTGGTTAAGAGGGCAATACTCTTCCCAAATTGAGCAGCTGATTCCAACATCAGTCTCAAGAAAATCTGTTTGCTTTTTACACAGGACTTGACAAACTAATTCTGAAATTCAAATGGAAAGTAAGAAATTAAAAACATTAACGACAATCCTAAAAATAACAAAGTTGGAGGACCAACACATCTCTATTTCAAAACTTTCTACAAAGTGACAGTAATCAAGATAGTTTGATACTGACATAAAGACAGACATGTAAGTTGAGAGACTAGAAATGAGAGTCTAGAAATGTAGTGAATTGGTTTTTAACAAGAGTGCCGAGACAACTGAATGGGGGAAAGGATAATCTTTTCAACAAATAGTTTCAGGACAAATGGACAGCCAGATGCAAAGGAATGAGACTGGATGAATACCTTACAGCATATTGAAAAAGTAACTCAAAGTGGATTATATATATAAATGGTAGAACTAAAACATTTTTAAAAGAAGATATGAGTAAAGCTTCATAACTTTTGGTTAGAGAATAATTTCTTAGATATGATACCAAAAGCACAAGTGGCAAAAGAAAAAATAATTAGAATTTTACCAAAATAAAAGTTTTGTACATTCAAGTACACAATCAAAAATTGGGAAAAATAGCCACAGAATTGGATAAACTGTTTTCCAATAATAAGTGACTTATATCTAGAGCATGTAAGAATGACTGCAATAATAAAAGGGTGGGAGACCCAATTAAAAAAGTAAATGGATATTAATAGACATTTCTCCAAAGATGGTACACAAATGACTAGTAAGCATACTAAAGGATTTACAACATCATTAGACACCAGGAACGCACAGATTAAAAATCACAATGAAATACCACTTCATACCCACCAGGATAACTATAACACAAAAGACAGACTAAGAAAAGTGTTGGCAAGGATGTGGAGAGATTGAAAGACTCATTCAATCTCAGTAAGAATGTAAAATGATGAAGTCTCATTGGAAAATAGTATGCTAGTTCCTCAAGTTGTTAAATATAAAGTTACCATATGAACTAGTCATTCTAATTCTAGGTATATATACTCCAGGAAAAAGAAAGCATGTATTTACACAAAAACCTTTACATGGGGTATTCATAGTAATGTTACTCATATTATTTAAAGTGGAAACAATCCAAATGTCTACTGATGAATTCATAAATAAAATGTAATATGTCCTTATAATGTAATATTATGGGGCAATAAAAAGGAATGAAGTTCTAATACAGGCTAAAACATCAACTTTGAAAACATAATGGTAAATGAAAGAAAACACATGTTGCATGGTTCCATTTATATGAAACATCCAATATATCAAATTTATAGAGACAAAGTGAATCTGTGATATCCTGGAGCTGTGGGTGACAGGGGGTTTAGGGAAAAAGGGGAGAGTCACAACTAATGGTTTTAGGGTTTCTCTTTGTGGTGAGAAAAATGATCAAAAGTTGATTGTGGTGATGGCATATAAATATATGAGAAACCATTAATTGATATTTAAATGGATTACTTTTGTGAATATTTGAAAGGGAATTAATGTGTAATATGTCAATTATGTTTATCCATTAAAAAAAACATTTATTGCAGATCCCAGCTGAGCTTGTTTCTTTGACTATAGACAAAATGTAGAATTAGGGTGCCAATTTGTTACATTTAACATATGGTACATATGTTCTACCTTCTGATTATTCTAAAGTAGTAAGAAATGTCTACGTATGAATATCCAATCTATAAATTCTTTGATTACAGAAGAATTCGTTAAAATGGGTGAGTTTTTTAGATGAACAGCAATACTAACTTTAGGAATATGTCAGTCACTGAGATTTTTCTTCTATCTGCAAATCAATTCCATATTTGTTTTCATAAAGAAATCACACATTTCCATAGGAGAACAGATTCTCTTTGGTCATTTAATAATAGACACAAATTTCCTTTAGACCCACATAAGAGTTACCTAATCTTATTTTAACCAAGAATTTGTGCTTAATAAAACAGGAACTTTTAGCGTAAGTAGGCCATGTGTTTATTTAATTTCCAGATACTCATGCCTTTTATGTTTTCCAGCAGTAATGTTTAATCATTCTAAACACAGAGTAAGCTCTCTTGGCCATGAAGTCTAAGCAAGGAGGATGTGATTCTGTTTGTGGTTTAGTTTGTAAGAGAACAGATCAAAAAACTACAGAATGTTGGTATTGGACAGGGCCTTCAAGAAAAATATATTTAACTCTTTTAATTTCATTTTTTTTTAATAATAAATTTTATTTTTATATTCCCCATACAATTGCAGCTCCCCCATTCTGACCCCAATCCCTCCCCTCCCAACCCCGCCCCCCTAAAACTGTCTCTGGTTCGTAGTTTTTTGTTGATTTTGATTTTCACTTTCTTATAGTTATTCGTTTTCCTGGTCCCTTATTTAAGTTTTCTAGATTCCTGCTATGAGTGAGACCATCCGGTATTTTTCTTTTTCATTTTGGCTTATTTCGCTGAGCATGATCCCTTCCAGTGCCATCCATGTTGCTGCAAATTGCAATCCTCTAATTTCAGAACCTAAACCTATATACCACAGTTCCTTGAATGAGCTGCCAAAATGAAGAACAGAAGTGGAACTAGAGCCCAAACTCAGTGCCTTTTTCACCACATTACATTGTCTTTCAGTGAAAAAAGGGAACACGGGTTTGTTCCTGTCTGTGTTGCCAATAACAGTGAATGCACATTATGAGTATGTTTTGTGGGACTTTTCTTACGTATGTCAAAATCCTCTTGGTTCTGCTGTGTTTAGAAAACACCAGCAAATGACTCAATGCTTAGCCTTCTCATTCATCCAGAAACTCTTTGACATTTCCAATTCATTTGTAAAGGCAAACTCAAGTAGATAATTAATCTTCATGCTCTTTCAGAATTTAATATGCGGCACAGGACACTTTTCCATTGTTCTTTCATCTGAGCAGCTTTCTATTATTCACCTGTGTGTCTTTTTATATAAAAGGTTCTTATTTTTTCCTTTAAAAAAAATGTATGTTCTCTAAAATATAGTATGAACAGAAATCTCAGCTAATTGATTTCAAATTATTTCATGTTTATATTTACAAATTCCCTTCTTGATACTTCACTAAATCAGTGCTAGTCACATACATAGACAACTTGAGCCAGAAATGTCTGAGCTGAGAGTTTATGAAACTAGAACTTTGTACACTAGTTAAGACTATCTCCTTTCAAATGGCAAAATTCATGCTATGATACTTAGAGATAACAGAATAATATTCTACTTAGTTAAAGCACAGTTACTGCTTATGTGGGGAAAAAATCAAGTAGTTACAGATAAACCATATTAACAGTCAAATAGTCTTGCAGAATGATTTTATACATAGCTTATCAATAGATTTATTGTTCACAATGAAAAATAAAGGCACAATTAAACTGTACCATGTGAGGTAAATAGCACGGTAAAGGTTGAATATATGTTGCCAACAATTTTGAAAATGTTTTTCTAAATGTATATTCACATATACATAATAACTAGAAATTTAAAAATACACTCAAGTGTAAAACTTTGTTAATTTTATTAAGTAGAATAAAAATTCTTAATGAGCTTGATATCTTTAAACTTGTCCAGAAAACAAATTAAGATGTTAGAAGCATGTATTTCCTTGTAAATAATATGCAAATAAAAACATCTTTATTCATTTAAAAACTCCATGTGACTTCTATTTAGTAAAGGCTAGTTTTTGTTCTTCATGAAAAAAATTGCTTTGATTAAAAATATTTCATAAATTAAGGCTACTGTGGACATTATTATAAAATGGAAGTTCTATTAAGCTGTGCTTCTGTTCATCATTATATCACCAAATATCTAGAAGATTGCCGAGAAGAGTTTAATAAAAATTACTCAAATGAATGCTAAATAAACAAGTAACTGTCATTGTTAATATAACTGTCTAACATTACCAAGTACTTCAAAAGTGACAGGAGCTATGCAAAACTCTCTATACTGTTGCTTTTCACCTTCAAACAGTCCTACTGAACAGGAACCACTGTCATCTGCATTTTATAAATAAGAGTAAGCTCAGAGAGGTAAAGTTTAGGGATTTAAAGCCAGTTCTCCTTGACTGGAATCTCCTTGACTAGAATGTGCTAGGAATTAACATTATTATCACAGTTCTGCTAACATTGCCAAGGTAGATATGATTTCTCCCCATTTCACTGATAAGAAAACTGAGGCTGGGAGAAAATGCCCAAGTCACCAGTTGGTAAGTAAAGGGATTAAGATCCAATTGAAGCCTGGAGTTCAATTCAAAGACACTGACCAATTATTACTCATATTTCTCATTTTCTGAGAATAAAAGTTTGCAAGAGCTTTGGTAAACTAGACTTGACCCATTCCAGAACCTGCTCCCCCAAATAGCTTCTCTTATTAGCTTCACCACTTGTGACTTAATGTTACAACAGAGTAATAAAGGCAGAGAGATACATATCAGTGGAATTCTTTTCATTAGCGGACATCGTAATTCCTGGAAAAGAAATCCAGGGATGATTGCTGACTTATTTTCATTCTACCTTCTCATGGAATATAAATTCTTCCATTTTCTTTAATAATGTTAGTGCATTATGGTGGCCACAATCCTGAATTTTTCATGTTTGATCATATCCAAAGTTGATGAAACCCATTCATAGGAATATCTCATTAACAATCACAACTTTTCTAAGATAACAATACAGTCTTTGCCTATTTTGTGGTGAAATGTAGAAGAAAAGCATACTTAGAGCAAACACTGAGGACCTTCCATACTTAAGAGACCCTGTGTTTCCTCCAGATCCTTTTTTTTTCAGTGATGACTCCTAGTTCAGATTTCAGGTAAAAAAATGTAGCAGTCAGCCGTTTTCCTCAGTCAGGCCACTCTTGCCAAGAATATGAGGCTTTCCAAAGGTCTTAATTTAGAAAGTGTTCTACAAAAAAAACAAAACAAAACAAAAAACACACACACACACACAACAAGAGTCCCTACTACCAAAAAAAGTCAAACTTGAATTCCAACCTTATTAAACTCCCCTAATGAAAGTAATAATTGTAAGTTTGAAAAAAAGAAAAATGAGTACATAAGTGAATTAAGGCAATTAGTGAAAAGTTTAAAGTCATGCAATTGGATTTATTGGCATCTCAAGGGATAGTATTTATGATAATCTTAAAGCACTCAGCAACCTAATCCATCACATGTCCCTCTCAATTTTAAAGAAATATGTAGCAAAAACTTTATATCATTACTTTTTCCAGATTTATAAATCAAATCTGGCTCATCATTTAGTAAGGATCATTTAATTCTTTAACCATAAAGTAAGTAATCCAGTGCACATAAATATGTGCTATCAAGGCATAATATAAATGACTTCACCCAAACTAATTCTGCAAATCTGTTACATCTAATATCCCCTAATTATTCAAAAACCAGTACAAAGGTAACCAATTTTAAAAAATAACTTAGATTTCCAGAAGCTCTAAAGTACATTCTCAACTAAAAAAGGTTCTGTGAAAGTTTTTCTTTGAAATTTATATGAAAAATTACTAAACTTAATTGCAATTTATATTCTAATCTACACAGCAATAAAGAGCTTAATCCACAAATTCAGGACAAAACTAGAGAATTAGAACTTGTGAGTGTTTCCTTAAGGTTATTATTATCACAACTTACCTGATATTTCATGAAGCCCTTATCTTTAACTATATCCCATAATTGCTCTACCAAGAGCCATCTAGTTCCTGTATCTGTGAAGCTGTGCTGAGTACTTTTATTGGTTGTATGACTACATTGAGATATGGATGAAAGCCAATATTTAAGCTGAAACACTCCTTAATCTTTCAAAGTTTAGAAACACACCAGCCTAAAAGGAGCTCAGAAGATACACAACACAGATGGAAAACCAATGTAAAAAAGATCCCAAGCAACTCTAACTTCATTGTGATGAAAAAGGAAGCAGTTTTGAAGATATCCTCCTAAAGGAGACAGTACAAATAATTCTATAATTATTCAATTATAAGCCAATCCTACATTACACTCAGAATTAAAGCTAAAATAGCTTCAAAAAACCAACTTATGATCAATCATTGGTATCAATAAAAAGTAACTAATAACACTAACATAAATTACCATACATCTCTTCAGATGAATAGCACTTTATTTAAGATTTATTTGCTTATTTATTTATACAAGAACCAGGATACAGGCCAGATGCGTGGGAGGGTGAAAGGATTCACCAGAGACAGAGTGGGGAACAGACTAGGCAGAGTGATTGAAATACACTGCTGAGGGGAACAGCGGGCAGGACAGGAGAGGTCTGCCGCGCCACATGGGACCGTCGCAGGCCTGGGCACTGCAGAGGCTGCGGACAGCTTCACAGCGCTGCACTCACAGCCTGCGCCACCAGGGGAGGCCCCAATAGTGCATTTTGGGGGTAAACAATCAACATCTATTAAGAGTCAACTGAATAACCTCTCTGAAAAAGACAAGAACGTTTCTGATCATTTTGGTGATGTTCGTGATGTAAATGAACAGGTAGCCAATACCAGTCATTTCAGACTCAAGTTCCAATGGATTAAGAGGAAAGCTAAGAGCAACCAATTGAAAGCTTTGTCATTCATTCCTTTAACAAGTATGTCCTGGGGCCTCCCCGGTGGCACAGCAGTTGAGTGCTGGGCTGTGAAGCTGCTAGCAGCCTCTGCAGCGCAGGTTCAATCCCCGGCCACAGGCGAGAATCCCACATGGAGCGCAGACCTCTCCTGCTGCACCCGCTGCTCCCCTCAGCAGTGTATTTCGTCAGTCTGCCTGTTCTGCTCCCCGCTCTGGCTCTGGTGAATTCTCTCACCCTCCCACACTTCTGACTATACCCAGTGCTCATATAAATAAATAAAATCTTTAAGAAAAAAAAAAAAAAAGTATGTCCTGAACTAGCAACTAGAGGGAGGTGGTACAACATGGGAAAAAAGAATGACAAAACCTAAAGAGCAAAGAAAGTTAAGTAAGCACATACATAATTTACAGCTTTGATCAGGGCTATGAATGAGACAACAGATTAGTGATTAAGAACCAAAGAGGATCTTAAAGTAGATAGATCTGAGGTGAAGCAGATAGACCATGCATGACAAATACACCAAGAACGCTGAGAACAAATAGGAACACCAGTGACCTTTTCTTAATAACAAAAGGATTTTTTACCTATGTCAGTTCTTCTGCACTTTCAATACCACATCTACAGTTTATAGATGCCCTGTTTCCTTCTCTTCTACTCCCAGAAGTCCCAACTCCCCCACCTTGCTCCCTCACTCCCCTCAAAAGGCTGCAAGTCTAGAGCTGCAACTGCACAGCCCAGCCGTGCTGTGGGGCCAGGGCAGAGGAGTCAGAAGCAGCCAGATGGCTTCCACTAGGACAAAAGGTAAGTAAAAATCTCTCCTTGATGTTATAGGAGCAGTTCCTTACTACAATAGCTAGGCAACATTAATTCATCTCAAATTCAAGTACTATATTTAAGATCCACTTAAGTAAACAAATTTCATTTAATTCTTCATGATCTGATTCTTTCCAATTACTTAGGAATATACTTGAAGTCTTCATTTTCAGGTTACCTAAGTAAAAATGAATTTTATGCTATTGTTACTATTATTTAAAAGAGCATTTGCTTGAAGTTTGATAATATATTATCTATGACAATATTCTCTTATGTAACAGACTTACCAGGTTTGTTATTTAATGGCGACAAAGATTACCCTAGGCAGATTTTCTGGCCCAGGTAATCGCTCAGTAAACAACTGGTATTTTTAGGTATAAACATTTGCAGGTGCTAAACCTGAACATTTCCTAGGTAGAACACAAAGTCTCCTAAGAATATTACATATGCAGACAAATGAAACTCACAATACCATGAAAGATAATTACTGTCAAGAGTAAATGTTTAAAATACTGCTATCTTTGAATCCCAATTTTTCATTTCAAACACCTTCAAAGTACTATAACTATACAAAATAAGTAGTCATTTCTTTCTCCTGCTTTAGAACTAGAAGAATGAAACCTGAAATGACTGATTTCTTGTATAGGCTATTTAATTTAATTTAATTTAATTTAATTTAATTTTTAAAGATTTTTATTTATTTACTTATACAAGCACTGGGTACAGTCAGAAGCGCGGGAGGGTGAGAGAATTCACCAGAGTCAGAGCGGGGAACAGAACAGGCAGACTGACAAAATACGACTGCTGAGGGGAGCAAGGGGTGTGGCAGGAGAGGTCTGTGCGCCATGTGGGACCCTTGCCAGCAGCCGGGGATTGAACTGGTGCTGCAGAGGCTGTGGGCAGCTTCACAGCCCAGCACTCAACCTCTGCGCCACCAGGGCAGGCGCAAGGCTATTTAATTTTAATTAAAAAGACTAATGTTGTGAGCACCATAAATATTGAGGCTATTCTCTCAAGCAATATTTTTTTATAATATGTGCTACAATTAGTAGCTATATGTGTATGTATGTTTACATCTGTCTTCTCTATTAAGCTTACCTACATGAACTCAGGTACCATTTTCATTTTTATTTCATATCCTTAGGTTTTGTTGGGCCCTCAATATATTTTTATTGAATGAATGACAGATTACTTATGATGAAAGAGACCATAAGGTACTTATAAGTAAGAACTAAAAATTGCTGCTATGAGCTGAACACAGAAGAGGAAATAAGACAGAAGTATTTAAATTTCTAAGTAAACTAGTAGTATAAATAAAAAGGTGGGCAGACACAAACTGCATTTTCTTGTACACACAAAAATAAATGCAAAGTAATTAGAAGATGTAAAAATTTGTTTTCCTAATGCTATTTTGAGAGAGGATAGCATTTAAAAAAATTAACAATAGTATAATAAGAGTCCAACAGGTTACAACTGATTTTTAGAGTTACAAAACTTACATTTGTTTCAAGAGTTTGAGGACAGAATACCAAAATGTAGATTAGTCTTAAAATCTTAATTTATAGTCACATAAAAATGCCAGTTATTGGACTTTTAATAAATGTCTATTCATATACGCAATATTCTAGAGGTAAAGGAAAACTAAATTGGGGCTATTTTTAGAAGTTATAGAGCCACAGTTGAAGGACTAGCGATGTCATTTCCACCCTAAATGCTATTTTTATAATTAGGAAATTAAGAGGGGGAAACAAGGAAAATGTATTTTGTTAAATGTCTATCCTGTACCAGGTACTTTTCATGCATGATCTTATTCTCAAACAGGACTAATAGGGGCTTTAGCACTCCAAGGGACAGGGCCAATAGAATACAGGTCACTCTCTGGATTTTTCACCTGCATGCACAACTGCAAGACAACGCACACCTCAGGTTCAACAATGGGGTATATATAACAAACAGGGAAAACAATTCTCAAGGCCACAAGTGGCCATCTATCTCACTCCAGATAGTGTCCAAATTGTCCAAAAGTCCTAAAGAAAAGACCACTCATCCAAGATGGTGCTGTCCTATCAAAGAGGGCCTGGAATTCATGGCACACCAGCAAGCAGTGAGCCAACTCACCGCAGCTGGAGATGCTCAGAGTAGGGCCATGCCTCAAGGTTCAGCAGCCCATGGTAACGGTCAGGATGGACAGCATTAGCTGCTGGGCCAGACAGCAATGGAGACAGCAGCACCGGGAGGCGGTGCCAAATGACTAGGAGAGGTTCCTGGACACAAAGTGCCAGTCACCCATCAACAGTGCTGGACAGCACTGGCCAGTAGTACCAGTCACCTGGTCACTAGGAGGCGCTGCAAGATACACCACCATTACAGCTATTTGTGAGTTGTTGGCCCACACAAAGAACAAATAGCTCTTTGAGACACCAGGACTGGGGCCTTTGGTGCTCTTTTCAGGCAGTGTCAGAGGCAGGGCTGGAGAGTGGTGGCCCCCAACCTCTGGGAAGCTTTCCAGTTTCTCTTTTCCTTTTGGAGGTTGGCCACTAGATGCTTGTAGGGTCAGGAATGACACACAGTGCAGGTTTTCTGATCCCATGCAGACCAAGTAAAGGAGGAGTCAGAGTCCTCAGTGGTTTTGCAGGTTTTTATTGGGATTTACCAGGTACAGGGCAGGCAGGGGTGCTGGGGGGCAGGTAGGCTGGCAGGCCTCCCAGCCCCCAGCAGGTCTTCACTCTGGGCTCTCCGGCCTTCTCTCGGCTTCTACTCGTTCTTGGCTTCTTTTGGCGTCCTCGTGACGCCGCCCTTAAAAGTCCAGTCTTAGCCCAGGTGAATCCTATCTACATCTGCTCACACCCTATTCCAGGTGTCTGCCGTCAGGCATGCATTCAGGACCGCAATGATCCATCATTTATCCTGATGGCGGGAGGGTGGAAAAGCCTGACATTTTTCCTCACCCTACAATGCTGTTGCTTTCTTCAGAGGCCAGGAGCAGAGCATCAGGAACAGAGCATGCCCTTCTCAAGCACAGAGGCACAAGCTGGCACCTTCCTACCTTATATGCTCTTTCCGGGACACCCACTGCCCCCACTACAAGTCTGATTGGACCATTTACCAATCAGCTCATAGCTAACACCTGATTGGACCATTCACTAATCCATGCACTAAATCCACAGGCCTCTCTACTGCCTGCAGCTGGCCCAGTAGAGCCCCATGCATTCTCTCTGCAGCCCTGAAATTGTGGTTGAGGGGCTGTATGCCCTGAAGTGTCATGGTAGGGAAACCACTGATGTCCACCATCTGTGCTGGCCTCTGCCTGCAGCCTGAGTCCCAGTGTGCTTAAGAAGGGCATGCTCTGGTGGTGGGTGGTAAAATGTCAGTGATCTGCACTGCCAGCAAGCAGTGCTCTGGGGCAGGGTGCCAGAGCCTGAGGCGGGGAGGGGCTGGTGGAAGGGTGTCCAGTTTCAATTCCAACATACTGCCCTAAATTAGTGCATTTTCTTAATAAGGAAACCTAAGTTTAGAAAATTTAGCTAATCATGTAAGAATTCAAGTCCTGATCTAACTGAACACAAAGCTTAAGTTTTTCCTTTATTTTGAAGTATTACTTATTTTTTTAAGATTTATTTATGCATACAAGAACAGGGGTATAGGCTAGAGATGGGGGAGTGAGAGGATTCACCAGAGAGAGTGGGGAGCAGAACAGGCAGATCTACTGAAATACACTGCTGAAAGGGAGCAGCGGGTGAGACAGGAGAGGTAGCTCCCTGACAGGCCGGGCATCGAACTCATGCTGCAGTGGCTGACACTAGCTTGATAGCACTGGGTCTTTGTAGGGTAAAAAAATATCACGCTTTTCTTCCCTCCCACCATTAGGATTGATGATGGATCCCTGCAGTCCTGAATGTATGGCTGATGGCAGGCACCTGGAATAAGGTGTGGGCATGCGTTAGTGGGTACACCTGGGCTGAAACTGGGCTTATAAGGGTGGCATCATGGGGATGCCAGCAGAAGAGAGCAGAGCAAACAAGAGTGAAAAGAGCAGAACAGCAGAGAAGAAAGAAACCAGCAGCAGAGAAGCAAAGGCCGCAAGAGGACATTAGAGAACCCAGAGAGAGTGAAGATTTGCTGGGGGCTAGGAGGCCTGCAAGCCATCTGGCCCCCCAGCACCCCTTCCTGCCATGTACCTGGTAAATCCCAATAAAAGTCTGCAAAAGCCTGAGGGCTCCAGGACTCCCTCCTTTGCCCGGGTCACAAAGGTCCTGCCCTGTGCCCATCCAGCCACTATAGTTTTTAACCCCTGCACCACTAGGGAGGCCCAGCTTAAGTTTTTCTTACTACACCACACTGCCAGAATAGAACATAGGATTAAGGAGATTAAGGATTGGGAAAGACCAGAAGAGGCAACAGAAATAATCTGGTTGCCTCAAGCACTGACATTATCTGGTCTAAAATAAATCAGTTGTGATGTTCTGCTGATTCCAAGTGGAGATCAGGAATGGCACCCAGTGGAAGAGGGAGTCGCTGATTGCCAGGAATTGCCACCTCACAATCTTTTATATTTTATTCAGATTATCCCTTCAAATATAATGCTGGGAATTTAATATGGAAAGAAAAGTATATTACTAGAATCAGTCTCCTTTCTCCACCTTCCGCCCTGCCACAGGTCTAAATTGTAAAGCATCAAATAAGCTGCACTAAAAGTTTCTCACAAAAATCTCTAGCAGTCATAGATTGCACCTGATATCCTGTCAGATCAATTTAGATCTTGCCTCTTGGCTACCAGCATATATGCAAGAGAAAAGAATGGCTCAACACACCAAACTACACATCAAATAAGTCGAGAGTTCAGCTGAGATGGTATTTACCTGGAGCCCTGTTAACCTTGTTAAATGATTAGTAACCAAACTACACTCAGGAGTGTTCCACTTCCCTGAGTAAACTATCCTTCTAGTCACAGTTCAACCAAACTTCTTCACATACATGTTAAACATTTAATCATACCAAGAAAGCACAGTTATCCAGGAACCAGCATTCTGGAAATTTCCAATTTTAGAATTCTTAGCTAAACAATGCTACATTCCAACTCTATTAGCAGAATCAGTCCCTCAATCACCAATACATGTACATAATAGAAAAGACTTCTGGACCCAAATGTCATGCTTTCCTCACTTTTTTATGGCTGCACCAATTTAAAGACATTAATCCCACAAGCCAGAGATAAGATATTCTCAAGAGTGAGAAACTGCTGAGAAAATGTCACTATTGCTAACTCTTTTTTCAAAAAAAGAGCCATGTCAAGCTTTCTAAAAGCATATTGTAGCCATAATATTTCACTCTACTTTCAGGAAAGATAAATGATTAAATAGCAAATTATTTTCTAGAACTTTTACAAAAAACCAACTTCTAGAACCTGTGCTTAAGTAATCTGTCATAGTCTTTGTGGACACATCATTACCTCTGCCCCTATGTGTGATGACTCTGGGTCAAGTACAAAACTGAGCAATTGGAATAATCAGTTTTATGAGTCAACCTAGTTATGTTATAATCCCCGGTTACGCAATCTAACACTAATCTAGGTAGTGGTATAAAGGAATTTTGTAGATGTGATTAATATCTATAACCAGTTGATTTAAATGAAGGAGATTATCCTCAATAATCTGTGTGGGCCTGACAAGAACAGCTGAAAGAACAGCTGGTTCTTCAGTCTATCAGCCTGCCCAATAGATATTGGGCTCTCCCACCTAGCCTTTATAATCACAAAAATCATACCTTTTAATCTCTCCTTTGGATTGTTTCTAACTATGCTATAGAAAAAACAGGAAAACAATGAGCTCGGGATTTGAAATTCCCAGTTCAAGCTCTGTATAAATGACCTAAAATCTTCTGTGTCTGCCTAAAAAGAAGTCATTATGCCCGACAGCTGTAAAGTTGGGATTTCAAACCCAGAATCTCATTGTGCAAATTGCTAAATTACAACACAAATTGAATTATCAAGCTTGCAGAATGTCTTTTACAAGTGAAATGAAGGCATTGACTGGAAAAAGATGAGATCCTGAAAACTGGAATAGACACATATGGAATAAATGTGTAACAGATACACAAAGTAGTTGAAGATTATCAAATCTCTAAATTCAGAGAGTCTTCTATATTTGCCAGTAGAAATCTCCTCTCTACCCCATTTTACCTTAAGAATCTGTAATAGGGCCTCCCCGGTGGCGCAGCGGTTGAGCGCTGGGTTGCTAAGCTGCCCGCAGCCTCTGCGGCGATCCCCGGCTGCTCCCCGGCCACCGGAGGAGGGTCCCACATGGCACGCAGACCTCTCCTGCCGCCCGCTGCTCCCCTCAGCAGTGTATTTCGGTCCTTCTGTCTGCTCTGGTCCCCGCTCTGGCTCTGGTGAATTCTCTCACCCTCCCGCATTTCTGACTGTACCCAGTGCTTGTATAAATAAATAAATAAATCTTTAAAAAAATTTAAGAATTTGTAATAGTTTTTCCTGAAATAGGTGCCTTGCAGGACACTGATGATTCTCCCCAGGACCTATTCTTCCCACACTTCTTTTTTTCTAACCTTCTAATCTCGTGTTCTAACAGGCCCCAAAGTGTGAGGTACAAAGTATGTTACACACCAAAAGAACTGTATGATTTTTCCAATATATATAGATATAAATCTGAAGAATATGTGCATGAATGGATATGAAGAGCACAGTATAATTACAGAAGGGACAGAAAGTTAAATGAACTTACTGATATGGTTTTCACTAAGCAGATATTCTAGATTCAGTGTCTTAGCTCAAGAGATTACATAGAGATCCAACATTTTAGTTGGTTGGTTGTATCA
Organism: Talpa occidentalis; assembly: GCF_014898055.3. NCBI lineage: Eukaryota > Metazoa > Chordata > Mammalia > Eulipotyphla > Talpidae > Talpa > Talpa occidentalis. Next base: position 120,470,224 of record NW_023602073.1, on the reverse strand, counting down.
TTTTTTTAAAGATTTATTTATTTATGCATACATGAACTGGGGTACAGGCAAGAGGTCTGGGGGGTGAGAGAGTTCACCAGAGACAAAGTGGGGAAAAGAACAGGCAGACTGACTGAAATTCACTGCTGAGGGTGAGACAGGAGAGGTCTGCTGCACCATGTGGGTAGCTCCCTAGCCGTGGCTCAAACTCGTGCTGCAGTGGCTGCAGACAGCTTCATACGTTGGATCTTAAGCCCTTGTGCCACCAGGGAGGCCCTGGTTGTGTCACTGACCAACACTAAATGAAGACCAAATGCCAGAACTGACTATCTTCACATACTGCAGCATAAATGTTCAAGTGTCTTTATCACATAAAGACACCTATTCTAGGAGGGACTAAAGGACACACCCTTCAATATAACTGTGAGAAATAAATTTAGAAGGGGAGTCCTAGCATCCTTCAAAAACAGTGTTGCAATTCCTTCCTATTGATCAGGAATTACGGTGTAATTGTTGCCACTAAGCTGGCATCCCTAAATTCAGTGGGGATATTTGGATGCCAGGGTAAAGTGGTAGCACTTAAAAACCAAAGACAAAGTAGCAGTTGGGGCCTCCTTGGAGGTGCAGCAGGTTGAGTGCCGCGCTATGATGCTGTCCGCAGCCTCTGCAGTGCGGGTTTAATCCCCACCGGCCAGTGAGAATCCCACATGGTGCAGCAGACCTCTCCTGTCTTGCCCACTGCTCCCCTCAGCAGTGTTTTTCTGTCATCTCCCTGTTCTGCTCCCTGCTCTGTCTCTGGTGAATCCTCTCACCCTCCTGCATCTCTGGCCTGTAACCCAGCTCTTGTATAAAAATAAATAAATCTAAAAAAAAAAGAAACAAAGAATAACAGTTGTCAGAATTATCTGATTTGCAGAGAGAGACCTACGGCATTGGTTCATTGGTCATGGCATCTTTAGAAATTAAATGGATGGAAAGGGCCTCCCCTGGTGGTGCAGCAATTGAGCGCTCGCCCGCAGCCCCTGCAGCGCCTGTTTGATCCACATCCGCCGGGCGAGGGTCAGGGTCCCACATGGTGTGCAGACCTCTCCTGCTGCCCACTGCTCCCCTCAGCAGTGTATTTGGTCAGTCTGCCTGTTCTGTTCCCCACTCTGGCTCTGGTGGATTCTCTCACCTTCCTGCGCTTCTGACTGTACCCAGTGCTTATATAAATTAATAAAATAAATAAATTTTAAAAAAAGAAAAAAGAAGAAATTAAATGGATGGACACCCTAATAAATTATTGATCTGTACAAGCAGAATGGAAAGTGAACAGAAATCCATCTCGAATCATTGAAAGAGTCGTAACCTCTCAATTACTAGTCTCTACCTAGTTTATGAACCAGAACCTCTTGGATGAAGAGGAGTCAGGATTTCTTTGAGAACTGCTGTACTCCCAGAGATTTATATTGTTCATCTTTTTACCAGCTTTCTCCTACGAGAGCTGGTGTCAAATAGAGATGTTGTTTGGAGACTTATTAAGCCCCTATTATTGAACCACAGTGAAAACTCTGATGTTTTGGATAACTATCGTTCTTTTGAAAACTACTGGACCTCAGTAGAAAATGAACACCTATTCATGGACCACCAAGTTATCATGAAACTTTAATTATCCATCATGAACCAGCTGTGACTTAGAACCCACTAAGTCACAAAGCTGGGCATGCACAGCAGCACCCCAATATCAACTGGAAGAGACATACATGAGATTGAGCTAAAACAGGCCCTGAAGACATAAATTATATGAAGTGGTCCAAATGCCATGGCCCCTGCTTGTGCTATATTACCTTCCCTCTCTTCTCTCTAGCAGGCTATACTCATAGCCTCGTGGGAAGTTCCCTTAAACTAGTTGCATGAGAAAGAGGAATCTTGTATCTAGTATACAGATGATTTTGTTTTTTAAAGATATTTATTTATTTATTTATACAAGCACTGGGTACAGTCAGAAGCACGGGAGGGTGAGAGAATTCACCAGAGCCAGAGTGGGGAACAGAACAGGCAGACCGACGAAATACACTGCTGAGGGGAGCAGTGGGCACAGCGGGAGATGTCTGCGCACCATGTGGGACCCTCGCTGGTGGCTGGGGATTGAACTGGTGCTGCAGAGTCTGCGGGCACCTTCACAGCCCAGCATTCATCCGCTGCGCCACCAGGGGAGGCCCTACAGATGATTTTGTATGATATATGAGCACCACCGGACAGTGGACAACTAAGACTAACGCTCCTTTCTGAAACATCTCTGAAGGAAAATCCTCCGGGCATAGAATTTTGAGCAGAGGTGCTAGATGTTCATTTTGCTTGTAATGGTCATAAGCACAAAACTGTATTGACTCATAAACTGTGGTCAATTGTTTGACTGGATAGTAAATTGGAAATAAATGACTATAAATGGTGACACGAAAATCTGCTACATGGATAGACCCCTCTGCATGCACAAATAATGAAAAGATATTTGTGTTCCTGCGTGAATGTACTGTACACCTAAGGCTGACATCAACAGAGAAGGATATAATGAAACAGACTAGGTCACTGATTTGATGAACACTGTACCTTTTTTCCCAGCCACTGCTATCATTGCCTAATGGGTTTATGAACAATGGCCATGAAGACAGCACTATGTGATAGCACTCACCCTGGCAACCTGATCATTGCTGAGTGCCCAATCTGCCAGCAGCAGACACCAATGTTGAGTTCCTGATATGGCATCATTCCCTAGGATGATCAGTCAGCTCTCTGGTGGCAGATTGATTATACTGGACTGCTTCCACCAGGAAAGGAGTGGTGTTTTGTTCTTACTACAACAGACACTCTGGATATAGATTTGTTCTCCCCACATGCAATACTTCTGTCAATGAAAACCACACAACAACCATGTGGCTGTCATCCACATATTGACAAAATTCCTTAGGTAACATGGTGGTCTTCCACACAGCATACCTTCTGGTTAAGGCATTCACTTCACAGCAAATGATGTCCAGGAATGCTCATTAATTGGCCTCACCATGTTCTTCTTCGTCTTGAATCAGACGACATGATAAAACAGTGGAATGTGTTGAAGATTCAGTTCAGTGCTAGTGAAGTGGCAGTACCTTGCCAGGTTTTGGCAATATCCTCCTAGAGGCTACATATATCCTAAACTAGCAACCAATACATGGTACTCTGTGGGTTCAGATATTAATGAGTATAAATGCAAGTGGCACCACCCCATTAGCTCCTAGAAATCCACTAACTTTATACCCGTGTGATTTTCTGATTTGCAGGTCAAGGAGTTTTAATTTCAAAAAGAAAAGTGTTTCTATCAGGAAGCACAACAATTATTCCATTGAACATAAAGTAAAGATTGCCACCGATTACTTCAGTTCCCTCAAGCCTCTGAATCAACAATCAAGGAAAGAAAGTCTATTCTGACCAGGGTGACTGGTCCTGATTACCAAGAGGAAATTGAACTGTAATACACATTAGAAGTAAAGAAGAAAATGTCTAAACACAAAAGATCCCTCAGAGTATCTCACTACTGCTATGGTACATGACTAAAGTCAATGAAAACCACATAACAAATGTTAATGACTCAGACCCTTTAGGAGTGAAGGTTTGGGTCATGTATCTGGGAAAGAATCTTAACCAGTTGCTTGAGAGCAAAGGGAAAAGGAACTAAACAGAATAGGTAGTGAGTAACCCTTATTTTGTTATAAATATGTATATGTGTGCCAAGTATTTTGTTTTCTTCCCTGTCAAGTGCTTATTATCCAATATATGTTAATAATAACTAAATTTATGTCAGTTATTTTATGTTTCAGTTATTTTATATCAAGGAGAAGAGTATATATCCAACAACCTTGCAACCACTTCTGGGGAAAGGGTTAGCATACTTTCAGTTATACCCAGTCTCTACGTACAAGAAAATCTTCTTGGATAGAATTATTAGTGATGGTTTACATTTTGAAAATAAGTTTAAGGAAATGTGTACACACCAAAGAGCTTCATGTGTCAACTTGGCTATGCTGTAGTCCCCAGTTAATCAAACACCGATCTAGGTGTTGCGATGAAGAAATTTTGTAGTAATGCTTAACAACTAAAATAAATTCATTTAAGTGAAGCACACAATTCTCAATAATCTTGGTGGAGTCTGATCTAATCATTCGAAAGGTCTTAAAAGCAAAGCATTTTCCTTTAATTCCACCTGTGCTCAGTTTCAACTTCTGCCATGGAATTTTCAGCCTGTCCTTCATGTTTCCTGATTTCAGACTCACCTAATCAGCCACAAATACTTAGGCCAATCTTTTGCAATAAATCTTTTAGTATATATCTGCTACTGGTTCTATTTCTTTGGTGGAAACCTGAGTTATACAAGTATGTTCAAATTATTACAGCATGTAAAATTGGACATATTAAAATGATTTCCACTAAAAGAAATTTCCATTAAGAAGAGGTAAACTTTAGTTATTTATTGTGATTCCCAAGGCTATACCAGAATACCATATTTCTAAGAAGATGGTAGAAATTGATATAAAACTAAAACCTAGTACAGCAAATAATTTGCCATCAAGGCATACAGATTCTCACAATTTTATTTTTAAGTTTTATTTTATTTATTTATACAAGCACTGGGTACAGTCAGAAGCATGGGAGGGTGAGAGAATTCACCAGAGTCAGAGCAGGGAGCAGAACAGGCAGACTGATGAAGCACACTGCTGAGGGGAGCAGCAGGCGGTAGGAGAGGTCTGCGCGCCATGTGGGACCCTCACCCGGTGGCTGGAGATTGAACTGGCGCTGCAGAGTCTGCGGGCAGCCTCGCAACCCAGTGCTCAACCGCTGCGCCACCTGGGAGGCCCTACCCCAGTTCTTGTATGCACAAAAAAAACCCACTTTTTTTAAAAAAGATTTATCCATCTATGCATACAAGAAATGGGGTACAGGCCAGAGGTGTGTGTGGGGGAGGGTGAGAAGATTCACCAGAGACAGAAGCGGGGAACAGAACAGGCAGATCAACCAAAACACTGCTGGGGGGAGCAGCAGGCGAGTCAGGAGAGGTCTGTTGCACCATCTGGGTAGCTCCCTGGTGTGGGACTGAACTCGTGCTACAGTGCCTGCAATAGCTTCATAGGTTGGGTCTTAACCCCTTGTGCCACCAGGGAGGCCCATAAATAAATAAATCTTTAAAAATAAATAAATAAAATAAAATGGGCCTCTGCACTAGTCTATCTAGTTTTCCTTCAATCTAAATTTCAGGCTCTGGCCCCAACCCTAATAATCCTTGAGGCCCCACTATCCATGATCAGACCTGATTTATCTGTTTATCTACCTGTTTATCTACCTGAATCTCATCTGTTTCCAGACTCTGTGTCACCATGGCTGCCCTCTTGCTGGGACACCATCTGTTGCACTTTGGTGGTGTTCCTGGACTCTGACCCACTACCTGTCATGACTGCCTCCTGTTGCCATCATCATTCTCCCTCAATAATTAGGTCACTAGCTTGGTTGGACTTTATCCCATCAGCTGAAATGAGTTCCAGTTTCAATAGCCTCTTTCACCCTGGTGGAAACATCCTGTTTTTACAAAACAAGCTAATCTAGCCTTCAATCAACAAGCTCTCAAACTGACATTACACTGTTCTACATCCCACAAAAATACCAATTTAACAGTTTCCAAGCTTAATTAAGAGACCTCAGATTGTTTAACACAAAGTTATGGGTATGTGATAAGCCCAAAAAGATAGAAGTCATGTACCAGCCTGTACTAAAGAAATCGGATAAAGAATATTTTCACTGATACTACAGAGAAGTAGTAATCAAGAGGGCCTCCCCTGGTGGCATAGCAATTAAGCACTGGGCTGCAAAGTCACTTGCAGCCTCTGCAGCACAGGTTTGATCCCAGCCACCGGGGAGGGGCCCACATGGCGCACAGACCTCTCCTTGCTGCCCACTGCTCCCCTCAGCAGTGTATTTCGTCGGTCTGCCTGTTCTGTTCCCTGCTCTGTCTCTGGTGAATTCTCTCACCCTCCCTCGCTTCTGACTGTACCCAGTGCTTGTATAAATAAGTAAATAAATCTTAAAAAAAAAAAGGAGTAATCAAGAAATTTAGTTTCCAGTTTGCCATCCTATAGCACATTTAGAAAGACAGAAGTTTAAAAATGAAATAAATGATATTAACCCTTTAGAAGGTAAATAAAATGTCTACACAATTCAAAAACAAGTTTCAAGCCAGTTATAGGAGTTGTTACAGTCTATACAATTATGAGATATATAGATACTTTGCCTAGATTTTAAAGCAATTCTTTAGTTATACTTAATGCCTTAATTTAAAACAAATGACCAAAAAAAGCATCAATGCAAGCCTATATAATCACTAATACTCTGTGCAGTAACAATGTTTTCACTAGCATAACTTTAATAATAGTATTTTGAGGGCTTCCCCTGGTGGTGCAGGCGGTTGAGCATCATGCTGTGAGGCTCTCCGCAGCCACTGCGGGGCTGGTTAGATCCTGGCCAGCAGGCAAGGGTCCCACATAGCGTGGTAGACCTCTCCGTCTCGCCCGCTGCTCCCCTCAGCAGTGTATTTCATCAGTCTGCCTGCTCTGGTCCCCGCTCTGTCTCTGGTGAATCCTCTCACCCTCCTGCGCATCTGGACTCTACCCCGGTCCTTGCATAAACAAACAAATAAATAAATAAATAAACAAACAAACAAATAAATAAATAAAACTTTTTAAAAAAAGAATAGCATTTTGAAAACAAAGAAAGAAACAAATTTTAAATGATGCAATTTTCAAACTGGAAATATTCTTGCAGACATCAAATCCAATAAAGTCTAAGCACCTTAAAATTTTATTTAAAAATCAGCCATATGGACACCATTCTCAGTGCTTTAAAAAAATCAAGTATTTGAATGCTCTTATTAATTTTTTAAAACAGGTTCTATTGTCATTTCCAATTTACAGATAAGATCCTTGACACAGATAGTTTAAGTAATTTGCCCAATGATACTCAGTTAATAATAGCATAAAACTCAAATATGGCCATTTATGATTTGATTCACAGAACTGTGCTGTATCTCAGAATAACATATTGAGACATGCAGTTATACAGTATCAAAACAAGGTATTCAATAGAGATTGGACTTCCAAATTTGTGGCTCTTTATACCAAATATTTCATATATTTCAAATGTTCACCTAGTATCAAGAAAGACTATGAAATCTCATGTGGTCGGCTAGCAAATAGCCACAAGCAAAATCAGTCAAAGAGAGGTAAAATTGTAAGTTGAGATGATGTTATTAAACTATGATATGCATTTAAATATAATAACAGATTCCACAAACTAACAGAATGATTTTAAGTGAAATGATTCATTTTGGGTGAATCCTAGTAGTCAATTCACAAAGTTGAGACATGTGTCACATGATATACAGATTAAAATATAACCACCTATCAAACCAAGCCAAAGAGAATCCTTCAGATGTAAAAAATGAGGATATGACTTGAAGGGACATTGTCCCTGTAGCTGTCATGCAGCAGCCATACCCACATAAACAGAGCTGTCACACATGAGAAACTCTTAATAATAATCAGTAGCTAAATATTGAAATAATGTCTTCCAGCAATTTGAAGATGCATCCTCTGGAGGAAAAAAAATAGCTCATATGCATTTTTTAGATAATGATTTTATCTTTCAAAGGTCATATATTTGACATTTTATATTTGTTTTAAAAGCATCATAAGTACTTATATTTTCCTACCAATGGGTTTTTATAATTTATGTTTACAGTTACAATTGCTATGCTATTTACAAGGCAGAATAATAGGTTGATATCAAACTAATAAAAAATATTGTGTTCTCATCTGTAAATTAGGATTTTGCAGGCTGAACTTATTCATAAAAAAATAAAATTGTCACAACTTTAAGAACATGATTGACACTTGAGAACTAATGCAAGTTAATCTTCACTTTCAATATATCGTTTCACTTTCATATTAATCTTATTAAACATTATAAAACATTTTGGGAAATAAAATATTTGAAATAAGCAAAAATTAAAAACTATTTTAAAGTCTTTTGATCCTATGAGTTAAAGTATTTTAAAGGTTAAAAAATAAAAATAAAATGATGATTTACCTGTTCTAACACCCTGTACTAAGCACAAATTATAATCTATAGTGATACAATGACAATACCATCTTACTATGAGATTGAGAATGAGCTTGACTGAAGGAAACTGCAGATCTGAGTTGGAAGTGAAAGCCCTTGGTTCTCAGGCTGTGTATGGTTTAATACATGAGTCAATTCTCAATCTCCCATACAATCTTGGCACACCCAAACCTTACGGAAACATACGTCACATTCATTAACTAGCTACTTGATAACAAGACAACTGTAGGGTAAAGTTAAGCTGACAAGAAATTGGAAAAGGTAGGACCTCTGATCACCAGTAAAACCTGATTTACCTGATCACATTCCACTACCTACAAGTGGGACTTAGTGTGTTAGTGGAAAGGGGACATAACTAGGTTTATCTGGGCATGGAGAGAGTAATCATAAGGAAAAAATCATAGATGAAAGCCATACTATAATCAGGCATTCAGACTAATATCAGGCATTGTTTTTCTGATGAGATGGCCATAAGAATCCACTACTTCTCAAATTCTTTTAAACATAAGAAACAGCATGATGAAAAAGAAAAGAACAACGATCCAGAAGGTTTTCTATATCTTATTCCATGCAATTGTTTGATTTTGAGCATTTTTCCACTCGCCCTGATGTCCCAGCAGTGAAGGAGAACTACTGTGGAGGAAGATGAGGAAAACAATCCTTTTGCATCATAATCTACAATAAAATAGGAAAATCTTCTCTCTATATTTTATCACTATGTCACTTTTCTGCAATTAGCCACAGCATAATTCAAGACAAGAAACAAATTCTTACACTTTTTTTTTATTAGAGATAGCACCTTTTCACGCATTTTAAAATCAGGCATTACTCAATAATGTTGCAAATAACTTCTACTAAAACAAAATGCCATAGTGCACGCAAGAATTATAAAGCTATCTAGCTGAAATCCTGTATTCTTCATATACAAATAAATAGCAAATAAGATCAAATTTAGTTGAGCTTTTTAAGTGGAACAATCATAATTTCCATGTAAATTTTGATCTTCTCTAGAATTTCATCTTCATTTTTAGCCAACACATACTATATATTCAACCTACAAAATTTTTTTGTGATTCCTTGTGCCTATAGCAGGTATGTGTCCCATAGCAAATAGTGTCCCATACAGCCTCTGCTTTACTAGGCCTTTGAACAATAGCATATTTAGAGATTGGTCAAAACTTATTTCCAATATAAAGGAAAAGGGTATAAATACACTGTTAAGCATGTACTTTAGTTTATTTTCTACTTATATGTTCAAAAGTTTTAATATGTGTATTCAAGTCTATCAATCTTCAATTATGGTTTTTGCCTTTAACATCATAATAGACAAGATTATAAAATTATTCACTGATTTACGTTGTTTCAGTTATGTCACACTGTTCTTTTTTTTTTTTTTTTTAAAGATTTATTTATTTATTTATTTATACGAGCACTGGGTACAGTCAGAAGCGCGGGAGGGTGAGAGAATTCACCAGAGCCAGAGTGGGGAACAGAACACGCAGACCCATGAAATACACTGCTGAGGGGAGCAGCACGTGGCAGGAGAGGTCTGCGCGCCATGTGGGACCCTCACCGTCAGCCGGGGATCGAACCAGCGCTGCAGAGGATGTGGGCAGCTTTGCAGCCCAGCGCTCAACCGCTGCGCCACCAGGGGAGGCCCTGTTCTTTTCTTTTTTAATGAATACAAAATTTATTTGTATATTGTGTGAATAAGACTCTATATATTTTCTAACATTAACCAATTATTGCACTTGTGTTTGTTGACTAGTCTGTACTTTCTCTACCAACATGTATATCATTACATTTTAAGCTTAAATCTGTTTGGGGAATTTTTAAGTTAATATAGCTCCTCTAAGGCTCTGTTTTAGAAAAAGTACTATACTGTAGTAATTATAAGTATACAATATGCTTTAATACTTAGAGTACAGCAAATTCATTCTTCATTATTCTTCTTTTCAATTGTTTGCATTTCCCAGACTGTCCAATCTTCCAAATTAATTTTAATAATGATTTTTGCCAGGTTCTCCCCAAAAATTTCTTTGGGGGTTTAAATAGAATTGCATTAATGTCATAAATTCATTTGGGAACATTAACATCTTATATTTATTATTCTCATCTAGGGAAACAATATAAATCTCTATTATTATTTTATTTTTCTCAATTAAATGTTATTTTCTTCATTTAACTTTTTCATATAGTTTATTTATAGACACGACATCCTTTGCTATTATAAATGAGTCTTTCATCCTGGTTTCTATATGAGCTGGGATAGAAAAATCTTTTGATTTATACACATTTTTTCTTTGTGTGCCCACTTAATTAAAGTCTCTTAATCTAGCATTTAGTCAGTTGAATTTTTTTGAATTTTAGTTTTAAAAATTTATTTTAAAGGAAAACAGATGTAACTGTAACCATTGAGAGGCAGCATGACACACTATTTAAGATTAAAGACTCATGAGTAAAACCATTTGTGTTCTAGTCCTGCTTCATCACTTATTAGCTGTGTGAACTTAGCCAGGTTACTTCGCTTCTTTGTCCTTGGCTTTCTAATTTGTAAAATGAGAATGACAGTAGTCTCTATCTCATAGGATTATTGTGAATAATCAGTTAATATTTGTCAAGTATTTTGGAACATTTTGTAGAATATATAAATTTTAAAATGTTAGTCATTTAAAAAATTTACTGCCTTGGCTAGAAATTATAGAATGTGAATTATAAGTGATGAATTGGGCACACAATAAACATTTAACATCTTTATCTTCTTAAAATTGCATTTTTAAATTTAATGACTGTTTTCATTTTAATAACATCTATTCCTAAATTACTTTTAGAATTGTATGTTTTTTTTAAAGATTTATTTTTATTTATGCATACAAGAACTGGAGAGTAGGTCAGAGGTATGGGAGGGTGAAAGGATTCACCAGAGACAGAGTGGAGAGCAGAAGAGGCAGATCTACTGAAATACACTGCTGATGGGAGCAGCAGGCAAGACAGGAGAGGTCGGCTTGTACCATGTGGGCTAGCTGCCTGGCTGGGGATGGAACTCATGCTGCAGTGGCTGGCAATAGCTTGATAGTGCTACAACTTAACCCACTGCGCCATGAGGGAAGCCCTAGAATTTCATGTTTTATTAAAATAAATACAGTTGCATTTTATCAAAACTTATTTAGAATCTATTAGGAAGTTATTTTAAAACCTATCCCAATATTGAATAACTTATAAACTCCTAGAATAAATGACAGTTGTTGAATTAATCTATTTTATTGATTTCTATATTCCTGTATCTAAAGTTTTAATGAACTTTTGAGATTTTTCTTTTTTTGCAACTTTTATTAGTGCTTTATAGCATTATACATTTTATTGAATGGCTAGAAAAATGTTTCATCTTTTGTAGAGTTCAGAGTGTGGAATAAAATGTTCCTTAACAGTGTACATTTTTCAACAATTAATTCCAAATACCTGATGCAAACAAGATATTTTGCTCAGCTAAACAGATAGTACTTTAGCTCCTGCCAAAGGACATAGGCTTAAGCATCAGACCAAATTAGGCCCAAAGCCTAAATTCACCCACTAGCTAAATGTGTATACTTGGCAAGGTACATTTTTATTACAGAAAATAACCATACACCCGAATCTTCATCACACAGAGTTAGCATGAGGATTTTATAAAGTTATGTTCATAATCACAGTAAGTTCCAACCATTATTAAAGATTCACAGATTATTTTACAAGCTAGCTTTAATTTTCCTTAAATACAATTTTTTCCAATTTTACTTGTCATTTTTTCTTATTATGGAGATTTTTTTTAAAGATTTTAATTATTTATACAAGAACCAGGGTACAGGCCAGAAGCTATGAAGGGTGAGAGAATTCACCAGAGGCAGAGCAGGCAGCAGAACAGACAGACAGACTGGAGCACAGGCGAGACACGAGAAGTCTGCCACGCCATGTGGGTATCTCCCTGGCCAGTTGGGAATCGAACCCATGCTGCAGAGGCTGCGGGCAACTCCACAGCACTGCGCTCAACCTGCTGCACCACCGGGGAGGCACTTACTATGGAGATTTTTGTTTATGTACAAATGTAAATGTTTTTGATAAAATTATTTGTGTGAAATTACTTCATAAGTAAAGGTAATTTCAATTAACACTTGTTATTCATGTCCTATAAATTTGAAATTTGACATTAAATTAAAAATACTCTGGTAAGAAAAGAAAATGAACCCCTCGCCATTTGTCTAAATGAGATTACAATGTGTAAATTGGAACGTTGTACTCTTTTTGAAGAAACCAGGCAATCAGCCTAAACCAAATTTAATGTCTTCCACTCTTTCCTGTTCCCTTGGAGCTTTGTTCTCAAGGGAATCAGAGTGGGCGGACAATGCTAGAGCCTTCACACAAGCTGGGGATTACTCTGTGTTCTCATCTGCAATAAGGGAGCAAAGCTTTCACTCAGGGTCAGAAAATAGAGTGCTAAGGGTCTGAAGTGTTCACAAATACAAATCCTACCAACATAGTAGAAATTTTGTGAAATATTAATAAGATTGTACTTGAATATAGACTCATTTTTAAAGAAAACACAATTTGTGAATACAGTGTGTGTGTGTGTGTGTGTGTGTGTGTGTATATAAACATATATATAAGTGAGTACATACAGAGATCTATATATATTTACATACACCTGCACAAATGGGTATCACTATATATATGTATCTTGTAGAATTTATATATATTTATATATAAAAAATTGCCATTGTATCTTGTAGAATTTATATATATTTATATATAAAAAATTGCCATGCATACCTTTATATATATGAAATATATGAGCTATATACACATCCCCAGAAAATAGAAACCCATTTCTCAAAAAAGTATTTAATATTTATGTTCACCCATCAGTGTCATCAAGAATATTTACTTGTATGTACTAATTATAAAACTATTATTAGGATCTCTAAGGGGTATAGCATTGGAAGAACAGTTAAGTTTATAAAACCTGATAGGTTATGGGGTCAGAATGGGGCGTTTGCAATTGTATGGGGGAATATAAAAATAAAATTTAATATTTAAAAAAAAAAAAAAAAAAAAAAAAAACCTGATAGGTTATATTCTGATTTTATCTTCTGCTTCAAGGGCTATAAATTCATGACATTTTCGTGGGCCAGGTGCCTATCCTGAGTACAATTTAAATAAGCACAACTACGAGTGGAAATAGCAAACCAGGTTTGGTCTCTTGGCAGACATAGAATGGAGATGTGTTTCAAGTTCTTAGCATGCATTATATGTGATTAATTTGATGATAACAATAGATAGTATTAAACTTCGATTTAACTATATTGATTTGATTTCAAAAACAAAGACTTTCTACCTGACTTTTTCTTTGCTGTCCTCTGGCTTTATAACAACAAAGATATTTTCAGAGACATCCTCAACAGCATGATCGATGGATCAAAAGTATACTTACCGCTATCTGTTCTGCCTCCTGTGTGTCTTCAATAACTCAGTGATTTCCGGCTTTCCCCAGATTTCTCTTGATTGAGTTCCTCTTCAGAATACCATGACCCCTGAAGGAAACATAAGTTGAAGAAAAGCTTGATTAAGATGAACATATCTCATTCCTTGTCTTGCAGAAAAGAACAAATGGTTCCTTGGCCAAAAACATCTAATTAAGTGACAAAATGTCACACAACTTTGAAACATTCATTGCTAGTCTTTCATTCCTCATCCTGATCTGTTTTTCTTTTATCCTTCTCTGATTTATAGCAGGGGCAGGATAAAATTCCTTGAATAAGCAGTTCAATACTCCCTTATAAACGAGGATTGTGTTTCTTTTTTGTTATTGATATTTTGTCCATCATTCAAACCCATTAATTGTATTCTGTGCAAACTTTCTTGCATTTTGCTCTAATACTATGCAAATAAACAGTGTGAAACTTTATTTCTAAATAGTAAAATCAAAAATATTTATAATACTTCTTCAGTTTTTCAGATTTCCATTAGAAATAGTTTCATAAATTGAGTGGCAACCCATCTCAAATGTAACTTAAAAACAACACATCCCTGCAGCAGTTCATTTAGGAATTTCAATGCCAAGGAACGAGGACATTGTTTTTCTCAATTATACAATATGGTGATTGAAATTCTGGAAGAGAAAATGAACCTAATAAAATCCAACCCACACATGATACCTCAGCTTCAAGAGGAAGGTTGGAAATTTGGTATCAGTAGGCACCAGAACAACTTGCATATTTTCCCCTGTTCTTATCCTTTAGCATATTTGTATCTAAAGCCCCATTTTAAAACTAACAATACAGAAAACAATTCATTTCATTTCCATAGCCATTCCTTACAGAGGTGGCTTTAAATGATCATGAGGCAAACCAGGTTCCCTTTCACTACACATTTGAGCAGACATGTAATAACTGCTTGGTTGCCTAGATGAGGAGGTATGTTTCTTTTATATTAATCAGATGATCTGTGGCTTTTTCTCCAAAGTATTGGGGCCAGCATGTGAATATTCCCATGCCTCTATGTGATAGAAGCAGAGAGAATTCAGTTTTGTCTTATGTATTAAAGAAGCAATGCTGTCTGTCTACTCTCCTCTCTGCCTTTTCAATAAGCTACCAAATCCCATCTATTCTAGGGTAAAATGTCCATCAACTCACTCTTCTGTCCAATTGCATTCCTTAAGACACCAACTAGTTTGATCCTCCTCCCAAACCATCCTCCACCCCATGAAGATTATTACCTCTTTCACTAGTCTCCCTGGTGTGAGCCAGTCCCTTTCCAGTCTGTGTTCCACACAACATTGTTGGATGTGTAATTTTTAATTTGTGTAAAACCCAAGAAAATATGTGGTAGAAATATTTCACCATTATCCTCAAAATACACATTTCCCCCAAATACCAGCAGCATTATGCTATTCCTTCTTTTAAATTAGTTTTCAAACAACTTTATTATTCTTCTCTTTCCTTTGCTTCTTGCATTTCGCACAGCTCACAAGCCGGTCAGTAAAGGGAAGGCCTAAACGCACTGTAATATGGAGGCAGAAATACCAAAGCAAGTTCTAGTTCCAGTTCATCCATTTATCAGTTGTTGATATTGAGGAGTCATCACCTTGAACATAAATGACACATCCTTTCTTATTAAATAGGGATAAAAGTTTATCCTTCCTGTCTCCCTAGGTTGCTCTAGGAATCAAGAAGGATCATATACAATGAAACACCAAATACACAGTATTGCTATTACTTTCCCTCAAGAACTGCAAAAGTAAAAACTGCTTCTTGTGTTTAACACGAGTTTCAGATTGGGATCCTAGAAAGGTACTGTGATCACACTCCTAAGTCTTACAGCTTCCTTTTGGGAATGTGATGTTCTAAAGAGTTCTGTTTTGACTTCCAAAAGAAACAAACAAAAACCCCCAAAGTAGCCATACTCTGATTTCTTTGGATTTCCAAGACATGCTGAATGTAAAAGGGAATGAAAAGAGGGGCTCAAAGTCACAAATCTTAGTTGGCCTATACTTTTATTTAATTTTTAAATAACCAAATTGTCATTTGTGGCACAAATATTAGTGCAACCTCCTTAAAACCCATTTAATCACTCCAGATATTACTGTACACTTTTCAAAAGGAAATGTATGCCTACTGCCTACCACTGTGTTGTAGGTATTTTATTAGCGCATGTGGACTGAGTATATAACAGAATAAGTTTGTTTTGCTTCTAAAGAAAAAAATAAATGTATTAATCCAAATATCATTTCATAAATAAGGAACACTATTACCTCAATTTAAGGAAGTTTTTCACTTTATACTAAAAAAGTGGATATATATATATGAACTCATGCATGTAAAGCCAACAAAAGTGTAGGAATTAAGTTTAGAATGAGAAAAGCAGAATGCTAGGGGGAAAACCCACAGCTGTATTTTCTCAAAATTTGGTGAGATGAAAGTTAATCAGAGTTCACAAAGTTTAAATTTTCCTTTGGATTAGATAGGTGCAATTAGGTAAAGATAAAAAAACTCTCAAGGAATGAAGCATAATTTTTAAATCTGAAATTTATTTTTCCATATTAAAAGGGATCTATAAATTTGTTCATTTATCCATTCTGATATTACAAAATGAGTAATTCCTAAGGGCCTCCAGAGCACGAGTTCTTATGTAAGATGTGAAAAGATGGGCTGGGTTGAACCATCGGTCACTTGTGGTTAGCAACAAATGTTCAAAGAATTGCGTACACAAGCCACATAAGACACACACCACTTGTTGTCTAGAAGGCGCATCCCCCTGTGCACTTATTATAAGACTCTGGCCCACCCTTAAAGAGCCAACTCAAATGCTCCCTCTTTTGTGAAGGTCTTTGGAACCTCTCCAGTATGGTATTAATCAAACTCTCTGAAGCATTTATCATGGCCAACTGCATTACGGCTGTGTGCGTGACAGACTTCCTTAGCAACCTATGAATATCTTGAGACAATGATTTCTTCATCCACATACGCAAGTTAGTATGATATAGATACTCAATTAGTGATGTAGATACTCAGTGCAGGGACTCAATTGGTGATTACTGAATGGAAAATTCATACATCTTGCATGAGTAAAAGATATATCATAAATTTAAAATAAACATTTCCAAACAACTTATTCTCATTCTTATAAAAAAGTAAATTTATATTTTGGTAAAATGTATGGAAAACTCATGTAATCATTTTTGAAAGTGTTCACAACAAAATTAGCATTATTCTATTCAAAATTTTTTATTTACCTTCACTTAGTTTCCCTCTCATTGGCCCTTGGCCTATAGTCTCTTCTTTCTTTTTTTTTTTTTTCATACTATATATACTTAATTACAAATATCTGTTTGATCCTTATAAACTGCTACATTTTGAAAAGCTTTAATAGTTGTTGTAGGTACATAAAATTGCAAGTAATCTGCCGCATTCATTTATTCATTCACTCATTCATTGATTCATTCAGCAATTGTCTTATCATATGATAGATAACATGGAAGAAATGCAGACCCTGTTTGAGGTAACAGAAGGGTTATAACTAGACTAGTTGATAAGAAATACACAAATGGCCAAAATCAGAATTTCATCTAGATGGCATACCTCTAATTTATCTGAAATACCAATTTAAAAAATTTTTCAGTGAAGTCTGAGTACTTAAAGAATGAATTAAGAGAAACTCATATAATGACTAAGAAACATATTCATGGGCCTCCCCGGTGGAGCAGTGGTTGAGCGCTGGGTTGCAAAGCTGCCCGCAGCTTCTGCAGCGCAGGTTCGATCCCCGGCTGCTCCCCGGCCACCGGAGGAGGGTCCCACATGGCGCGCAGACCTCTCCTGCCACCCGCTGCTCCCCCAGCAGTGTACTTTGGTCCTTCTGCCTGCTCTGCTCCCCGCTCTGGCTCTGGTGAATTCTCTCACCCTCCCACGCTTCTGACTGTACCCAGTGCTTGTATAAATAAAGAATAAATAAATAAATAAATCTTAAAAAAAAAAGAAACATTCATGTTTCTGATAGTAGTTAAGCAGTAAATCATCCAGAGTAACTGTCTTCTTAGATTCAAGCTGATATCATAAATAGTTGTGATAAGCAAAAATCAGGTTTTTAATTAAAAATGCAAGTGCTGCATTGTACAATGACTTTTACATGGCAATTTGGCAAAGCTGACCAAGAATGTTAAAAATATTGACAAACTTTAACCCAATAATTCCACTGTGAAACCTCCTTGACTCTTCAGAAACTCAAGATAACCCTCTTCTGACTTCTTGTTGCTGTTGCTGTAGGGAAGGAGAGGAGATAAAAGGATTTTAACATTTTAGAAACACCTGTTCTGTGTCATGAGCCTTGCTAGACACTTTGCATTTTAATCCTTTTAATCATCACAATTTACCACACAGAGTACTTCTTTTAGAGCTTAGAGATAGCGAGATAGATCTCTAAGGTCACAACAAGCAAATCACCGTGCCAGGACTCACGTTCATCTCTGTCTGACTCTAAAACCTGTGACTGAGCTATTAGGCTACATGATCCCTCATAATATTCTTAGACTATTGACCTGTTTTTTATATAACTTCTCTCCTGTATTATTTTTCTGTTATGACAAAACAGCAGTTTCTTGACACATTATTTTGCTTCAAATCTCAAAGCTCTAAGAAATAAGAATTTTGTGAATTAGTCAGAAAGTTTATTTGCTCATTTCCTCTAATTTTTGTTTTAACCATTTCCTCTTCCTTTACATCACATGTAGCAAAAATAATATACCTCACACCAAAAAAGAAACAACTTCAGTGCTAAATGCTTGCTGAATCCAATTTTCACATTCATAGAGACTGGATGCATGAAATGAAGCTTGATTAAAAAGACTTCCTGTTTCAGATTGTAGCCCCAAAGAATAAAATAAGCAAATCAAGTTTCTGAATGATTTTATAGTCTTCATTCTCTTGTATGCTTTCATTTCATGCTTACATTTTATCATTGTAACATATAAGCAAATTTTTTGTCAATACTGACATAAGGGCTGTCCTCATGGAATAATATGGTATTTAAAGTACACTGTAATAACCAAAAGCCTGGATTATGAAGACATATTTTCTGATTATAAAAGCTGTTATGTAAATTTATCACGTTATTTAACCTTTCTGGTCAAACCTAGACTTCTCATATATGAAATAGAATACTTCCAAAGAGGCAACGCAAATGGCTAACAGGTATATGAAAAAATGTTGAACATCACTTATAATCAGGGAACTACAAATCAAAACCACAATGAGATACCACCTCACACCAATGAGAGTGGCCCATATTAAAAAAACTGGCAACAACAAATGCTGGTAAGGATATGGAGAAAAAGGAACCCTCTTACACTGCTGGTGAGACTGAAAAATAGTCCAACCACTATGGAAAGCTGTGTGGAGGACCCTCAAACTACTAAAAATGGAACTACCATATGATCCAGCAATTCCACTGCTAGAAATCTACCAAAAGAAATAAAAGCATTAATTTGAAAGGAAAACTTCACTCCTGTCTTTACTGACACTATTTACAATAGCTAAGATATGGAAACAACCTAAATGCCCCAAAACAGATGACTGGATAAAAAAGATGTGGCATATATACACAATGGAATACTATTCAGCGTCAAAAAAGATAAACTCATGCCATTTGCAGCAACATGGATGGAGCTGGAAGGGATTATGCTCAGTGAAATAAGTCAGAAGGAAAAAGAAAAGTAGGAGGACTATGGAAACAAATAAGCGATCAGGAAAAAATAAAACACAAAGCCAAAACAAAAGTAGCAGGCAAAAGATAAATTGGAGCCATTCAGCAGTGGAGGAGAAGTGACAGGGATTAGAACAGGAGCGGGAAGAGCACAAGAGACTATGGTGATGGTTCAAGGGTGACTTGGTGGGAATTCTATGGGGCCTACACCTGAGAGGAACCACAATGTAAAAAAAAAATATATATATATATATACACATATATTTATATAAAGTACCTTATCACATAAAGATGTTGGAAGGTTTACATGACAATTTAAATAAATCACAAAACAATTATTGCACTTAAGATGCTTAAGATTTATTAATATTCTTACATAACTATTATAATAGAATGCTGCTACCAATGCTATAGATGATAAAATAGTAAATAATATCACTATTAAATGTTAAGTAGTTTAAGTAAGGCATCTTAGGAAAACATTTAAATTTTCTATAACGATTAATGAACTAGATCAGCAGTGCTCTAATTGAATGGCTGAGACACATTAGTATGTGTGCATACATACAGGCAAAACAAAAATCTCAGGGTATGGCTTGTGAGGAAATTTTAAGTTCTTAAGTACTTTTAAAAAGAGATTATAGGTCACTTAAAGAGTGCAGACCCTAACACTAACAAAGAGGTTTCCCTTTGTACCGGGCGCAAAATCCTACCTCCTAAACCCTCTGAATGAGTAGGCAAACACTTACAGCCCAGGGCCAGAGGTACTTGATAAAAATGTAGAGCAGGGAGGGAGATAAGAAAGGTTTACATCACTTCTCTCTAGCTGGCCAATGTTAATTATTTCTCAAATGTGGCAGTTGTATTTTCCTCTACTTCACACTTTAGCCTTTGATGCAACTCTGTTATTTCCAATATTGAAACAGCTATATTTTGGCCTTTCAAATATGTGCCTGAATCTTAAAGAGAAGCAATTGCTCAACACAGGTGACTTTAACTTCTAAAAGTAAAATTCAGCCTTCTTACAAGAGCTGATTGGTTTCAACATGTTATCAACTCTCCTGAAGAGTCATTTATGATCTGTGTTAATATTAAAAGTAAAATAGGATGTGGCCTTGGTAAATTATTTTCTGACCTTTATATTCAGAAAGAAAACTGAAGCAGTATCTCAAATATTAGTATAAAGTTCTTCAAATTGATATTAAGTCAAATACTTTGTGATTCAGGCCCACTTAACCAAACAGAGTTAGCTTGCTAGCTTTCTCAAATGGAAATGTTTGCTTTGGTTAACTAACATTAATAGGCAAAGTTATGTTTCTCATGCAACATAAAGAAAAACTGCTTTCTGTTGACCCAGAAAACTTCACTTGAAACTAAGCCTGAAGGAGAAGGAAACTCAATGAAAGTTTTCAAAATAGAAGTCTGGTTCTCACAGCTACCTGCCTTGTTCCAAGTCCATGTTTAATTAAATTTACATGAATAATTCCATAAATACCTGCATGTTCATAGAACATAAGTTATCATCTTTGATTCCAAGGCCAAATATGTACTGCTAACAACCCTGGTGTCTCTGAGGGAGGCTTGGCCCCCTGCCAGACTATACTCCTTTTCCCATGAGGGCAGGCCCACCATTACTGTAAAACTCCATGGGGGCTGATGCTCCACCACAAACCTCCTGGTTGCCCAGCAACAACCCCTTATGATTGTTCCTCTGGGACTGCTAGGCAACAGCACTGAATCTAACCCAGCTGCTCTCCATGTACTCCCTCTCAAGAGGGCCCTGGTCACAGGAGGCCAGGGCCTCTAAATGACAAGTTACATAATCTATATATACATTTCTCTGAGTGCTCTCCACTGTCACTAAATAAAAATCAGAGTAGAGCTAGTTCCTAGCCCAAAGGGTACCCTTGACTGCATCCTTAATTTAAACTCTATCCTGGATTTTCAGAGAAGCTGACAGAAAATGAATGCATCTAAGCCAAAACCTTTGGCCAAAAAGTCTATTAAAACACACACACACACAAACAGAGAAAGAGAGAGAGGGAGAGAGAGAGAGGGAGAGAGAGAGAGGGAGAAAGAAAGAAGGAGGAGTAATTCTTTTTAAAATCAGATTTTAAATAGGACTTTCAAAGCTTTCACAATTTCAAAGAACACTGTTATATGTGTCTCACATAAGTAACAGACAAAAAAATGGGGGAAACATAAGAATTAAATTACATCACTTTTATGGCAAGACTACTCCTACAATATTTTAACATAACTCTGTTTAAGTATAGCAATTTCCAGGAAATTCTTCAAGTCACAGCTATAGTTAAACCCACATTTAAATTTTCAGTCTTAATGTTTTCCTTACTTCTACACTCTTAACTCAAACTCAACAAATATAGTCACATGTTCCAATCCATTTCTCCTCTCCTTCTTAGGACAAAGGCAACAACTTGGTTAACCAATCTAAAAGTTTACCCACTGTAGAGGCAGGAATGACCACTGGCAGGTTTTCTGATCCCATGCAGACCGGGTGAAGGAGGAGTCAGAGTCCTTAGTGGTTTTTGCAGGTCTTTTATTGGGATTTACCAGGTACACAGCAGGCAGGGGTCATGGGGGGCCTGGAGGCTGGCAGGCCTCCCAGCCTCCAGCAAGTCTTCACTCTATTTGGGCTCTCCGGTGATCTCTGCTTCTCTGCTCCTCTCTCGGCTTCTCTTTCGGCTTCTACTGGCGTCCCCGAGACGCCGCCCTTAAAAGCCCAGTCTCAGCCTAGGTGAACCCCTTCTACCTATGCCCACACCCTCCTCCAGGTGCCCGCCATCAGGCATGCATTCAGGACCGCAAGGATCCACCATCCATCCTGATGGTGGGAGGGCAGAAAAGCCTGACATTTTTTCCTTACCCTACACCCACACATCTAAACAAGGGTGTAGCCTTGCCCTCTCTTAGGTTCTGCCCCCTATTTCTGTATTATATAGGAAGAGACAAGTGCTCTGAGAGACCTGATCTTACACTCAATACAACACAGCACATAGGAGAGTCTTCTACACCCTAATTCAAAACTAGTCAAGCCCAAGCTATTTGGCATGATGTACAAGGCTCTTCTGAATCTATTTCCTCTCTTCTAACCACATCTGCTAGCCACTATGTTCCTTAAATATATCACCCATTTTGTCTCTTTTCTCTTCCTTGGATACATTCCCCTTTGCTTGGAAAGAGGACCACCAGTTACCTTTGAAGATCTAGAAACATCATCACCTCTGAGAATACATTCCTGATTTTGCAATGAATTATAACCACCTCCAAGCATCATCCTACTTGGTTGACACTACTACAGTGACCTTAGTTACACTGTCTCACAGTTATCTGCCTACTCACATTAAATCCATGCTATTCAAGGTCTAAAACTTGGTTCTGTTCAATCTGATCTCCTTGGTGCCTGACATATTTCTTAGCATTGTGGAAGTGTTTACATATAATAATACATCTTTATTAAAGATCACAGAAAGTAATCACACCAAAGAAAAATTGAAAAATACAAAAGGGTTGAGTATTTTCAATCTCTTAATTAACTAGGGATGAGTACTAAAGCAATTCACCAAAAATAAAAACAAAAATGTTATCTTCTGACCTCTGGACTGGCCTTCTCCCCTAAATTATGATGAATTGTTGAAATCAACATAAACAGTGACCCATTGCCTGAGCCCTTTTAGTACAATAATATAAAACTCAAAGGGCCTCCCTGGTAGTGCAAGGGGTTAAGCACAGCACTATGAAGTTATGTGGAAGACTCTGCAGCACAAGTTCGATCCCCAGCCTGCCAGGACCCACATGGCGCAGCAGACTCCCCTGACTCGCCCGCTGCTCCCCTCAGCAGTGATTTTCAGCCAATCTGGCTGTTCTGCTCCCCACTCTGTCTCTGGTGAATCCTCTCACCTTCCCGCACCTCTAGCCTGTACCCCAGTTCTTGTATGCATAAATAAATAAATCTTTAAAAAAATATATATATATATAAAACTTAAGAAAGTTTCATGGTCAGGTAACCAAAAGCTGGTTTAGATTTGATCTCAGGGAAGATAATATCCCATTTAGATTAATAACTTTGGAAGCAATGGCTGATACACTTAAAGGAGGGATGAGAACATTAAAAAAAAAAGGACTAAACAAAAAGCAAGAAAAGTTATTCTAATTTTAAAACTTCCTAAATAATACTTCACAAAACAGCATTTGCTCAACATCTGTATCCATTAAAGCACTAATTAAAAAAATAAATAGGAACATGAGCAAACTACACACTAAAGCCTAAAATGCAAAAGCCATGTATAATACCACAAAGCTTCTCAACCTCTTACCTCACCATCACAGGAGCTAGAGATATAAGCCTATACTTTCAAATATAGCCATGTTTTTATGTTTTTTCTTAACTCCTTAATTTCACATATACATTTATGCAAATATATTGCCAAACATTTCGATATTAGCAATATGATTGTTTATGTTAAAACAAGAAACGCCAATTCTGATGAATGGAAATCTGAAGTGATAGTCCATGGGTGAAACAGAAAGAGAACACTCAGTGGACTATGAACCTGTGGGGTCTATATATGCTAAGGCTGTGCTTCTCCAACTTGGAAACTGGTAGCCTTGGAAATACCTTTTTGGAAACAAAGTCTGTAAAAGTATAAGCAACTTTCCCAAAATAATACAGCTAACAAGGAAAAGAACTGAGATTTAAATACAGATCTAATTCCAAAGTTTGTGTTTGTTTTGTTCTTTTTTTTAATACATCATATTATACCAGGTTCCCATGCCCTCTTTCCAAAGTGTTCATTTCCATAGTTAAATATGTTCATTTTATGACTAATCTATCACTTCTGCAATGACTCACCACCCTTACCAATGTGTGTGTGTGTGTCTCTGTGTGTGTGTGTGCACACATATGTTCATATGTAGGAGAGACGCTTCCAGAACACTGTGCACTTATTTGTAGGAGCAGAGTGTTAGACCAGGGTAAAACAGAATTGGGCCATCACTGCCCTTGTTCTGGATCAGATACTTATCTTAATACAACTAAAAAATGTGCTATCTTGGTAAGACAATCACTTGACGTTGCCAATTCATATTGAATAGGTCATAAACCAAAATTTTTCCATAATTTTTTACAGATTTTGTAAGTAACAGTTTTTCCTAGCTAATTTCTTTTTAAAAATGTATATAACTCTTATATTTATCCACAAATAAACAAGCTGTTAAAAATTTTTTGACTCATTGAGTGACACTGAATATACAGATGGCTCCCTACACAACACTTTTCAAGGACTAGCTACAAATTTATCTAAAATCCAGTTCTCAACTTCACATGTGAGATTCTTCACTATAGCCTCCAAGTGTCTTTCTGCACTTATCTTCTCCCAGCTTCTTAAATGCTACACAGCTCAGTTTCATTTTTTCCCTGTGTTTGTACTTTTTTTCATGGTATTCTCCCAATCAGGAACCTTACATTCACTCACTGAAATTTCATCATTCCTTCAAGGTTCACCCCAATTGCTACGTCCTTTATAAAATCTATCTGATTAATTTCAAAGTTTTTCTTTCTCTCTGAGACCCCACACTACTTTTTAATTCTTTTATGGCATCTATTATAATCTGCCTCACAGGAAAGTTGTGTGTATTATCTTTTTTCACCTCCACCGAGAAGATGGAACTCTAAGTTTCATGTAGAAATCAGGGTTTCTCACTCATTTCTGGTTGCACTGCAGCACTAAGAATAAGGACGTGAATTCAGGAGAATACTTTTAGTAGGTACTTGTCTATTTGAGTTTACCTAACTATTCATATTAGAGATGCATGTATGAGTTTCAAAAATTCATTAAAAATGTAAATAAAGGACTTTTATATCATCCACAAAAACTAACCTAAAAAATGAATGGGTACATCTATTTATAAAACATGGAACTATAGATTTAAAATACACAGGTACTATTTTCAATATATTGATTTCATGATGAAGTGAAATCATATTCACATGATTCTATTGGCAAAAAAGCAACCTTGAAATCTCAAGAGATTAAGAGACTTGGGCCTCCCTGTGGCACAGGGGTTAAAGTCTCAGTGCCAACAAGCTACTGCCAGCCACTGCAGCCTGAGTTCTATCACTGACCAGGGACCTGACCCACAAGAGGTAGCAGACCTCTCCTGTCTCCTCCCCCTGCTCTCCTCAGCAGTGTATTTCAGTAGATCTGCCTGTGTGCCCCCCACCCTGTCTTTGGTGAATCCTCTCACCACCCCCCACCCCTTGCACTTCCGGCCTACTCTCCAGTTCTCGTATGCATAAATAAATAAGTCTTTTTAAAAAAGAGTCACTTCTTCAGAGTCCAATGACTAGTTAAAAGCTGAATTAGCTATACAACAAAGTTTTTAAATTTCTAGCTTATTTTTTTCACTATCATCTCCAAAATCATGTGTCATATATTTTCTTAAATGTTAACTGAAACAATTTTTTTAAAGATTAACTTATTTGTGCATACAAGACCTGGGGTACAGGTCAGAGATATGGGGGGGTGAGAGGATTCACCAGAGACAGAGTGGGGAACAGAACAGGCAGACTGAAATACACTGCTGAGGGAGCAGCGGGTGAGTCAAGAGAGGTCTGCTGCACCATGTGGGCAGCTCCCTAGGCGGGGATCAAATTCGTGCTGCAGTGGCTGCAGACAGCTTCATAGGTTGCGCCTTAACCCCTTGCGCCATCAGGGAGGCCCCAAAAATATTTTTGTAGGGGGCCTCCCTGGTGGTACAGGGGTTAAGTATCAGCACTATGGAGCTATGAGCAGGCACTGCAGCATGAGTTCAATCACACACCAGGGAGCTAACTCTCATAGCTCAGCAGACTTCTCCTGTCTGCTGCTCCCCTCAGTGGTATATTTCAGTCAATCTGCCTGTTCTGCTCCCCACTCTGTTTCTGGTGAATCCTCTCACCACCCCCACACCTCTGGCCTGCACCCCAGCTCTTATATGCATAAATAAATAAAATAAATCTTTGAAAGAATTTTTGTTAAGTGGAAATATTTCCTTCTCTTATTTATGATATATCTTCAAAACACTACTTTAACAGGCAGAATTTAAAATAAAATCCATTAATGGTGAATAAAAAGGGTTAATTTGAACAAAATTATATGGTTTACATATTTTGCGACTTTAAACAATAAAGAATGCAGTCAAGAATCAAAGTACTATAACACACTGCCCTTTAGTCAAAATAAATATCATGGAACCTATATACTAATAATGTTCAATTTCTTCTGCTCTTAAGACAGTCCTACAAGTTTAATAAGAACCTATGTAAGCCTCTGCTGTATTTTTTTTCTGTTTGTCATCAGTTTGCCGGTTGGTAAAAATTTTACCTGCCCACCGTCTTTTCCCCTCTACTTATTTTAAGTGATTCATTCACTCCCAAGAATGCAATTGAGACCTGAACAAATCAGACTCCAAAGGCCTCTAGCCATAGTGACTGGTTCAGAAGCGTGTGTGTGTGTGTGTGTGTGCGCGCGCACACGCGTGTGCGTGTGTATGAATCAAACATTCATCAGCATGCTTATTACCTTTTTCCAACAAGGTAAATACATAGAGTGAGTGGGTTGATCAGCAAGTGAGTGCATCCTAGGACTGGTGCCAAAGCTACCAAGCAAAGATACATATTTCTCTTTGCATTTAAACTTGACAAATTAGGCCTGGTGCTATTGATAGCTATTTTATAACCAAGCTGAATCTAAGAATAAAGCCAACATGAAGGAGAGTAATAAGAAGTAGAAAAAAAAAACTGATTTCTTATAAAAAAAATTTGTGCTCTAGATCAAGCTGTGACTGAAGGCTGGATTACATCAATCTGAGTAATTTTCCCTTTTTCCTTAAGCCAGTTTGACAGGGCTAGTCTATCATGGGCAATTGTTACATTCCTAGCTCACTTACTTCTCTTCAGTTTCTCAGCCCACAATAGATTAAAAGGACCATGTAGAAAGAGGAAACAGTATCACATACTGCAGATGAAATAATATTTACAGCTTGAAGGTGAAGGTGAAAACAAAGTGATACATAAAATGAAGATTCGGAATTTCAAGTGCAGAATTTTTAAATCAGGACTTACTTCACAAGCATCCTGGGAAGCCCTCAATTGACAACAGAAAGGGTTCAAGAGGAAGTAGGATACTCAAAGGAGAGACAACTCTTAAGTCTAGAGGGGGAAATGGAATTTAAGAAGAATTTAGTATGATTGAACAGGTGTTTCAGAAGGTATGATAGAATGGTTTTGAAAAAAGAATAAAAGTAGCAGAGATTAGGTGACGGGGAGTCAACACAAACCATCATAAGGTTTGTGGCAGAGCAAAAAAATAAATAAAGAGCAAATGATAAAATCAGATTTAAAGCACTAGCAAATTACCTGTTTTGCAGGGCTAACAAAATCATGTGTCCTAACTGGTATTTCAGAAATGTAGGAAGAGCTAGCAGCTATGATGTAAGTTGAGGAATTTTTTCCTTTAGGATAGATATGGATCAATGTAATTTAGGAAAACAATTAAGAGACTTCACTGATAGGCAAAAATGATAGTGAGGGGCCTCCCTGGTGGCGCAGGGGTTAAAGACGCAGGATATCTAGCTATGGCCAGCCACTGAAGCATGAGTTCAATCCCTAGCCAGCCAGGAAGCAACCCACATGGCACTGCAGACCTCGCCAGCCTTGCAGTGTATTTCAGTAGATCTGCCTATTCTGCTCCCCATTCTCTCTGGTGAATCCTCTCACTCCCTGCCCCACACCTCTGCTCTACACCCCAGTTCTTGTATGCATAAATAAATAGATCTTTAAAAAAAAAAGAAAAAAGAAAATGAAAGTGAGGAAAGTATGTGGTAGAAAGTGTGTGGGACATCACATCACACGGGGTGGGACACCCATGATGAAGTTGTTCTCCAAGAGCTATAAGGGAATAGGCAGCGCAGGGCACTATATTAACTCACTGGGGAAGGTGTCAGTCAAAGAGCAAATGGAGTGAGAGAGACAAGGTCATAAACAAATTAAGCTAGATTCCTCACTAAAATTTCCAAAGGAATAAAGGTTTAAATTTTAAAAAGACATCAAAAGTGCTATAAAAACGTATGTGAATATTTTTATAAGTGGGAACGTTCTCAAGCTTAATAAAATCATAAATTATGTAAGAAGAAACTGATAGCTTTGACATTCATAAAATTTAATGGCAAAAAATTATGACATAACATATATACAAAGAGTTCATTTAAAATATTGCAGGCACAAAATAAAAGATTTTAAAATGGACAAAGAATATAAAAAGGCAATTCACAAAAATAAATCCAAAATATACAATAAACATTTGGTTAACTAAAAATATTGAGCCTCACTAGCAATTAAAGAAATACAAATCTGAGCTATCTTTTTCCACTGATTTCTAAATTTACAAATTTAGAAACAATATGTTAGTGAAATAGCCAGAGTATAAATGCTACAGGCTTACTAAAAAAGAAATTTTGTAAGTGTATTGAAAAACATTAAAAGTGACTATCCTCTAGCCTGTCAATTCTATGACTAGAAATTGATTCAAAGGAATTAATCAGATAAGTATGCACAATACGAAAAGATTATAAAATCAATTATTATTATGATATTATTTACAAGGTAAAATTTGGAGATAATCTACACATTTGCCTATAGGTGATTAATTAAATATTTTAATAAAACACAATGCAGACATTCAAAAAAGACTATTGCCTTCACAATATATGTTAAAATGGTTTATAAAGTGGAAAATAAGGTATATCATATATATTTGGGGTTTTTTTAGTTTTTAAAGATTTATTTATTTATGCATATAAGAAATGGGGTGTAGACAGGACGTGCGGGGGTGGTGGTGAGAGGATTCACCAGAGACAGAGTGGGGAACAGAACAAGCAGATCTATTGAAATACACTGCTGAGGGGAGCAGCAGGTGAGGTAGGCGAGGTCTGCAGCGCCATGTGGGTAGCTTCCTGGCCAGCCAGGGATATAACTTGCACTACAGAGGCTGACGATAGCTTGATAGCACTGTGTCTTTAGTTCCCACACCACTAAGGAGGCCCTAAATGATTTTTTTTTAAAGAGACTTATTTATTTGTTTGTTTGTTTGTTTATTTATTTATTTTTTAATACAAGCACTGGGTACAGTCAGCAGCGCGGGAGGGTGAGAGAATTCACCAGAGCCAGAGCGGGGAGCAGAACAGGCAGACTGACAGAAAACACTGCTGAGGGGAGCAGTGGGCAGCAGGAGAGGTCTGCGCGCTATGTGGGACCCTCGCCTGGCAGCCGGGGATCAAACCAGCGCTGCAGAGGCTGCAGGTAGGTTTGCAACCCAGCGCTCAACCGCTGCACCACCGGGGAGGTCCCCTAAATGATTTTTTAAATTTATTTTTGTGCAGAAGAACTAGGGTGTAGGCCAGACATGGGAAGGTGAGAGGATTCACCAGAGACAGAATGCTGGGCGGGGGGAACGGGGCAGAACAGGCTGATCTACTGAAATACACTACTAAGGGGAGACAGGAGAGGTCTGCTGCATCATATGTGGGTTAGCTCCCTCACCAAGGATCGAACTCAGGCCAGTAGAGGTGGTAACACTGAAACTTAATCCCTTGCCCACAGGGGAGGTCCTTATCAATTTTGTTTTTTAAAAGATACATATTTATAGAGAATAATTTTATAATGATAATCTATGGTTGATGAAAACATAGGTTGACAATTTCTTCCTTATATTATCCTGAAATGTCTGATTTTCACTGCAAAGTATATTATTTCAAAAATACTATTTCAAAATTTTTAAGTTTATAACTTTATTTATTTTTAAAAGATTTACTTATTTATGCACACAAGAACCGGGGCACAGGCCACATGCGCAGGAGGGTGAGAGGATTCACAAGAGACGGAGCTGGGAACAGAACAGGCAGATTGAAATACACTGCTGAGGGGAGCAGCCAGCAGGAGAGACAGGAGAGGTCTGACATGCCATGTGGGACTCTCACCTGCCCACCTGCCCGCCTGCCGGGATCAAAACCCCGCTGCAAAGGCTGCAGACAGCTTCACAGCACTATGCTCAACAGCCTGCGCCACCAGGGGAGGCCCCAGTTTATAACTTTATTTTAAATAGTAAATATTACTTGTCCAGAAAATCACATCTGGAATAACTAATTGTAATGCAACAATGGTGAATTGACAAAAGGGTAAGATGGAAAAAGAAAAAAATCACTTGATTATTTTTCACATCTGTGATTCTAGTGAAGAATTTACAATGGTAAGCACATATTATTCTTGGAAAACAGAATTCTATAATTGAACACTGCTGTATTTAAAGCATGTTTTTTAATGCTTTGGATATCATTTTCTTTTGTCTCACTTTCCTATTTCTATGTTAAATCAACAATTATCACAGAATGCAGCAAAATTAGAATGAAATCTTTCAGTCAACTATAAAATGCTCTGCTTTATATCCTTTAAGATCTGAAATTTTGGGTCTCCCAGGTGACGCAGCGGGTTGAGCGCTGCGCTGTGAAACTGTCCGCAGCCTCTGCAGCGCGGGTTCGATACCTGCTGACCAGGAGAAACCCACATGGCGTGGCAGACCTCTCATGTGCGCCCGCTGCTCCCCTCAGCAATGGCTTTGGTCATCAGCCTGTTCTGCTCCCCACTCTATTTCTGGTGAATTCTCTCACCCTCCCGCACCTCTCACCTGTACCCCAGTTCTTGTGTAAATAAATAAAATCTTTAAAAAAGAAAATAAGATCTGAAATTTTATCTAGTCAAAAACTACTTAATAGGTTATATTACATGATAAAGAAAAATATCATTTTTAAATTTGCTGTCCCTATTCACTTTTATTCTGACAGTAATAATTTTAATAGAAAAAAATGAGCAAATTGTATACCATTATTATATTAGTATAAAATTAATCTTTACAAATATACAAATACTGGAAGTTATTGAACAGTGAAATACTTATTGTTAAATATTAGAATTGAAATGAAAAATTTGTTTTCTTAACAGGGTTGTAGTTTCATTATAAAAAATAGCCCCAAAACAATAACATTACATATAGTAGAAGTCTAATAATCCTTCTGTAAGATAATTTAAGATGTCTTAAATACAATCAAAACTGTTATCATGAGACAAAATACATGTTTCACCAATTCTTCGAGTGAATCATGTGGAGAAAAAAACCTACAAAATGAAGAACTGAACCAATTGACTGTTACGATCAGTAACAATTACCGACAGATAATTTGGAAAAGTTGTAATAGAATAAATTAAAATACTTTTAAAACAGTTGGTAAAATAAATATCTATGAGTAAAATATGCTTTGTTTCCTTCCATTGTTCAATTAAAACTGAAAGTTTTGGGTCTCCCTGGTGCCGCAAGGGTAATAAGATGCAACCTATGAAGCTATCTGCAGCCACTGCAGCACGAGCTCAATCCCTGGCTGGGGAGCAGCCCACGTGGCACAGCAGACCTCTCCTGTCTCGCCCGCTGCTCCCCTCAGCAGTATATTTCAGTCAATCTGCCTGTTCTGTTCCCCACTCTGTCTTTGGTGAATCCCCTCAGCAGTATATTTCAGTCAATCTGCCTGTTCTGTTCCCCACTCTGTCTTTGGTGAATCCCCTCATCCCCCACATCTCTGGCCTGTACCCTAATTCTTGTATGCATAAATAAATGTATCTTTAAAAAAAAACTGAAAGTTTTAATTTCCTCCCAATGCAATGAAAGCGGGGACCCAAAGCATGGGCTTCTCAGACTTGACACATTTATGCTGGGTTTTACTTGAAGCATAACATTCACTGGCAAAAGGTTATAAACATCTCAGGGAGTTACCCTCAATCTACCTTGTTAGAAAAGCTTTCTTCACTTCCCCTAAATTCTTTTTCCCACCACTACCTGAATAAAAACTGCACAACCACCTCCACTCCATATTGTAGATGGGTCCCATCTACAATGGACCCATATAAATGGACGGGAAACTTGACATGGCCGGACAGACCTATTACCTGGTTTGGGGGTAAAAGACTTTGACTATGTCAGGATATTGTGGTTGTGGTGGCACTACCCAAGTTATCACATTGCTTTTTTCCTGTAGTCCTCACCACAACTGTATTAATACTGAGTGTGTGTCAAGCTCAAAGGTGACTTCAAAAAATATCCAATACGAATAAGTGTGCTGGGTATTCCCAGTTAAAGCGGTAGAAAAGTTGTGAATAAATTTAGGCACCATACAAATCTGGCCTCTAATCACAACTCTGGCACTTTCTATTAAATGACTTTGGAGAGACACTTGCATCCCATACTAGAAAATAGAGCCCTAAGACCAACTCCACAGACTGGAAAATAATAAGAAAAAAAAATGTTAAAGCACCTAGTTTGGGCCTAGCATGTTACTCAGTAAACAGCATATGTAATCATTTCCAGAGAAAGAAAAAATAACCATCTTTTCTATTAGAAAAGAAATAACTGTCTTCTGTTAGAAAGAAATAACTGTCTTCTATTAGAAAGAAAAAAATAACTGTCTTTTCTATTAGAGATTGAAATATATATGTAAGTTTAGGTCTCTACTTTTGCCCTAATTTCATCCTCCTTTGGAAATCAGCTGCACGAATATTCTTTCCTGTACCTCAAGCCTCTTCCACACTAATCACTTCTTTATGACATTAAAAAGAGATCCAAGCCTTTCCTTGAAACATTAACTAAAAATTAATATGACCAAGTGTTCTGACCACCACTCTTCACCCAATTTTTTCTTCCATCTGTCACCTGTAATCCTGCAATGAGTTATCAACACTGACTGAGGCCATTTCATTACTTTCCATTTCTTATTCAATATAATCTGGCTTTCACCTCCAATTATAAAGCCATTATGCTAACTTTGTGTTTGTCAAGTCAAAAATCCTTTCAGCTCTTCTCCTTTCTAATGACTGTGACCTGTAGATCGGGACAGTCATTTTGAAGTGCCACAGACATATTTTTGTTGCTATGATAATAGTTTGGGTTCCCAGTGAAACTTACTTCCCAGGCCTCCATTTTCTCCCATTTTCCTTCTTATTGTATGTTTTTACCATAGGAAGTCTCATTATTATAGCTACCTTCTGGATGCCACCTGTCAACTAAATCTGTTTTTGAGTTTGTTACAGAAAAGCCTCCTGGATACCTTCCCCTCTAATTCATCTTTTATTCACCATCTTCCCTTCTATCCACTATATTAATTTGCTAGGGTTGTCATAAGAAATCGCCACAAACCAGTGTCATAAAATAATATGAATTCATTCTCACATAGTTTAGGTGGCCAGCAATTCAAAAACAGTGTCAACAGAGTTGGGCCCTTCTAGGGAACTTGAAGGGAGAATGTATTCCAAGCCTTTCTCCTCGTTTCTAAGAGTGGCCCTGGAGTCTTGAACCCCCTGCCATGCAGCTTCATTGCCTCATTGTCACAGATTTGTCTTCCCTCTGTGTGTCTCTGTCTGTGTCTCTTCTCCTTTTCTTATAAGAACACCAGTCATTTTAGAGTAAAGTCCCATGTTACTCCATTATGAGCTCATCTTAATTACATTTGCAATGACCCTATTTTAAATAAGGCCACATCTGAGGTCTCAGGAAGTACATGAATTTTGAGGAGACATTATTCAATCAAATAAACCCACCAATTCTGCTCTCATTCTCAAACTCCCATCTTTTAAAAGTAGTGCCAGCTCGGGCCTCCCTGGTGGCGCAGCGGTTGAGCGCTGGGTTGCAAAGCTGCCCGCGGCCTTTGCAACGCCAGTTCCATTCCCGGCTGCTCCCCGGCCACCGGTGGAGGGTCTCACATGGCACGCAGACCTCTCCTGCCACCCGCTGCTCCCCTCAGCAGTGTACTTCGGTCCTTCTGCCTGCTCTGCTCCCTGCTCTGGCTCTGGTGAATTCTCTCACCCTCCCGCGCTTCTGACTGTACCCAGTGCTTGTATAAATAAACAAAAAAATAAATAAATCTTAAAAAAAAAAAAGATATTGAAACATAAAACCATAGGATTTGTTTTAAAGAAAAAAAAAAAAGTAGTGCCAGCTCTTGACTTCAATCCAGGAAACTAAGGAGCAGTCTTCATTCTCCTTTTCTTCTAATGTCCTATCCCTATTATCAAGCTTGATCATTTTCAGTTCAGAATATCTCTAGACTTTGAATTCTCTTTTCATCTCTAATTCCTCCTCTTAAATCCCAGACTCACTCTATAGTATCTCTTGCTTGGACTGCACAAGTCTGTCCAAAGCAGACTGGACCTTTTAAGTTCAACCTCCTCAGAGCTACAAGAGTACATATAAATATATACACAGTTTTGGGACATGTTAAGAAAATATAGAAGTTTGTGGGGTTTTCTAACTTTTCACTACTGTGAACACTTCTCCTTCTTTATTATACATATCCTTCTGCAGGAATGGGGAACTGAGAGACAGAGTGGTTTCCGTGGAGACCATGGCCTTTATAACATCTTCTTTTGTTTTGATAGTCTCTTTACAAGCCTTAAGAATGTGATAAAACCCATCATAGCTATAATCTGACTTTTTATTAGATTTCTGATCTGTTTGGGAAAGGCTTATTTCAGTGTTTTGAGACTTAATATTATACCTGGCTCCAGAGACTCCATGATAGAAGTACTTATTCTCATTTTAAAAATAAATTAATGTAATTTATGAATTATAAGCCATTTATATAACATACACACACACTGATCTTAAAAATAATATTTTCTTTTGAGACAAATAAGGCAAGGCTATAAAGATTAATTTTGAAGTAAATAATTTTATGGTCATTTAAACATAAGCTTGCTTGATAAGACTGTTTAACTCTTTCCTATCTTCCATAGTTTTATTCCTGAAACCATCAAACTGGACCTCAATTTCCTCTTTTACTTCATTATCAAAAAAAGGTACATCTTACCAAGATGATTTTCACTTTCCAAAATAAGGACTACTTTTCACCAGCATAGAAAATTCTGGAATTTAGCAGGAAGTAAGGTCTATGGGGAAGGGAAATCCAAGAGATAGAGGAAGAACCCACAAGGCAGAGCACAGAGAATTTTTAGGAGAGTGAAAATACTTTGTATGGTATTATGATGGATATATGCTATTAAAAATTTGTTCAAACACATGGAATGTACTACACCAAAAGTAAATCCTAAGGTAAACTATGGTCTTTGGGTGATTATGATGTGTCAATGTCGGTTTATCATTATAACAAACACATGACACTGATGTGTGATCATAAGAATGGGAGAGGCTCAGCACATGTAGGAATAGGGCATATATGGGAAATCTCCGTACCTTCATTTCAGTTTTGTTGTGAACCTAAAATTGCTCTGCAAAAATCAGGTCTTTTAAAATTAACCAAGAAATATTTTATTTCTGAGAAATATCACATTTTTTTCAAAATTATTTCCAATAATTGAGTTCTAAATTTGAAAGAAAGCAAAGTGTTCCTTCTCCCAGCTTTCTCTTTACATATTTGTAAAATCACACACAATCTAGTGAGGAATATTTATTTCTTCATCATTTTCTACATTTTGTGAATATAAAACTTCTGCCAAAAAAAAATCACTCTATAATGCTCTTAAAAGACATGAGTTTATCATTCAAACCCATCAATCCCAATGCTAAACCTCTACCCAAGGGAAATGAAAACATATGTGCTCACAAAGGCTTGCATGTGAATGATCTTAGCAGCATAATTCATAATAGCCTCAAAGTAGTAACAACCCAAATGCATATCCACTGGTGAATGAATAGACAAGTTAACTGTGGTATATCCACAGAATGGATATATGTTGAATGGAAAACTATTCAACAACAAAAGGGAATGAAATAGATCTATGCTATAGCATGGGTGAACTTCTAAATTATGGTGATATGTGAAAAAAGTCATAAACAAAAGAACACATATTGTATGATCTTATTTATATGAAATGTCAAGAAAAGCAAATCTACAGACACTGAAAGTAGATTAGGTTTTGTCTGAAGCTAAGCAAGAAAATAAATGGGCATGAGGAATCTTATTGGGTGATGAAAATGTTCTAAAACTAGATTATTGTGATGGTTTTAAACTTGATAAAGTTTCTTAAAAATCCTTGAAATGGGTACATTTCTTTAAAAAATCTGAATTACTACTTTTATATTAACTAAAAAAAGAAACATTATTTAACAAAAGTGAAATTTTACACATTTTAAATATACTACATAAGATAGTCCATTAGCTTTTGATATTTTGTTGAAGTTGTGGTAAAAAGAAAACTTTAAAGGCAATTAATTATCAACAACTTTCTTTTTTAAAAAAATTGGAAAAATCGGGGAAAAATTTTTTTCAAAAAATTGGAAACTGAAATCTCCACTTTCTAGCTCTGCATAGATACTCCTCCTAATAACACCACTTGCAGTTTTAGGGTTTTTCTGTATCTGCTGGCTTGCTCGCTTTGTGTTTCCCATCTGTCCCGCTCGTGCCCAGCGATTTTCCAAGGCAACCCGTTCACACAGCTCCCTGGGATGAAGTCTACAAAGATGGGACTGGTCTGCAAAGGGGTAGCTTAGCTGCAGCTATTCGGATTCTGGACCTCCATCCCTAATCCCCAGCGATTCCGTTAGATGGGTCCAGCCCTAGCTACCCGCCAGTGCCCTAAGAGTAGAGAAAGTCCAATAGCTGCGAGAGACTTGAGGGGTTCATTCTAATCCTCCCTATATTTCATCAAAGAATGCACGGGGACCGGTGAGGTGAGGTGATTTCGCCAGAGCCACACAGCCCCATGCTGGTAGAACCGGTTAGAAACGAGGTCTCAGCTGACCCCTGGCCTCCAGCGGATGCCCAGGGCCGGGAAAGCTCAGCCCAAGGAAAACGACGTGGCATTGCCTGCGCGTGAGATGAAGGTTCGGCAACTTAAGACAGAAGATCAGCAACACTCTCTTCAGGGTAAGCAAAGTGGGTAAAAAAAAACAGGTGACAAGACCTCCCCCGGGTTGCGGCTGTTGACCTAAGCGCCCCCAGCGCCTCAAAATTACCCTAGTTTACATGTGAATGCTGTGGTCGCCACAGCAAAAGGGTCACCTCCCCCCACCCCGCCCCCATGATTGTGCAGACAGGGTGGAAAATGGGAAAGTTGCACTTGTCTCGTCTTGGCTCGTTTGGTCTCCCGCGAATGCCCATTCCCGCCGCTCCTCGCCCCAGCGACACCCACTCCCGCCCCCTCCGCCAAGTACCCACCAGCAGCGCCTGCAGGCTCCCCGCGCTCCGGCGCTCCCAGCTGGCCTGTGGCCGGGAGCAGCGACGCGGACTCCAGCTCGCTGCCGCCTCTTCTGTCCACAGGGATGCAGCCGCGTCTGAGCTGCCAGCACCCGAGCAGCCGGGAGGTGGCGGCGACTCTGGGGGTGGGGAGAGCGGTGGCCAGGACCCGCCCCCAGGCACCGGAGGCGTCCGGCGCTCGGTGGTGGCGGAGCTCTCGCAGCCAGCGCTGGGGTGTCTCTTCCTTGTAGACGCTCAGGGCAGGGCTGGAGGGCTTTTTCTGGTCTGAACATTAACAATTAATCGTTAGTGATCATCACAGCATCAGCGTCCTCCCCCACCTGTCTCTGAGTCCATCCCCATTTCACCCCGAGTCCCCCACCATTCTCAGTTCGCCCAGGAGATTGTTCAGGTTCTGTTAGATTTGCTTAGTATGATTGCAAGAATTTCCTTTCTCTCCAGGCTCCTAGTTGCTACCTTTGGTATTCGTCCAACCCGTTTGTGCCTGAGCAGGAGGGTTTGGGCTCAGAGTGTCATAAGGTTGCCCTTTTATCTAACCCTGCTGTTTGGAGAAGGTAGGGATGCCTTCTATGCACATTGTTTTCTTATCTGCACACGGAATCCGAGTCTTTGAGT
This sequence comes from Talpa occidentalis, assembly GCF_014898055.3. Classification (NCBI taxonomy): domain Eukaryota; kingdom Metazoa; phylum Chordata; class Mammalia; order Eulipotyphla; family Talpidae; genus Talpa; species Talpa occidentalis. Next base: position 120,431,914 of record NW_023602073.1, on the reverse strand, counting down.
TTATTAACAGATTATTTTATCAGTTAGGGGAGTAACATGCAACTTGAAAACTTTTGTGCAAAGAAAAGCAGAAAACAATGCATATCAAGTTTCACTTTCGGGTCCCCACTAAGGAAAATGAGTTCTGTGCTATGACGGTGTCATTGTGTCTTTTAAATGCTTTATTAAATGGATAACACTGCTGATAAAATTAAGGTGCTCTTCTCAGCTTTCTGGCCTTGAAACCCGGGATCTATGGTTTCCTGAAAGTCATTATTAGTGTTCAAAGTCTTCTAAGGGCCGATATGCTCATATAGGCTCTGGCATCCTACCCAAGGTCTATGATATTGACCACTTCACTACTGACTACTTCCAAGTTCCCATCCTAATGATGGAAATGTACAGTGAAAAAATTTAGGATGGAAGGTATCACAAGTACAAAATCCACCAGAGGTGGATGTAGGGATGATTAGTAAATCTTAACTAACCTTCCAGCTATGGAAGGTTCCAGGAATCTAAGGTGGGGTCAGAAAAGATTATCAGCCAGAGGTGAGGGTAGAGAAGATCTTCGTTCCATCTTAGGAGACCAGCCCAATCTGACTCCAAGGCAGTCATTTCCACAGTAATTCCATCAAAGAACATTATAAAAGAACACCCCTTGCCCTGGCAAAATGCAGTTCTTGTCCTTAGGACTGCCCACCTGTGTCTGTGCAGGCATCTCTCTTTCCCTGTTCTCCTTTCCTCAACAAACTTGCCTTGTGCTGTGCCGATGAGTGGGGACATCTATGAATTCTTTCTCAGAGGGACCCAAGAAACCCACGCACCAAAACCCATCACTTGAACTCCATCACTAATCCCAAAATGTAGTAATAATCATCTCTGTTTTTAGATAATAACCCGAAGCTCAGCTATTTCAGATAATTTGAATAAGGTGAATTATCTAAAACTCCAAATCAGTTTTTGCATTCAGGACTTTCTGTCTTTAAGGTTGTTAAACATTCTTTAAATTATACCCTTTTAATAAAACTTGTGGTTTTTCTAAATGGCAACATCCATACATCTGTTTTTCTGAAAACAGAGTTATATTTTGTTCATACAAATACTAATTAAACAGATTAACATTTATATCTTTAGTATTACTTCATGACACTGGGTGTTAAATATATTACTAAGGCATGTTATGATTTTATTATATAGTAATGCATAATTTATTACTATTTAAAGCAAATTATTCTAAGACCTGCTTATTTTAGAGAGCCTATGCTAGAGAGGGATGCTAAAATGTTTGGATCCATGAGTTACATTTCCATGATAGGATTTTTATGATTCTGCTACTGTATTCCTTACACTCAAATTTTTTTTTTATAATATTTGTATTATTAGGTCAATTTGATAAAACCATTAGTCCTCACTGATAGGCTTTTAAGTTACCTATTTCAAATCATCAGAACGACTTAAATGCATACTCCCTAAAGGCTTTAACTTGGCTGAAAATATTAACTTGGCTGTAACTATATACTATATACTAACCCCAGATAGCTTAGAGCCATTGATGCTTTGATTTTAAGTCTTTCTCTTGAACATTGATTTTTACATACAAATAATACTTTATAAAATAAATAAACTATAGAAGAGACTAAATGCAGGTGTGAGGTTGCAAGGTTTTAAGTGATATTTAGTCTCTGATCTTTAAAGCCAGGCAGATCTGGTTAGGAGAGGCAGACAGGAGTCACCAGCTTATCCATGCAGGCTAATATAGTTTTCTAGGATTTTGAGGGACAAATTACCACAAACTTGGTAACTTGGACCAGCAGAATTTTATTCTCTCATAGTTCTGAGGGCCAGAAGTCCATACTCAAAAGTGTTAACAGGGAAGCACTCCCTCTAAGGCTCTGTGGGAGAATCCTGCTTTGCCTCTTCTAGCTTTTGGTTACGATAGTCGTTGGTGTTCACTGACTTAAACCAGCATATCTCCAAACTCTGCCTTCACCTTCACATCATCTCTCCATTTCTCCTCTATTGTCTGTGTCCTGTGAGGACACCTTTTTGATTTAGGATTTGCCAAGGATTTTCTCATTGTAACCCCTTACTTTAATTACATCTCAAAGAACATCCAAGTAAGGTCACATTCACAGTTACCATGGACATATCTTTTTGAAGACCACCAATCAGTTCACTATAGCAAGGTTGGCTGAGGCCACAAGAATAGCCAGGCTCGATGACAATGGCAGCTGATAGCTTTCCAGGTCTATTTGGCAAACCAATGTTTCTAAAGTTTTCCAAGCATGAAAGTTAATACACAAGAAACTCAGAAGATTAAGTATGCAGAGGGAGTTTAGACTCCTAGGAATAGCTCTCTATCCTTTGGAAAAAAAGACACAGGATAGAGAGCTATCCACAAGGGATAGCTATGACAGTGCCAACTCTGCTAATAGAGAATTAAGGAAATGGATCCTCCACTCTTCCATTTCAGAGAACACATGTGTTTCCCAGGTACTAAAGAAGAGTCTACGGGATGAATACTTTTCATCTCTCCCTGAAAATATGACATTAAGAAGGATAGCAGGAGTGACTTTGTGCATCTGTGGCAGAGGCTAAATTAGCTTCCCAAGCTATTCTTTGTAGACAACAATCTCAAAAGCCCTTAGAAAGAGGAGAAAGAAATATTAAAATGGATGTTAATTGTGCTCCTCATGCTCCTCTCCTGCTGGCATTCTGAGAAATGGTTGAGTAGCTGCCAGAACCAAATATAACCTTACTTAAAAAGTATAACATCTTTTAATCCTTTCCCTTCTGTTCAGGGCATAACAGGCATTATCCAAGGGTCCCATCCATTACTTTCTGGGTGATAACAGAAAGGATCCTAAATGGTAGCCTTAGGGCAACAGTGTAAAGAAAGGAGGATCAAAAAAAGTTGCTCTGAGACCAAGCTTGGAGATATAAGTGACCACTGCCAGAAGGGGCTGCCCATTTGTAACTCAGCTCCTGCTGTGTGGCAGAGGTGATGCCACATCCACCAAGGTAGAAGTTTGGAATACTGGGGAAGGCAATCAAGAGAATATGATTTCTTATCGAACTAAATGTTGGACCCAGGTAATCAGATTTCTTACCCCTGCCCCTTGGAATGTGCAGTCCCAGAAGGTGTTCCAAGAATATAGCCTTAGGAAGATGTGGTATAATGTGCAACGTGTTGTTGAGATTATCTGGACAGCATACATGACAACACAATTATAACCTCTATAAAAGCTTTTGAGATGGGAGAAGGGTTGCAGAGAACCACTCATCTTATGGCCACCCAAGACAAAGCTAGTGAGTTCCCTGCTATCTACCAAGCTGGAGCTGTCCGCTTCTTCTTTGGTCTCTCCCTACCCTCTGTATAAGAGCCAGCTTCGGATTTCACCTGGGAATCTCCTGTAGTTGAGACCCAAAAGTACAATGAAAAGGTTGGGCATGACTGACTGAGTAGATCAGAAACTGCAGAGTAAAAAGCAGAGGGAAGAAAAAGAAACAGCTTTGCTTTTAGTATTTGAAGTAGAGTTTTCCACAAAACCAAAACAAAACAAACCCTAGAAATCTGACTGTAGAATTGAGACTACTAGAGGACTAGGGTAGGGTGGGAAGCAACAGGAACGGAGGGCCCAGTGGACTACCATGGAGGATTATGGGTGCTTTGGTGGTGGGCCTGGTGTGGTAACATACTTCCAAAGAGGTATGCAACTAAAAGTATTGCAAATCAGTGTTACTTCAATGAAAAAAAAAATACAATTTTTAAATTTAAAAATACAAAAATAAGAGATTTTTAACAAAATTTTCCAAATTATCATTGTTCATGAGCTTGCCTGCTCCTGGTGAATAAAGCATCATTTCACAGAGTAGCATGATAATGAAAAAAAGGAAAATAAAAAAGGAAATCAAAGCCTCCCCGATGGCACAAGGGGTTAAGTTTCAGCACTATGAAGCTAAAGGCAGCCACTACAGCACTAGCGCAATCCCTGGCCAGGGAGCTGACCTTGCCTGACTCACCTACTGCTCCCCTCAGCAATGTATTTCAGTCAATCCGCCTGTTCTGTTCCGCACTCTGTCTCTGATGAAGCCTCTCATCCCCTTCACCTCTGGCCTGTACCCCAGTTATTGTATACATAAATACATAAATCTTTAAAAAAAAAAAAAAAAAGGAAATCATTAGGTCTAATCCCAAATTGCATTACCTCGAACAGTCATGTAATCTCAGTAAAGTCTGTTTTCTCTAAAGGGAAGGTACAGGAATAAAGGGTTGTCCTGTTTTAAAATTTTGTAGGTCTATGAATTGCTTCCTTATTCAATTCAAACTCCAATTCAACATTGAGAATGCCAGGAATCAAATCTCCATTTCACTTCAGTTCTTATCATTTCCCAAACAAATCCTGTCTTCCAGATAAGTTAATTAATTTACCACTCCATGTGATTTCCTTATTCTAACATTACCATTTGGTGCTGGGCATATGCTTATTTTTATTACCTTCTACTCTTAAGCCATGATGTTCGATTTCTTCAAACTCCTGCTCACAAATAATCCGTGTAAGAAAGCCCTTTCATTTGTTTCAGTGTTATTTCATTTACTGGTAGAAGAAAATACTGCTTACATTATGGAATGTAAGAACTTTGTGCTAAGAATTTATGGCACAATCAGGAGATTAATATATGTAAAAGATTTGAAAGACATGCCACAAACTTTAGATATTTCCTTTTAATTTGAAACTGCTATATTACTCAAACACATGAAGGAAAGGCTAAAAAACTTGGATAGCAAGTTGATGACACAGGTTTGAATGAATTGAGCAGAGATGGAAAAAAATTCAACTAAAAAAAAAGCTAACCATCTAGCCACCCACTAGTACAAAGTGCTTTGCTCAGAATAGGCAATCAATAAATATGTTAGCATGAATTTATAAATAAATTAATTCACACCTTTCTACTCAACCATAATTACATATACTACACATAAATACAGCAACCTTAAAACTGGCAAAAACCTCAACAAAAATGAAACAAACCTAAAACTTAAAGATTTCTTTGTTATTCACCAGTATGTGGTTATTTGCCTAAATAAGCTTATTTTTAGTAACACATATAAAAAAGATTTCAATTTTTCAACACACTTTTATATGAATTGCTTCTCTCCACTGATCATAAAATCAGAGATGAGAGTAAGAACAGTGATCATTATAATTCAAAACTAACTGATAATTTCTAACACAGGGGATCTCAAAGTCTCTAGAACTCTCTTATTGTATTAGAAAATACGCAATTTATTAGAACTTCAGTAAGTATCATTTTCATGACACTATTATATCATTTATAGTAGATATTATTTACGTTTCTGAATTCATCAATAACTATAAGTATCATTTAATGCATGAAAAATAATAGTCAAAACCTCATTTCTATGTAATTGAGAGGCTAAAAGGGAATTCTCAAATGCCTACTCACCTCACACTTGAGCATCCAAATGGAAGAGACATGCCTTGCCTCCCGGACAGAAAGGGATGCTGCTTTGCGGCCCTGCAGGAGAAGGATAAGGCCACTCCCTGCTCAGCATCAATGAGAGAATGTCATAACCCCGTAAATGAAAAGTCACTGTACTTTAACTCTCAGTTTTCTCCAATGGATTCTTTGTTTGTAACAGCCCCTCTCAAATTTATAAAAGAATGTTTCTTTCTTTTGCACTGTGGAAGTTGCTCCTTTGCCATGGAACCACGAGTCCCAAGCTGCTTTTCCTTGTTGTTTCCAGATAAACCCATTCTGCTGGTGAAATAACTGGCTGTTTATTAGTGTGAGGTCAACAAATGCTACATTGTCTTATAAAAAGAGTTGGGTCTTTTTAAATTTGGGTCAAACTCTGATATAAGGTAACTCAAGCATTACTGATTGAACTTAGAGTGGGAAAAGTCTTTTAAAATGGGGAGCTTCTGAGATGTTCATGGGGCATTGGATTTGAAGGTTAACCTCTTCAAAATTTCCTCAGGAATTTGGAGTTTAGATTTAAACCAACTAGGACATTTTAAACATATTTTTTTCTATATTGCCCAAGAGTGAGACAAGTTAAAAGTTAACACTAGTCATTAAATCTAATGCAAATAACAACCAAAAAACTGTACTACTGCAAGTAACTTAAGAGTTGAAATGTAGGGTCTCCGTGGTGGCGCAGGCGATTGAGTACTGCACTATGAAGCTGTCTACAGCCTCTGCACTGCGGGTTCGATCCCAGCTGGCCAGGGAGAATCCTACATGGTGTGGCAGACCTCTCCTGTCTTGCCCCACTGCTCCCCTCAGCAATGTGTTTTGTCAGTCTGCCTGCTCTGTTTCCCGCTCTGTCTCTGGTGAATCCTCTCACCCTCCCGTGCATCTAACCTATACCTCAGCACTTGTATAAGTAAAATAAATCTTTTTAAAAAAAAATAACATTTAAAAAAAAAAGAGTTGAAATGTAATCTTCAGAATTAACATTAGCTGCAACTTATCTGTGATTTTATTTATGGGTTGCAGTCTTGAATAAAACTTTAAAATAGTGTCAACAATACTGAGAAAAAAGCAACTAATCTGCCAAATTTGGAGTTTAAGTTAAAATCCCAAGTATAAGAGCATGAACTACTCTCAAATCTGAGTTTTGGTGATTGATTTTTGTGTTCCTTCAGGTAGGCTGTTTCCTTATATGGATAAACTGATTTGTACTACAGTAAAGACTTGAGGGGATTTTCCAGAGATTTCAAGAACTCTTTCTCTACCTTTTCTAAGGAACAAAGGTCCTGTAATCTCTATGTGCTCCTCCCCCACAGATAGCCAGCTCCATCTCTTCAACTCTGGAAGATGACCACGCATCCTGGATTCCCCTTCACTAAACTGTAACCTGGAAACTCTCCAGATACTAAGCTGAGGCAATCATAGTGTCTACCTCATTTGCTGCTTCTTTCTCAGGAATGATTATCTTTGTTGCCTGATGTTCAATATAAGGAAATCATTGCACATATATTTTCCTGCTTTTATAATTATTTGAGGTAGAAGGTAAATCTGGTCCCTGTTACCTCATCATGACTAGGAGCAGAAGTCCACTTACTAATTTTCTATTTGCTTTTCAGTTTTTTTTTGTTTGTTTTTACATAGTTTCTTGTCCATAAACATTAATAACTTACTACAACACTAGACTTTTCATAAATGTTTTGAACTGATTGAAATAAACCTTGAAGAAATTTTGTTTATTTACATTTTGCTCAAAGGAAAATTACTGAAATAATTTAGTGGAGGACACAATTCTGAGATAACCAGTTCTATTCTTAGCTGTTTCTGTGACCTTAACTTTTCATGCCCAAGTTTTCTTATAAAATTATAATGAATATTGGCAACCCTCTCTAAAATTAAAGAAGGTTTTTCACATTAAATTCAAACAAGGACAGTCTTAACTAGGATTATATTGACATTCTATCTCTATTGCTTTTGAGGTTTTTAACAATTGTGAATGTTATCTATTAATATATAATTCATTATCAATAAAGGGGTAAATTCCAAGTCATGTCCTGAAAATCATCTGATAAAGTCACCATTAATAGCAACAAAGATCCCATGACAGGGGACAAATAAAATGATTTCTCAGTTCAACAGTGATGTTCATCTCAGCTTTTACATTAACTGAATGACTTAATGGAGACTTATTAATAAATGTCCCCTTTTCCCCATAAGGTGCATTTTCTGCTGCATTTCAAAGGAAATTTAAAAGCATATAAACTTGTTTCATCCAGTTCTTTTCCCAACCTGCCCTTGGTTCATATTAAGCCATCTAAGGCATCAAAAATAAAGAAAATTAATTAGTACAGATAAATGAAATAATTTTCTATTTAGTCTGAAACCCAATACACAGATCTGTAAACACAATTGGCTTGATGTGTTAAAAGATTTCAATTCATTCCAATAAGCAAATTCTTTCTAAATTGACAATTTATAGCTAAAAACATTAACTTGGCACCACATATCTTTACCATTCATACTTTTGGTCTATGAAAGTTCATGAGAGAAAATGACTTCCAAACATTCCTAGATTACAAATCCAAACATTCTTAGATTTAAATTAAAAAAAAAAAATTAAGCTTACCTGACCCTAAATATCAAAGTTATGTTCAACATATGCTGTTCCCCCAGACCCGTAGAACTGGTATTATTAGGGAGTTTATAATAAGATCTCAGATCACATGCCAGACCTACTGAGCCACAAAGATGACTTAACAACATGCAAAGTTATTCAAATACATGTTAAAGTTTGAGTAGCACTATTTACAACATTTTGCATCCTTAACTTGAGATTTTATTCTAGATAAATTGTGCTTCTCCTTACTATAGAGAAGACCTTGCTTCTTCTAGGTAGTTATTGCATAATAATTCTAGTATTGTAGTGATTTCTGTTATAACAAATGAAACATAGTCAATGTCTCAGGTGGGTGAGGCACTATGGAAAACCACTCAAGAAAGCAAGAATCTTGCTGAAAAATGTGACCCAGATATCATTCTGAACAATCAGACAATGTATGTGGCGATATAATAATGAAAGTGTAAGTCCTTCAAGATCCTTTCAGTGATTTTAAACCTTCCAGAATTTGCTCATGCCCTTAATATAAAATAAACCAATTTTTGGGCCTCCCCTGTGGCGCAGCGGTTGAGCACTGGGTTGCGAAGCTGCCCGCAGCCTCTGCAATGCCGGTTCCATCCCTGGCTGCTCCCCGGCCACCAGAGGAGGGTCCCACATGGCGCGCAGACCTCTCCTGCTGCTTGCTGCTCCCCTCAGCAGTGTACTTCATCTGCCTGTTCTGCTCACCCCTCTGGCTCTGGTGAATTCTCTCACCCTCCCATGCTTCTGACTGTACCCAGTGCTTGTATAAATAAATAAATAAATCTTTAAAAAAATAAAATAAAATAAAATAAACCAATTTTCATTATTCTGATGGAAAGGTTTAATATAGCTCAAAACTGCAGCCATAATAATAGACATTTAGATCAAGAAGGAATGTTAGAAGTTGAGTTCAACTACTCCTGTTGCATTTAAAGAGAAGTAATTTGCAAAAAAAATTTGAATACCCATTACCTATCCTCTATATAACTAATACCCTGCCAGCTTTCAAAATAGACTTATTATTATAAAAGATCATTATATAATAAGATCAGCTAATTATATTTGCAAAATAGTAGTGTAAAGACCATAAAATAAATATATCAGCCATCTGATCTGTGTTTACTGAGATTAAACATAAATTTGGTTCTTTAATTCCTGAAATTAGGCAAAAAAGGAAACAAAATAAAGCATATAGTAAGTTAGCATTTGCAGTCCATATATAGAATACCAGTTGAGGGGTTTAATAACCTCAATTGGTATTTAACCATTAAATTGGTATAAAACCATTTAATGTCTTTTAAAACCTTCTACACAGATGACCTATTTGAACCAGACTTTCATTTGAGTAAGATGAAAATGGAGGTTGTGTAAATTTGGTTAAGTGCCATTCCAACTTACCTAGCTGATGAACAAAGTACAATATACAAAAAATTGAAATCCCATTGGCTGAATCGAAAACAAATGAAACTAGTAAGTGTAAAGATACAATTTAACTTAAAAAAAATTAAAATGTTTGACTTCCTAATGTTTGATAAAGTTATATCTACCTGGTCAAAACCCTATGGTTAGGTATTTATGAAACTGATATTATGGAAATAAATATTTGCTCAGTACAGATATTTAATCCTTCAACAGTTTGAATACCAATAGTTTTCATAAATAATTGTATTGACCCATTCCATGACAATGTTGTTATTTAGACCAGAAGCAGAATACTGTGTCCTTAACTTGGATTTCAAGTATCATCTTGACAACTGACTTTGAATAACATCAAATCTATGGGAATGGTGAATGGATATTTTTCATTTCTAGTAAAGGAAGATGGGGGTACCAGTCTGTCAATGCAAAAAAAGAAAAGAAAAAGATAAAAGAAAAGTAGTAGTTACTAGTTATTCACAATATATTCAATAATACACCCTTCAGTTATTCAGAAGAAAACTTACATACAGTCATAGAAGTTCTTCTAATCTGGCATTGTGTGTGTACGTGTGTGCATGCATATAATAAGTATGTGTGTGTGTGTGTGTGTGTGTGTGTGTGAGTGTATGCTGAGAAATAGGAATTAGAGGAGAGACTCACCTACTTACACAATTATTTAACAAGGAGAAACTGGAGTGTGTGAAATTTCCTTCACAGAGATAACTTTAAGAGGTGGCTAAACTATAATCTGCCTATTTGACTAAGCTTCATGGCTTAACGTTTTGTGTTTTTGTTTTTTTTTCCAAGTAGGCCTTATGATAAATATTCCCGTGAGGGGATGGGCAGTTCTAGTGAAATCCCAAGGCTGCAAAGCAGTATTTAGCATTCACAGACACTCAGCATGCTTTTATCACCTTCAATCTATTTTCTGCCTCAATCCTGGTCAACAGACGGCTGTTATCTGTGGACAGTGGACAGCCCAATGGACACAATGCTGAGCCTGCGTCATCTTTCCTGCTATCACTCATATCTCCAGCCTTTCCCTGGCAGCCTTCTGACTCACCCTTTCCCCTTAGCCCTGGCTAAACCAAGAAATGTCTGATTGTTCTACCCTTACCTAAGACATACAGCTTTTACTGTGGATATTAAACCATCATATCTCTTGTGTCTATATTCATCAAATTAACTAATGAGCTAAACAGTCCACACACTAATAAGAGGCTATCATTTACTGTCGGCCTTAGATAAATAAACTTCAACTAAAAGGAGAAGAAAGGAACTCTTTGCTAGTTTATTAAGTACTACAAAGCTACATGGTTTCTCACTTATCTTCTTAAAACAATCTGCGTGGTATGCAGTATTCTTGCCTTTAAGTTTAAATAGCAAACTGAGACACAAGTTAAATAACTTACCAAAGATTTAACAGTGTGCAGGTGGTAACTTAGATATGCATAAGCATTAAGTCTACATTGTTAACCTCTACACTATGTAACTTCCCATTAAAAAAACCTCACAAAGTTTCGCTGTGAATCATACATGCTGTAAAATAGGCATTCATGAAGTTCTACTTTCTAAGTAAGAATTAATTTTAAGATGGCATTGTATTTAGTAGCTGCAGGCTCAGGGTTCAGTAAAATAAACACTGTAATCAGATACCACTGGTCTTTATAAATAATTTAGCATTTTTGTGTATTTCACTGTTTGCCCTAAATATATGGTTAAATATTTCTTTCTCAGATCTGATTTTAAATCTGTTACTTCTGATTTCCATTGACATCAAAACACACATAATGATTAAGTGCAGAAGCACTTTTGTGGTAGCAACCACCAAAGATAAATCTTTTAAAATAGCCAAAGTCTGGGGCCTCCCCGGTGGCGCAGAGGTTGAACGCTGGGTTGCGAAGCTGCCAGCAGCCTCTGCAGCACCAGTTCGATCCCTGGCTGCTCCCCGGCCACCAGAGGAGGGTCCCACATGGCGCGCAGACCTCTCCTGCCGCCCGCTGCTCCCCTCAGCAGTGTACTTCAGTCCTTCTGCCTGCTCTGCTCCCCTCTCCGGCTCTGGTGAATTCTCTCACCATCCCACGCTTCTGACTGTACACAGTGCTTGTATAAATAAATAAATAAATCTAAAAAAAATTAAAATTAAAATAAAATAGACAAAGTCTGAAAATTCTGATCTTTCTTAGAAAATACGATATTAAAGATCACGTACTTTGAATTGAAAGAATCTCCTATTATTAACTCTTTGTTGATAAAAAAAATTACTGTCTTTGTTGTTACCTCCTTATTCTTTATAATTCTTTGCTTCCTATAATAGTTAAATACCAATAACTTACATATTTTATCTCCTTTATAGAATACCACGAACTTGTCTCAAATGACAATCTTCTCTTGTGTATCTGCATATTCTCTCCAAGCCTCCAATGTAATGTCAAAATAAAAGCATAGTCAACGTTTATTGGGTAATGTGCTTTTAAGATATTATTTTCTACATTACACAAATAATTCATAAATACATTCTATTTTTTTCAAATTTCAATCATGGAAATGAAATCAAGTCACCTTCCACTTTTAGTCCACTATCCCTATTGGTACTATGTCTATCATAAATTTAACATATTTATTAAGTACCCTTTGTTAATGCTTTTATATGGACTTCACATGGATCAAAAGTACTATATATGTGTATGCGTGTGTGTATTTTTTTAAATATTTATTTATGCATACAAGAGCTGGGGTGTAGGCCAGAGGTCCAGGGGGGTGGAATAGGTGAGAGGATTCACCAAAGACAGAGTGGAGAGAAGAACAGGAGGACTGACTGAAATACGCTGCTGAGAGGAGCAGCAGGTGAGTCAGGAGAGGTCTGCTGTGCCATGTGGGCCACCTCCCTGGCCAAGGATCGAACTCATGCAGTAGCTATGGATGCTTTAGAGTGCTGATGCTTACTTAACCCCTTGTGCCACCAGAGAGGCCTGGTATGTGTATATTTTATATACAATAGCTATTCTACAACTTCTGTGCTTTTTATATGATACCTTAGAATTCTTCTGCTACTACCAAACATAGGTATGACTTATTACTTTTAACTGTTGCATAGTATTTCATGAAATAAAAATATTAAGATTCATTTAACAATTCCCCTATACAAAAACATTTAAGTTCTCCTAAGATTTTATTATTATAAATGCTGTTGGAATAAACATTCATTTTATGGATCCTTATATACTGAGGTAAATAAGTAGAATTTTTGGATTATGTCATACATCTTAGTTTGCTTTATTTATCTAAATAAATTTATTTTATTTATCTTCATTTGTTCAAATAAAGCAACTGCTTGGTACACCTTGATCTGCAAATAATAAAATCTGGAGTGAAGATTTTGCCTCCTTCTACAACCCCATTCAGATGGAGCAGAGAGATTTGTTCTATGTCTTACATTTTTTCTATGGCCCCAAAATGGTAATTGTCAGGAAGAACTGTGCTCAATACTGAGAACTGGAGTTCTTGGGACTGACTCTTGTGTTCCTCAGATTTGCAGTTCCCCAATATGTCACAAGTCCCATCTAAGGTATTGTTCTCCTAAATGCAAGTCTTCTTTCTGCTATATAATCAGCTGTACGTGGTGTTGAATACACACTGAAAAAAGGGGGGGGTGTCAAAAGGGAAATACACACTTTTTAATGAAAAGTTAAAAAAAAAAAAAAAAGCAGAGGGGGGGAAGCGCAGGGGAAGGACTTCCTCCAGAAGAGACATTTTAATTTAATATCATTAAATACCAACAAAAAAGACTGCCATTTTAATGCAGATTTTTAATATTACTATCTCAGCATGAACCTGTATATCTCTTCATTTATAAGCTTTCTTTGAAGTTCCACTAACTCCAAAGGCAAAAGGACTATATGAAAACACATAAAGAGGAAAAATCAAAATAGACAATACAAGGTAATTTATAATATGGAATTCTCAGTCTGCTGAGGACAGCTAGAAATAATTTATGTAAGGTATAGTTATATTTAATTTAGGAAAACAGACAGCATTTAACAATTATCACACAGATAACAAAAAAAAAAAAAAAAAACCCTAACAAGGAAAGAACTATAAATAAGTTCAGTCTGGCAATGCCATTCATAGTTTAATAGTTTACTTTCAATTTAGATAGCGTCTACCCATACAAGGTAGAAAATTGAAATACTTTCTGAGTGTGTGATTTCAAAGCATGATTTCACTAAACTGTGTCAGTTATGTCATTTTGGTTAAGCTTAATTCAGTTCACAATACATTTAATATATACCAGGCATTCTATTAATTGCTAGAAACATAAATATGATGAACTGTACATCTACCAAAAAATACTTCTATTGAAATTATTTCAAAGTCCTCAAATCTCAAAACTAACATCAGAGCATGTCATCTTTAAACAAAGGAAAAAAAAAAAAACAAAGTGAGAAACTAGTACATTTTGCAAGGTCACAGCATGATTAACATAACACAGAATTAACTGCTCAAAAAACACTAGGAATCTCTGTTCTTGATAATTCAAGAAAAACGTTTTTGCCCATTTTGCCCATAAAAATGTTTTTATCATTTGTAACACAATGCTTAGGGGAAGCAAGACAGTAGCATGGAAGAAAAAACACTGAACTGAAAGTTAAGACCAGGTTCAACTACTGCTTTCATTCCCTTGCAGTGTTCACTTACATAATTTAATTCCACTTCTACAAACAACTTTTTTTAGTTGGCTGAGAGGAAGGGAATTAATGTAGGACATTGTTGAGCTTTAAAATAACAATTGAGTCACCTATTAGGCTTGGCAGTATTCATGTAGAAAAAACAGCAGAGAAAGGTAGCTCAAATAGGTCAGTTCAATGAAAGCTAAATGAAATTTAAAGGTGTTCAATTATTCAGTAAACCATCTGCTGCTCCTTGTATGTCCTTGTACCTCACTGCACCAAAGGACACTTTTCCATAGATCATAATACTTGTAATTAGGGAATTCAAAGAATTTAATATTGGGGATAATAGTTAAGTTAATCAGAAAGCCCATATTTAGTCTCAATCTTCCATTTTAAAACCCTTTCTCAAAATAAAATGTGGTTTCTCTAAATAAAATGTGGTTTATATACACAATGGTATACTATTCAGCTATTTAAATAAAAAGGTGAACTCTTGCTATTTGTGATAACATGAATGGACTTGGAGTTTATACTAAGCAAAACAAGTCAGAAGGAGAAAGAAATGCCAAATGGTTTCACTCATGGAACATAGGGAAACAAAATTAAGTGAAAAACAAAAGCAAACCATACAAGCCCTAGGAAATTATAACTATAGAACTGATGCTATCAGAGTGGGAGGGAAAGAGAGGTGAGCAAAAGAGAGGGGACCAATGGATTATGGTGGAGGACATGGGCGCCTTGATGCTGGGTGTCATGTGATAATGCACTTCTGAAGAGGTACAGGCCTATACCTCTCAATACTATACAGTGTTGTAAACCAATTGTTACCTCAATTTTAAAAAGTAAAAAAAAAAAAAAAGTGAAGAAAAATAATTTAAATTTTGTCTATGAAAATAAACTTATAAAGAATGGACTCATTATTACTGCTATTAATACCATTATTATGATTAAAAGTGCTCATTAGAGTTAGTAATTGTGACTAGAAGAAAATTGAAAAGACACACTAGGCTCAATTATGTAGACTGCTTCTGTATTTGTGAGCCTGTGTGTATTTGTTTTTTTAAT
Organism: Talpa occidentalis; assembly: GCF_014898055.3. Taxonomy (NCBI): domain Eukaryota; kingdom Metazoa; phylum Chordata; class Mammalia; order Eulipotyphla; family Talpidae; genus Talpa; species Talpa occidentalis. The sequence continues at coordinate 120,416,644 of NW_023602073.1, read as the reverse complement.
AAAAAACATGGTGAGGGCCTCCCCTGGTGGTGCAGGCAGTTGAGCGCAGCGCTGTGAAGCTGTCCGCAGCCTCTGCAGCACCAGTTCAATCCCGGTCAGCCGGCGAGGGTCCCACATGGCACGGCAGACCTCTCCTGTCTCGCCAGCTGCTTCCCTGAGCAGTGTATTTCGTCGGTCTGCCTGGTCTGCTCCTCGCTCTGTCTCTGGTGAATCCTCTCACCCTCCCACATCTGGCCTGTACCCCAGTTCTTGTATAAATAAATAAATAAATCTTTAAAAACAAAACAAAACAAAAAGAAACATGGTGAGAAGGAGCGTGGTGCTAAAGTAGCCTCCTAAATTAATAGCAACAAATATTTAATGGAATAACCAGGTAAGCAAAGAAAAAAAAAAGTTGAGGTATTTCAGAGAATCATTTGTGAAAAACTGCATTGAACGTGATGGTTATGAGTCTCATCTTAAAAATATGTCACATTGGATTATACACATGAATAAAAATTCTCAATTCTAGGAATAACTGAATATTACTATTAAGAGTTTGTTCGTACTTACATAGAAATGACTTGATACTCCTGTCTTACCATTTGCTGTATAATGTAGAATATACTATCACTATTTCTGTTTTAAGGCTAGCAATAAAATGTTTCTGAAATATATTTTCAAAAAAAAATTGTTACTCTTAATTTGTTCAAAATAATCATCACCAAATATTAATTTGCTTGATTTCTATAATGCATTATAAAATGATACAAATAGTGACCCTCACTAGCAACCTATGTGAGAAAAATAGCAAGAAGAAAAAGAAATAAAACATTTGTGATGAAAATGTTTTTCTATCTTGATTGCTTAGACCATGCTAGATCTTATATCTCTTCATATTACTTAGTATTACTCAATACTCAATGGATGATTATGGAGTCACAAAATCAAAACACAACTTGCATAGCCAAAGAAAACAAAATGGAAGCATAATGTGACCATATTTCTAATCTTTCATTTAATAACTATTTCCCTTAGTAACTACTATGTACTGTTTTAAATCCTGGGATATACAAACAAAACAAACAAAAACCCCTGACTTATGGGGAATATATTCCAGTGTCTACTTTAAGATATTTATATATAACAATGTTACTATCATCAGCCTTTCTTATGGGCAGTACAAAGGAATTGCACCTTCTACAAACACCATCCATATCCACAATCAGCAGCTCATATTCCAGGAACATATTTGGGGATGCTGTTAAACAGTGACTGCATCGCCTTACTCCTCTCTTGCATCATCCTTTTCTGTGGTAAATAGACGGTAAAGGAAGCTCAGTGGCATAATATCCAGTGAATTTTGATTAAGGCTTCTCAAGGATTACCTGGATGAGCCTAGGACTTTAATTTTTTTAGTATGTTAACCTTATTGTATCAATTCTATGGAGATGACAGAAAATGAACAAGAATCTCCTCTCTATCATCACAAGGCACAACGATTGAGAAGTATACATGAACCATGAACTATAAATTGTATGTTTTGCACTTTATACACATTTATATACATACATATGTTTATAAACATGCATAACTCATACATATGAACATGAAGGACATTAATATTTTGACAAAATATGTCCTATTCCATACCTACACTCACTGCCCACCCCCCATTTAGACCACTCGTACCCAGGAAAATAGCAAGATGGAAATCATGAAAACATACCCTTATGCTTCCCTCAACTAATATTTATGCAGTAGTCAGAGAACATCGATCACAATGAAAGACTTGCAGGGGCGCCTATCCACAAGGGAGATTAAGATATAATAAGAAAGAGGAAAAAATACAATAAATGCAAATGCACATCGATAAATCATGGAATTTTAAGAACAAACCATATTGAAAGAATTTGTGTAAGAGAGAAAATAAATTTATTTTAAACCTGTAATCTTAGTCCTTGAAATTTTAAAGATTTGGTAATTGTTTTTCAACAATTGTATGGCAAATTATTTAAACTTAACAAAGTCTTGCATCTTCCGTTCCAAATCCACTAAGTCCTTTGAGAAGCTCTCTGATCAAGTAATTTAGACTTCTTCTTTTCTGTTAAGCTTTTCATGTTTAACAATCCCAGTTTTGAAAATAACTAGCAAGGGCCTCCCTGGTGGCGCAGCGGGTTGAGCGCAGCGCTGTGAAGCTGTCCGCAGCCTTGGTGGTGCGGGTTTGATTCCCTGCTGGCCAGGGAGATACCCACATGGTGCAGCAGACCTCTCCTGCCTCACCCACTGCTCCCCTCAGCAGTGTATTTCAGTCAGTCTTACTGTTCTGCTCCCCGCTCTGTCTCTGGTGAATCCTCTCACTCCCTGCACCTCTGGCCTGTACCCCAGTTCTTGTATAAAGAAAATAAATCTTTAAAAAACAAAGAAAAGAACTAGCAATCATAAGTCAAGGGATAGAGGAAAATCTTACATTGTAAAAGAGATGCTATAATAAAAAAAAAAAACTTTGAGGTGACTGAGGACATTTTCTAAACAGAAATACACATTTCCCAGGAGAGCTTAAATTTCAAATACCAAGTAACTGCTTTAAACCTGAAAAGTCTATTCTACCCTCTTTAGAAAAATTATAACATTATAATGATTCTATTTTTTCCAAATTCTAGTGTGATGCAGTTAAATCTTTATTTCCACAAACTTGCTCAGACTATTTGAGGAGTGAGTTGATATCCTGGCTGTGCAATCACCCAGGTCCTTGGCTCTAGTGTGACCCAAGGTATATGTGAAGCCTGTGATTGATGGAGGATCCTGGATATTTGGCAGGCTAGAGTCTGTAATATAACATCAGTTGCCATCCACCTCATGGTAACAGACAACAAGAATTAATGATAATGATTTTTTTCTCCATCAACTACAAATCATGTGTTTTCTAGCGGGAGTAAAGAAGCAGATGCACCAGCAGTGGGTGTCAGACAAGATATTGAGCACAATTTACTATAAGTAATCAAACCTTACTGTTCCATGTAATCATTAATTTTTCACTGGAGATTCACTAAAATGGATTCAGTCTAAAGCAGGAAAAAAATGTTGTATGCCAAGAACTAAAAACATTCCACACCAAATATTATTCTACATTGTTTGTGATAGAGGTTGCATGCAGACAAGACAGGAAAATTCCAGTCCCAATGTTGCAGCACACGAAAAGCCTGATGCTCAGGGAGACCTAACTGTGTGACTGAGCAAGCAAACAACTCACATCATTAACAGGCTAATGAAGAATACAATCATTAAGGAAGAAGAAGAGAATGAGGAAAAGTGTGATATAGGAGAAATATATTTCCATTTTACTTAATGAATGGCACACTAAGGGCAATAGGCTTAATAATAACCTTCATGTAATAGAATAAATGAAAACAAATGTTACCACTACATTTCAACGTCATTTTCCAGAACTCCCAATTTCCCATCAAAATCAACCAAATTCCAATTTCTAGAATTTTGTTTCCTGTAACTTGTAATTTAAGATGCTAAAAGAATCATTTTCCATGCCTGGATGCTACATGAACCATTTCATCCCATAGAATAGCTTCAAGCAAATAATTTTAATATTTGAATTTAACTGTATTCACACAGAATCTTCCATTTTCAAAGAGATAAAAGCAAATTTTAAAACCATTAACATATTGAACTAGTAAAACTAAGTGAAATATAAAATAGTAGCTGAATAGTTTCAGTGAACATTGACTGAAAAATATTCTTGTGCTTTAAAAGCTAAGATAAGGAATGCAATAATTTTATTGAATAGAGAAATCGTTAAAACCCATTTTTAGTAATTTCAAACCCAAGGCTTACTATATACAATTTTTTGGCACCTTAATCTCGCTAGATTAAGATTTGCTTACCACTAGATTTGCTTACCACTATCATTTATTTGATGTAGCTACTTGTGGGAGAAACACTCAAATATCCCCAAGCTTAACTATGAAGAGGTTACTGCTTAATTTTCAATAATAATATTTATCATTTAGCCTGATCTTGATACAAAGGACTCAGAGAAAACCAGAGGATAACTCTATACTTTGTTATAAGTACTTTTTTAAATTAGGAAACAACACATTTTAAGTTTAAAAATTTATATGAATGAACAGCCAAACGCATCATGTTTTTGTAAATGGCACTCTGCTTTGTTAGTAATTACTGATTAATGTTCTAATCAATCATGATATATTCACTAAGTGCCAAATCTGATGAAAAGAGCCATAAAAATGAGTAATATACAAATCTCTGCTCTGGAAAAGGCTATAATCTAATAGGATAAATAAAAATAATTCTTACATTCTTACAGTAGAAGACAGAAAAAAGGAAGTGACAAAAAAAATATGAAGAGAGTTCAAGCATGAGAACAACTCCAAGGAATCCCATGTACCAGAAAAATCTTCACAGAGAGACTTAAAGATGGTTCATGGAACTATTTTAGGGGATGTGTGCTAGAAGAAGGAAAGGGGAATCCTCCATGCAGACAGAAGACAAATTCAAAGACAGGAAGTTGAGAAAGCATGGGTGTCAGGACATCAGAGAAAGCCCTACTTTGCTTAGAATATAAAACAATACAGTTATAATGGGAAATAAACCTAGGAAAGTGGTTGTAGATAAATGATGGCAGTCTTGAACTCCTTACTGAAGTAATGTGGAGTCATAGAAAGTCTTTGAGCAGGCGGAGTGATGCAATCAGATATGACCATCAGTTGAAGACTAACATCATCAACCAGATACATGGTGGGAAAGACCTGGCAGACTCTGAGAGTCAAGCAAGAAGCAACAGAAACCAAGACTAGGGCAGTAAACATGGAAATAGGAAGGAAAGAAAGATAGTTTAGATGGTGGAAACCAGGACAACTAGCCACCAACTAAATGTAAGAAATGGAAATGATAAAAATAACAATTTAGCATCTAGGTGATAGAAAATTAGTACTATGTAAATAGTAATAGGTATGTCCAGAAGAAACTGGATTTTGCATGGGAAACTGATGCATTCCATTTTGAACAAACAGAATTTAAAATTCTAGAATGGTATGAAGGTCAAAATATGATACCATCTTTTTGTTTTTATATAAGTAGCAGCCTTATTACCTGGAAGGGCCTTACACGATGCTAACTCATTTGCCAAATCTGCAAATATCTTGGTTCAACCCTGTTTTTATTTTTGATTCTACTTCTCCACTTTCATTTCACTCATATTTGAAATAGACTCAATCTTTCTGGTGTTACTTTCTCTTGATTCAAAGTTTTCCTATCTTTTAACACCGTTCTCAAATAATTTCTGTTCACTGTTTTACTCCTTCATCTTAAATTTTACAAAGCAACTGTCTTTTCCTCCCAACTATGCTCTTTTCTGCTTCTCTTCAACTAATGCATTAAATAAACGTATCATTTCTTCCACTTAAAATGAGAAGAAACCTTTCTATTTCCTCTGTACTGGTTTCTGTAATTTTATAATTTTCATTTGAAAATGTGTGCCATTTTTTTCAAGAAAGATCTGATAATTAAAAATCTAAATAATCATCACTTTTGTCCCTCAAATATGCTTGAAAAATAGTGTAAGTATAAGCCCTAAGGATAGCATACAAATAAATTAAGCTTAAATTCAAGTATCATAGCTAGGATCTTATCACTCCACCCCATAGATTTCTTTACTTAAAGTAGTAACGCAGGGCCTCCCCGGTGGCACAGCGGTTGAGCGCTGGGTTGCGAAACTGCCCGCGACCTCTGCGGTGCCGGTTCGATCCCCTGCTGCTCCCCGGCCACCAGAGGAGGGTCCCACATGGCGCGCAGACCTCTCCTGCTGCCCGCTGCTCCCCTCAGCAGTGTACTTCGGTCTTTCTGCCTGCTCTGCTCCCTGCTCTGGCTCTGGTGAATTCTCTCACCCTCCCGCGCTTCTGACTGTACTCAGTGCATGCATAAACAAAACAAAACAAAACAAAACAAAAATAAATAAATAAATAAATAAAAACATGCCTCTATAAAAAAAAATAAATAAAAGCGAGAACTTGCTATTAAAAAAAAAATAAAGTAGTAATGCAGGTCAGATTTTACTTTCTAAGATTCTTAATTTGAGAACTACTTATGGTATGATTTGGACCTAAGCCACAGTAGCCCCTGCCTTTATGCACCACAGCACTGTTTATGTAACCTCGTATCTTACAATGTGGTCATTGTCTTTTGATCAAATTGTGAATCCTTAAGGACAGGGACCATCCATCTTAATCTTACATGCTTCCTGCCTGGCACAGGACCTGACACTTAGTAAGTGGTCCAACACGTGAATAAATGCACAAATGCTAGAGAGAGAAGTAAGGGCCATTCAGAGTTTGTTTAGAAACACTATGCTTAAAATGTCCTCTCTGTCTTCTTGATTCTCACTCTTTCTGGTAGCTTTCCATGTATTTAATTATACACAAAATCAAACAAGATAGAATAATTTTAAAATGCATGAGATAATATATCCTTAACAAATTCAGTATTGTTAAATACCTATTTTAAACAATTTAATGTTGTTGCTAACATTCCTTTAAATTATCATCTTGCTTACATTGTTACTATGATTATTTTATGATTATGAAAGTAATGGTTTTCATAAGTAGAGGACTGAGTAAATACCAAAAAGCACAAAGAGGAGAAAAAAGAGTCATTCATAATTCTACCTTAAAAAAACAATATTAATTTTGGGTGCATCCCTGCATACTTTTAGTAGATGAGCTATTAAGTTGTATACAACTTTGTATTCTGGTATGCTTTATTGTTCATTTGATATGTACTGTGGGGCCTCCCCAGTGGCGCAGCGGTTGAGCGCTGGGTTGCAAAGCTGCCCTAAGCCTCCCCGGCATCGGTTCGATCCCTGGCTGCTCTCCAGCCACCGGAGGAGGGTCCCACATGGCACGCAGACCTCTCCTGCTGCCCGCTGCTCCCCTCAGCAGTGTATTTCGTCAGTCTGTCTGTTCTGCAACCTGCTCTGTCTCTGGTGAATTCTCTCACCCTCCTGCGCTTCTGACTTGTACTTGTATAAATAAATCTTAAAAAAAAAAAAAAATTGAGGACCGGCAGATCGTACCCCTGCTTGGTTCTGAGAAGAAAAAAAAAAAATATGTACGGTATGTGAGTACATTCTTTTTTTTTTTTTTTTTTTGATGGGACTCCCACCAGCATCCGGGGAACGAACCAGCGCTGCAGAGGCTGCGGGCAGCCTCGAAGCCCAGCGCTCAACCGCTGCGCCACCAGGGGAGGCCCTGTGAGTACATTCTTATTAAAATTTGTAGAAGACCTCTTTAATCACCTTATACTATTTCTTTTGAAAATAGTGCATAATATTTTTGCCTTTTCCTCTATATATTGGTCATTTGGGTATTGTCTAATTTTTTTAAAAAAATTATTTATTTATACAAGAACTGGGGTACAGGCCAGAGGCGTGGGAGGGTGAGAGATATCACCAGAGACAGAGCGGGGAGCAGAACAGGCAGGAGAGGTCTGCTGTACCATGTGGGTATCTCCTTGACGGCCAGGAATCAAACCTATGCTGCAGAGCCTGCGGACAGTTCACAGTGCTGTGCTCAACCCACTGTGCCTATGGGGAGGCCCTAATTTTTTAGTTAAAAATATAGCTACAAGAAATGTAACTTTAATAAAATGGCTATCAGGTAATAACTATCATTCAAATAACTTTGAATGTTCAACATTATACTAAGTTGTTAATTGTATTATCTAATTTAATCTTCATGATTTTTTGTGAAATAGGTATAATTATCCCCATTTTACAATTGAAAAAATGGGTACAATGAGAAGAAAAAGGTGGCTTTCCCTGACACCTAACCAATATAAAGTAGAGGAGTTACTTGTATTTAGACTTGTTTGAAGCTCTGGTTTCCCTCTGCCCAGGAAAAACACAGCTCTGAACCAACTAAGGTGGCAAATTATTAAGTCAAAGGGACCAGCTTTCTAAAATGTCATGAATGCATTTGAGAATGTGTGTCTCCTAATGAGAATTAAGAGAAATAAAGTTTTAAATCTTTGCTATTTTTAGAGATGAAAAATGTCACTTTTATTTACTATGCTCTTAATTACTAGTGAAGACAATGACAAACTTGTTTACTAGTTTCAATGTCTTTAAGCCATTTAAAAAAATTTATGTGTTTTATTGAGGTAATATTAATTTATAACTTTGATTCCATTTTAGAGGTATGGGATCTCCTTCAGGTACTACAATCTCCTTCAGGAATTATTACACACCACACCCATCACCTACTGATCTCTTGTTTTCCCATTTATTATTATTAGCTTTTTTTGACTTCTGTTTGAGAGCTGTTTGTTTATATGCTTTCAACATTTTCCATAAGGGCTTTGTGTTTCTCTCACTGATTGATATGACCTCTATATACAAGAATATGATATATTCATACCAATAGCAGTTTCCTAGTTTAGCCAATTTTGTTTCAATTTTGATATACAAAATGTTACTTTTTGTACATTTTAATAGACTTCATTTTTATAAGTTTATATATATATATATGTGTGTATTTTTTATATCATATAATGGAAGTCTCCAATTTAACCCTCCAATAGGATTCCCATCACACTGAATTTGGTGATGTCATCCCAAGCAACTTTTTTTTTTTTTTAAAGATTTATTTATTTATACAAGAACGGGAGTACAGGTCAGAGGCGCGGGAGGGTGAGAGAATTCACCAGAGATAGCGGAGAGCAGAAGAGACAGATGGACCGAAGACACTGCTGAGGGGAGCAGTGGGAAAGACAGGAGACACCATGTCGGTGTCTCCCTGGCTGGCAGGGAATCGAACCCGTGCTGCAGAGGCTGGGGACAGCTTCACAGTGCAGTGCTCAACCTACTGTGCCACCAGGGAGGCCCCAACTTTTTTTTTAAAGATTTATTTATACAAGAGCTGGGGTACAGACCAGAGGTGTGGGGTGGTGGGGCAAGAGGACTCACCAGAGACAGTCTGGGGAGCAGAACAGACAGATGGACCGAAAACACTGCTGAGGGGAGTAACGGGAGAGACAGGAGAGGCCTGCCGTGCCATGTGGGTATCTCCCTGGCCAACCAGGAATGTAAGCCACGCTGCAGAGGCTGCTGACAGCTTCACAGCGCTGCACTCAACCTGCTGTGCCACTGGGGAGGCCCCAAGCAACTTTTATCATATATTTTGTTATTTATCTTATGACATTTTGCATTTATACAATTTTTGCATTTATGGTAATCGCTTTCATGTATATAATTGTTTTGTAAACTCTCTCATGTTTCGTTATTTCATCTAATAATATACTTTGAGATTTATCTATGGTGATAAAATTTGTAACTCGTTTCTTATGATGTTAGCCAAATTAAAAGTTTAGTGAAGGTAACTAATCCTGGTGCTTTATCTTGAGTGCCCCAAAAGCCAAACCTGAGATGAAGCATCAAGTATAAGTAGCTCATCTGTGTAGCATAAGGAAACTTGACAGTGGACTAGGGAAACAGGACAGGAGAATAGGAAGACAGCAGATAAGAAGTGTGTTATATAAACGGCAGAGCCACTATGTGAAACAGTATGGAGGATTCTTCATAACTTAAATAGAACAATCATATGACCCAGCGACCCCATTTATGGGTATATAACTGAAAGAAATGAAGTCACTATCTCAGATATATCTGCAGTCCTGTGTTCATTCCTGTATTATTTATAATAACCATAACATGGAAACCTAAATATCTAAATATCGATTGATGAATGAATGGATAAAGAAAATGTGAGACAACTATACACATATGTATATATGTCTACAGATATGTCACAAATGAATACACACACCTACCTCTCACATTTAAACACATAGTGATATTATAATTTAGTCATAAAAAAAGAAGGGTATTCTACTATTTGTGATAATGTGGATGACCCTTGAGGGCATTATGCTAAGTAAGAAAGACAAATATTGCATGATCTCACTTAGATGTGGGATCTAAAATAATTGAACTCATAGAAATAGAGATGAGACTGATGACTGCAAGGGTTAGGAGAGTGAGGGAAATGGATGAAGGTGGTCAAAGGGTACAAAATTCCAGTTACAAGATAATAAATTTGAGAGTCTAATGTATAGCATGATGACCATAGTTAACATTAATATGCAGTATACCTGAAAGCCACTGAGAGAGTAAACCTTAAAAGTTCCATTAAACATAAAAAAGGATTTTTCTTGAGACCATGACTCAACATGATATCAGGTTCCAATTACTAATCAATTAACATTGATCAAATGCCAAGTACCTGGATGCTTACCAAGATTTTAAGGAAATTTTCTTTTCAGAGAAACCCCAAACTTGGCAAGCAAATATTTGGAAGTAGCTAACTCTAGGTACCAACAGGAAGTGTGTTGATAATATATGGCAGTCACCAAAAAAGGGTATCAAATGTAGCCATAAGATTACTGTCAAGTAAAATCCTCCTTGATGCAGATTCCTGATCAAGGGACTCACTCTCCTTCCAGGACAGAAAGACCTTGCAATCCCTGATAAGTAGAGCCACTGTCTGTTCTTTCCAGTTATAAATGAGAATTTTCTTGACTGTATCCTGCATTTACTCCACTAGTGTCTATTATGTTTGCTGTAGGTGGTTAAACAAATATTAATCATAGACTCCGCAGCATGACAGTTGAGGCTGACAGAAAAACATAAAACAATCTCTTGATCTAGAGGCATTAGGGTAGCTGTATACAACATATTTTTACTTTTTAAACAGGAGGTGAGTATAATATTTATTATGCATAAAATATCTGCCTTATGTTACATAGGAGCAATGTATATATTTTTTTAATGTGTAAATGCATGAATCAAAAGAAGGTATGTGTTTACTACACAAGCAAGGGCTATACAATGATGAGAAATAAGCTGTCACCAAAAATCCAAAGAGGCCTCCAAGGTGTTGGTTGCGGCTAGATATTATAACTTATCCTTCATCTTAAAAGGATTTGACAACATTCTCCAGAACACTAGACCTCTAGGGACCAGCCTCTGAACTTTTGCATAATATTTCGATATTCACTTATCTTTACATTTCCAGTGATGACTATTTCTCTTGCATGTTAAGATGAGGCTAGTGTCTTCAAAAGTATCATCACTAATAAGGAAGAGCTTAATGACAGTAAACAGCATCTTCAACTAATCATAAGTGATGTTCTGAAAGAAAGCAAAGCACTAATACAAGAAATGGAACCAGAGGCTAAAGTCCCAATTGCAGTTTGAAAGGAAAAGAGGAGCTTCAGAGTAGGAAAACACAAAATTAGGATAGAACTCTACTGCCTCCCCACCCCTGAACAAAGAGAATACCACATTTAGGTCTAGTTCTGTAGTTCTTCTTCTTTATATTTCTTTCTTGCTTTTAGCACTTAATATCTTTTATGCTCAACCTAAATGCTGAGTTTTATGAGTTACCCCTGCCACAATCTGTCAGGTTCCAATGCTCTCTAATGCCTACAAACTAAAAATCATATAACTCATAGCCAAAAGGTACCTGCAAATATGACCCCTAACTATCCTTCTAGCCTCATCTACATTTCACCTCATACAACCTGTTCTCAGGCCAGCTGAATTTCTCCCTTTTTTGAGAATGTTACATGTTTTTGACAAATTCTAGTCATTGCACATACTGCCCTCTCTCCTGGGAATAACCTCCCTCTTCTTTTTTTTGTGGATTGCTCGAGTCATCCTCAAAACTCAACTATCATTTCTTCTCTGATTTTCCTAATATTCCCAAATAAGTGGATCAGACTCGTTTCTGGGTCCCCCCAGATTGGTTCATATTGTTAGACTGTTTCCCACAAGAGAATTACTGCTTTTTTTTATCTTTGCAATTTTACCTTTGTAAGTAGAAAAAAGCACGCATTCACTCAATAAATGAATGGATGGATTTATTACCTTCTATTTTCCCCAGATCATCCAGAGTGTATCCTATCTATTTATCTGAAATTTTCTGTTTTTATTCAAAATATTTAAGAGGAAATTTATTTTTCCAAAATAGCTGTGTGAACAATTATCTTAAGTCACTAACTAAAAGTGTCTCTGTTTAGAGATCACTTAGAAAGGTCAGGTATTTATTGTTTAATTCATTGTTTTGTTTTGTTTTCAGTGGCCCAGCTTTGCATGAATCACTATATAAGAAAGAGAATGAACTGACTAGTTAAAATGTTGATTTTTTCCCATCTCACCCCTCTTCCCCCTCCTCCCCTGCAGTATGTCTCTGGTTTATAATTGTCTGTTTTTGCTTTGTTGTGGTTTGTACTGTTACTATTATTTTTTTTACACTGATGTCTTATTTGGTTCCCCTATATTCCTTTTATAAGTGAAACCATCCGATATATTTCTTTATCCTTCTGGCTTATTTCACTGAGCATAATTCCTTCTAGCTCCATCCATATTGCTGCGAATGGCATGAGTTTATCTTTTTTGATTGCTGAATAATATTCCATTATGTATATATACCACATCATCTTGATCCAGTCATCCAGTTTTGGGCATTGCATGGTTGCCTTGGGGAAGGAAATTCTAGGGGGACTCAATCTGAGGGGGTAGGGGAAGCAAATATTGTCTAAAAATGTAAAAAATGATAAATGTTAAAATAAAAAAAGAATAAGAATGGAGAATAAAAGCATGTATACTTGAAAAAAATAAAATGTTGATTTTTTATTTTTTTAGATCACTCTGTCAAAGATAGGTACTTAGCCCAGAATAGTGAAGAGAAGCCTTGGAGTTCTTGTTTTCCAACACACTGATTGCTTGACATTCAATAGGTAACCCCTCTACAGCTTAACTATCTTTATACTGTATAATTAAGGTAGTAATTCTTGCTCACTAATAGACTGCTTTTTAAGAGAGTACAAATACTATTAACACCCATCAAATGCAAGCATTGTGAGTATTTTGTGTTCCTAATACACATATAAGTTAATTTAATCAAGCATTTCAGGGATAACCAGGATCAAGATTTATTTAGCATCTTATCTCTACTAACATGCATAATGTATGAACAGGGCCTCCCTGGTGGTGCAGCGGTTGAGCGCTGGGCTGCAAAGCTGCCTGCAGTCTCTGCAGCCCCAGTTCGATCCCTGGCCGCCAGTGAGGGTCCCACATGGCGCACAGACCTCTCCTGCCGCGCCCGCTGCTCCCCTCAGCAGTGTATTTCATCAGTCTGTCTGTTCTGCTCCCCGCTCTGGCTCTGGTGAATTCTCTCACCCTCCTGCTCTTCTGACTGTACCCAGTGCTTGTATAAATAAATAAATCTTTAAAAAAAATGTATGAACAAAATAAAAACCTAATTAACACACTTGAATATCTGTATATCAAGGATCACTGAGATGCTACCTGGAGATTCAGGAATCTTTGCTTGGTAGCTAGAGTTAATAACATTTTCTATCATTATAGTAAGTTAGTATCTTACTGTCACCAGAAAAAAACAAGTAGCTGATAGGCATTAGTCTAGTGTAGTAGTCTTTTTTTTTTTTAAGATTTATTTATTTATTTATTTATACAAGAACCGGGGTACAGGCCAGATTCACCAAAGACAGAGTGGGGACAGAACAGGCAGACTGAAGAAATAACACTGCGGAGGGGAGCAGCAGGCGAGACAGGAGAGGTCTGTCACGCCATGTGGGACCCTTGCCAGCTGGCCGGGATCGAACTGGCGCTGCAGAGACTGTGGACAGCTTCATAGCGTGGCGTTCAACCGCCTGCGCCACCAGGGGAGGCCCCTAGTGTAGTAGTCTTCATGTCAAGGTCAAATTCAAGCCTAAGTAAATTCCAAATCAGTAGTGTACAGCTTTAAATTGGCAAATCTAAGGAGTCTACAAAATGCTAACATCTGAATTATTTTTGAAAACTGCAAATTCTGTTATACCTGAAAACCTATAAATGCAAATGTCCACCAAAATATTGGCATCCACTGACAATCCATGTTTCCTAAATTAAAAATGTCACTTCACTCCAACAAAATTAGAAGCACCTGTGTCACTTTGCTCTATTCTCATGAGTTGAAAAGAGCTCCAAGCTCAAGCTGGCCTGACAGCTGCTTTGAAATAGCAGGTAGTGCAGTTGCAATCCTGGTGACAGCAGTGGAAATAGGGCTGTTCATCAAGGGAAAATCATCCTGCCATTTAATATTTTTCCCTCTCCTAAAACCTCACCTTGATTTTACACTATATTCATAGTTCAGTTCTCTATGGAAGAAAGCATAAATTAGATTCCTTAAAAATGAAACACATTCATTCATCTCTTAAAGGTATTGAGTGCTTAATAGGTGATAAAATAACAACATTCTAGGTGTGGTGTAAGAAAGGTAAAGTGTCCACTGCAAACCCAGGAAATAGACTTGGGAACGGCGTGTGCTCTGAAGGGAGCAAAAGGTAACAAAACCAACTAATTTCAAAGAAAGAAAGGGTCAGAGAAGGCTTTCAGAAATTGAGGCATTAAGCAGTCATGAGATTACAATGCTCAGTTATTTCAGGAATAAGGGTGCTGCAGGTATGAAAGGCCCACGTGTATCAATCTCCTTTGTGAGTCCTGAAAATTACAAGTAATTTAACGCTCTTGAAACAAAAAATCAAGTGTTTGCAGATGGAGAGCAGAATATAGTGCAGTCAGGAGAGCCAGGGGATAAATGGATGGATGATCAGAGGCAGATGGAGATCAGAACCTCTCACGGTTCTATTATCCTGGGGGTGACCGGCAACCTCTTGTGGATTTGAAGTGCAGGCTCCAAATGACTATAGTAGCCCGGACCAAATCACAGTGATTTGAACAGGGATAATTTAAAGAATTACTAACTGTAACAAGTGATTGAAATACCCAGGGATTAACTAGAAAAAAAATAAGGACTACAGAGAATATAGGAGTAGCAAGTATAAGGAGCTGCCACTTCTTTCCTGAGATAGAGCCCAAGGACAAACTGCATCTGCCCCCAACGGCTGAGATCCTGACCTGGCAGAGGAAGCACAGAAGTGGTGTGTGAAGGATGGGTGATGCTGCACTGGTGAACTTACTTGAAGTACACCCTCTAGGGTGCTAACAACCTATTCAGGGAAGATGACTCACTGGAGACACTGTATTATGAAATTACCTGGAGTCAGAGGTGCTGAAGTAGTTGCCTGCTTCTGGGTTCTGCTGCCCCCACCATTAACTGCTAAGCCACGCACTGGAGAAGCTATCTGCACCAGAAGAGGCTAGTCCCGCAGAAGCCATCCCTGCTGCAAGGACCAGACAAATGGGACTTCTAGAACCAAGAACAGCCTGGGCATCCTTCAATGTCTCTCCATCGCCCCCTAGTGACACGCTTAATATTGTGCTAACTGCCAAAGAAATTATTTAATTGGTCAATCACCTGTTTTACAGAGAAGGCAGAAATGGTGAATTTAGAGCAGAGGGGCAGCACTGGAGAGGCAAAGAACCAACATTATCTGCATCAAGAAATGCACAAAAAATTAAGCAACTGCCAGGGAAGGCAGAGACTAAAAATGTAGCCTATGTGAAATGACGCTTATATCACTGGATCCATGGATTCTTTCCATTATCCTCTGCAGAGGGGTAATTGCTCCTCTTTCCACAAACAGAAAAACTGGAGTTTTAGTCTTTGAATAAAAAGGCTTGGCCAGGCACAGTATGAAAATCAGACAAATACATCAACACAGACATAATGAATGCTGAAACAGAATGCTAAGACCTCTCTGCTCTGCCTTCCTGGCTTTTGAAGATAGCTCCATGTTACAACTTTTTATTTCACCCCTCTGAAAATAAGCAGACAAAACTAATGAGAATCTGACAAATTCTGTAACATGACAGGCAGTAAACAATAATTAGAAAGTAAAACGAAGGACAATAATCGCAACACAGATTTTAGAAGAAAGTTAAAATACTCTCCAGGAAATGAGAAAATATTACAAGCATAAAACAGAAACAATGAGAGATAGAAGGAACATTTGGGAAAGAAAAAAAGAATATGATGAAAAAAGCATGATGGCAGAGGTAAAAACTTAATGCTGGTGAGAAAGACATGTCAAAGAAATAATCCAAAAGTTAGAATATAAAACAAAAAGATGGAAAATGAGAGAAAAATATGCAGACTATCAAGGAGGTACAGTATTTGAATCTAAGAAGTTTCAAAAAAAAAGAAATCAGATAAAACAGTAGCCAGGAAATCATCAATAATTTTAAAAAATTCCCGAATACGGAAAGACATTAGTTTCCAAACTAAAAGTGCTCACAGGGCCTCCCTGGTGTCACAGGTGGTTGAGCGCCGCACTATGAAGCTGTTCGCAGCCTTCGCAGCATGGGTTCGATCCCGGCCGGCTGGTGAGAATCCCACATGGCGAAGCAGACCTCTCCAGTCTGCCCGCTGCTCCCTTCAGCGGTATTTCATCAGTCTGCCTGTTCTGTTCCCCACTCTGTCTCTGGTGAATCCTCTCACCCTCCCGTGTATCTGGCCTGTACCCCGGTTCTTGTATAAATAAATAAATCTTTAATAAATAAATAAAAATAAAATAAAAGTGCTCACAAAGTGATAGCAAAAAAACAAAAACAAAAACAAACAAACAAAAAAACACCCTAAATCCAACCGAAGGCCTATAAGTGAAATTTCAGAATAACAAAGATTAGCTTTGAGAGCAGATGGGTTGGTTTTTCCCTGGAAAAATAAGGAATCAAAGTAATTTCAGGTACTTCAACAGTCACACTGCTTTCCAGAAAAGAATGGGGATGTATTTTTTAAATTATGAAGAAATCTTTCAACATTGAAATTGATGTTCTTTCTACCAGTGTTATGGTAAATAGTTATTTTCATACATAAAAGGCCTCAAATATTATACCTTCCCTGGGAAATGAGAGAGGACATGCTCAACTACAACAATAGAGTAAATGAGAGGGTGGGAAAGCATCAAGAAATCAAGACACCCAAACTAGAAGAAAATCAAGGGAATAAATAAAATTTATTGAAGAAGAAAATAAAATTAATTGAAGAAAAAATAAAATTAATTGAAGAAAAAGTATTTCATAAAAAATGCTTTTATAGTCACATTCATTGAACAAATGTGTTAAAATTTTACTATGTCCTCAAATCAATGCTCTGCATTGGGGGTAAATCTGGAATAACAAAGTTTCTAACTTCAAGATGTTCATAAGGCTAGTTGACAGGACGGTTTGAGAGAAATGTGAAACAAAAAAATTAGAGAACATTACTGTAAGTACTAGATATACAGTATGAATTGTAGTATGGGGGAATTCAGTTGCCAAAAAGAAATATGAGAAAATTTCTTGAAAATAAATGTTTCTATAGTTTAGAAGAAATTCCCTATTTCACTAATAAAACACATACTTTTTAAATTTTTACTGCCTCATACATATAAGACATTCATAGTAGGTCTACTACATTCCTTGGTTTAATCCTAACTCTAATTAGGAAAATTTTTTTCATAGATCAGATGAACCATACTCACTTTAAGAATAAAAACTTTCGGGGCCTCCTTGGTGGCTCAAGGAGGTAAGACACAACCTATGAAGCTATCTGCAGCCACTGCAGCACAAGTTCGATCCCTGGCCAGGGAGCAACTCACATGGCACAGCAGACCTCTCCTGACTCGCCTGCTGCTCCCCTCAGCAGTGTATTTCAGTCATCTGCCTGTTCTACTCCCCACTCTGTCTCTGGTGAATCCTCTCATTCCGCCCCACCCCAAACACCTCTGACTTGTACCCCAGGTCTTGTATGCATAAATAAAATGAATCTTTAAAAAAAAAGAATAAAAAGCTTCACCTCTGTGACAATTACTGACATAGAAGTCAGACTCAAAGAGAAAGAAAGACTAAATTCTCTTCTTGGTTTACTTCAAGTGTATTTCTTCCTGTAGGTTAGAGTCAAACCAGCTGAAAAATTACTGCTACAGGTTTTTAGTATCTCTAATACTGAAATGAACCTGTGTACTAGAACATGGAAGTGTCTTTGACATATAAAACACTTCTTTAAAAATTCAATATTAATATTTATCTATATAGCTATATATAGTTGCCAAAGAGAGTATTTCTTCTTTCTTTTTAAATAAACTTGAAATTTCCATGTGAATAAATTCAAAGTACACAGTAATGCTTAAGTGTTCTCTCTTTTTGCAATCCCCAAGATGTTAATATTGTTAATTGTATTCTTAATATATTCCGAATAATGCAATTTAAATTCTAACTACTTAGCTCAATTTTCCTGCCAATTTAGTCATTATGCACCTGCCATATTTGTCTCTTTATAATCTAAAATAAAGTATGAAAATTGAATAATAAAATGCTTAACTCTATTTTGTTCATTCTGCCACCCTACTATTGAAACACTATGAACAGTGTCTACACATGACCCATATAACTGTTCTAATACTGTACTCTAAGTGGTGATGAAATGATAGAAACTATAAATATTTAATGTTCTTATGCTGGTATGCTCTGTTATGCTCTGAATATGCTTTCCATATTGATATTAGATGACCATTCTGAAAGGAGTAGGATAAGATTCTTATTTGTTAAGAGACTTCCTTTTTAAAATGATTCAGAAATGCTGGGAAACTTAAGAGTTCATCTATTGAAAGTTTATAAACTATCACATAAATTATAGAAGCTTTTATAATCTAAACCATTAAAGTCTCATAAAAGGTTAAGTTCATATTTAAATTTCACTGTGAATTTATTTTTTGACCAGATAATAAATTAAGAGTTGTCTTTAATAATCCTGAAGTGTGCTTCCAATTAATTATGGTCCTGTCAAAACAGGGCTGTTGAAATTAAATTACTTTTGTTCTTCCTTAACAACACATTTTCGAATGTGGGAGCAAAGAGATTCATTAAAACAGTAACAACTAGGTTCCTAATCTCTGAAATATGAATGGTAAATAAAATGTTCTAAAGGTACACAGAGATCTATTTTATGGATTTAACTTTGTTATTCATTCAACTAAAGCTGACCTGTATGCAAAGAAAGTAAATAAAAAATGACGCATGGCAGTAATCATAATCCTTTCTTTCCTTGCATCTGTACAGCACTTATTTTAGCTTTTAAAAAAGTATCATCTCTTCATTAAAGAATATTTAAAGAATACCCACCGTAAAGTGAAAAAAAAAACACACATGAATCAGTTTCTTCACCTAAATATATCAGAGATAATGACATATTTATATTTATATATATTTATATTTATTTTAAATATTTCCCCCCCTTAGATTTTTTTCTTGTTATCTTTATAGCTATATGCATGGTGTCTGCATAATTTGTATATAAAATTATACATTATAACATTAACAGTCTCCATGTTATTTTAAAAATCAGGAAATAGTTACAGATTGCTATATAATATTACATTTAGAGGACATCAAAACAAAATTATTCAGCATTCTTTTGTTGTGAGGAATAAAGGTTGTTGCTCACTAGGCCAACCATGAATCCTCAAGTATTTTTGAAATGTGATATTTTGAGAAGAGTGGTTAATGATCTGGTGATAAGACCACATGTCAAGGTTTAGGTTTGACTATTATATTCATCTAAGAGATCTTTTGTTATCCACAGCTCTGAATTGAGAGATATTGGGACGAATCAGATATTATTGGCAGTCTGTGCCTTCACTTTTCTTCCATTACTACCCAAAAAGCTTACCTTCTCAAGAACTTGGCACAAGACCCAAAATCACATGCAGAGATTCGGGATGGGGGGAGGTTTATTTACAAGGTGAGGGGTGAGAAGAGGGAGAACAAAGAGAGAGAGGAGATGACCCATATATCAGTAATTTCAATGTATTGATGATATAGCAAGTACAGTGACAAGATATTAAGAGTAGCAGGAAGGCAAAAGGATCACTTGACCCCATCTGGACATTCAGAGACTTCTCAGAACTGATGCCTGACCTCAGTCTCAATGGATGAGTATGACAAAGCTGGGTATACCAAGATGCTTTGGTAATGCTTGGCACGAGGCTGTCCTTCTCTCCCACAGATATATGCCAAAGGCCCACTCAGCACCATCTCCGGTGCTCTTCCTTTCACTTGAAGGCACCTTCTCTGGCTCTCTCACTGCAGATCTGTCTCACATTCCAGTTCTCAGCTCAGATGATGGCTCCCCATAGAGGTCTTGACAACCTCCTGCTAATGCAGAGCCTTACTCCATCATTTTCATGCATGAAACCTCCCCTAACACACTTGAGTAGTTAGTTTCTTACACTTGCAGGCTCTAAAAGAACTTTGTATGTTATTCTAAAAAAATTCAAAGTACTGTATTAATAAGAATTAGTTCTTTCTTTTCTTCTATTTCCTTCTAGATTGCTAATTCTTTTTTTTTTTAAGATTTATTTATTTATTATTTATACAAGCACTGGGTACAGAAGCGCGGGAGGGTGAGAGAAGCGCGGGAGGGTGCTTCAGAAGCTCGGGAGGGTGAGAGAATTCACCAGAGCCAGAGTGGGGAGCAGAACAGGCAGAAGGACCGAAGTACACTGCTGAGGGGAGCAGCGGGCGGCAGGAGAGGTCTGCGCGCCTAGATTGCTAATTCTTAAACCAAGATTGGCAACGTATGCCCATAGACACAAAATCCAGCCCACTACTTGTTTTTGTATAGCCAACAAGGTAAGAATGGTTTTTATAATTTTAAATCATTGGAAACAATACTCAAAAGAAGCATATTACATGACATATGCAAATTATATAAAATTTAAATTTTAGTACCTATAAATAATTTTTTATTGGATTACAATCATGCTTATTCATTTCTGAGGTAGCTTTTGCATAACAAAAGCAGGGTTGAATAGTTGCTAAAGAGATAGTATTATTCTAAAGTGTCTAAAATATTTTCTCTTTGGACCTTTACAAAAAAGTTTGCCAGCTACTCTCTTAGAATGTGAAGATATTTATTGTTTTTAAGATCCCTATTGTATAGTGCATGATAGATGGTTCATAAATATTTGTTTTATATTTAGATATGTCCTAGACATTTCAGAAAATAAATATATTTTTTCAATTCTCTTTTATAGAAGTCAAAATAGTGGTTATTTTTAGGGTAGAACAATGCCTGGGAATGAGCACAAGGGATGCTTTTCTAGGCACTGGAAAGGTTGTATAACTTGATTTGGGCGGTCTTAGAACGTGCTCACTCAAAATGTTCTAAGAGGTGTACACTTATTTGTATGATTTTCTAAATGTATGTTATAAAACATATAAAATCAGTCACCTCTTAAATACTAATAAGGAAAAGAGAACATATTCATAGGTGTGCTGTCTAAATGGGAAGTTGGCATACAGCTCCAGCTGACTCTACTGGGTGGAAATACTATTTTAGATTTTCCAGATAGTCCAGTTTTTCAGGAAAAACTGAACGCAGATTCAGTGTATAACTGCAGAAATTTAAAATATTGAATCAAATTATTTAAAAATATTGCAATGATCAAAAATAATAGTAACTGTTTTAGATAACTTATTAAATTAAAATATTTTAAATTAACAATTATTGTATGATCATTATTATTATTTTATTATTATTTACTATCTATAACACAGAAAGTGGTCCATGAACTCACCAGTTACCGATTTCTGTATACAGAGGAAGAAGAGAACAAAGTCAAACACTTGATTTGAGAATCTTTAAGGAATAAGCAGAAATATAGAACTCCATTAAAGTTATAAGATAGGGGTGATCACAGATACCAAAAGAAAAGAACGTAATCTGATTATTTTAAAACACTAGTGCTCTTTATTTTGTGCACCCAATTAAGGTCAAAATAAAATGCCTTTTATATTACTTAAATTAAAAATATAATTTTAATTTTTATTTAATCGGTGGCGCAGCGGTTGAGCACTGGGTTGCGAGACTGCCCGCAGCCTCTGCAGTACCGGTTCAATCCCCGGCCGCCAGGCGAGGGTCCCACATGGCGCACAGACCTCCCCTGTAGCCCGCTACTCCCCTCAGCAGTGTACTTCGTCAATCTGCTGTTCTGCTCTCCGCTCTGTCTCTGGCGAATTCTCTCGCCTGCACTTCTGACTGTACCCAGTGCTTGTATAAATAAATAAATAAATCTTAAAAAAAAATAAAATAAAAAGACCTGTTCTTTAAAAAAAAAAATATATATATATATATATATATATATACACACACACACACAAACACACATATATAAATATATACATATATGTTATTTTGGGTGCTCATGTATTAGGATACCACAATTTTAAAGAGGTTAAGACATGTCCTGAAAAGTGCCTGCAATGCAAATCTTTATGTATTTTTAAGCCCATATATTGTATTTACTACTGTTATATAAAATATTTCTTCTTCAGTGGCTAAAACATTTAATGATATCTATACCAAAACATAAGAGAAATGTGGAAAATGTTATATAGCAGGAAAAAATTACATTTTTAAATAATAGTTAAAAGTCATAAAATATAGCACAATTTATAGAAATGTACAAGATCATTTATCAAACTGTGGGAAATAGCTATCACTGAGCAACCAGGTGCCTCTAAAAAACATTCTAAAATTAGAAAAATCATTCAGAAAACCTGGCATCAACTTTCAAGGAATCTTAAATGAAGGGTAGTATGATTTGAACTACTGCACTCAGCTACTAAACACTGATCATTTAAAGGTATATATGCTATTTGAACCTAATAGTAAATAAAGCACTGCTTCATTAAATTCATATTTACTCCAGGTGTCAAAGCCCATACTCCTTGAGACAAGGTAAACTCTTAAATAAATTATTTTTATCAAATTATACAATTTGATACAATCTTATCAAATTTATACAATTAACTGACAGTAAAGATTTTAAAATAAGAACTAAACCAGATTATTAAATTCGTAAAGATATAAGCCCCAAAACCAAAAGATTTGACTCCCTCTGACCACAGGAAGGAAACTCATTACCACAAACAAAAGACTATTATAGGTTCAGCCCACTAAATTAGGAATGAAAAAAAATGCTTACGAACATATCACTCATTAGCATTTTTCCAAAGAATATGGATAGTTATTTAATTCCTTGAAAATGTTTGGGGGGACTGTGAAAAAATGCATTGGGGTCAATTCGTTTTCATTACCATAAATTACATTGTAGTTGAATATGTTTGACTAAATACAAGAGAAATCTCTGGGTTTGGTTTGTTTGGGTTTTCCCATACTTTTCCTCTCTCCAACATTTTTGTTTTGTATAAAAGTCTCACTGCCTTTCGAAAATTATCCTTCCTAGATGAAACCTGAAGAATGGGAGATTAAAAACACAATGCCGGGCCTCCCCGGTGGCGCAGCGGTTGAGCGCTGGGTTGCGAAGCTGCCTGCAGCCTCTGCAGCGCTGGTTCAATCCCCGGCTGCTCCCCGGCCACTGGAGGAGGGTCCCGCATGGCGCGCACACCTCTCCTGCTGCCCGCAGCTCCCCTCAGCAGTGTACTTCGGGCCTTCTGCCTGCTCTGCTCCCTGCTCTGGCTCTGGTGAATTCTCTCACCCTCCCGCGCTTCTGACTGTACCCAATGCTTGTATAAATAAATAAATCTTAAAAAACAAACAAACAAAAAAACTAAATAAATAAATCTTAAAAAACAAACAAACAAAAAAACTTAATAGCAACTTAAATAAAAAACATTAAAAAAAATAAAAACACAATGCCTCACCTTCTTGATTTAAGAGATGAGCATGTAATCAAGGCCAGACCCATCAAAGTCCTCCACTTTTCCAGCCACAGGAAATAGCAGAGGAATGGGCAGGAGTAAAGTTAGGTATTCATTCTGCCTTGTAATACTCTCAAATAAACATGTCCTCTTCTTTTGGAGTACTAACTGGGTTAGTATAGTATATATATATATATATACACACACACACACTATATATATATATAGTGTGTGTATATATAGATATATACTATAGTATAGTATAGTGTATATATCTATAATATATATATATACACACACACACAATCACACATATTTCTTAGGGGAAGCTTGTGGTAGTGAAAGAGAATGACAATATAATCATAAAAGAAAAGAGATAGCTAATGAAAAAAGAGAAAATCCTGAAGGTTTTAATTGAATCCCTGGATCCAATCACCCCACAATACAAAATAAATTCCTTTATTTTCTTAAGCTAGTTTGAAATGCTTTTTAAGATACAGAAACATTTATATAAATTATTGACAACACCTACTAGCATTAATATTAGTAGTATTTGGATACATTTGCAAGTAATCCATGGCCTCTTTTCAGGCACAATTTTTACTTCTGTAACTTTTAAATCTCTATAAGACTTGTTATATAAAAATTTCAGTCTCATTACCCTTGCCTGATTCTTTCAAAAAAGGTATTTAATTATCAATGAAAAAAATTACTGCAAAATGAGTTTTGAAAGAAAATAAGCCAGGATCTAAATAATTCACGATATCCAAAAATCTGGAATTTACTATATGTAGTATACAAAGAAAATATATTTAGCACAGCTTATATGTAAAATGAATCTTAGAGCAGACTAAATTTCCTCATATCTAAAAAAAAAATGCAATAACTACCTATTTTATAGAAATCAGCCATAGCTAGGATTCTACACATGTAACAAGGGGTAGTTCTTAATTTTCCGTAGCAGGCATAATAATTCTAGAGACAACTCCATACAGCATTTTTTTGGTTGAATTCCAAGCTACACTGTATAAAGGATTACAACCAGCAATGTGGGGAGAGACAATGTGTAGTATATAACTGTGTAAATATACTACAAATTTATTTTTGAAATAGGTTGAAGAAGAGAGCAATCTTCTGTTCTAGTCCCTTCCTCTGTTTTATAAATCAGTTTTATTAATATGTATTGAGCACCAAGATTATGTTGGATAGTAAATGTAACAATGATCATGACATAGTCTCTGCCACCTACAAATTCAAAGCTTGCTGAGGAATCTTCTTCCATGATCCCTAATCTTATTTGGGAGTTAATAACATCAATCAGAATAGGTTATTAAGGAAAGAGCTTTCTCTGTCATGGACTAATCCGAGTACTGTTTTAACAAACACATCATTTGATGTAGTTGTAGAAGCAGAATTGAAAGAACTGGTTGTGTATAGCCATGCTTCTGTGGTCCAAGGGTCGGCCCCATTCTCTTAGTTGCATTACTTCAACCCACCTGCCTTCCATCAGCACCACCATCCTGACTCAAAGTATTCAAAGGACTTTTGAAAGTGTATACAGGGTACATCTGTACAATCTGTGTATCACTGCAACTTTTTGGTAAATCCAAAACTATCCTAATAATAGTTGTGTGGATCATGAAGGTTTTATGTAGGTATTTCAACACACTTTGCCAGCAATTACCAATCCATGAATTTTAAAACATTAAAAAGTAACAAAAAATGCTAACACTATTATCTTCTGTATTAAGCATTTCCTGAAATGAAAGCAGAAAGGAGATTTCTTTTAGAGGTCATTTTTTTAAAGATTTATTTATTTTTATACAAGAGCTGGGGTATAGGCCAGAGTCATGGGAGGGTGAGACGATTCCCCAGAGACAGAGCAGGGAGCAGAACAGGCAGACTGACTGAAATATACTGCTGAGGGGAGCAGCAGGCGAGATTGGAGAGGTCTGCTGTGCCATGTGGGAATCTCCCTGGCTGGCCAGGAATTGAACCCGCACTGCAGAGGCTGTGCACAGCGTCATAGCGCTGCGCTCAACCCACTGTGCCACCAGGGAGGCCCTAGTGGTCATTTTTAAACCATTCCTTTCCAATGTTATTGTGAAACCACAGGAACCAGAATATATTAAAGAAACTTAGTGATTATCTGCCCATTTCCCAAGGAAGCAGTCATTGACATTTTGGTTAGAAAGATTCTCTGTAGTATAAGAGCATCCCAATAATTAAAGGATAACTACCATTCTGGTCCTGGCTCTCTTCTGTTATTATGACAATGAAAAGAAATTCAAAAATTCCCAAATACCTGCTGGGCATTGGTACTTGTAAAAAGGGGTTAATAGAAGTCCAGAAAAGTTGTATAGCCTGATTAAGGTCACAAAGCTAGTGAATTGAAACTAGCAGCAGGCTTTTCTTAATCTTCCTAAGATACATGAAAGCTCTTTAATGCTATAACATTTCTTTTAAGTTTTCTGAATTTTTGGTGTTTGAATTTAGTGTGAATTAATAAACCAAATTCTCAAGACAGGAAAAATCAAGACCTGTGTTTAACTGGATTTAGTAATTGGTTTTAAATTACTGAGAGTTTTTTTTTCATTTCATTCTCTATTAACATGAGCATATGACTCATGAGTCTTAAGGGCAACCTAAGAAAATAGTTGAAGACCTAAGGTAAACAATAAAGCTAACAGCAGGGATGGGAAAGATCTCATTTCTTTCCAGCAGAGCCAGGATGGATAAATGACTGCAAGAAAAAGATTAGTGGGAATAACCTGCAATCTGGCAATGTATGGAGCCAAGAAGAGAATTAATTACATAAACCAAAATGAAGTTGGCAAATATTGGACTAACTAGACCAATGCTTATTTAAAGATGATTAAGGAAATTTGGGGTCTAGGAAAAGATTCTATATGACAAAGGAAAGGAAGCATAAACCTGAAGACTCAAAGAAAGAAAAGCATGTAAATTTTGTCTATGAATGAAGTAGGAAAACATTTTAGAAAATTCTCTGGAGTTCCCAATTCCATGGAAAAGACAAAGTAGAACACATTTTCTACTTATACAGTAATTCTACATCTAAATTACAGAACAATAACACATGTGCACAGCATTAAAATATGTATAATAAAATCTATTTGAAGTAATAACAGAAAAAAACCTCAGAACAATTTTCCATAGATTTTAATACTTATCATGCTTTAATAACTGAAAGTATTTTATAATCAGAAAATTTTAGAAAACCTTATTATGAAATAGGTTTAGGTAGACAGATACCCTATAATAAAAAAAAAATACCCTTTTCACGAGTACATGAAACAAAAACTGACCAACTACTGGAACACAAAACTTCAATTATGCCAGAGTAGAAATGATAAAAGCCATATCCTCTATCAAAATGCTGTAATAAAGCTGTAATTTAATGACAACAGTTTTTTAAAAAAGTTCACCTTTCTAGAGAATGAAAAACATATCCTAAATAACTGTTGTGTTAAAAGTAAAGAACACTAAGAAAAAAATTAAAACAAGAACTCTATTAAAATGCGTGAGGTATGGCAAAACTTGTAGGCAAACTCATAACCTCTTTATTAATAAAGAAAAATAAGTAAAAGAAATAAGTACTTAACAAAATATAGACATTAGAGCAATGAATATAATAAAAATCAACTAGAAACTGTAAGTAACAGTAGCTTGAGAAAAGCAAAAACTGAGTCTTTGTATGAAAAGTTATTTGGAAGAATAATAACTCTTACCTTTCTTATTTTGGTTCAGGAATTAGTGGAAAAGGATAAACTACATTTCTGGGAAAGTTACAGATGCTGTTTTTGGTCCTATTTGTTTTCTGAGTACTCAATGATAATTCTGACTTAGTGTTCAGAGTAACCATAAGTCATATATCCCAAAGAAGCAAAATCTGGGCAAGCTCATGGCTTCCCTCTAACCTGGATTCTACTTGCTATTTTCCTTTGTTCAGAGTTTTTGTCCCATGAAAACTCACACATAGAACTGGTGATTCTCCCAGTATGCTTATAACCAATTCTCCTTAAATTCAAGCACCACCTTCTGTAGACATGTGTACTTAAATATGTGGCTCTCCAAGACCAGGCTAGAATAAGTATCTTACCTAATGCGTCCTACACCTCCCGTGCACTGCTCCGTGTCCCTCTGCTGCCCCCTCTTGGTTCTAGGCAGTACTCCCTCAGACACTGAGACAAATGACTTAAGTCTCAGAATAAAAGCTCTAAGTGTTTTAGAAGTATTTGTATAAGCAATGCACACTTGGTGGCTCTCTACTTTTGGTAATGTAATAAAACTACAAATGGTCTTCAGTACTTATAATCCTCATATATAACTAAAGGAAACTTTCCAACTGTAAAAACAAAATAATTATTTTTACCAAGTAGTTTCAGAAAGTCAGCTCAAAACTCTCTAAATTAACTTTAATTTTTTAGAAAACATTAAGATACATAATGGGCTTAGCCAATGATTTAGTAATTCTTTACATTTTTTGAGTCATGAGCAGATTTGAAATCAGCCTATCAGCCAGAAGAGAGTATATTTAGAGGACATCCACAGGACACCATGAGAGATTTCCGCATTTCAGTTTCAAGGAAGGACTTGCTGCAGCAGCTGAAGGAAATGCTGGCCACAGTCTTCAGGTAGCTGTCAGCCCCTAGAGAAATCTCAGTTTGTCTAAGATCACCATGTCCTTCAGGAAGCCTACAGAAACAACTGGCCAAAATCAGAATATAAAGGTGTGACCATCTTCTCCCCATTTTGGCAACTCTGAAGGCTTATTCTAGTTCAGAGCTTTCCCATAGATCAGTCGAACAGCAGTTGGGCCTGCATCACAGTACAACTTCTCCCCCTACCCACTCCTGTTTCTTTCCTTTCCTGCTATATGTATTGAAGCTAAGGGCACTACTTAATAAATATCACACTGAAGTTCATCTCAAAGTCTCCTTCCTGAGGACACCAACATGTGACAACTATCAATGTGACTATATAAAGCAATTTTTTTTCCTTCTCATGGGACATGTTCAAAAGCTACAAAAAGGACACTTTATAAGTTTGCAAATCATTTTTAGAGAATATAGAGAAATACATAATTCCCAACTCCACTTTATATCAAACCCTGCCAACAGTAGGTGACACTTATTGGGAATACTAAGGAGGAAGTGAAAACAAGAATCCTTAGAGAGTAATATCAAGAGCAATGGGTCCAATGAAAGTAGATCTCAAAAAGTACCAGCAAAATAAACTTCCTGAAAATGGAAGTACATCCTGAAGTCAAAAAGTAATATTCCTAACTTATGATGCTTGGAGAAAGGACTAGATAGATTAAACTAGCACATCTGTCTTCTTAAAAGGTGGAACCATAAAAGTAAGTATTCAGAAAAGTCATATTTCTGGGAAATAATATAACTGTCTAACAGGAGAAAGCCTTTGCATTATGAAAACTAGCTAGCCTGAAACTCTCTACCTGGCCCTCCCTCTTTCCTGAAAAGGAATCTCTTACAAATGAATAGGCCAAGAAAATCTAACTCAATGAGTAATATTTAAAGGTACAGAATTCATTTTTTAATATTTTTAAAACACCCTTTCCTCTTCTTCCTTCCATTCTTTAAAAAATACTTATTTCTTTGTTGCCTTGAAACAACCAAGGATAATAAAACCTGTAAGAACAAGACACTTTTGGGATTACTGAGGTAAGAAGAACACAGAAGGCAAATAGTTGGGTCAGCAATTTGATTACATACAGGAGGAACAATAAATAAACAGAGTAGTGTGAACCAAATTTCTCATTAACATCAGACAAATCCAAAGCTGAGAGTCTTCCTACAGATTAACTGATCTGCATTCTTTAAAAAAATAACAGGGTCATTAAAGAAAAGGAAAGATTGAAAGAGGGTTCTAGATTTCAGGATAACAGAGACATGACCAAAAAATTAGACATATAATCTTTCATTTGATCCTGGTCCAAATTAAAAAATTGTCTGTCTATATCCATCCATCCCTTAATCCATCCATTATAGAAGTTATCATTGGGACAACTGACAAAACTTGAATGTACTCCATAAATAAAGCGTATTTTACCAACAAATTTTCTGATTTGATAGTTGTACTATGGCTTTGCAATAAAGGGCCTTTATATTTAAAAATATATATATTTTAAAAAAGACTGAAAGAAAAAGATTTTCTCAATGTTCTTAGGGTCCCCGGCTGGAGTTGAAAATTAAATTGAGAAAGACAAATTAACAGAGTTTCTACAAGTTTCACTGAATTTTTTACATGTACATGGGAGTCTTTACAAGAGAATGAAGACCAGAAAAATATAATCAGAAGAGGAAGCCTTTATACTTATTAGAAAAAGAAACAATAAATTTGTGAAGAATCTTCAAACAAATATGTTTAGGCTAAAGGTAGCAAATGGGAAAAAAAAAAAAAAACCTATAAAGATAAGAACTTGTTTAACAAGGCTTGTTTGTATACAGGAGTCTGGATTTCAAATCCCCATCTCTGGTGATGAGAATGTTTTCCTTACTCCTGGCAAGAAAGGGTACCTTTCATAGTTTTATGACCTATTTCATTGTTAACTCATGATAAGGCATCGCAGTTAAGTATTCAATCATCAGGCACTCTACTCTGCCAAGCCTCTATCACTACTCTTCACCTGAACTTCAGCTACTGTTTTAACATTGCCCTTGATGGTTCTGCTATTAAACCTGTTATATTTAGCCAACTGACTCTGCTCTCTTCTGGCTCTGACACCTTTGTTAGTTAATTTGTTTGCTCTGTCTGCCTTCCTTGGGTCTCAATTTCTGTATTCTAGTCACATATCACCATTTGCTCCTCTCTCTTCCAGAGAATTTAGTGTCTTTATTGCTGTTACATTGCTTTTTAACCTAGAGAATGATGTTACCTTGACATACCAGTTCTAATATTTTAACCCAAAATAAAAACTTTGTGGATGACTCTTTGTTCTATTTTTAAAACCAGATCCTATTTTCTTTTGGGTATTACAGTACATAAGTTCTTACTTACAACTCTAGTTTCCCTTTTTGTCTCATTTTATTCTCTGTGGCAATACAGATCACCAAATTAACCAAGTTGCGAAAGAATATGTGTTAACAGTGTTTCCCAAAGTGTGCTCCGTCGGATATTGTACATTTTAATTGTTTTGTTTCAGGAGACACAACCTTCTCTTCCCTCTATTTGATCCTTTCCTTCCCACTGTTCTGGGAGTTGTGGGCAGCTCTCCAGACTAGGCATATATTTGTGCTCCCTCCTCCCTTAACAGCTTTGAAAAAGCAAGCTGCAATGTTATGCAATGTTACCCTTACAGTCAGGGTAAGATTCTGAGTTATCAGCTGACCCAGCAAGAAAGAGAGGTCTCTGTCAGAGGTTCTGCAAGGAACTGAAAGAGAGGTTCTGCAAGGAAATGAATTCTGCCAACAACCTCAAAAGCCTCCAGAGCTTACAAGCAGATCCTACCTCTCGGATGAGACCTCAGCTTGGCCAACTACTTGACTGATACCCTGCAGTAAACTCAGTCAAGCCTTGCCCAGATTTCTGAACTATGAGATAATAACTGTGCATTGTTAAGCTGCAAAAAATAATTTTTTGATAAAGGCATTTTTGACCTTAAAAAATTATTTTTACATGTATGGTTACGTTTGCTGTAAGAGTGTCATGTGGAAAGCACGCAAGACACAAACAAATGCATCAATTCATTCAATAATTGTTCATTGATCCCCTCTTCAGTTAGGCCACTAGACTCCATGATGGCAGTAAGCCTGCTTTACCAGACTTTCATGTACAAATGTGTTCTACCCTTGCTGTGTGCCCAAATTTGCCTGAGGCATCAAGATATTTGACAGAGAAATCCCAGCCAGGGAGCTAACCCACATATGGCACAGCAGACCTCCTGTTTCTCCAGCTGCTCCCTGTAGCAGTATATTTTAGTCAATCCACCTGTTCTGCTCTCCCAACTCTTTCTCTCCCCCACTCTGAATCCTCTCATCTAACCATACTTTTGGTCTATACCCCAGTTCTTCTACTATATATATATATATATATATATATATATATATATATATATATATATGACACATTTCTACACAACCACAGTACAATAATCAAAATCAAGAAATCTGCTAATGTGATATTACTTTCTAATTCAGAATCCATTTCAATTTTGCCAATTGTGTCTATAATGTACTTTACAGAAATAATAACAGTTGTTGCTATCAGTATTATTTTGAACGAAGATGCAATATTAATTTAATGTTTTACATTTAGTTGTCATGTATCTGTTCTCCTTTAATCAAGGCAAATTCTCTATTTTACCTTTTCTTTCATGCCCTTGACATTTGTACAACATGGGCCATTTATATTGTAGAATATACCTTAATTTGGGTTTCTCTGAAGCTTTTTCATTGTTCAATTTTGGACAGGAATACCACAAGAATAATATTGTGCCTTCAATATATTATATATCTGAGGCACAAGATATATCAATTTCTTCCATTACTGGTGATGTTAAAACTCTGATCTCTTGGTTAAGGTGGTGTCTTCCAGTTTGGGAAGGTAACTTACAATAAAGAAATAACCACAGAGATGATTATAAATTATCAATGTGTCCTGCAAACTAAAACAGACAAGAAGGATGAGGATAGTTTTGGAAGGAAAAACTAACACAAGTAAGGACCTGAGTAGGAAAGAAATAAAAAAGTATTAATGAAAGAATGTTGTGCTTCTAGGTGGTAAGGAAAAGGCAGAGAAGAGTTGCTAAGAGAATTGTGAGTCATAGTATCATCCACCTTAATCATCATCTGCTAAAACTTAAATATTTAAAATTTACCTAGGCTAAAAAACATAGATCTTTCTATCTTTAGATAATAAAGCTTACATAAGACCAGAAACTTCTTGAAGATAATGATAATCCCTTAAACATTTTTATTTCCTACAAGTATCTGGCACATTTAAATTATGGTCTTTGAGCATTCATAATATTGTCTCAACCATACCTTTAATAGACTAGGTGCCTGCTCTTCTTGGTATATCTGTGTATATCTGTGAGTAGATGTATATCTGTGAGTAGATGACACAATCACAAATTTTAAAATTAGTAATACAATGTCTGACACAAATATAATCATTAAGGAGCACTGAACCATCATGACATTATAAGAGCAAAGTATGTAAGATTAAATGATCAAAATAAGCATAGAGCTTATTAGTGGCTACCTAACGTTCTGCCACTTACTGACTATGTAGCCTTAGTCAAGTTATTTGATTTCCTCAGACTTCAAAAATCCCATTAGGTAAAACAGAAATACTAATAATATTTTCTTTATAGAGTTGTTATGAGGATTAAACAAGTTAATACATGTAAGTACTTACAATAATAGCTTGCATATAGTAAAGTTTTAGATAAATATAACATGATTAAATATTATTTACAATTATGACAATGTTTACAATGCCACGATTCTTAACATTTTGACGAGTCAGAAAAAGTAACTAGATGTTAACTTTTCCTACGCTAAAATAAATGGATAAATAGTGAATTAAGATACAGTTGTTGACTGTGCCTCTAAATTAATTAGTACTTTCAAAGTACTAACTTTGAAAATGGATAGTCAACTAAAATATTCTTGCTGGCTCTGAAATGAAATATTCAGCAATGACAGTTCTCTTAATTTGAAACTCATGTTTTAAAGTAAATGTATTTTGGGCCTCCCCGGTGGCGCAGCGGTTGAGCGCTGGGTTGCGAAGCTGCCGGCGACCTCTGTGGCGCAGCGGTTCGATCCTCAGCTGCTCCCCGGCCACCGGAGGAGGGTCCCACATGGCGTGCAGACCTCTCCTGCCGCCCGCTGCTCCCCTCAGCGGTGTACTTCGGCCCTTCTGCCTGCTCTGCTCCCCGCTCTGGCTCTGGTGAATTCTCTCACCCTCCCGCGCTTCTGACTGTACCCAGTGCATGTATAATTAAAAAAAAAAAATGTGTTTTAAAAAAAAAAAAAATAAAGTAAATGTATTTTACAAAATGATGAGAGTCATTAGTAGAACAAAAAAAATGCCTTTAATAATTCAAGAAATATCTGGATAGCATTTTAAGGAAAAAAAAAACAATCTGGAATGACTTAAAAAACACAATCTTTGTCAGAATTATAAGACTTTGAAAATCCAGCTATTCCATCAATATAGCATTCCATTACTGTCCCTTGGGTAGTACTCACCTTACTACTACAGACAGAAGATATACACAATCTCTTTTAAATTACAGGCTATTTCATACTCTATATATTTCTTCTCTACCCCAGGAAATAAATAAACTTTTAAAATAAGTCAAATTCTTAGACTTAGACTTCAACATTCTAATCCAAGCTCCAAAAATGTGTCATTTCATGATAAAATTTGAACATCTATACAGAATAAAACTCTTATTTGGAGCTGAACTAATTAAAAGATATATATATATATATATATAGAATCAACAATCTATTTTTTGAAGGGATAGTCAGCTGCTCTACTTTCTCAGAAAAAACACTGGATTTATTTATACAAAAGCTACCTTATTTATTGGTCAGCATAAATAATGCCTACACAAATATCTCAAGCATTGTAATGCCTGCTTTTTATGAAGCCTACATTCTGGGTTTAAATGCAAGAGAAATGTCAAACTGTGAAAGTCAAAAGACTTTTATGACATTGTTCCAGCAGGGCATACAGAAGAGAGCTTTATCAAAGAACCACTGACAAGCTTTTAAAGAATAAAAAAAAAAAAATCAATCCATTTGCAACTAACATTTGGTAGAGAGAGAAAGCACTAGAAAAATCTTAAATGTACTTGTAAGCAAATAGCAAATTAAAAATCCTCTGGGAGTTGGGAAGACAAATAAGATGTGCCTCTAATGACGAAATTTTTGCAAGCACTCTATGGATGACTTATTTTATTTTTTATTCACTTACATAATTTTTACAATCAAGTTTTTATTTTTTCAATAGTTTATTTTTCTGTGTCTCTCCTCAGTGACTAAGAACATCTTTATATTTCATTGTTAAAAGCAACCATACTTTAAGATTTCCTTCCTATCCATATGTCTTTAATTCCAACTTTCTTGTTGAAGACTAATACATTATAGAATACAGAATCTGGATTTGAATACTGTAAAGATTTAAACTGGCTTGACATTTCTAAGAGCTAAGAGTAAATCTTCTAAATTCTTCAGCATTACAAGGTATTTCTTAGTTACAATTCAGGGTACTCCTATTTCTGTTTTTCAAATTCTAAACCAAACCACAGATTCAAGTTTTGTTTCCAGAAGTCATTTATTTTATACTCTTGTATAAAAGAGATCAAATGATTTCAGATCTCATTCAATAAACAGGTGAGGGTTTTTTTTTTTTTTTAAAGATTTATTTATTTATACAAGCACTGGATACAGTCAGAAGCGCGGGAGAGTGAGAGAATTCACCAGAGCCAGAGCAGGGAACAGAACAGTCAGACTGATGAAATACACTGCTGAGGGGAGCAGTGGGCACAGCTGGAGAGGTCTGTGCTCCAGGGATCGAACCCACGCTGCAGAGTCTGCAGGCAGCTTTGCAGCCCAGCGCTCAACCACTGCACCTCCAGGGGAGGCCCTACAGGTGAGGCCCTACAGGTGAGGTTTTGTTGAGATATTTTATCATAATGATTATTACCCTCTCTCTCACTGAGGAAGAACAAAATAAAAAATGAAATTTTACTTTGTGGGCTAAAATCAACTTAATATTGATTTACATTAAAGTCCTTCAATTTTATTGGAATTTGGAAGATAGAGTAGGAGGAAGGATGGAAACATTAATAAATTTTTCTCGATAGATTATGTCACAAATAGCTTTTCTCTGGATTTGTTAATGTTTGAAGATTTAAGTCTGTAAATACATTTAAGACTATACATACACTTGCTTGATTTTTTTCACTGTTTTCATAGACGGTAACATTCAATCTGGAAAAAAGTAAACATGCTTTCCAGATTTTGTAATTTTAAATTATTTCCAAGAAAACAATGTTAAAAAACATCAGAAATTTTGAGTATCCTAAAAAAATCATTTTCATCACAGGATCAAAACACAAGTAACCACTCAATGAGAAACGACCTTACACATGTGAAACTGGTCAATAGAAAGACCAAAAACAAGTACTGTAGTAACAAATACCTGAAGAGGTGTGAATAATGACCCTATGCATAAGCAGTGATATAAACCAACATATTCAATAAAAAAATAATATAATTAACTAACACAACTTAGGAACAGTTTAGTAAACATATCAATCTATATCACACTAGTAGCCTACCTGATTTCTTTCTAGGCATCATTTTCTAAGCATGACATATGACATACAGAAATATACTCTTTAGCATATTGGCAAGCCTACTTGATTTCTTCCTAGGCATCATTTTCTAGGCATGACATACAGAAATACACTCTTTAGCATATTGGCATGCTCCTTCGGGCATCACATACTAAGGTAAACACTATACAAAACATTGACTTTTTACTTCTTTTTGTCCAATTTAAGAATACATCAGTAAGCATTTCAGAACTGCTCATCATTTGTAACTATCGTGCAGTATAATTTTGATTATACCTATCAAGAAGTACTTATTAACGAGTTTTATTATATTTTATTGGGCTGAGCAATAAAATACTCTTACATATTTTTTTAGTATGTAGTCTACTTAGTACTACCTTCCA
The DNA here is from genome assembly GCF_014898055.3 of Talpa occidentalis. Classification (NCBI taxonomy): domain Eukaryota; kingdom Metazoa; phylum Chordata; class Mammalia; order Eulipotyphla; family Talpidae; genus Talpa; species Talpa occidentalis. Next base: position 120,380,226 of record NW_023602073.1, on the reverse strand, counting down.
CAAAAGACAAAGAAAAACATTATTTCTTGCTGTTTTTTAGGTGTTTATTTCCAAAACTTTGTAGATTAATTATACAACCAAGTTCAGTTCAATTTTGATCATGCACAACTGAGGGAGATATATTGTTAAATATCAGAAATATATTTCCCAAAGGAGCTAAAAGCAAAACACTATATCCTTGATGTTAATATATCTGATTCTAGATTACATGGGAGTAACACTTTTTAAGTTTATGAAGAAGCTAACTTTCCTAGTTTTTTATTGCAATAAGAATAAAATGTTTCTCTTCACTTCAGAAGGAGAATTATCAGCTAAGACTCAATTGCAGTAATTATTACTAATGAGAAAGCAAAGAACAGGAATAGTACTACTTGCTGACACATCACAGGTGGAGTGTGGGTTATTGGAAACAACAAAAATCACATTCCACTTAACCAACAAGCAAACTTGCTATGGAATTCTCTGAGAAATAATTCACTCATTGTGATCTTATTCATTCAAGTCTATACTTCTTAAGCTGAACTGTCAAATTTTATAGTTAAAGCTATACAATCATCTACCAAGCTGTCTTATTATCTTTAAAATTATATATATATATATTTCCCCTAAATAATTCATTTACTAATTAATTCAACTAGCTCTATTGATTTTCCATCATAGGCTAACATTTTCCAGTCTGAGCTAAAAAATGCAGAAGACAGTCACTGCCCTCAAAAGGCCTGTTATACTTTAGGAAATGGAAACACAACAGAACAACACCATGAGATAAGTACAATCATGCAAATAACATGCAACTGCACAAGTTATATAGAAAGTAGATAAGAAATGACATTTAATATTAGAAAAAAGGGGAGGATGTGAGGGAAATTTCTTAAAGGAGATGCACGGGAGCTGAGTTTTAGTGGGTAAATTATTGTTAGCCAGATAAAAGCATTTACGGGGAATGGTGCTGGGGATATTTCAGAAAAGAAAAAAGAAAACAAAAGAAAAAAAGAGAAACTTTAGTGAGGTGCTACAGGTTAGGAACAATTTCCAGGCTAAGGAGAAATAAAGTCCAATGCTCTGCAAATAGATCCTAAGTCAAAAGGAAAATTTCAGGTAGGGTGGAATATGGTGTTGATCATTTCTCCACACGAATCTCCTTTTATTATTAAGTCTAGGGCAAAACTCTTCATTTAAAGATGAAAATAAAAATATGAGTCTGGTTATCTATTTATGGATCTTAAAAAGGATAATTTAAAAAGGGACAAAAAATACAAATAGCAGGTGATTTCCCCAAATGTGGAAAGCTAGGCTGCATAAAAAAAACAGAAAAACAATTGCATGAAACAAATGAAAATAGCCAAGATCTTAAACAAGAAAATTAACTTTTATGAAGCAAAGGCACAAAGCAATGATAAATGTAAAACCTTATTGAAAATATAAGGAAAGAACAAGCGAACGGGAAATGTGAATTAGCAGAGGACAGACATAAAGTAGCAGAATCAATCAAAATGAAAGAAAGAATTTTGAAGAAGCAAAAAGTAGATAAGTATAAGTATGGAGGACAAAATAGATTCAACATATAAACAAATGGTGTTTCTGAAAAGAAAAACATAATAATAGAAATAGAAAATTAAATTATAATTTAAGACAAATTTCTCAAAAAACAAAAAAGAAAAAACTTGAATCTACCCATGTAAAGTTTCCCATGCTCCAGAGAATCTTGATACAGAATGTTCAATACCAGGATATAGGCTATTAAAAGTCACTGAACTTGAAATTAATAAAATAACAATTTGCAGATGTTAGATAAAAACTTTAGGTCACTTCTAAGGGGCAGAAATTCAGATTGACTTCAGACATCCCTACAGAAACATTTAATTAAAATATATATATAGTGATAAACTTCTAAAAATTCCTTAAAAGAGGTGATCCAATAATTTTATTTCTACCCAAACTACTGAAGGCAAAAAAGCAAGGGAAAAAACACTTTAAAACAAGAAAGTCAGGTGAACACTAATTATATTTTATTATTAAAATAAATATGGAGCTCAGGGAATAGAAGATAATTTAAATGTTTCTACATGTTCCCATGCCTCAGAAGTGGCAAATAACAAACACTAGGAGAGAAGTATGAGGGAAAAGGTATAAAAATGCTGATTGTGGGCCTCCCCTGGTGGCACAGCGGTTGAGTGCTGGGTTGCGAGGCTGCCCGCAGCCTCTGCAGCGCCAGTTCCATCCCCGGCCAACGGCGAGGGTCCCACCAAAAAAAAAAAAAAAGCTTATTATTTCAATTAAAATAGCAGAAGGTCAAATGATAACATTTAAAGCCAATCAAGAGAAACAATATAAATACTGATGACAGGTAGATATTAAGGTATAACACTTAGCAGAATAAATAAGGATGTAGTGTAGTAATAAAAGCCATAATTGAAGAAGTAATATAACTATAAATTTGAACATATCAAAGAAGTAGCAGCTAAATACAAGTAAATACTACAAAAAATGCAAAAAGAATGAGACTTGAAAATTTAGTTATGGTGAGAGATTCAACAGATCCCACCTATAACTAGTAAACAAAAAATAAGTAAGGCCGGAAGAACTGAGAGCTCTAATAATACTTACCTGGTAGGGGAGATACCACAATCACAAAGGTTGTTTTTCCAACCCCGTTGCACTCGGATATGCAGACACTCATGATTTCCCCAATGTGGAAAGCTAGGCTGCATAATTTGTGGTAGTGGTGGGATGTGTTCATGCTCTCCCCTGGCAGAAAAAAACAAACAAACAAACAAAAAACAAGAAAATTGGGAAGAATAAACCTAAATTAACAGGTTTATGGATGTTTATATTCTTCTAATATATAATATACTTTTCCTTTTATGTCAATGTACTACTTAGAAAAACCAATCAGAGTTGCAACCCAAATGCCCAAAAATAGATGACTGGATCAAGAAGATGTGGTACATATACACCATGGAATATTACTCAGCATTCAAAAAAGATAAGCACATGCAATTTGCAGCAACATGGATGGCGCTGGAAGGGATCATGCTCAGCAAAATAAGCCAAAAAGAAAAAGAAAAATACCGGATGGTCTCACTCATAGCAGGAATCTAGAAAACTTAAATAAGGGACCAGGAAAATGAATAACTATAAGAAAGTGAAAATCAGAATCAACAAAAAACTATGAAACAGAGACACTTTTGGGGCGGTGGGGGGTGGGAGGGGAGGGATTGGGATCAGAAAGGGGGGGTTGCAACTGTATGGGGAATATAAAAATAAAATTTATTATTTAAAAAAATAAAAATAAAAATGAAAGAAAAAAGAAAAAAGTAAAAAACAAGGAAAAAAAACAATCAGAGGTTTGGTCACAAATAGAAAAGAGATTATATAGCATTTTTCTAGTCATAAGTCATTATCATTAGAAAAAACTTTTCTACTTGGAAGTTAAGAAAAATAAGTAGTGCTGATAATGGTCATATCAAAAAGGAAATTTTAAAAGATATAATAACTTTTATAGAAAACAATGAAAGGGAGAACTTTTCAGTCTATTATCTCCAAGAAATGGAAAAAGTTATTCAGAGGAAAAAAACCTATCACTTTGAATGTCTTCATTACTAAAGTAGAATTATAAATATATATATATATATATTCATAGTTAGAAATTAAAAATATTTGGGGAAGGATAAAAGATTGAAAATGAAGATAGGAGAGAGTGGAAACTGGAGACATGGGTGGATGAATTGTATGAAGCATTCAACTTTATTCTATAAACTTGGGAGGTAAAATTGAAAATGACTTCAGAATAATAAAAACGGTTGAAACAGTTGCAATACAGTGGGAAATGGTGAAGCCTTCAGATCAGAGGAAATGCAGTGTGTCCCCTACAGATTTTTTTTTCCTAACCTGTGGTGTGCTAGCCGCAATTGCTAAGTATTCGGCCTTGGTTACCCACCCAAAAATCATTATCTCCATTGTTCCTAACTAGAGTATAGAGCTGCCAAGTCTGCCTGTTTAGGCCTCACACTATAAAGAGGTTCCTCATAAAAGGACTATGACTAGACCTCATGCATGAGTCTTCTCCTGACCTCATCAAAAAAAAAAGAACTATGAATCATTTTCCACCATATTGCAGTGAAGTTTTTTTATTCTACTAACTTTGCTATAACAAAATTCAAATTAATGGAAGTAAACTTTTTTTTTTAACAGGGTTAGGTTTTTGTTGTTTTTTTTTTTCTTTTTGCAATATTTCAAAATATTGATGTAAGTGAAATATTTCCAATAACAAAACCTAGGTATGACTTCTCCTGAAATATTACAATATATTTAGCATTCAATTCAAATACCTTAATATTTTTTAGAATATAATTAACTTTATATATGTTAATATATGTAAATAATATTTGTATATTTCCCAGTATAAAAAAGCTTCTCAAAATTAAAAATTAACTATCAGTGAAGGTGTACAATGTCACAATGAAGACTATCAGATGTGCCAATAATTTTTATTGAAAATGAGAAACTGAAGCAAGTAAGCGTTGACATTCTAACTTTTCCTAGAAAAGATGGGTATCATAGCAATTTAATAAATCTGATTTAGGTCTCTATTTATTGTGAATAAACCTCCATAATTTTCATCTTATTTTTTACTATTTTTTGGTTTACAGAATTTACATAGAATGGATTTTTAAATATAATTTTCATTATTGAGAAGTGTAATATACCAAAAATTTTAAAACTTGCTTCAGGAAGGGCCTCTCTGGTGGCCTAGGGTTAAGTCTCAGTGCCATCACTGCTACAGACTGGGTTTGATCCCTGGCCAGGGAATTGGGCCACATATGGCAGCAGACCTCTCCTGTCTTGCCTGCTGCTCCCCTTATCAGTGTATTTCAGTAAATCCACGTGTTCTGCTCCCTACTCTGTTTCTGGTGGATCTTCTTAACCCTGCATCTCTGGCCTACACCCCAGTTCTTCTAGGCAATAAATAAAAAGATCTTTTAAAAAAATAAAATTTGCTTGAGGAAGAAGCAACTTATTTTTTTAAAAAGATTTATTTATTTATACAAGCACTGGCTACAGTCAGAAGCGCGGGAGGGTGAGAGAATTCACCAGAGCCAGAGCGGAGAACAGAGCAGGCAGAAGGACTGAAGTACACTGCTGAAGTATACAGGGGAGCAGCGGGCAAGCCAGGAGAGGTCTGTGCGCCATGTGGGACTCTCTTCAGTGGCTGGAGATCGAATCGGCGCTGCAGAGGCTGCGGGCAGCTTTGCAACACAGCGCTCAACCGCTGCACCACTTGGGAGGCCCAGAAGCAACTTCTTGACTTGATGTTACCCAGTAACAGAATTTGAATTTGATTCAGGTATGCACCCCTGTGACAATACTAATGAGGAAGTCTATCATGGTCTCTCCTCTCCCTTTCCTTTGTTTTAAGCAAAGACAAATGCAATTTCTGGCAAGTGTGGGGTGGGAGCTGTTCTTCTCTATGGAAAAAAATGTTTTTGTTTTTTTTCCTCTCAAAACTATCATCTTTAAATGCTTAAATCAACCAATCCCAGAACTGGCCTCCTTCCCATATAGGTTCTATATACCTCCATCTTCCCCTCCCTCTGAAATGGGGTTTAAATTTAGTAAGATTAAAAAGAAAAGTAAGATAGGTAGCAAGGTATAACATTGGAAAGGTGAAAGGGTACAAAGGGAGGGAGGAAGAGAGGAATGGACACTCTCCTAACAAAACAATGGAAGGGAATTATACTTTAATAAGGTAAGAAAAGTAAGAAAAGGACTTATGTCTTGTTGCTTATTTAAAGGTTAGAGGGCCCTGAAGTTCTCCTACCCTATTCCAACTTCCATTTTATGAAGGAGAAACTATTATAGATGTAAACATTTGGCTAAGATCCAGAGAGAGGATTTCAAAGGTTAAGAAACTGGGAGCAGGGGAGAGGACAAGAGAACAAAACTAAAGAAAAGATGTTCCTGGGCTTCCTCAGTGGCGCAGCAGGTTGAGCAGAGTGCTGTGAAGCTGTCTGCAGCCTCCACGTGTGGGTTCCATCCTCGGCCAGTGGCGAGAATCCCACATGGCATAGCAGACTTCTCCTATTGTGCCTGCTGCTCCCCTCAGCAGTGTATTTAGGTCCTCTGCCTGTTCTGCTCCCCGCTCTGTATCTGGTGAATCCTCTCACCTCCTGCACCTCTGGCCTATATCCCAGCTCTTGTATTAAAATAAATAAATCTTAAAAAAAAAAAGTTCCTGACATACAGAAGTAGTAGTTACTACTTATTGAAGATTACCAGAGGCTAAACAGTATTCTATGCACTTTACTTGTTTTCATTTAATCCTCACAGTCACAATGTAAAGATGCTCCTAACTCTCCCTATTTTAAAACTCAGATAAGGGAAGCTGCCCAAGATTACACAGGTAATTTTGAGGTGAAGTTAGCATTTAAGCACTGGCAGCCTTACCCAAAGTAAATGCATATATTTATCTACTCTTTATCCTCAAAAATCTAAATAGTTTATGCAAAGAAAAGCATGGCTGCTCATTTGTCTAGTTTCTATCAAATCACCAGACTTAGCATTTAGATATGCATTGGTCCAATATGAGGTCCAATGTGTCTGAATTGAGATGTGCTGTAAGTGTACAATACAAAGCAGATTGAGGAGATTTAATCTGAAAAAATAATGTAAAACATGCCACTACTATTTTTATATTAATGTCATGTTGAAATGGTAATATTTTGGAAATACTGGGTTAAATTAAATATAATGTAAAAATTAATTTCATCTGTTTCTCTTTTCGATGTGGCTACCAGAAACTTAAATGACAAATATGGCTCACATTATTCCTATTGGAAAGTGCTGATTTAGACAATGCCTTAATAACTGATAAGAATTCAAATATCTGATGAACACCAAAACACAAATTGTTGGCTCCTTTCTGTAGTACAATAAATGATATTTTTGGTGGAAGAATGCTTGATTACAGAAAATCTCCAATACATGTCAACATATTTTGAGAGATCAATTAATCCAAATATAGTTTAGCTAACTGTCCCTGAGATACAAAATATTTTAGAAATACCAGTAGCATTTCTTCAAGTTGTCAACCTCAATGGTTATAAAACAGTATATTTAACATTGAAATATTTTAATCCTCTACTCACTTTATTTATATGGTGAATATTTGCTTTTTCCCCTAAATTTATATGTTCTGTCTGAAATAAATTTTATATTTTTATAGACATCTGCTTCACTGTTACAAACATATCTGGTTGTCATGGGAATTACTGACATAGATTTGGACAAAAAAAGAAAATCTATTTGAAAAGACAATTTTTCACTGGCTATTTTAATATCATTTGTAATAATTTAGAAGTGTATACCTTTAACATTATACCTTAGTTTTCAACTTTTTTTCAAAAATGTCAAAATCTGTCTTCGCTGACAAAAGCATGTCTAATCAGGATCAGGTTGCTTCCAATTCTAAGTTAATACTGACCCCTATAGGTTATTATGTCCTAATCTATATTTCTGGCATACTCCTACAGAACATATGGTGAAATATTTGAAAATGTTTACATTTAGGATTTAATTAATTAATTACTTTCTCTCCTTGTATTCTACAACATGAACTTTGCACAAAACTTATTCATACTTTAATACAATTTATTTTGAGGGTCTATGATATTATACTCCACATTAGTTTGTCTTGGTCTAATTATAGTAGGGGAATTAAGGAGCATAATTTCTAATTTATGGCTAACTTGATTGTTTTCATAAAAATATATTCTCATAATATTTCATTTATATAATCCATTGAGAAATTAACTTTTAAATTGTTTAGAGATGTGTGTAAATGCAGGAAGGACTTGGGACCAAAGGTAAATCTGATTTCAGCTAACCTTGGTGGACAAAGTGATTCTAGGTTAAAAGAGAATTTTTAATGTAATGTGCAGATTAGAAGTATTTCTGTGTGGATATGGATTAGGAATTTAGGGAGGGCAAAAGGTTACAGACTCCTGAGTTCTGGGCACACACATTTCCAGCAACAGGTAGTAAGGAAGGAACCTCTTGTTGAAAACTACTAGATACTACAGAAAGCAGCATAGCAGCAGCAACCAATATACCAGGGAAACTGTCATGATGATAAATGGCAAGAGGAACTCCATACACCCCCTACATGAACCACTGAACTGGTATCTTCCCAGTTCATACTTTGCAGAGATACTAGAAAAAGATCTAGCATCTCTGCTTAAGAAAAGTTAAAACCACTTAAGAAAAGAGTTAAAACTATACCAATTTTCAGGAAACAATACTGGAGCATTTCAGGACTAAGCTTGAGAAATTTCCAAAAGCTAAAATGCTATGAAATCCAGGTTTTTTGATTCCGTATTACTCTATAATAATAAGCCTTGATTGAAAAAAAAAAAAAGTAGGGCATAAATATGTGTTATAATGAATTTTTAAAAATAATCTTTTATTACTCACACCTCTTCTGGAGGAACACTATCAGTCATGAATATGTTGTATGAGTTCAATATGAAGCTTGAGCTAGCTATTCCTGTTTGTTGTAAACTTTTATTTTAAAATAATCGGAGGCCTCCCAGGTGGTGTAGCAGGTTGAGCACAGTGCCGTGAAGCTGTGTGCAGCCTCTGCAGCGCAGGTAGGTTTGATTCCCAGTCGGCCAGGGAGATTCCCACATGGCATGGCAGACCTCTCCTATAGTGCCCACTGCTCCCCTCAGCAGTGTATTTTGGTTGTGGGCCTGTTCTGCTCCCTGCTCTGTCTCTGGTGAATCCTCTCACCCTTCCATGCCAATGGCCTGTACCCCAGCTCTTGTATAAAAATAAATAAATCATTAAAAATAAATAAAATAATCAGAGAATTAGGCATAACAGGATTGACTTTTTAACAACCAGACAGTAATTTCCAGAGTAGTATAAAGCAGAGAAAAGTTATGATCCTTCTTTTGACAACTCAGGAATGGATGCCATAGAAAACAGAAAGCTAAGTACTTCCTTTTATACTGAAGTTATGGGATTAGTGCCAAGAAGATAAGTTCTAAAACCAAAATTATTACTTGGGACATTGAGTCATAATAGTTAAACGAATGCCACTCAATAAGCCTGTATTAAATTCTGGGAATGTTACTCATGGGAACTATATAGGCCTATTTTTTATGAATTTTTATTCATAAAAATATGAATGATTAAAATTTTTATTGTTACAGGACAGTGTGGTAACCCTGTCTTACATTTTCCTTGGACTAAAATGTTCACAACTTCCTCTATTGGATACTTTAATTTTTTGTTGATCCACATGGGAAAATGAACCCAAGCTACTTTCTGAGGAAAACCTTAAGCCTTCCTACATAGTATTCCAAAATTTTCTGAGGATACTACTGTGCATGTCTATTCTAATTTGTGTCTTGGTCTAACTTTTGAAATTCCCTAAGAGGCTATTAATTTTTCATAACATTAATTTGAATGCTAAATTTTACGTCCCATCCTTCATTTGCAAATAGTGTACTCTGATCCTTGCCAAAGAAGATAACCTTAACCTCTTTAAGGCCAATGCACTGATCAAAGGCTGTTATGAAAAAAGATATTTTAGGAGTATTGCCAGAGGGTTATGCGGTTCATCCTTTCTTCATCAGTATTTCTAAACTACACTAGCATGTTTCAAGGAAAAGAAAAAAAGGCTTTTCAAAGTCAACTTTTAAGTTTAGAAAACGTAAGGGCCATGAATTCTTATACTTCAAAACATTAATTTTCAGCATTAATCACAAAAATATAAAATGCAACGCCACCCAAAACTACTTGAAATCTTTCATGAGATAGTTCCCCCCCAAAAAAATTATTATATTATTATTAGAAACATATTCTGATGCTTTTAGATATTATCCACTCAAAATATTATGAGGTTGGTCCTTGAACCCGGTCACATCATGAGATAACAGATTAATAGTTTCTTACTCCCTTTGGTTCCACATTAAGGTCTGTAACTCTCATCACTTCCTTTTTCCATATCTTCCACTATAACTGCAAAGTAAGTTACTTTAACTTTTGTATCTCATGAGCTCATGATTTCAATTTGGCATTTTAAAGTAGTGAGAGGTAACATTTCAAACCTCAAATTCAACCTGTTCACATTAAATCCATTATCTTCATCTAGTCCTATTGTTACAGGGCAGAGAGAGGGGCAGCCCAAACCCCGCAAACCTGCCTATTCTAAATGGGTTCTGTCATCCGCCGCATTAACACAAAACATATGAGACTTTAATGGGAAGGAACTTTAATACAATTTGGAAACAATACAGGAAAGGAAAAGAATCTAGTTTCTAAATCAAGAACCCAACGTTACCCATCCCCTCCTGGGTAAAACTCCATCCAAATGGGATTGGCCCAGAGCAAGGCCCCAAAGCCTGCCGCAAGTCCAAAGCATCTTCCAGTGGGGACCCACAGAAAAGGGTCAGAAACAACCAGACAAGTCTGGAAGGAAAAGAGCAAAATCAACATCAAGATAAAAGCTGCCATTGTCACTTCCCCTCGGGTCTCTCACCCACATCTGTGTCACCCAGTCCGTGACCAAAAGAGAAGCGCAGTTTCTTCTCGTATCTCTAGGCTCCATGCACCTCCTCCAGGTCTCCTGGCTCCATCCTGCTTCCTTCCTTCCTCAGTCTCCTCTGCAGCCTCTTCTCGCCCTGCTCAGCTCCACCCTCCCTTGGGTGGGGCAGGGAACCTGGAACCTCCCCCTTTCCTGGGGACCACCCTGTTACACTCTCCCTTCCTTTTTATTACTATCCGTTAGTGCTCACAATTCTCCCAGATCCCTAGGTGTTACCGCTCCTTCATTAGTTTGCAGATTTCACCAAAAAACTTTCATATTATTAGTTACTGTAATAACTATTCCTAGTTATTACTCGTCCTCCAGAATTTCTGCAGGGACAAATTACAATAATCAAGAACTGGGACTTTTATATGACTATATTCTCCAAGGATGTTCATTATCACCTAAACAGGGTTCCAAATGTCCCAACAGCTTGTGACATTCAACAAAGCATGTTTGAGTTTTTATAATGAGTGGGTCTTCACATGGAACTAATGAAAAACTTATTGTGCAAACTTTTTTAAACATCTCAATAGGACAAGAAATTAAAATGTGCTAAGAAATTCAAGTGATAAAAAAGCCTCTTTCACTCAAATGTGTATGAAAATATTTCAATAAAGCTTGCTGAGAAAGTTAAAGGGTGGGGGGGGGAGACGCAAAAGTGGAAAAATGAGCAAAAATGAGGCAGGACGAAGAATACCAAGAAAGAAAAAGCAATTTCCGCAAAAGGCTTAAGAGCAGTTCCCATGATACAGGAGGGCAAAACATCAACCACCACCTACACGCTATCCTCTACTAACACCCCAATTCAAATAAGTAGTAATAAATGTGTGTTTGTCTCACAGCGTTTTCTTAATTTGGCAAACTACGGTCAGTCCCGCATTAGCCAGGCGCTTTCAACACGCAGTATTTGAAGATTCCTTCCCGGGAACTGGCGTCCCGCGGGCGCGCATGCGCAGCCTCAGCGCGACCCCACCCGCGCCTCCTGCGCCGGGTCTGAGAGGAAGTTACGCAAGGCGGAGGGGCGGGGTGGGCTCTGCACCGGAAGAGGCTCCCGGATAGTAAATAAGCCCCGAAAGGCGGTGTCTCCATCTTGTCAGTGTCAGTGTCTAGCGACATTGAGACGATGGGGAGCGTCCTGGGACTGTGCTCCATGGCGAGCTGGGTGAGTGGGTTTTGGCCTCCTTCGGGGGTGCTGGTGTAAGAGGGGAAAGGAAAAGAGATCCGGGAAGAGCTGGGAGTCCCGGCTGGAACGGTGTACCCCACCCAAAGTGGCGCCTGCCGTCCTCATTTTCTCTGCATCCCCTCTGGTCTCTGCGACTGAGCTTGTGGGCACTGAGTCCTGCAAAATGCTGACCGGGATGGCCATGAATAGCGGTGGGGAGGGGAGGATGACCCCGATGGGAGGAGTGAAGGAGAAAGCTGGCGTCTCCCTCCCCCACCCATCTTTTGTCAAAACTGCTCTCGGGTCTTCCCTGCCCCTTTTTGTTGTTTTTCTCTGTGTCTGCCTCACCACTATTTCAAGGGTCGTAAGGCCCCCTTTTTTTTTCCCGTAGGGTACCCCATCTCTTCCCAGCGACCTCACACTGCAGCGTGGCCTTCCTGAGTGTGTGTATGTCGGCCTCTTTGTTCTGTCGCGCAGAACAGTTAAGAAGTGCCCGTTATTTAGGACAGCCTGGCAATAATCTTGATGTAATAATATCGTTTTGAAATAAATAGTCCTAACTCTGGGACCTTAATAAGTAGAGAAAATTACTCTAATGCTCATATTTTATCGCTCGAGAAAAGCTGGTCAGTTCTGTGGTATTAAATTTCTTGGGATTTTTTTTACTTTAAATAAAACATGCTTTTGTAATCTGAAATTTCATGTTTAGTTAGGGGCACGTTGCATTTGATCTTCAGTATAAGATAACCGTGCCCCCCCTTCCCCCTACCCTCCCCATGAAATAACTACCTTTGCAGTTAATAAAGGTATTTGTAATTTGGCACAAGATATATGGATTCAAAATATTTCTTTAATCCATGCTTTTGAAATTCCAGTTTTAACGATTTCTTGTCTGACTTTCCAGGTGACTCCGTTGTTACCTTGGCCAGCATTTTGATTATTTTACATACCTCACTTCTTTTAAAGTTCTTGATATGGGCTTTACTATAAATATCCAACATTAATACGTGAATGTTGTTACTTCAACCTTAGCCATTCTCTCGGTTGTTATTTTTCCCTCTTGCAGTTAGGCGAGGAATCTGACATAATTTTATCTCAATAAGAAATTACTTGAATCTGTTGACTTATATAGTTGAAAAAAAAAACATGTTTAGCGCAATAATTCTATTATAATTACAAAGAAAAGATGGTTTTCTTTGGGTTTTCTAAAATGTCATGTATTGATTTATAAAGTTAGATTTTGTCCAGTTCTCAAAAGGACATGTTATTTGTATATAGTAAAGATTTTAAAAGGGAGGGATACATAGTCTACATTTTATTCTCCAGATCAGTCAGAAACAGGAACAAGCCGTCTTTGCCTCAAGGACAATTATTATTTTTAGAAAAGTTTTAAGGATATTTAAAAATATTTTTTTAAATCAGAAAGAAAATAGTTTTAAGACTATGGAAAAGTTTTTATTCCTACGAATTAATGTTTTTACAGCTTAGTTTCACGCCGTTACTAAGTAGAAAAATGAGGGAGTTAAAACTGACACTGCCTTTTAGTCACTCTTAATGTTGAGGTAATTTGGAAAGGTGAGGCAGTTTTCTTAACTTCCAGTTTTTAGATCACTAGATCACTGGCAGAGAGACTTGGTGAGCAAGGTTGCTCATCATAGTTCTAGATTATTGTGGCAAGTCTAGGAATTGATCCTATAGTATGCAATTCTGGTCATCATTTTCCCTTTCCTTTTCTTTATTCCTAAATTGTAAAATTTTGGTGCAGTTCTTTATCAGTTGAAGGGGAATTTGCCTTGAAGTATGGAAATCCATTTCTTCCACAGCCTTTACAGTCAGCTAGCTCATTTACTTGGAGTTTTTGACATATTTGAAGTACATTCAAATATTAAAAAGTATTCAGATTATTAAATTTAATCAGTTGGGCTAAAATTAAAAGAAACTACATTTTTCCTTTGTTCACATTTCTTCAGGCCTAATTTTTGCTGAAATTTTTTCCTGAAAGCTTAGCTTTTTCCTCGCTGATAAAAAACTAGAAAATTTCTGAACTATGAAAAAAACATAAAAGGGGAAAAAAATTCATATCTTCAGTAGTACTAATGTATAAAGATTGGACTGTTAGATTTTTTTATTTTGTTTTATTTTTGCTTTTTTTTTTTTTTAAAGATTTATTTATTTATACAAGCACTGGGTACAGTCAGAAGCGCGGGAGGGTGAGAGAATTCACCAGAGCCAGAGCAGAGAACAGAGCAGGCAGAAGGACTGAAGTACACAGCTGAGGGGAGCAGCGGGCTGCAGGAGAGGTCTGCGTGCCATGTGGGACCCTCCTCCGGTGGCCGGGGAGCAGCAGGGGAGCAGCCGGGGATTGAACCGGCGCTGCAGAGGCTGTGGGCAGCTTCACAACCCATGTATGGACCGCCCCAGCTAATCCTTTAACTACAACATTACTAGTAATTTTTGCCTACTTAAGTGCTTTTCCCCAGCCCTATCTCAACAATGGTGTTAATGAATAGAATTGATTTTTTGGACTGGACCTTGTTTACAATAGCTATCATTTTTTTGCACAAGATATTTAATGTAGCTAAGTAAGTAGTTAAGAGTGATTAACTGCCTGTTTTTGTGCCAACCTGTTAGATTTTTTTTATTTTTCAGTACAACGACTTGTTTTTGTAGAAATGATTCATAGTTGCTATGAATAGTCAAGCAATGTAGAATACAAAGTTAAAATACCACAAAAAAATCCCACCACCAATAACGTTCCTTCACTTTCAGTGGATATATATATTGGATGTGTGTGCATGTATGACATACACACACGCAAATGGATGAATAGACAAAAATCTTTCTATGAATGGCAGCATGCTGAACAAGTATTTTCAAATAAAACATTAACTCTCATTTCCTGAATTTAATAAAAGGAAAATGAAAATAGAGTAGTTGCTGAATGCTTAACTAAACATTTCTTATCAGGAGTGTTTCCTAAAGAGATTCCTCTAAGGAGATGGTTCCACAGCAATGGTTCTCCACTAGCTACAGTTTTGCCACAACTACCCCCCACCCCCAAGGGACATTTGGCAATGTCTCCCGACATTTCTCTGTGTCTCAGTTTGGGTGCTAATGCTCCTAGTAGGTTCAGGACAGGGATACTGCTAAACATTCTGCAATACAGAGGACAGCCCCCAACAACAGAGAATTATATGCTCCAGAATGTCAGTAGGCCCTGGTTGAGAAACCCTGCTTTATAATCTTCATTGTATGTCTCCATTAATTTCCCATGTCTTTTATACCCTTTCATTGTGAAATTACCTTTCTTATCTCATTATGATTCTTTGCTCTGATATCAACTTTGATGTTACTGTAGCATGGTATGTACTTTTCTTGTTTGTATGTCTTCATATTGGGTTTCTTGTAGAAAAGGTAGTTGGATCTTATTTCTTTGATTTGGCATGACAAATTTCTGCCTTTTAATTGGAAGTATTTTGCCATTTACATTCAGTGTCGGCATTGACTGTGTTTGAGCTTAACTCAGCCATTTTTCTGTTTGCCCAGCCTATTCATTATTTCTTTTCCCTGAGTTTTCTTTGCCTTATTTTGGATTTAACTGACCATTTTTTTAGTACTGTTTTATCTCCTTGAACTTACTAGTTGTATACTTACTTGTTTTTCTTTTTAGAAGTGACTCTAGGGCTTATATTATTTATCTTTAACTTTTTATAATTTACTGTCATACCACATCACACCATTTCATTTCTAATTTAAGAACCTTACAGTAGTATAATTGTCTCCTCTTCAAGCCTCTTTGCAATTGTCATACATTTTACTTCTACCTTTGTTTTAAACTTCCACAATATATTATTTTGCTTTAAGATAATCTTTTAAAGTAGCTTCCTTTTTTTAATTAAAAACATTTTCAATTGTAGTAAAACTTACAAAAAACATTTTTCAATTTTTTAATTTATACATAACACGAATTTGCCATCCTGTGTTTATGCATATGGTCCTGTGGCATTAAGGACATTTACATTATTATCTGGTAGTTAAATGTCTAAAATCTATATACTGCCGTAATTTTTGAAATATATTTTCGCAGTATAAAATTATCTGTTTACAAGGATTTTTTGGTTATTGTTCAGTATTGACTTTTGAGTGACAATTCTTTTTACTAGTAATTTGTTATCTTTCTTTGTGTTTCTGTATATAATGTGCTTTTACTTTTCTGTGTGCTTTTAAAATTTATCATTGTTTTTAAGAAATTTGATTATGATGTGATTAACTGTATTTCCATAAAAGAACTGATTTTTTCTCCTCCTTCAAGAGTTCCAGTTTCACTATATTTGACTGCTTAATCTTGTCTCACAACATTGATCCTCTTTCCATTTCTTCTTCTGGTCTTTATCTCTTTTTCATTTTGGATCATTTCTTTTCCTTTGTTTTCAGATTCATTAATCTTTTCTGCACTGTTCTATTTTTTGGTTCAGGTATTTACTTTCCACTTATAGAAGTTTGATATGGATCTTTCAGATTATTTTCCGTGCCTTTCCTGAACATGTTTTTTTTCCCCTTCCTTTTCAAGCATGTGAATTGTAGTTACAATATTCAATGCTATTATTTATAAATTAATTCAGTATTCTGTGTTACTTTCAGGTTGGTTTTGATTGATAGTTCTCTTCATTATTGATTGTATTTTCCTGCTTCTTTGCATACCTACTAATTTTTTATTAGATATCAGACATTGTAAATTTTATCTTGATAATATACTTAGTTGTTTTTTTTTAAAAGTTTGGGCTTTGTTCTTAAGCATATATAAGTTAAAAAAATTTCATCTTTTTGATGTTTGTTTTTAGGCTTTTGTTAAGTGAGACTGGAAGAGTCTTGTCTAATTTTTCTTCACTATATACTAATAGCCTTAAACTCTTCTTTGTCTAATGAATTATGTTTTTTCATCCTGACTGTGGTAATACTAGCTCCTGTCCGTCTGCTTGGGTCAAAATTTTCACAAATGCATGCACTCCTCACTGCTTTGTTGAAGACTCAGGTTGGAGCCTCTGCAGATCGTTAGAGTTCATTCTCTGTAATTATTACCTCTCCATAATTATACCTTATGGATTCTGTCTTCGCTTCATTGAGCACACAACTCTGTCCGAACTCCCACCTTTGTCGCCTGTCTCCGGTAGGCTGTTCACCTTTGCCTGGATGGATGGTCCTCTTCCCAGCACTGGGAACTCCCAAGCCACAAAGATGGGCCATAGAGGAAACAACATTGTTTCCTCGCTCAGAAATTACTATCTTGCGTTTTCTGCTGTTAATTCTCTGAAAAAAATATTGCTTTGCTCTTTTCTTTTTTTTTTTTTCATTTGATAAAGGCAGTAGTAAGTCTGGTCAATGTTACTTCATTTTGATCTGAGTTTATAGTAATTATCCCACACTTCCTCATCATTAGGTTTACTTTCAACTGTGTCTGATTTGTTGCTTGATAGTTAATTATTAGTTCTTTAAGTTTGCTTCCCACCTTCTCATTTGATTCTGCATTTGCCATTTCCATTTTGTTACGTTATGTTCTTTTCCCATTACTTTTTTTTATATTTTTTTTTGCTTGTTGATATTTTTCTACATCTCAAGTGGAATTACTTTTAGAGAACTTCTTTTTCTTACTAAATAATGTTCTGTTTCAGACTGGATTCTTCAAGGGCCTTTTTTTGGGGGGGGTCTCAGGGGAGCCTGCTTATTTATTTTCACTTTTTGCTTGAGCATATTTTCATAGTTATGACATTTCTATCTTACTGAAGCTTAAGTGGCTCTGTCCCTACATTATATTGTGTCTGGCTTTTACAATACAGTAAGTCCTTCATGTCAGTGGGTTCTTGGAAACTATAATTTAAGTGAAACAACATATAATGAAAGCAGGTCCTTTGTTGTTTGTTTCAGCATTGGTCAGGGATTATTTTTTCTCATTAATGTTATGACACGGAACAAAAATGATCGTTATTCAAGGACATGTTGTACTCCCTTCCCGTGGTTTCTGATACTGTTTTCCTCCAGAGCTATTGCTATAGGACTGGACTATCCTAATCTGTCACGTTTTCTGAAGTCGATGGTATAGTGGCTGTGAGCCCAAGGTTATGGTCAGTCCTTACAAGAATACTTAACACTTTGCCTTTCTGATACTGTTACATGCCCTTATTGCTGCTCACCTCCCCTAGTAAGGGGGACAGATCTTCTTCACCTGGGATATACTACAAGTTTAGTGTGACTTTACATTGAAGATGCAAAGAGTTATTCATTTATCTGTTTGCCTAATTCCAATAATAATTTTTATTATCATTTCTGTGAAGTCAGAAGAAGGGAAAGATAAGTATACCATTTCACTTCTTTTCCCCTTCTGGGTATTTGAGGATTCTCAGAATTTGTGACTTCAACACAGTGATTTTTGGGGGGCTAAAAAGCAAGAGCTGGAGATGGGCTTGTAATCATGAATATTCCTTTTTTTTTTTTTTAACTACACTTTGGTTGCTACTGGAGATTTTTTCACCTTTGTTGTTTTAGTTTTGTTCCTTTTGCTCCATATAGAGGGCAAGCATTTTTTTGTTTGTTTTTTTTTTTTGTTTTACTTCACCCAGAAGTTTCTGGTTTTGATTTTTAGTTTATAAATTATGTATGTCAACCATATATTTTGTCTCTTGGTAATTATTTCTGTCCTTTTTTGAATGTGTAGAATGTAAATTTTCACTCTATCATTTTGAACTATGTTGATTTTAATAACATTTTAATAATAAAATTTTAAAATAATAAAGCAATAACATGTTAATACTATTTTCCCCAGATACCGTGCTTGTGTGGCAGTGCCCCATGCTTGCTGTGCCGATGCTGTCCTAGCGGAAACAATTCCACTGTAACTAGGTTGATCTATGCACTTTTCTTGCTGGTTGGCGTTTGTGTAGCTTGTATAATGTTGATACCAGGAATGGAAGAACAACTGAATAAGGTTAGTCTTCTTTTTTAATTCATTAACAGAACCTATAATATGTTTATGCTGAAATTGATATTTTTTTTTTTGGAACTCAAAAAGTGTACAAATCCCAATTTTAGTAGGTCTTAATCTTCTGGGACAATATAAGTCTGCTTGTTCAATTCTCTGGTAGTGAATTTTCTGATGTGCTATGGTCATAAGAGGAAATGAAGTAATTCTAGTAAGTGTCTGAATCTCGGTGGGTATCATTAAAAAAATGGACATTTCAACCACTATGGAAAGCTGTATAGAGGTCTCTCAGTCTACTAAAAATGGAGCTACCATATGATCCAGCAATTCCACTATTTGGGATCTCTGCAGAGGACACAAAAACATTGATTCAAAAGAATACCTTACCCAGGGCCTCCCTGGTGGCATAGGCGGTTGAGCGCCGCACTGTGAAGCTGTCTGCAGCCTCTGCAGCGCTGGTTCGATCACAGCCAGCTGGCGAGGGTCCCACGTGGCGCGGCAGACCTCTCCTGTCTCGCCCGCTGCTCCCCTCAGCAGTGTATTCCGTCAGTCTGCCTGTTCTGTTCCCCACTCTGTCTCTGGTGAATCCTCTCACCTTCCCGCACATCTGGCCTATACCCCAGTTCTTGTATAAATAAATAAATTTAAAAAAAAATTTTTTTGTGCTCTGATTCCAGTGTAACAGCCTTTTTCCAGATTCTAAGTTATGCCAGCTATTATGCGGAAAAGCTAAATTCACATTATCAGAAATAACAGAATAAAGGACCAAAATTTAAAGTAGCATTGACCTTGAAAAACCATCATTTTCTTTAGTATCTAGAAACTTACTTAGTTACTCTGTAACTCCTTAAAATTTTGATTGCATTTGTCCCTTTTTTGTTATACTTGTAATTCAGTATATCACAGTGGAATGCAAGTTTTAAGAATCTCATTTTAAGTCTGTCTCAATAAGCACTGACATTTAGATTGACATTTGTAGTTTACCCTATATTCCCATAAACTTCCATCTGATGAAAATGTTTCAGACTTACCTTGATTACATATTTAGCATAAACAGTAAAACAAACCTCAGTTTTATAAACATGTACTTAAAAATTATTTAATTACACAGAATTTTCATTTTTACTTGAAAAAATTGTCAACCACAAACTCTTGTTTTTTAGATCCCTGGATTTTGCGAGAATGAAAAAGGTGTTGTCCCTTGTAATATTCTGGTTGGCTACAAAGCTGTATACCGTTTGTGCTTTGGTTTGGCTATGTTCTATCTTCTCCTGTCTCTGCTAATGATCAAAGTGAAGAGTAGCAGTGATCCCAGAGCTGCAGTGCATAATGGGTAAGTTTTTGAATAAATTTGAAAATGAAAGTTTGGTAGTCTTTTCTTCAGTTTTTTCTAAATAAATTTTAATGTACAACAAACACACAATTTGCAGAATTATTTTATTATTCATGTTTGACAAAGGAAGAAAATCCTTTTGCCCCTACTAGAGAATATCATACTTGGAAACGTATTAAATGTAGTTTTGGGTCATTTTTTATTATAATACCTGAGGCATAATGTTGTACATATTTTAATCCTGAAAGGAGGATATACCGTATCTGTGACTAATAATGAGTAGCTTTTTTCCTCCTCCTTTTAGCATTTGTAGTCCAGTCTCACCACATAAAACTGAATTCATTAATTAGCAGTGTAGTCAAAATGAAAAGGGTGATAGATTTTCTAAATGGTTGGTTGTACAGGACATTATAGAAAGAAAATTCATTGTCCCTTTAACCAGTCTTCCTTAATTTAGAGCTCCACTTTTTTACTCAATATGAACCTTTTGTATTTGTCTTTGTATTTTTTCCATAAATTAAAACTTTTTTGACTGTTTATGCTATTGCTTATTCACTAACATGTTGCCAAAGACGAATGAATGATAAAGTGAAATGTAAATATTAATGAAAATGTATGATAGATTGATTTTACTGCATTTTATTCCCTTATTAGTTGCTTTTAAAAATAACTTAGTATTTTTATAACCATCTTTACTGTATTTTAAAATATTTCTCAAAAATGCATCACAGAATGGCTGTCACAACCATTACTGAGATAGCACTCAATTCAGAGTAGTATGTACAGAACTATCTTTGACATGTGTGTATTGTGTTTTTTATTGAGATATAATTGACATAAAATTATGTAGACCTAAGTTGTACAGTGTTGATTTCATTTGATTTTCTTTTTTAATTTCTTCTATGATCCCTTGGTTTTTCAGGAGTGTTGTTAATTTTCTACTCAATTATATGAACTTTCCAATTTTCCTCTTGATTTCTATTTTCATTCTTTTGTGGTCAGAAAAGATGATATAATTTCTCTCTTCTTAAATCTTAAGTCTGCTAAAATTCATTTTGTGTCCTGTGTCCTGGAAAATATTCCATGGGCACTTGAGAATTTGCTGCTGTCATCAGATAATGTTCTTATAAATGTCTTAGGCACATTCTGCTAATATATAGTTTTAGTCCAGTGTTCTTGATTTTGTGTCTAGATGATGAGTTTTTTTATGTTAGAAGTAGGGAATGATTTCCACTACTATTTATTGTGGTGTTGTGTATTTTTCCTTCAGATCTGCTGCTTAATATATTTCAGTGCTCTAGAGTTGGCTAGGTAGATCTATACAACTATTAAAAATATTCTTGAATTATATTGACTCCTATGTCATTTTATAATAATCTCCTTTCTCTTGTTACAGTTTTTGGCTTAAGTCGATGCTGACAAAATATCATCAAACTAGTAAAGATGCCATGATTCACTTGTGTGCTAAGTTATTCAAATGCCCCACCTGCGTAGTCTAGTTGGCAGCAATTGTGATATGAATATTAAACTGTAAAGTGATTTATATTTTAATAGGAAGGACTCATCTGAAAGCAATTAGGTAGTGTAGTGAACCAGTTGTAAGATGGGAGTCTGCTGTATTTGAATCCCATAGGCTATGGAAGCTCTCTTTACTTTTTTTCAATGTTTACCCTATTTAGTTATCTCAAAGTTCATCCTCTTACTTCATATTCTGTCTTGCATTTGATCTGCAGTGCTGTACATACGTTCTCTATGTATTGAATTCTTTCTTTTACTGAATTCTTCAGTTTGAGAATTTTTTTTTATTTCTGTCTCTGCCAAATATCTCATTTTCTTCAGGTATTTTTCCCTGGGGGCGGGGTGTGTGTGTGTGTGTGTGCGTGTGCGTGTGTACTTCTATTTTACTGAGTTTCCTCAAAACAATTATTAAGAACTTACCCACTGGATCTCAAAATTCCATGCCTTTGAACTCATATATTTAAGGTTTATTCTCTTTTGAAATATTTTCTTGATTATTCATGTTCCTTGTAGTTTTGTGTTGTTACTTTCACATTTGAATGAGCAGATAGCTCAACTTTATTAGCTGTCTTTAGGTAAAATATGCTGTTCATTCACCCCATTATCTCTTGGGTTCTCTCTGACCTTATATTTATATACCTGCTTCATTTTCTTTGCTCCCTTTTGTGGCAGAATTCTTAATATTTATGTCTTCTCTGGATGTCTTCTCTGGCTAACTGCTAGAAATTTTGCATTTTCCATAAGGTTGCACTATAGGTCAAATTTGTGATTTCTCTCTTGTTCCATATATCTTGGTCTGTTTTTCTCTTGAGCACTCCCATTACTGGATCCTCTTTTCCCTGTCCTGTGCTGTCAGTAGGAACCCCGTTTATTGCTCTTTGATAATTCTTATCTGCCACTTTACTGATCTCCTCCTCAGTGATGGAAGACCTGCCTCAATACTATTGGTGCTGCTGGAGAAAAGTGGTTTTCTCCAGAATTGTCCTGAAAAGGTGGGGTAGCCAATAATGCACTGCTCTCCTTTTCCTCCAAAGGAGATTTTGCTGCCAGATAATACTCATGCTATGTAGCCTAGGTGCAGGGGCAGCACTGCAAAGCACTTCTTCCCCTCTTCGTTCCATGAAAACTTCTATTTCTGTTTTTTGTTTTTCTCACGTGGTGTGCTTAATTCCCCTCAGGAGGATTGGACTTTTGCAAATTGTCTCTCATCTGTGTATATTTGTCCAAGTTAGCACTTCACTAATTTTGGGAGGAGAAATGGGGCAAGTTTGCTAGATTAACAACCCATACCCAAGGGCTGTTTGCTTATTACTATGTGTACAGGTGGGCCTCTTGGCATATATTGCTGGATACCAGTTCCCAAGAGACACTTGCTCGTGAATGGATACTTAATTAGTTGTTGAAAAGGGAGAAAAATAGGGCCTTCTTAGGCCATCATGATAATGGCATCCTAAAAGTTGGTGATTTAAAATTACAAGTTATGGGTGGAGCATTTATCAGGTTTTTAAGAACTGCTCATCTGTATAATGCAACTTACATTATCACACATTATGCCACTAAATTTGTAAAATAAATCAGTGAAATGGAACTAATATTGCCACTTTATCCTAATTAATTAGAATTGTTCTAAAGCAAGTTTACATAAGTCTTCACTTGTCATTGTCAGGATGTCCTCAGACACATATGAAGTAGCTATTTTTTAGGATTATCTGAAAAGATTTCATATACAAAACTGTTGAATGAATGTTTATATTCAAATTGCATTTTTTTGTTTTAGATTCTGGTTCTTTAAATTTGCTGCAGCAATTGCAATTATTATTGGGGCTTTCTTCATTCCAGAAGGAACCTTTACAACTGGTAAGAAATCCTTTTTTTCAAAACTGATATTTTTATAAAGAAATTAAATACTGCCTGCCACTACATAGCTCTACCTAGTGTTTTGTTTTTATTTTCCGTTGTCTTTTGTGATTATGAAAATGAAATTATAAAAACAGGGCCAGCCACTCATTATATACTTTTTCCTTTCAGTGTGGTTTTATGTAGGCATGGCAGGTGCCTTTTGCTTCATCCTCATACAGCTAGTTTTACTTATTGATTTTGCACATTCATGGAATGAATCATGGGTTGAAAAAATGGAAGAAGGGAACTCAAGGTGCTGGTATGCAGGTAAGCTTTTGTTTTGCAGCACATCTTAAGATAGTTGAATCTTGAAGGTGTTGATGCTAAAAGCATACCATGTAGACTAGGAAATCAGAATTTTTATGGTGTAATTTTCTGAAAAGAGGTTTTTAGTTTAAAAGGACATGGCATTCTATCAAAATTGTATTAGCAACTTCTTGAGAGATACCCAAGCACTAAGAAAGAATCCAAAAGACTTTGAATGGTTAAAGTAATGTTTCAAAGCATACTGGTAAAATTGGATAGCTACAATAAGTTAAAAGTAAAATATTATGGAATAAGAAAGCCAGAAATAATAGTTTATCATGAAGAAGAAAAAAATGAAATATAAAAATATATAAATATGAAAAATACAAAAGCAACTTGAACATTTTAGGTAAGTGCAATGGATGCTTTTATGTGTATGAGTAACGGGAATTCTTGTAGTATCATCGATGTTTACTTGTACTGATAAGCTTGAGCCCTCTGATTATACTTTCAAAACTGGGATCAGAATTCAAACACAGTAGGTAATGAGAGAGGGACAAGAACCAGGTTTAAGTGCATACGCTGACATTGTGCAAATGGTAGGACTATGATGAATTAGAAAAGGCCCTATGACATTGTGCAAATGGTAGGACTATGATGAATTAGAAAAGGCCCTATCTAAAGTACAAAACTACTGCCCAGTTATCTTCAGTGGATGTCATATGAAGCCAGTGTTGCTTGGTTTTCCTGATTTTTTTTCCTCATTAGAAGTCATAAATCTGGACTTTTTTGTGAAATGATTTTAGTTTGTTGAAAAAATGTTTTAGAGTGAAAGCTAAACCCAACATATATGCTGATTAAGGCTTTTCTCACAAAATTAGTTTCTGGAATTTGAGCTCAGTGGTCTTTAAACCACAGTTTAGTATTCAAAGAAATAAACTTTGTCATTTAGAAAATTCACACATATAAAATACCTCATTCTTTAATGCAAATTCTAATTAATGCATGGAGTTTCTGTTTTGTTCTTGGCATGTCCCCAGGGATAGGACTTTTAGGTATTCATTGTTTGTTGGATGGATCCCCTATCAGTGATGCAAATATACATATTTATACTGAGCACATGTTAACACAAACTAAAATGTCATGTTGAAATTTACATAGAAAAAAATTAACTTGTCTTAGTAAATAAAAGACTTACTTTTACATAATTTTAAAAAAGATATTAGTTGAGTAAAGCATTGTTTTGTGGTCATAGCATTAACTGAAAATTATGTATCTTAATATCTTTGTTTACAACTGAATGATTATAGGTCTTTAAAAACCTTAAGTAAAAGTGCCCTTCTGTTTATGTATTTTGAAAATGGCAAACGTGGATATTTTATAAACTGTGATTTATCAATAAAAATTACTATTTTAACTTACTGTTCTTGAAAATATATCATAGTGAGCTATGTGTAGAATATAAAATACTCCTTTGATAAACTTGATTTTTCTTCCCTGCATTTATAGTCTGCATAATGTTGACAATGTTAGTTGCTTAAAATATTTTTGAAACCATAATATTGTTTTAAAATGAGCCCTGTATTTAATTTCTAATATTTAGAATAAAATCTAATTGTCCAATTATGTTTCTTTCACAGCTTTGTTATCAGCTACTGCTCTGAATTATCTGCTATCTTTAGTTGCTATTGTCCTGTTCTTTGTCTACTATACCCATCCAGCAAGTTGTTCAGAAAATAAAGCATTCATCAGTGTCAACATGCTCCTTTGCCTTGGTGCTTCTGTGATGTCTATACTCCCCAAAATCCAAGTATGTCCTTTTATCATTAAATTTTGTGAAGCTTCTGTTTTTCTAAGTTTTTCCTATGTGTTGAAGATGTCAAAATATTTTTTTTGTTTGTTTTTTTGTTTTTTGTAGGAATCACAACCAAGATCTGGTTTGTTACAGTCTTCAGTAATTACAGTCTATACAATGTATTTGACATGGTCTGCTATGACCAATGAACCAGGTATGTCTTATTTGCTTGGATTTATTTCTTTTTAATGAATTCTGAAACTTTTTTTCAAAGATGGTGTATTTTGTGAAATGAACCTGTTGAAATTAAGCTCCTTGAGAAGAGACAGTAGGGAAATAAAAATAAAACCATTTCACCTTTGATGTTTTGCTGTAATTTATACTTACTTCATCAAGAAATTTATATAAAGGTTAGAAGTATATGGAAATTAAAGATACCTAATTAGCACAGTGAATATGATAGCCAGAAAATATGTTAAAATACTTGATTCACCAGTTAACAGTATAGTTTTCCAGCTACTAACTCACTCATTTCATCTGTGACTACCTTACAAGTGAATATATAATCAGGCTTTGTAAAGAATATCTTTATAGTTCAGTTACATTGCATTCTACTAAAACAGAAGCCAATATAAGTCAATTGGAGTGAAACAAACTAGTGAGAAATTATTGTTTTTTGAAAAAGAAAAAAAAAACTCATTTCATTGAATGTAATTTCATATGTATTTTGTCATTTTTGCCATTAGTTAAAGTTAGGTTGTTTTGTTGTTTTTTAGTATAGTAGAGAAAAATATCCTTATTTTTTTCTAGGTAAGAGTCAGAAAAATATTACAAATTTGCTTTAGCTATTATGCTGATCCAAATGATTCTAAGAATCATTAAAATGATGACTACCATATCTCACTTTATTAAAGGAAAAAAAGATATTTTGGACACATTAGTGAATACCAACTCTAATTCTTTGTTAAAAGAGTAAAGAAATGTATAAACATTAGGTTTATTTCCACAGCATTTTTCAAAATTCTAGTAACTGGTTTTATGTATAAGCTATGTTCCTTACATAATAATCTACTTCAATAGACTAAACTTCACACATTACATAGAAAAGCCAGTGCACCTTTAGAATATCTGAATTTTACTTCAAACTCTGGTGTTTTGTTTAATTTTAAAGAGGTCATCTGACTTTCCACTATTTCCTAATGAATAAAAAACTTAGTCTCTCTTGGTTCCCACAAAATGTTGAAAATGAAATTCTGTAGCTTTTTGAAGCATTTATAAGAATTTAAGCTTTTTAAAAGGTCTCATTTATAACCCAAACTATTTTATTGTTATACTTGTGCCTTTTAATTTGCAAGGGTATATAGTGTCAAAAGAATTGCAATTACACCCTGAAAAATTATTTTTATACTATCCTAATTTGACGTTAATTTACATTACAGAAACAAATTGCAATCCAAGTCTCCTAAGCATAATTGGGTACAATACAACAAGCACTGTCCCAAAGGAAGGGCAGTCTGTCCAGTGGTGGCATGCTCAAGGAATTATAGGCCTAATCCTGTTTTTATTATGTGTATTTTATTCAAGGTAAGAAAAATTATGGGAAAATTGTGGATTTTTTTAGTACAATTATGAACCTTTTTTTTTTAAATGATCTTGTCCTTCTGTTTTCTTGAACTCTTCCATTGCAGCATCCGCACTTCAAACAATAGTCAGGTTAATAAACTGACTCTAACAAGTGATGAATCAACATTAATAGAAGATGGTGGACCCAGAAGTGATGGGTCACTGGAAGATGGAGATGATGCACACCGAGCTGTAGACAATGAAAGGGATGGTGTCACTTACAGTTATTCCTTCTTTCACTTCATGCTTTTCCTGGCTTCACTTTACATCATGATGACCCTTACCAACTGGTACAGGTACTTGTATTTTGTCACAACTTTGCATGTAAAAATTCCAACCAATGCTTTGTTGATTCCATTGTATGTTAAGTCCTCAAAGTTGTTGATAGTCTCCTGCAAACTGCAACTTAACTCGAAATCATGTATAATGAAAGCCAGTCCTCTACATCATTTTGTTCAGTCAACCAGGATTTTTTTTTAATCTACATTAAAACGAAATGTTGTTGAAGGAAATAATATTCAAGACCTGCTACACTTTTTATTTCCAAATGTATTTCAAAATAGATATAACCAGCTAAATAGATCAGTGTGAGAAATCGGACTTCCTTGCTTTAGTAACAACAGTGTATATTTCCAAATCTTAGTGACTGAAATAGAAAATCTTATGAAACTCTTATAGAAATATACGTTGACAATTGATCCAACAATGTTTTTCTATATTTTAAAACTGCAACCAGTAGTGCATAAAAGTAGATGAATCCTTAGAACTCAAGACTGCAATTTATGCTTTCTTATTACTTCAAATCTAGTGGAATTTTTTTTTTTTTAAATCTGGTAAGAGGTAGTGATTTGCATTATTATTTTTATAAGGAATTCTAATTTTGTCCAGTTGATCACTAAAAGATGTAAGATACAAGTTGAACTGTGTGGTTTGGACCATTGGTTTTGTTACTTTTTGTTGTTGTTGCAAGAAGACTTTGAATATTAGCAAAAGGTATAGAAAAAGGAAAAGGCTTTGGGTTTTTTGGTGGGGTTTTTTTTTTTTTTTGGCCTTATTTCTTTGACAGCGGCATTTATTGTTGGGGGGGGAAACAAAACTTTTTTTTAATTCCCACAGCATCATATTAAGGTTTAAGAATCCAAGCAGTTCTGAATAATTCACATCTTTAAATGTTGAGATGTTTGATCAAAACTATGTTTTCCAATGTTTTATTAACACAGAAATCACCTTAATTTGGAATATATTTCCTTCCCAGTTTCTTAAATGATGAAGTGGAGGGTAGTGCACAGGGTTCCCTTATACTTTGAATAGATTATATTCTTGACAGGACAGGGTAAGATTGCTAAATCTTACTATGTTAGTGTTATTTTGTATCCAGAGGTCACACTCCATTCCTTTGCTATCTAATAACTACTAATTCAGAAATAACATAGAAAGCCTAAGTATTATATAAAAGAGCTACTTTAGAAATTTCTATATTTAACTCCTCTAAAGAAATTTGACTCTTCGCATTAGCTACTGAAGAGGTAGAGAAACAAGGCAACTTATTAATCTAGCATCTGTCTACTGTTACCAAATTGTATACACAGAACACTTCTGAAGTAATGAAACTTAGTAGCTTAATGGCTAATATCCAAACTCCTTTTTTTTGTTTTCCTTTCATTTTAGGTATGAACCTTCACGTGAGATGAAAAGTCAGTGGACAGCTGTCTGGGTGAAAATCTCTTCTAGCTGGATTGGCATTGTGCTGTATGTTTGGACACTAGTGGCACCACTTGTTCTTACAAATCGTGATTTTGACTGAATGGGACCTCTAGCATGAAAGTCCCACTTAGATCATTGTTTATTTGAAATTAACAGTATTTCCAACTTTTGTTAAGTTGTGTATGTGTGAACTTCCCAGGTAACCTCTCCAGTGTCTGGCATGTATTAGATTTTACAAGCTTGCCATTTTATTCATTATATTCTTGCCAAGCTCATTGATGTGTGTGTTAGAATGAATCAAAGAATTTTTTGAGTATGATGGTAAGTTAGGAAAAGTAGTTAGATTTATCATTGCTGCACATGTGAAATTAAAAGTAAAAACTGCTTAACAGTTTGATTTTTAAATTGTGTAGGAACTTGCTGACTTACAAAGTATACAAAGAAACATACTTTGTAAAAAAGACTGCCTTTTGAAATATTTGATGCCTTGCACTATAGGAGACTGCAAAAAATGTCACTTTCTAAGATCAGAATTTACACAGGAAAGAGGGTTTGATGGACAACAGTGTAGCTTATGCAGGAAATTGAGGCACAGAGCCTTCAAAGATGGTCACATTGGTAGGTACTAAATTGAATACCCAACTAAGTTATAATAATTCTGAGCTAGGGATAGTCTCCCATACCAATAGTGAATTTTGTTATTATAACAAAATTTTGTTATTATAAATACAGAAGTATGGCTTCAATGGTGATGCTAGGGGTCAAAAGACAGAGTTTTAAGAGAGATAATTGCGCTAAAAGGAAGTTATGAAAATCACTTTGAAAGTTCTTTCTGAAAATCAAAGATGGACAGGAAGAAACTGCTAAATACTTGACCATAGTATGAAAGCAAAATCTAGTCAGTCTTTGTTTAAAAAATGAAACTGAAGTACAGACTTAAACATTTCAGAGGCAAAGCTAGGAAAATCCAAGTCTGCCAAAAATAACCCATATTCTTTCAGGCAATGGAAAATAATTTCTATTCAAAGTAAATGCATAATAGATTTTATGCCTCATTAGTAATCTATGTGATGTGGATTGCTGGTGTCTAGCATGCCTTCTACCTGTAAACTTGAGGTCAGGAGTATGATGGAATGCTGTAGTATAAAATGCTTACAGTACACTGTACAGTTCAAAAAGTTTTTAAATGCTTTTGTATTTACTGCCATCTAATCAAAAATAGATTATAATCTTTCAACCTGCAAATCAAGCATTATGATTGTTAGCTTCGATAGAAACTTAGTTATTTGTGTTATTAGTGACTTAATGAATCAGAAAATCTACATTTGCTTCTTTTAAGATATCAATGCAAATGAAATGTAACAATTCAAATTAATTCCCCAATTTTATTGTGTGTGGATACTGTGGTTCCATGATTTTGAATGGCTGTCTGTGTTCTATCTAAATAAATGAATTCAGAAGAAGTATGTTGTGATTTAATTATTTAGCAAGTCAAATTTAGGTGGCTGTAATACTTACCTACTAAACTCCTGTGTAAAAAGAACCTGGTACTAGATAACTGTTCAATTTTTGATTGAGTTGTTTTAAAGTGATTTGTATCTTTTGGTCCTCTGTAAGTAACTTCTAAAGTTGGATCTCAGAGGTAATTAAAGCAATATTCTCCTCCTATACGCACTTAGTGAAGGTGGATCAGTTTGGAGATTTTTTTTTAATCCATGTGATAGATAGCCTACACCTGCTGTGTCCTCCAGACATTTTTCCTGAGTTGCCAACTGATGGTTCTTTCTCCAGCATTTACAGTATATTTTTTACAAACCCATTACTAAAAAAATAAAGGTAATATGATGTTCTAATCCACAAGATATATTTAAAATGGTCTAAAGTTTCTATGGGCAAGAAAATGTCCATAAAATTCTTGGGTATTTCCCCCAAAGAAAGAAAAACTTAACATTCACATAAAAACCTGTATACAAATGTTTTTAGTCACTTGATTTAATAGCTTAAGCTGGAAACAACTCTGATGTTAATTCAGCAGGTGAATGCTTAAACACAAAATGATGCCTCCTACATTGGTATACTACTGAAGAAGGAATGAACTACTGGAATACACTATTTGTGTGGATCATGAGAGGAATGCTGCATTAAAACAGCCAATCCCCTGTTTTATGTCAAATCTTTAATATCAAATATTAAACAGATTAGACTTAAATGTAAGACAAACACCTAGACTTTAGAACAGGAATAAAGCTCCTTAACCTAAGTCTTAGTAATGACTTCTCGATAGGATATCTAATGCACAAAACCAAAATCTAACAAGTGGATTACAACTAAAAACCTTATGCAACTTACAGAATGGGCAAAAAGAGACCAACACTTACAGAATGGGAAAAAATATTTGCAGATCATATCTGATAGGGGAATCAATACAACTAATAGCAAGAAAGCTGAGTAGACATTTTCACAAAGATATACAAAAAGTCAACAGGTAAATAAAAACATGCTAAATGTCACTAGGGAAATACAATCTAAAATTATAGTATCACATCTGTTAGAATGGCCATCATCAAACAACATGCCAGGTAAATGTTGGCATGAATGTGGAGAAAAGAAAGTCTTGGTGCACTGTTAGATTATAAATTAGTGTAACTATGGAAATAATAGAGAGGGTCCTCAAAAAGTTAAAATAGGACTACCATCTGATCTAGCAAGTCCACTTTTGGGAATATATCCATAGGAAATGAAAGCACTAACTTGAAAAGGTTATCTGCAATCCCCATGTTCTCAGCAGCAGCATTAATAATCACAAAGACAGACACAACCTAAGTGTCCACTTAATAGATGAACGGTTAATGTATATATGGCATCTATACACTCAGTCATGAATCACAATAATGAAGATATGTTGTGAGAAAAAAGTCTTTAGGCAATTTTGCCATTGTATGAATGTCAGAGTAAATACACAAACCTAGGTCAAACAGCCTATAAACCTTATCTAATGCAGCCTATTGGGACCTCTCTCATATGAGTCTTTATTGACCAGAAGGTTAAGTGACGCATGACTATATAATGAAATAGTAAACCACTGTTTACAAAAAAACAAAACTAGAAAATCCTATCGTTGGTGACACATGGATGGACCACATATTAGGCTACATAAAGTAAGAAAACTACTGTATGATTTCACACAGAGAATCAAAAACCAAACTCAGAGCCTTGTGATTAACAGAGGCAGAGGTGGGCAGTGGAGTAATGTGGTCAGAGGTACAAATTTGCAGTTACAAGATAAATAGTAGGAAATAATATATAACATGATGACTACAGGTAACACTGCTGTATGAAATATAGGAAAGTTGTTTAAAAAGAGTAAATCCTAAGCATTTTCATCACATTACAACACTATAAAGATTCATGAAAGTACTAGGAACAAATGGCAACAAATGTGCAAATTCATAAAAACAACATTCCGAGACTAAATCAGGAAGACAGAAAACTTGAACTGATCATGACTAAGGAAACTGTAACAGTAATCACTAGCTTCCCCCAAAACAAAAGCCCAGGATCAGATGGACTCATTAGTGAACTCTACCAAACTTTTAAAGAATACCCATCCTTCTCAATCTCTTGTGTAAAACTGAAAGGGAGGGAAAACTACCAACTGCATTCAACGAAGCCAACAATATCTGCTTCCAAAACTTGACAAGGGCAATACTAAAAAAGGTGAATATTAGCCCAACATCTCTGATGAACATGGATGTAAAACCTGAACAAAAATACTAGCAACCTGAATTCAGTATTACAGTCAAAGAAACATACCATGACCAGGTTGACCCCATACCATCCCTGGTTTACCCCATTCCATCCCTCCAGGGATGGAGGATGGTTTAACGTATGCAAATCAATGAACATGAGACACCACATTAACAAAAAGACAAAAGACATATGATCATATTAATACACAGAAAAAAACATTTGACAAGATCCAACATTGTTTTATGATAAAACCCCTTAATATAGTAGATAAGTCATATATGATAAGCCCACAGCCAAGATCATACTCAATGATGAAAACAGAAAGCTTTTTCACTAATATCAGGATTATGAAATTCTTTTCCATTTCCACTAGGATTCAATATAGTGTTGAAAGTGGTAACAAATGCAATTAGATAGGAAAAAGATATAAAAAGGTAACCAATTGGAAAGGAAGTAAACTATCACTACTTGCAGATGATATACATAGAAATTCCTAAAGATGCCAGTAAAAAGCTATTAAAAATAATGTGATTACAGGGCCTCCCCAGTGGCGCAGCGGTTGAGCGCTGGGCTGCGAAGCTGCCCACAGCCTCTGCAGCACCGGTTCGATCCCCGGCCACCGGGCAAGGGTCCCACATGGCACGTAGACCTCTCCTTTCCCCCGCTGCTCCCCTCAGCAGTGTACTTTGATCCTTCTGCCTGCTCTGCTCCCTGCTCTGGCTCTGGTGAATTCTCTCACCCTCCCGTGCTTCTGACTGTACCCAGTGCTTGTATAAATAAATACATGATATAAATAAATATCTAAATAAATCTTAAAAAAATAATGTGATTATAGTAAAGTTAAGATTACAAAATTAACACACAACCATATGAGTAGTGTTTCTGTGTGCAAATAATAAACAGAAGTAATCAGGAAAACAATCCCATTTACAATCACAGCAAAAGTTACTAATACCTTGTAATAAATTTAATCAAAGAAGTGAAAGATTAGTACACTGACAACTATTAAGACATTGTTGCAAGAAATGAAATAGAGACAAAAGGAAAGATATTTTGTGCTCATGGATTGGAAAAATTAACATAGCAAAAATGGTTACACTATCTAAAGCAAAACACAGATTAAATGCAACCCCTATCAAAATCCCAATGGCATTCTTCACAGGAACAGAACCAAAAAACTATGAAATTTATATGGAACTATGAAAGATCCCAATTAGCGAAAAAACCCTTCTGAGAAAAAAGTCCAAAAGTGGAGAGATCATGCTCTTTGACTTTACTACAAAGAAATTACAATTAAAACAACATAGTATTGGAATAAACACACACACACACACACGGATGAAAGAGGATCAAGACCCCAGAAATAAAACCACTTATGTACTATTAATTATGACAAAGCCGCCAAGCGTTTAAATGAAGCAAGGAAAGTATCTTCAATAAATGGTGTTGGGAAAACTGGACAGCCAGATATGAAAGAATGAAACTAGACAACACACTAATAGTATACACAGAAATTAGCTCATAATGGATTTTATAAAGACTTGAACATAAGAACTGAAGCCATAAAATACATGGAAAAAAACAATCAATGCTTCTTTTCCTTAGAGATATGTTTAAAGACTCAACTTCAAAAGCAAGGAAAACAAAGCTAAAATAAACAAATGGGATTACATCAAATTAGAAAGCTTCTGGACAGTAAAAGAAATTTGCATCAAAACAAAGATGCCCTACAGAATGGGAGATGCTTGCAAACATCTGACAAAGGATATAAATCCAAAATATACAAAGACTCATAAAACACAACAATAAATTTCCCTATTAAAAAATGACAAAGGATATAAATAAATAGTTCTCCAAAGACAACATACAGATTGCTAACAGGCACATGAAAAGATGTGCATGTCTTGTAGGGAAATGCAAATCAAGACATACACCTCATATTTGTGAGAACAGCTACTATCCCAAAGATAAGAAACAAGTACTGGGGATGTGAAGGGAAAGGAATCCTTGTATACTCTCGGTAGGAATGTACACTGGTGCAGCTATTATGCAAAGCAATATGGCGATTCCTCAAAAATTGTAAAATAAGAAATTTCATTACTATCCAGTTATCCCACCACTGGGTATTACCTGAAAAATACAAATGCTTTATTCAAAGAGATACATATGTTACCTTGTTTACCGCAGCATTATTAACAACAGCCAAGAGATAGAAACTCAAAATATCTGTGGGCAGAGACTGATAAACGTGGAATATATACACAATGAATACCACTCAGCTATTTAAGAAAGGATAAAAATCTGCCGCTTACAACATGAATGGACCTAAGGGTTATTATGTTTAGTGAAATAAACGAGACAAGGCAAACATCATATAATTTCACTCTTATGTGGTATGAAGAGAAAACAAAGGGATGAACTATGTAAAAACAAAAACTCAGATAATTAGTGGTCACCAGAGAGGAAGGGGGAAGAAGGGTGGCGAAGCAGGGGAAAAGGAATCAGTTGGATGATAAGGGGTACAGAATTGGACTTGCACTGGTAAGCTTAATGTAGTACAAACATGCTTGGTTTTTAATGATGCATACCTAAAATGTTATGATGTTTTACTTCAAGGAAAAAAAATTCATGTCACCAGAATCTTTTTCATTTTATTATATCTATATGAGATATCCATGTAAGTTAGCTTATACATCTATGTTAGCTGAGCCTAATGCTCACATGTTCATATAAAATTACATATAAAATATTTTCAACTATCATTTCCTAGTATGTATAAATCAAAGAATCATGTTGTATGCCTTTAACTTAAACAGTGGTATCTGTCAATTATTTCTCAATGAACCTGGGAGTGGGTTGGGGAGGGAAGCCAATTCCAAAGGTTGTATAAAGTATTATCTCATTATGGAAAAGGGGAGCTTAGTAGTACCTGGAATCAGTGAAGAGAGGGACCATTGTGGATGAGCTGAATGTTTTAAAAGAAATTACCAAATTGTTTCCCAATTGACTATCATTTCATATTCATACCATAAATGCAATTAGCAATTCAGTTTCTTCGCACACTCATAAGCATTTGACGTTGTCATTTTTCATTTTAGCCATTCTTAATAGGAATGTTGTGATATCTGACTGTGGTTTAAATTTGCCTTTCCCAAATGACCAACGACGTGAAGTATCTTTTTATGTGCTTTTTTTGATGCTCTTTGATGAAATGTCTATATCTTTGGACCATTTTCTAATTGCATTGTTTTTTTTAACTACTGTTAAGTCTCAAGAGCTATTTCCTTGTCCTTTCTTAAATTGTTTGCAAATATTTTTTCCAGCCTGGAACTTTGCCTTTCCACCCTCCTAGAGGGTGTTTTACAGAAATATGTTTATCCTTTATCTTACTTTTTATTGGCTAAAAAGTATGTAACACTATGACAGACCAGAAAAACACATCTGTGTACTGGACAAAAAGATGTTCTATTCCCCTACCATTATTTTCTTTGCACTGAGAGATAGGATGAAGAGAAATTTTGTTCCTCTTTTAGTGAGTATATTGAGGTTATCCAGAGAAAAAGAAGCAATCAAATATGTATACATATGGAGAAAAACATTACAAATATTTAACTCATTAACTATGAAGATTGTTGTACAAGTCCAAAATCTGTGCATGGGGCTGGTAGACCAGGATACATAAAAGACCATTATTTGTAGGTAGGGATGCCTTAGTTGTTCTTGAGACTGCATGGTAGGCA
The DNA here is from genome assembly GCF_014898055.3 of Talpa occidentalis. Taxonomy (NCBI): domain Eukaryota; kingdom Metazoa; phylum Chordata; class Mammalia; order Eulipotyphla; family Talpidae; genus Talpa; species Talpa occidentalis. The sequence continues at coordinate 120,343,886 of NW_023602073.1, read as the reverse complement.
TCACAGAACTTTTAGGCTCATAAAAATGTTTGACAGTTCAATCTATTAAGTCAACACTAACAACAGTGAAAAGTCTAGTAAACAGCTTGTACCTTTGATATATATTGAAAAAGGCACTTCACTACTTTGCCCTTTCTTCCCTACAAATTAAATGTCCAATCTAATTATGGGGAAAATGCCAGGTAACCCAAAACTGAGAGACATTCTACAAAACACCAGGCCAATGGTCCTTAAAACTGTCAAGGTTCTAGTTTATCTGTATTGTAATTACCATGCTTGCTACCTTGAAATGCACTGATTTGCTTTATGGCATAATTAATGGCAACCACTTCTTAAAAAGTAGTTCTCATATGCTTGAAACAAAGTTCAAGACCCTAATTCTTCCACGTGAGTATTATTTGGTCATTTTTCCAGTCTGCAGACCATTTGTTCTTACACTTCAGCCTTTAAACTCCAGATTATTCATATGAAACACAGTGATATACCCTAAAAGAATATATAGCTCTCTAAGTCACAAGCTATCTCCCAGGGCCCTACTTCTATCTCCCTGAGGTAACAGAATGTTGGAAGTAAAATGGAGATGCAGGGTACCCACTAGGTTAACTGTCTTCATAATGTGGTACTCCATATTGTACAAAGGCAGCTTCCTCTGCTAAAAACAAGCTGGATTACCTTTCAAGAAATCCATTTCCAGACTTTCAATTTCCACATGTATTCTTTCCTAAAGTTGATCTGCATGAAAAGATACCTCAGGACAAGGCACCATCTTTCTTAACAAGTACTCTTTTCACATTTGACAAAACAAAGATACACCTATTTATCTGTTCTGAATCTTGCTAATAAGTTACTTTTGATTAAACCTCTAAAAACATTAAACAGACAATTTTACATATTGGAAAGACAGTGGTACTAAGTAGTAAAAAAAAAAATCCTTGTAGTTCAGATGGTTTCTACTTTTTCGCTTTGAACAAAAGGATGATCTAAACCACCAGCTGATAAACTAACAAAATTCCTCCCAATCTCTCTACTTACTGTTTTGAATATAAACAGAACTTTACATCCATAACAGGAAAAAGAAAATTAATGCTCTATTGATAATTATAACATTCACCTCTAGATAAAAGATGAATTTCCAGTAAAATTTTATGCTTAACAGCAGATCAAAATTTGGATTATACTGTATTAGTGAGTACTAAGAACTGTAACAGATCAACCAAAAAAATAAAATTCAGAGACAGGAGATAGTAAAAGTTTGTCTTCTCTTTACCTAAAGTGTACAACGGGTGTCTAGGATTAATGACAGCGCTCTCCTAAGCAGCAGAAGCCACATATTACTCTGCATCAAGTCAGTGAAGGAGTAAAGGGCAAGGAGGATTGCATGGAGGAAGTTTTCAAAGATCAGACCTAGAACTTCTGTAAATCACTTCTCCTGTTTTATGTATTAAAACTCAGCCACATAGTCACCCTGTTTACAAAGGTGGAAGAAATCTAACTGCATGATAGGAATAGGAAATCATCTGGTAGTCCGTTAACAGTCTCTGCCAAATATATCTGTACCATTTTGATCCGCTGTATTGATAATTTGCTACGTTTTTTTAATGCTTATAATCTTAAGGCAAAAGGAAACAACTTCAAATATACATGTAGAGAGATGCATTTTCAATGTATGACTTCCACGCATAATAAAAATAGGATTAATATTATTGAAGGAGAGGATAAATGTTGGTTCATATCAAATCAGTATGATATTTAGATGTTTTCAGGTTAATTTAAAAGACGCATGTAACAATAAAACAGAAGTATTAACAATGATCTAAATTCCTTCCAACTATTAAAACTAAAGATTGAAAAAATCTTAAATGTCATCTCAGAAAGTACTAGGGGTATAAAACTTTTCAAAATTATTTTTACAGTACTTTTACTGCTCCAAAATGAACCCAAGGAATATACACTTGATCCCAACTCATAGTGAGGAAGGGAAGGAAAAAAGTCTCTATAAAGTTTTCTCTATACTTGAGCTCCTCTCCTCACCTTAACCCTTCTCTAGGGAACATGATCTCTACAGCATATATGGGAAAACCTTCCAGAGTCTTAAAATAATTCATCAACATTTTAGGATATGGTAGGGGTTTCCTATGACTGTGCTAGGCTTTACTATGAATTTTACATCACCATAAGAGAAATTATAGGATAACAAGAAACAGAATATGGCCAACATGAAGGGTATCTGTAATTCCTTATCAAATACCTCTATAAAATATTCAGATATTAACTGCCCTGTTCCAATTCTCTGCTTGAAAATGGAATTAAGTGATCAAAGAGGTCCCCTGGCCATTTATATTAAGTCTCTACGATCCTCCTCAGCAACTGTTCCAATAGGAAAAGGTGATCTGATGATCTCTCTTATCTCTCTGGGCAAAAATTAGAGGCCCTTGGTAGCATCTAGTGATAATGTCTTACCTCATTTGGGACAATGAGAGGTATATTTCTCTCAGTTCTTTATTAGAAACAGAAAGCAAGCCAATATAATTTTTAAACAAAGAAGAATTTTAAAACACATTAAATTTAGAGACATTATATTCCCTCTTTGTTGTAATACAGAGTTTGTCTTTTGAGATGAGGCACAAAGATCTGATGTGACTCACATTAAGAAGGGACAACTGACACAGTTTACAGTTTAAGTCTATCTAATTTCAATGAAAAGGAAAAATCATTAACAAGTGGGTATCACCTACAAAGGAGGCACGTAACAGACACCAGTACACAACATTCATTATATTTATTTTACTAAATAGTATGGTTCAAAAAAAAAAAAAAAACCAGAAAAATTTTACTTAGAACTAGTCCAGTGAAGTGGACAGGGTTGATGCCATCCCATCCACTTCAGTCTACATATATAGAGCTGGAACCATATAAGACAGCAAGCACTCATGTATACTTTGCCTTTCCTGTTGAACATGAACTTCTCTGAACCAAGAAAGACAAAGAAAGTTTTACAAGATACAGGCACTTTATGTTCCCAGTTTTAAAAGTATGCCAAGTGAAAAATACTTAATGAAAGTAACTGGAACAGACGAAGTTTTAGGAATTCTACCATTAGCTCTAGTGACTTACACTCAATGGGAACAGACAGCATCAAACAAGTAAGACAAACAAAAGTTTAACTGGGGTTAATAGGCATATATGTAAAAAAAAGAAATCCAATTTACTATAATTGAAGGGAAACTGCCATTTGAATCCAACTTAAAGATATGCCAATAATGTGCATTAAATCTTGTGTACCTAAATAGCTGAGTAACACCTGAAAGCTTTGCAAGAGTGTGTGGTTAGTGAGAAAAGCAAAAGATGCTTTCTATTCCACAGTATCTGATTAGACAAAACAAAGCAATTTACAAAAAAAAAGTACCAAATGATACTTTAAAATAAATAGTTCATCATTTTGATGAATATATACATACATTGTCCACTTCCTGGGGATTTAGCTATCTAAAAGTGGCATGTCACTATCCAGAGGTGCAGGAGCAAGTTCACATAAATAAAACAGTGTAGCTTCACTAGCTTCAGCTTCAGTCAATGGTTCCAGGCGTACAAGCTTACTCTGTGTTGGTTCTGGATCCAGGCTGCTATCCAGAAGCTCATCAACTTCTATGGGTTTATCTATAGTAGACATAACTTCTGAAGAGGCTGTACTTCCCTGATCAACAGTAGAAGCAGGGTTCCCATCCAGGAATGCAAGAAGTGGAAAAGCAGTATACTGGATAAGCTGCTTGTCTATACAAAAGATTAGAAAAGTGTTCTTTTATCACCAGGTCATATATACAGAGTTCAAGCTGAAGATGGAAAAAGAAATGTGCACATATGCAATCACTACCCTTACCTAGTTTAACAAGAAATATGACAGTGTGTGAGAGTAAATTTAAAATGTGCAAGTCAGGAAAGTTAAGTCTTACTCAATAATTAAGAAATGATGGTTCTTTCAGTTCTCCTAAGGTTAAATGGGAAAAAAAAGAACCACAAGAAATTTGCCAAACTACTACCTCATCATTTTTCCCTATAGGCTGATCCTTGATATATTATGCATAAAACTGAGACCATACATTTTGTGTTCAACTGTTAATTTCAATGAGGCCTCTCTCAGGTCATCAATAGATTCTAGAAACTGTGCCTCTAAACTAAATGATGTTTTATTTACTCTCAGTTGGGGTTATTTTCTTCTCATCAGCATTATAAAGAAATGATGTTGAATGCTATTTGGCTAGAAATAGTTTTTACGTTAATTTTTAAAAATCTATAAAAATTGGGCCTCCCCGGTGGCGCAGCGGTTGAGCACTGGGTTGCGAAGCTGCCCGCGGCCTCTGCAGCGCCGGTTTGATCCCCAGTTGCTCCCCGGCCACCTGAGGAGGGTCCCACATGGCGCGTGGACCTCTCCTGCCGCCCACTGCTCCCCTCAGCAGTGTACTTCGGTCCTCTGCCTGTTCTGCTCCCCACTCTGACTCTGGTGAATTCTCTCACCCTCCCGCACTTCTGACTGTGCCCAGTGCTTGTATAAATAAATAAATAAATCTTAAAAAAAAAAAATCTATAAAAATTAAGAGTGTGTGTATGTATGTACATATACCTACCTGCTTTGGGTTTAGATTTTCTTCCCTCTTCTGAAACTGGCTGAACTACATTGTTCTTGGCAGTTTCTAATCCTTTATTCTCGGACTAAAAGAGAAAAAATATAAAAATATTTGCTTCATATTTTATGTTTCTGAAAAACAGCAAAAGTTATTTTAAAAACCTGGCACAATGTATGAATATTGGTATACTATCTGAAATATACAAGAAGGGTAAGAATCAGGAAAGAGAAAGACATTTAAGTAGAAATAGCAAGACTGTCTAAGAAAAACTATTGCTGTCATCAAGTGGATGAAACAAAAGAAACTGAACTAGGATAGTAGTTAAGTATGAAAGGAAGAGGGGCATTCCAACAGAATAGACAGAATTTGTCAAGGGTAAAAGATGGGAATGAATCACAGATGATTGGTTTCAAATTGCTAATTAAAAGATAATTCTTTAAGCAAACTCATTTTAAACAGTTTAAAGTGTAAAGTGACTAGGTGTATTACACAGTTCTCTTTACTCATAAAACAGAGTATTTCCCATAAGTAAACATATTAAGAGTAGCTCAGGATAACATGGTGACATCCTTAAAACTATTTCTCTCTATATTTGGAAGCCTTAAAGTTGAGGTGGTGTTTCTTCATTTCCATTTTGTGACTCTTTCAGTTCTTTGCTGTCATCTGAATTGCTTCTTGCAACCACTGTCTTCTCTCCTTCCATCTAACTGGAAGGGGATTCAATCTTTAATGCTGTTAAGTTCTTCAGTGCTCTTTTCAACGATGTTCAATTTGAGGTGCAGAGGTTCACAATGTTTCTGAACAGCTGTAAGTCTCGGATATGTGCATGCTGATTAAGCATATATAACAAACATGCTAATTCCCATTATTCCCCTGTGTTTATCATAAAATGAAGCAGTAAAGTTTCCACAATGGAGAGAAAATAACGCCCCCCTCATATAATAAAAACTACTTAAACTTTTCAAAAATTTTACATAAAAATATGTTCTCATTTATCATTCATAATAAACATTAATGTATAATAAAGCCACATTAATGCAAAACCATTATTATAATTTCCTAAGATAGGTATTTTTCAAGGATGTCACTGTTATTATTTGAAAATGTAAGAACCAGATAACAAATGGGTTTCATCTCCCATGCAAATACGTATTCGTTAGTAGTGATCACTTAGATTTCTGTACTGAAGTGTGTAAGGCATCCTGATTTATGAGGAAAGTACTGTAATCCATAAAACAGAATGATAGCTGATATGCCAATTATGAAAAAATTAATCTTGATTCTGTAAGTATAATGAAAAGTCTCTCTCAAATTTATCTGTTGTATAATACTGTAAAATAATATGCCATTGGCTTTTAGCTTATTTATGAAAACTGGACTTATTATTCTTTGGAATAAGAAAGGTGATCCAGAAATGGCTCAATGCCTAGCAATAAACAAATAACACAGCACAATCACTAAATGAATGTATGATATGGGTCTAACATTCAGTAATATGATCACATTTATTGAAATATAAATCTAGGCAAATTACAGCCTACATGCCCAATTCATCTGACTGTTTTTGTAGATAAAGTTTTATTGGAACACAGCCACACTCATTCTGTTATTGTCCATGGCTGCTTTAACACTACAATTGCAAAGTGAGTAATTGTGAAAGAAAACATATAAAGAGCAAAACTGAAATATTTACTAACAGGTCTATAACAGAAAAAATATGCCAATCCCTAAAATCATTCAGATATTAAGCTCATAATCAATTTTCTAGTTCAACAATTTATAACTTCCATCAACTTCAAGTTACCTATACTATAAACTGAATATGCAAAAAATGTGAATAGATTCTCACGTATGACAAATGTCAGAAAATTTCTACCCACCCCCTGACTCTTATCACTTTTATTTTATCTGATATGCATTCATTTTTAGATTACTAATGTAGAGTTTGAACAAATCTCTGAGGACCTGATGTACCTCTGAGTTCAATGAAGAACAGGGATTACTGAAAACTTGTATAAATATAAGAGTAAAATATACACCTGTTCAAGACAATAAGCTACACAAAGTTAACAGGATGTTTTTCAAACATCTGCTCTAACAACTTCAAATGGTCCTTTATTATACATTAAAGACTAGTTGTAAAGAAATAACTTATCTATTCCCAACTGCAGTTCCTATATGTTTTAAAAAAAACAACAAAAACCATTACTTAAAAAAAGTCCAAAATGCATCCTACATTGTTTCAACTTACCTAGCCTACAATTAGTATAAATCCCTGCACTTTTACTGTATGCTAATAAATGAAGGAACTTATAGAAGACTATAGGTACCAATAATTTTTTTTAACAAAAAATGCTGTGAATTGCTTTTAGAAGGTTTAAGAATATAAAATCAAGCACATAAAACATGAAACAGTCATTTTAATAATTTGTTTCAGTAATATACCTGAATTTGCCAAATTTAGTCAGATAATCTCCCAGCAACCTGAGCACTAATTTCATCCTGGCAGTTAGCTACACAAGTGCCAGTAGAATTGGGCAGTAATTTGCCCCATAATCAAAAGCTAATTTTTACTCTAGAATTTTACTATCTTGATCACATATATTAGGTGAGAATATAAAATGCTTTTTATAACTTGGAGTGATACTGCTCTCTCTACTTACTAGGACTTTTTTCAGATTCTTACAGCTATGGGTCCTGAGCAACATGAATTAAAACTTACTTTTGTATTATTGATGTAATCTGTGGGATTCATCTGCACAGAACTAGTGAAAAGCTGAAAGACCAAACAAGAAAGATGATAAGTTTAAAAATATTAAAAAAGAATTAACTGTGTGTTCAAAAATTTTATACAGCCATGTTGGGTGAAGATATGTAGCTCCTGCACTAAGAAGTTTCCATACAGTAAAACAAGTTTGGAAGAGAAAAGCAAGAAAAGCAGAAAGAAAAACAAACAAATAGCAAACTATCCCGTGAATTAGATGTAAAGAATTTTTCTATAAAAGTGTCATTTGTCTCACTTGAGACAAAAGGTGTTTTTCCCCACCTCCCACTCTCATTTGTTAATTTTTTTCCTTCCTAATGTCTTTTGCCTTAAGTAGCACCCAGGACTGAGTTTCTTGCCCTGACACTAAGCCTTTACTAACTACCTGGCTAAATGCGATAAACTTGAACAATCTGCTCTATGACAGTGGTTCCTAGATTATACCTGAGGTGAAACTCTGACAAAATGGCATACCTACTTGTTTATTTTCCCCTCAACTAGCAAGGGGATGCTAAGACCACTGCTTATTGAATTTCTTAAACCAGTCAGTTTACAGATAAAAGTTTTTTAAGTTGTAAGTTTCAAAGTCATTCATTCTGCAAGGATATTTGAGCATCTAAGAAATAACTGACATCATGAAGAATACAAGATGAAGACACTATTCCTGCTCTCTAGGAGCTTACAATCTAAAAGGCAAGATAAGAACAAAATCCAACAGCAACATATGATCAGATATAATCTAGTATCATATAATGTATGATGGATCTCAAAAGTACTAAAGAGTTTTAAGAGAACGATAAAGAAGGAAAATACACAGATACAGATAGACAGATACAGACAGACTCATATACACAGGATCAATAAAAAGTCTTGACGAAGCTATGCAATATGGATCAATCTCTACATATGGTTAAAACAAGAGAATGTAGGGAAAAGTATGTTATAGCATTATCGACAACAGAAGGAGGAATAGTTGTGGACTAACTTTTAAAAACAGGTAAGACAACTACTGCAAATAAAATAAAATAATACAGAGTTGAGTAAGGTGTAAACATAAAGTTCAAAAAAGTAGAGAAAGGTCAAGCTAAGTGGACAAATCCACATTCTGTCAGCAATGAGTGTCTTGGGAAAGGTATGAGCAATGAAATATAGTGATCAGAGCATTTTAGTACAATAAGTATACCAATGACTCACAGGATATAATGAAATGCACAAAGACCATAGGTAGAATCTGCTTCTTCCACACTTTCTAAACACTGATCCTCTCCTTAAAGTTCCATATTCATGGTAGCCCTAAAAATATTCCAACTCTTCCTTTCATTAACTAGTCCTTCTTTCATACCACCTCTACTGATCCATGAAACAGACGAAACTCTTTCCTTAAGAATAGATAGCTATTCATGATTACCAATCACTGACAGCTCAGTTTGTTATCACCTCAGACACCTCATTATTTTTTCTCCCTACTGAGAGTGGGATCTGAGGAAGACCAGCAGTGAAAACTCATTTCTTTTTTGCCCCACTCACCATAACCACTGAATTAGGAATACTATCATGTTTTCTCAGGTGTAAGATAGAAAAAAGTAGATCACGTGAGAGGAGTGACACAGTTGCTTGATTCTAAGGTCAGGCCCTTAGTGTTTCGCTCCACACTAGGTTAATCAGTACTGAACTCTGCAGAGCGAAACCATGAACTCTTCAGCATATTTATCATGCTGTTACCATCTTTATCCTCTCAGAAAACAAAGAAGCTATGATTGGATTTTTTGATCTATGATAATACAGCAATTTTCAACAATGAAACAATGATGATCTTAGAAAAGTAGTGGTGGCTTGTAAATGCTGTTTTTTGAAAATACACAAGAATTGGTGAATTAGATAAAGCTAAGGAAACCAAGATGACTTCGGGATTACTAGCCTAGGTGAGTAAGGAAAAACCTGTTAATACTACAGAATATTGTAATATAAAATAAAAACATGAAAAGAGTACTGAGTTTAGAAAATAAGGAAAAATTTGTTGTCATATACCAATCTGAGCCAAGATCTAACTGATGACCACAAAGGCATGGACTCAGAACTCAAGCAATATTTACTTTAAAATATATTAAGAGCAGGAGCTATATATCTGAGAACAATTCTATAAGCCAAAAATCCCTCTTACAGGAAGCACAGAAAAAGGTAGGAAAAAATTAAAGAGGATAAAAGCCTGGGTACCTTGGGGAATACTCACAAGTAGCAGACAGGAAGAAAAAGAAATCTTAGAGGAAAGTGAGAATGTTTAGGTAGACAGAAAAAGAACAAAGAATTCTGGGGCTTCTAAGTCAAAAGAAAAAAGTCTGCCGTGGAAAATCAATAGTGTTAACAACAATAATCTTAATTATAATCCTCACAACATTCCTTCATGTCCGCCATTAGCCACATTTAATAGATGCACAAAAGCAATTAACTTTACCAAGGCTAACAACAGTAGCTAGTAAGTAACATAAGCCAATAATTGAACCCAAATCTGTCTGATTCAAACCAATCTTCCACTAGCCCAATTCTAATTTGGGAAAAAAAAAAACACACTACAGTTTACCTTTCTGGCTAAATCAAGATAGTAGAGATAGCACAGGTTTAGAGTAAATAAACAAGAAATAAGATAATACAGGGTCTCATTAAAAGTAATAATAAGAAATAAAGAAGTAGCAAATATATCTACTCATTTCTACAGTACTTCACTTACTTCTGCAAGTAAGTGAAGAGATAGATTAGAGAAACAAAACAGTAAAGGAAAACCCAATAATACAAGTAAAATGTTATCTTAAGAGGAGGGAAGTTTCAATTAACTATTAAAAGCTGATGGAAATGATTAAGGATACAGATAGAAAAACAGAAGAAGGCAGATGTAAAAATTGGCTTTAGATGGATATAAATATTTCCTCTAAGAAAATTTGAGATTCCATAGCTTCCCAGAGAACCAGAACACTGAATTATCCCCTGTGAATAGGGAAGAATTAACTGGATGAAGTCTTGAAGACAAACAAGTGTGATAATTGTGCCACAGTTGGATTAAAATGATCTAGTTGAAGACTGCAAGGATTAGTAGAGGATCAAAATTATGGAACTTTATTTTCTTCTTACTGGTCTAAAGGACAACTATTCTAAAAGGCTCTTTGATTTACAGTGAAGATTAAGACTGACAATCAATCAAGAGGGCTATCAAGTTACTGTTAAAAATCCCTCATTAAAATGGATGCTGAATTCACTTAAGATGATAACACAGGTCATCATGGAAAGGAAATCTTCAAAAATGGTGAAATCCATCCTGTGAATCACTGATGATTTGGAAATAATAAAGTCACATGACATTGACAAAGACTGCTGAGAAGCAGAGATATAAGGTGGTAAATTATTAAAACTAAAGAGCTAAGACAGGAGTAATTCCTTTTGGCCTCACTGAGCAGCTCTTGAAAAAGTAAGACTACAGAATCTTTTAATATGAGAGAATTTGTATTTCAACACAAGAAGTGTAAAAAAAAAATGAAACAATAGAGCTTTCTTGGGAAATAGAGAAGCATGTTCAGAACAGAAAATGTAAACACAGAAGAAAACAAGATGCATCTGGATGTGACCAAACTACTTAGGAAGCTTTGTGGAAGAGAGGAACAAGAGAGAAGAGAAACGAGAAGTCAGTGAGAAAGTGTTCAGTGCCAGAAATGTAGTAAGAATTCACAGTCCAGATAATGCTGGAGGTCAAGTTCATAGAAGTACTGATGGGGATTGGAGCAGAGGACACTTAAGATTCAGGGGTGGGTGGGTGGGGGGATGGGTGGGTGGGAGTGCGTGTGTATTAAACAGAAAATAGAAAAATATATAGTTGGAGTGGAACATATTAATTCCCAATTTATTAAGAAGTGTCTCCATTCTGTTTCCCAGATAAGTATCTCTATTACTAATTTCCACTTATTTCCATTCAGTGACAATTTATTCTACAGCAAAACAACACAGTAACATGTCCAGACAAGACCTAGATTTAATAGTACTGGTAAACAGAGTTGATATGTTATTATGGGGGATTAGCTGAACTACTACTCAGAGATGGGTAGTAATAAACCTCTTTCACTGTCCTAAACCCATCTGTTCATTCTTTCTGATAAACAAAACCATTCATTAAAAAAAAATGCAATAGCACAGAATTATCAGAAAATTATGTATTGATTTATAAATATATAAACTGCCAGTATAGCAAAGATGATTCAAAGTACCTACATCAACCAGGAGGTCCGGGTCTATGCTAAACTGTCTTCCTGACAGCATGGCTTGGAAGTCCTCTAAACTGCAATCAATACTGTCAAGATAATCCAGCAGTTCAACCCTAAGGAAAAAAAATTTAAAAAACATCAGATATTAGGTTTTATTGTTTTTATATCTAAAAACACTTTACAATCTAGGCAGACAAATGATTCCTCAATGCACTGAATTCTCACCAACTCTTTTTTATTTTTATTACTTATGTATTTTTAATAGAGTAGTATATTAGTATACCTCCATCAGGTACTGCCACCAAAGTGCACCCACCACCAAATCACCCATACTCTACCACAGTCAACTGTGCTTCCTTCCCTCTTTGTTGTTAGAAATCCTATTTGATATTTGGGATTTCCAAAATATTCATTAACTGAAAACTCACAGCTATTACACCAATCTTTAGTATTTGCTGAAAAAAAGATTCTGAAACAATCCCATCTTTTTCCTTAAACTCTAATTAAAAATGTTTAACCTCTAACTTCTAGTTTTCTTAATGCTATAATGTTCCTTAATAAAAATTATGTTATTCCACAGTCCTGATAAAAAAGCAAATAGTCATAATCACACACCATTTATGGATATTCAAAACACATTATTTCATTAATGTGAAGAACTGCCAAGGAAATTCCAAGACTATCTAAAATCTAAATCTTTCTCAAAATACCACTTTGGGGCTCAGCCCTAACCAAAACAGATTAAAGTTAGACTACATGGGTTCATAATTTGAAAGGAAAATCACTCAAAAAGAAACAGAATTTGGGAAGTCAACAACAACAAAACAAAAAACAAAAATCTAGAGAACTAGCAGAGCACTCACTTTCCCAAAAGATTGATGTTATCATTTAAAATGGAATCCATCATGGTGACAGGATCATCTGTGGTCAGACTAGACGAGCCATTTAGCTGGACAGCACTAGACATGAGAGGGCTGGTGCCATCACTGCCTGAACTTAGTAATTCTCTGGCTACTTCATTCTGATCTCCACTCTGAATGACAGGTGCATACTCATCTTCATTGTCATCTTCAACAATGACAATATCAGGATACTGGCTACAGCTACATTGGCAATATGAGAAAGAATCAATTACATTTTCAGACTCCACAAATTCATTCTATCCAATCTCCAAGGAAATTCCTCAAACTATGTGTTTTAGTTTTAAATGTCTTGGTTTTAAGCTTAATCACACATACTGATGCATCACATAAGAATCACGTAAAGGAGCTTATCTTCAAAATTAAAAAGTAAATCCGCACTTTTTGTTGGGGGAAAGGTAGTATTTGATTGAACAATTTGGCTTAATTTGTTCAATAATCCAAATGTGAGTTAGATATGAGTTTATTAAGGAATAAAGTAGTTTTGAATTCTTTGATAAGAAAGTAACCAATATTTTTATGGATTTTATTTCACAATCTTCTTACTTGGAGGGATCAGATATAACATCTTCATTAGTTTCTGGAATAACTGGGATATTTTCTTCATCTGCATTATCATCAGTGACATCATAAATAATGATGTCATCTGAAATTCGTTCCCTTGGCTTTAAACCTTCAGTCCTACTGTGTGGAACCTAAAAAACCAGGGAGAAAATTTATCAAAAAATTGAAATTACACTGACCAGACAACATACCATTTTAAAAATATTTGGGCCAACAAACATTGATGATACAACAGTAAGCAAAACAGTTATGTTATCTTCCCTTAACAGAACTTACACACTAATTGGTCTAAGTATTAGCAAGACACATGAGGTATATAATTTGCATTCTACCACACTATTTTTCATTTTAAGGGACTTTGAAAACAACATGCCTGCAAATATATCCGTAGACGGACCTTCAAATTTTAAAGTATTTTTTTATACACAAAGGGCAACAATGTGCTAAAATGTCACCAGTAATTTCACGCATTACTAAATGACCACTGTACTGATGGACATTATTTCATCTCAAGCTACTCTGTTTTGATATTTTTTTTTAATTCTTACTTGTTAAGTGGTCATTAACAGAAAATAGAAAGCATTTCAACTATTCAACAATTAAATGTTAGTCTGGCTTTTTAGCAGTAATTTTTTTTTAAGCTACAGATATTTTCAAACTATATGTTAATCAAAAGAACTTTCAATGTTCTACAGCAAAACTAAGGTCAGGACTGTCATAGAAAAAATATATAAATTTCAACACTAGATACAGAAGGCAAAAGACACAAAGAACCTAAAAATATACAGATAGAGTAAAATTAACAAATCTTCATTCATTTGAATTTTCAATGCTAAAACCAGAAACAGGTATACTTGATTATTTAAGAAACAGTGATGAGCAGAATTGGACGTTGGTTAACTCTGATATGCCGGAACAAAAATCTTCAACCTTTAATAATAAATCTGAAGTAGTATTTGGAATTCTAAGATTTATAAGTAACAACAATAATCAGATAATGAATATAAACTCTGGCCAGGACTAATTTGCCACTGGGTATAACTCTGATAAAGTATCCAGAGAGTCTGTAACAAAAATGAAGCAAACAAAAATGTTTTGTTACAGTTGTTACAGTAAAAAAGTCTACTATATGCACATTTTAATAAAAGTTGGATAAAGTAACCTGACAGAAGAACGCATAATCATATTATCAATACATTAATGTTATGATAGTTGAAATGAACTAAATCTCTGTTTAATAAACTTCAAAAGCAAGAGTAGGTGGAAACAAGTTACAATGTAAAATGTTATGCACAAAATAACATTTTATGAAGTTCAGATGTATGTGAAATAATACCAAATATTGTTCATGGATTCACACATACAAAATGGCCATGAAATAATATGTACTAATTTGGGATAATAAAATAGGAAACTGAAGAGGGGTATAAAAATAATTTGGGAAAAGGTAACTTTTCCAACCATATTTGGAATGTCTGATTCCAAGTATTATTTGGAATATATATATATTTCGTTATTTGGAAATAATGAAAACTGTCATGCCTTAATAAAGCTGGAGGATAAGCACTTAGATTATTATTCATGAAATTTCTTTGTATGAAATTCTGCAGTAAAAAATTTTAGTTTATGATTATAAATATAAAATAAAATTCAACTAAAAATTACTTTATGATGGTGATTATCAGCTGGTTCTTTGACTATGTGCTGAAACAGATTCTTCTTTTGGGCCCCATTAGTGTTCAGAAGTAAAGGCCTGAAAAATCAGAACACATTCATGAAATTCAGTGATTCAAACATGCAATTTTCAAAACTGCTTATAATAATTTAACCCCACAGAAACATGTTTAATTGTAAAAAAAAAAATTTCACTAAGGATGTATACACAAGGATCTTTTTAAAATGATTTACATCTTAGGAATAGAAACTGGGGAGTGAGTCTATTGAGGACTTTTTCTGTGCTGTTTTTAGCAAATACAATAAACTATTCTTTTCAGATATTCTTCATTGCTGACTGAATTATATAACTCTTTATGAACTGCACTTACACAGTAAAAAATAGGCAATATAAGAACTAGTTAGTGGAAACAGAGTTGAGCCCATAAAGTTCTGAGCATAATCAAGCATGGTTAAAACATTAGCCTTACGAAATAACTTTTTATTCTTCCCAATTATTCCTTATCCACTATTCCTATATTTTTGTTGTGACAATGGTAGTTACTGACATGTACAGGCATTACAATTCATGGATGATACACAGATTTTTAAAAACCCTATTAGTGGATTAAATATAAGAGCAGTCAAGTAAAAAAAAAAAAAAAAAAATTAAGTTTTTTCCAACACAGGACTTTTAAGAATTTCCCTCACTCAGACACTCAGGCCCTCTAACGCTACATTAAATTGCTAACGAGAATGAAAAATACAGTTCTTTTGTAAACCCTAAGGCTGTGTGCCCATTAGTCATTTAAGCTATCCTTATCTCTCAACAACATCAGCAGATGACAGCAACAGGAAATAACACCACTCTTGAAATGTTCAGAATATAATTTAACAAGGGAGGACTGTTCATCTAGGACAACAGGCATATACTCAGCAAATGCAGGCCTTTCTTGGTGATCATTACAATGTTTGGTTGTCTATACACAAGTCACAATGTTTTCTCATCAAAACTTACCTTTTACGTTTCAAACTCACAAGTTGGTTATTCTGAACCAATGTAACAATAAACTGGACAATCTAAAAAGGAAAACATAAATTTAAAAATTTCCATTGTAGGCGCCTAATTTTTTAGTCTATATTGCCAAGCCTCAAAATTTAATTCAGATACTATAAATCCTTGACATCACATAATTTCTCACATATTGACACAGTTAAAATTTGGATACATCTTATAATAGTTATCTAAAAAAAATACCAGCTTCCAGGCAGAATGAGATAAAGTTGCTGTTATGTAGGACACAGAGGTGCCTAAGACATTGATCGACCCAGCAATCTATCTACCCACCACCCACTCACGCATCCATTTATCTAATATTCAGAGTTCAGTTATTTGTTTTGGTGGTAAGTAACATGCACGCCTAGATATAGATCCCAACTTTTTACTTAAAATCCTTTCAAGATGATGCAAAAAAGGAATGTTTGACAGGGAACCTTTCTCTTACACCAGGTTACACAATTAGAAGCAAAAGAAATTGTCAGCTCTCTCAGAATAGATGATAAAATTTTCAAGTTAAAGAAAGTTTACTTGCAGACTGCAGAAAAATTACTATTGAGGTATTAACCATTTATTGAAGCTTTCTGCTGACAATCAAGAGAATTTGGTTTATAGCTTCAAAGTCTGATCACATTTAAAGAAAAACTATAAACAAATCAGAAATGCAAACTAGCCTTCATGTTTTATGACTGTGCTTCTTAAAGTGCGGGCCATGGATGAAGAAGTTAAGAAGCCTAAGAACTTCTTAGGCAAATTCTCAATTTCACTTCAGAACTGCAGAATCTGAAATTCTAAGGATGGAGTCAACCAATGTGTTTATTTAGCAAGTCCTCCAGAGGTTACTAATGTGAATGTGAAAAGTGTTGCCGGACTATTAGACTTGTCCACAGAGTTCTGTAAGTTTTGTGAAATGTAGTAACACAATTAAATAGAGGACTGCAAATTAAAAATTAATATGAACAGCTTTAATTTTTTTCCATATCATCTGTTTATTTTTGGCACTTCTGAATCATGTTGAGTAGTTTGTTCCCTAAAGGAGAAAATGAAGCACCTAACATTAAAGCATTTAACTTCTGTACCTGACAAATCCTATAAAAAGGCAATTCACATATATTATTATTACAAATTAATCCAACACCAGAGAAAAGAGCAGAGCTAAAAACCAACTCCAGGAACAGAGAAAAAATGATCAGCTGTCATCATGCATTATAAAAACCCTACCTCCACCAAAACAGAGATTCAATATCAAACTCAGCTTTCATATGAAACTGAAATGCTATATAAGTATTTTACCAACTATTCTTGCTTTTAGGGAAAATAAGTCCCATGAATTGTGGAGTGTTAAGTTAATATTTAGCCAAGACAATGCCTTCTGAAAAAATATTAATGAATTTTAAAAATAAAGTACAGATTAAGATGTATCTATCATATTAAATTAAATATTCCTAATAGTTGCATGCTGGAAACACTGTGAAAGTTCGAAAATATATGCACTTGGACTAAAAAACACTTAGGACAGAATTATGTATTCAATTTTCACTTGTACACTAATTTTAGAGACACTAGAGTATCTATTTTGACTATAAGCCAAAGGTTGCAACTATCATTAATCTTTGTTCCCAGTCTGTTCTACTACACACAGATCCTATCATTCATAACCCTATTTTTAGCTAAAGGCCTTTGAGCACAAGTAAGTTGAAGCTCTCTCCACCCTCCCTCTCCACAAAAAAAATAACCTGTTGCTTTAACTTAGTGTCCAGTTTACTCATGAGCAAAATATAGCTGCCTTAATTACTTTCATGCATCACCACTTATTAGCATATGAAAGCTAAAATGAAAACATTAAATCACAAGAACACAATGCAACAAAGAAATTTTTAGATCCCCCAGTAATTTTCAGCTCAGACAGTAAAATCTAGCATTTAGTTTGTAATACTACATTAACTGTTTATCTGCAGACTAATAATGGCATACACTGATAACTTATTTTTTTAATTCATAATTAAAAACTAATTTGAAAAAGCTAACTTCCAGAGAATATCTATGACTTTTATAATAAAAAAAATAGTAAAAGAAAAAAAACTCACACAATAAAGCCATTTTATAGTTAAAAACAAGAAACTGATTATTGATTATGCTCCTAAAAATGAAAGTACCTTAAAGTTGCATCAGGCAAAGCTAATGAGACATTAACTGGGAATACAGAATGACCATATTTAGCTAATGAGAAACTTTTTATTAAAAGGATATATACACCAAATGCTTAATTTGTCTGATTTCATAGTTTTACATATTATCTATGTATCCAATGTATAACAACTGAGCTCAATAACTAGAGACTTTGAGAGACTTTTCTGGGTCACAAATGGTACTCATTATACAAATGTAGGCTATGGGGGGGGGGATGTGCGGGCGAGGAAGCTTACCTTTCGAATAACTTGTTGCTGTTGTGCATGTTTTGCTCGCAATTCTGACACCTCCTTCCAAAGAGACTCATTCTCACTATATTGTCATATTTAAAAAACAAAAAAACATTTCATCAGAAAACCAGACTGCAGTATCTTTAAGAAACCCCAAGAACTTAACTATACTTGCTTTTACTATATAACTTCATGAGACTAGGAAAACTTTAGTTCAACTACTTAGTAATGGTAATTATCTTGACACAACTTCAACATCATCGAATCATTCGTTTTTAACTGAAGCATCTTTTACTCATGGTTTCATACACACACACACACACACATATGTGTATCTCTCTGTGTGTGTGTGTGTGTGTATATATATATATATATATATATAAAAAAACTTCAAGGCTTAGACCTATATCCATAATAGTAAGTAGTAGGCAATTTAACTCTGATAATCTGTATTTTACAAGATGAAGACACAAAGATGCAGGAATTTAGAGGATTAACCCAAGATTACACAGATAATTTGGTAAAGGGTTGACGTTAAACTCAAGTCTGTCAGACTCTAAAACTGTCTGGGTTAAGATCTGTCTCAAAAACAAGCATATGAAAACACTAAAAAAAGGAATTTTTTAAAGCATACCCAAGTACATGACAAACCCGTAACTTTCCAACAGTATAATTTTAATAACTGTGTAATTTCAGGTCAAGTATATAGGTAGAAATAAAAAGTAAAGGGGACTTATAATTACAGAAAAATGACCTTTCATCCTGGCTTCAACAACATGATCTAAGTACTAAAGGAACCAATCTCCAACCCCCAACTTACACTTATATAAATGTATCAGCCTAACAACTTCAGATTTCATTTAAAAATATTATTTACCTTTTTAATTCAGAAAGCCTGGACTCAATAGTTTCTTGTTTTATTTGGACCTTCTGAGCACTACTTATAATTTTTGTTAAATCTTCCTGACGAATTTTATTTTCTTCTGGTTTTGAAGATGAAACCTTTCAAAAGTTACAATTAGGAAATTAAACAAATACTGAACACCATATCATTCAAAGTTTCCTTATTTTAAGAGGTTTCTATATTCTGTTCAGGAAGTGATATCTAGTTCCAAAGGCCCAGGATAGGATTCTACATTAAGAATGAACTTCATAGCTCAAAGAGAGAAGAGAGGGGATACACTGATCTATCGATCAATTAATCTATCTAGCTGAACACCGATTATTCCTACAGAGAAAATTTCTAATTATCTCTCTCTATATATAGAACATATATATATATATCACACATCAATATGTAAATATGTACGTATACCTTTAAATATGGAGACATTTCCATGAGCAGAAACATCTTAAGACCTTTTATTCTCTTCATTTCCTTATGCCAAACTTCCTGCAATTTTCCCAAGCCTCTTTTTTAATCACAGTTCACATTTAATTAAATTTATTAAGTAATAGCTGCAAACTAGGTCATAATCTTTTATGGTCCACTACCCTTTTATTCCTGCCCCCTTATATTAGTAAAAATATCACATTTCAGCAGAAGATATGAATCATTCAAAAATGTATTATAAAGTACCAAGCATATACAAGGGATTCATTCTGGGTACTGGATATTTCAGCTGTGAACTACAAAAAAAAAAAAAAAAAAAAAAAAACCCTCCAAGCATAAGACTATCTAGCAGGAACTTACATTTTTTAATTTAAATTAGAATTGAGCCATCTGAATATGGATGAGTACTCACTTCCAGTCAAAATGCAACTATTCCCTTCCCTTTAGTTGACTGAAAATTAAGCCCTCATTACAAGGTGGTACAGGAAAAAAAAATGAAATAAACAATGAAAGCTTTTTACTCTAAATGACTACAAAAAGGGACACATCAGGATTTCTGCAGATTCTTAATCTCAATAATTGAAACATCAGTCTTGGACAAGTTAGCTATATGATATTTTCCTTATTAAATCATGTTAACAATAGCTCACCTTCCTTTTAATGTTCTCCAACAAGTCATCCTGCCCTTGTTTGAAATAAGGATGCTGAAATTCAACAGGACCATCTCGTTCCTGCTTTACAATTCCAGAGTCAATATGTACTACTTTACGGAAACCATCTGAAAAAATATTCAAAGTCAGATAACTAAAATAGACAAAAGTCAAAAATAATGGTACTTCTATGTAATATATTTTCCATTATCTTCCAAATGGGAAGAAATGATTTTATCAATGGATAATAATAAATTTCCAAATGAACTGCTATGTATACTCACACATATTCAGCTGCCTCACAAAGCTTGCCATATTATTGTGTTTGAAGTATTTGGGAAGAATTTCTTTTGCAAATCTTTGTTCATCCAAAACCAGAAAACTTTGGCCATTCTAAAAATGAAAAAAAGTCAATTATTTAAGGTTCTCCAATACTAAGTGATACATATGAATCCCAAATCTGGACAGTCCTTCCATGAAACCTTTCATACCAACATTTTATTCTTTTTTTTTTTTTAAGATTTATTTATTTATGCATACAAGAGCTGGGGTACAAGCCAGAGATGCGAGGGCTGAGAGGAATCACCAGAAAAAGTGGGGAACAGAACAGGCAGACTGACTGAAATACACTGCTGAGAGGAGCAGCGGGTGAGACAGGAGAGGTCTGCTGCGCCATGTGGGTAGCTCCCTGGCTGGCGGGGGATCGAACTTGTGCTGCAGAAGCTGCTGATTGTTTCACAGTGAGGTGCTTAACCCCTTGTGCCACCAGGGAGGTCCCCCAACATTTTATTCTTGTAAATGGCAGTTAGTACCAAACTGTAACTAAGTTTTTTGATGTAAATGTCAAACACTTAGTAATATGTCTCACATAAAGCTTCTTAATTCCTTATACTGGAAGAATTTCCATTAAATCAGAAATAAGAAAAAAATAATACAGTATGTACCAAGCATAATACCAGCGTAACTATTTAATTTTGTTTTAAAAACAATGCAACTGAAAAGGAATAAGATAAAGTTTAAGAGAGAAAAGTATTTCATTATTATTTGTAATGATATAATTATATTCAGTGGTTTGTCAGTCTTTACGCAGACTCACGCAGTTTTGACTACCGTAGAAAGACAGGCCAATGGAATAGACATCTCTAAAATAAACTCTCACCTATACAGTCTTTCCAGGATTTTTGACAAGAGCACTATGACCATTCAGTGGGAAAGGACAGTCTTTTCAACAAATGACACTGAGAAAACTAGATACTCCATGCAAAAAAAAATAAAGTTGACATTACACCATAAACAAAATTAACTCAAATTAGATCAAAGAACTAGGTATGAATTAAAATTATAAAAATTTTCCCATGGAATTAAAGTATTTGTGAATCATATATCTGATAAGAGATTATTATATATAATATATAAAGAACACTTACAATTCAACAACCAAAAAAAAATCAATTAGAGAAAGACAAAGAATTTGAATATTTTTCCAAAGATGATACATAAATGTTCAATAAGCACATGAAAAATGGCAAATATAATAAATAGGAAAATGAAAACCATAATCACATGAGATATCACTTCTCACTCAATAGGATGACTATTAAAACAAACAGAGACACACAAAAACACACAGAAAATAACTGCTGATAATGATATGGAGAAACTGGAACACTTGTGCAGTGCTGGTATGAATGTAAAATAGTGCACCTGCTGTGGAAAACAGTATAGTATTTCTTCAGTTAACATAGAATTACTACATGGTCCTGCAATTCTACTTCTACCAAAAAAAAATTGAAACCAGGGATTCAAAGAGATTATTTGTACATTCATGTACATAATAACGTTATTCACAACAGCCAAGAGGTAGAAGTAACTCAAATGTCCACTGACATATGAATAAACAAATACAGTATATACACACAATGGAATATTATTCAGTTTTAAGAAGGCAATTCTAACACATGCAACAACATGGATAAAACTTGAAGACAGGGGCTTCCCTGGTGGCGCAGGTGTGAAAGTTCAGCGCTATCAAGCTATCACCAGGCACTGCAGCCTGAGTTTGATCCCTGGCCAGGGATAAGACCCACAAGGCACAGCGGACCTCTCCTGCCTCGTCGCTGTTGCCCTCAGCAGTATATTTCAGCATATTTGCCTGTTCTGCTCCCTACTCTGTCTCTGGTGAATCCTCTCACCTCCCAGATCTCTGGCCTACATCCCAGTTCTTGTATGCACAAACAAAGAAACCTTTAAAATCTAAGGATATTATGCTAAATGAAATAAAGCAGTCCTAAAATGACAAATTCTCTATGATTCTACTTATGTTAGTATCCAGGTTAGTCAAATTAGGTGAGACCAATTAGAATGTCACCAAGAAGGGACTAGGAAGGGGAGGGAAATGGAAATCACTGTCTAATGAGAAAGAAGTTTCAGTTTACAAAAATGAAAAACATTCTGTAGATAGATGAAAATGATGGGAAAAAAATGGAATGTACTTAACGATAATGAATTATATACTTTAAAACAGTTAATTTTGTTATATATATTTTATCACAATAAGAAAACTAATACCATTACAAGCGGTATTAAAAATTCCAACAGAAAAACATCAAGTATCTAAAATTAAATTTGAAATGTATTTTAAGATCATTAAAGTATTAAAACTATAAAGGACACTGTACTGTTGTAAAGCTGTCAATTCTCTATAAATTAACCAATGCATTAAATTCTCCCAAGTAAAAAAAAAAAAGCTTTTGAAAGATGTTGGAAGTTATGCTAACACAACCAAATAGAAAGTACTAATAGCCAAGAAAAAATTGGAAACAAAGGGGAAAAGAGTATTAACTCTATCCTGTAGAGCGGATAGAATTACAATGTTTATAAGAATTTGGTACTAAGAAGGGATAGTCAAAATTCACATGGAACCAGAAAGGACCATGAAATAGTCAAAAGAATCTTGACAAAAAAGATGAATGATGATCACATCACACCAGACTTCAAACTATACCACAAAGGTGTAATAATCAAAACAGCATGGTAGGGAAATAAACTCAGACACACAGACTGATGATTGAATGGAATTGAGGGCTCAGAAATAAACCCACACATTTATGACCAGTTGATCTAGCACAAAGGAGCCAAGAACATACACTGGACAAAGGAAAGCCTCTTCAATAAATGATGTTGGGGAAACTGGAGTGGAACATGCAAAGGAATGAAACTAGACTATTATTTCAAGTCATACACAAAAATTAACTAAAATGGACAAAAACATGAATGTAAGACCTGAAAACATAAAATACATAGAAGAAAACATAGGTAAAACACTCCACAACACAGGCTTCAGTGATGTCTGTGGATTTGTCTCCAACAGCAAGGAAAAAAAAAGTATATATAAATAATTGGGACTACATCAAATTACAAAGCTCTGCACAGTGTAAGAAACTATTACTAAAACAAAATGACTCCCTACTAAATGAGAAAATATTTGCACACCATACATATGACAAGGGGCTATATTTAAGATCTGCAAGGCACTCATATAACTCAACAAAATCAAGTAATAACAATCAAAATGGGCAGAAGAGCCTAACAGGCACTTCAAATGACATACAAATTGCAAACTGGCACATGAAAAAACTCATCATTGCTTATTGTCAGGGAAATGCAAATCAAAAAACCACAATGATGTAACACCTAACATGTGTGAGAATGACCCAAATCAAAAAGAGCAGAAACAAGTGCTGGCAAGGATGTGGAGAAAAAGGAACATCATACACTGTTGGTGGAAGGTAAACTGGCCCAGGCCCCAATGGAAAACAGTATAGAGGTTTGCAAAATATTAAAAATAGATCAACTATATGATCCAGCAGTTCCACTTCTAGGCATCTTCCTGAACAATGTAAAAACATTAACATAGAGGGAGGGATATATGCAATCCTATTTTCACTGCAGCACTATTTACAAAAGCAAAAATATGGAAATAACCTATGTGCCTCAAGACAGATGAGTAGATTAGGAAGATGTGAGATACAGACACACAATGTAATACTACTGATTTATATTTTTAAAAAAAAAAGATAAAACACTTGACTTTTGCAACAACATGGCTGGAATTGCAATGGATTATGCTAAGTGAAATATCAACAAGACATATGACTAGATGGTGTCACTTATATGAGGAATACAGAGAAACAAAACAAAGGACCAGATAAAACCAAACCAGTAACAAACCCTGGAAATATGATTAGAGAATTGAGGTTACCATGTGGGGGAGAGGGAAGGAAGAACAGAGAGGGGAGGAAACACAATTGACTACAATGGAAGACTATGGGTAAGCTGGTGTTGAGTGTGCTGTGACAACATGCTCCTGAAGAGTGTGATCCTATACCTCTGAATCATGTACAATGTTGTAAACCAATGTTAACTCAATTTTTAAAAAAAGATATAATCAGGCAGATGAATAGACTAGAGAGTACAGAGGCAGAAGTGAATCTATTTGGGAATTAAATAGATAAAGTGTAGCATTCAAATAAGCCAATGAAAATCAGGAGAGAATAGGGATTAAACCAGTAAGACAAAAAAATTCAGTGTGAAATTCAGAGGTACGATCTCATTCATAATTGAATATACAGCAAAACAAATAATGATTGTTATTTATTCGACTGGCAAAATTTAATGTTTAAAAATAACCAGAGGTGGTTATTAGGTAAAAACTGAAGTTAAAAATACATATTTATGGATGTATTTCACTATTTTAGACAAATTTTCCCACTACCATACTTCCACCTAAATCTACTCACCCCATTTGTCTCTTCCTTCACTGAAAAATGTAACAAATATTTTAAAGCCTCCTCCAATTTAGACACATCTACTCATTCTAGGTAAAAATTGTTCCTAATTTCCCTCCACACTACTGAATTCATTTTTTAAAAATGTTAAATGCCATACTCAATGCCCTCTTTTCAGTTCTGATCTCCTACACCTCTGTGGCATTTCATTTGGCATTAATGACAACCGCCTTCTTAAATGCTCTACACTTTAGCTTTGAAACTGTGCACTTTCTATTTCTCCTATTTCCTTTTCATTTTCTTCCATCTCTCAAGAGGTAACATGTTTTGAAGGTCGCTAGCCTTAATTACGACATGTTTTATACTCTTTCCTTAGGCAATCTCATCCACGCCAGTACATCTAGTTACTGAATTTATTATGTATGATTATCACATCTATGCCTCTGCCCTGATCATCTCAAATTTCAACCTTGAATTTTGGCTGTTAACATTTTTACACAATGGTATTTAATTTACTATGTTCTCAACCAACTGTCTATTTCAAACCCATCTGCCTACTCACCCCAAGTCAACTTGTTCCTGTACGCTCCATGCTGGCATGGCCCTCATGAAGTTACTCTATTAAGTTTTACTTCAACAACAACAAAAATTAAAAATTCTCAATTTCAAAAGCTAGAAACTAAAGGTGGAAATATTAAAATTATTTCCTTTAAAATTAAGGGAAAAAAGTCCTATGATCACTACTTCTATTTAACACCTTAATTCAAGTCTTACCTGCTGCAAAAGACAACAATAAATTGATGGTATAAAGTTCTACAAGAAAGAACAAAGCTATTATTTATAGAAGCTATGTATGTAACACCCAGAAAACCCAAATCAGTAAAATTATTAGTTCCCTGGCATAGTATAAATATACAAATGTTACTTGTATTTCTAATTACCAATAACTGCAAGAAATATATTTATACCTAAAGGATGCCATTTACAAGACCTATAAGATATGCAGCAAAATAATCTTACAAAGATGTGCAAGATCTAACTATTAAACTTTGATAATCAACAAAATGAATTTAGAAGTCTGTCTTGTTTGTGGGAATGATCAGTATAAGGATATACATTTTCCCTTATAGTTTTGAAGCAATACCTATAAAAATTCCAATAATTTTTAATGAAACTTGAAATAGATATGACATGTACATACTTTCTGTATGATATAATTTTGTTAAAAAACAAAAATAAAAAACTTATCAATGGGAAAAGAAGGAATTGTTCAATAAAGGGAAGAGGGCAACTATTCAGTTTTATTTACAGATAAAATAGGTTGGAGTCCCCATTTCACAAAAATCAATGCCCTGTGAACTGAAGAAATGAAATGCACATCTAGAGAGCTTTCGGAGAACATGGAAAAATATGTTTCTCTCCTTGAAGTAGGTAAGAGAAAACATCCTGAAGAAACAAAAAGCATGAACCACACAAAAGAATGACTTATTAAATTATCCTACAATTAATAGCAATTATCTCATGAAAAGAAAGTAAAAAGTCACAAACTGGGAGAAGACAGCAACAACTGATACAAAAATTGGAAATATAGACTATATAAAAAATGTCTACAAATAACACAAAATAAACCACTCAACAGAAAAATGGTCAAACATTTCATGAAATAGTAAATACAAATTATAAATATGAAAATGTGCTTGAAAATATTTTTTGTTAAAGATTTATTTATACAAGAAACGGGGTACAGGCCAGATGAGCAGGAGGGTGAGAGGATTCACTAGAGACAGAGCGGGGAACAGAACAAGCAGACTGACGAACTACACTGCTGAGGGGAGCAGCGGGTGAGACAGGAGAGGTCTGCCACAACATGTGGAACCCTCAGCGGCAGGCCAGGATCAAACCAGCGCTGCAGAGGAGGTACGCCACCAGGGGAGGCCCTGTGCTGGAAATTATTAATCAAAATATAAATCAATACCTCACTGAGGTGACTCTTTTACATCCATTACTGATAAAAATGAAGAACAATATTTAAGAACAATATTTAAGAATAATTTAAAAATTAAGAACTGATAATATTACGTTTTAAAGATGTGACTTAATGGAAAATCTTTAGTAGGAGTATAAGCTTGCTTGATCTCCTTGGAAAACAAATGCACTATGTTGAGGCTAACCATTTCATATCCCATTTTTCCAGCAATTTCACTCATCAGTTTTTTAATTATATACACTAGAATATATAAAAATATTTATAACAGCATTTAACATAGTTCGTCATTTTCTCTTTCACAATACCATTTTCTTCAATTAACTTCTGTGACCTCATTCTCTTGTTTCTTCTTAATTTCCTATGCTTTTGTCTTCAAAACCTTTAAATGTTGGACTACACTATCTTTCAGTTCCTTCTATCTTCGTTTTCCTGGATGATCTGATCCAGTCTCATAGTTTTGCCACTAACAAGCCCCAAATTCCACCCTGAATGACAGACTTATAGTCAGACATCCTATCATATATTACCACCAGAAATGTCCTGGAGGGTAGAAGTGATTCAGGTTATCAGAAATATTCCTGTTCTCCTTCCCAGCACTGCATTTCTGTATCTCCTGTAAAATCAGGTGTATGAAATAATTTTCAAATACTAGGGATCCATTTGTAATCTCAAGTTAACATGGTCAAATAGAATCCCCACCTCCAAATCCTCCTCCATCTCATCCTGTTTCTCAGGCCAAATCTATTAGTCATTCTTAATTCTTCACTGACCTTCCTCCAACTCCAGCCAATTTATCATTAAGTCTGGCAGCTTTGCTTCACAGCAAATGTCAAATCCAACTACTTCTCACCACCTCCATTGCTACTACCCTGGTCTCAGAGTTACACTATTTTCAATACAATTGTGGAAAACTGTGATGGTCTTCCAACTATTTGTTTCAATTCCAGACTCAAGGTCATAAGGCCCTACAATATCTGCTCCTGCCTCCCTCCCTGACTGCATTCTCTAAAGATACTCACATGGGCCTTCTCCAAATGAACATGCTATTTATTCTCAAGGACTTTACAACTGCCACTTCCCATTGTCTGGTGCATCCTTTCTAATCATTGGGGTCTGCTCAACTGACACTTTCTCAAATAAACTTCCCTCATTACTTAAAATACCCCTCAATCCCAGTCATTTTATGTGCTAGTTATCAATTTGGTGCTCCAAATTCATTCATTTTTGTTGTGCATACATGGAATGGGTTCCCTTAAAAACCTGACTTTTCTAGCCAGAATGGTGTTAAGCTTTGTCAACAGAAGTTACTAAATACTACTTAAAAGGGGGAATTCTCTTTCCTGGGTTTAGTGTGTCCTTGCCAGACTCCTGCAGTGCAGATAACATTCTCCAACACCTTGCTCCAACAGCATGGAAGTCTATAGTATCCTAAGCCAGCAGATTCCCCCAGCACTCCCTTTTCCCTTGGGAGCTCTCAAATCACAGTAAGTCTAGCAGGATATATCCCCCTGAATAGCCTAGAGCAAGACCTGATAAACATTTTCTTGAAGAGCTAGCCAATAAATATTTTAGACCCGCAGATCTAAGGTCACACCTCTGCATTTGTAGCAAGAAAGCAGATATAGAAGCAGATATAGACAAAATGTGTACAGACTGCACATGGCTATGTTTCAAGTAAACTACAAAAAAACAGATGGCTGGTCCATGGGCCATAGTTTGCTAACCCTTGCCCAAGAAGGCATACTTCCCAGCAACCTCCAAAGAATGGATTTCCACTGTTTCACCAGTTTAGCATCAGTGAGTTCTTTGCCATTCGGTAAGACAGTCAAACTCTCTCCAACAAGGCTAGAGGTTTGAAGGGAAGCAAATACTCTTATTTTGATGCCCTACTGAGGCCCTAACAGTGATGGCTGATTCCTCTAAATATTATTTCTTAATTCTTCTTTTTCTTTAATCCTGTTCTATTAAACTTTTCTGTTCAAAATACTGTGTGACTTCAGTCTCCTAATTGGACTCCAGCTGACAACACTCTTCTCTTTATGCTGCCTTACTTATTTTTGGTACTTACCACTAACTAAATTTATATTATTTGTGTTTGCTTAGTTTTTAATTATCAGTATCCCCACTAAAATATAAATACAATGAATGTAAATTCACCCACTGTGTTCACTACTGAATGAATTCTAGTAGCTAGCACACTCTCTGGTTATAACAGATTCACAACAAATATCTGTGAGTGACTGAAGAAATGAATCTTTGGTCACAGTGGATGAAGTTGTATTTTTTGAATTTCAATTTCTGGATTGTATCAAGTGAAGAACTAAGTGACTCTTGCTTATATCTGCTCACTCATACAACCATCATCCACTCATAGCAGTTTCTTTAGTCTCCACTTCAAATTAGTAAATAACCTGAGTACAAAAATTCCACTTCATTGTCACTTAAACCTGTGAGGTTCAAACAATACAACACAGAACTCTCCTGAAACATTTTACAAGGGGAAGAAAATCACTACTAGGGGAGGGTACAGTGGGAGTTTCACTTTAGGCCTCACTCATAAATACTGGCAAGCTTCCAAAGAATAGTGAACAGTTGTTACTGCTCAAATTAATCCTTTGGAACTCTTGGTTAAAAACATTCAAAATATTCTATAAATCTCATATTGTAGCCTTGTTATTTTAGCCCTATTACTTTTCAGAATGGAAATTTGTAACACTTTTTTAACAAAGTCTTTAACTTCTAAATGTTTATCAATGGTTCCTTTTCAATCTCCAGCTCATTCTTCTGTGTATACTGAAAAAAGGTCAATGAATCTTTCAACTCCTCTATAAGGTCTATAAGATGGATTTTACCACTATTCTGCCACACATATGGGCTTTTTTGTTGTCACTGGGAATACTATAATAATGCAGTGGTTGCTGGGAAGTTCAAAACAATACTGAAACATGGGAAATATAAGGGCCTGGTGCTTACATTGATCTAAAACCACTAAAATAAAAGGGAAGAACATATTTCCACTCCTTTTCCTCTTATTTTCGCATTCATCTCTGCTGATTTGATCCCTCAAAGAAGAAAATGCCAACGCACACAGAAAGGTAGAACAGATTTGTATGCAGACTTTCCTAAAAATCACTTCTAGATCTTCTCAAGCAATCTGAAAGAGAGAGACAGGCAATACACTGGCGAAAAATGACCTTTGCTACTTTTATAAGGCTTCACTTCAACATATAGAGTATCAGACTTCACTAGCAGTAAAGGCTATTCTCACCATCAACAGCAAGAACATATTCAATTTCCACAATCTCTTGTCTCTGAATATTAAGCTTCCTCAGTTACTTCCAAGCTAAACCTGTGTCCTTTATTTAGGACTCTGTTGCATTTAAAACATCTTTGTCCAACAGACTATCTCTGTCCGTGATTCTGGCACTAGAATGCCAGAGCCAGACAGCTATACAAAAACTTTGAAATAGAAGAAATATAAAAAGAAAAAAGGAAATTTCCACAGGGAGAATATCGGTGTATTTGGAATTTTCATCTAAAGACAATTCTATTATTTGAGTCATTAAAATTTAATATAATTTTGATTGCTCAGAATGAGAATGTGGACGTTATTTCATTTTGTCATACTACAGTTTTCAAGGAAAAGTAAACTTATATAAGTCTTTAGAAATATTAAGCCAAGTTTTTCAAATTGTAGTTGGTATATTTTCTCCCTTCCTTACACTCTAGAAAAGTTATTTCTCACAAGTGAAAAACAATTTCGTGAAAGACTACCTCGTTTCCAAAACATCTGCTGCTTCTAAAAGGTCTTACAATGATTTTCACTCAGATAATAGAAATACTAAATTACCTCAACAGAAATTCAGCAAAACATGTTTGAAGGAAACCAGAAACTACCATAAATAGTGACCTTTAAAAGATGACATTAACTTATTTTGGTTTTTCCATGTAACATTACCGTTTAATTATAAAGTTTTACCTACCATTATTAACAGTGCTTCTAAAAGAATTCTGTGAGAGAGTAAGAGAGCTTCCCTAAGCAACTTAGCTTAGCTCTAAACATTAATCCAGAATTGTCCACTGACTTGTGAAGGGATAACAGTTTCATATAAATACTGTGCCAATCTGTATTGAGTGTAGTGCTCCAGATGGAAAATTGATCTGGGAGGTCAGAAATCTATGTTAGAGACCCACGTGCAGTAACAGGTAAGTAATCTAAACTGTCTAAATCTCAAATCCTCATCTAGATAATAATGAAGTTAACTAGATGATCTCTAAATCTTATCAGGCATAATTCTATCATTCTACCATTTTCGATTACTCATCAAACAGTATGTACTTACTGTGCCCCTGACACAGTCTCTGCTCTCACTGAATTTATAATTTAATTATCCCATCCTGTATTAGAAAATGAACAGCTATACCATAACTGGAACTTAATGAAGGGATTTTTAAATGACTTGTTTATTTAGTTTTGAACTCAAAAAAAATGATCCATTTATGACTGAAACTTCACATTTAATGTAATAAGAATATTAAAATATGTCAGCTAATGAAATTTATTATACCTATCACTGACATAACAGACTTTAATTAAAACCAATTACTAATGCATTTAGGCAACAAAAATAAGACAGTCCATGAAGTCGAAAAGGTATGATAAAATCAGCTTGGGTAGGGGGAAGACTTTCAGTCCAAGTCTAACATGTAAACAAGACTGAGTAACAACAGTTTGTGCTGATCCATCCCTGTCAACTTTTAATCCTTTTGACTGATGAAAAGCATGAGACATCTGGTTATTTTTAAGTGTATGCTGGTGACTGGCTTCCTTTTTTTTCACTTCTTTACACAACTACAAAGAATTCATCAAATGCTTACACACATCCTCCAGCTCATGCTGACCTTCAAAAAAATTAAGTCCTATAGTGGAGATTTTAAAAATGAACAAATAACAGTATTATAAAGCAGAACATGGTGTTACAGTACTCAATAGTATTCTATATTAGATAAAACCAAATAATAAATCTGAGTTCTAATCATAGGAAAGGGCTGAAAAGAACGGGAGACAAGGGGGAGATAACATTTCCTCAACACTACACAGGTGCCAAGCACTGTGCAGACAGCTTTCACTAACTCTCCTCCAGACCTTTAAACAAGAAAATATCCAAACAGGTATCACCTGCAATAAGAAAAACCCATTCCTTCACAAAATGAGGACAGCCTAAGATAAGATATACCCTAACGCACAGTGTTTACATAAGTCATTCTGCTTACAATCTTAATATTTACACCTAGGAGGAGTCTTGTATCACCTAAGCAATCCATTTTTCTTATGAACGATAAAACAGGCCAGACAAGAAGGTGAACTAAGGGCACGATCAGAATCATCAAACCAATAATCAAGGCATCCACCCCTACCACTCTTGTGGCAACTAATGAAATTAAGCGATTCAATTTGGTCCCTCGCTAAGTTACTAAACACCTGTTATTTTTATTAAAATGATCATAAAAATCTGTTCCTATAAATGGCTCCGAATCTGCAGGGAATAATTGACCGGTTTCTCTATAGTCTTGGAAAGCAGCAACCTGCGACTGCCGACTTGGCTCACAAAGATCCGGCTGCACGGCGGGGTCTGTGCACATCCCAGCGCGGACAATCGGGTCCGGGAGGCAGAGGTTTCCTCAGAGAAACCCGAGCGGGGAAGACCCCGGCCAGGGGCTCTGACGCCCCCGGCGCCTCCTCACCTGCGATCTGGCCGGCGCAGGGGATGAGTGTGCAGTGACGCGGCTCCCGCGCCCTCGGCTCGTCGGCCGCTCTCGCGCCAGCCGGCAGGTTCCGAACGCGAGCGGGCCGGACCGTTACTGGGCCTCCCCGGCCGCGGCGTCCCGCGCGGGCCGCCCCTCCCCCACCGCGGCCTGAGCCCCGAGGGGTGGCGTCCGGGACCCCCAGCGACTCCCCGCGCGAACAATACAGGGGGCCTGTCGCGCGGCCGAACGCCCAGGCCCGCGCCTCCAGGTCACCCCACGCCGCGGGCCTCGCCAAGTGCGTCGCGCCGCAGGCCGCGAGAGACAAGCCGCGGGAGAAAGCGAGAGAACGCGTTTCGTCAGGGGGTTCGCGGGCCGCCGTGCCTTGACCCGTACCTGGCTCCAGGTGATGAACTCGTTGGTGTGGGTTTCCTCCACCAGCGTCCACAGCTTGCTGAGGAAAGCCGGCACATTCGAACTCTGCTTCATTGTTACGGAGGCGCAGGGATTCCAAATTCTACACCCGAACGCGGCAGGAGCGGCGGCGACGGCAGCTGCTGCTCCCCGAGAACGCCCACAACGCAGGCGCAGCAGCTCCCGGGCCCCGCCCCCCGGCCCAGCCAGCGCGCAGCCAGGCCGGGAGGCCCGGCGGCCGCACGTGACGGACAAGGCTCTGCTCGCGGCCGGGGCGCTCTGATGCCGCGCCGGTCCCATTGCCGACCAATCCCAGGCGCCGATCTCACGGCAGGGAAAAACGATTGGATGCTCCCGACGTGGAGGGGTGGGCTCAGGAGAGGGCGCTGTCTTCTCATTCGCCTTTTATTCAGGAACCCTCCTCGTAGCGGGTCTTCGGGGGAGCGAGCCGTGTTTGGTTGTTTCACGTGGAAACGGCTTAGGGTTCC
The DNA here is from genome assembly GCF_014898055.3 of Talpa occidentalis. Lineage (NCBI taxonomy): Eukaryota > Metazoa > Chordata > Mammalia > Eulipotyphla > Talpidae > Talpa > Talpa occidentalis. Next base: position 120,310,238 of record NW_023602073.1, on the reverse strand, counting down.
TGGGCCGCGCTGAGCGACAACAGAAAGTCCTCAGAGGCCTCTGAGTCATGGGGTTGGCAGGCAAAGCGTGGTTTGCGCTAGTCAGGAGGAAGGAGTATAATGATTCACATGGTGGGGGGGTGGAGGGGAGTTTTAAGCATAATGTGCTAGGCCCCAAATTGAAAGTGTCTTAAAAATAATGCGTTATGTCCTTATTTATTTATTTATTTTTAGTAAACGGGCCCTTAAAATGCATTGATCAAAAGAGGAATTTAAATACCTCACTATTAAGCACACACTACTGTTACACAGGAACAGTAGACTGCACATTCAATGCTGTTGTTAATACAGACATTAAATAACCAACCATATGCTCAACATAGTTAAAATAGTTGTTTCTGCATGTACTTTGAAAGTATGTATTTAAAATTATTTCTGCTGCTTATATCCTTGTTAGCGTAAGATAGTTTGGTATAGTGGGAAAAAAATGATGGACAAGGAGTTAGACCCAGTTTTGAGGACATTTTAATGAATATTCTGGTACTGTGTAATTTAGAACAATCACTTAACCACCCCATTCCAATTTTCTTCATCTCTTCACTGACAATAAGAATAACTCTCTTTTCACCAATAAGAGTGGTTTTAATAAACTTAATAGAAACAGAAATTCTACAAGAAAAGTTTTTTGCAAAAATGAGCTTGTGAGCATAAGAATTCACAAACTTGAGGTAATTTAACATTTTATGGGATTCAATATAGGGTTGTTTGCTTCCTGAGCACATGTGAAATAACTCATTAAAAAAATAAAATTCCCAGTGAGCTTTGTGTTCGGCTCTATTCTGTTTGCTGAAGCAAAGTAAGATATATAGCAGGTTACATCTGACAATGGAACTAATATTTGACCAGCCCTTCTATATATCCATGGCTTTGCATATATTATCTCATTTAATCTTAACAACAACCCAGTGAAATAGACCTTATTTTCCTAGTGAAGATTCTGCAGCTCAAAAGTAAATTAATTTACCTATACAACAGCTAATAAGTGGGAGGGATACAACCAATCTTTAGTGAGCTCAAAAGCCACTACTTTTTCGATTGTATGATATAGCACCCTCTTGACCTTTAAGAGGCTTACATTCTAACTTAAGAAATAGGATAAACAAAATGATGAGCAGATCATTCATATTTTTAAATTTAATAGCTAAAGTCATAGCATAAAATAAGTAGAGGTTTCCCCCACTATCATAGTGTTTGTATGCTACCTTTCATATGCTGTAGTGTTATAAAGTGAAAAAGCAATTATTAATTTATATGGATTTTTTTTCAGTATTTCCAAACCCTCCAAAAAAAATCTAACAAATTATCCCAAATGCCACATAAAACCTAAAAAAATACTGACATATATTAATGAGGGAAAGATACTGATAAATGTGCAGCCTGTAGAAGATAGCTCCACGGGAAAGAGCTTGGCAGTGCCATTTGCTGCTTGGGGTGCAAGCTACCTATATAATGGCTCGCTGCAAAAACAAATGCTGATAGCTATTTTCCCTTTTTGCCTTTTGTTTGAAAAGTGAAAATCATTTTCAGATTTCTTTCTATTAGCAAAACCAGATACTGATACAGGTCTTCTGTAAAAGTGAAGTGGCATAACTTTTGAAAAACGTAGGCTTTTTGTTCTGTAAAAGTTTACGAGCCAGAGTTAAGTGAATTAAAATAGTAAGGGAAGATTTTATAAAGAATGGGGACTTTTTTATAAAGTTAGGTCTTGAAGGATATATGTGTATGGGGCTCTAAAAGGAAGATAATAGTGGGCAAAAACATAGATGCTAGCAAGCACCGTCTATCTGTGGAGATCGGTAGTTCAGGAGGTAAAATTTGGAAGTGACACCTACTTCCATATATTTTATTACTTTATTACTTCCCTCTAAAAAGAAAGATGTGGTTAGATAAAAGAAGAAACTCCTCTTTCTACAATCAATATACACAGGTAGAGGGCTGTGCTTTGTAAGATCCTTGTATTTGATCTAAGGCTCTGTTGTCACCATCTTGAAAAATATTAATTTTTAAACTCGGGACCCTGCAAAATAATTCACTTTGCACTGAATTATTCAAAATATGCACCTGCTTCCAATGTATTACATCTAATAGACCAGTGGTTCTTAAACTTAAGTTTGCCTTCAAATTACTTAGAGGAGAAAAACCATCAATATAACAAATGAATATGCATCTCTTACCAGGTAGTATTAATAATACTCATTAAGTCAAGTAAGAAACTCATTTATTAGCCAGGTAACCTAGTGATGGTACCAGGAATTAGATGTGTTTAAAATCACGTTAACTAGAATAGGATTGAAGCCATGTCTTTTGTACTCTGAAACGTATACTTCTTTCCTTTACATCAATGTGTCTCAAACTATAACTAACATCAGAATCACCCGGTGGAAATGCTCAGTAAATATTTATGGAATAAATAATTTTAGTTTTTGAAAACTTTGAATAAAATGCACTCTACCCAATTATGAGGAAACCCTGGCAACTTACATCTCTGTCCTTATAAATATTTTATTTTATAAGAGAAGAAAATGAAGAAAAAAAGCTTATATGTGGCTCAATTGAGAAATACAAGATTGAGGAGTTATTAGTGAAGCAAGTATCAGATTCCTGGAAATGCCAACCATTAATTAAACGTCATAGAGTTCCAGGCTTGAGATTAGTTATGCCTATAAAATAAGCAATCACAGTAGAAAAATCTTAAAGATCACCAGTAGACTTTTGAAGAGAGAGCTACACAATGAAACATAATTTCTTAATATTTTCAAGAAGGCAATGAAGGATCTTCTTTTTTTTCAAGGGTACAATTTCTGTGCATAAGATACTGGTCAGAGAAACTTTTTTAATGGGAAATGTGTTAGTACCACTTCTACCAGACGTGGGCAAGGCTGCTCTACATGAGAAGCTTCCATTGTATGCCAAATTTGCTAGCATCTGACCAGTCACCTAAGATGACGTGCAAGCTAGGCCAGATTTCTGCATGAATTTGCTTGTTCTGCAACTGAAAGTCCTTTTCCCTACATGCTCCCTCAGTTTCAGGTAAGCTATGATGGTTGTCACTCTAATTTCAGCCTCTTGCAGTTATTGATGTTGAACAGGAAGCAGTGGCTCATCAAGTTAAGCCAGGAACTTGTACAGAAGCTAGTGTAGATGAGGGATCTAAAACTTTAATGCAATTCCTGCTCTTTGTGGAAGTAGAATAGAGGTCTCTTTCATAGAAGCCCTAACAACCAGTTGATGCATGATAAATAAATTTGATAAATGGAGAAAAGATACATACTCCACAAATCAAGATTCTGATGGAGGCCTATCCTGTGCAGAGATATTTGATAATAAAACTCAAGACCAGAAGACTCAGTCAACTCGCAGCCTTGAAAACAAAACAAAGCAAAAAAAAAAAAAAAAAGAAAGAAAGAAAAAAACAACAGTAGATTAGCTATGTGGCTTGTGAGATAAGGCCTGTGAGAGTAATATCAGGTGAGGGCTCCAGTTTCCACTCCCTTGTGACTGGTTTTATTCCAAGTAGAGATGGTAGTCAAGATAGAAGGTGCTTGGACTTCATCTTTCTAGATAGTGGGGTTTAAGTGATCATTTTATTCAAATCATTTGATGGTAGATATCTGAGCCCCCTCAAAGATAGTGGGTTATGTGGCTTCAGTACAGAAACCTACCTGTGCCTTGAATACCAGATTATACTTGAGAAATGAGCTTCAGTGAGCAGGTAGTCACTGTCATAGTTGCATGCCATGATCACAGAGGTATGTAGGGAGAAGTGGAAATGATCAGAACTTTTATAAATTCTTTAAAGTTAAGCCAAGTTCTTTGCTGTGGGAAGGAAATGTTCTTTCTAATCTGTGTGCTTATAGTGCAGAAATCAGATTAGAGGTATCCTAACAGAATGCAATGACTTCTGATCTTTCAGAGAAAAATCTGGCATTGTCTGAAGCAAGGACTTGCTAGGACACGTTTAAGAACAACTAATTAATGGCAGAACTCTTGATTTATAAAGCTCTTATATAGCCTTTATATTTGCTGTAATTTACTTTAAAATCCTGCTATTTAAACACAGGTAGCTAGTGTGACAGTTCATAGTAATTTACACCCAACAGGTAGGTGTAGTTACTTACCATTTGAAATAACCTAGTGTCAGCTAATTAACATTGAAATAGGAATGCATACTCCAGGGTGTCTAGCTAGTATTTGAAAGACTAACCAAAAATCTACCCTATTTGAAAGACTAACCAAAAATCTACCCTCCAAAGGCTTTATCTTAACTTTATTTTTTTAGCAATAACAGAAATTTTATTAGTTAGGATAACAGATGTGGAAATGGATGTTTCTTGATGAAATGACTGAAATTTAGGATATGTATATTGGCTAGAAACAACGTATTAGCTTTCTCCACTCTTGACTAAACTGGGTATTAAAATAGTTTGAGTCAGTAGCCTATGCCCTTTGGAGGTACCCTAACCATAGGATTTTCATAGATCTTGAATTCAGAGTACCTTTAGTCCAGGAGATTTGGGTGGCTTGGTTCAAAAGTAAATATAGAGGCTTACATACATATTTTAAAATGTTAAAAGATCACAGATCAAGTTAACAAACTATTAGATAAAATATGGTCTATTCTCCTACCTTCACAAATATATTTCATAATAACAAATTTGAATGATATATATATAAAGTGACAGTTTCATTGAACAATAATTTGGCAAAATATCCAAGGCCAAAAATTATATTTGACAATTTTTATTGTCTGGTATTCTGCTGATGGGGTAGTAGTGTTTTAGATGACTGATGAAGTCACATATAATCTATACGACTGATGAAGTCACATATAATCTATACATCATTACATGTTTATGACATGGTTTTATCTTGCCTTTTATCTCACCAAAATCATTAGTTAGGTTGCTCATTAGTTATGATTTTCACATAAAAAAGATTTTCACATAATCTATGTTCTATTGATGATAACAAGAGTATTAAAGATGTAATGACTTAAAGCACAATTATGTTTAAAATTCAAATTGCATATATTTTCAAAATGTTGCTTAAAAGTAATTTTTAAATGAATGCTATATTCAAGTTTTTAATATTAAAATAATACTCAGTTGAATTAAAATTTTAAGAAATAAACATACTTTAAAATTAAATACAAATTATATGACATTTTAAATGTTTCCACCTTTTGGCTACTATGAAGGATGTTGCTATGAACATTGCTGTATTTACATAATCTTATGCATTTTGCATTTCTCACTTGACAATATGTGGTGGAAATTCTTTCCAGTCAACTGTTACAGCTATGATTTACTTCCTTTAATGACTCCATGGTATTCCACAGTGTGTGCAACACAACATGTTCAATCATTCTGCTATTGGTGGGCATTCACTGTGTTTTGAGACATTTAATTATTTATTTTTTCACTCACTCTGAATGATGCTGCAAAAAAATCCTCATACATAAATCATTGTATACTGGTGCTTTTACATCTCTAGATCAATGAATTCAGATTTCATGTAGAATTTGCACGGTAAATCTATACCTTCTATACCTTCTGTGTTGGCATTTAAGAAGAAAGTCCTGCTTATTAAAAAGCCCCACATTTGAGCTAACAGTATGCTATTGTATATGTTTCCAACACCATGATGCTCCTAGCAACCAGAAATGTCAACATGCTTCTATGGCAACAGCAAATGTTTAAGCTTGATAGAGAAAAATCTAATATTTTGTGTTCAGGCTAGTTTTGGCTCTTAGATAAAAATAAAGAGACATACTTAGTCTCTGATATTTTCATTATACATTAATGAAGTATTATGAAAAGGTGCATTTTATTACATGTGTCTTCATGAGCACTGTGGCTGAAGATCTATTCCATGTTGCTTCTGGATCTATTTCATTCTGGTTTACTTTTCACTCGATTAAACTTATAATTATCTCTTCCAGTCCCACTCAGTTGTATAAAGAGAGAAAAGTTACTAGTGTTTACTGCACTATTTATTGAAGTTAAGACTTAAAGAGTCTTAACTCTGGTATGTGATGTACCTGAAGTGTGTCTGGCATTCTCACCCCAAAACAGCATATTCCCTTTTGATTCTCTTTACTCCTCTGACCATGACTATGACATGGGATTCAGTCATAGTTTTCTGATTTACAATCCAGTTCCCACGCTAGGGCCGAGGCCTGCCTTGAATACCTTTGCACTTGACTGGGCTGCTCCCTTAGCCCTCAGTCAGGTTGGCCACAGACTGGTTAACATACTTAGAGGCCAATTAACAAGGCTTTATTGCAACACATATAAGAAGTGCAACCTCTGGCCTGTACCCCAGTGCTTGTATTCATAAATAAATAAATGTTTTTTAAAAAAAAAGTATAATGAGGCCTAACTCCTTCCTCTGTTCTAAGCCTTTACGTAAATGCTATCTTTTCTGAGACCCATCCTGAACATCCTATTTAAAATTGGAATTAGGGCCTCCCTGGTGGTGCAAGGGAGTAAGGTGCAACCTATGAAGCTATCCGCAGCCACTGCAGCTCAAGGTTGAGTCCGAGCCAGGGTGCTACCCTCATGGTGCAGCAGACCTCTCCTGACTCGCCCGCTGCTCCCCTCAGCAGTGTGTTTCGGTCAGTCTGTCTGTTCTGTTCCCCACTCTGTCTCTGGTGAATCCTCTCATCCCCCACACCTCGGGCCTGTACCCCAGTTCTTGTATGCATAAATAAATACAACTTTAAAAAAATAAAATAAAATTGGAATTAATTTCGGCACCACCAATGGTGGACCCCTAATCACTTTTCATCTTTGTATTTTCACTGACATGTCTTGAGATTATGGAAATATGCCTCGCACTCATAGGTATTCTATAAATATTTGTTGAAAAATGAAAAATTAATGAGAAGAGCAGATTTTTACATAACACGATCAAGTAAATTCATAACCAGAGCTGGCTAAAAGACGTGGTATAAAGGTAGACCCTATTTAGTGGTGCATTAGCTTCAAGTTAGCAAAGAAAGTGTTTAGATTAATCCTAACAATAGGAAATAAAAATCAAAGTACTTCATTGTTACTGTGAACTGTACTCCCTCAATAAATACCTGTCCAAGATTCTCTGTACCTGCAAAGGAAAAAAAAAATTGTTTCACCATTGAAAAATTTCAATATTAATATGTTTTGGGGGGTTACAATAAACATACAGAATTCTAACCTTTTAAAATCAGTTCATTTTTGACCAATGGTAGTTCTTACAAGATCTATACATGTATACTTACACATAGAAATATACATTTGATTTTTATTCTCATTTTATTTCTATTTACATAATTATCCTGCTTATCTGTTTATTCCAAAAAAAAAAATTCTCCAATTTTTTTTATATCAATGGAAGATATTTTAAAAAAGCATTCTCGGAGTTTGGTAGACATGGATTTGAACCCTAGGTCCATAAATACAACGGTATAATTGTGGAGCTATTGAGGCCTCTTATTTACAAAATCTCATAAAACAGTTCTAAAATTTTAATTAAATAATGAATTAACTGTGGATAGTTATGGAATAGTAGATGTAATAGCAGATGTTTCCTTGATTCTGTCAAATAGTAAAATACCCTGAAATGGTAAAATATTGTTTATAAATTTGAGCAATTGTGCCTAAGTGTCTTCTGAGCTTATTTATAATTTTCATTTTCATTAATGAATATGCAGGTCTACATTTCTAAGACATGGGCTGCATTGATTTGCTTAACTAACATTTCTTTGAGTGACCATTAGGAATCCTTAATTATATTAGCTCCAAGCAAGTATAAAACTTTTGTGATCCCTAAAAAAGAATATAATCTAATGAAGACACAAATGAAAATGCACAAAATAAATGCACAATATAATTAGAGAATATTTTGATATTCTATGGACTAGAAGTATAGTGAATAAAATGTCAGAGTCAGTTGGAGAGAGTAGAAAAACTTCCATATTTGACTTGGTCTTCTACTCACTCTTACCATAACAACAACATGAAAATAGGGACACTTTTCAGAGCACTTAATATGTTCCAGCAACAGTAGTAAGTACGTTCGGTTTATTAACGCATTAATTCTCAACGGCGCCTATGAATTAAGTACTATTTCTATGCCATCTTACAAAGGAGGAAAGAGTAAAGAATGAGGGTTAGTAATTTCAATATTCAACTTGCCATCAAGTCTACAGAAAGGTGGAAGAGGTTACCAAAATTTTATGGATATTGCAAGAGAACAATCCTTATTGTGTGACATATCATGCACAAAATTCCTAGTTATTCTTTCACCTCATATTCACCTTGTTCATTCCATTTATACTAAATGATAACCACTCCTCAAGATTCGTTGCAAAGGCTATCTCCCTATAAAGAATTTTTACCTTAATCCCCTATCTTCAGAGAAAAATGTTATTTTTTTATGTTGCTAATATTTTACACCCTTGATAGCTATTTGTATCTAGTTCTTATATTATGAAAAACAAGGGAAAGTAATCTTTTTTTTTTTCATTTTTGTCTTCCTCAGTATTCTTTTTTGCTCCCCATCTCCTCTAATCTTGGTACCTAGTACATATCTGACTACAATAAGCATGCATCAACATTTATAAAAAAATAAGCTTATGAATGTAGTCATAGATAAGTAACAGATAAGTAATCTAACCTGTCTAAATCTCAAATCCTCATCTAGATAATAATGAGGTTGACTAGATGATCTCTAAATCTTATCAGGCATAATTCTATCATTCTACCACTTTCATTACATATTCCAAAATTTTCAATTACTCATCAAACGTTATGTACTTACTGTGCTCCTGACACAGTCTCTGCTCTCACTGAATTTATAATTTAATTAGATAAAAAGTTAGCTTTTAAAACAAATAAAGACAAATTTTTAAGATAATGACTAAGATTAGATGACAAGAACAAAAAATTTATCAGTGGATTGATTTAAAAAAAGGTGAACCAGATAAAAGGAAGAAATTATTAAAAACTACTTAAAGAATAAAATAGCAGTTTAAATAAAATGAAATTTCACAAACGTAAAATAAAAACAGAAAAGAAAAAATAAACGTGGGGCAAAGGAGTTGTGGAAATGAAAGAAACATGAAAAAATAAATAAAAAGGAAAGAATTGTATCTATGTATTTTATATATATAAAGAAGAGAACATGACACAGTAGAGAAGAATTCGAATAGGAATTTTAAAATGACCCACGTTGTGGGAATAAATCTGTAAAATGACATTTTCAATAGAGGTCATGAGTTGTGCATTTGTTTTGAGGCACCCCCTCACCTAAAGTGAAATGTCTTCTTGTAAAGAATCCCGACTCTTTACTCTCTTTCAATCAAGGAGGTGCTGAAATATTTAAAAATGATGTTCTCAAAATATTTTAAAGATAAATTGACAAAAATTATTTTCCTACTCATATCTGACAAACAAATAATATTTGGCAAGAATGAACTCCATTAGGGAGAGCTAACATTTTCATATTACTTATGAGAACAAAGAAATATTCCGACCAGGAGTTCTGCATATTGCCAGCCTCCTGCGAGGTCAAGCAGGGTTAGACAGCTCTTTGTGAAACACTAGACTCGCCGACATTCATGGGCTGGCCTGAGAGTTCTGCTCCCTCTGGTGTCTACACTGAGTTACTGCTGCGATCTGTAAATGCGTTTATTATTTTTGGCCTCTGAGTTAAAATAAATACATCACAGAAAGGCCAGTTATAAGAAAAATGTTTTATAAAAACGCAGAATCTCATTCAGAGACTCTTAAATGGTGTTTAGTAATCATTTCTTTCATACATTCCACTTTCTCAGCACTAGAATTGCTTATTCTCAGCAAAACTACTTTTTTTTTTTTATTAACTTTTTTTTTTTTTTTTAAGATTTATTTATTTATTTATACAAGCACTGGGTACAGTCAGAAGCATGGAGGGTGAGAGAATTCACCAGAGCCAGAGCAGGGAGCAGAGCAGGCAGAAGGTCCGAAGTACACTGCAGAGGGGAGCAGCGGGCGGCAGGAGAGGTCTGCATGCCATGTGGGACCCTCCTCTGGTGGCCGGGGAGCAGCCGGGAATCAAACCGGCGCCGCGGAGGCCGCGGGCAGCTTCGCAACCCAGCGCTCAACCGCTGCGCCACCGGGGAGGCCCAAAAAACTACTTTTTTTAATATGCCACAGAAAATTGTATTGCCTAGGACCAGATTTTTCTTCCTTTAGTTAATATCAGTTTTCTTTCAATTAAGGGAAGGACCATGAATTCACAATAAGTAACTTCCTTAGTGGGTATTTTTCCCTAAGTATCTAGATGAAGTTACATATTTCAATGACTCATTAAGACACTAGAATAATTTTGAAATTCTATCTAAGAATGGTTCCTATTTATTTGAATATTTTAGATATTTATCCAATTTAATTTTTTTATTTAAATTTAGAAAAGTGTGGTTATTTCTAAGTTCTTAGAAACCATTTGGCATTATATTTATAATATTAACTAAATCGCATCTGTAATATATATTATAATAACACTGATGCTACAAAGATGGATATATTTCAATTTTTGAAATATTCTTTTCTATGATCACCAATCCACTGGACATCCCCAACTGGGTTAAGCAAATAGGACAAACCACCAACATTCTAAACATTAGGCAGGGCAGCAAACAATGAAAAGGGAGAGAAGACAATGTAAGAGAAAAAAGGATTGGGGGGAGAATGAATGAAGTTAAGGAGATAAAGAAAGGAGCAATGATGTATATAACAGATAGGAGTTGAACACCCAAACATTTTTGCCTGGAAGATGAGAATTTGGCTTAGTTGCCTTTATCATCAATGCTTTAATTCAATTCGTCTTTATATAGATTTTGACTAGTTTTATAACAGATCTTCAAAATTTATCATATAAACAGAAATTTAGCATCTTTAGACTTAGGAATTAACTTTATCTGATGGTAAACATGACTTTTAAAGTTATTTTTTAGAAAATAGTTTTTATTATCATAGCAACACTTATCCTTATTAAAAATATTAAAAAATAAAATAAGAAGGGTAAATAACAAAACTTAAGGGCCCTATGATTCCTTTTCCCATCTACAGCAGTATTATTCACCAGGATGCATAATCTATATATATAACTTTATTTATTTTTGCAGAGGCACTCACAATTACATATAATAACTCATTAATCCTCAAAACAAACACCATGAAATATGTACTGTTACAGATGACCAATCAGGCATAGGAAAGTTGTTTTTTTTTTAAGATTTATTTATTTATTTTTTATTTACACAATAGCTGGGGTAGAGGCAAGAGGTGCGGGAGGGTGAGAGGATTCACCAGAGACAGAGTAGGGAACAGAACAGGCAGATTGACTGAAATACACTGCTGAGGGGAGCAGTGGGTGAGTCAGTAGAGGTCTACTGCGCCATGTGGGTAGCTCCCTGGCCGGGGATCGAACTCATTCTGCAGTGGCTGGGGATTGCTTCATAGGTTGCGTCTTAACCCCTTGCACCACCAGGGAGGTCCCTGTAATGGAATTTCTTTAGAAAGCAGAGTATATAAACTTTCTGATTATTTATGTGTCTGAAAATACTTCTGCCCTCACCTTTGATGGATGGTTTTGTGGTATGTAGATTTCTCTGTGGAAATCATTTTCCCTCAGAATTTTGAAAACATTCTTCCACTATTTCTTATTGTTTCGTACTATGACAATGCTAATGATAGTCTGTTTTGTTTCTCTTAAAGGATTTTTTAATTTCTGCATTAGAAAATTTAAGTAAATTCTCTTGTTGTTTTGAGGTTTTGCAATGATATGGTTCAATGTATGTCTTTTATTTCTTTTTTTTAAAGATTTATATATTTATGCATATAAGAACTGGGGTACAGGGCAGAGGTGCGGGGGGTGAAAGGATTCACCAGAGACAGAGTGGAGAACACAACAGGTGGATTGACCGAAGTACACTGCTGAGGGGAGCAGTGGGAGAGTCAGGGGAGGTCTGCTGTGTCATGTGGGTAGATAACTGGTGGGCTGAGGATCGAACTCATTCTGCGGAGGCTGTGGATAGCTTCATAGTGCTGTTTAACTCCTTGCACCACCAGGGAGGCCATGTCTTTTATTTCTCTCTCTCTTTTTTTTTAAAGATTTATTTATTTTTATACAAGAACCAGGGTACAGGCCAGATGCGCGGGAGGGTGAGAAGATTCACCAGAGACAGAGCAGAGAACAGAACAGGCAGACTGATGGAATACACTGTTGAGGGGAGCAGCATGTGAGACAAGAGAGGTCTTTTTTGCCATATGGGATTCTCGCTGGCAGGCCGGGATAGAACTGGCGCAGCAGAGGCTGCAGACAGCTTCACAGTGTGGCTCTCAACTGCCTGCGCCACCAGGGAGGACCCCTGTCTTTTATTTCTTAATCAGACTAATATAGGGTGTTTCAGCCTACAGACTTTTGCTGAATTACTTCAGCTGTAGATTTCTTCCATGACGATGAGAGGTGACACAAACCTCCCTTCCATTAACTGTGCTCTCTCTAATGTTAGACAGCTTGGAATAAGCATCTGTGCTTCCTCTTCTCATATATATATATTTGTCTTTTAGTTCTATTATTCAGGAAGGATTTTAGTATTTATGTTTTGATTTGACACATTTATTCTAAGATACTTTTTAAAAAATTTTCTAATATCACTGTGTTCTTTCATTATGTTTGTTTTAAACATGCATTAGATATAGTATCTTCTTGAATATCTCTGAAGATACAATCAGATGTGCTTTTTTAAATTTTGTGATGAAGTTCCTCTGTTTTTCCTGGAATCACTTTTACTTATTTTGATTTTTCTCATTTGTATTACAGGCTTTTCTTCTTGGAACCTATTGATGGTTCATGCTTGTCCATTTATATTTTTAAAAAGGTAGTAGAAAAACAGAGTTTCCATCAAGGGCAGTTACTGTACTGTACCAGCAAGTTAAGGTCTTTTTTTTTTTTTTTTTTTAATCTCTTTTTTTTTTTTTTTTTTTTTTTAGTATTTTTTTTTTTTTTAAGATTTATTTATTTATGTATGTATACAAGCACTGGGTACAGTCAGAAGCGCAGGAGGGTGAGAGAATTCACTAGAGCCAGAGCAGAGAGCAGAGCAGGCAGAAGGACCGAAATACACTGCTGAGGGGAGCAGCGGGTGGCAGGAGAGGTCTGCGCGCCATGTGGGACCCTCCTCTGGTGGCCAGGGAGCAGCCGGGGATCGAACCGGCGCTGCAGAGGCTGCGGGCAGCTTCGCAAACCAGCGCTCAACAGCTGCGCCACTGGGGAGGCCCGCAAGTTAAGTTTTAAATTATGTGGCTGGTGAACTGAACATTACAATTTGGGACTCCTAAATATCAGAGAGTCCTAACTCCCACACAAACTGCCCCACTTATTCCTAAGCAGGATATTCAACTTTTATAAAGAATGACAGCTTTTACCTTTTCCTACTTCGCTTCCTATTGTCTTCATTTTTCTTCCTCTCTCCTTCCCTTCTGTTTTTCCTATTTGCTGATAACACGACTTTTATATTAATATAGAATAAATAGACTGGTTTAATATTAGAAGAAAATCTAGCTGTTAGCTCTCCAATTTACTAAGGTGAATTAGAGCTTAAATTATGTTAAAGAAAAAATGTTAAGTAGTTAGAGCTATAAATATTCGTGCTAGAGTCGAACTGACAATTGCGTTCATCTAGACATGATTAGAAGTCATATTCCAGCAGGTCTACATGAAAATTTGCTAAGAAAGATGAAAAAATTTCTATTTTATAGCTCATGATGAGATTGTTCAGTCTCTGGAACCACAGTTTATATTCAATATTAACTTTACGTATTTCCTCTAGGTGGTGCACAAGGCACAGTAATGTTTGAAAATCCACAGTCAAACCCTAAAGTCTTTCTATATATTATTCTGAATCTAAATAAAACCAAGCCTCTTTTATCTACTATAATTGCATAATTGAGATACACACTTGGGAAATACATGATGTTATATTTTGGCATGTATATAACAATTGCTTGGAATGTAGTAAAAGGTATGTTTATTTTTTTCTTGGTGTTATTATAAAATTAACATTTAGTTCCCAGTGAAGGAAAATTTGATCTATCATATTCATTTCTTTCAGTTAGCTCAAGTGAATGATAAATATCCAGATTGCAATACTACCATCAGCTATACAAAAATCACTATAGAATGAAAATAGGTCTATATTCACGGACTTCAGATAAACTCTTGAAGGTCTGTACTGCTGTTGTGCCTTCATAATCATTAAAAAATGCCTATCTTGGGGTTCCCTGGTGGCTCAAGGGGTTAAGACGCAACCTATGAAGCTATCTGCAGCCACTGCAGCACGAATTTGATCCACGGCCAGGGAGCTGCCCACATGGCACAGCAGACCTCTCCTGACTCGCCTGCTGCTCCCCTCAGCAGTGTATCTCAGTCAGTCCACTTGTTCTGCTCCCCACTCTGTCTCTGGTGAATCTTCTCACCCCCACACCCCCCGCCTGTACCCCAGTTCTTGTATGGATAAATAAATAAATCTTAAAAAAAAAAGTCTATCTCTTCCCTAACATCAGTGAAAGGTACAGGGGATCTGAATGCATGAGCCCATTGGATTGTCTTTATGTGTATTGCACTGGATAGAAGCCGCCACAAGAGTGCAGGGAAGGCTTTTTTGCAGGAAATGGTATGGCAGTCGTTTGATGAGCACTGTGTAGTATGAACGGATACAATCACCTTGAGGTGTTAGTATGAGAGTTTTACTTATTTATAAAATTTTACCTGCTTTTATGAAAGAAGTGGCTATGTTCAAGTAGCTGCAAAATCTTTATTAAATCTGAATAATTCATTAAGGTTCTGGGTTTTTTTGCTTTATCTGAATGACTAATTGGTCCAGAAGTTTAAGACTATGGTACTAATTAAGGTCTTTGTTTATCAAATTAGCACATCTTCATTCTTCTATTGTAATGGTAGATAATGTGATATAGTTATTTTGTGAACAGTCTATCTTTAGCAAAAATAATGTATTAATAATTATCATGATAAACATTTAAGACTCTTGTTATTCCAGAGTTTAGTAATTTAAAGGCTTTGTTAAACCCCAAACTTGTAGTGTAGACAATTGTAAAATACCTCTGAATTTCAGAATTCTGTTGAGATTCTCACAGAAAAGAAAATTTTTTTTAAACAATTTTTTTTTTAAAGATTTATTTATTTATTTATTTATTTATACAAGCACTGGGTACAGTCAGAAGCACGGGAGGGTGAGAGAATTCACCAGAGCCAGAACAGGGAGCAAAGCAGGCAGAGTGATGAAATACACTGCTGAGGGGAGCAGCGGGCGGCAGGAGAGGTCTGCGTACCATGTGGGACCCTCGCCAGGCGGCCGGGGATCGAACTGGCGCTGCAGAGGCTGCGGGCAGCTTCGCAACCCAGCGCTCAACCACTGCACCACCGGGGAGGCCCAGAAAATAAAATTTTAAAATGAAAGTCTTTTAAGAAATGGAATGTGCAAAAGCTTGGAAAAGAAATTTCTTTTTTCGACCTTCACTTTTGTCTTCAGTATCCTCTTGGTCAACTTTAAATTATAACAGAAATGCATGCCATTACAAAAAGAAAGTTAAACAATACAGAGGAATGTAAAAAATAGAATTCCACTCTCCTTGTCCCCAGTTTTTCTGCATTCCTTAGAAGCAGCCATTATTAAGAGTGAGGTATGTTTAATCCCTGATATTTTAATATATAAGTAGCTATATATTTTACACAAATGTGATATGCCCATATGTCTTTTTTGCAACTTGTTATTTTTATTTCTTGAGATTTGAAAAAGATTTATTAAGAGAGTTAGGATTATGTCAGCAAGTTCAGCATTCAGAATTCTAACACTCTTTATATAACATGTACACCCCTATTAATGTACTAACAATATTCAGTCTTCTATTAAAAATTAAACAATCTTTTTTTTAAGATTTATTTATGCATGCAAGAACAGAGGTGTAAGCCCAGAGACAGAGTGGGGAGCAGAACAGGCAGATTTACTGAAATACACTGCTGAGGGGAACAGTGGGTGAGTCAGGAGAGGTCTGCTGCGCCATATGGGCAGCTCCCTGGCCTGGGATGGAACTCATGCTGCAGTGGCTGGCGATAGCTTGATAGTGCTGTTTTTAACCCCTGCGCCACCAGGGAGGCTCCTAAAAATTAAACAATCATTATACTCACTATTATATTGTATTTTCTGTGAACTCAGTGAGAGTGTCTGTACATTTTAAAAATATTTTTATTTTGAAATAGCTATATATTGATGAGACATGGAAAAGATATGTAGAGGGAGGTCCCATACACCCTTCATTTACCCTTTCCCAATGCCAACTTCTATAGTACAATATGAAAACATTGGTAGAATGCACAGAGCCTAATTCCTTGAGATTCATTGAAGCTATTGCTTATTCTTTTCATTTAAGATTAAATTATAAGTACCCTTCCATGTAATTACTTATAAATCAGTCACATGCAAATATGTAACATAGACTCTTTACCTCCACCACCTTCCAAAGGGATTCTAACATTTCCAGAAAAGATTATAGGTTGTTTGTGGTGCCATTTGAGGAGAAACAGGTTCAGATATGGAAGGGATAAAATCAGTGAACTGATTTTTAAAGAAAAAAGTCAGGAACATTGAAGGTATGATTTGCGTGGAAGGTTCAGAAGCATCTAGTGCAAAGGGAAATGCAGGGAGAAGAACCAGGAGAAGAGGAAGCCATTAAAAAATTCCTCTGGGTTAAGGAATTGGGGAGTTGGGGATTGAGAGTTTCTGGAGTTTGGGAGGTGAGGGAAATTAAGGCGAATAAAGGGATTTTACCATGTTGTTGTGAACTATACATTTGGAATCTCTTTTTCATGTTCTTTGATAAATGTCAGTTAAGGATTTGGGTCAGAAAGCCTACATCCTGCTGTATGTTGTGTGCTACTGCTGCTGCTGCTGGTGCTGCAGGAAGGAGACAATAGCGTAAATTGCAGTTTTTTTCACTTCCTTCTGTCAGTGTAGCACTCGCTCATAACACAGTCTGGTAAATAGTATGAACTAAGCAAATGTTTGTAAAACTTAAAGAATAGTGATATCAGGCTGTGCTCTGCTTTCTCATTTCTTTTAACAGCAGTACCATCATTTCCCCCCTCCACCTGTACCTCAAACCGTTTGATATCATCTATGAAATTTTATTCCTTTGCTAATCTGTTACCAATCTGTCACCCAATCCTATCCATGCTTATTCAATAAATATTTCTTGACTCCTACTCTGATTATTCATTCCAGGGGTCACACTCAAATATTTATTGGGTCAGGCTGGTAATAGAGCACTGTGGTGTGAGGCAATAGGGTGTGGCTAGGTTTTCTGAATCAGAGAGATTTGGAATTTGAAGAGTAGCAATATAAAAACACCTATCTGAATCTTACCTTCTAATTCTGATTCATTTGAGATAGACAAAAAAGTCTAGCTGAGGAGGATCGAAAAGTTGCTTTTGTTGTAGCTGGAGCTATAGGCGCACTCAACTTGGGTATGTGGCAAAGACAGTGATCCTATAAAAAGGAGACTTTCTCACTCACATTCTTGTCAGGGCTCTGACAGGCCTCCTCTCCAGGGCAGAGTTGTAACATTTCAGTTGTGCTTAGGATAGAAGATAATGGCTACTCTTTGCAGGGAAATTGTTCCCAAAGGGAGAGAGTGGGAAAGGAGCTCTGCCTGTCTGGTTTTAGTTGCCAAATTTGTCGATCGAATATGGTATGGCATATTCCATGAATTGCTGTTTTTATTGTTTTTAACATATTGAATATAAGCATTAAGCCTGTGGTTAATCAGGAGTGTGGCATTCCCTTTTGGGGATGAAACCTCATGAGATAATTTCCTTTTCCTTGAGGCTACTCCCCTCCTTCCAATGATTGAACCTTCCATTACCACTAGTTGTCAATGTAGATTTAGCACCTAGAAGGCAGGGCTGTGTATTAATTAACATTTTGTAACCATATTGACTATATTGTCTAAAATTACTTCTCAGAGTTTTGCAATGAGATTGAATGAAAGCTTCAAGAGAATCTGGCAATAAAACTGCCGTTAACACAGTGATGTCCCAGATTTAAATATAATGCCTCTTAATTATAAAATTTCTGGGCAGATTCCAAAGATTTAAAGTCTCCAATCAAATCACATTGCTTAAGTTAAATTAAAACCAAAAGATGTTAAATCCTCCCCAATTTCTAACTCATTCTCTCTCTGACATTTGGGTGGTCAGGTTTCCCCTTGGTGTCTGAAACCAGAGTATTTACTGAATGTATTACATGGCAACCCCAATATGAAATGGGTTGTTCTTACTGTGGGTCCTCACCTGAGTGCTTCAAAGGGACTTATAACGAGACTCAACTGTAGGCACACACAAAAAAGTTCATAAAAGGTTTATTTACAAAAAGGGGAAATGAAGAAAGGAATAATTTAGGGAGAAAGAGGGAGAGACAAATTCGTGAATGGGTCTTACCAGTTCCTCTGAACTGGGACTCCAATAGCATGCCAGTGAAAAACCAAGGGACCCCTCCAAGGCCCACATGACTGTTACATACCAAGCCCTGGCCGCGTAACTCCACCCTTATTTCCCAACAATTCTCTCTTTGGTGATGAGGACATTGTGGGACTTGTAATTCTTGGTTCCTTAGATATTTATGGTCTGGGGTGGGGGTGGAGTCCATAAAACCTGTGTTCCTGGAGTTTGTTCAGGACATCCTCTCCTCCAACAAATGCACTAGTTCTTTCAGTTGCATCAGTTAAACTTTTCATATCATTGCTTTAAAAATGTGTCCAAAGAGTTAACAAAGCAAAATATCATCCATGCAACAACCCTACACTTACCCAATGTAGAAAATGGGCCAATACCTTCTTCTAGAATAGTGATCCCAACCAAAAGTATGTACCTAGTAACTTGCATTTGAATGGCCAAAGTCCCTGTATTATTAGAGAGAAGGAAGCTATAAATAGATGGAGATATTTGTCTTTGTTCAATTTTCTGACTATGATTACCATTCTTTCAAATCCATGACCAGTGAAATGGAAAGCCCGAGATCTCTCTCCTAGCAAGAGTAAATTTTGGCACTATTCCATGACTAGAATCAGGGAGTTTATTCATATATTCTGCATTTTCCTCATGTCGTGATGTGGTAATTCTGGCTCATGGATCTCATTTGCGGTGCTTTTTTTTCCTTTCTGCATATTTAAACTCTTTCATTTTCCATTTTTTTCCCTGTGAGTTTTGTGCTTCTGGAACACCAAAGCTCTATCTTGGGGACTGTCTGGAGATGGGCTGTGAGCAGCCCTTTTCAGTTCTGTACCTGTCTTTTCCTTTTAAAAATGAATTTCATAATCTCAGAAACCTCCTGCCAGGGGAGTTTTGCCCTAGTACCTTCCAGAAAATTCTTAATAGATTTCTGAATTGAAGTTCTTTTTGATAATTCTGAAAACTGAGCCCCAGAGACCTTCCCTTCAAGACATTGTACTTTGTTTTTCAGTATTTTCTCCCACATCATTTTCTGAAGCTATAGGTATTTGTCTCTAGCTTCACTTCTCTCTACTTTGTTACACCTTTAGAGTTCAGTTGAAGTTTTACCAGCTTCTTGTTTCCTTTCCTTCTTAGCATGGCTTGTTTGACCTAATAACATGTTTCCCCTTTAATTTATTCTTTGCACTTCTATTCTGTTCCTCTGGATTATGTGTGGGTGCTTATAGTGGGATGAGGAGGGGATTGACAAACCACATATTGTCAAATATATCTTGTCCAACTTGTACATTTTTTCAGTTGGATCATTGCACCCAGAAGATACTCTCCCATCAGAACAGCATGTAACTCAGATTCCATCTGTTTTTGTCCTTCCTGACTCTACTTCAATATATCACACCTTTGCTTTGTCATCCCCTAGGGTTCTAAATTACCTACATTTGTGGCATGTTCTGTTAGGGCACTGTCTCACTCAAACTGATCTAATAATTCTTGGGACATTTACCTAATAATCCTGACTTTTTCCTCTCTTTACCAGTTCTAGTTTTTTAATACTTTTTTTTTATTGCTTATTTAACCTTAAGGAGTTGTTTCCCAACTGCTTTTGCAATGGACTTTATACTTACAGCTTAAGAAGTCATATCTTAATAGTTTCCAGGATCTTGGCCTCCTTGGAGGGGAATGATCTGTTTTCTGAGATTTTCACTTTTATCTTTCTCTCAGATCATGTTGGACTTTAGTAGCCATTAGATGTCTCTTCCTTTTCTAATGCATTTTTAAACAGCAAAAAATCCTGGCTAAATTTTTTTTTTTTTTTTTTTTACTTTTTGTATGTTTCTGTTCTGGTTCAGAATCTCATTGTACTGTCAACCTTTTCTTCTATAGTTGTCCACCTGGAATATAAGGTAAATTTGAGCTAGATTTTAGAGGGCCTTGAATGCAAACTTTGCCCTGTAGATAATTCTGATGTGGTTGTAAATTAGAATTATCAGGGGAACTTTAAAAAGTCAATGCCCAGACTCACTTCCAGAGATTCTGAGTTAATTGATATGATGGGAATTGGATGTTGGTATTTTTATTTTATTTTTATATGAGCTGATTTTAAAAGCAAATGAAATTCTCATTTCATTCTCTAATTATATCATAAAATTCTACCTTTTTGCAGGTAAATTATATTTCAAGAAAACCAACTTCTTCAAAAGACCACTATGTATTCCAAAAGCAAGTGATATACTGATATCATACACAAAGAAACTATTTACTCAATAAGTGTTAAACTTAATATCTGTATAAGCTTTAGGTTCCAACAATGAATGGCCCATACATCATCCTTACAGAACAGGAACCTAACTAAAACTAAGCAAACTTAACTAACTCAAACTAAGCAAATACAAGTCAAAGTGAAATATACTTGAGCAAGATATGCAAGACATTAGCTCAGAAATTGTCATTCAGTAAAAAAGACAATCTAAACAAAATTATAAATTTGAAAACATTTAAAAATTATTTATAGCAAAGTAAATAAACACTATTTTTAAAAGAAAAAAACCATATATTTGATGTAAACCGAATTTGCTTAATTCAATGGGTGCTATGTGAAATAGTTTTTAAGCTATTGTAGGGTCAGGAACAGACACAGTTGCAGGTTTTCTGATCCCATGCAGACTGGGTAAAGGAGGAGTCAGAGTCCTCAGTGATTTTGCAGGTTTTTATTGGGGTTCAGTGGGTACGTGGCAGGCAGGGGTGCGTGGGGGCCGGGAGGCTGGCAGTCCTCCCAGCCCCCAGCAAGTCTTCACTATCTAGGCCTTCTCCGGCCTTCTCTCGGCTTCTCTTCAGCTTCTCTTTTGGCTGCTACTGGCGTCCCCGTGACACCACCCTTAAAAAAAGCACAGTCTTAGCACAGGTGCACCCACTTCAGGTGCCCGCCATCAGGCATGCATTCAGGATCACAGGGTTCCCTCATCTATCCTGATGGCGGGAGGGCAGAAATACCTGATTTTTTACCTTACCCTACAGCTATTAAACAGATTTCTAGTTCTGACAAATCAAGTCCCTTAAATTAAGAAAAAAGACTGAGTGCAAGTTTCCTGGGTTTCCTTATTTATTTTTTATGTTCACTACATGGTTTACTGAATATTTTAAGCTCACGGTTGAGACCTACTACTCAGAAAAAGAGGGTTCTTTCAAAAGACCACTGCTCATTGACCATGTACCTCCTCACCTGAAGCTTCTGATGGGAATGTACAAAATCATTAATAATGCTTTCATGCCTACTGTCTGAGGAACCCTTCTGCAGCTCATGGATCAGGTGTTATTACTTAAGAAATACATTTACTAAGGCTAAAGCGGCCAGAGATAGCAATTCCTCTGACAGATCCTGGCAAACTTACTGGAAATCTCCTGGAAATGAGGAGAACCAATCTAGGTACCATGGAGAACATAAAGGATTCATGGGAGGAGGTCACAATGTCAGCATAAAGGGAGTTTGGTGGACGTGATGACTTTGAGGGGCTCAAGACCCCAACAGAAGAAATCACTGCAGATGTGGGAGAAACAGCAAGAGAATCAGGATTAGAGGTGGAGCCTGAAGATGTAAAATTTGAACAGATGAGGAGTTGCACTTATGGATGATCAAAAAATGTTTCTTCAGATGGTATCCACTCCTGGCAAAAATGCTGCAACATCTAGTTTCTAATTGGTCTCTCTTGAATAATTTCTTGCCCATATCTCTGCTACAATTCATCGTCTGCCTTACTATTAGGAAATGCTTTCTGAGGCATTTAATCTTAATTTTTTTTTTTATAGAGGCATGTTTATTTATTTGTTTGTTTGTTTTTGTTTATACAAGCACTGGGTACAGTCAGAAGCGCGGGAGGGTGAGAGGATTCACCAGAGCCAGAGCGAGGAGCAGAACAGGCAGAAGGACCGAAGTACACTGCAGAGGGGAGCAGCGGGCGGCAGGAGAAGTCTGCGCGCCATGCGGGACCCTCCTCCGGTGGCCTGAGAGCAGCCGGGGATCGAACCAGCGCCGCAGAGGCTGCGGGCAGCTTCGCAACCCAGCGCTCAACCGCTGCGCCACCGGGGAGGCCCTGAGGCATTTAATCTTCATGCTGAGCAACCTGTTGCTGACAGAATGCGTCTCACAAAGCTTTTTATAAGCAGTGCCATGTAATTGCTCATTTGACGACTGTCGTATTTACTAGTCTGTCAGCTTCGAGAACCATTACCGATTTCACACACAGGCAACCCCTTCACTGTACAGAGGCTCTTCATCGAACTCTCGCCTCATGCTCATTTCACACAGAGGGAAGTGGGGGTGGGGGTGGTGTCCAACGAGGGCACGCGATCTCAGCAGCCGAGGCTGCGCCATGCTCCTCACGCAGTGAGCTCAAGTGCAACTCCGCCTCTCAGGCAGCGAGTTCACGCTGGAAGCCTCAGAAAAGGCAGTGAACTAGGTCTGACGCCGCCCTTAGGGTTGTGAGCTAATGCGAGACTCGCTGCCCTGGGCGGTGAGCTCAGGCAAGACACCGCCCCTCAGACAGTTAGGTACAGGGACGCCTGCTCCCCCACCGCCAAGGCCTTAAGGCCAAGTGAGACCCCAGACACCGCCCCCCATGG
The DNA here is from genome assembly GCF_014898055.3 of Talpa occidentalis. NCBI lineage: Eukaryota > Metazoa > Chordata > Mammalia > Eulipotyphla > Talpidae > Talpa > Talpa occidentalis. Next base: position 120,287,036 of record NW_023602073.1, on the reverse strand, counting down.
CAGCGAGGTCCAGCAGGACTGTGCTCCGCACAGAGGTGAGTTCATGAGAGTGTGGCTCCTCAGTCAGGGTGCTCCCGGGTGACCCACCCTCATGGAAGGGGACCCCAAGAAGGCTGTGATCTCAGGGGCCTAGGCTGCCCCATGCACCTCTGATGATGAGCTCATGCCAGACGCAGGCCGGCACTGGGATGAGGTCACTCTGTTGGTGTTTCAAAATGTGATTCTAATTCACATTTTTTAACTCTCAAGAACTGTGAAGGGCCTCACATTGTACTCAGTTTGCTATCTAAAAAGTCAGTCTGCCATAGTTTCAAGATAGTATTATAAAACAAGAGATTCATTAGCGATGAGGAAAGTTTATTTATCATTTATCAGTAATTTTTGTTCTGGACCCCTAAATCCTGTTTCCCATATGGTGATGTAAAGCAGGTCAAATAACAGTTGTACACAATAGATTTCATTACAGAAGATCTACTAATTTAGGGGACCCAAATATTTTATTCTGAAAAGTACAGGGCTTACCCTTTGTCCACTAAGGAGAGACTCTGTGTCTTCTGTATAAACATCTTTGGAAGGATAATCTGAAACAAAGGTTAGTCAGTGCTTGTTTTATAAAATGAGCAACATGAAATAAACCTGTGGAAAACTGACTCTCGAGAGTTGAAACTGCTTTGGTAGACAAAAGGGAGCCTGAAATTGTTTTTATTTTATTTTATTTTTTTAAGATATATTTATTTATTTATTCAAGCACTGGGTACAGTCAGAAGCGCGGGAGGGTGAGAGAATTCACCAGAGCCAGAGCCAGGAGCAGGCAGACCGACGAAATACACTGCTGAGGGGAGCAGCGGGCAGCAGGAGAGGTCTGAGGACCATATGGGACCCTCCCCCAGCGACTGGGGATGGACACTGCTTGCTGCAGAGGCTGCGGGCAGCTTTGCAACCCAGCGCTCAACTGCTCTGCCACCGGGGAGGGCCAAGCCTGAAATTGTTTTAAGCAGGCAAATAAAAGAAGCATTTTTAAATAATGCTGATAATGAGATTTTAATTTTAATTTTAATTTGATAATGAGATTTTTATCAGACAGGAAAGTAGAGAAACACCTTGGAAGATATTATGCTAACTTGGGCAAAAGTTAAGAAAACGCTTTCACCGGATAACAGAAGACAGGGATTGGCATAGGAAGGAATTAAACACAAAATTGATGAGTGTGGATTAGATTCGATATGAGGGGTGGAAGATAGTAACAGAGTCCAATTTTAGATAGACATAGAATCCAGTTTTACTTGCGGGAATGTTAATTTTGATTTTTTAAACAGATAAAGGGCTATTCACATTATATATTTTTTCTTGAATAACTTTAGAATTTGTATTTTTCAAGTAATATATTCATTTCATCTAATATGTCAGATTAATAGGCATATTTTTTTTAACTTGTCTTCCCATTATCTCTCGATAAATAGTATGGCCTAGGGAAACATGTCTTCAACTTTGGAATTGTTAAGACCATCCATCAATAATTATTTATTCAACTTCTACTATATACTTTACGTGGTTTTAGGAGCAATAGGTACCTTTGAGATTATATTAAATCTGTCCTCATGGAGATAATACTCAGATAAAAGAAGATTCTTTGGTCTCTGAAGTAACATTTCCTAATCTCTGTTGATGGTGTTCTTGGTGTCCATAGATAATTTATCTGGTAGAATAGCTAGAATATCAGGTACAGACCACAGGATTTCTTTTTTAAGCCAGAGAATTTCATACATGGGTTCTATTTAATGGTACATTTCAAACCAGAGGTTGTGAACATGACGAGAAGGTACAGGATGATATTTAGCACATAGGTGACTTTTCCTTATTTGTCTATATTAATTCCATTTCATAATAGCAATACAAAAGCCAAACAAAATAATTTCCAGTTGATTTATGCAATTTTTGTGAATCACTTTGCTCTTGGCCTGAGGCCCTGCAGCAGTCACCTAAGGCATGGGCTCTGATATCTACTCAGAAATGTGCTACATAGCAGGCTGCCAGCCTTAAATAATTTAGCTTTGTTATTTCACTCAGCAGTATTGTGGCTTTGAGGGAGATGAGCCTAATGCCAAACTCTTCTTACAAAGTAAAGCAAATCAGAGTCCGGAAAGTGTATATCTCTCTTAAGAGTCTTCTGATCCTTGGCTATTATGTGAATTATTGTCTTCTCAGTGTGATAAAGGAGCAACCAGTATTTTTGTTCTCTTAGTATAAACCCAAAAGTGCTTCTGGCTTGAAAGTAGAATTTAAGGCTTCGTCTAACATTTTCAAGTTTGACTGGGGTTTTGGTAACTGAATATAAGACTGTTGGAATGCTTGGGGTTTTGGAGGGGCTATCAAGAGTTCTTAGATTATTCAAGCCAGATAGTTTACTTGATGACAGATTGATTTCAAAGAGGAAAACATGACTTAGCTCTCTCTATGCTATTTAGTGTGATGTGGAAACATACTCTTTCTTGGCCTGTATTCAAGTCTGTATAAAGGCTGTACTCAAATCTCTGGTTATCAACTCACTGTATACTTGTTCAAAATTGAAGATTGGGAATAAAACAGACTTTGATAGAAATCAACTTATAATTATATCTTGTGATAGTTCTTTGGGATTTCAACAGTGAAATCATCTTATCACTAACTATCCCTTCTAGAAGGGAAATGTGAGGGAAAATAAGAGAGCAATTAAATACATATTCAGAATATGATGTGCTGAAAAGTCTGGGGATTTTCTGAATTTCTCAGAAGGGCTTATTAGTTATATGTGCATCAGTTATAATTTAATAAACAACTAATCACAGTACTTTCACAGGATAGCCTAATTATTAAAATGGGTATATATTATCCTAACCATTAATAAATGCAATTAAATGAGCTTAGATGGTCTTTTTTGTAAATGTAATAAATCATGGTCTAATTCACCTATTTGGCTGACCACCTGCAAGTTACTAGAGGCACACAGTGCTGTGAAGACAGTGGATTTGAAATTCAGGTTAGATTTTTCATTACTCCATTTGTTCACTGAGCTATGATAGTCTACCAACAGAAGCTAATAATATGTGCTTCCTGAGATTTTTGTAAATATTGTGTTTAATATCCTCAGCATTAAAACAGGAACTCAGTAGTTGTTCAGTACATTGGGTTAAATTTTAGAAGTGTAGCAAGGGGATTGACCTATGCTTGGGCATTTTGCCTTTACCTTGAATATTTGTAGTTACAGATAAAAGATCATTAATCCCATTAAAAATAATTGAAGGAGAAAACACGCATCAGAGACAGTCATTTTTAATGTGGGGCATAAATATAAAATATCTTTTTACCCATTCATTAGTTCAGAAGACTTTATCTGCTTTCTTCAGGGCAAAAAACCCAAACCAAAACAAAACAAAAACACCTAAAAAAAAAAGCTAATTAATCTGATCAAAGTTCACTTTGTTAATTTTTCCAAAGGAACTTTAAAAGAAAATCATCTTTTTTTCTTTTTCTGTCTTGAGTCTTTTGTAGCCAGGAAATTTGTAATCTTGTTGATTTTTTCTTTAGGCTGTATTTAGCATCTAATTTTTTCATGTCTGCTGCCATACTAATCAACTCCCTAACTACACTCTCCAAACTATTACTGTATTCTTATTCCCAATGTATTATATTTCTGTGGCCACATCTGCACATCTCTTTATTAATTTTCTCACTTGAACTTGATTTTTTGAAGAGTTCTGATAGCAAAAATAAATCACATTTACAATCTGTTTGGTACTTAGGTAATTTATCATTATCTTATAAATCCATTGATCCATACTTTATAAATATCATTCCTATTCCCACATCACCTCTCTTACCAGTCTCTACACAACTTTTAAAGTAGGGTTTATTTCCCATAAATCTTCTTGACTTTAGTCTACTGCAATTAATTGCTCTTCTCTCTGAACTGCTAAGCATTGATTGATCACTTGGCCAACATGTGTAACCTAAACTGGATAACAAACTTTTAGGATAAATTATCTATTATCTCTCAATGGATTTCAGATTCCCCAAAGACACATTTCCTATCTTATACTTCCTTTTGGTTCTTTAGGTTACTTCTTCCCATTCATACCATCTAGACACTGATTACCATATCTGGAGGTGATGTGAAAATGAAGGAAGACTTTCCTTCATAAAGACAAGAGACTAGGAAATAGAATATTCACCTGACATGAAAAACAGGGCTTGGAGAGATTGGATAAAGCTACAAATTTCATGGATGGTTGCAGGTTTGTATTCAAGCCAACCACTTTGTCCTTGAGAAATAGTTTGTATAGGGAAGTGTCCTAAATTCTTCCAAAAGTACACTTCTCAGTGCTCCCAGTAATACGTCTTGTAGTTACAAGATATATTACATGGACGTCTTGGGATGTCATGAAAGGTGGCTCATGGGAGAGATAATAAGTAGGTCGGGAACAAATCAGGGGAGAAGGTAGGAGAGTGGCAGTGGTAGAATTCTTAGCATTGCAAATATATTATTCAAGATGGTCTATATTCCAGCAGCATTGGCATTACCTGGGAAATTATTAGAGATGCATATCTTCAGGCCCCTTTCTAGACCTCCTGAGTCAGAATCTTCATATTAATAAGATCCCTGCTTGGAAAGCATTGACCTAAACATCCACTTCCTCTATGCATACAGCCACTATCATTGAGCTGAAACTTGGTTGTTGAGTAGATCTCTAAGTTGAATATTCAGAAGTGACACTCAGGATAGCCAATAATAAGGATAGGTTGTTTAAATGCTGGGTTGAAATCTGGTTTTATTTCTCCATTAGTGCATCAGTGCTTCAAAAGTTAGCGTCGGTCTTGTACAGCTTATGCAAAGATGGGGATGGAGGATGATTGAGCTCTATGTGTGTTAGAATAATATTTTTCAGATAACAAACTGAGACTTAATAAGAATTGGGTGGAGAATAACTAAAATAATCTAATTGTGAATGAAGTAGAGTTTTCAAGTGTCTGTTCCTGTCATTAGGATCTCCAAGAATTTTTTTTTACTTCAAATATATTTTTGCCAGTTTTAAGTGCTTCAGGACAGGAAAACAGTTGACCATCTGGTTTTACTAAACACTTTCTCATGTGCAAGGACAAGATGTATTACTTGGAGCAGCCAGGAAGTGCACTGTTGGAAGAATTTAGGACAGTTCTCTCTACAAACCATTTCTCAAGGATGAAGAGCTTTGCCTGCATCAAAAATTAAAGGAATTTTTGTGGAATACTTCTGATTCTTTCTTCATATGCTTTATTTTTCTGTAGGTAGTGTATAAGGAGACATTTACTTAATAACTAGAGAAGGTATCTCTGGTTACATACAATGCTACATGCCTACCTTTCTCTTAATGGTAAAGAAAACGTTATTATCCAAATTTCTGTTATGTGAATTCTTTCATTTTTCTTGTTATTTTTATTATTGGATTACAGATTACAGATGGTAATTGACTAAATAACAATTTCTTATTTACAAGAAAAAAATTATAAATTAGAAAAGACCAATGGGGCCTCCCTGGTGGCGCAGGGGTTAAAGACAGCACTATCAAGCTATCACTAGCCACTGCAGCCAAAGTTTGATCCCTGTTGGCCAGGAAGGCCAGGGAGCAACCGACATGGTGCTGCATATCTCTCCTGCTTCACCCGCTGCTCCCCTTAGCAATGTATTTCAGCGGACTTGCCTATTCTGCTGTCCACTCCCTGGTGACTCTTCTCACCCCCCACTCCTCTGGCTTATACCCCAGTTCTTGAATGCATATATAAATAAATCTTTAAAAAAAAAGAGACTAATGATAAATTTCTGCTAAAACATTAACTGGATTGTTAATATTAAGCAATAGAAATTTACAAAATTCAGTATATTATGCTTAACAGATTATTTTTCACAATAGATATAACAAACTAAAGAACACAAAAACGTTTCAACTTTTTTTAAACTTTATTCTTAAAATAAAGGTCTCTTCCTCCCATGATTTGATATAATTAGTCTCCAGCAGAATTATTCTTTCTAATGACCCCTGTGCAGTTTGTCATAGCATGCTTTGATCGCTGTGTTTTATGTTAATAGCAGCACAAAAAAAATATTGTCCAAACTACTACCAATTTATAAATAGGAGGATAGATTAGCTGGCTTATATATATATATATATATATATATATCTGTGTGTGTGTATGTGTGTACATATATATATTTGTCTAGCCACAGGCAGTATTACTCAGCAAATATTTAGTAGATTGTTTTTCTTGATCTTTGTATTTGAGCTAGTTATTTGTTTACATAATAATTTGCTTGAAAGGCAATGTCATATTGACATTGGTAAAAATATTGACCAATGTAAGACTCTAATCAGTAGTTACATTTTAAATATAGTTTAACAGAAAGAGCCAGATAGTTAAAGTGTGCATCTAAAGAACTGGTAAAAAGTGAGGACGTAATGTCCTCAAATTCACTGAGGTTGGAGTAGATGTATTTATAGAAACTTTTTGACTTCAGGAACTCCTTATACTGCAAGTCTCTTCAGAGAATTTATTTTAAGCCAGGGATAATGAAATAGACCAAAAAAAAAAAAAAACAGACATACAATACCAAACATTTTGTTGCATGCTGTATAGTTTGACACGTGTGCAGAGTAGGGTTGTTAGTGGGCAGAATGAAAGGGCACCCTGGGACCACCCAAACCTGCTTGCTCTAAATGGGTTCTGCCATCTACCTCATAAAGGCAAACAGACTCTGAGTGAGTAAGACCTTCAATGGAAAAGAATTTTAATACAATTAATGTACGATAGAGAGACAATTATTGTGTAACAGAGAGAAGAGAAAGAGTATAGTGAAAATAGTTTCAAATTAAACACCCAAAGTTGTCCATCTCTTTGTGGGTAAATGCCCAGCTGAACAGAGTTGGCATCAAGCTGGGCCAGAGGCCTGAAAGCTTGCCACACATCTAAGGTACCTTTTAGTGGGGACCCATAAGAAAGGGACTGAGGGGCCAGGCAAGTCTGGAAGGAAAAGAGCAAAATCAAAACCCAAGTCAAGATAAAGGCTGCCATTGTCAGCCTCCCCACTGGTCTCTCACCCACATCTCTTGTCTCTCTTAAAGATTTCCTTCCATGTCCCCCAAGTCCCTGGTCTAAAGCCGAGAAGCAAGCACGACTTCTTCACATGTCTCTCTGCTCCATGTGCCTCCTCCAATCCTTTTTCTCCCTCTCCCTTTCCACTTCTTCCCTCAGTATTTTCTAGCTTCATCTCCCTGCCCAGCTCCACCCTTCCCTTAGGGTTAGGCAGGGATCCGTCCCTTTCTATGGATATCACACTGTTACCAGGTTGCAAGTATCTTTTTCTCTGCGTGTCTTCCCCATTCTTTCTTCTGGTTCCCATAGTCATCCAAACCTCTTCAAAGAATTCTTATCATGTCAGGAAGTTCTCAAGGAGGCATATGACATAAGGGTTGCATATTCCTTGTGTAAGGCCTATTTTGGGATAGAGAACAGCATCAGCAATGGTGCAAGGATAGAAAAATTTAAGCAAGAAATGTGAGGCAATTAGTGAATATACCCATCAGAGAGACACAAAGAGTCAATATGAACTTCCAAAATCCCAAGCTAAAAAATGTCCAATTCTATACATAGGTGGATTGACTGTAATTTTCTTTTCGTGTGATGCTCTTACCAAGTTTGGAATTAAGTATTATACCAAATAAAAAATTAGGTCATGATCACAAGGAAAATTATCACTTTAAGTGATAGTTCATATTATGTGATTGAGATATTAGGCCATGACCCATTCAGTGACATATAAAAAGGCAGTTTTCTTGTATGTAAATGAAAAAGAAAAATGGTTTGATTTACATAATTAAATCAGTGTGTCTTCTGTACTTAGATTTAGTCTGTATTAGTGATATGTTCCTGGTTAACTAATACTTCTTTGAATTTCTAAGCCAGATATAATTGGGTTTTGTTTGAACAGAAAATGGATAAGGGATTGAGGGAGGCCAAGTGTTAACACATCTATAATTTTTTTTTTTATAAGGCTAGTGTCTTAAATCTGTCCTTCTATTTACTTGCCCTGCACTTATGGCCTTAGGTCCCTAAGACCATTCTGTTCAGCCTTCGAAACTTCTGGCCTGCCTTGTCCTTGTATGTTTTCCTTCCTAGGTTTTACCGGGGTTTCTGCCTTCCTCATTCAAGTATATGCTGACTTTTGTTTTTCATCCTAGTTTCTAATATCATTTCATGTGAAATCTCTTGCACTCAGCAATCCTTCTGGGTTCTTTACCATATTTGTATCCAATCCAAGTCAGAATGTTAGAGAAAACCTCTTGTAATTTTGTAAATGAGAAAGCTGAGCCCCAGATAGGTTATTAGGCAGAATAGTATTGCTAAATTGTGGCAGATATGAGACTAAAAGTCGTTTTCTCTCCCAGTTCAAGGCTTTGTTTGCTACTACAGCTTCTTTATTCCCTAGGTGTGGTCTCAGTGCTCAGGCCAAATTTAACAATAATTGTATTTTGATCTTTAGCATGTACATCATTCAGTCATTCATATCATATCTTCTTAGTAATCTTCCTATCTTCTTATTAAGGGACATTTATCAGATACAAGTGCTTCATTTTCTCATGTAAATTTGAGATACTACTAGGGTGAAATATAATAGCTATTGAAGCAAGTCACTGAAAACAAATTAAATTCAAGCAACAGAGAAATCACATATAACCAATTTGAAAGAGCATGGGGGAATCTAAATGATGCTGAGTAAGTATCAAGTGAAAAAGTAGATACAATCCAATATTTTAGTATTGTTTCACCTTACTAATGTTCTTGGAGAACTACTATCATCAAAGAGAAATTTCATGGGGATATAAGAAGTTAGAAGTTTAAGATTTACCAGGAGCACAGAACTAATTAGATGGCAAAGTATTGATTCAGTACTATTTCAAAAGAATAATTCCAGATGCTAAATCCCCAACATTGATGCTCTCATAAGCTGAAAACTCACATTATGTACAGACTTCAATTTCCTTTAAAGATAAATTAGACAACAACAAAATAACACCAATGCTATATATAATACAGCCCTGATAGTTGCTGCAAAAATTCAAAAAGAAAAAAATTTAAAAATCACAGTGCAACCCTAGAGTCTCAACTGCACATCTTGTTCCAGCAACAACCCACATAAATTTTATCCTTCCCACTGAAAACTAAAACACTAATTTAAGTGCTTCAAAGATAGCTTGGTTTTGTGTAAGTGCTTATTGAATGCTTTACAAGGAAATAAATCAAGAGATGGTGAAAAAAATATTTTGTACAAATGAGTGAGGATTCAGAATTCAGGTCAATGTTATCATTCCCTCTCCCTTTTCTATTTTCCATAGCAAGTCCCAGAGGAAGAGAATAGGCATAAAATAACTGACAGAATGAATAAACATGTGATCATCTAACTTCCCATACCCTCCCTGGAAATATATCGAGATAAACCTAAGGTTTGCTTGATCTCTCATGTACATTGAGTGAGTGCTCCTTTTACTTTACATCCTTATAATGTATGTATCTTTAAATAAAATAAAGAGATACATAACAAATCAGATCAGTGTTTTTCCTTAGCCTATGCATCTCTTGTCTAGCCTCCTTGATGAGGTAGTGTCGAAAGATAAGAGTTTGGCCAGCACTGTTTGTAAGATATGTTGTTTTATGTTTATGCTATAAAATTCTGAATAGAAATTTTTAACACACCCAATAAATGAATTGTTCACATTTTCTGTTTACTCTGGATAAGGGTGCATTTGTGGTCATCATCATCATCATCATTCTTTAAGAGATCAGTAATCTTTTAGAGTACCCACAGGCAACATGAGGCATGAGGGATAAATATCATGAGTAATAATGCAACTGGCATTAAGTGAAAAATATAACTGCAGATGCATGAAGATACCAGTTGTTTCAATACAAATAGGCTCTAAAGAACTCTGGCATTATGATAATAACAGTCTCACAGTGGAATATATATAAAATGGATATTTAATGATAAAGAACACAAAGAGATGTTTCCTAGACCTAAACAGGAAGAGACAGCATGTGGGCATCCTGAAGAATCTTCATAAGAATTGATTAGAAAATAAACAAGTAAGACCTTTTCTATCCATTATTCTGAATCTTCAGTAAGCTAATCTTCACAAGGTCCCATTAATTTTGTAATATACTTTAAAATCAAATTAATTTTGTAGGTAGTAATTCTGTAAAAATATTTGTATAGGGCTTTGCACACTTTAAAGTAGCCCCTTGTTACATGAATACTTTCAACAGAAATCGCAGATTTTTTTGCTGAGATGTTTATATAGTTCATTTTGACACCGAAGAGAAGGTGATGAATAAAACAAAAATGGAAAAAGTAGACTTTGATGAACTTCATCCACATCAGAGTTGGCTTTGAAATTAAGAGTAAGAATTTGAAATGAAGGCATAACTGGAGTTGAGGCTTAGTTCTGTTATTTTGGTGTGATTCTTGGCATGTATTTTGCTACAACAGGTTGCAGTTAATTCTCTAAAATAAAATGATGCAGCATCTTCCTTGGTAGGTTTGGACATAAAGAAGAACCAGAATTATTTTTAAGTAATTAGTGTAGTGTTTGGCACATAGTAAGAGATCAAATCAGCTTAGATATTTTAATGTATTATTATTAATAGAGGACTAATTTAACAAGATTGAATGCTCTATATAGTCTTATAATTAATCAATAACCTACTTTTTATTTCTTACCAGAAAGCTAGATATTTAAATTTACTTTTGTGTCTAAAAAATAGTGTTGGTACTAATCTTCACTTAGTGTACAATCGATATTATGTTATATTTGTCAGTTTACACAGACTCATCCCTGGGGTATATTCATTGGTCTACTTTCCTAAGGTATCAATTGATATTCTTCACCTACAGGTAGTGGCTCAGAGATAAATAATGGGAAAGTGGAATGTTTCTGTCTTCTGCCAATCCAAGAGATTTGAGATTTACTTGCATGAAATCAATACTAAGTTCTACTTTCTCTTTCATTAAAATCAGGTTGCTTGTAATGGATTGCTGTTGCCCCCAACCCCACTTTTTTGAAGGGGAATTGACCAACACCTGAAGCTCCTTCTTATAGTCTTGGAATTCCTCCATGTAATTAGTTTTGGAGAGAGACAGAGCATGTTTTTCAAAATACAGAGGTTGACTATGCATTCCCAGGGGTCCTTTCATCTAGTATGTGAGTCTATGACCTTTGTTCCACTAATCAGACAAACACATCATCCTCCAACTGTGAATAAGGAGTTACAGATACAAAAGAGAGCACATGGGAGAAAATCCACTTTGGTGATAATTGCTGGCAGCAGCAGTGGCTGTTAATAATGAGTTCTAGGGCCAGCATTTACTTCGAGTGAAACAGTGGAAGAATATTCTGTGGCATCCAGTTGTTAGTGGTGAAGGCAGAGGTGATTTCTCTGGATTGGTTTACAGGAAGGACTTGGTCATGGTTCTGTGTCCTCATTTCCAATTGTTGAATTCAGAGAATTGTGAGCAGATGTTTAATTTTTCAATAATTTCCATTTTTCCTAAAATCAGAGTGAGTTTATGTGTTTGAAATTATGAACCCTGATTGATGAGTGTCTGTACTCCTCTGTCTACTCTATTTTACCTTTCCCTGATTTCTTTCCTATCAGTCCTCCCTTGATGAACTTATCACTCTCCTATGTCATTTTCTCTTCTCCCCTGACCTCCCCTCCTTGTGGAAGGTGGGAACAACATGGTTGCCACACATTTTACATGGAGAACTAGCCCTACTGCCATCTGGAAGTGACCTTTCTTGCATGTAGGTCATTGAATGATATATAAAGCAGAAGCAGAAAGAGTGTGATATCCATCGAAAGGGGAGGTTCCAGGTTCCCTGCCCCACCCAAGGAAGGGTGGAACTGAGCAGCACGGAGAAGCTAGAAAAGGGAAAAGGACTTGGGAAGAAGACTGGAAAAAGAAAGAAGACTGGACGAAGACCTGGAGGTGGCATGTGGAGCAGAGAGAGAGACATGTGAAGAAGCAGCTGTTTGCTTCTTGGCCTAGGACATGTACCAGGGATTAGGGGGACAAGGAAGAAAACACTTGAAAGGAACATGGGTGAGAGACACTCAGGGAGGCTGACAGTAGCAGCCTTTATATTTATCTTTGTTTTTTTTTAAAGATTGATTTATTTATACAAGCACTGGGTACAGTCAGAAGTGCTGGAGGGTGACAGAATTCACCAGCGCCAGAGCGGGGAACAGAACAGTCAGACTGATGAAACACACTGCTGAGGGGAGCAGCAGGAGTGGCAGGAGAGGTCTGCGCACCATGTGGGACCCTCGCCAGTGGCTGGTGGCCGGGGATTGAATTGGCGCTGCAGAGGCTGTGGGCAGCTTCGTAGCCCAGCGTTCAACCACTGCACCACCAGGGGAGGCCCCTTTATCTTTATCTAGACTGGGGTTTTGATTTTTCTCTTTTCCTTCTAGACTTGCTGGCCCCTTCTGCCCCTTTCCTATGGGTCACAGCTGAAGGTGCCTTATATTTGTGGAAAGCTTTTGGGCCTCCACGGCCCTGCTTCAGGTAAACTCTGTTGGACTGGAAGTTTACTCATGAGGGGATAGGTAATTTTTGTGTTTCATGTGGAATCTATTTTAACTATATTCTCTTCTCTTCTCTTCTCTTCTCTTCTCTTCTCTTCTCTTCTCTTCTCTTCTCTTCTCTTCTCTTCTCTTCTCTTCTCTTCTCTTCTCTTCTCTCTGTTGTACACTAATTGTATTAAAATTCTTTTCTATTGAAGGTCTCATGCACTAAGAGTTTGTCTTTATGCAGTGGATGGCAGAATCCATGTAGAGCAGGCAAGTTTGGCGGCCCCAGGTTACCTCTCATCCTACCCACTTACAAAACCATTGTATCTGACTAAAGCTCATCCACAGGTCTTGTGATGATGTTTCACTTGCATTTTGTAGCAGTTTTATTACCTGCTCTTGGGAGACTCTGCCATATCAATGGTGCCCATCTATTTTTAGGTAATTTTCTTTGTTGAACTGTTTATGGTGCCTCTTCAACTGTTTAGAGACATGTGATCTCAGAACTTTAATTTTCTTGATATTTCCCCATCCCCTAAATCTCTGGGAAGTTAAATATTACACATGTAAGAGATCTAACTCCTGATGCTTTCAATTTAGTTCTTGTATTGGTTCCTTCCAACCAAAATTCTAACTAATTTAGAATTATGGAAAAGTTATTATGCTGACATTTAAACGTACTTGGTGGTACATGTGGCAAAATTCTCTCTAAATACCACGAGAAAGGAAAATACTAACAAAATCATTTTATGGGTTTTCGATAATTTTTTAAAACCAGTAATGATGACATATTTTTGAACATTAAAAACAACAAAATGTCATATTTAAAATCAGACTCTAGGCAATTCATTTGAATAATAAATCTTGTTGTAAAACTAGTAAAACAATCAAGCATTTTTGAAAATCTGCATGCTAACTAGTATAGTAATGTACACTATATGACTCTGTACAGGCATCACTGACTTCAACATAAAGTGACCCCTTCCATACCTTACATAAAGAAAAGATCTTTACTCAAATATTTTCTACTTTTTTGAGAAAAGACCATGATACTATAATAGAGCAATATAATTGGCTCTTTAATTACCCAGTGAAAAACATGGTGAGGAAGTATATTAGTTTTTTGTTGCTACTTTAACAGATTACCACAAAACATCCTAACACTTTGGAAATGGGAAGAAAAAGTCCAGTTAGAGTAATTACAAAGGTGGCTCATGGCCTTTTTTCTCACTTTAGGATTTTTGAGTTCAAGCTGTTAGAGGGCAGAATGAGGGGAATCTATTACAGGACAGAGGGGCAGCCTGGAACACCCCCAATCCTACCCACTCTAAGTAGGTTCTCCTATCTGCTGCATAAAGATAAGCATACTCTTAGTGGGTAAGATCATCAATAGAGAAGAACTTTAATACAATTAGTATGCAATAGAAAGAAGAGAAAGAGTATAGTTAAAATAGTTTTCAATTAACCCCCTAAAGTTACCCATCACTTTGTGGGTAAAAGCTAAGCCAAACAGGGTTGACCCAAAAGCTTGCCCAGTAAAGCACCTTCTGATGGGTACCTGTAGGAAAAGGGCAGAAGAGGCATGCAAGTCTGGAAGGAAAAGAGCAAAATCAAAACCCAGGTCAAGATAAAGATATAGGCTGCCATTGTCAGCTTCCCCATTGTTCTCTCACTCATGTCTCTTTTAAGTGTGTTCTTCCATGTCCTCTAAATCCTTGCTACAAGTCCAAAGCCAGGAAGCAAGTATGGCTCCTTCTTCAAATGTCTCTCTGCACCATGTGGCTCTTCCAGTTCTCTTCTTTCCCCATCTTGCTCCATTTCTTCCTATCCTTTTGCTTCTCATCCCTGCTCAGCTCCACCTCTCCTTGGGTGGGACAGGGAACCTGGGACCTCCCCTTTCTATGGATATCATACTGTAGCAAAGCCTTCCCATCAGAAGTCCATCCTGGGGTATTCTGTACAGAAGCTGAAAGAGCAAAATTGAATTAATTTTCAATCAAAAGTAGTCATCTTACTTCTGTTAGCCCATAAGCATGCAATCCTGGGGTTTCCTGGAATAGATGCTGAAAGAGCAGACTCAAAATTATCAACAGTTAACTTTCCATTAAAAGGAGTCATCTTTTTTTTTTTTAAAGATTTATTTATTTTTTTATACAAGAACCGGGCCAGATGTGCAGGAGGGTGAGAGGATTCACTGGAGACAGAGTGGGGAACAGAACAGGCAGACTGAAGAAATACACTGCTGAGGGGAGCAGCTGGCGAGACAGGAGAGGTCTGCTTTTCCATGTGGATTCTTGCCAGCTGGCCGGGATCGAACCCATGCTGCAGAGGCTGTGGACAGCTTCAGAGTGTGGTGCTCAATTGCCTGTGCCCCAT
Source organism: Talpa occidentalis (assembly GCF_014898055.3). NCBI lineage: Eukaryota > Metazoa > Chordata > Mammalia > Eulipotyphla > Talpidae > Talpa > Talpa occidentalis. The sequence goes on along the minus strand of NW_023602073.1, from coordinate 120,272,024 downwards.
CTTACTTCTGTTAGCCATCAAGAATGTCTGGAACAGAAGCTGAAAGAGCAAAATCAATACAAATCAAGTCCCCCAAACTAGGGAAGAATGACAAAACAAGTATCAAAACCTGATACAACTAACCCATGCAAAAACAAATCATGACTGGCTGCCACCAACTTGGAGGTTCTGGATTACACTTCTGGTTCTCCCAAAGGGCTTTAATCATTAAATAGAGTGCTTTCCAAAACACTCTTCCTCAGTAGGAAACAGTCTTAGACTTTTGTCTTCTAGCAATCAAACAAATCCAAGAATTCAAATGGTGAATATGCCCCAAACAAATGGTGTAGACAAAAATTTCCAGTAGCAAACCCTTATAAACTTAATCCAGATAAAAACTCTTTAATTTTCCTGATCCAGACCTTGCAAAACCAAAATATTTCCAAGAATCCACTAAGACTACCAGCAACTACCAGTTATTGCTCAAGGCTTCTTCCACTTTAGCACCCAGGCATAAATTTGCTAATTCAAACTGTCACTAAATCTTTATTGGCTTAAAGAGTAGTCACAAGTGAAAATCCAAAGTTGCTGAAGTGTATTGCTGAACAACCATTATTGCCTTTAGAATTGCTAATAAGACCTATAAACCAGCAGAAATCACAAACTAAAGCCCAAAGTCACAGAATTTAACTTATGCTAACAAAGGATGACACAAACTGAGTAGCAGACCAAAAGGAGAGAAAAAAATCATCATCAAAAACTTCTGAGCTCCAAAGCAGCCTGCCTGCCATTTCCATCATGGAAACGTAGACCTTAAAAGTAAGAGCAGACTCCATATTTGATCTGGCCACATGGTTTCAGCTTACCATACATTTTGAGTAAGGCTGCTTACTTAATTCCAGAGAAGTCTACCATGACACCCAAAATGCCGTTTTGGAATAGGTTACATCTTTAACCTAGCCATATTGTTTCTACACTAGACATCTTTGAGTAAAGCTGCTTGCTACCACACAAAAGCAGTTCCACAAAATCAAACTGTGAACTAATAACTAGAAACAAATTGCGCGCACACACACACACACACACACACACAGTTCCCAGAAGGTCCAAACCAGTTTTTCTGACCTAAGGTTCAGAAGCAAATCTAGGCATATCTGAAACACCAACACATCAGAGAAACAAAAACTGCTTCTGCTCTCTTAGTAGCCAGTGCCATGGGGAAACCAGCTTTCCTCACAGAGCTGACTAACCCCAGATGGCTTATGTTCTTTCTATGTTGGGCATCAAATCTATTAGTAGGCAGGCTGAAGAGCACCTGAAGACCCTAAATCTCCACTTTCTAAATGGGTTCTGCTAGCTGCTCCATAAAGACATACTCTTAGTGCATACGATCTTCAATAGAAAAGACTTTAATACAACTAGTGTGCAATAAAGAGAAGGAATATAGTTAAAATAATTTCCACATGAAACACCACTGTTACCCATCCCCATGCAGGTAAATACTCAGCAAAACAACATTGGCCTGAAGCAGAGGCACTGAGGCCCGAATGCTTCCCTCACGTCTAGGGCATCTTATGATGGGAACCCATAGGAAAGGGATTGAAGGGAACAGGTAAGTCTGGAAGGAAAAGAGCAAAATCAAAACCAGGTCAAGATAAAGATAAAGGCTCCCATTGTCAGCCTCCCAACTGTTCTCTCACCCATATCTCTTTCAAGTGTATTCTTCCATGTCTCCAAGTCCCTGGTACAAGTCCAAGGCTGAGAAGCAAGTGTGGCTTCTTTACATTGGCTTTCTGCTCCATGTGCCTCCTCCAACTCTTCTTTTTCTCAAGTCCTTTCCCCAGTCTTTTCTAGCTGCTTCTTGCTGCTCAGCTTTCTGGGACAGGGAACCTGTAACCTCCCCTTTCCATGGGGATTACACAGTTACAGAAAAGCTTTCATTTGTTTCCCACTGAGCATGATATTCGCTGTAAATTTTCACATATATTCTTTATTGTGTTGAGGTATGTTCCATCTATCCATCTATGTTCCATGCATTTTTGAGGGTTTTTTAGTAAATAGATGTTGAATCTTATCAAAAGAAAAAGCACAATCTTGCTTCTTGTTTGTGGTGCTTCCCTACCACAAACCTACTGATTTTTGACCTACCATTTAAAAAATGCTCAAGTGATTTATAAATATGCATATTAAAGACTGAGAATCAGATTTTAGAATAGGGGCACTGTTTCTTCCCTTCAACCAGAATAATTTGCCCTGTATCTGCTTTAGTTATTAGGGTACCATTAAGTTTCCACATGAAAAAATTGCATGGGGATGAAAAGAAATTTGAAAATCACTGCTATACAGCATGAAGAGTCATCCTCCTCTTAGCCATGTCTGCTTTCACTGTACATGTACATGTGTGTCTTAATTTGACATCACTAACCTCTTGCTTCTATAAGAATAAGAATTTTCTTATTGGGTATGGGGAAGTCAATGAGAACAGTGGAAGATGAAAAGTGCCACACAAATGTAGGTAGTTAATTGTTGAAGTGCCAGAAGATGAAAAGAAGGGTCTTGAGAACAAAAGACCTAAAAACATTATCTCAACCTTTAGCAAAAGTATGGAATGGAGCATTAAGTAATTGTGAGTGCTTTGGAAAATTTTGGAGAATAGTGATATCATAAGACTGGCAATACCTTGAGGAGATGGCATTATAATAAACTTTTCATCATTTTTTAATAGGGTCGCTAATACGACAAATCAGGAAAATATGCACAGAGCATACCTTAATTTTCATTTATGAATCAATTGACAAATTGCAGGGTGAATAATAGAAGTGATATTCTGATTTGGTTAAAACCATTGTACCGAAGTTGCGTTACTTGATGATTTACAGAGAGCACAGAGGGCTAAGGCTCATTTCAGGTGTCTGTCCTTTACTCAGTGCCTTTCATTTTTATAGAACTTATTTAAGAAATTAAAGAAATTTTTTTCCTAACCTTTGTCTGAAAGGTTTAAAGGGAATACGGATAGAATGTATAGTCTAGGAATTAATAACTGGAATTAATAAATTAGCACTGTTCAAGGAAATGATTAGTCACAGTGAACCATACCAATATTGCAGGTAAATTTCTGTATGTATAAGCTGACAGAGGTGGTGATCTACTTGTAGAAACACAGGTGAAAGAAGAAATGGGTCCTAATTAATCGTATGCTTCCCATGAACTGATAGTGTAATGAAGTTGTATGAGGGCAAGGACTAAATCTTACTTGATTTTTAACCCCCAAGACCTAGCCTAAAACTTAACATTTAGTAAACACATGGTAATTGCTGAATGTATAATTATTGAATTGCATAAAAGCATTATGATTGGTTGCAATCATAGAAGTCTAGAGTCTATACTACGATTCACACCCAAAATACTACATCTGTTTCTGGACACTATTTGTAGTTACATTGACAAAATGCTATGTGGGGGAAAAACCCGGAACTATGTTGAAGAAAAATTGAAAATTGTGTCTCATGAGAAATATTAATAATGGAACAAAAATCAAAGATGGGGCATTTTAAATAAATATTATTTTAAAATCCCTGTGAAAACAGGATTGTTAATGGAAAATTGGTATAGAACAAGTATAGGAAAATTACAAAGAGTTAAGCTGTAGGTTAACATAAGAATATTTCCACTGATGAAATAGACCTGCCTTGAAAGTGATGTAGTTCCTATTACAGGAGGTTGAGTTACTATGGGTCAGAGATGCTGGGAAAAGGAAGGAGTCTTCATGCATAGAAAGATTTCTTTTTTAAATTTTATATATTTTTTATATCATTTTTCATTTTTGCACAATATATGCATTTTCATCTTGGTTATAGCCCCCATACAATTCCCACCACCTTTGTTTTGATCCTACTCTCTTCCTCCCACCCCCGTAGTGTGTCTCTAGTGTATAGTTGCTTGTCAATTTTGCACCCCTATGTTTATAGCAGCACTATTTACAATTGGCAAACTATGGAAACAACCCAAATGCCCAAAAATAGATGACTGGATCAAGGAGATGTGGTACATATACACAATGGAATATTACTCAGCAATCAAAAAAGATAAACTCATGCAATTTGCAGCAACATGGATGGAGCTAGAAGAGATCATGCTCAGTGAAATAAGCCAGAAAGAAAAAGAAAATACCGGATGGCCTTCCTGATAGCAAGAATTTAGAATATCTAAACAAGGAACCAGAAAAAGACTAATTATAATATGGTAAAAATCATAGAAAGATTTTTTAAAGAGACTTTATTTATTTATGCATACAAGAACGGGGGTATAAGCCAGAGGTGTGTGTGTGGGGGTGAGAGAATTCACCAGAGATGGAGTGGGGAACAGAACAGGCAGATTGACTGAAATACATTGCTGAGAGGAGCAGTGGGCAAGACAGGAGAGGTCTGCTGCTTTATGTGAGTAGCTCCCTGGCTGGGGATCGAACCCATGCTGCATGGCTGCTTATGGAGCTAATGTCTCTTTAGCTTGCTTCTATAAATTTGTTTAATTAATTAATTTGTTTTTTATGAAGTAATGTTGGTTTACATCATTGTATTTTGAAAGTATAAAATCTCCCCCTTCCCAAATTTGGTTGAATCAACAACGTGAGAGAAGTTGAGGTGCTGAGGTGGTAAGGAACTGGGAGGAACGGGACTCTTCAAGTCATTTAGAAGATTCTGAAATTTCTCATTAACTCCCAGTTGCTAAATTTCTGTGCAATATTCTTACTGATTTTTTGTAGTGAGTAAATTATTTATTTATTTTTTTTAAAAAAATATTTATTTATTTATACAAGAACCTGGATATAGGCCAGATGTGTGGGAGGGTGAGAGGATTCACTAGAGTCACAGCAGGGAACAGAACAGGCAGACTGATGAAATACACTGCTGAAGGGAGCAGCGGGTGCGACAGGAGAGGTCCGCGGTGCCATGTGGGACCCTCGGCCGGGATTGAACTGGCGCTGCAGAGGCCGCGGACAACTTCACAGTGCTGGGCTCAACCGCCTGCGCCACAAGGGGAGGCCCAGTGATTAAATGATTTAGTGATTGTAGCAAAACAGAATTTTCTCTGGTTTTCCTTTAATTCCTAGTACTTATAATCAATTTGTATTGCTGGGAAACATCCTGTTCAACCATTCACTCATATTCCTTCCTTTTCAGAGGAAAAAAAATTTTAATACATATCCCCCAAATATAACTTACCCTTGTAGTAGGACAGTAGGTGTTTTTAATTCATAGATAAAAGGATCATTGCCATTAGAAATGTGATGTTACTCAGGGACGCCCTTTATTTTTGATGTAATGTGATAGTTCAAGCATTACCACTGGAATAAAATTATTTTCTAAGGGAGACAAGTGGATTCAGAAAAGGAGACTGACTGGTATGATGGTAATATGTTAAGAAACCCAAGAACAAGGGGGAATGATGACAGAATCTCTTGAAAGGAGTTGGAAAATAACAGGCTCAAAGATTTCTAGGTATATTGAAGTCTTTAATGACCTTCCCATTAAATCAAAGAGTAAGATTTTGCACCACAACAGACAACATAAAATCTGGAAATGTTCTCTCTGACAAAATTGCTGCAAAAATGCATAGAAAAACTAAACAAAAACACTTGAATTGATGTTTGTCATAACTTTTCCCCTCCTACTTGTCCCTGGTAAATTTGAGGACAAAGTCAGTGTTCTAGTTAAACAAAGAGATTGTTCTGGGCATGACAATGTGAAATAAAAGATTTTCTGTCTAATTCTTTCCATATGTTAGACACACTAAGTTTATTGTTCAGAGTACTTTGATGGGCAAAAAAAAGTTAATGAAGTAAAAACAAGTAATGAATCCAATAAGTTCATTATCCTGAATCTCCCACTCTCATATGTTGCTATTGTTATTTCAACACCATTATCTAGGATAGAACTGAGATAAATGTCATATTCATACATAATAACTACACCCAGTTTGTTTTTCTAAGATCCCTTTTTCAGAATGCTAATTTTTGAACATTTTTCTTTATTATAAGTTAAAAAATGTTGTTTGCTATATAAGAATAGATATAGATCATATATATATGTATACCATATACCGCATATGTAATTTCTAAAATACATTGCATACTTTGGTATCTGTTATTGAATTAAGAAAGTTACCAATGTTTTACTTTTAAACTGGCTGCTCACTTCTTTCTTTGTCCTCTTGACACCCCCTAACTTGCAAAAGAGACGTTATTACTTTGCCTTAAATTTAAAAACATGGTATGCATGTCTAATAATTTAGTACCATATTTGCTTATTTTCCACTATAAGTTTTGTGTCATCCTGTATGTAGCTTTCTGATGCTAGCTTTTGTTCATATGTGTAAGAGACATTTTTGTTGTAGTTTACTCATTTATTTCTCATGTATAGTATTGTGTTATTCCTTGTGTGAACACAACACAGTTTAATTATATATTTTTTTAGATGATCATCTTTTCTTTAATTCTATTTTATTTCAAATTTTACTACTGTGAACTTTTTGAACACATGTGAAAGTCTATAGTGTGTATATATATGTATACTACACACTGCAAGCACTATAGATACTCTATACATGAGTTGTTTTAGGAGTTGACATTCTACAGTATGCACATAGCTTTACAAAATAATGCTAAACTGTTTTCCAAAGTGGGTGTTCTAACTTTCCTCAAATAAGTTTTACAGATGACGCTTACTTTCTCCATCATCAGATATTGTCAGAGGTCTCAATTTTTGCCATTCAAGTTGTCATAAATAAAATGTTTTCTTATAAATATGAATACCCATAGACAATTTTTAAAATAAAAGATAGTGTAATAAAATGGTCACCAAGGAAAAAACTATTACTCATTCATCCCTGAGTATTTGTTGAATGCATATTGGTATCTACTGCCATGAAAAACATGTGAGTATATGAAGAAACATACATAAAAACTGCTCTCAATTTAGGGAGATTACAATATACAACAAATGAAACATTCAAATAATAGTACAAGGCAGAATATCATTTTTAAATTTTCCTCCTCTTCTCTCTTCATTTTCATTGTAACTTAGAACTACACAAGCAAGAAACTTAAGTGGTTACTACCCTCCACTTTGATCTTTTAGTGTCTATTCTGTTTTATTCCTGCCATTTATTCCACCAATTTATACTTGGACTGCCACACTCCTATTGAAGGATGACCCAGATATAAAAATGGGAAGAATGGAAATTTTTTTTTAAAGATTTATTTATTTATGCATGCAAGAACTGGTGTACAGGTCAGAGGGTGGGAGAGGTGAGAGGCTTCACCAGAGAGAGTGGGGAGCAGAACAGACACATTGATTGAAATACTCTGCTGAGAGAAGCAGCGGGGAGACTGGAGAGGTCTGCTGTGCCATATAGGTTAGCAACCTGGCCTGGGATTGAACTTGTGCTTCATAGTGCTGCATCTTAATCCCTTATGCCACCAGGGAGGCCCCAAGAATGGAAAATTTTAACGAGTCTTTTAAACATGGGTGAAAAGGTGTATTGGAAGGTAGAAGCAAGTGGAGTGCTAGGTTGTAGAGGGCACAATGAAAAAGTTGGACTTTATATAGAGACAACAAGAAATGGATAAAGGATTAATTTTTTTCTTTGTTCCTATTTATTCAGAAGGGATTACATTTAAAAGTATTTGCTGAAGCTAATTGCACAAGGGGATAAAAAAAGACACATAAGCCACAGGAACATATACAGTATTTTTCAATAAATATAGTAAATCAATCAGACCACTTTGTTTTGGGGAAAAAGAATAATCTCACATTTAAAAATTTTTAGCTGGCATAAATTACTCTGGATAAATTTTATGCCTACCATAAAACAGTATTCTGTTTCTAAATAGTTTATTGCTTTATTTTTAAGCTATTGTTTTGTATTGTTTCAAAGTCAAACATGATTAGTTACATTCCTAATTTGTATATAACACAAATTCCTACTAAACCTTGTAGTTCAGTATTCACTGATTTGGACTCTTAGTTTACATAGTCAAACATGTTTTAGAAAGACTATGGAAATTAGTGTGAAAAAACAAATGAAATGTGGAGTGAATGAGAATCAGGCTACAGGCTGATAATCAAAATGTCTTCTCTTTGTTCTTTCTTTGTAGTATGGTTTTTATGAGATTGTTTTCTCATGATAATCTTTTCTAAGTTGTGATGACTTAGGAAGAAAAAGGTGCTGTTAATAAAGATAAAAGAGAATTGTAAATTCTATGACACAATAATATTTTTAAGTCTGATGAAAACTATTTCCAAATTTGCTTTAGTGATCACATATTTATTCTACTAGAAAATGAGTAACTTTTAATTTTAAATTTATAATTGCCAGATGAAACCTTTAGAATCTTTTTACTTGCAATATGAACATTATTAATTCTTCTGTAAGTAGAGTTCATTTGTGAGAAGCTTATATCTAAGAAGGAATAAAAGAGACAACTGGAGCTTTTTCTTTCTACTCTGTACAGATCAAACCAACTAAAAATTGTGAAATAATTCCCATAAGCAGATATGTCCTTCTGTTGGGGGAAAAGGGTGTCCTGAACAAAATCCACAAATAGGTTTTATGGACCCCATCCCTACCCCAGACCAAAGAGATCCAAGACACCAAGGACTACAAACCTCACAATGTTATCATCACCAGAGGGAGGCTTGCTGGGACCTGAGGGTGGAGTCAGCAGCCAGGTTTTGTATATAACCGGACTTGTGGGCCTTGGGGGCGCTTGGTTTTTCACCGGTTTTCAGAGTGCCTTTGGGGTTCCAGCTCAGCGAAACTGGTAGGAGGCATTTACCAATTTATCTCCCTCTCTTTCTCTCTGAGTTATTAATTTCTAAATTTACCCTTCTTTGGTAAATAAACCCTTTATTAAGCTTTTTTGTGTGCCTGCAGTTGAGACTTATTATAAGCCCCTTTTAAGCACGGGAGTGAGGACCCACAGTCAGGCCAACCATTTCACATCTGGGTTGGCACCCAACGTGGTTGACCACGTCACACCCGTGGTGACCAGCCCAAAGTAACTTTCCTTGTGTTGGTCACTGTAAGCACAGTAAGTCTGCAGGACATGTGGCATAATCTTTCTGTCTCAAGTCTTCAGAAGTTTGCTTTTCCTTGCATAAAGCTCTGTCTTGTGGGTGTGTTGGCCTTAAACATGAGTTAAACAGTTTTATCCCTAGCATGTGTTCTTTAAGTTTTCTTCTAGCCTTAAGTTTAAATACCCTTTTATTCTTTAAATATTCCCTTTAAATACTGTTTTATAAACATAAATAATTTGGTAAAACCTGGTATATGACAAATGATTTTGCTTCTGTGCACATCCATGGGTGGTTTACAAGCCATCCCTACTTTACAATCTGTGCTTCTGGGTGTCTTTTTGCTACATTCTTGGTTCTGTAAGAGGTGGATGTTCTACTTCACCTACTGAGAATGTGCAACAGTAAATTCAGGCTCTTAATTTAGCAATATTTGAATTTTAAATTTGCTTAACGTTACAAAATTTTTAATTTTGCTTTATTAAATTTTAAATTTTGCTTTTTTTTCTTTACATTGCTTTTATTTTCAAAAACTCTACTTTCTAGAGATTAGCTAAGTATATATTTATTGACTATAACTCTAACACTTGTGTAATTTATGCTTATTGCTTATCTAACTGGTATATTTTGCAAAACTCAAGTATCTCAACTTTTTATTCTCTTTATCCATGGTTTATGATGTCTCTTCTATTATATCTAAGGTCTGTTTTTGGGTTTTCCATTTCCTGTATATAGGAATTTTTATATTCTCTATATAGCTTATATCTGATAGTATTTGCCTTGAAATCCAGTTTGTGAAACTTTTCCCAGTGGTTTTTCCTCAGTTTTTAGCCCCAGGACACTTCTTTACTATGACTTCTCCTAAGTATGCAGATGCAGACTTCATTGTCTTTCATCCAACTGCAATAGAATAACAGCATTTACCCTGGTTAAGTCTTAGGAGCTGGAGAGTTCTAATACAAGGAAAAGAATCAGCAAAGCAGTTGCTAGTGACTATAGCACAAGAACAGAAAACTGAAGACAGAACTAGAGGAGTAAGCAAGGATTACTACAGTCTCTGTGCCCTCTATGAGGAGGTAACAGGGAGAAACAAAACCTTAGAACTACATGTGGACTGTGATGTGGCTAAGAAGGAAAAGCAAACTGGGGAAACATCTCTGCAAAACTTGAGAGAGTTCGGTGAGTGTGAAACTGTTAGGAAAACCCAAGAGAATCAATATGTGGATGTAATTGTCTTCAACGATTAAGAGGGCTTTCGAAAAGCTGGGGTACACTAAGCCTTTCAATATAGTATGAACACTCTTAGAGTAGTTTTGTAAATTGTGTGACTCTTGTATTCAACTGGACTGCAATGAAAAGTTAGATGATTTCAATTCCAGGTAGAATTGCCTTTTGGGTAATAGTTTAGAAAAAGCCTTGCATAAATGATCAATGGGATGCACTTGTCATTTATTAGGCTTGTAAAAAGGAGGTAAGGTGAGATAGGGCTCCATGTGTTCCCATCCCTACATTCATGAGCAAGTTTATCTGGCATGGAAAAACATCTAAAGAGGGGCAATTCTTTGGAAGAAGTAATACTTTTTATAATTGGCTGCCTAAAATAGGAACTTTAGGTAGAGGATCAAGACTTTGTTTTTCCCAAAGGAAAGACTGAAAGAACCATCTGTGTTGTCTTTGGGTAATTCCTGCTTGTACCCAGATTGCTTCTAATGCATAGGTTGTCATCCTGAATGTGAAACCTCCATTAAATCTAACACAGCTTAATTGCAGCTCTAAAGTGGGAAAGAGGCAGTAGAAGGATAATATTTATATGTACTCCAGTTTCTCATTCTTCATAAAACGTATAAGGCAAGATACTATACTTTTGTCAAGAGAGCTGTGCTTGTGAGAGTTCACTGGGCTTGACTTCTGTAGTATTCTTAATTACGCAGACAGGGTTTTACCATTATTTTGACAATTGACTTAGTATTTCCTGTTTTCCTAGAGGCAGAAGACTAAGAAGAAACAGAGATAAGGGCCCTGGTGCAATTAAATTGATACCCCCTATCTTTCCTTCCATAAGCAAGACATATTTTAAAATTTTACCATTTATAGCCATCAGTTCTACTACTACTTTAAACTTAAGGCTCTTACAGACTGATTTTATTTTGCATATAATCATGTCTCTAGCAGGTGGTTGTTTCATTTATTGGTTTATAATAATCCTTTTCGCATTCATATTATTAGACTATGGGAGGAATGTTCACTGTTACCACAGGAATTTGGAAGTTAGTTTTTAGCAATATAGTGAAAAAGAGCTTTAAAAAAAATCTGAGACAGGTCATTTTCAACCATAGACATAGGATAGTCTATCAACCTTACAATAACTCTCCCAGTAACAGAAGCCACTGTGGTGCAAGACCTCTCTAAGGTGTGTGCCAAGTGAGGGTGACTCTCACCAAGTTGGCCAATGTCAGTGTTGGGAGTACCCAACTTTGATGTAAAAATACTAATCTACTAGTGTTTTTTTTTTTTAAAGATTTATTTATTTATACAAGAACTAGGGTACAGGTCAGAGGTGTGGGAGGGTGAGAGAATTCACCAGAGACAGAGCGGGAAGCAGAACAGGCAGACCGACCAAAGACACTGCTGAGGGGAGCAGTGGGTGAGAGGAGAGGTCTGCTGCGCCATGTGGAAATCTTTTGGGCTGGTTGGGAATCTTCAAACCCGTGCTGCAGAGGCTGTGGACAGCTCCTCAGCATGGCGCTCAACCCTCTGAGCCACTGGGGAGGCCCTCTACTAGTGTTTTTTATAGAACCTTCTTTTAAAAGCCTAAGGCACTGTTTCAGGGGCATTATACTCTTCTTATTGTAGGCTAATTGTTGATTTCAATTTATAAAGCACTTACTATTGACTAGTTAGATACTGTGCTTGGTGATGGAGATACAACAGTACATGAAATGTGGACTTTGTAGTTCAGTGATTCTCAAACTTTAGAGTATTTAATGAATCATTTTGGTGGTTCTACAAAAATATTTATTTGTATATATTTCTACTGTATTCCTCAGAGAAACTAATTTAAAGGACCTGAACTGGGTATAGGAGTCTATTTTTATCAGGTATTCAAGGTAATTCTGGTGCAGACAGTTGTCAAGCATCACTTGATGCCTAAACTCACTATGACTTAGTTTCCTTATTACCAAAATTCCTACCTCATAGGATTATTAGGAAGATTGGAGGATAAGATGTATGAAACATACTTAACAAAGGACCTCAGCTGGGGTACAGATTCACTAAATAGTGTCATTGTTAGTGTAATAAGCAAATCTGGATCAACTTTACTGCTTTTGTTCCAACCAACTGGGGAATGTTCAAAGTAGGAGTCTGGGGATAATTGAAGAGTTTAGGAGGAATTACTTATGATGAAAGGCAGGAATAATTCCACTTTTACAGCTGTGTAAAGTTAAAAGGTTTAGAATGGTTTTGGGAAGAGACATAGCTGAAGGCCATAAAGAAGACATTGATGAGCAAAATGCAGAATAGGATGATTAGCGTATTTGATGTAACTAGAGAAAGGAAAAGGAGATTGTGACAGTCTTCCAAGTAAATGACAGGGAGGATTACTGGTCATCCTGACATGTTGGAAGGAATGCTAATTAAAAAAAAATCACTAAAATAAAATTTTCAAGAAGAGCAAAGAAAAAAAAAAGCTACTCACAGTCCTTTGTTGATAAATAAAATAGAAAAACAAACACCCAGGGAACTTTGTTTCCAAAGAGCAAAAAAACAAAATGTTAAGAACTTCATAAAGAACAGAGATCATCAGATTAGAGGTTCAGATCCTGGGATTGTTATTTTCCAAATGTCATGCATTTGGATGGATTGTTATTTTTCAAAGGCCATGCATTTGGATTGAAAATGATGAACTATAATATGTTTTTCATAACATTCTAGTGGTCTTATTAATTTATAATATAATTAAATCAACAGTTATTATTCTACTGGACTGCATTTAATGGCACTTTATACACAAAATTTCTGTCAAGTACTTGAATAAGGAGATTCTGAACAATGGGAAGAAATACTTTTCTAAATGCTTATGTAATATGGGATCTATGAAGCAATAAAGATAAATTAAAAATCATTACAAGTAAGTTTTCTGCAAAATATCATTATGAATTGCTTACTAAAATCCTGTTCCCTAAAGAAAAGAACCAGATAGCTTTTCTCATTACAACAAGAAAATTCATGTGATACTAACTTGCATAGAAAACTTTATATGCAGGTAGGTAGGGAAGTAATCTAAGGATGCCAGAAAGTATTGCCGTCCAATTTCCCCAAATCCTAGTCTAACAGAAAACCCCACTTTAATAGAACACTGACTGATTAACACTTTATATTGCTTCCTTTCACTCTGTAAAATCGCTCTGCCAGTGTACTAGAAGTCAAGTGGCAATTACTGGCATTTTCACTGGAGTAAGTTCTTAATCAACAGCATTTGATTAATTCTATGTGTGATTGTGGTTGTCATCTCTTGACAATTTCAGTAAGGGTTAATTTTTAACATTGACTTATTCATGGCTATACTGTTGGTGTATCACTTGAGCTCATAGAGCTCTGAACATGTAAGTATGTGTACATACATATATATGTCTAAACACTTCACAGAACGTACACAGATTCTTTCAGTAGGCTGATTCTTTTGTGAAAAGAAGACACAATCCTTCAGTATTTTAGCAAGGAGTACTTCCAGTGAAATCATCTTTATGTTAGGAGGTTTTGTCTATTCTACATGACTGTGTCATAACGTCACTGAATCCTGGGTGGTTTCTGACTTCATTTCTATTAGCCTGTCCCTTGCCTGACTTTTGCCCTGGGTCATAGATTTTCTTCTCATACCTTTTATTGTATTTCTGTTTTCCAGGGTGGGGCAAGAGACTAAGAAAAGACAGCAGCAAGTCTTGGCAGTGAGAGAAAAGGTATAGTTAAATACAAAAAAATTGAAATCAAATAATGATTTGTAACTATGTGGTATAATGCTTTATAAATATTTTAAATAAATAAACTGGTTGATAATAATGATATATATATACATGCATCCTTTATGCTTAAATTAGGCTAGTTCTCCCCATGGTTATATGAAAAGTTGGGGGGTGGGAGGCAGAGTACTTGCAGAGCCAAACTTATTTGTAAATGAACCAGACAAGTAATGAGGTTTGGTAGACTCCTAAAAGTCTGCTCTCCCAGAATTTCTCCATACTCAATGACATTGGAAAATTTGACTTTTTGAGAACTGTGCTTGAATGGATTATGTCTATTTTAGGAATCATTTAGAAATGTCAGTATATTATCTGCAAAGTCTGACATATTATGTTGACATCCATTAATTCTTTTTTAATTTTTTTTATAGAGGCATGTTTTATTTATTTATTTGTTTGTTTGTTTATACATGCACTGGGTACAGTCAGAAGCGCGGGAGGGTGAGAGAATTCACCAGAGCTGGGAGCAGAGCAGGCAGAAGGACCGAAGTACACTGCTGAGGGGAGCAGCAGGCGGCAGGAGAGGTCTGCGCGCCATGTGGGACCCTCCTCCGGTGGCCGGGGAGCAGCCGGGGATCGAACCTGCGCTGCAGAGGCCGCAGGCAGCTTCGCAACCCAGTGCTCAACCGCTGCACCAACAGGGAGGCCCGACATCCATTAATTCTTAATATTGATTTATTTGTAGGATTAATAGTTTCAAAGGATGCAATTCTGAAGGGAAGGGAGTAATTAATCAAATAGGAAGAACTGTAGGTGAGATTAAATTGCAAAATTTGCTCATGTCAAAATTTTGGATAGTGTTGCCAACAACCCTATGTTTGTTAATTATATGCAGTTTTTCTTCCTTTGAAAAATATTTGGAATCTCTCCTTTCAATATTCCCCTCCTCTTCCCCCACCCCATTGTTTTTCTCTGTTCTTTTACTTTGATTTAGAATAGAATGTCACAATTAAGAATCTTATTAAGGGTAAAATTGAAATGCTTGTTGGCATGATTTAACTTTAGTTGATATCATAGATCAAAATAGTTTTAAGAACTTTGGCAGACCTCACTGCAGAGAATGTAAGATGGGATAGTTGCCCAGGTCACCTCTGGAGAAAAGGTTTAGCATAAACTTGACCTGAGAGGATGAACAAGTCCCACCCAGCTCACAGCAGGCCTGGCTGTTGTTTTATTAGATGGCAAGCCAACTTGTCTGGGACTTATGGTACAACCAACCCATTAAATGAGGCCAGCAGTTGTGAAGAGAAGAAAGATCGCAAAGGAAGAAAACCTCAAGTTTTAAGCATAATGTAGTAGGTCCTTGGAATCAGAGTAATGTAAGGTGAACCCTAGAAATAGATTTATTTCTCATGGTGGTCTGTGCAAGGATTTAATGAAGGTACTTAGCATACTTAGCATTGAAATTACTGGCTCAGAGAATGCACGTCCTCACTTCCCTTGATAAAACCAAAATTTTCAATAGTGGGATTACGCCAGGGTAATTTTACCCTCCCAGCAATACATTAAATCTACTTTAGTCTATGTTGTTAGGCTTTTAAACTTCTGCCAACTTGAGGGGTGTGGAAATGTATTTTATTTACCTTTTTTTAACTACTAATATTTTATCATATTTTTATGTTTATTAGACGTTTCTTAGAAATTTACTTTTTTTTCTCATTTTTATTGTTATACTTTTTATTGATTATATATGAGTATGTAGTTTGGCAACTAATTGTTTTTGCTAGCTGTATGCAATGCAAATACCCATTTGAACACTTCCTGTCTTCATCCTTCATTTCCTTCTCTTTATTTCATAGTGTCTAAATTTTCATATACTTATCAACTGTTTTCCTTTTTTATTTTATTTTATATATTTTTTACATCATTTTTCATTTTTGCACAGTGCATGCATGCATTTTCATCTTGGTCACAGTCACCATACAATTTTCCCCCGCCTTATTTTGACCCTAATCCCTCTTCTCTTCCCCCCCCACTCCCCCCCCCCCCCCACCCCGCCAGTGTGTCTCTGGTTTATAGTTGCTTGTTGATTTTGATTTTTACTCATTATAATTAGTCTTTTTTCTGGTCCCTTATTTAGGTTTTCTAAATTCCTGCTATGAGTGAGACCATCCAGTATTTTTCTTTTTCTTTCTGGCTTATTTCACTGAGCATTAGCCCTTCCAGCTCCATCCATGTTGCTGCAAATTGCATGTGTTTATCTTTTTTGAATGCTGAGTAATATTCCATTGTGTATATGTACCACATCTTCTTGATCCAGTCATCTATTTTTGGGCATTTGGGTTGTTTCCATAGCTTGCCTATTGTAAATAGTGCTGCAGTAAACATAGCAGCGCAGGTGCCCTTTTGAATTAATGTTTCTGTGTCCTTTGGGTAAATACCTAGAAGTGGAATTGCTGGATCATCTGGAAGCTCCATCTTCAGCAGGTTGAGAAATTTCCACATAGCTTTCCATAGTGTCAACCTTTTTCTTAATGGTTTATTCTTTCTGTCTTAAAGACCTAAGGATATTTTTCCGTATTTGGCAATCTCTCATAGGTGTGCAGCTTTGTCTCCGGGTGCTCTTTCTGATCTATATTTCTTCCTTTTCCTTTCCCCTGTATATTATACTTCTTTTTCTCCCCATTTGTCAAATCTCTGTGCCGATACTACGCAGTCTCCATTGCTTTTACTTTATAATTAACCAAGATTTTAGTGGGAGATTATTCATACTCTATTATTTTTCTTGAGTATTATACTTACTTAATTATCTTGAATCTTACCATTTTCTTCAACATTAAATTTAGTGTTCTAGGGCTCTGCTCATTCTTACACATTTACTAATCACTTTTTCTTACTTCAATTCACCGGCCTACTGTGAGTTTACCTGTAACTGAGTGATTTAATAGACTAACTTGAATTATAGAGTTCCATTTTTTCAGGTCTTTGTTAATGTTTTCCAATAATATTTTATCATTTCTTCATGACATCTTTTGTTAGAATTATCACTGGTATCTTCTTATTGCTTTTATAGTTAAAAGTTAAAAATTCCATATTCTAGTTGTGTTATTGGTGTATGGGAATGCAATTGTTTATTAAGTTGAGCTTGCATCCAGCAACGTTACTGAAATCATTGATTATTTGTAGTAATTTGACTGTTAGTTCTAGGAAAATGGCAAGTTTTATTTTAGTCCTTCACACACATACAGATACACACACGCAAACACATCTATATCTGTCTAGTTTATATATATATATGTGTGTGTGACAAACACACACACATATAAATAGATAACTTACATGTGAGTGACAAGCTAGGATGTCCAATCCAATATTATGTATTATGGTATTGTTGGAAGTAGAATTCCTTAACCTTACCTCAGGGAGCATAATTATAACATTTTATTAAATATTACACTTTAGGCAAACAAGGAATTTCATCCTATTTTTGGATCAGTGAAATTAGACCATCATAAAAAGTGACCTTAATATTTCAGTGACTTCCAAAGAAAGTTTTATGTCTGGCTCACACTCTTTCCTTCTTAGGGTCAGCCGTGGATCTGCTCACATAATCTTATTCCAGGAAAAAATGGTGAAGGAGCTATCTCTGTCTATAACACTACCAGATACATGACTGAGGGAAATAATTCATGGTAAAGAGGATCTTGTCTTATATTTTCTCCTTGGCAGTGGGGATACGTCTCTTCTGCTTACATTTCTTTGACCAAAGGAAGTCTAATTGCTATGCCTGATTTAAACAGGTTGAGAACATACAATTTTCTCTGAAGGGTAGGACATCATAAAGAGAATATTCAAATATGTTAAACACTAAATAATTACCCACAATGGGTAGATTCAGCTTTTTTAATATTTATGTCTACTTAAGTTTTATAAAATTCTTGCTTGCACTTTCAGATTCATTGGCATGTAGTTATTTTATTGTGCTCATTTTTCTTTTTCTAAACCCAAGAAAAAGTTACTGAATAAAGTTAATTTTTGAAGTCTAAAAATGTCTTGTTTAAATAATCAAAGTCTTTCTTCATTTAGTGAAACACTTCTGTGGGGACGGTCTTTATCCGATGAAGATAACTTTTTTGTGTTCTACTTTGTTTTGGGTCTATTTAGAACTATTATGATGTATATGGGAAAGCTAAGGCTACATACTTTCTTTTTCTTGATATAAACCTATTCCCCGGGAACTTTTGATATGAGCGTAGTGGTATTTGAATATTATCTCCCAAGATTGACATTATTGCCAGGTATAGGGACTCTAGTATGGTTTGAGACTATCACTGATAGTCTCTATTTTACAACGTGATAGATATATAATATATATTAAAAATACAGAAAAAAAAGAAGTTGTTGGAAGACTCATTTGTTAAAGTAGAGAGATTATCATCTTGGGGCATGAATTTGTATAGTAATGGGAAGGTGTGTGTGTATGTATGTATATATGTTTTTGAGAAAGAAATTAATGGAATAGAATGTACTTCTGTGTTCCCTTCATTTCTCAAGTTATTTCTTTTATGGAAACAAAACAACACACAAAAGAAAAGAAGCACAGTAAGACCAATTTGCTTTTTTTTAAAGATTTATTTATTTATGCATACAAGAACTGGGGTACAGGCCAGAGGTGTCAGGGGTGAGAAGATTCACCAGAGACAGAGTGGGGGGCAGAATAGGCGCATTGACTGAAATACACTGCTGAGGGGAGCAGCGAGTGAGACAGGAGAGATCTGCTGCTCCATGTGGGTAGCTTCCTGCAGGGGATCAAACTCATGCTGCAGTGGCTGCAGATAGCATCATAGGTTGTGTCTTAACCCCTTGAGCCATCAGGGAGATGCCAAGATGATGTATTTCTATCAGACTTCCACAAGCTGCTGGGCTGTGTAATAGCCAGGGTCTGGAACTGTGGTTCTGAATATTGACTCTTGTCAGAAACAAATGGGGATGTAGAAAAATCCTAGTGTTTAGATCACGCTGTGGAACAATAAAGTTAGAATCTTTGGTGCTGAGACACTCAGAGTTCACTGTTTTTAAAACCTCCCCCAGGATATACTAAAGTTCAGCTGAGCTTGAGAAACCACTGATCAGAAGATTATTGTCCCTCATCATTGGCAAGAGCTGATGGATTCACTCCAATGGTACTTTAGAATCACTCATAAACTGAAAGTCAATTACTCCATTACAATAGACTGCAGCTGAGAAAACAAAATGTGCACCACATTATTTAGATAAAAACCCAACACACATAGGATATGTTTGGCTTCATAGATCCTCAGAAATGTTATTGTTTCTGTCCTTGCATAATTTTGCTATTGAGTTCCTGTGTGTAAGTACATCTTGGGAATAGTGGTTGAAATAAGAAAAATAAGCCATTAAGTTTCTCCCTGCATGAGTCTTGAGTGATTGGAAGGTTGATTTTTTCACATCAAGTTGCCTAATCTTCCCAGGGATGGCAGATTTGGGAAACAGTGCCTTGAGTGTGGGTTCTAATGTACCCTGGTCCAGTTCTTACAAAGTTAATATCTTTCCAGCATCATCCTTCTGAGAGCCAGGATTGCCCCAATTTCCCACATATAAAGGAAAACATTCTTATTTTTTAATGTATCTTTGAGTCTTAGATCTGCTTTCTTTTGCTCAAACTGTACCAGTTAATTTTCTAGCTGCAAGCAACTGAAGAGGAGTCTGTAAATTCAAAAGAAAACAGCTGGGACTACAACAAATTAAAGAGCTTCTGCACTGCAAAAGAGACAATAACCAAAACAAAGACAAACCCCACTGACTGGGAGAAAATTTTTGCACACAACACTAATGATAAAGGACTGATTACAAAAATCTACAAAGAACTGATGAAACACAACAAAAACAAAGAAAATAATCCTGTCAAAAACTGGGCAGAAGAGCTAAAAAAAACTTCTCTGAAGAGGAAATGCAAATGGCCAACAGGCATATGAAAAAATGTTCAACATCACTTGTAATCAGGGAAATGCAAATCAAAACTACAATGAGATACCATCTTACACCAGTGAGAATGGCACATATTAAAAAAACTAGCAACAACCAATATTGGCGAGGTTGTGGAGAAAAAGGAACTCTCCTGCATTGCTGGTGGGAGTGCAAACTGTTCCAACCACTATGGAGAGCTGTGTGGAGATTTCTTGACCTACTAAAGATAGAGCTTCCATATGATCCAGCAATTCCACTCCTAGGTATTTACCCAAAGGACACATAAACATTAATTCCAAAGGGCATCTGCACCCCTATGTTTATAGCAGCACTATTTACAATAGCTAAGCTTTGGAAACAACCCAAATGCCCAAAAATAGATGACTGGATCAAGAAGATAATGGTACATAGACACAAAGGAATATTACTCAGCAATCGAAAAAGATAAACACATGCAGTTTGCAGCAACATGGATGGAGCTAGAAGGTATCATGCTCACTGAAATAAGTCAAAAAGAAAAAGAAAAATACTGGATGGTCTCACTCATAGCAGGAATTTAGAAAACCTAAATAAGGGACCAGGAAAAAGACTAATCAATACAAAGTAAAAATCAAAATCAACAAGCAACTGTAAACCAGAGACACACTACGGCGGTAGGGAGGCGGTGTGGAGAGGAAAAACTAGGGTCAAAATAAGGGGGGGTGCAATTGTATGGGGAATATAACCAAAATGAAAATGCATACATTGTGCAAAAATGAAAATGATGGAAGAATTATTAAAAAAAAAAAGATTAGTGGGGGAATTCACAGGACCATTGGAGAGCTGAAGAGCCAGACCTGAGGCTAAATGTGAAGAAAAAATGTTCAAACTACACTGTAGAATCATTTGAAGGAAAGCTGCTGCTAAATGCTAGAATGTTTCCAGCTGCCATTGTGTACCAGGAATAGAGCACCACTGTCACTTTACAGGTAGAGTTGGACACACTTTCCCCTCCACCCTCACTAGAAAACGAATTCTGTGTTTCCTTGCGTTGCTCACCAAGGCCTTCTACTGATTGAATTTCAGGATTGCTCCTAACCAACTGCAGGAATATTTCCTGCTTTAGGAATGCACAGTGTAAATGATCAAAAATTCCTCAAGCACAGGAAAAGTATTCAAAACATGCTGGGGCGATAGAGAAACATGTCAACTCTCTATTACCCTTTCGAGAGTGCTTTATTTGTAATTCAGGTTAGAAAGGGCAGCATTAATTTTATTTCACTTCAATTACTAGTCAGGATTTACTGTATATGCAAATTGTAAACAAGATGAAGATAAATTTATGTAGAAAAGTTTAGGATTTGTTGAAAGTGTTTTGCATGAATTATTTGCAAAATATAATGGCTTTATACAGAAGAGGAAATCTTTGTGCCACAAGGTATAGAGAGCAAAGTAGGATAAAATATTATGCTATTTTGGGGGCTTCCCTGGAGGCTTAAGGGTTTCAGCATCAGCACTATTAAGCTATCCGCAACTACTGCAGCATGAGTTCGATCCCCGACCATGGAGGTAACCCACATGGCACAGCAGACCTCTCCTGTCTCGCTCGCTGCTACCCTCAGCAGTGTATTTCAATCAATGCCCCCGTTCTACTTCTCACTCTGGCTCTGGTGAATCCTCTCACCCTTGCACCTCTGGCTTGTACCCAAGCTCTTGCATGCATAAAAAAAATAAATCTTTAAAAAATATTATGCTATCTTTAAACTGATATGCCTTGATTTAAATCAAGTATAGTGAAATAGCTAGTATGTATATTGTGTTATATTTGTGGTTTTATGTATCTGTCTTGCCACATCTTATATATATTCTTCTAGAATAAATGTCTGTCTTTTATTTTATTTATTTTTATTTTTATTTTTTTAAAGAGTTTATTTTTATACAAGAACCGGGGTACAGGCCAGATGCACGAGGGGAGAGGATGAGAGGATTAACTGGAGACAGAGCGGGGAACAGAACAGGCATACTGAAGAAATACACTGCTGAGGGGAGCAGCAGGTGAAATAGGAGAGGTCTGCTTCACCACGTGGGATTCTCGCGAGCTGGCTAGCTGGGATCAAACCTGCACTGCAGAGGCTGCGGACAGCTTCACAGTGCGGTGCTCAACTACATGCGCCACCAGGGAGGCCCTTATTTTATTTTTTTAAAGATTTATTTATTCATGCATACAAGAGCTGGGGTACAGGCTAGAGGTACGGGGGTGGGGGTGTGAGAGAATTCACCAGAGACAGCGTGGGAAACAGAACAGGCAGACTGAATGAAATACACTGTTGAGGGGAGCAGCGGGCGAGTCAGGAGAGGTCTGCTGCATGATATGGGTTGCTCCCTGGCTGGCTGGGGATCAAACTCGTGCTGCAGGGGCTTCAGATTGCTTCAGAGTGTGGTGCTTAGCACCTTGCGTCACCAGGGAGGCCCTAAATGTCTGTCTTTTAAATTTCTTTATTCTTTTTTTTTTTTTTTAATATTTATTTATTTATTTATTTGTACAAGCACTGGGTACAGTCAGAAGTGCGGGAGGGTGAGAGAATTCACCAGAGCCAGAGCGGGAGGCAGAGCAGACAGAAGGACCGAAGTACACTGCTGAGGGGAGCAGCGGGCGGCAGGAGAGGTCTGCGCGCCATGTGGGACCCTCCTCAGGTGGCCGGGGAGCAGCCGGGGATTGAACCGGCGCAGCAGAGGCTGCGGGCAGCTTCGCAACCCAGTGCTCAACCGCTGTGCCACCGGGGAGGCCCTAAATTTCTTTATTCTTAATAGCATCTACCACATTACTAAGCATATAATAAGTTTCATAATAGTATTATTTGAGTTGAATTATTTTGGGAAATGTATAGGATACTTTACAACATACCCAACCATATATAAATATTATAGAAAAAGCTACTGTTTTAAATCAACTTGATGCTTGACCATCACAATTATAATTAACCTGTTGTTGGACTGGCAGTTGAAAGAATTAAGATTGTCATAATTTTCAGGACATTAAGTCTTTCTGACTCGAGCTGCAGCTGAAACAACCTTCATGTAAACACTTATTAAATAATTCACATTACAGTTGTCATGCTATCAAGGGAACTAATAGGGTTTGTGTATATGTTTATAGAAAAAGATTTGTCCTAAGGAGTCGTTTATGGAATTACGGAGTGCCCAAAATCTGCAGGGTGGGCTGGCAGGTAATAGACCAAGTTAGAGCTGAGACTGCAGTTCCAGTCTGAAGGTTACCAAGTTGAAGACTCAGGAATAGTCAGTGTTCGCAATGGTTGGACTTGAACTCCAAATCCAGTCTTCTCAGAAAGAAGCAACTGCTGAAATCACTACTAACCAATTCTAGTCCGCCAGCTAAGTTCCTTGAAATCTCAACCTACACTCTAAAATATAGAACTTGGGCCTCCCTGGTGGTGCAAGGGGTTCAGTCTCAGCACTCACTCTGAAGTTATCAGCAGACACTGCAGTGCTAGTTCAATGCCCACCCCTCCACCACAGGTGCAGCAGACCTTTCCTGTCTCACCTGCGCCTCCCTTCAGCAGTGTATTTCAGTCAGTCTGCCTGTTCTGCTCCCCACTCTGTCTCTGGTGAATCCTCTCACCTCCCCACATCTCTGGCCTCTACCCCAGCTCTTGAATGCATAAATAAATAAACCTTTAAAAAATAAACTAAAATTTAGAACTCATCTACAGATTTAATTTATATAGATAGATAGATAGATTAATAGATAGATGGATAGATAATACATTCTTATGGAGAATTAAGGATTGATGTCTTTGTAGTTTCCACAATCTGGGATTTTTCTTTTCAGTTTCCATCTGTTCAGTCAACCTTCAACATTATTCCTCAGTGAAGTAAGACTGTTATTTTCTGCTTTAGCTCTAGGCAACCATTTAGTGCAAACTGGGAATTGTCTTTAAGAAAAATCCAGTGAAATGTGCAACTTTTCTAGTCTGCTCTTTTTCTTTAAAGGGCCATTGTGTGTCTAGTTTTTGCTTACTTTTGTAGAGTTGACATTTAAAAGCAGATTTTAAGCAAATAGTCTTCATATAATTGCAAGACACAACAATTTATTTCCAAATATGTAAGATAAGAACATAACCCAAAGTTTTTATCTGTGCTATCAAACCAATTTCTTGTGCCTTTTCTCTCAAAGTGTCTATGGATAGGTTTTGATAAACTTTAAAAGTCTACAATGTTTTTTCCTATGCTTGATTTTTGACATCATGCATAGGATACATTTTCATATTCAGAGCTAGTCACTTTTTGGTGCTTACTCTGCTCTTGGCACTATGATGAGTATGTAAGTCTGTTACTTCCTTTAAGCTATTTCATGAATTTGGTACTTTTATTCTCATTTTTTTCATAAGAGAAACTGAGGCTTAATGAAATCCAGTACATTTTCCAGGCTCATAAAAATTTTTTTGAACCAGGGTGTCAATCCAGGTCCTTATGACTTCTAAATTCATGCCCATAGCCATTCAATATGTTTGCTAAATTGAATATTCCTCAATTTCTTGTTGTACAAAGACATTTTTTCCCACCTAGAAGATTATATTTGCTTTGAAATTTATAAAATAACAGAAAAATTTTTTATCTATAACAGTTGCTGTATTTTATTGAGTTAGGCATAATGCCTCACCTTATTTGTGGTTTAATAACACAATTTTTTTTTTTTGGTTTCAGTGTCAAAATTTAAGAGATAAAACTAGTAACATTAAGTGACAGCTGGTTCATGAAGAGTATCATTTTTATAGTATATGTCCAGAGGATAGCTGCTGGAAGCAATTCAAATTGCAAGGTGTTTTTTATCTTCTAATAGCTACCATTATCTTACTAAATCATGGTGAGGAGAGACATTTTATTTGCTTTAGAGAATGATATGTTGCAACAAACCTATTTACAACAGGCAGCAACACCCTTTATTTTTAGTGGAGGAAAGAACTTTGAGGTTTCAATATGTCTTTCAGAAGCAGCATTTATTAATAAAGTCAAATGACCCTTGCAAGAGGAGAGACTTGAAATAGTCATATTTCTCAAATTGTTGTGTCATGAACATAAATTATTGCTTCAACTAGCTACAGATTTTCTTTACCTATTTATCAACATAACGATAACATAGTCCTGTGTGATAAGATAATTGCCAAGGACCATTTTGTTTATGCCCTCAATCCTCATGATATTGTTTGCTCACTAAAATATTGCTTCATTCTACCATTAGGTAATATTTACTCAATAGTTAAATGCTTTAAAGTTGATAAAAATATAACATGTTTTAAGAATAAAACCAATAACTTTAGGGAGAAACAAATGTTTTTTTTTTTTTTTTCTAGCTTAGTTATCAATCAATTTTGACCAAAGGCAGGTAGATACTAAAGAAAAAGGAAAATAAACATGAATTTAAATTGAGGTGTCAATTTTTTAAATTTAGTTATGGTGTCTTTTAAAATTTAATAATGGTGTCAGTTTTCAAAAGGATCTGGTTATGTATTTTCATTGAAATTTTTCCTAAAGAGAATAGACACAATCAGATCCCTAAGAGAAATTTCTATTTATTATCAAATATTTATCTTTAATTTTAGCTTAGTGTTGGCCAACACTTTTTCCTGTATTTCATTAAATTTCCCTCAATTGCCTTATTTTGAGAGTTTTACATCTGTATTGCCATCTGCAGTTTGGACATCACTGTTAGGATATAAAAACTACATTTAAAATTTATACATAATTCCTAGAAGTTGGCATGCTTTATTTATGATTTCCCTTTCTTTTTATAACTTGCATATAAGCAAATATTTTTTTACAAAGTTTATAAACCTATAGTTGATATGGACCTGTTACAAACACAGATTGTAACAATTTTTCTGAAATGACTTAACTTGAAGTTTGAATTTTCATTAATCTCTGCTATTGCAGTGGTGATCTTGTTCCCTCCTGGTGTTTCTTTCAATTCATTCTGATTTATGACAGAGTTTGAAAGCCTTATCCAGATGTGCAGTTGTGTGTGGCAGAGTAACTATCTTATCACTGTTCTAGCAATGATGTCTCATGTTCCCAGATGCATAACCCTTTCCATTCTGGCAGCTTCTACTTTACTGCTTCCCCTGGGACTTGAGGAGGATTTGAAAGACTGCATTCTGCCCAAATGTAAAATAAATCCATTATTTTTTGAGTCTTGGTTTCTCCTTGGTGCTGGTATAAAGCAGAAAACATTCTCTCTTTCCTCTCAGGATCCCAAAACTTCTTGCCTTTTATTTCCTTTATTGATTGGTGTGTGAGACAATGAAGTGTGGGAGGAGGTTGAATGTGTTGTCACCAAAGTCAGCAATGGGTTGGAAGACTTAATGATAGCAGTGGGTAATTTAATAGTTGAGTGGTAGCAAATGAATTTCCATCACTATCTTTTTTTAAGTTACCTACATTGAAGCTGGTTTTACTCTGGTAAATCACATTTTGAGTCAGCCTTATGGTTAAATAAGAATGGACAAGTTGGAGGTGGGATGTTGCTTCTAGACAACTGATAGAAAGAAAGAGTAAGACATGGAAGGAGTAAGTTTCCAATTAATGGAGTGGTAAGAAAAGATGAGAACCCTTAGAAGGAGCATGATGGTGTTTAGTCAGCAGGGTATTGTTCAGTGATTTTGTGTCTTTTCAAACATTCCTACATATATACTTAATATAAGGTTTAGAACATGAATTCCATATTATTGGTACTCTGAAGTTTATCTTCAAATAATAAAATTTGATAAATGATGGCTGAAAGTGTAAGATCTCACCAGATATCCCCAGATATCTGTGTATTCCCTTTGAAGTTAGATGGGTATAATGTGTCTAGATCATGGACAGAAATGATATATGAAAATTATAGGCCTAATTATGAATAGTGCTACAGGACTTGTAGTGACATTTTCTACAGCCACTAAAATCCTGGAATCCATTAGTGGAGATGGAGAGTCTTACTCCCTGAAGGAATGACACTTTTAAGTTCCCTGTAACTAATATCAGAAGGTAATAAACATTGATATGTTAAGCCATTGATTCTTGGAGATTTATTTGCTATTGTATATAGGCTGCCCCATTCTAAGTAATCAAGTTTGGATGTTAGAATGAGTATTCTTATGAACTGCCATTCTACTACATGAGTCTTTGTGTCATAAAAATATTCACTATAAAGTCTTTTTTCTTTTGAAAAATGTGGTATCTAGTGGTTCTTTTATTTGAAAATTATAAATCATTTTACTATAGGACAGGTTCTTGACAGAGAAACTAAACCCAATTGTTAGGCATTTTTGCCAATTGATGAATGACTTGGGTCAACGATAAAACATGTTAGAAATTATGGTAGTGGAGAAATATGATTCCATTAGGAAAAAAACCAAGATTTATGAACAACATTTTTGTGGCATGTCTATTCCATGAAATGAAGTTTTCTCAAGAACTGGAGGTCATTCAGATAGAGGCAGTTTCTCACCATTAAAAATTGATTTAAATGTTCTCTATTATCTCACTAAAGTTTAACATCTACTGTAGGGAAGTCTTACAAAAAAGCCTCATATTTTATTATTATTTTGGTACAGGTATTGCCTCAAACCTTAAAGATGTATTGGGAGGCCTTGATGTTTTGTGTTATAGGGGACTAGTAGTTCCGCTAAGCAATTTATATGTGATAATAATTAAATTTAAAAAGTTAATTTTTTTTCTGAGTAAGAATTTAGTTCCTCTAGTTCTTTCCCTCCCCGCTCCCCCCTCTTTCCTACCCATGCTCCTTTTTTTTTTCCCAAATATACAATTTTGTCTAATGCATTGTTCTGAGGAACATTATTTCAGGTCAGTTCTTTTGCCATGTACTGGTTTTGTAAGCATGGGAAAATTACTAGCCTCAGGAAGGCTAGTTTCAGAATTTGCAAACTAAGGGTAAGAGCTTTTATTTCCTATAGTTTATGAAGATCAAATGAGGAAATGAATACTAGTTTCTTAACTTGGACCCTGGTTACACAGTAAGTGTTAAAGATGCTTAGCTATTATCAATATTGTTCTGTTTGTTTTTTATTCTTCACAAGAGATTATAATAATTGAAATAAGTCAAAAGGAGAAAGACAAATAGTGGGTGGTGTGATATATAAGCAAAATATAGAGAAACTAAACAAAGGAACTGATAAAGCCAAACTTAAAAGCTAACTCTGGAAAATTGATGATAGAGTGGAGGGATCCATAGTGGCAGGGGATGGGAAGGGTGAGAGCAGGTTGGGGAGGAAGCACAATAGACTAAGTGGTGGACCACTGGTGCTTTGGTGCTGGGTACACTCAGGTAATTATACCCGAAGGGGGGGAATCTTTTACTCCAAAAACAACGATGTAAACCAACATAACCTCATTTAAAAAAAAAAAAAGGTCCTAAAAAAATAGCATGTCATTCTTTAATGAAAATATATTTTGTTTTATTTTTCAATAATATGAATGATAAAAAGCTAGGTATTCTTAAAGCAGCACAGTGTGGAGATAATGTAGTGTCCTTTACAGTTAGACTACCCTCTGCCATCCACTAGCCACCTAATCAGGAAAGTGCCTTTTCTTCCTGTGAGTCAAGTCTCTTCATATGTGAAACAAAAATAATGAAAGTTCCAATTTCATAGGGTGTTTGTGAAGATTAAATAAGTTAATAAAATAAAGCTTATAGAGCCTTGTGAGGCATATAATGTTTGTCATTAATATGTCTTGGCTTCCCAGTATATGTAAAGTTTTTTGAAGGCAAGGTCTCTGACTAAGAACTCTTGTTTTACAAATAACGAATGTTCAGTGCAAGAATTATTTAATTGTTAACTGATCATTTATATGTATAACTGCCTGAGTTCGTTTTCGTTAATAATAAAATACTACATACTGGCTTATAACCAGCAAAAATTTACCTCTCACAGTTCTGGAGACGGGGAAGTCCAAGGTCAAGGTGCAGATTTAGTATGGGGTAAGCAGAACCCTGGTTCATAGATGGCCATCTTCTCCTATGTCCTCAAATGGAGGACGGGATGTGGGAGCTTTTTGGGGTCTCATTTATGAGGGCACTAATCCCATTCATGAGGGCTCCTCCCTCATGATCTAATCACTTTCCCAAGAGCCCACCTCCAATTACCATCACACTGATAAGGTTTTATCATATGAATTGGGGGCTAGGATGGGGACACAAATATTTAGTCTATGGCAGTAACAAAGCTTTTCTTATAAATCTGAAATTTTCTGTATTTGAAAACCTCTTTAAGTGACTTCAGTCTTATTAAATGTAAATGAGTTTGCATCTCATTTGGAATAGCATGGTTTTAGTGGTACAATTTAATGATATATTTTATGTTAATATTTAACTTGTATTCTTAAATAGTGGCCTCACTCTCAATAGCATATTCAAAGTGAGATTTTGCTGCCCTTTCCTGAACTTACTGTTGACCCAGAAATCAAATCTCAAATTAGTGGTATTTATTCATGCTTAACTATATATGTATTAAAGTTGAAGAAAATAATAAGCTTTACAAAAAAGATTGACATTTGGGTACTCTTTAAACAAAACTACATTTTATTTTTTTGAGAAGTCTCATTCAAAGATCAAAAAACATGTAATTAGGAAATGGGCTTCAATTTTCAAAAATAATCTTTAGTAACTGATTACAGAATGTCTATTTGAAGAATATGTAATAATTTAAAATTAAAATTTTCTTAATATTGTCTCCTTTGAGCAAACAGCAGATTACCAGTTTAAATTCTAAATTTTATTCAGCTGTTCCCTCATGTTCTGTTTACAATTGGAGTCAGCCAACCCCACTGTCAATTCTTGAAAATTTTGGGGTGTGTATGTGTGTGTGTGTGTATGTATGTACATAATAAGATGTGTAGCTAAAAATTAAATTTCCAGTTAAAAAGTATCAGACACCCGTGAAGTTTAGGTGAAGGAAGGGAATCATTATGTTAACTATATTTCCTAGAAGAAATTAAAAAAATCATGACTGCTAGATATAATATAAAAGTATATGTTTTGGAAAATATTAGTACTTTAACTACTTCAAAATTGTGAAATTGTTGTTTGTAATTCCTTCATAGAAGGCAAACTCTATAGTGATTATGATCTGGGGTTATAAATAAGGCCAAGCTTGGTTAAAATCCCAAATCCATTACTTTCTGTTTATGTGATCTTATGCAATTTAGTTAATATAATTAAAACTCATGTTTATATCTGACACTGGGGATATATTAGGACCATCCTCATAGAAATATTGCAGAACTCAAATGAGATATTGTATATAAAAAACAGCTTAGCCTGGAACATTATATGCTTGCAATTGAAGTAATTATGAATATTTTTATTACTCTTGAGAGAAAACATTCTCAAGTTTTTCTTAGAATAATGATTAGATTTACTAATGTGACACTTTAGTGTTCTTCCGATTGTGCTTTATATTCCCTTTTATGTATTATTAAATTATTTATAGGAAAATATAAATATATAGAGGGTGGATCTAATGGCTTAGACACGATAGAAGTTGATTCTCTCTCCCTTAGTAGTTTAGATTAGGTGGCTGGTCCACAGCAGTGGTCAGTCTTATTCAATCAGGTCATCTAGGAATCTGATTTCATTTTGTTGACCAATATCTCCTAGGATGATGTCTTTGACATGACTGGAGCTGCTTCTCTAGCGCTTTGCCCACATTGTAGCCTTTAGGACAGGGGAAAAAGAAATTAGAAATCAAACATCTTTCTTACGGAGGATTGACCTAGAATTCGCATATTTCAATTCTATACACATCTCATTGATCAGAGTATAACCACAAAAGGATAAAATATAAAAAGTTGTTTTTTGTGCATCCCTGTGCCAGAAGAAAAATACAGGAATTCCATTACTAAAGAGAATGGGACAGTTAGAAGAAAACAAAGTCATATTTATATAGTTATTTTTTAAGGGGTCATGGGGAAAAGAGTATATGTGATATATCATCCAATGTAGGTGTTTAAGAAATATTCTAAAGGCATGAATCTGCAAAATGGGACAGTTGGACAAGATCATTCATCTTCAATCTGGATAGTAAGAAAGGAATATTAGTATTGTGTGTGTGTCTATAATTGTTTTAAAAAGTATATTAAATATCACATTGGAAATATTCTTGAAAAAAATATAATCTATTTTTAAATAAAAATACTGATGGCATAGTTTTGGTTATTGTTGCCAGATTTTTAGCTAATGCCAGTTTAGACTTTGCAGCCAACTTCTTGGGTTTGAATCCTGACCAATCCAGGCAATAACTGGCAAATTACTTAACCCATCTCTTCCTCATATTCCCCCTCTAAAATACTGGGACACATTGATAGCTACCTTATAACACACATATTAAAGTATCTAGTACATAGTCTCTAATACATTTACCAAATTATTACTCAAAGATAAATGTCACTTTAAAGATTGAGAAGTACTCAACTAGGTAACTTTTTTTTTTTTTTTTTGATCTTCAATGGTTTTAATTTTTAAATATACATAGTACATTAAATAACAAAGCCATATTAATATAGTTTGTATGGAACACTATCAGTTAAAGCTACTTGTTCTCTGCTCTTGCTGAGTTCTAACAATTTCTTTAAAATGCTTCCTATGAAAACACCATTCAAATGTGTTATCTTAATTTTATGAATATCAGGTATTCCGTTTCTTTTCTTTATTTGCCCCACAATTATACCAAAACAAATTATTTCAAAATGTTAAAAAGAAAGCTGTAACATGCTTACTTAGCTGCTGTGTATCCTGTATTAATATAGTTTATAACTATAAAAGTTGAAAATAATTTTATTGGTTTTCCTATATATAAATACATGCAAATAATTTTGCATTGAATATTTTATTAGTTTATACAGCTCTTCTTTTAAAAATTCTACCAACTTCTTTAAAATATGTCCTGTGAAAACATCATCCAAATGCATTTTAATTTTTTGAATGTTAAGTGCTATGTCTCCTTTCCTCCTTTGTCCCTGTCCTTCTTTTTTTTTTTTTTGGGGGAAAAAAAAGAAATTTATTTAAAAAAAGAAAAAAGAAAATGGGAAAATTGATTTTATGAGACTAATGGTGATTTCATACAAAACAAATACAAATTAATCTCATTTCTGATTGTTTATAATACTAACAAGATTTCAGAATTGTTTTTAATTTCTTTTTTTTTTTTTTTTATAAATTTTATTGTTATATTCCCCATACAATTGCCGCCCCCCATTCTGACCCCAATCCCTCCCCTCCCGCCCCCGCCCCCTAAAAGTGTCTCTGGTTCATAGTTTTTGTTGATTTTGATTTTCACTTTCTTATAGTTTTTCATTTTCCTGGTCCATTATTTAAGTTTTCTAGATTCCTGCTATGAGTGAGACCATCCGGTATTTTTCTTTTTCGCTGAGCATGATCCCTTCCAGCGCCATCCATGTTGCAGCAAATTGCATGTGTTTATCTTTTTTGAATGCTGAGTAATATTCCATGGTATATATGTACCACATCTTCTTGATCCAGTCATCTATTTTTGGGCATTTGGGTTGTTTCCAAAGCTTAGCTATTGTAAACAGTGCTGCTATAAACATAGGGGTGCAGGTGTTCTTTGGAATTGATGTTTCTGTGTCCTTTGGGTAAATACCTAGGAGTGGAATTGCTGGGTCATATGGAAGCTCTATGTTTAGTAGGTCCAGAAATCTCCACACAGCTTTCCACAGTGGTTGGACCAGTTTGCACTCCCACCAACAGTGCAGAAGAGTTCCTTTTTCTCCACACCCTCGCCAACATTTGTTGTTGCTAGTTTTTTTAATATGTGCCATTCTCACTGGTGTAAGATGGTATCTCATGGTAGTTTTGATTTGCATTTCCCTGATGACAAGTGATGTTGAACATTTTTTCATATGCCTGTTGGCCATTTGCATTTCCTCTTCAGAGAAGTTTCTTTTAAGCTCTTCTGCCCATTTTTATATGATATTATACATAGAGAACCCCAAAAACTCCACAGAAAAGCTAATTCAACTCATCAATCAGTTCAGTAAAGTGGCAGGATACAAAATCAACATGCAAAAGTCAGTAGCCTTCCTATACACAAACAATAAATCTGAAGAAGAAGAAATCGAAAAGACCATCCCTTTTGTTATTGAAACAAAAAAAATCAAATATTTGGGAATAAATCTAACAAAAGAGGTAAAGGACCTATACAAAGAAAACTATAAAACACTGTTAAAAGAAATAGAAGAAGACACAAAGAAATGGAGAGACATCCCCTGCTCATGGATTGGAAGAATAAACATTATTAAAATGGCCATCCTTCCAAAAGCAATATACAGATTCAATGCTATTCCAATCAAAATTTCAATGTCATTCTTCAAAGAAATAGAAAAATTATTGATGAAATTCATATGGAATCACAAAAAACCCCGAATAGCCAAAGCTCTCCTGAAAAAAAAAGAAGGGAATGGAGGCATCAGACTCCCAGACTTCAAACTATACTACAAAGCCATAATCATCAAAACTGCATGGTATTGGAACAAGAACAGACATACAGACCAATGGAATCGAATAGAAAATCCAGAAATAAACCCACAGATTTATGGTCAACTAATCTTTGACAAAGGAGCAAAGACTATGCATTGGAGCAAAGAAAGTTTGTTCAATAAATGGTGCTGGGAAAACTGGGTCGCTACATGCAAAAGAATGAAGCTTGACCACTACCTCACACCATACACAAAAATCAACTCAAAATGGATTAAAGAACTAGACATAAGACCTGAAACCATAAAATATATAGAAGGAAATATAGGCGAAACACTACGTGATTTGCACATCAAAGACATCTTTACAGACACATCACCCAAAGCAGTGATAGTGAAGGCAAAGATAAACAGCTGGGACTATATCAAATTAAAGAGCTTTTGCACAGCAAAAGAGACAATAACAAAAACAAAGAGAAACCCCACCAACTGGGAGAACATTTTTGCACCCAACACTAATGATAAAGGACTGATCATAAAAATCTGCAAAGAGCTGATGAGACTCAACAACAACAAAGAAAATAATCCAGTCAAAAAATGGGCAGAAGAACTAGGTAACTTTTAACTACGTCCCTAAAATTTTTATCATTCTAACACAGTAATCTGTGATCACATTGATTTATATACAAAAATACAGTTAAGATGATAGCTATTTCATCTTCATATAGATTTACCAGGCATTATAACACTTTTGAGGCATTCATTTTGAATCACCACATATTGATTTTAGTTTTTTTATACATTAATCTTTGTGGCATTAACTCTGAGGCAAGTTATTGTTATTATTGAAAATTCCTGCTCTTTTTCCCTTTCTTCCAGTTTAGATTATCAACCTATCTTATAGTACATATAATACTTGTGTGTGTGTGTGTGTGTGTGTGTGTGTGTGTGTGTGTGTGTACTGCATGTACTGCTTGGTATATTATATTCACACAGAATATATGTAATTATGCCATGCTTTATTCTGTGGTTTGTGAACCCTTATGTTTGTGAAACCTATTTTCTTCCCTATGCTATTTAATTTGCTGCTTTGAGTGATAGTTTCACTTTTGTAATTATTATGTCCAAGTTATATGTCAACTATAACATCCGAGGCTAGATACTCTGGAATAAGTAGAAAAGAATCCTTACACATTCTAAAAATACACTTATATGTGTTGGGTGAGAATTGCTTTGCAAATAGTAAATCATTTGTCCAAAATTTCCATTATAAGAAAAAGGTTGCTACTGAAAAATACTCATTTGATACTATGGTTACGTAGTCATGCTGCAATTCAAAACATCATTTTAGTCATGTTTAAGTTGTTGGAGCTAATTCAACTATATGGTTTGAATACCTAAAACCTTAATATTTGGAATAATTACTATGGTATCAGGCAGTGAATAAAACAACTTGTCTGTAACAAGCACAAAATGTGCATATATTTAAAAAAATGTTTTCATGGATTCCTTGTTACTTAATTATTAAAATATGACACAGTGTCTCTAAATAATATCTTGATTAATAAATCAAAATGTTCTTAAATAAGTCTAAAATGACAACCTTTTGGACTATAACCACTTATTCTTTTTACTTTTAGTGTATTGTTTATTTTCAGATTAACAATATGGAATTATACTTTAGTCTTTACTCCAATTGGATCAAGGATAACTTACTGAAGAATAGGCTTACAAAAATCTCCCAAGTTTTGTAAAGCACAGCTAATAAGCTAAAATGCCTCAATGAACTGAGCAGGTATACTTTTATTATGGGATCCTCACTAGTGGTACTGCTCATAGGTAAAAATATATATGATTTATTTTCCAATCCATTGGCAAAGTTTGTAGAAAAACTAGATAAATGATTTTATAACTATGTATTTTTAATTTTGACATATACAAGGCATGGTAAAGACACTAACATACAAATTTTCAACTCATAAACATAGTCAAAAGAGTTCATTTATATTTTAATTTTCATTAAGTTATATGACAAAAATATACAATTGAATATCTAACACTAGCTCTGAACTTTGGCCACATCAAAATCACTTGGGGTGGTTTGTACTCTTAACTTTAGACTCGCTGGATGTGAGTTGGGATAACTATTATTTTAACAGTTCCCAAGGATAATTCAATGCCCAACCAGATTTGAGAACCCGTGGGATAAATATTTAGTATCTAAAATCAGTGTGGACTATGGAAATGTATATACTACTTGAATACAGACACTCACATTTAAATACACACAGAAAAATGAAATAATAAAATTTCATTCCTTTTGCGTATGTGACTTTATGACAATAATAGCATATAATATAAGACATTCATAAACTGAATGTGAATGGCAGTTATTAATTCTCTTAATGGATGTTTTATTTAAACCTTGCAATAGCATTATGGAGTATGTAGTCTCTGCACTTAATGATAAAGAAATTGAGGCACAGAGATGCCAAGTTATTTGTCCAATGTCACACCACTGTTAAGTCACACAAGCCAGAATTTGAAGATAAGTCCCCTGAGTTCAGATTCTAATCATCATTTTGCCACACTGCATTTTATAGTAATTTATAAATTACCAATTACATGGTTTTCAGAGGAAAAAAAATTAGATGATGCTTAAGATTACTGTGAAAATATAAAGTCATGTGAGTTATTTGTTGCTATTTGTTACTTGATATAAGAAAGTTAACTTACTAAAAATAATTTTAGGTTTTTCCTAAAAATGGAGCTACAGTATGACCTGGCATTCCACTCCTAGGGATCTACTCAGAGGACACAAAAACATAGATTCAAAAGAACACCTGTACACCTATGTTTATTGCAGCACTATTTACAATAGGTGAAACCTGGAAACAACCCATATGCCCCAAAATAGATGACTGGATCAAGAAGATGTGGCATATATACACAATGGATTATTATTCAGCAATCAAAAAGATAAACTCGTGCCATTCGCAGCAACGTGGATGGAACTAGAAGGAATTATGCTCAGTGAAATAAGTCAGAAGGAAAAAGAAAAATATTGGATGGTTTCATTTATAGCAGAAATATAGGGGAACCAAATAAGACATCAATGTAAAAAAATAATAACAGTACAAAACACAACAAAGCAAAAATGGACAATTATAAATCAGAGACATACTGCAGGGGAGGAGGAGGGAGAGGGATCAGAAAGAGGGAGCGAGGAGCACAGGGGACTGAGGTGATGGTGCACGGGTGCATTGGTGAAGGAAACTCTGTGGGGACTGCACCTGAGGGGGTGGGGGGAAGCAAATATTGTTTAAAAACGAACAATGATGTAAAAAATAAAAAAATATTAAAAAATAACTCTGGGTTTTAAAAACTTTTTAATCAAATGTATCCTGGCTTAAAGAAAAAGTTCAGTTAATATGAAAAAACCTCAGAGATTATCTGGAAGGTTCTAATAAGCAGGGAATTTTCTCATCTATTTTGTTTTTGGGAATAGATTGATACATCAAATCTCTTACCCAAAGGAGTTCTGTGTCCTTTCATTTCAGTAAAAAAATATAAATATTTAAAATAAAGTTTCCTGAAGCCTGTAGATGGCAGCAACTTTCTGTTGTTGGATGTTTGCTCTTTAGAAATGCTTTTGACGGGCAGAGCAATCTGAAGTGAGATGTAAGACTGCAATCTGTGGTGGCTCTGTGCTGAGGGTGGAGGTGCATTCTCACAAAGGCAGTTTTCTGTTATGGTCTTGAAAAGCTATCCCATGCTCTTTTAAATAAAGATCAAATCATGTTTCTTTGGATCTGAAAGGAAGAGCTGAACCAACGGGAAGGCATTTTCAATTAAAACAGTATCAGGGAGCATTCTGTTATCATTCTTTGGCATTGCGTTTAGGCACTTATATGCTTTTTTGAAATACAGCGACCTGCATGATTTATATGGAATTCCAAAAGCAATGATCCAGTAAATTTACTAACAGTTCCAGTAAATTTGCTTCACGGATCCCACATCTGATGATTGCCTCTGCTCTTGGCATTTTCTGCCTAATATACCATGTAATATGGTTCAAGTCGAGAGTTTTATTTTGTCAAATCATTCACTGGAGAAGTCTTTTACTGTGTATTAAACAAATTGGAGTCATTGAAGGTTTTGGTTGCAGTTTTTGAAGGTTTCACTAGAGCTATCAAGGAAAAAGTCATGCATACTCCTATAGCCCTTCCCTATTTATGTTAAATTATATAGAAATACTAAGATTGTTACATATATTGAGATAAACCTTTGGATGAATGTGTCAGTCTTGATTAATTGTGGGTGGTGATGAGGCAGCACTGTCCCTTAATATGTTTTAATACAATTAGAACATTAGCTCTCAGATTTCCCAAACTTTTGGAACATTCCCAGTATTGTTTGAGTTTAAAGCAACAGAAAGAAATATTTTGTAGATCTGACCCTCCATGGGTTGCCCTTTGACTGACAGATAAGTTTTGGCATAACTGTACTTCTCAGGCTAGTTTCTGACATCTGTTTCTTTAGTCAGTGGGCCAGAATCCAAATAAATATTTTTGGAAGCAGGACACCTTGTTCAAAAGTTGATAAGAACAATATTCATGTTTACTAAAACCAAATGAGAGATGAGATGAGCCAAAAACGTTTATTTATGGGAGCTCATTTTCTTTGTGTAATTAGTCCTAAAGGGAAGATGAAAGCTAATGAGCTCCAGGGATTTGCCCCATAATTAGTTTTACACAGTCATTTGTTATAATGAACATAAAGTGATACACAATTTATAAAGCAGAGTCATTTTATAATTCTAACACATAACACAAGAGAAAAATCTGATTTCTGCTGATTTAGTGAACAAATTTCCTTATATCATTATCTCTAGGGATATGATTAGCATTTTATAGTAAGATGGTTAATGAAATATCTTTATTATATGACAGAACTGTCATTCAACCATTTTTTAATTGTTTAAAATAGAGATACTATCAGGATCATCAGTTTCTGTCATTTGTACAAGTGTTCAGTGAACCAGAGAAAAGAACTTATATTGCCTTCCTTGCTGGTATCATGTTCAATAGCCTAGTAAGTATCCATGAATATCAGTAATCCAAAGGAACTTGATTTTATTGCCATGAATCCAATTTTTCTAAAGGCCAGTTCTTAAAGCCATGGGAGATTATTCTTAATTCAAATACCATAACTTGGATATCATAAACTGGATATTTATGAACTAACTATTTTATTCAATAAATATTTGAGTAACTATTTTTGGCAGTAATATATTAGGGAATAAGTGGGACATAGTTCCCACCCTCAGGGAATTTTGATTTTTCCAGGGCAGAGGGAGATTAAATAACTAATTTCACAAAGTAATTTAAAAAATTGTAACTGTGATTTTTATGTGAAGAAGTACACTGTACCATGAAAATATTTAGAAGTGTCTAACATTCTGAGATTTCAAAGATGTCCTTACAGCTTATTTTTATTTTTTATATAAAATAAAATAATATTTATATATATACATAACTTCACTGATGACAGGAATTGCTACTGTTACATAGTATGGTTATTGGACAAGTCAAAAAGTTCTGGTAAAATAAGTTAGCATGTTCTGTTAATAGACATAGATATATTGGGTTCTTAATAACAAATCTTTTACGCATGTGAGATGGGCATATCTTTTTTAAGTTAGAGAAGATGTATTTGCTTTTTTAGAAATTAATTTCTATTTCAGTAAGTTATATTAGATTTTTAAGTTACTTCATAAGCCAAAATAAATAATACAAGTAGATTAAATTTTCTTGGAAATGATAAAAAACCTGAGTATATTTCCTAATAAAAAATATGTTGGATTTGGGGGTGTGGAAATCAGGAAACAAAATCAGGAAAATATGTGATGTTCAGTTGTGTATAGATTTGTCAAATTCTTATGCAAATGAAATCAGATTCATGAAGAATCAACATTTTATTCTAGAACTGGAGAGAGATAAAGAGCTGTTTTTTCTTTTTTAGACTGAATTCTCATAATTTCAAAAATATAAGATATTGATTACCAGTGATAGAATTTTTTTTTTTTCCCAATGGGACCCTCGCCGGCGGCCAGGGAACCAACCGGCGCTGCAGAGGCTGGCGGGCAGCCTCGCAGCCCAGCGCTCAACCACTGTGCCACCAGGGGAGGCCCACCAGTAATAGAATTTGATTTTAATAATGGAATAGTTTTTTAAAGCTCAAAAGTTATTGGAAAAGGGGACTCCCTGGTGGCACAAAGGGTTAAGACGCAACCTATGAAGCAATCGGCAGCCTCTGCGGCACACATTGGATTCCGTGGCCTGCCAGGGAGCAGCCCACATGGTGCAGCAGACCTCTCCTGACTTGCCTGCTGCTCCCCTCAGCAGTGTACTTAGGTCAATCTGCCTGTTCTGTTCCCCACTCTGTCTCTGGTGAATCCTCTTAGCCTCCACACTTCTAGCCTGTACCCCAGCTCTTGTATGCATAAATAAATAAATCTTTAGAAAAAAAGTTAATGGAAAGGGAGAGATGCAAAGAGAAAAGAAAAGAGACTTAGGAAATTTAGTGGAAAAAGAAAAACACAGAAAAGAGAAACAGTAAAATGACAGGCAACTAACATGCCAAAGTTCAGTCGTCGAAGATGAAGATAAATGAGTAATCCTTTTTTTTAAAAAAGATTTATTTATTTACTTATACAAGAACCGGGGTACAGGCCAGAATGGCGGGAGGGTGAGAGGATTCACCAGAGACAAAGCGGGGTACAGAACAGGCAGACTGACGAAATACAGTGCTGAGGGGAGCAGCGGGCGTGACAGGAGAGGTCTGCCTCTGCTTGTGGGACCCTCACCAGCTGGCTGGCTGGGATTGAACCCATGCTGCAGAGGCTGTTGACAGCTTCACAGTGCGGTGCTCAACAGACTGCGCCACCAGGGGAGGCCCGAGTAGTCCTTTTGATGTCAGAAATCATCCACTTTTAAAATATATGCAAGAATTCTCTAATTATGCATGTTTTACACAAACTGCTTTTACATAAAAATTTCCTGTTTTATGTGATCCTTGACATACTCTCAAATCTTGTCAGTTAAAAGCTGTCTGCTTTTCTCATCAGTCTTTTAAAGATTATTTATGATACATGCTATTTTCTCAACCAGAATTTTCTAGTTTTGATAAAATAGAGATCTCTAAATTTGTTATCAACTTTATATTCACCTAGGTTCACTAATCTAAAA
Source organism: Talpa occidentalis (assembly GCF_014898055.3). NCBI lineage: Eukaryota > Metazoa > Chordata > Mammalia > Eulipotyphla > Talpidae > Talpa > Talpa occidentalis. The sequence continues at coordinate 120,231,287 of NW_023602073.1, read as the reverse complement.
CTGTTCTTATCACTTTTAAAATGAACATGAACCTAAAAATGTGGTAAAGATGACCTCAGTCATTTTCCTTTTTTTGGAAATTATTCTACTTTTGGTTATTTAAGAATTTTCTTTTGTATTTAATTCCTAGAAATCTCTTCAAAGATATCACTTGCTATTTTGCTGATGTATGGTGTACACAGATGTCTGCTTAAAATAGTCGTGTTTGAGAATATTTTGTACATATTAATGATGGATGTTTTCCTTAATATTTAACATTTGTTTGCTTTATTCAAGCAGTGCTACTGATGGTACTTAATGAACTAGACCTATTTTTTTGTGGTGAAGAAAATAATCAAGGAAAAATTTACTAAGCTTTTGAAACCATAAAACATTTTTTATTGTTATTATGAAAAGGATAGTGACCATCTGTTCCCTATCTCTATTGAAGCCAGAATATGAGGAAAGAAACTTAAATCACAGTATGAGGTAGTTAGGTTAGAATAATTGAAGAATTTCCTGACAGGGTTGTTAAACACTGAAATGAATCAAAAAGAGAGGTTGTGAAATCTTCTAGATTCTTTCTTCGTCCTTATTATTATGCTAGTTTGGCTTATAAGCTAATAGACTTACCAAGATTTAGTTGCCTTTACCAATGTCTTCACAAAAGTGTTTATTTTAAGATTTAATGTCAGAGGAAGGACCATGAAAAACTAACAATAATCAAATAATATGAAAGATTTATTATTATATGATGATGATCTAGTAAGCTGTGTTGGAAGAGCTTTGTAAACACTTTCTCATTTGAATATGATAATCAGGCAGTTCAGTCTAAATGGATTTGGTGTAACAGTTTTTACCTTGATGGCTACCCCAAGCCAAATAACTCATTACTGGCAGCAGATCCATATAGCTCTTAAACATACTATAAGATTTAGAATATCACTGCTTCTACAACAGTAATTTCCTTATTTCAAGAAAGAAATATATGGGAGGTGACTTAGGCCATCTCAGATTTGTTAATATGACATAGAGAACCTGCTTATCCATTTTACAGAGGTCTATCAGGAACTTGTTATTTCCAGTGCTCCAGGTACCTCTGATGATAATGTGATTATAGACACTCCAAGGTTTAGAGTATGCCATGAATAATCCAGTGAGCTGAAGATCATTGTTTTCCTTCCAACAGGCCAAATGCACTTCCACTAGAGAATGAAACAAAGTGATTGTCAATAATCATATTATAGAAAAGAAATCCATGTTTTTTCATGATTCCAGACCTTTGCAGCCCAAATCTTAGTATCTGCCTGATTGCCATGTCTTCTTTTTCTGAAACAAATTCTTCACTAGATTTTCATAGTGGCACATCTTAGGTTGTCCTTGAGTTTGCCAGTTCTGTGTGTTGAAGCTTTTTTTTATTTGTCCTTTGTGTTCTTTTGATTGTTAACTTTAGCAACAGGGTTGGGTCTTGATTTCACAACCTTGTAAGCATGCCCAGAAGTTTCACTGATGGGAGATTCAGTAAGTCCAAATGAGAAAAGTAATTATGGTTAAAATATGTCAGTATTTTGCTGGAACCCCAAATTGATGAAAGGGAAGAGTTTTCCTCTTTTGATAAGGCTTCTCAATTTACTCATTTTCTTTAGTGATGTTTGCACTACCATTGCTGTTTCCATGAGTTCTAGTCAGACTCAGGAACATTCAGAGTTCAAGAGTTCCTGTGGGTAGGATAGTGAACAAGGAGTTCAAACTGTGAGTTCTAATCCAGGCTTGCCATTTGAGTCACCAAGATTAAATTGGTATAGTCTCAACACTGAAACAGATTTTCTTTGTGGCTTTAGTTTTTTTTTTTTGTTTTTTTTTTTAGTACAACCTGTATTATTCTTTTTAGAAGAACCGCAATCAAAAATAGCATAGTGGCATATATAAAGCCAAATATTTTCATGCTTAGTTAATTCACAGAATGGAAAGTCAGTTTCTTTGAAAAAATGAGTGGATAATTTACTAAGTTTTGGCACTGCCTTCTTGGCTTTACTTAGTTTTTTTTTTTCTTTAAAAAAATTGCTTCTAGAACGCTGTCATTCCAATTCATTTGGGCAAGTGGCCTTTGAACCTTGTTGGTTTACAAGAAGGCAGTATTAAATAGTAGGCACGTGTTTGAACTTTACAGTTAGATACTCCTTCTAGCAGAGTGAATTTGGGCAAGACCATAATCTCCTTTTTGTTTGACAGTGGAAATGAGGATGATGAACATACTTGATTCAGGTAATTGTGAGGTTTCAATGAAATAGTTCAGATGATTAATAAAACCCGATTCCAGAGGCTGCACTCCATTAATATAATTTCTATTTTTTCTCCTCTTGTTTCTGCTCTTTATTCTCTTCCCAAGATTTCTTTGAGTTCTGGATGTTAAGGAAACTCTTTGAAAAGATAAGGAAAACTTTGAATCCAGAAAATGAACAAATGTCGAATTGAAGTGTGTGATTTGGTTAAAATAATGGTAAAATGAACAGTATAACTACTAAGTTGCATTTTATTTCATCTATAATCCTTTTTTATGCTTTGATTTTTATTTTTCAAATTAATATGTTGTTAAATTTTATTTTGGAATAACTTTAATTTATAGAAAATTTGCAAAGATAGTACAGGGAGATAATATTTCTTCATTATCTAGTTTCTACTAGTGTTACTATTTTATATAACCATGTTACTTTTTTAAAAAAAATATTTATTTATTTATTTATGCATGCAAGAACTGGGATGTAAGTCAGAGGTATGGGAGGTGAGAGGATTCACCAGAGAGAGTGGGGAGCAGAACAGGCAGATGTACTGAAATATACTGCTGAGGGGAGCAGCAGCTGAGAAAGGAGAGGTCTGCTGCACCATGTGGGTAACTCCCTGGCTGACCTGTGATTGAACTTGTGCTGCACTGCTGTGCCACCAGGGAGGCCCACCATGTTACATTTTTCATTGTCAGGAAACCAACACTGATACATTACTACTAACTAAACTCCAGATTTTATTCTGAAAACTGTTTGTTTCTATTCTGGTTTCAATCTTGGAATAGGAAGTGCCTGTAGTCATTGTCTCTCTGATGTCTCCTCTAGTTTGTGAAATTTTTCCTTATATTTCATGACCACATTTTTGAGGATCTGGTCAGAGATTATATAGAATATCCCTCAGTTTGGTTTTGTTTGATATTTTCTCATAATTACACTTGGATTATGAGTTTTGAGGAAGAACACTAAAGTTGAATTTTCATTTTCATTACATCTCAGTGAGTTCATGTCATTAGCACAACTTGACATTACCAGTGTTGACACTGATCATCTAGAAAAGGTGTTTCCTAGGCTTCTACTTAGTAAAGTTAGTTTCCTCTTATTCACATTCTATTGTTTGAATGCAAATCATTAAGTCCATCTTATTTCATGATGATTTTAAGTGGATCAGCATAATCAAAGGCATTAGGAGAATACATTGAGGTTTTTAGTAAAAAGTATAAATAACTTAAATAATACTGTGGATCTCCTGACCCCTGTATTGGAGTATGATTCAGAAAATAAATTATTATTTTCATGTCCATCAGTTGGGGTGAATGGAAATTTCTGGTATTCAGGGAGATTCAGGAATCTGGAGAACTGATATAGCTCAGTTTCATGCTAACATGATATAGTGACTTCATCCAAATCCCCCTAAAGGCATCGATAGTAACTCAAATATGTGCCAGAGGGTAAACCAATATAGCCATTATCATATAGACCTGTAGCACCATTTTATGGTAAGTTTACATTAATCCTAGAAGAAATAGCAAAGGTTTCCTCAAAATAGACAACCTTTGACCTGGACCCAATGGCTAACTCCATGCCCCCCACCACCATTATTAGTTATTAAACATTTATTAAGTGTCAGGAGATTTTCAGGTATTTTTCACACTTTATTGGACTGATACAGTAATAATAGTTATTATTTTATAATAAATTTTTATAAAGTAGATAATAATATCCTTATTTTATTTACAAGTAAATTAAGGTTTAAAGAGGTCAAGGAATTTGACCATATTATTACAAGTTGGATCTGGATGTTAAATAACTTATCTCCATCTCAAAGTGTGTGACTTTTCTGCTATAAGTGAAATACATATGAAATATAATTTAAAAAATTATCATAATAGCAAAAATTTAGAGAGTATGGGTTCTTGGTGGTTATTTTAATAATCTCATTAAGATTTTTTTCTATAATAATTAAGATTAATTGTTGTTTCATTTGGATACAATAATATAAAAGTAATTTGGTGGTTATGCTATCCCCAGATCCTAATAAATCCCCAATATTATTATATTGCCAGAATTCTCTAGGTGGATAAGAATTCATTACATTAAGCAATTGGTTGAAAGTGCTAGAGGAAGCAATCTTATTTTCCTCAGCTTGCACATATACTGCTAATTTTGTTTTTGTGTTGAAAATCAGCATCAAAAAACGTTTGACAGTTAAGGTACAGGGTAAAATCAAATCAAAGAGTATGTCCTGATTATTGTTTGAGAGAGAGTTAATCTTTAGGCATCCAGTTCCTAATTTTTAAAGACACTTAGAAACTATTAGTAAAAGTCATGGGCATGGAAAAATCCATAAATTCCTTTAAAACAGTGTAAAATTATTTTCCTGGCAGAGCTGAACAAAGAACTGAATTATGCCCAAATGTGCAGGTGAAAAATCCATTCCCTTTACCCATCTGGATAACCTTCATTAGTTGAACTTAAACTGGAGTGATTGGCCATATCTCTATTTTTGTATTTCTTTTGGAAATGGTTTTGTGTAGCCTGACAAATTCAAATTCATTGTAAGCTCACATTAAAGTTTTCTTTTCAGAAAACAAGGGATTTGAGGTACAAGGGAAAGGTGACTGTTCCATGCATTTGGTGAGAAATTATGACAGAAGTAAAACAAATTAAAATAACTGAAGGGCATGGAAATGTCATCTGTGGAAATCTTTAAAAGCGGAGTAGCTTCTCATTGATTTAGTATGGTCCAGAATTTTAGTGTCTTTTCCTAAATCTGTCCATCTGGGATCCTGTAATAGAAAAGGTACCAGGCAAAAGTTTCAAAACAGACATAGTTACTGTATTAAGTCAAAGGCATAAATGAAAACTGGAGAGGGAACCATTCTGAATTAAACAAGATCTGAGAGAATTGACAACCAAATAATGTGTGAGTGTTGTTTGGATATTGATTTCAACAAAGATTAACTTTAAAAATATAATATCAAAGAATGACTGAAATTTTTGTTTGCTATGATAATGGCATTGTAATTATGAAAGATAAATAAAAGGAAAAAGATATAGATGAAATAAATATGGCAAAATTGTCCTAAATATTCTATCTGATCAGCACATAGTTCACTGAATTGTTTGCTTTTTCATAATAAAAACTAAAATGCAAGACAACAATGAAGATGTACTATTGTGTATACTGCTCACTTATGCAGTGTAGAGCAAAAACATTATCTAAGAAATTGGATATGTTAATGGTAACATGTAGAACTCACATATGTAGGTATGTTCACGATATATATGTATTTAACATGTATATCTATGTGTTTATGTATGCACATACACAAGTACACATGACCATAGAGAGTATATATAGTTTTACTTTTCCTTCCTCTAAACATTTTTTTTGAAGTGATAAGCATGGAATACACATTTCTAGAATAACACTGAATCAGCATGTGCATAAATACTCAAATATATTTAATTTCTTTCAAGCCAGAGTATATTACTGACTTTAAAATACTCTTGACTCAGCATTCCATTTATGCTCAAAACGACCCACTATACTGCAAATTCGAGTCTATTTCTGAAAACAGTGAAAAGTATATAAGCACTTATCCTAGAATTTAGTAAACTTTTCTCGAAAACTTTTGCTATTAGAGCATAAACCAAAGAGTACTATCACTATCATTAATTTAGTCAACATATATTTATTGGACTCCCTTGTTATCCTAAACAAGGTACACATTTTCAAATACGGTACAGAGTTCTTGATGTCACAGAATGTACAATCTAGTAGAAATATATACATAACAAATACTTTCAACTGTTTCTAGTATCAAGAATGACAAAATACAAAGAGCAATGACTATGAATCACAAGATTATGACATGGAAACCAGTAATAATGAAAAGTTAAACAGAGGAATGTAAAGTTAAACAGAGACTGCAGGAGGACTAGAAGTGAGTCAATAAAATATAGGATATTGGAGAGATGCTTAAAGAATGAGTAGATGGGGTAATTAGAGCAGGTAGATATAAGTATTTAAAAATTCTGGAAGCAAGGGTGACGATGGTGATTATGGGGAGCAGAAAGATTAGAAAAGCAAGAGAAGTTGATGATAGGAAGGTAGTTAGCACATATGCTCTTATGATTTATGGCCCATGTTAAGAATTTCTTTCACTTTACCCTAGTGAAATGGGAAGCTAAGCATGTGTTTTAATGTAGAGGAAACAAAAAATTGTTTTTATAAAAACCAAATACTCATTTGCAGGATGAAGTGCATGGAATGGGCATGACTGGGAGAAAGGGAATCAGTTATGAGGATATTGCAGAAACACGTATGAGAGATCCTACTAGCTTGGATGAGAATGGTGTCAGTGGTGATAGGGAGAAATTACAGTGATGACCAAAACATTTAGGAGGCAGAGCTGACAAAATTTGTTGACAGTTTAGATATCTCTTACAACTCATAATAGAACACATGAATTTGAAGTATGCAGGTCCACTTACATGTGAGTTTTCTTGTTAATAGAAACTTATGGAACTTAAGGTATTAATAAATATAGTGCAGTAGTGCAAATATACTTTCTTTTCCTTGGAATTTTAATATTTTCTTTTCTCTAGCTTACTTTATTATAAGAATGTAGCATATAATATATGTAATACAAAATATGTGTTAAGTAACTGTTTATTTTATTGGTAAGATATATGGTCAACAGTAGGCTACAAGTAGTTAAGTTTGGGAAAGTCAAAAATTATATTCAATTTCTTGACTCTGCAGGGGTCTGTGCCTCTATCTTCTGTGTGCTTCAAAGGTCTATTGTACATACAAATATTTCCCTTGGAAAATGCTTAATAATTGAAAGCATCACTGGGTAAAAAGATGGAAGATATTTCTTAGGAACAGGTACTTTAAAATCTTAGGGCGAGGAAGAGAAAGAATTCAACAATTATTGTTATAAACTGTACATATTTCAAGTGACTCCAAATGAGCTCAAACATTTTATCAAGTGAGCATTAGAACATCATTTTGAATAAAGCAAAGTGCTAATATGTCTTTTGATGACTGTTAAAGACTGTATACTTTCTTGAGTTTTGAGAGAGAATCTCTGAGTCACCTGAATATCATAGGAAAGAACTAAGTATTACCAACTAGGTAAAAACCTCAGTTACTTCCTAAGTCCCAGTCCATCAGAGTGTGAGAATGTGTGTACATGGTTGTGGGCTTTTGGAAGACATTTTTGAAAATGTCAAACTATTCAGAAAAGTTATGGTTTATTAACAGAAGTATCATGCCTTTCTGATGTGTAAAATTACTTTTTGGCATTTTGGGGGGTTACTTTTTCCCAAAAAATTTGACACGGACATCAGTCCTCTGGTTGACAGTAACTGTTTAATCTTCAAAAGGGGTTTAACAGCTTCCCTTCTGGGTAGTGCTGCACCTGTCTCTGCAAGAATGACTTGCAGACAAGTGGATAAGGAAAATAGCTTTCTCATAAAATAAGCGCTAGTAGAAATAGGCAGAGGCAAATCTCATTAAAGAGACCATGAAAATAAGGCTGTTGGCCAAAAATGATTTAGCCATGGCACTAAAATACATGGAATAATTTTTGTTTTTCTTCCATTTGCCTGGGGTTCTGTGTTCTTGTAGCTACCAGGTATGGTCTATTGGATTAGTTATTTCAGAAGCAGTGACAGAAGTGCAGAGATAGCCTCTGAGGGATAAAAATGTTTTTGAGGTATGGGGACAGGACACTAAAAATATTATGACCTGCATAAAATTTTTGCAAAGCGGATAAAATCTAAAAATGATTTGCAATACTATTCTATAGCATAGAGCTTGAGATTTTACTATTCGTTTCAAATGTTTAATCTTACAGACTTGCTTTGCTTAGTCTTGCCTACTTTCTTATAAAGTCAGCAAAGCTATAAAGTATTGCAGTTTATCTTCTGCAGGTACATGGTTCAGTGACATGAGCTCAGAAATGTGAGCTCCTTAATTAGGTCACTGCAAATAATTTTTTTTTTTTATATTGGGTGGTGGGGGAAGGGGAGACACTGAAGGTTATTGTCCCTATCATTCTACTTGAGCAATCCTCATACAGATAGCTAATGATGGGCAGAGATTAGCTAGATCTGACTGAGGTAGCTGCAGACTGAGCCACTGATGCGGTACTTTTTGCAGATGTCAGAATGAAGCTGACCCATAATATTACTCTTCTAATAACTTCCGCCTCCAGTCCTACTGATAGATGTTTATAATGTGCCTTGTCATTTATTTTATTTTATTTTATTTTATTTAAATCACAATATGATTTTATTAGTGGAGGAATCACATGACAACATAAGCATACAATTCAATTGTATTGGTCAGATTCAGGAAACCAGTGTGGTGAAGCGGTGGGTGTTAGTGCCTTCAGGTCCAGAGCTTCCCTGAGAGCCTCAATTCCTGGGGAAGAGAGTCCTGCTTTCTCAGGAAAAATCCTCTGAAGGCTTTTGCCAATATCTGCAGAAGGCTCCAGAGACCCTTGGTTGAAATCCAAAGTGTCTCCGAGTGGCTTAGTTTGGCTCCAATACCATTTCTCAAAAGTATATTATCAGAACCAGTTGTTAATTTTAATTGGGGCTTGTCCTCGCAGAGCAGACAGGTTTTTATATGGACACTTGCATTTGTGTCTATTTAACAGTGTGATAGTACACAAGTGGTTGCTTTTTTTTAGCTTGTGTTTTCTTAATATTTGCTTTTATTGAGAGAATATTGGTTTATACCAGTGTTGGTATATGATTTAAGGGTACAAGTTCATTCCTCTTCAAATGTAGATTACCATACTACACCCACCGCCCTAACGCCTTTAATCCTACTCATAGTTCATTGGGCCCCTGTCCCTTTTCCTTTCCATCTCCTGCCCTCCTATTTCTGGTAACCTCAATTCTGCAGTTAAATTTCTAGGTTTGTATTGGTTTAGTTATCTGTTTCTTTGCTTTGTTTCTTTATATTTCATATATGAGTGAAATCATCTAATATTTTTTGTTCTCTTATGCTTAGCATAATCCCTCCAGCTTCTATGATGCATGATTGCTAGATAATCTTTTTTTTTTTTAAAGATTTATTTATTTGTTTATTCAAGCACTGGGTACAGTCAGAAGTGCGGGAGGGTGAGAGAATTCACCAGAGCCAGAGCGGGCAGCAGAGCAGGCAGAAGGACCGAAGTACACTACTGAGGGGAGCAGCAGATGGCAGGAGAGGTCTGCGCGCCATGTGGGACCCTCGCTTGGCGGCCAGGAATTGAACCGGGCGGCAGAGGCTGTGGGCAGCTTCGCAACCCAGAGCTCAACCGCTGCGCCATGGGGGAAGGCCCCTACTTTTAATGTAGATCTACTGTTGTTGTTTTGAGAAACCTCCATATACTTTCCATAGTGACTGAACTAGCCTACATTCCCCATTAATAGTATATGAGGGCTCATTTTTCTCCATATCCTTGCCAACACTTATTTCTGTTTTATATTTATAGATATATATGTTATATATATAATACACACACACACAGACCATTCTCACAGGTGTGAGTTGGTATCTCATTGTGGTTTTTGATTTGCGTTTCCTTGATGATAAGCAATGATGCATGTTTTCATATGGCTGTTGACTATCTGTATGTCTCCTTTGGGGAAGTGTCTGTTTAACACTTCTGCTCATTTTTTGATTGGGTTTGTTGTGTTCCTGCTAAGTTGTATGAGTTCTCTGTATATTTTGAGTATAATCCCTTTTTGGATATATGACATTTTCTCCCATTCAGTAGGATGTCTTTTCATTTGAATGATAGTTTCTTTCACTGTACAGAAGCTTTTTAGTTTGATGTGGTTGCATTAGCTTGTTTTGTTTCTGTTTTCCTTGCCATTGTAATTGAATTCCCAAAGATACCTCTAAGGCCAATGTTGTAGAGTATATTGCCTATGTTTTCTTTCATGTGTTTTATGGTTTCAGGTCTGAAATCCAATTTCTTAACCTATTTTGAGTTAATTTTTGTGTGTGGGGTGAGACAGTAGTCTATTTTCAATCTTTTGCTTGTGACTGCCCAGTTGTAACACTGATTTTAAATGATTAGAAAATATTTTCCCTGAAAATATGTTATACATTAAATATCAGTCCAGTAGTAATGATTATTTTATATGATTATCCATTATCACCCATTGTTACGAATGTCAGAGAAGATCATGAGAAAAAGAAGTTAATTTTGATTTGGGAGATATTAATAGAAATATCAGAAACTGGAGTTGGTGTATCTCAAGATGAGGGGATTTGGAATGTGTTCAACTAGGCAGTGGGAGAGCAGCATGCCATCTTGACTTGCAGTGGAGTTTTAACAAAATATGAGTTGGTCAAAATTGATTGTCCAAAGCAGAGCTGTTTTTGTAGCATAGCTACTTAAGGGCACTGCCTCTTGAATCCAACAAATATGGGGCAGCATCCTAGCATTGTAACAATAAATGTATGGTTTTGGGATAGTCTCTTAACCTCTCTCTGCCTTAATCTCATTATCTATATAATAATCATATTATCACACTGTTATTGAGAGTCACTAAATTTTATTATATTTTGATTATGAACATTATTGTTATTTGAAAGTTTGGACTGTTTCTGTTCAAAAGATTATTAATGAGGTGTTTCTGGAATTGAAAAATTTGCTGATGTGTATTAGCATGGGGGAAAATCAGTCCACTTAAATGACTCACGGGTAAAATCAAGGGCAATTACTAGGTGTTAAAGTTAGGATACAGATAGTTGCCAACATATTTTTTCAAAAACATAATTTATTTCTTATTTTCAAAGAATATTGCAAAATACTAATACATTGATAGCACTTACAGTGGTTTCAGCTAACTTAGAGAAAGTAAGGTCTATCATCTTTTTTTATGTGTCATTGAAATCCAGTTCTGCTTGTGGTAGTAGAAGTTAAAAAAAAGGATATTATCATGACCTATAAAATATTATAGTTTCGCCAGTTCCTGATAAAATTGGAATGTAGCATTTTATTTCTCCAAACATTACTATGTCCTTTGATAAGATAGCTGTCTGCCTACAGGCCCAATTTGATAGTGTTGTCTGTTATGAGTTTAATTTAAGTAATAGAAAACATGATTAAAACTGGTTTCAGCAATACATGAAATTGACTCACATAACAAAATATTCAAATACCAGTGAAGGTTGTTCCAGTGGATTATCAAATGCCACCTAGGCTATAATTCCTTTCCAACTCACTGTTCTACATTCTGTGGTGTTTCCTCTATTCTAAAGTTCTTTAAATGGTCATCAGTAGCTCCCAAGCTATTAATGTCATGCTCATACTTAGAATGAAAATGATTCTGAATTCTAGTATTTGAACTGCAAATATTGAGACTTCAGGTTTTGCCAGCCTTTAAAGCCAAAGGAAAGAAAACACAAAAGTAGTTCATCTTATCAGATCATATGCTTCATTCTCATACCAGAACGTGGAGTCAGTTTCATTTAGGACCACATGAATCTGCAAATTTGAATCAAATTGTTCAGATAGCCAAGGGAAAGATTAAATAATGAATGTCAACCCCCAAATGGCCACCCTACATTAGCTAAACAAACCCAGAGGGATGACTTTTAGGGTAGAATTTCTGGGATTATGGTACATGCTGTGGATGGAGACTTTTAAGGGGGTAGGTGAGGCGGAGCTATTCTGCTATAACTCAAGAGGATACCTTACATATTTGCGAGATACAAGTATAGCTAATTGTAGAGACTTCAGACCCAGGTGTCAATTTAAGGTTTGACTTTTGACTCTGCAATTTACTCGCTATGTAATCCTGGGTAAATTGCTTATTTTCTGTGTACTTTAATTTTTCCATCTGTAAAATGGAGGTAGTAGTAATAACATTTATGAGACTGTTTGGAAGACAAGACTTCTATGGCCGCATTACTTCAAATGCTCCTGATTTTGTGTGATCTCAAAAGTGTTGGGCCTGGTTAGCACTTGGTTGGGAGGACTTAATGAGATAATCAAAATACAGTGTTTAGTTTGGAAATAATTAGATTTAGTATGTGAATACATATTAACTCTAATGAGAATTATTTTCATGTGCTTTCTACAGAAATTACTAAATACGCTCTTAAGTCTAGACAATTTACATGAGTTATGAAAATGTTTACTCATGGTATTCAGAAAGTGAACCCCCTCCTTTTTAGCATCATTATTTTGTCTCACTGAAACAGAATCATGACATATTGGGAGTAAGGAACTAATACTACAAACTAGTCTTGAGAATACTGAAATCCATCATTTTTAGGTTAACTACATAATTAGCCATTCAAGTAGGACACTTTTGAAAGGGAGAAGAGGCACTTAAAACAATTAACATGTAATGATTGATCTAGAAGAAGTATAAATTGGAACATCCCCACTTAAATGACTTAAGTCTAATAATATTGAAGATTTACACATAAGATAGAACAAAATTGCTTAGGAAAACAACAAAGGCAAAGGATTCTAAGAAGAAATATTTTTCCTTCTCCTTCCTGCCGTACTGTCAGTGAAAAGTATGTCAGCATTAAGCAGTTTTGATTTGTTATTTTATTCTATGTAAAATATTATTACAGTGATTCATATATCCACACTAATATTATAGCAGATGTACCTTTCTCTTAATTTGACTTCATCTGTAATATGAGTTGAACCAACTAAAACACACTGGCGTGGTTATATTTAAATATATCTATGCTTTTAAAATAATAAAGTTGATTGACTTTCGTTCTACTGATGAACAACTGACATGTTAGTCTGAACTTGGAGTCGATAATAGTGCATTAATATAAGGTTTCTGACTTATGAACCATTAGACTTACTTGCTTTCCCATGTCTTTATTCTGTATGAATTAAGTAGAATTTATCCCACATACAGCCGGATTCCTATAAATACCCTTTGACTATATCTTATAGAATTAACATGATGGTATAGTTATCCTTCAAGTTCAATTTTAACACTTGAGTTACCTCTAGTCTTTAGTAACTGAAATTTCTAATGTTAGTATAATGTACTCATTAATTTAGAATTTGTGCTGTTTTAAGAAATAGTATTGCAATATCAACTTGTAAAAAGATGAAAGATTTAAAATAAAATTTAAAAGAAGCAAAAGGTCAGAAAAGCACAATTCTTCCTAAACTCACAATAAAGAAAAATTTCTTTCGTGAAAAATGTACATACTATGACTTTCTTTTCATTTCTACAAAATAAGTCATAATGGCAGATGACATTATTTTCCCTTTCTTAAGTTAGTGATTCCAACACTAAAAGCCCAGCAATTTCCCTTATTGTTTAACACATTCATTCAAATATCTTGCTTATGTACTATACATGTAATGTTTTGATATTTTAAATATATTCTTCCTATATGCTATGAGATATATGTACAAATGGACTATGCTGGGTTTATTTCTATGCTGGTGCCTATGGCTGCTTTGGTGGTGGGGGTGCAATTCTACCATCACCAGAAGGAGGGATCCTGTACTTCTAAACTACAAACAGTGATGCAAACCCGCAATAATTCAACAAAATAAATTTCAACAATTTTTTTTTTAAATTAATTAAAAGTTGTTTTTTTATTGAACTGAAGGATTGGGCTAAAGTAGCATGCAATAAAAGGTAATGGAGGGTCTCCCCGGTGGCACAGCGGTTGAGCGCTGGGTTGCGAAGCTGCCTGCAGCCTCTGCGGCGCCGGTTCAATCCCCGGCTGCTCCCCGGCCACTGGAGGAGGGTCCCGCATGGCGCGCAGACCTCTCCTGTGGCCCGCTGCTCCCCTCAGCAGTGTACTTCGGTCCTTCTGCCTGCTCTGCTTCCTGCTCTGGCTCTGGTGAATTCTCTTACCCTCCTGCGCTTCTGACTGTACCCGGTGCTTGTATAAATAAATAAATAAATCTAAAAAAAAAAAGAAATATGACTGGAGAGCAATAAAGTTTAAAAAAAAATAATGGAAATTAAATATACATATATGCAGATTGCAAAATATATATATGAATATTTGTGAGTTTTTATCAGATTGTTAATTTAACAAATGCGTAAGTGAAGGTACAATGTTAGGTACAAAGTATAGGCTTTATTTCTTTTCCACATAAATACATTTTTAAAAAAATTTATAGGCTTTCTAGCCTTCTTTCTATGGTAGACAAGATTTTTCTTTTGTTAATGGTCTTAAAATTAAAAAACGCTTGGTTCAGGAAATTGTGTTTCACCAAACATGATGGTTCAATAGGGCTGAAAGGGAGAGAATCTTGGACTGCTGAGTTGAAGTAGATTTGTCCTATGTGAATATCATAGTTGCCTTTGCTAAGGGAAACTTATTTGTGAATGTGGTATGGCATGGCATGGCATAAAAGATATTTTCAAAGTATGTACTAAAAAAATCAAGACTACGTACTTTTAAAAAATTACATGTAATCAAAGATGAATTGGAAAATGGGAAAATATCTGGCAAATTAGAAATAAAAATAAATGTTGGGGTTTAGGAGTGCCAACAAATATCATCTTTGTCCTAATCTGGAACTAATTAAAATATAGATTGAATTTTAACACACGGATATTTAACAAATATAAATTTGAAAGTGCATCTTGAGTTTTGATAACAGTCAAAACTGTAAATGGTGTAATGCCATGGATTAAACTGCTTTAACTGGCATGTGTTCTGAGAAGTGGGTGCTCCAAAAATAATGATACAAAAGGAAAATGAAGTTGGATTTGGCTTCATATAGCAAAAAAACTCAAAATAACAGGTTTAAACAATTGAAGTTGATTTTGCTCTTAGATAAAGGTCAACTGATCCACCGCCAACACTATGGCGGTGTGGTCAGTGAGGAGCTACATTACCTTGCTTACATGCTGGAAAATTACTTCTTGTTATGAATCTCACATGTGTAATGGTGTCTGTATTGCAGAGGTATTGTTAAAATTAGACAAGATAAACATAGGGGTGCAGGTGCCCTTTGGAATTACTGTTTCTGTGTCCTTTGGGTAAATACCTAGGAGTGGAATTGCTGGATCATATGGAAGCTCTATCTTTAGTAGGTCAAGAAATCTCCACACAGCTTTCCATAGTGGTTGGAACAGTTTGCACTCCCACCAGCAATGCAGGAGAGTTCCTTTTTCTCCACAACCTCACCAACATTTGTTGTTGTTAGTTTTTTTAATATGTGCCATTCTCACTGGTGTGAGATGGCATCTCATGGTAGTTTTGATTTGCATTTCCCTGATTACAAGTGATGTTGAACATTTTTTCATATGCCTGTTGGCCATTTGCATTTCCTCTTCAGAGAAGTTTCTTTTTAGCTCTTCTGCCCAGTTTTTGACTGGATTATTTTCTTTGTTTTTGTTGTGTTTCATCAGTTCTTTGTAGATTTTTGTGATCAGTCCTTTATCATTAGTGTTGTGTGCAAAAATTTTCTCCCAGTCAGTGGGGTTTCTCTTTGTTTTGGTTATTGTCTCTTGCTGTGCATAAACTCTTTAATTTGATGTAGTCCCAGCTGTTTATCTTTGCCTTCACTATTGCTGCTTTGGGTGATGTGTCTGTAAAGATTTCTTTCAGGTGCATGTCATGTAGTGTTTCACCTATATTTTCTTCTATGTATTTTATGGTTCCAGGTCTTATGTCTAGTTCTTTAATCCATTTTGAGTTGGTTTTTGTGCATGATGTGAGGTAGTGGTCAAGCTTCATTCTCTTGCATGTAGTGACCCAGTTTTCCCAGCACCATTTATTGAACAAACTTTCTTTGCTCTAGTGCATGTTCTTTGCTCCTTTGTCAAATATTAGTTGACCATAAATCTGTGGGTTTATTTCTGGATTTTCTATTCGATTCCATTGGTCTGTGTGTCTGTTCTTGTTCCAATACCATGCAGTTTTGATAATTATGACGATAGCTAACCTATGGAAGCAACCCAAATGCCCAAAAATAGATGAATGGATCAAGAAGATGTGGTACATATACACAATGGAATATTACTCAGCAATCAAAAAAGATAAACACATGCGGTTTGCAGCAACATGGATGGAGCTAGAAGGGATCATGCTCAGCAAAATAAGTCAGAAAGAAAAAGAAAAATACTGGATGGTTTCACTTATAGCAGGAATTTAGAAAACCTAAATAAGAGACCAGGAAAAAGACTAATAAATACAAAGTAAAAATCAAAATGAACAAGCAACTATAAACCAGAGACATGCTACGGGGTAAAGGGTGGGGAGGGAGGGGCAGGGAAAGGAGAACTAGAGTCAAAATAAGTGGGGAGGTGCAATTGTATGGGGAATATAACCAAAGTGAAAATGCATACATTGTGCAAAGATAAAAAAAGATGTAAGAATTATATAAAATAAAATATTTAAATAAAAAAAATTAGACAAGATATAAGGCAACCATCAGAGTGGACACAGTATATAGTATTTAACTTTCAGAGCTATAGAAAAATATAAAAAAGTAAGAAGTCTCAAGATTTCAAAAGGTACATGAAGTTGAAAGGCGAAATTATAGGCTCAAGATTTTAAAGAAATACATAATGAAGCAAAGGTGAACCTACAATGACAGAGAGTAGAGCAGTAGTTGCCTTAGAGTTGATTATAAAGCAATGCAATTGTTATATATCTTAATTTTATGGTGATAATTTAAGTCTAACTGTTCCTCAAAACTTAAAAAATTGTGCACTTAAAAGAGTGACTTATTGTGTGTAAATAGAAATTTATTTTTTTTAAATGGGAAAAGAGCATAAAGTAGAACCATCAAATATGAAGTCTGAAGACTCCTTTGATTTGTAGGTATATGCTAATGCATGAATACATAAATTGTTCACAGAGATATATGCCAAATAGATACAAATTTTATACTTTGATCTTGAGATAAACACTATCCACCTGCAAGAGAGAATAATAGATTTGGAAGAAAGCTTTTAACTCATATCAACTAGCCACATTAATTTAAAAACTAAGAAATTTGTGGCCTGTCAAGATGACATGACTAACAAAGAAAAGGCACAAGGATATTAAGTAATGGAGCAGTATCTGAAATCAACTTTCCTAACATGCAGTCATTTGCATTATTCCATTATCATAATTTCCTTTCTTTGAACATTTATTAATTTTAAAAATGTATTATTATTATTAATTTTCAGAAGTCATATTTTTTAAATTAAAAGGTGTTTTTTTATTTTTTAAAAGACTTATCTATTTATTTATTTATTTATTTATTTATTTATTTATTTATTTATACAAGAACCGGGTACAGTCAGAAGTGCAGGAGGGTGAGAGGATTCACCAGAGACAGACTGGGATGCAGAACAGGCAGACTGACGAAACACACTGCTGAGGGGAGCAGCGGGTGTGACAGGAGAGGTCTGCTGCACCATGTGGGACCCTTGCTGGCCAGCCGAGATGGAACCAGCACTGCAGAGGCTGCGGACAGCTTCACAGCGTGGTGCTCAACCGCCTGCGCCACCAGGGGAGGCCCAAAAAGTTGTTTTTTTTTAAATAGAAAATATGAATACTGATATCTTAAATTCTGAACACAGAACTAGGGTATTAACACTCTTAGAGCTATTCTGAGATAGAAGCCAAATGGAAATTATAACAAGATTTAAAGTTGATGTTGAGACTCCTATAGTCATAAGACCATCTGAGTGTCTATGTCATTTGATTTGAATGTTGTTTGGTGCCCTGCCCAAATTTTATGAAATAATTCCTGTAAATTGGGTATAAAATATCTGGATCAGGTGTCAGAAAACTAGGAACACGTGTTAGTTTCACCACCAACCAGCTCTTTCCTATAGGCAAATCATATTCTCTTGAGTGAAAAAAAATTACATCAGTGATAGAAATATGTGTGCAGTAACTATAGGAGCTATGGAAACTTATGCTGACAACTGGAGCAACATTGCCATTGCATGACTTGTTTATCCAGTATTAATTCAATGAGAGCTGGAGGGGCCTCCCCAGTGGTGCAAGGGGTTGCATCAGCACTGTGAAGCTATCCACAGCCACCACAGCATGAGTTTGATCCCTGGCCAGGTTGCTAATCCACATGGTGCAGCAAACCTCTCTTGTTTCTCACACTGCTCCCCTCAGCAGTGTATTTCAGTCTGCCTGTTCTGTTCCCCATTCTGTCTCCAGGGAATCCTCTCATTCCCCACACCACTGGCCTGTACCCCAGGTCTTGTATGCATAAATAAATAAATCTTTAAAGAAAAAAAGTCAATGAGAAAACTGGAAATTTGGTGGATTATCAGTGATATAACATGATTTCCTGATTGCCCTTGGTTAGCCTCATACAGAATATAGATCATAAACAGATATACAAGTAAGTATTCTATGATAAGAATCAGAAAGGGGCCTCCCTGGTGGCGGAAGGCATTAAGACGAAACCTATGAAGCTGTCTGCAGCATGAGTTTGATCCCCATCTGGCCAGGGAGCAGCCCACATGGCGCAGCAGACCTCTTCTGACTTGCCCGCTGCTCCCCTCAACAGTGTATTTCAGTCGATCTACTTGTTCTGTTCCCCACTCTGTCTTGGTGAATCCTCTCACCACCCCACCCCACCTCTGACCTGCACCCCAGTTCTTGTATGCCTAAATAAATAAATCTTAAAAAAAAAGAATCAAAAAGGCAGAAATAAGATTCAATGCAACAATGAAGAACAACAGTGAAGAAAAAACTTCAAATAATATTGATGTTATAATGAAATGATGAAAAACAATTGACATGGAGTAAGTGTAGCAGTCTGGAAGCCTCCAAGGTTGTTTAAGCCCAGTGGTTCGGGTCCCATGCCACAAAATCTCTTTTGTTTGTCCAGAAAGAGGAAAAACCCTAACCCTGTAATAGTTTTTTTTTTACTACATATGTGGGTAAATCTATCATCAGCACTAAAGTTTCAACATGTTTAAAATTAGTAGGAATGACATTAAAGGAGTTCTAATTTGAATAATGGTTTGCATTTTTAAGATCGTGGCAAGAAATTGTGACAGAGATTCAAAATACAGTAGCTGAAAGAAAATAGATACATAATGTAAACTAACCAGAGGTGGGCTACTGAGTCATTCAAGAACTCAGGTATTTTCTATATTATTGTCATGGTATTCCTTTATTGTCCTTAATTACCAGGTGGACACTGGCTTGCTACCAAGTTTGCTTTCTAGATCTTGAGACGCAGGGAATGAAGTGGGGGAGCAAGTGATTTTCTTTTCTGAAAAGGAAGGCTAAAGTTGTTCATGTTACTCTTGTTAAATATTATCAGAAGAAACCAATCACATGGGCTTATAATACTGCAAGGAATGTCTTTAGTTGAGTGACCACATCTTGAGTAAGAAAAGAGTATTTTTAAAAGAGAGAAAGTGGGCCTCCCCGGTGGCGCAGCGGTTGAGCGCTGGGTTGCAAAGCTGACCACAGTCTCTGCAGCGCTGGTTCAATCCCCGGCTGCTCCCCGGCCACCTGAGGAGGGTCCCACATGGCGCGCAGACCTCTCCTGCCGCCCGCTGCTCCCCTCAGCAGTGTACTTCGGTCCTTCTGCCTGCTCTGCTCCCTGCTCTGGCTCTGGTGAATTCTCTCACCCTCCTGCGCTTCTGACTGTACCCAGTGCTTGTATAAATAAATAAAAATAAATCTTTAAAAAAAAAGAGAGAGAGAGAACATAAACTAGGGAATACGTAAAAGTCTCTGTCACTGCTTGTAAACCCATTGCGTAAAGAAGTTTCATTTTCGATATAGGATATGCTTTTCTGATAGGTTAATGGAATAAATGAGGTATCTTTGGTTGAGGAAAAATGAAAGACGTGTGAGGAGGTGGAATTGCTTTTTACTTTGTAATATGACTGTTATAAACAACAATGGAGTTCTGATGTTGAAATCCTCTTGAAGAGACCTTTTGAGTCATGTTCAAGATGCAGAATGCACTCCAACTTGAGTTTTCTGGTAGTTTAAAGAGCAACTGGTTAAAACATGTAAAAATCCAACAAGACTAAAAGAGATGAAATTGGTTTGATTTTTATCAGCTTTGAGTAGATGGTAATTATGAAGGTATGTCAATAGTTTCTTAACATTTTTCAATATGTTCAGGTTCTTACACATTCAATTTCAATCCTTTTTGGAAAGAAGATGAGGGATAAATCCAATGTATTAGAGGAAATCTGTGTGTTATCACTATTTTCCTACAAGGATACTTCCAGTATTATTGACTTTGTATTAGAATACTAAAGTTACCTATCAAACTCAAAACTAACATAAGTTGTTCCAAGTTTCTGACTTAATTTTTTTTAGTATAGCTAATAATATGTAGTTAATCTGTGAGATAATTTGGTAAATTAAATAAATTTATTATATCATAAGTTTTATATAAGAGTTAAATATAGAGATTTATATGTTGACTTTAATCTTTTTGGGTGAGGTTTGCAAATAGCCATAAATGCTACAAACCTACCTCTCTTACAAATTTCCTTTTTCAAATTCCTGAGTAGGCTCCTACAGAGTTACATGTTTGTGTTTAAGAGGTCATATCCTGCCTTTGCCTATGGAGGCTTAGAGTTTAAAAGATTTTTGTAGCTGGAGTTAATCTATAGCATACTGGCAAGTATCAACATGAAGCAATTGACCATTCATCCAAAAATAAGAATTCTAACAGTAAAGGGCAGTAACTGCTGAAAAAACATGCTGGCATCACTAAGAAGAGAAATGATTAAATATTAAAATGATTCCTACAGGGATTTCCAGGACTCCTGACTTGTGATATTTCACATAAATATACTATAATGAGTGTTCTTGGTACAATTTGTATTTTAATGGACAGTATTGAGTGATTTAAGAGGCATGCATGCCTTTTTTTTCTAAAAAGAGATTTTTTTAATGTTGGTATTTAATTGTGTCATATATTTAAATTATTTTTTTTATTTGTACATTCTCTGTCAGCACAAAGAGTTAGTAGTAATATATAAGGGAACCGAATTTTTTCTTCCAACAACCAGAGAACAAGTTTGGTGACATGAAAAGGTTAAGCTGTCAGATTTTGAATGAATGCTTAATCTGTTTTATATTTGAAGACAGTATTTCAATCTTTTAAAAAGTATTAATTCACCATACTTTTGTTTTTATCGTTTCTTATAAAGTGAAATTTTATCATGCACTCAGTCAAAACTTTTGCTCCTTTGTAATTTTTTCCACTGTCCTTCAGCCCAGAGTGTCCTTCCTGTTCAGGGATTATTAAAAGGTCACTATTTTCTTCTAGTGTTTTATTTTTGCATAATGTTTATGACTTTAAATTTATTTTGATATGTGATAGGAGAACGTGGTCTAAAATAACTTTCCCCAAATAGCTAATTATCTTAGTATTATGTATTGAAATTTCTTTTCTTTGTTTTACCCTCTTAATAATAAGCATTATATTATTAAAATTAGTATTGGGGCCTCCCCAGTGGTGCAGGGGTTGAGCGCACCGCTGTGAGGCTGTTTGGGGCCCATGAGTTTGATGCCTGGCCAGGGGGCTGCCCACATGGCACAGTAGACCTTTCCTGGCTTGCCCGCTACTCCCCACAGTGTGTTTTGGTCTGTTTGCCTGTTCTGTTCCCCACTCTGTCTCTGGTGAATCCTCTCAACTCCCACACCTCTAGCCTGTGCCCCAGTTTTTGTATGCATGGATATATAAATCTTTAAAAAAATTAGTATTAAGTAGTTGTATATCTTTTGTTTTATTGATTATTTCTGTTTTTACATCAACACCAAGCTCTTTTTTTAAAATTTTTTTTAAGATTTATTTATTTATGCATTCAAGAGCTGGGGTACAGGTCATAGATGTGGGGGTGAGAGGATTCACCAGAGACAGAGTGGGGAACAGAACAGGCAGACTGAGTGAAATACACTGCTGAGGGGAGCAGCCAGTGAGACAGGAGAGGTCTGCTGTGCCATGTGGGTTGCTTCCTGGCCAGCCAGGGATTGAACTCATGCTGCAGAGGCTACGGATTGCTTCATAGTGTGGTGCTTCACCCCTTGTGCCACCAGGGAGGCCCCCAACACCAAGCTCTTTAAATTATAGTTGTTTTGTCGTATGTTTTAATAGAAGGTAGGGTTACTTTCACCTTCTTACTCATTAAGGAAATAATTCATGTAAAACTCCAGCAAGTGCATGTCAATATGGAAAAACTATTGGGAAATATTCTGAGTCATGTTCTAATATATCCTCCCATTTGGGCTCTCAGCCAATTACATACTATACAGGGACTCTTTTGCTGCCTCCCTTTGACTTAGGGGAACTCAGAGACTTCTGTAAATGAACTGTTGCGTGGGTCTTGCCTGTTCTTTCTTTCTTTCTTTCTCTCTTTCTCTCTTTCTCTCTTTCTCTCTTTCTCTCTTTCTCTCTTTCTCTCTTTCTCTCTTTCTCTCTTTCTCTCTTTTTTTTTTTTTTTTTTTATAGAGGCATGTTTTTATTTATTTGTTTGTTTGTTTGTTTTGTTTATACATGCACTGGGTACAGTCAGAAGCGTGGGAGGGTGAGAGAATTCACCAGAGCCAGAGCGGGGAGCAGAGCAGGCAGAAGGACCGAAGTACACTGCTGAGGGGAGCAGCGGGCGGCAGGAGAGGTCTGCGCGCCATGTGGGACCCTCCTCTGGTGGCCGGGGAGCAGCCGGGGATCGAACCGGCGTCGCAGAGGCCACGGGCAGCTTCGCAACCCAGCGCTCAACCGCTGCGCCACCAGGGAGGCCCTCTCTCTTTCTCTCTTTCTCTCTTTCTCTCTTTCTCTCTTTCTCTCTTTCTCTCTTTCTCTCTTTCTTTCTTTCTTTCTTTCTTTCCTAGAAATTCTTTATTTATGCATACAAGAGCTGGGTACAGGCCAGAGACGTGGGGAGTGAGAGGATCCACTAGAGACAGAGTGGGAGCAGAACAGATGGATTGACTGAAATACACTGCTGAGAGGAGCAGTGGGCGAGACAGGAGAGGTCTGCTGTGCCATGTGGGTTTCTCCCTGGCAGGCCAGGGATCGAACTTGTGCTGCAGAGGCTGTGGATTGCTTCATAGTGTGGTGCTTAACCCCTTGTGCCACCAGGGAGGCCCCCTTACCTGTCCATTATGTCACAATTTTTCCTGTTTTACAAATCAAATCCAATATATTTTCTGAAACTTTTTTGGGACCTGACAATTTACACAGTTTCACTTGCTGAGACAATTGTAGCTCATTTCTCATCCTGGAGACAGATTAGTTCTTTTTTTTACTGTCTTGCCCTGAAAGCCTTGTGAGAGTAGGGCAGAAGTAAGTACAGATTGGGAATTAAGAACTACCATAATTAAATATTGGTGTTACTATATGCTAGATATATCAATTACTACCCAGTGCTTAACTTTTCTTCTTACGGTGTTGTTTATATGGTCTTTCCATACTTATGTGTCTCTTGTTCTAAGCAAGCTAAAAAAAAAAAAAAAAAAAAAAAAGCTGAAACATTCCTGATGCTACTTTTCAGTATTTTACTTCCAAATTATACTCTTTTGCACCTAAAAATGAAAATCAACCAACACTACACAAAGCTTTCCTTGTTGTCATTATTTTTAGGATTTCTAAGTTTTTACTAAGGAAATGAAAGTTTATTTTATGTTAGCTTATCTTGAACTTTCTTTTAGATACCAAATAATCACCTTTAAGGGGAAGAACATGGTACTTATTTAAGTTAGTGTTCTGTGTATGTACTCTAGGAGAATGATACAGAAAATATACTTTGAAAACAGTTTCTGTATTTTAAATCAAATGGCTTCTGTACTTTAAATCAAAGGGCTTTATGCAATCCTCTTATGCTAAAGGGAAATGCTAACAATTGGACTTTTTAATACATGAGGCTAAAGATCATGTATTTTTTTTCATCGAAGTAGTCACTGCTCATAATACTTAACAAATGTGAATGCTAAAAAATTATATTGAAAACTCCCAAGCCAGTATTGATTTTCACAAAGTGAGTAGACACATCTTCACTTTTCAGGTAGGAGATACTGTAAAAATAAAGCACACAATAAAGTTTTGTGACTTTTAAAAGTTTGCTAATTAGTTTAAAAAAGTATATATATATATATATATATATATATATATATATATATATATATATTTTGTCTAAAGCATGTACCTGAAAACAAGAACTATGTATTTATTTTCTTTAAAGTAGAGCTTGGCTAGTTCTTAATGCTAACAATAATTTTCTTTCTTTCTTTTTTTTTTTAACTTCAAGTGACAAAATGTTTTATTTCAACCAACTTAATCTGCATCAAAGTTTTATTATTCAGCTAACAAGCAATCCTATGGCAGCTCCAGGGGAAGTAAATGAATGGCCCTGCAATACTATTGTGAACTTAGAATCTTACCATATTCTTGCTCTGCCATCCTCAGAATGCCTGCTTAGCTCTTTCATTGTAATAGAAAAGCTAATGTGCTGAGAATAATTTTCATGACGAAAAGAACAGAAAAATGTTTGAAAGGTAGATTCCTCAAGATTTAAAATTTGAATGTTATCAAATCAATTTACACCATTATAATATCTTAAAAATCATTTAAGACTTATATGGGCCATGATAGTCTAAAACAGCCTGGAGATTTTTGAATACCTTTCTTCAAAGATGACCTGATGTTTTCTCTTGTCCACAGATGTGTATACAGAGAGAAAATTATAAAAAAAATTACCAAAATCTCACATGTGGATGATTTAGCTCTTAAAAGGAAGCATTCATATTTGTTATTAGGAATTTTTAGCATCTTCCCATTAAAGAATTCAAAACATTTATTCCTTAATATGGTAGTCTAATGTCATTTTGCTTGCTTAAAGGTGAAAATGAGCATACTACCAAGTTGATCAGTCTTGATGAAAATTGAGTGGTAGTAGCACAACCTTTGATTTATTTCCAGGTAGTCAGAATTCAAACATAGGGTGTTAAAAGTGACTACATCTTTCTATATATGTTATACTCATCTAAAAATTATGTGAATTTTGAAGCATTTTGTAAAAACAAGATGAAAACATGTTATCTAATGAATGTTGTCTAGAAATGGATTGGATTTTTGGAGTTAAATAATTTAAAATATACATAATAGAAGAATGGATTGTGAAAACTTTCACCTGAATCTTTGTAGGCTATTCTTGTCTTCTATTAGTTGAAGAACTATTTTAATTTCTTTCATAATGTTTCCTGTTAAATTACACTGATACTGATTTTTTAATAGCAGGGTATTTTCTTGACATTTCAAAGGTAAAATATAAAATATAATTTTAATTAAAAGGATAAACTCTGACACATCCATGTAACTTTAAGTTTAGGGAGTTAAATAGGTCCAAGACTTATAAATACCTTGTTAGAGAGGATAATATGTTGGTATCACTAAATAGGTCCTGAAGGGCTTCTCGATTTTGTCATCTAAATGGAAATGGCATGGTTCCATTAAACTAAAAAGCTTCTGAAGAGTGAAAGAAGCTACAATTAAAACAAAAATACACTCTACTTAATGGGAGAAGATATTTGCACACCATATATCTGACAAGGGGCTAATATCCAGGATTTGCAAAGAACAAATACAATTCAACAAAAAGAAATGGCAGATGATCTAAGCAGACACTTCTCCAAAAATGACATATGAATGCCCAACATGAATAAAATGTAGGATTCTCCCATTCAAGTGTTGTTGCCATAATTCCTCCCCGACCAAAGCATCCACGATCCACCACCATGGTCCACTGCACTCTCTTCCCACTTTATTCTGCCCCTCTTCCTGCCACTCTGATAGCCTCCTTTCTATCATCAGCTCTCAAGGGTTAGTTTTTTAGTTTGGTTTTATCTGACCTTTTGTCATGTTTCTCTACATTCCACATATAAGTGACACCATCCAGTATATGCCTTTCTCCTTCTAATTTTGTTTAGCATAATTCTTCCAGTTTCATCCATGTTGCTGTACAAGGCAAGAGTTTATTAAAGCTCCTGGATTTTAATCTTGCCAAGGGTGTATCCCTAAGGCATTAGCTTTTCACTCAAATCTCATGACTGCCTATTGCTTGTTGGGCTAAGACCCAGCATTCTCTCACTGGGAAAGATATCAGATGCAATGGGTCACACTGGCACTTAAAAATGACACATGGATATCAATCAGTGCAGCTGCCCCTTTGAATCCCATGGGAGGAGTGACAGAGTATCAATTGGGGAAATTTCAGCTGTCAATTTTCAAACCATGTCTTTCCTCAGAAGCATTTTACAATTTCTCTGCAGTGACAATCATGGCAGGTCATTTATTCGTTATCTAAAACATAGGAGTCTCTGTTAACTCTGAGAATATGTATATTTTTGGACTCTTAACATCAGTGTTGAAACTTGCTATTTGTTGTTATTAGTATCTTGAATATCTTGAGGTCTTTATAGAAATATGAAGCTTAAGTACTTCTATAGTTTTTCTGCTGATAATTTAATTTTTGTCTTTTATTTCCCACGTTGAATCTCAGATATTTTGTTGAGCTTCTTGGTTTGATAAATATTTTTATAAAAGAGATTTTACCCTGTTTTTAATTTAAATATATCCAACATGTCTTTACTTTGATAGGTCTAGGTTGAGAATATTTAGAAACATGCATCTTTACAGCAGATACTAGTTAAAATAATGGAACGATGTCTCTGCTTTTTCTTAGATATAAAGTTAAAAGGCAAAGGCAAGTGGAGGCTCTCTTTATTCATATTTAAAGTTTTCTCTCTCATAAAGGAGAATGATAATGTAGGAGGGTTATAATTGACTATTTGGACAGGCCAACTTTTTAGTAAGAAGTTATTTCAAGTTGATGACTTCAAGGCTAGAAGTCCCACTGAGAAAACTCAGGCTGATTATATAACTCATGTGCCAAGACAGTGGATAACAAAACTACGACACATAACATCTGAATGTTGGAACAGGCACTATCCAGTTGGTAAAATTGCCATAACTGAAATGATTAGAAGGGATTATGGTGAGTCCAGAGAAATAAAATTAAAATGAAAGCACTTTAAATGTTAGACTTTAATCTGTGGTTCCAAATATGAGCCAAAATAGTAATCAGGTGAAAATGTGGAACTATTATGGGAAAAGTAATTTTTCGAAAATGTGTTTTCTTTAGTACAAACCCCAGCAAAGTAGATATTTTCCATTTAATGGAAACCGGCCTACTCAGGAAGGACAACTATTTTTATTGACTTGGAAGTGAAAATATACATGGTATATTATACCAGAACACTGTAGATAGGCGTAATTTTGAATATTTATTTGAATTATTCTATTTCAGGTAACAGGTTTTTCTGATTTATGTTTCAAAAGAACAGAGGTAGGCAATAAGTAGAAGACCACTTTGCCTCTAAAGTTTAGCTAACTTTGAAAACAGTCTGTTAACTATTCAAATTAACTAACAAGATTAAAGATTCATTAAAATATATTTATTTGTAGTTAGAAATGACTGTGAAATCAAGAATATTATTTTTTTCATTGAATATTTCATTTTGATAAGATTCATAAAATATGTTACCTACTAGCTAAAATTTTCATTCGGATTTATTTTTCTTATGTTTGTATGCTTTCTTATCTTTCTTGTTCAAAGATATTCTAAGGTTAAAAGACTCTTGTTCAATAGAATGCTTGGTGAGAATGAACATTGCTAGGGTTGTAGTGACATATGTTTGAATAAACTATCTGCCACTGTGTGTAATCTTGACAAGCTGTTGTCCTGCACCTCAGTTTATTAATTTACAGTTGGTTGAGTGGGACTAAAGGTCTCTTTTTGCTTGAAAGTTCTGTTTAAATTTCTCATGATTTAGAATTGTTGGCATTTCAGTTTAAGCATGAGAGTCGAAGTATGATATAAGAAAGATATTTAAGTGGCAGCTAATATGACAAAGTCTTTGAATGTTTGTATCTTGCAAATTTGAGAAATGGTTTTTAATAATGCCTCATTACTTTGTCTTTAGTTCTATGATCCTCATTGGACTTATTGGAAGCAAAAAATTATTTATAAACTGATTCATTTATAGTTCTTCCTTTGACACAGCAAGAATATCAAATAATACATGCTTGCTTCATAAGTTAACAAGAATGTGAAATAATTCATGTTTTATAAGTTAAATAAAGCAGGTGTCTTTTACTCTCAAAAGATCAGGATTATTTGACTTTCTTCCATTTGTAATCTCCAGCTGTTTGTAGTAAGGAAGTCCAGATAAGTAGTGCCAAAAGGGTTTAAGGTTAGACATTAGAATTGGGGAAGCTATAAATGTCTAATGAATTAGAAATATATATATTTTTAAAGATTTATTTATTTATGCATACAAGAACTGGGGAGCAGGCCAGAGGTGTAGAGGGTGAGAGAATTCACCAGAGACAGAGTGGGGAACAGAACAGGCAGATTGACCGAAGTACACTGCTGAGGGGAGCAGCGGGCGAGTCAGGAGAGGTCTGCTGCACCATGTGGGTTGCTCCCTGGCCAGAGGTCAACTTGTGCTGCAATGGCTGCAGAAGTTTTCATAGGTTGTGTATTAACCCCTTGCGCCACCAGGAAGACCCTGAATTAGAAATTAAAATTCCACTGAAACATATGGGCTTTTGGTCCCATTTACTTGACTTAGGTGAAAAGCTTCTTTTCATTATTTTCCTGTTATAACTAGGTAAATAAGTTTGTAGAATTTAAAAGACTGTAATTTTTCTTTTAATTTACTCAAGGAATGAAGTAAAGAAAATTGAAAGTCTGTGTTTGACTTTTATGGGAACCAGGCCTAGTTCTGAGAGTCGAATTGGACTAAAGTGAGTGAAATGAAAGTATATAGTTTCCTCTTGATTTATAGATTACTAAAACTTAAAAGAATAGCCAGTTGCTACAAAGAAAAGGCAAAGCAAGAAAAAAAAATCCAAGTTTCATAAATTTTGAAACTGATATTCTAATTGATCAAATTTCTCAGTACATAAAAGAGACTGTTTAAAGAAAATGAAAACTGGGAAAATTCTTGCAGAATAGTAGGCAAATCATGGCCCCCAAAATGAATACTGTTGAAAATGAGGAAAAAGATAAAGTCCACTAAAAAATGTGAAACCTCCAAGAAGTCAAGCCACATTAGAAAAGAAAAATGTTTCCACATCATAAATAGGATATTCAAGAGACAGTCTAGAAGTCCAGGGAGAATGATGAATAAAAAAAAATTACTGGTAGATTTTTCTACACATTTTTTCCAGTTAAATATAATGATAATAACCTATGTGCTAGAATATTCTTTTTTTTTTTTTTTTTTTAAAGATTTATTTATTTATTTATTTATACAAGCACTGGGTACAGTCAGAAGCACGGGAGGGTGAGAGAATTCACCAGAGCCAGAGCGGGGAGCAGAGCAGGCAGAAGGACCGAAGTACACTGCTGAGGGGAGCAGCGCGCGGCAGGAGAGGTCTGCGCGCCATGTGGGACCCTCCTCCGGTGGCCGGGGAGCAGCTGGGGATCGAACCGGCGCCACAGAGGCCACGGGCAGCTTCGCAACCCAGCGCTCAACCGCTGCGCCACCGGGGAGGCCCTGTGCTAGAATATTCTTATAGTAATTTTTCCATTGCTCTAAAACTGCCAATTGACTTGGAGCTAATAAAATTATAAGAAAAGGCCCAGTTTTCATAGTAAAACCAAACAAGTACTTTCTTTTTTTTTTTTTTAAAGATTTATTTATTTATTTATACATGCACTGGGTACAGTCAGAAGCACGGGAGGGTGAGAGAATTCACCAGAGCCAGAGTGGGGAGCAGAGCAGACAGAAGAACCGAAGTACACTGCTGAGGGGAGCAGCGGGCGGCAGGAGAGGTCCGCGCGCCATGTGGGACCCTCCTCCGGTGGCCGGGGAGCAGCCGGGGATCGAACCGGCGCCTCAGAGGCTGCGGGCAGCGCTCAACCGCTGCGCCACGGGGGAGGCCCAAACAAGTACTTTCAAACAAAGCAGTGAGGTAGCTCCCATTTTAATTACTTTGCTTTTAGTGTAGGTTGTAGAGATGTTTCTAGATATTAAAAAATAAAACTTGATCTTTCAAGAGTTACCTTTTTCTGAGAAGATGAATGCAAGTACCTTTGGAACACAAGTCACACATTTTGTGCACTATTTACTTACTACTTCTCAAAGTGGCATGAGACAGAACTGAAGTCAGTAAAGTTGTGATAAATGTATATATGTAAAAGAACTTTGTCTGTTTCCATCACATTATTTGTCAGAATACTTAATCAACATTATCTAATCCATTTTAAAATTCCAGAATGGAATGGAATTCCCCCATCTGAGTTTCTATATTTATGAACTATTAACCATATGGTCTGTGGGACTGTATCAAATTTCATATGAATGAAATATTAATCTGGATGATTAAACATTCAAATTTAAATCTACAGATTTTTTGAGTGGCAGTATTAGACCTATTAAGTGACAATATTGGTGCCAGTCCCAACTAAGACCTTTTAGAGTCCTATTAGCTGGTAACTACCTCCTGAAAGAGACACCAATTTATGTCTCATAAAAACGGTTCTGTAACATGTCAGCTTTTATTAGATGTTTAGAGGGAAATATGCAGCTATAATTGCCAACATCAAGAATGAAGAAAAATCTCAAGTTGATACTCAAATCTCCCATCATGAGAAACTGAAAAAGAAGAGAAAAATAGTTCCAAATAAAGCTGAAGGAGGAAAATAATAAATTTTAGAGCAGAAATAAATGAAGCAGAATAAAAAAATAAAAGAGAAATACAACAAAACCAAAAGTTCAATAAATTGACATATTGTTGCTACACTAGACAATAATAGGAACTCAAATTACTAAAATCAGGAATTGAGAAGAAATGTTATTATTGACCTTGTAGAAATGAACAGGACTATAAGGGGGATATCCTGAACGTTTGTATGTTTTTACAAATTAAATAACCTAATGATGTGAACACTTCCCTGCAAAGACATTAACTGCTGAAATGAATGCAAAAAGAAAAAAATTCTGAATAGGCCTTTAGCAAGTAAAGAGAGACAGAATTTGTTAAAAAGATCTTACTAGAAAAATACAGTCCCAGATGGTTTCACTGGCGATTCCCATTAAATATTTAAAGAGAAATTTACACCAACTCTCACAAACATTTCCAAAAAATAGAAGAGGATGTAACACTTTCCAATTCATCCTGTGAGACCATTTTTATGCTCATACCAAAAGCAGAAAAGACATCACACAGAAGAATACAGATAAATACCCTGTGTATATATATCTCCTGTATATCTATAAATGTAGATGCAAATATTTTTCCAAAACATATTAGCAAATGGAATCCAGTAACTTAAAATGGTTATTATACATGTTGGCTACATGGGCTTTGGCCCAGAAATGCAAAGTTGGTTTAATATACAAAAGTCCATGAATTTAACATGCTGTATTAATAAAACACAAGAGAAAAACTGTATGATCAATCTCAATATATCAAAAAAAAAAAAAGTTGAACAAAATCTGATAACCTTTACTGGTTTTAAAACAAAACCCAAGAAGTTTTAAATAGAAGATAACTTTTTTAAACTGATAAAGGCCATCTATGAAAAAAATCAAAGCTAATATCATACTTAATCATGATATATTGAAAGCTTTCTTGATGAGATCAGGACTGAGATAAGGGTTTTCACTCTTATCATTCTATTAAACACTGTACTAGATATTATGCTAAACATTTTTGCTCTTCAACAATTCCCTACCAAAAGTCTAGCTGCTTTTTTTTTTTTTTTGATAATAATTGACAAGCCAATCCTAAAACTCATATGGAAATTTGAAGCAACCAGAACATCCAAAACAATTTTGTGAAAGAAGAGCAAAGTTGGAAGTTTCACACTTTCAGTTTTAAAACTTATTGCAAACCTAGAGCAATTAAAAAGCACAAAAGGGCCTCCCCAGTGGCAGAGCAGTTGAGCGCTAGGTTGCGAAGCTGCACGCAGCCTCTGCAGCGGTGGTTCGATCCCCGGCTGCTCCCTGGCCACCGGAGGAGGGTCCCACATGGCGCGCAGACCTCTCCTGCCGCCCGCTGCTCCCCTCAGCAGTGTGCTTCGGTCCTTCTGCCTGTTCTGCTCCCCGCTCTGGCGAATTCTCTCACCCTCCCGTGCTTCTGACTGTACCCAGTGCTTGTATAAACAACAAACAAACACGCAAACAAATAAGTAAATAACATGCCCCTATTAAAAAAAAAAAGCACAATATAGGCATAAATATTGACACGTTGAATAAACAAATTGAATCAAGAGTCCAGAAAGAAACCCTAGCATTTATAGATAATCATTTTTGATAAAGGAACTGCGATAACTCAGTAGGGAAAGAATATAGTCTTTCCTACAAATTGTGCGGAAACAACTGACTATCCATTAACAAAATAATTAATTTGGGTTCATGTGTTACACCGTATATAAAAATTAACTCATGCTTCAGAGGTCTGAATATAAGAGCTAAAATGATGGCAAAATAAATCAAAGTCCATTCTTACAGCAGTACCTCTCTTCCTTCTTTCCTGCATTCCTTGTCACTCTCTCCCTCTTTTCCACTTTCTGTCTTTTCCTTCTTTGCATTTGTGTTATTTGTAATTGGATTTTGGAATCAAGTTTTGCTAGCTTTATAAAATGGAGGTGATATCTTTTTTCCTTTTTTTTTTTTTTAAAGATTTATTACTTTTATTTATACAAGCACTGGGTACAGTCAGAAGCGCGGGAGGGTAAGAGAATTCACCAGAGCCAGAGCGGGGAGCAGAGCAGGCAGAAGGACCGAAGCACACTGCTGAGGGGAGCAGCGGGCGGCAGGAGAGGTCTGCGCGCCTTGTGGGACCCTCCTCCGGTGGGCGGGGAGCAGCCGGGGATCAAACCGGTGCTGCAGAGGCCGCGGGCAGCTTCGCAACCCAGCGCTCAACCGCTGCGCCACCGGGGAGGCCCCTATTTTCTACTTTTTTAAGTTAATTTGCTTTGTTCATCCTTTTTACTCTATTTTCTTTTTACAATTATAGCTTTTCTTTCATTAATGCCATTATCTTTTTGTATTAGTTTATTATATCATTTTTACTTTTCCTCAAGGTGAATACTTTATTATTTTTATTTGATAATTTTTATTTTTATTTTAGTTATGAATTGTCATCTGAATCCTATTTGAGTATCACATATGATTGAGTGTGATTTTTAAAGTACTTTTTGATAATTTGTAATTGTTTTTATCCTTGAGTCATAAGAATATTCTTAATTTAATTTTTTATCCTTTAGTACAAACTTTTATTGATTTATATTTGAAAAGCAAGATGTAAGAAATATTTTCATTTAAAATTTTTAGATGCCTTTAACATGACATAAAATTGATATATATGTTAATTTCTATAAACATGAATTTATGTTCTATTTTTAATTCACTGTTTTATATATTAAAACATATTTAATCAATTAACATAATATGTATCTTTGTTGTTTGATTATTCAACATGAAAAACTGAAAAGTATATGATGAAATATTTTCCTATAATTATATTTTACTCAAGTTAATTTTTTATGTTACAAATTCTTAATTCTTAAAATTTGTATTTTGTTGCTTAAAGGTTTATTACCATTATATCTTCTTATGGGTTATATCATTTGTTAATATACTATAATGTTCTCTCAATACCATTTAAATTTCACTTTAATTATAGTATCTAATATATAATCTTATTTGCATTTTGTTTGCCTTTACTCATTTGCTCAAACCAAAAAAAAATTTTTCTGGTGTAATCAAGTCTTAGTTTATTCCTTTTTCTTTTTACATATTTGGATATTTTAATGCTGCTCATTTTTGTTGATGATCAGTAATGATATCACTTATTGCCAAATTAAAGACCAGTTATATTCAACTATTGAGGATACATGATGACCAAGAAACTTAAGGTAATTGCTCTTATGAACTGAAATCCCAGTGAAGGCACATAGAAATCAACCCTCAAAGAAGTGTAATTAAATAAACAAAAAATGTTGTATAAATGCTATTTGAAGATTTCAAATAGAAAATTATAATAGCAAGTAACTGGGAGGCTTCTTAGAAGTGTTACCTGAATTCTGCCACCTTCCATGTTCTGGCAGATATCCTGTGAGAAAAAACAAACGCAGAGACATGGCCATCATCTTCTCCGAGTCTCCACTGTTTTTTCCTTTGCCTGTGTACATAAGTTTACATACCACACACACATCCCCCCACACACAATGCTCTCTTTTCTCATACTGTAATGTATACATAGGGAACTTGAATTGTTGAAAAAGACAATATATGTGTTAAATAAGATTTTTTTCTTCAGCAAAACTGAATGTTTTTTCATTTAGACATTTAATGAATTTTTTTCCAAGAAATGAACTGAATAACAGAAGTGACCATTGTACTATTTTGTGATAATAAATTTATTTTCTGTCAAATTAAATCAATAAAATATGTAAAGATTATATTTAAATACTTTAATCATTTTGTTGAGATTTTTAAAAGAAAACTAACCAACAAATAGATTTTACTATTATTGCATAAAGCTGATTGATATCCTGGTTTCTATTATGACAACATATTGTTATAATTTTATTTTTAAGACAAAATGAAATGAATTAAAATCAAGGTAGTTATTAGTTTAGTACTACTTGATACACGGCAGTACTGTTCATTTGTTTGAGGTTTAAAATTTGTCTTTACAGCACTACAAAACAGAAAAACCTTACAGTTATGGCATTCATTTCATCATTAATAAATCTTAATTTTTACAGTGTGTTTGCAATAGAGTGCTAAACAATAATTTCAGTCTTAATTTTAAGATAGTGTTCATTAATGATTCAGTTTTTTATGGAAAATTGATTCTTTAACCCCTTTTAAAAATCACTGGAATTGTTTTAAGAGTGAGATAATGTTTGAATAATTAAAACTATCCTAAATTTTTACTTGGCTAGCACTACTTCAGACAAATTTTTGTGTGTCTGTGTAACTCTAAGACAAATCCCAGATTTGGCTTTACTCATTATGTTACTTGATAGTTGGTTTGGTGTTACTTAAAACTGCCTTGGATACTAAGCACTTAGTGGGGTTTTGATTAGTAACTGGAAAACTTCAAAAGGTTTGACTATTTGGCTTGGATAAAGCTTGGTTCGTTTGGATGGCTTTTCAGATATTTCCCCCAAACCTCCTAGGGCCTAGGATTCCATGTCTTCCCTGTCTGAGCAGTTTATCTTCATATATCTCCCAAAGCATGGAGCTTCATGATTTCAGGACTGCGGTTCTTAGCCCAGTGTTTAGGTGATGGTGTGCTCAACAGTAGGGAGTCTCTGGGTTAGAGGACTCTGAAGAGCAGGCGCAGTTTCTGATCTATTCTCCACAGGATCTGTCTTTACTATGGCTAGCAGGTGTTCAAAGCTTTTTTCGTGGGGTATACAAGGATACTAAATGCTTTAAAAATATGCTTACTGTAGCTATATTAAAGCAATTGGATATGTAAGAATTTGAGTTTGGTTCTGGTGGACTTGACCTAAAGGCCTTAAACTGCTTTGAAGAAATCAATCTCTCTTGCACGTTCTTCCTTTTTCACTAATCCTATTTTTCATCTTTTATAGATGGCTGAGACAACCACATCAGTTAGACAAGT
This sequence comes from Talpa occidentalis, assembly GCF_014898055.3. Classification (NCBI taxonomy): domain Eukaryota; kingdom Metazoa; phylum Chordata; class Mammalia; order Eulipotyphla; family Talpidae; genus Talpa; species Talpa occidentalis. The sequence continues at coordinate 120,195,391 of NW_023602073.1, read as the reverse complement.
CTGATCATCTAAACCCTTTCTCTTAACTCTCGTATCACAATAATGCCCACTTGTGAGTCCTTGAAACGCGTGGTTGCAGGAAAATAAAAAAATATAAATTTAATATTCATATATTTATTCAGATACTTAAAAATAAGTTAATACAAATGGAGAGATGCTGTTCAGATGGCTGATGGTGGGACTGATGAAAACATTTCATATGTATTCTCTAATTTAAGGGCAACCAATAACATTATTTTAAAACAACAAACAATATTTTCAGAAGTACTACTTAAAGTTTAACTTTCATCTGATCAGAGCATGCATCAAAAATGTTTTCTTGGGCCTCCCTGGTGGTGCAGCAGTTGAGCGCAGGGTTGAGAAGCTGCCTGCAGCTTTTGCAGCACCGGTTCTATCCCTGGCCACCAGGCGAGGGTCCCACATGGCGCGCAGACCTCTCCTGCCACCCGCTGCTCCCCTCAGCAGTGTATTTCGTCGGTCTGTCTGTTCTGCTCCCTGCTCTGGCTCTGGTGAATTCTGTCACCCTCCTGCACTTCTGACTGTACCCAGTGCTTGTATAAATAAATAAATAAATCTTTAAAAAAATGTTTTCTTAACTGGGAAATTAAATGATATATTACAATGTGCTTCTTACTTTATCCTCATGTATGCCATATTTATTCACGAGGAACTTTAATTTGTTTTGTGAATTTGCTATCAGAGCTGGGAATTCAGAAGACAGAAAAGGTTGGTGCATTATTTCCTGACATGTTGCTCTCAGCAAAAACATACCAAACCACAACAGAAAAAAAAAAATGCTCCTTTTAGTTTCAGATATTTTAGAAAACAGTTTATGACTCCTAAAAGTCAAATCTGATATTCTACAGTCCTAGATGTTAGGATCAAAGTGAGAATATAAAACTCAAATTAAGCAAATGGCAAAAAGAAACAAGAATTTATTTGTACTGGTCAGGTTTTATTAGTGAATTTGACAAAAGAATTTCATAACATGCTTTCTGCCAGTGCATCCCTTGACTCTGGCTTTGATGATTGCTGGCATCTCCGTTAAGTCCAGTGGACTTCATGGTGAAGAAAACTGACTCCTGTTGTTAAGATAAAATATCAAGATAAACTCAGTAGGGATTTTTGTTAAGATAGAGATTTAAAACTTTGGATAAAAACACAGCAGAGGAATAGTAAACACATATTTGACATTCAACTTTCAGATGTGAAGGCCTTATAATTATACCATCAGCGACCTGTTAACTAATGATCATGATCTCAAACATTTGGGAATAAATCCTTTAGGCTTAGAAAATCGCTAACATTTGCTTTTCAACCTTGGGGTCAACAGCAAGATTGCGTAATTCTAGTCTTCATCATTTCAATCAAAATGCTAAGTTATTTACTTAATTTTTACTTGAATTGAGCGGTATCAGTATAACATAATATAATCTTAAAGACCGTTTCTCAGAAACTTAATTGACTGATTAATGCTATGAATTAAATTGTGTTCCTGTATCCAAATTTACATGTTGAACCCTGACCTCCTAATGTAACCATCTAGAGTTAGTTTTTAAGGCAATTACAGAAGAGATAATTATTTAATCAGGATAAGGTCCTAATCTGACAGGGTGATAGGACTTTGGCCTTATAAGAAATCAGTCTTTCTCTCTCCCTCTCTTTTGTTATGGCAGCCTGATCTGACTAAGATAATTAAATTACATGATGTAACTGTCTTAATTTTATGTAGGATATAGAAAAATAAATGCCTTCTAGAAATAATGTAAAGTCTATATCTCAAAGGAAAGCAAAAAAGGCAGCAAACAAAATAATTGCTTAGAGGCATGTTAATAACTGACACTGTAATTAAATCATGTTTCAGAACTGATTTATACCAAAAAATACAACTGCCTTTTATGGTTAAATATGAGCTTAGTAAGGCTTTCTTTCCAAAGGAGCAGAATTTCTTAGGAAATGTATTCCACTATTCAAAGGTTGAGGCTCTTATTCAAATAGTGTTCTCCAGATGTTTAGTTAGATAAAGAAACATTATTATGTCTAGTAAGTCAAAGATTATGTTAAGACATAAGCTCACAACTACCTGAACTTTTCTTTCCTCGTTCTTATTACCTGTCACCCATGCAATGCCTTTCTTTGCTTCCAATAAAGTTTCCAGTACTTATCTGATCTTTGCTTTATTTGTATGATTTGGCTTTATGATAACCAGTTCAACTTTCTATTAATATTTTGCTTTTTTTTTTGACTGAAAAGGTCTTACAAAATTATGTGTGAAATAATAGTTACTTCTTGGCCACAATTTTTTTTTAATGTGCAGGCAAAGGAACATTAGAAGAGATGGATATAAAGACATGAAAATAGCATGCTACTGCTTTAGGCATGTCAGTCCTCCTTCTAATTCCATATGAGTTTGAATGGATATCTGTATATGGTCAAACAATCTTTAACTTTTAATTAATTTTGGAATTAGTGTAGACAGTATATATTCACATTTAAAATATATGAGAGAAATTGCCAAATGGAACTTGTTTGTATAAAAGGAACTTGTGGAACCTGCATTTTGCAATAAAGTCATTGTGAAAACAATAATATTTGTTACTGTTTAATCAGTTTATTTTTTTTAATAGTTTTTTTTTTATAGAGGCATGTTTTTATTTATTTATTTATTTATTTTATTTGTTTGTTTGTTTTGTTTATACATGCACTGGGTACAGTCAGAAGAGCGGGAGGGTGAGAGAATTCACCAGAGCCAGAGCGGGGAGCAGAGCAGGCAGAAGGGCCGAGGTACACTGCTGAGGGGAGCAGCGGGCTGCAGGAGAGGTCTGCGCGCCATGTGGGACCCTCCTCCGGTGGCTGGGGAGCAGCCGGGGATCGAACCGGCGCCGCAGAGGCCGCGGGCAGCTTCGCAACCCAGCGCTCAACCGCTGCGCCACCGGGGAGGCCCTGTTTAATCAGTTTATTCTGGGTGATATAAGGACGGATGTTTCTCATGTATGTGCTTATCACACATGAACATGTTCTACATGCCAGAATAAAGTGATGGTGGAGCAGGGTGATCTGCCTCTCCTTTGGTTTGTTCCGTTAGATTTCCTTGACTTTAACCTTAAATGCTTTTCGTTACTGAGAAGAATCTTGTGGCTTAAAAATCGAACACTCTTAAGAAAATTCTAAATAATGTCTTTTGTTTGCTATAAATACCAACAAGTTGGAGTAGTTGTCCTTTGAGAATAGCATTAATAAAATGCAGCTTATCTCATTCTGTGTGTCCAGTGAGTTATGAACTAGCACCTGGCTTGGAAACATATTTGCATGTTTATATATCTGTAATGACAATGCTCGATTTCCATGCCTCATTATATGTTAACTTTATTGGATTTCTTTCGCTGCATTGGGTCTTGGGGTTAAGTCATGAATCTGTAATCTGGGAGGAGATAAGAGGGACATTCTGGCAAAAAAAAAAAAAAAATAGGGAAATACAAGTCTACTTCTTTAGGTCCTGCTGGTTTGAGGGGAAGAAGTAGATAGACCTAACAAAGAGATCAGATGACACTCTTCTTTTTCTCTGTTATTCTCCCATTCCAGAACCACATTAAAGGATGAGTAGGGGATTGTAGAAACATCTGGTCAATATATAAGGGGTCTGTAAGAAGACAAAGAGAGTGAATCTTTTTTCAGGGAGAAGATGTAGTGCAGGAAGCAGACCAGAATAACAGACAGAAGAGACAGGGCAGGAGACCAGTCTATTCTTGTTACATCAATAACCTCCTCAAGTCCTTGAGGGCATTAGTACACATTCCCTTGCCCAGTCAGATGCCAAAATAAGACAGAAGTTGAGTGTGAACTCACAAAGACTGAGCTTTTTTTTAGGAAGATCAAGCCAGCTAAAAGAGTTTTTTTAATCAGACAAAATACAGACCTAAACTTCAATTAAACCAAGTATTTGAATGAGGGAGTCTGTCTGATATAGAAGAAAGTAAATTTTATTTATCAGCACTTTTCCTTCCTATCAATCATCAAGTTTCCTTGCTACTTAGACCAAGTAGAAAGACTATGTTAGTTGTACAAACTGAGACAGTGTATTTCCGTGTTTATATCAGTACAATGTAAGTTATGGCAATTCTGATATTCGTGATGGATGCTTATGGACTTTTCTGGTCCATATTTCATTTACCTTTGTTAATACGTGGTTGACCTGTCTGTGCATGTGTGTTGGTCTTTGCAACTCTGTAGTAAAGAGACTTTTGCATTGACTGAATGGGTTTTTTCAAATTTGTTAACCCAAAATTTTAATGTACTTATGAACTTGATTAGAGTAAATTAAAAATGGTGGTCAATAGGGCCTCCCCGGTGGCGCAGCGGTTGAGCGCTGGGTTGCGAAGCTGCGCGCGGCCTCTGCGGCGCCGGTTCGATCCCCGGCTGCTCCCCGGCCACCAGAGGAGGGTCCCACATGGCGCGCAGACCTCTCCTGCCGCCCGCTGCTCCCCTCAGCAGTGTACTTCGGTCCTTCTGCCTGCTCTGCTCCCCGCTCTGGCTCTGGTGAATTCTCTCGCCCTCCCGCGCTTCTGACTGTACCCAGTGCATGTATAAACAAAACAAACAAACAAACCAGCAAACAAATAAATAAAGCATGCCTCTATAAAAAAAAAAAAAAAAAAAAAATGGTGGTCAATAATTACCTGGTAAGGAAAACACCTTGACAGCTCATGATACATGGCTGAAGTTTCATGTTTTATGGACAATTCTCTCTTCCTTACTTATCAGCTACTGTTCTGCCTCTCACTTCTGATGTTTTTCTTTGATCTCAGTGCAGATAATAAGGTTTGGAAAGGTGTGGGTTTCCACACTTGTCTACACAGATACCATGTAAGTATTTTGTAATTAGCACTGTTTGTGTTAGTTAATAAGATGTAACATCTTACTTATCAACAACACTGATAAGGTTTTCCAATTTTAAATTTTAAACTACTAAAACTATGTCCTGTCTTACATTTTGTAGCAAAATAATTTAAATACTAACAGTGAGCTCTTAGCTTTCAGGAATATGGGATAATTTCAAAATTATATTTAGGAGCTTTAATACTGAACAAGGAACAAAACAACTTGTCAAAATATGTTTTAATATGTTAGGTAACTGAAGTGATACAGGCACTTCTTTGTTTTTAAAATCCTACTGTATTTTACATAATTGCTTTAGTTTCTTGTAAAATTTGCAGTCTATTGGAGTTTAAACATTGACCCTTGGATTTCACTTTGTAAAATGAGGAAGTATTGAAATTTTCCATATCTAGAGTGAGGACTAGCTCAATTACTGGGTTATTTTTGATGTTCCTAGGTGTTATATGTATACACTAATGATTTCAAATTTTCCTATAATAACAAAATGACACTTAAGGATAAGTATGGGGATTGATTTTCAAAATTCTGTATTTTTTGGCTTATTTTTTTTTTAAGATTTATTTATTTATGCATACAAGAGGTGGAGTACAGGCCAGAGGTGCGGAGTGAGGTGTGTGTGAGAGGATTCACCAGAGATAGAAAGGGGAACAGAACAGGCAGACTGACTGAAATACACTGCTGAGGGGAACAGTGGGCGAGACAGGAGAGATCTGCTGCGCCATGTGGGTTGCTCCCTGGCCAGCTGGGGATCGAACTAGTGCTGCAGAGGCTGTGGATTGCTTCGTAGTGCGGTGCTTAACCCCTTGCGCCACCAGGAAGGCTCTGTATTTTTTCACTTATTTCAGCTAGAGCTTTCTATGTTTTGTTGGTCAAGAAATAGCAGTAGCTTTCTCTTTTTGTTTCTTATAACAGATTTTATTTTTTATTTTTTTTAAAGATTTATTTATTTTTATACAAGAACAGGCCAGATGCGCAGGAGGGTGAGAGGATTCACCGGAGACAGAGTGGGGAACAGAACAGGCAGACTGAAGAAATACACTACTGAGGGGAGCAGCAGGTGAGACAGGAGAGGTCTGCTTCTCCTATAACAGATTTTAAAAGACAATTGCAGATGTCTATTTAGTGGATTTTGGTTTGGACTGCTGATCAGTTTCTGTTCTATGTCAATTTTATATGGAAGAAATTCATGTCCAGTCGCTTATGTAACCAGATTATTATAAAATCATGAGCTCCTTCTCTTCCTTCCGTACCCCCTTCCCCTACTCCCAATTTCTAATATTCTTAAATCATCAAAACTTCAAATTGTTCTTACATTATTGCTGGAGAAGGTATTTTTCAAAATGAAATAAAATATCATGATTATCCTGCTCAAATTCAAGGTTTTTTTAAAGATTTTTAAAAATTTATTTATGCATACAAGAACTGGGGTATACGCTATAAGTGTGGGGGCTGATAGGATTCAGTAGAGACAAAGTGGTGAGCAGAACAGGCAGATCTACTGAAATACACTGCTGAGGGGAGCAGCGGGTGAGACAGGAGAGGTCTGCCAGTTGAGACAGGGGAGGTCTCCTGGGTGAGACAGGAGAGGTCTGCTGTGCCATGTGGGTTAGCTGGGAGATCGAACTTGTGCTGCAGTTGCTGGTGATAGCTTGTTAGTGCTGAGACTTAACCTCTTTTGCCTACCAGGGAGGCCCAGGTGTGATTTTTTTTTAACTTCAAGGCTTTTATTATTCTCATTTGTACTGATTTGCCGATCACTGACATAACTTTATACATTTGGGAGTACAAGTTCATCCCAATATGTACATATTTTGCTCATTCTCCACCAAAGCTCCAGTGCCAATGCCCTACCAGCTTCCCTCCCCTACCTTGTCCTCCCTCAACCCATACCCTTAACTTGTATATTTTTCAGCCTAAGAATTACTGTTGCAGTGCTTTGTCAGTTTTTTCCCTTTATTTATATTCCACAAATAGTGAAAACATCCAGTAACTGTGTTTCACTTTATGGCTTATTTCACATAGCACAATCACCTCAAGATCCATCCATTTTGGGCCTCCCCTGGTGGCGCAGCGGTTGAGCGCTGGGCTGCGAAGCTGCCTGCAGATTCTGCAGTGCCAGTTCAATCCCCGACTGGCAAGGGTCCCACATGGCGACACAGTCCTCTCCTGCTGTGCCTGCTGCTCCCCTCAGCAGTATATTTCGTTGGTCTTCCTGTTCTGTTCCCCACTCTGGCTCTGGTGAATCCTCTCACCCTCCCGTGCTTCTGACTGTACCCGGTGCTTGTATAAATAAATAAATAAATCTTTAAAAAAAAATCCATCCATTTTATTCCAAAGGCAGTATTTCATTTTAATAGATGAGTAGTATTCCAGTGAGTGTATAGTCTACCATTTATTTATCCACTCATTTGTTGATGGATGATTCTATGACTTGGTTATTGTTAATAATGCTGCTGTGAGTATAGGCATACAAAAATCTTTTTGTATTAGTATTTTCATATCCTTTGGGCAAATACTTAACAGTGATATTACTGGATCATATAATGTTTTTATTTTTATTTTGAGGGAATCTTCATACTGTTTTCCATAGATGCTGCACCAAATTGCATTCCCTCTTTCATTTTCTTCCACATATCACCAACATTTGTTGTTTCCATCCTTTTTGATATAAACCATTCTCATGGAGGTGAGGTGATATCTCATTGTGGCTTTTATTTCCATTTCTATTATAATAACTGAGGTTGTGCATTTTTCATGTGTCTGTCTGTGGGCCATCTGGATATCTTCTTTGGAGAAGTGCCTATTTATGTCTTTTGTTCATTTTTTTTGATTGGGGTTTTTTGTTGTTGTTATTGTTCTGGAGTTGTATGTGTTCTTCATATATTTTGGAAATTAACTCCTTGTCAGATGTGTTATGCTTAAATTTCTTTTCCCATTCCAGAGGATGCTTTTTTGTCTTGCGGTTGTTCCTTTTTGTGTTACAAAATCTTCTTAGTTTGATCTGGTCTGATTTATCTAACTTTACTTTTGTTTCCTTGTTGGTTTGTGTCCCCAGATATCTGGAGAAAAAGGTAGGGTGGTGATTTCTTACTATTTCTTAAACTATAACAAGACCAGTATTTTAGGACTGATCTGTCTGTTGCAGGTTTTAGTCGGGAAGCTGTATATTATTTCACTGTCACTGCAGAGGTCTCCTGTGCTGGTCTGTGCACTCCAGAGGCTATGACTTTTTCAAGTCTGTTCATTCTGGAATGGCCACTGCTACATCGAAGTCTCCCGACTTGGCTCTGTCTGCCCAAACTCAGTAACAGAGCACGCGCCTCTGGGATATAGTCCATCCAGTGAGCCTGGTGATGAGCTGGTAAAGTATATGTGTGAATTATGGTTACATTTCTAGTTTACTTGAAGGAGAGTTTGCAGGTAGAGAGTAGTTACTCTGCCATGTCTTGACTCCACCCCATTTTATTGGTAGTATTACATTTTAACAGTATGTTAGTCAGGGGCTCATCATTGAGAATCAGCACATACTTTAAGGTATGCATTTTTAAAACATTTTGTCAGTGGTAAAACTGTAAGAGCTGGATCTTAATTTTAATCATCTTGTGAATTTTTTCTTTCTTTAATTTGATTTGACTTCCAAAAACCATCTGAGTAAATTAGAGAATGTGGCTTTGTAGAGATGTTCCTTGGTTTATTGTGCTTTAACTTGAAGTTTCAAATAATTTAGTGTGCCCTCAAACTCCAAATATGGCTTTCATGTATTTTCTGTTTTGTTTTGTAAAGGCACTTGTAATATGGGAGAAATTGGATCTCTCTGTTTACCCTCAAATGATTTAATAACACATTTGGCTTTCTTTAATGATTTACATTCTCAAAATCCTTCATGCGTTTTAACCCACAAAGCACTCAGAATTGTCACAGTATGCTATTTATAGTGGGGACAGAAGATGAGGGCTTTTGGGATCTGATAGCTAATTCTCTCATTCAGTGGTTTTAGAATTGTTTTTATTTTTAGAGTAGTTATGCATAGCTATTGGTATTGTTTGTAATGAATTGGTTTCAAGTATAAACAGAAAATAACTGTGTTTGTGTGGGTGTGTGACAATTCTCATAGTCACATGTCACATATCACAAGCTTTACTATCTGGGGTTGTATTTTTCAGTATCTGCCCAGATATTAGAGTTTCATATTGAATAGCTTGTTATTTCATTATTCACATATGTAAAATATTATCAAATTAGGCTGCTACCTTGCTGTAGAGGACGTTTATTTTTATTTCAAGATACAAAGTTCTATCATATTGTAATAGAAAAAGTTCAACAAGTAAAACTTTAACTGTAAGAAAGAAGTTACATGGGTATTTTAAGTATTGAACATGGCATTAAAAATTGGAAGATTAACCTTCCAAGGAGAGTAGTAGAAACATATATCTTTGTAATATTTAAAAACCAGGCAAGGCATAACATTACAAAATCAGTGTTAGAAGATTATCTGGCATACCTAGAGATATGGACTGTAAAACCTAAGATACCTATTTTAGCCTTCACCAAGTTTTATTGCTTAATATTATGCTTGTAGGAAAAGAGATGAAGAACTTCTAAAATATTTTTCAGTATAAAAAGTTTGCCTGTATCAGTGGAGTTAGTGTATATAAAACCAATCTAATTGTATGGGAGTGTATTTATGGTAATCATCCATGATATGCTTCAATGCTTATGCAACACATTTGCTGGAATAAATACATCATTTTAAACTATCATTTAAGAAATGTGTTTCTTAATATATTTCAGTGGAAAATCCTGCCACTGATTTGTCCAGTGTAAATCCACAACAAACTGCGGTGTTCCAATATTTATGTTCTTTGAGTCACATTAAGACAGGTTGTTTTCTGCACACTGTTCAGGAGTTCAATCAGAAGGTGATGTCAAGGCCTTTTTGTTGCTTTGGAGACTTAGCTAGTCAAGACAGAATTTTAGTTAGTTCAGGTCTTGCTTAGTTCTTGGCAGTTGCAGTTAGCTAGGATAATTTTTTTTCTGCATCAATTTGTTGGTAAATAGAATAGATCCTAGAAAAATGGATGATTTAAAAGAGCTTTTTGTATATAGCATCTTGGAATTTGGGGTTAGAATGATTATTTGTAACATGGATTTTTGTACTTGTTAATTTTTGGTTCTTATTAGAAGATACAAGTTCTGTTATCAGCCAAGTTTTAGCAGTAGAAAATTATTGTTTGTGGTTCACACTGTCCAAGTTCAATGATGATGGTTGAGCCAGCCAAAGGAGGTGATTATACATCCTTTGTTTTAGACTTTATAGCCACTGAGTGAATATAAAATATTGGCATAAAACTCAGTATACTTGATAGAAATTCAAAAGCAGATGATGAACAGCCTACCCTTGATAAAGTTCTGAAACAATAAATTGGTATTAAAAAATACTTATAGTTTGAAATGTCAGTACTGAAAAAGAACAAAGTTTCATTTACTAAAGCTTTTAGCTTGTGTAAACTGAAATACTCTTTTATGAAGTCCTAGGGGTATCACTAGAATTGACAAAAAACAATGCTGTTTCTGGGTATGCACAAAACATGATACCGTTAAACAGTTCCTTAAGAGTTTGAGGAGCTCTGCTTCCTGTCAAACCTTATTGAACATCTCTTGCAAAAAAAAAAAAAATCTTAAACTCAGGGATCTCACTGTCTTCTCAAGAGAAATCCTTCCTTCCACTTCTCTCAAATCGTCACTTCTCCTAAACCTCACATTTGTTCTCATGGTCACAACCCATACTCTTTCTCTTAGTTTAACAACCTCTTTCTGGCTCTACCATTTCCCCTCTACTTCTGTCTTTCTACTCTCCCCGCCCAAACAGTTGGTTTCCTAATGCAATTGAAAGCAGTCACTTTTCTTTTTTGAAAATCCTTAAAAAAAAAAAAAAAACAAAACTGAAGTAACATTGCATTATGACATTATATAAGCTTCAGGTGTGCATCATGGAAAATCAGAATATATATATATATATAATGCCTTAAATTCATCTCTAGATGTCCAGTTCTATGCTTTACCATACCTAATTCTCTTTTACCTAATTTATCTATTCCCTTTTCTCTAGTGTGACCACTAATTAGTCTTAGAGTCTTAAAATTTATTTTTGTTTTGTTTAATTCATCTGTTTGTTTTTCTGTAGATCATATATGAATGAAATCAGATGGTGAGGTTTTTTTTCCATCTGACTTCTTTCATTAAGCAGTATACCCACTTGGTCCATCCATGTTGTGCAAATGGCAGGATTTCATATTTTTTATAGCTGAATACTATTCTATGTGTACATGTGCCCTATCTTCTTCATCCAGTGTTACTGTGATAAACATGGAGGTACATATTACTCTTCAAATTAGTGTTTTTGTATTTTTTGTCAATACTGAGAAAGTCACTATTTTTTTTTTAAGATTTATTTATTTATGCATATAGGAACTGGGGTACAGGCCAGAAATGTGTGTGGGGGGTGGTGAGAGGATTCACCAGAAACAGAGTGGGGAGCAGAACAGATAGACTGCCTGAAATACACTGCTGAGGGGAGCAGCAGGCGAGGCAGGACAGTTCTGCTGTGCCGTGTGGGTTGCTTCCTGGCTGGCTGCGGATTGAACTCGTGCTGCAGAGGCTGCGGACAGCTTCTTAGGTTGCGTCATAACCCTTGTACCACCAGGGAGGCCCGAAAGTCACTATTTTTAATGCTAGTTAAGAAATTGCCTTGTGTTGATGTGGAACATTGGTGACTTACACAGATTAATGTTATAAAGCAGTCAGTTATGTTTTTTATTGGAAACTATTTCCTCAATACTCACTTTTCTCCTTGCTCTTAATGCTTCTTTCTCCCTCTTTTCTGAGGCAGTGAACATGGCGATTGATGACAGAGTAAAATTTCAACTTCACTATTTATTTATGGGTAATATTGAACAAATAATAACTTTTTTGATCTTCAGTTTTCATATCTATAAAATGTGAATAACAATTATTATCTTGTAGCATTTTCTAAAAAGATTTAAGAAAATATAGCAAAAGTAATTTGGTGAATAGCTTGATAATTAATATTCACAGGTATTATTAAACTGCCTGGTTTGGCATCCCCAAAATTTTACTGTGGTCCTTAAACTTTCTACCCTGTCTCCAAATACTTAATCTTCAATAGATGATAAAGTCTTCTACTTTATAGAGAAATTAAAAGTTATTAAATGAGTACATAAATTCTTTTCCTTCTACTTTTGTGGATACCTATGATATTACCCATCAGTTCATTCTCCTTATTTTAGAAGACTCTGTATTTCATGTTTTTTTTTTTTTCTTTCCCCAGAGGCCTCAGAGGCAGTAGAAAACAGTGCTTAAGAGAATGGATTTTGGTTTCTAACTGCCAGAGATCTAAATTTTCATCCACCACTTTTACCAGTTATTTTAACTCTGTATTTCGATTTTTCCATCTCTAATATGGACGCAATGAAGACTTATACCAGATAGGCTTCTCAAACAGATTGTTCTAATTTAAACATGAAAACCATGATTGAGCACTGCCTGGTACCCAGGAAGAACTTTGTTACCTGTTGCTATTACTATGAATTATTATTACTCACTGCCTCCTCATCGTCTCGGTTTACGAATACTTCCTTCTGTCCTTTGTCATTTCTCCACTGACTCCTTAGTCTACTTAAGTACTCATAACCCTTTGAAATTTTTCCTGAAATTGGATTTTTCTTTCATTTCTAAACTTTATGAAATTGTTGTCTTATTCCATTTCTTGATTCTATTAGTACAACTATTCTTCATGTTTTAATTCATTACAATCTGACCTCTATTTTCATTATTCTATTGGACTAATAGACTCAGGTCCATGCTTATCTCCCCATTGCTGAACCCAGTGTCCCATATCACATGCTGTCACAATGTAGTCTCAAGTGTCTACAGTGTATATCTGCTTCTTTACATCCTAATTGGCCTTGCTCAATTTAGATCATATAAATTTTCAGTAAAATTCATTTTAACTCTTTTTTTACAGTAGTTAATTTTTGGCTTTTTCACAAAGGTGCTATTGCTAAATACAAAACTCCTCTAACATCAGTTAACAGTTTATATAACTGGCATATTTACTTATCAACAAACCATTTTGTTAGGAAGAAAATTCAATACAAATGTTATACACTCAAAGATGAAAAGTTACAGTAGTATTTTTGAAAAAGACGTTTCCTTTAAATATGTCCTTATTTTCACCTAATAAGAATAGAGTAGGCCAAGGGGACTTACTATCTTTGCGGTAGAGTTATTTTTTATAACTTGAATAAGCAATAAGTATAGTGGATATTGGTAGGTGAGACAACAAAAAAGTTTGTGGAAAATAGAAATTCATGTCTCTTGGAATGGAGCCAATATTGTTTTTTGTCATGTTCAAACTCTTTACCTTGAAAATGGAGGTAGGTGAGTAGAAAAATCCAATGAATAAGTAGACTGGTAGGAGAAATTTCTGCTAAAAAGATCAATAACCTAGAATTATCAGACAAAATAGACTTACTTAAAATAAAGCCCATTGTATGTTTAGTATGCACCAAAGTAACAAACATATAAATTTATTTTATTATTTTAAAATGCCTTTGTTAAACAATATAATTACATTTTAAAATTGAACATGGAGCTTGTCATGGAAAGTATATCTAGAAAAGCTATTTTATGTAGAAAATTACATGTTGTAATTAAAAACTGCTGAGGAAAATGTAGTGTAATTTTCTTAATTAGCTCTTAATTAGTATCAAGTGCACTATTTAGTAAAAAATTATTTTGAGAAAAGTTGAAATGGTTAAAATAATTAACTTAGAGTCCATTAAAGCAATTATAATTTATCCTATATGTTTGGACAATCTTATTTTATTACTCTTTATTGATGGTTATATGAATCACTTTAAAAGTGACATTATTCTGTTTTATTTTGCTTTTATTTTATTATTTCTCCAAAGTTCATAAAATTTTTAAGTGCTAAGAATATGATTATATCAATTTTATAATAATAAAACTGAAGCTTAGAAAAAATGTTGTTGAAGGTTAATTCCTTAATAATAGGCAGAGCAAGGATTTGTATCCATGTCTCTCTGACTTTAAAGTCTGTGCTTTTAACTATAATGGGCTCCACTCCTTACTTATCTAATTATTTCATAAGTATTTATTGAGCATCTATATTTGAAGCAACTATCTAGGCATTGGGTCTAAATGAATGAACAAAATACACAAAAAGCCCTGTCTTCTTGGAGTTTGCTAGATGGAGGATAGGAGATAAAAATGAAACTAAAAAAGTAAGTTATGAAGTATGTTAAATTACAAAGATGCCAAAAATAAATAAAATAGGGGAAAGTGATAGAGTATTCAGAGGGATGATTACAATTTTACATACGCTGTTCAGAGGCCAATCTAGACAGTAATATGAGTTAAAACCTGAAGGAGCTAAGGAAAACTTTCTGGGGGAAAACTTAGTAGAGGAAGATTCCAAAAGAGGAAAAAGTAATAGTGAAGGCTTTGAGATGGGAGAATGCCTACCAAAGTCAAGGCATATCGGGGAGATCAGTATAAGTGGAACAGAATTAATGAATGGGATTGTAAAAGATGAAGTCACAAAGTCACAGAGAGGGTCAGTCTGCATAGGACCTTGTAGCCACTTACTTGAACTTTGTGTGAGATAAGGGGTGCTGGAGGACATTGACAGTAAGGCCGTGCTCTGACATATTTTATCCTTGTTGAGAAGACCCTGAAAAGAAGAAGGGGTAGGACAGAGAAATCCCTGAAGAGTTTATTGCAATAATTCAGGAGCCTTACAATAGTGACTAATGGAGGACATAATGGGAAGTAGTTGGATTCCAGATCTATTTAGAAGATAGAACTAATGGTATTTGTTATGGATTCAATGTCAATCATAGGAAAAAGCTGTGGATAGTTTTTATCCTGAGCTAACTTTGAGTATGGAATTGTCCTTAATTGACATGAAGAAGAACAGTTTGCAGGGAGGATAAAATAGAGCTCATTTTGGACATAGAAATGTGTGTGACACTTCCAAGTGTAGAGACGTGTTTTGGGGCCTGGGACTTAGGGGAGAAGTTCAGGTTACATTCAGGAGATATCAAAACTATAGCAGAAACTGGATGTAGAGAACTCAAAAGTTGTTGGTGAGATGAAGAAACATTAAAGGGTGAGAAAAAGTACCATCTGTAAAGAAGGATAACTAGGATTGTTGTATCCTGGAAGCAAAGAAAATGTTTAAGGCAGAGTGATTGAATGATTGTGTCAGAGGTGGCTGAGGGATCAAGTAATCTAAGAACTAAAAAGTGGCCATTGGTGACCCAATTAAGAACAGTTTAGTGGTGAAACTAGAGAAAACCTTGAATAGAGTGAATGTAAAAGAGGATTTACAGAGACAAATGACCTTATATGAGTAGTTTTCCTCTAAAAGGAAATGATGAGATGAATTTTTTTTTTAGATGGGAGAAACAGAATTTTTATATGTCAATGGAGAAATTCAAATAGGTAGAAGAAAATGATAATTTAGGAGAGAGAAGTGAGAATTGCTGAAGCAGTATTTTTTTTTTTTTGGTGAGAATAGATGAGATTAGAATGCCAGCAGAGAGACTGGCTTTTGCCAGAACAAAGGATGAACAGAGCAAGAAAAGAGACCCAATAATATGGAGGCTGTGGTAGTGATGTATTTGGGCTTTTTTTTCTGATGTTCTATATTATTGGCTGAGACTGAAATGATGTTATATAATGTTATGTTGAAGTATACAATATCCTAATGGGGTTGGCACATCTCAGGTATCTTGAAAAGAAATTAGCTCTCAATTTTAAATCTTAAATTAAGGGCTAAAATGTGGCATAAACTTAAAATACAACCTTTTAGAAATCATAGCAGATCCACAGCATCACAATTAAAGAGATTTTTATTGATAATAATAAAAATTTATGCTTAGTCATAGAAAAACCTATTACTCGCCTTTGGGCAGTTTTCTTTAGAAATAAGGAGATGAAAGTAATCACTTTCAACCTTATATCTGAAAACCAAGAAAAGTAATAAATATAATATTCTTTGTGTGAGTGTTAAAGCATCATAGAGTGAGTGGTAATTTCTGTTTTATGATAATGTAAGTGACTTTCTCAGTTACTTGAGTCTCGGAGAAAGAATGAAATGCATGTTTGTGCATTAAAATTCTGAATTCCAATTATCAGATAATATTTCTTATCAAAATATTTTAACAACTCCTATTACTTTTGGAAATGTTTAAATAAAATCTTAAAAAAATGAAGAAGATAACTTTTCCCTCTCTCATACTCTGTAAAGACAAAGATCTGTATTTTACCTTTCTGTTAGCTGGTACCAAAAGAACTTAACAATATGGGCTTTCTTCAGAGGAATATTCCCAAAGTTTGCTAAAAAAATGGTAAGTTAAAAATAGTGTACATTTAAGATACATTTAGAACATTCTATAAGCTTAAAGGATGTTTGGAGTTAGGTTTTAAAAACAGCAGGATTTAGTATAATAGGTTTGGCAACAAAATCAGTGCAGTTCATACAACTGATGAATTGATGGAGACCCAGATGACTAACACGTACCATGTGTTTGCTTTGGCAGAGAATTTGGAAAAATAATTTGGAGAAAAATTATATTATTCAACTGATTTCATTTTTGTTGTTGTTTTGTGGGATTTTAAAAAAAGTCTAATCAGACTTGCAAAGGTAGAGTTCACAAAGATCTTCTCATTGATTGGAACCATATTTGGGTCTTTCATAGAAAAAACAAGATGGAAGAGTATAATTTTACTTATTTCATGTTTCTCTTAATTAGTTACTAAGAAATAGATTTGTAACCAGTTGATGCCATGTTAAGAAGTTTATTCTTCCTAAAGACAATATTGTAAAATGCCCCTTGTCAACATTTCTGGTGTAATTGTGGCATATACAATTATCTGTTTAAATTTTAATGACCAAGAACAATACTGCATTTTGCAGTAATGATGAAATGTATGATTTTGTTGTTAAATCAAAGGTTTGCTTTTTTGTTCAGACAGTAAAATTAAGGTTTGTATTTTTCTGTATAAGTAGATGATTTCTACAAGGTTTCATAAGAATTTTTACACCCAATTTTCTTAGAGTTCTTACAGCTTACTAACATCTGGGCATTTAATAATATGATGGATCCAAGACTGGAAAGAATTCTGAATCCATTTTATGGGGTTCAAAGTTGCTTCATAGGCTATTCTGACCATTATAAGATAGATATATTGACTGTACTCCTAAATTGGCTTCAGGGATAGACACACTATTTTCTGCTATGGATTAACTTGACTTTCTGTGCTATTTGCCAAACCATGAAATTCAGGAGATAATGGCATATTTTCCTCAATGAAGCATGAAAAATTTGTAAAGCTGGAGGCAGTTCAGTTCTGCCTATATAAATGTGTGATGCTATTATACAGAAAAGAGCTGCAGGCTGATGGAATAGGCAACTGTTTCTAAAGTAAGCACAAAAACCATTTGGTTTCCTTGGACAAATGATTAACCCCTGTGAGATTCAGTTGTATTTATATAAAAATGAGAGTAATAGGTACTTAATTTCTAAAATTGTTATGAAGATGAGCTATGTATTGTCTATTGTACTTGGTACATGGGATCCTTCCTTTCTTCCCACTAAATTGTAACGGAGGGTGTGATTTTGAGAATCTTCAAATAATCACTCCATATTATGCCCTTAAAAATAAATATTTAGTGGAGCCAGTCACTTTACTGTTAATGTAACCTATATTAATTTTATTGTCTAGTGAGTGCCAAGAATAGCTATGAAGTGAAACCATTTTTCTTTCTATAATTTGACTTTTAGAAAATCGGTTGGTATAAACAATCACTATGGTAGAGAAAGACAGTCACAAGTACCTAATCACTGTCTACAAATGAAGTGTGTTCAAAAAATCAAAAACACAGGGCCACCCTGGTGGTGCAAGGGGTTAAGATGAAGCTATCCACAGCCACTGCAGCACAAGTTCTATCCCCGGCCAGGGACCAACCCACATATTGCAGCAGACCTCTCCTGACTCGCCAGCTGCTCCCCTCAGCAGTGTACTTCAGGCAAGCTGCTTGTTCTGTTGCCCACTCTGTCTCTGGTGAATCCTCTCACCCCCAACACCTCTGCCCTGTACCCCAGTTTTTATATGCATAAATAAATAAATCTTAAAAAAACTGAACTAATACATACAGAGAGCAGATAGATTTGTGATTCCATGGTATTGTAAGCTTTTATGCATTTGAATATGTATTTTCCTCTATCCAGAATTTCCATTCACACTTTTCTTTTTTAGAAAAATACCTTTTTAATCTTGAAAATACAGTGTAGTCTTTTGCTGATGTAGCCACTGTTGAATTGGATGATTTTCTTTTGAGATCTTTTAATCCAATATTGCCTCAAATACTTACCTCAGAAGCATTGTTTTCATGACTCTGGTAGAACAAAATAGAGCTGCTCCTCCTGAAAATAGTTTGACCCTATAACTAAGTGTGGATTTGATATTCTTGTAAGATTATTCATAATGTATAAACTCAGATCTCAGAACAAAAAAGAATTGAAAACTTTATACACACATGTACATAAACACATTCACAAATTTACACACTAATACACATTTGTTTGACAGCTTGAAATTTTAAAATATTTTGAAAACTGTAAGGATCAATTCACATTCTTCCCCCACCTGGTTTTCTTCCTCTTTCACAGGTGTATACACATGTGCATGCACATGTACACACATACACACAGGGGCTTATTTACCCATAGGCTATTACTGATCTGAAACCTTGCAGAGAGTTCTCAGAGATTTTCAGCACTGCTGTACACATGGTCTCTACCTACAGCATGTCTATGTCATGTTCCTTACCGTGCTTTGTACTGAACTTCAAAGGAATTAGCACAATCATGTGAGTTAAGGTAAAGTATCATCAAGATTGGAATGAACTAAGCCTTTAAGAAGTTGCGATTTGTGGACCTTTTTTGGGAAAAAGCAATTCTACCATTTTGAGTTTCCAATTCAACATCCTATTTCCAATGCATATCTATTAACACTCTTGCCATTATAAATACATATATGTATATACATGTATATACTTATAATATATAGAGAAATACATTAAGAATTTTTATTGTATCACAAATGTTTTCCTTTGGCTATAAAATTTTGATCAGCAGTAAAATTAGATTTATTGACTGGGAGAGCAAGGACTCAAAGACTGTTTACATTTTTCTCTGCTCCTTGCCAAGTCAATATTATGTGGTACAGTGAGGGAGTAGATATTTATTGTTTTTCAAATACCATTATTTTTCCATTGACACTGGGAGTTGTAAATTTTATAAGAAGATTTATCACTAGTACAAAATATTATGATATATTCATTAATAACTACTTTATTTTCTCCAGTGAATTTTTCCAAATGTACAAATCAGGGTCTTAAATTAAAAAAAGGAAATATATTTATTAGGGTCAGCAAAAAAAAAAAACAAAAAAAAAAAACCCTGAAAAGAAGAGTTAGCTATTAAATGGTAAACTAGAATATTAATGCAAAAAAATAAAGATCATGTTTGACTGTTATTTATCATTATTCTGAGATAATATTGACCCCTTATTTTCCTTCCCTCTATATTGATCATGGTTAAAAGTGAAGTAGAGATCTATGGGTTAATTCGATCATTGAAAATAAAAATGTTTGTCTTTGAAATATAAATTGAGCTAAGTTTTCATAGCTTTGTGGACTGATGCTAATGTTGAAAATGTAAGATTATTGCTTTGTAATTCTTGGTCAATGGTCAATGCTTGGCTTGGGCACTAAAGTCATAAGTGGGCTTATTAAGTAACAAATACTTCTAAGTTGGATGAATAATTTCTTGAAGTTTCAAAATGTGTATTTTGTCTGGCATTTCTGCATTATTTGTTAAGCCACAAAATGTAGATTTTTATCTCTAACTTCTGTTCACTTACTTGTGGCTACTTTAGGAAGTAGTTTTTCTTTTTTTTACTTCCACAATGAGACTGCAAGATCATTGTTGGTACAACTTGGCCACTGCTTAACCGAGGCAGCTTGTTTATATTACTTCCTGTATTTTTTTCAGACCAGCATTTATTATCCTTTAAAAAGTCATAGCAGTTTTCTTTCTTAGGACTTTTTTTTTTTTTGAAGATTAAATCATGGACTCAATTAGGCTAATAATTTCTTACCCAGGAGACTATAATGAATTTATTCTCCACTCAATAGCCTTTGGAGAAAATTGCTTAGTATGTAGAGGAGAGAAATCAGGTTATAAGAAATCTTTTCTGAGAGGCTGCATTTTCCACATTTTTTGCCTTAAAATAATCCATTTGGATGCTTTAAAATAATCCTCCATATAATAAATTGAGTCTTTACTTGAACCTACCTACTCTTTCAGGAATGAAAAGTACTGAAAATTTTATTTTGGCTGAGTAAAGAAATGTTAATGACCTGTCTAGTAGTTAAATTTAAGCATACTAACTTGCAACTGTGTTGCCAAAACAAATGAAAATTCATTGCCTGCCATTGGAACCAATTTAGTTAGGTAACACTTCATTTTTTAGCCATCATCAGGGGAGTGAGTTATTCTGCTTAAGTGAATTTTCCACATAAATGCTTCAGTGTTATCTTTTTAGAACAGAAATCAGGGCAAGTTGCTTTCTTTCTAAAAACTGTCAGTGACTTCCCACTGTCTAAATAATGCATTGCTTTATAATCTACTATTTCATTTTCATTTCCCTTCAATTCCCCTACACCTGTGATTCCCTCGAACTTGTTCACCACTCTCTTGACCTGTCATGCTCTTTGAATTCTTTGATTCCAAGCTGCTGTTCCATGTGACCACAACTCTACATCAGTTTAATCTATCTCTTCTCTTTGTTGCCATACTGCCAATGCATGGTTCCAACAGAGAAATCACACTGTAATGGTGATTTTTCATTTCTGTGCCAGCCTTCTCACTAAATTTGGAGCTGATAGTGGTCAGGAATATGCTCCCCTTTTAATTTTTTTAAATCTTCCTGTCTTTAGAGACTCATACAGTGCCAGACACATGGTGATGTTGTATTTGTTTCCTTAAGCTGCTGTAACAAAGTGCCAAAAGCTGGATTGGCTTAAAACAATAAAAACTTATTCTCTTGCATTTCAGTTTCCAGAAATCTGAAATTGAGGAGTTAGCAGGGCTACCCAGACATGCAGGGGGAGACTCTGTTCCATGTCTCTTCTAGCTTCTGTGTCTGCCAGCAATCTGCGGGATACATCAGCTTGTGTTACAGCCAAATCACTCAGTCATTGCACCATCTTTTCATGGCCTTGTCCTGTGTGTTTCTGTCTCAAAACTCCATATACCTTTCTCATATAAGGATACATGTGATTGTATTTAGTGTCCACCTGGAATTATAGGAGAAGTTCCTCCTCTCAAGATCATTAACTGAATCTTGTCTTTTGCTATAAAAGGTAATATCCATGAGCCCCAAGCATGAGAACATGAAAATACATTTGGGAACCAGTATCAGTCTATTGCAGGTACTAAGTGTATCTTTAAATTGAATTACCCACTTAGATACTGGAACTTTCAAAATATTAAAACATATTTGGAGAACATATAATTGCAGTGTCTCTCCTTAATTAGAGCATAGCATTCAGATCATAGTGTCATAGTTTTTGATACCGGTATTTTCTGAATTTCAAAATTAAACTGTACTTTTAGGCTCCTCAAGAATTTGGCAAAGTTGTTTTTTTTTTTTTTTTTACTGATTTTTGTGTTCAGACTGTGATAGTTATGAGTAATAATTTAAAGTCAGAGATACAAATAAGATTCAGTTCTCCTATTTAAAAAATGTAGTAAAAAGCCTCAGAAGCAGAATATACCAATAAAATATATAACTGTTATATAACTAACAGTTTCAAAAAACCTTTATATATGAGAAGTTGCCTTTTTTTAACTTTCTCTGTTAATTTGAAAGTTTGAGTTTTAGTTGAATATTTGAGCCCTAAGGTTTTGGAGATTCTAGGAAGAGTAGTTCTGGTGATAAACTATGTTTTTTTCTAAGGAATGAAAAGTGTATAGGAATGGATTACTAGTTCAGAAGGAAATTGAGACCTCAGTGACCTTTGCTCTTCTCAGTGATAGAAGAGATTTTTTTTGGCAAGGGCATAATGTACTGAAAGCAACAGAAATAGTGGTTGAAGAAGAGCTATTTGAATGATAGATACCAAACACTAAACAGGTCCCTTTGTTGATAAGATGTGCCGAGGTAGGTTGAAGGTGGCTAAGGGTAAGAATAATTTCAGGTAATTTATTATGTTGGATGGATCATCTGTACAGATATTGTGATAACTCAGGATGAAAAAAAGCAAATGAGGTGGAGGCAGCCTGTGAGCCATTGCAAATCTCTTTAAAGAACTGGATGAATAATTCAGAGGGTAGACATAATAGCAGCGGAGAAGGGGGTAAGCCACAAAGAACAATGAGTTGCTACATAGAAGTTGAAGAATACTGAAGGTCTACAAGAAAAAACAGTGTTCTTTCCAAACTTAGAGGTGGCCAGTGGTTGGGAGAAGACACTCTGCCCTGGAGACAGGACAGGGGAAGTTTGGTTTATGACACAAAGTAGAGAAAACTTTCAGAAAGTGTGACGAGAGTCTATAAAGAACAAAGATTCCAGAAAGCAGGCCCCATGCCAATAATTTGTGTTGCAAGAGAACACTCGGAAACAGAGGCAATAAATTGTGCAGAAATTATGAGTAGGTAGGTAGAGAAAAAAGTTCAGGAAAAGGCAATAACAAAGAATTAAAAGAAATGAGATAAACAGATGAAATTAATGACTTCATATATCCCTGATTTGAAGTCAGTCATTTTGGTGTAGGGTCCTTGGTGGTCACTGCATTGGTCTAGCAGAGCAGATGAAAAATATCACAAGATGATAAAGACTCAGTTTTAGCTGGTGTGGAGTGGTGAAGATTTGACAGAGCAGTCACTTTTATTGCTGTCAAGGGCAAAAGGGTGTTTTCTTATTGCGAATTATGGCATCTTTAAATCTACTTCTTTTAATCTTTTTTTTTTTTTTGTGCGTGTATGACTGAAATTGGATAGAGTTTTCTTCTAAAATCAGACATTCTGTTTAGTAAACTTTCTTTAAAAATAGTCCTCCCCTGTAGTTCTGGTTTTCTATCTGATTTCTATGTGATGTTAGAGGACTGGGTATTAAGTTATTTTCATATGCAGATTTCAAATGATAAAAAATAATTTACTTTTTACCACGCTTCATAATTTTTCTCTTTCTGTATTGAAAATAAATTGAAAATAAATTGGTGGATAAAATTGTTCAATAACTTTGCTACTTTTTTTAAATGTTAAAAATTAGTGGTTACTTGATCAAAGTTCTCTGTGGGAAGATGTTGTGAATCAAGCACTCAGTTTTATAGCTACAATCTATGTTTTATACACAAGAAAACCTTGAGTTTTTTATGTTTTCAGCTAGGAAAAGTTAGGCCTTGGAGTTGTATATCTGTGACTCAAGCTATTCTATTCTGATGTTCTAACTCAGAGACTCACACTGACATGTTTATATTCTTATAATTCTGGAGGGCAGTAATAAAATGTAGGCATAATATTTCCAATAGTTTAAGATTTGAATGTTTAGAACATTTAGTTTAGACTTAAGGACCTTTCCATACTTGCAGAGAAATTATCTTTCATATATATTGTTGAGGATGTTTTTCTTTGAACTGAGTCAATTTTCCCAAATCATGAATAATCTCATTATATTTTTAACACCATAAATTCATAATTTAAATTATGCTAAACTGTAAGCAGTGACATTAATATTTTCAGTAGACATACTTACATTTGTCTCATACATCCCTCACATTGTCTGCCTCACTTCAGGTATATTATGTGCAATACTGAGATTATAAAATACTTTTTAATCTTTAAGATTTTTCCAGAAACAGTCTTGAAGACTAAGATCTCATTTCTTTTGTGGATTATAGTACTCTGTTACCTATTTTATTGAGGAATAATTGACAAATATATTTAATTATAAGTATATAATAGGCTGATTTATGTATACATTAGCTATATGACAACTATTCCTCTCTCTATATCTATATCTATATATTAGAATATTATTAAGATCAAGACAATTATCATATCCACCACCTCAGTTAACTTTCTTTTGTGGTACGATTGCTTAAGATTTATTTTCAGCAACTTTCAAGTGTATAATATTATTTTCTTTATTGTTATACATATTTATTATTTTATATAATTTAATATATTTATTAACTCTGATGCTTCCTGTAGTGATCATGTTGTATATTAGATCCTAAGAACTTATTTTTTTAAGATTTGTTTCCCTATAGAAATCAAAAGTTTAATCCTAAGAACTTACTCATTTTGTAACTTAAAGTTTGTACCATTTTATACCTTTCCACCTCCTCTTCTCTTCAGGTCCCTTCCAAACACCATTCTAATATATACCATATTTTCTTTATCCTTTTATGCATTGAAAGACACTTAGGTTATTCTTACATCTTTCCTATTGTGGATAATATTGCAGTGAACTTGGGTGTTTAGATATTTATTTAAGATACTGACTCCATTTCCTTCAGATACATATCCAGGAATGGTATTGCTATAAAATGTAGGAATTCTACTTTTAATTTTCCAGGAAATGCCATCCTGCTATTTTCCATAATGGCTAAACCAATTTACATTTCCACCAACAGTGTATAAGGGTTCCCATTTCTCCACATTTTTGCCAACATTTATTCTCATTGAATATATACTTGCTGATGCTAAATACGTCCTTAAAGCCTGCTTTTTTCTTTGAACTTGCAGATTTAGAAGAAACAGAAAACTCAAAGCAGTCCATACAAAAATAATTTTTCATATCTAACAAATTTCAAAATGAAATGTTTATATTTATGAGCTTTAAAACAGACTAATATAGAAAATCTTTTTAATTCTGCCAAAAGTTTGGAAAAAAGCATTTAATTTTAACTTCCCTTTCCATCTGTTAGTATATTTAATTGAAATAATTTCAGTGTTTTTAGGCAACAAATCAAGCTGAGAAAATGAACCAGATTTGTCATAATTTTTACATTCTTCTATAGATATTTTTCAATGCAAGCATAATTAATAAATATGAGGAAGTTAAAGTTATTTGAATAAAAAAGATCTCTTTTCATTTCTTTTATCAATCTTAGGAACTGAGAATGAAAATTATTCTCTATTCCACACAAAGTTTGATGATAAGCCATTATTGCTCCTGCTGCCTCAGACCGGGGAAAAGTTTATTATAGTCAAAACTTTAAATTAAAGCAGAGAATACAGTGGTTCATAAGAAGATGAAAATGATGTCTCCAGGCTTATTCTCAGAGCTTTTCTCATAAATTTATTGGAATTATATATATTCACATATGGATATAAATAATTATTTATATACAACTTTCTTTTGATTAATGATGTTATCAGCGGTGAGGATAACTTTTATTATGCAAGTGACTACAATAAAATAGGTTAACTTTTTACAAGAAATAATGTAGAATTCAAATATAACAGACTCTGAGATGGCTCACTAGAGTGAAAATTATGCAAAAAGATATTTCCTGAATAGTGCAATGCCTTAGCACAGCATTCCTAAGACCTTGCATGTGTTTAGTTATCTGGACTCTTGGGGTTTAACAAGAGTAATATCTTGGATTTCAAATCAGTTTGAATCTAATTTAACTGAGTTATTTAATAATGCTTTTTTTTTAATAACTAGGAGGGAACAATTTCTTTGCAAATTCTAATTCTTTGGCTCTGTTATCAGGTAAGCCCTCCTACTGAGATGACTTGACTTTTACTTTTAATTCCTGTATGAAGATTGCAGCAGTTTAGTTTGTATAGAAAGACTCATGTCTTTTTGCTATTGGCATTTTTTTGGTCATTTCTAGTTCTTTGAGAAAGTGACCTCCCAACGTTGCTCTTTATCTGGACTCTGTCAATTTTTGCCTCCCTCAGTATCTATCCCTTGGAAGTTTCACCACCAGGCAGAATCCTGCCTCAGATAGCAAAATTAATTGTAATCTGGACAGAAGTGTTGTCAAGCTTCTAAATTCTCCAAGACTGGAGGTATCTTACTGTCATGGTCTGATTATCTGATGCAAGCTAACCTGCACAATCTTTACATTATTATTATTGCTATTCTGATCATGTAACAGATTTGTCCCTGCCTTGAAGTAATATGGTAACTTTCTGAATTCTTAGTAAATTGAATGGAATGTGTCCTTACAGATGAACTTTATTCATACAAATGATTTCTGCTTAGATTTTTCCTGTCCAGGATGATTTTCTGTTCCAAGCATAGTAACTTGACTGGAATCTTTATATCTCATCTAAATTTGCCAATCTGTCACCAAGGTGCTAGTTTTTCCTTGCTTCTGATCACCTCAGTCTCCTGTACCTTTGTGAAAGGATTGATTACATAGACCCCAGATCCCAAGGACCTGAATTTGAATCAGATTTAGATATAAATGTATGCACATATGAACTAAGCACAACTTAATCACTCCTCTTTGAATCTTTGTCAGAAAGCTCAATAGACTTCACAATCTACTTTAAATAGTTTTTCCTCAGATTTATTGGGGGACAGTTTTTCATGGCATTTCTATATGACCAAATAACTTCTGAAAACATGTCTCTACATCAAGCAAGCATGGAAGACAGAGATAGGATCTATATAGGCCTTGTGGAAGTAGAGGGAAGAATTGTTTCCTGACCAGAGTAATAAAAACATGTACCTCATGGACAAAGGACGGCACAATTAACTAGCATCACCTTTTGTAAAATTGAGAGGTTCCTAAACTTGGGATACATTCATCCAAACCCTCTGTGTATCTGCCGTCGACCTGTGTCTCTCCACATTGCCCTCACAGGTGTGGGAATGATGGTGGTGGGGAACTGACTCCAACATAAAAATCAAGCTACTTCTATGCTATGAGTAATGAAGACCTTTGTCTTTGGTCTAAGAGTCTCATGCCTTTGGGCATACATAAAACTAACAGGCTAAAATCTTAGACCCTTCACAGTTCTAACAATGACTCCTCCCTGTTTTGTGAAGTAGAAAAAAATACAAACTTTAAAATAACCTGTATCAGAATTCCAGTTCAGTCACTTTGCTACCTTGTGATCTCATGTAAATTCATGACCTATGTCTCAGCTTCCTCATTCATAACATGGGATAACCTCACTGAGGATCAGAAAATGTGTGTACATAGACCGGCGTTGCATATATCATGGATTATAGAGATAAGGATTGAAACCAGGACATCTGGTCCTGAAAGCCACATTCTTTCACTGTACCACATGGATATGACTAGCAATAACATTCAGTATATTGCCTAACCCTCTTTTCTATTTCCTGTTTCACTAATTTCAGATATATTTACTATTAACGTTCAATGTCTCTAGACATTTCACTAAATATTTTTAGATAAAAGGAAGGATTCATATTAATATGGGAGTATTGGTTGAATTGAGGATCTTGTGTCTTCCTGGAAAATGTGACATTTTACATATATTAGGCATCCCTTAAAAATTTAAAATATTAGAAAAAATTAAAATATTGTAGTCATTTAAAAAATTATCATATGTTTTGTATTAAAATCTAAATAGAGTTTGCATTTAATTTTTATTGGCTGAAATTCTCTAAGTAGAATTTTGTTCCTGCCTCTCATTCCCACAATGCAAACATTTACTCAGTCCTGAAACTTTCTCAGGTCTACAAAGAAAGATAGCCAGAAACATTGTGTGACTAGCTGGACCTCTTAAAACATAGTGACGTGTTCAGAGAAATTGTCTTGCACATTCAAGAAGCCATGTGTTCCACACAATTATATATTATTAGGTATACATCTTATAGATATGTGAAAATACTCAACTATTCTACATTAGGCACAACACATCTACACTGGAGATCAAATTGGAAAATATTTATATCATCTATTTTAATTAATTTGGATGTCCTTAGGTTTTGTTTAATTATTAACCTCCCTGTCTCAGAGATTCATCTCTTAAGGGATGGTATCCAAGCAACACTCACCTTTCCCCAACATATTAAACCTTTTTTCTGTATTCAAAACATTTTTGAAATCTCATTTCCTTGTTTTGGCTATGATCTGAGAAAAGAAGTACATTTCCTTAGATTTGCCTCTGAGTAAATACGCAATTTTCATGGCTTCTGTTACTCTTCCCTCATATACATTTACTTATAGAGAATACTGATAGATTTATGTAACAATTCATGTAATAAGTCTGACTCATGTGTAATGATTAGCTCTTCTATATTATTACTTTGGTTTATTTAATAAATTAAATAATTGGCTGAAATAATGTTCATTTAATTTCATCTTTTCATTGATTTATTTGCAAGATGACTTTTTCCAAAAAGGGGTTAATTATATATATGTGTGTGTACATATATATGTACATCATATAATTAAATAGTAAAAAATAAATAATAAATAAGGAAATTGGGGCAGATGAAAGGAGCCACATATTTGTATAATTTCAAACATGAGAATTCTTGTTGTTGTATATGAACAACATATAATTATTAACATGTTCTCAGATAACAGTGTTCTCAGAAAATCTTTATGCAACTGTAGTAGTCTCCTCTGGATGCCATACTAGTTGGCTTAAACAACTCTGTCTTCAAAAAATCCTTAATTAAGTGGATAAATAATGCTGAATTTAGTCAGGACATCAACTGTGTTTCTGCTTTGTACTAATGTGTCTATAAAGGAAATGCAAGAAGAAAAAAAAATTAATAATAATTAAGTTCCGGAAGAGGAATTTGAAGTGATTCTATTTTTTTATATTTAAAAGTTTCCCACTTATATTGATTACATGTGCTATTTACCATTAGTAACGGACATCTCAGTGAATATTAAAAAAAAAAAAATCTTCTGAGTCGCTTCTCTGACTGTGAAAGAAATCCATCTACTGACACTACGTTATCAAGTCCATGACCTAATTCTCTTTCTCCTTTCTGGCTTTCCTTTCTCTTTATAAAGTCCATTCCCTGGCCACAGTGAACTTCTGAGCTGTTGATGTTAGGTATTCATGTTACCAAACTGCTTCCACCAGTAACCCTATCCTTCTCCTCTAACGTCAGAAGCTATCTAGTGATGTGACCATTGCACTTCACCAACTAAGGACATTGTCTTTATTTTTCCAAATTTCCCTTGAACACACCCTTCCCACAAGTTATTTTTGGCTTTTTATCATGGTAATCACCTTACAAGAAAACATTATTCACATAAGTGAGTGTTTTTCTCCCTTTAAACTCATAGTTCCTTATGACCGAGACTTTCTTACTCACTTTGTGTCCATCATGGTGCCTTGTATAAACAGCGAATATTTCAGTTGCCTGCTGTTGTAAAACAAACCACTGAAAATGTAGTAACTTACCACAGCAACCATTTTATTAGTTCTGTGGGACTTATCAGGGCAGTTCTTCTGCTCCATATGATGTTAGCTGGAACCTCAGTCACCTGAGGATTCAGCTGGGTTGGAACAGAGAAGATAGTTAATTCATTGATCTTGGCTATTGTGTGGAAGCTCAGGGATGGTCTGCAGAGTATCCTGGGCTCCTCATGGCATGACGACTAGACTGGCTTGTAAGAGGAAGCATACCAAGCACAACAATTCTCAAGGGTCAAGAAATAAAAACTCCCTGTTTTTTTAAGGAGTAGGCCTAGATTTGTCACTCTGCATTTCTGCCACATTCTGTTGGTCAAACCAGTTTCTACTCAAGGGATTCTCACTAACACAAATGACCAGGAATATGTAGCCACATTAAATAACACCAGCAGGTATATATACTCTTTTATTTAACAAGAGTTATGGAGCACTTTTTTGAGAGTTATTTTAGATACTGGGGTTATTGCAATGAGAAATAAACCAAATAGGCAACCCCACCTGTATACTGGTGATATTTTTCTTTCACTGGAAAAAGAAAATAATAAGTAAAATAAGGAGTGGATCAGAAGATGACAGGCTCCATGAGTAAAGTGGCCATGTCATAGTGTCCCCATTACCTGTTTATTCTAATGTAAATACTGATAGCATCCCTTTCCACTCTCAAAGGTGCCTTGGTTTGGAGAAAAATTTATTTGGCCATCCTACGATGAAAAATAAAGCAGAGAGGGGGCATAGGGAGTGTAAGTTGTTGGCAGCTATGTTTGTAAATAAAATAGCAGCAAAATATCACTGAGAAAACAATGTAGGTGTAAAGATCTAAAAGAGGCAGGGAAGCAAGGCATGTGGATGTATTTATGTGCTTAAGCCCATTAGAAATTGGAAATTTTTACATAAAAATGAAGGAAAAAGTTTGTTGATATATGTGACTCTGTAGATCTCATTCAAAAGCTATTGCTTCTTCTCAATTAGTATGTTCTGCAACTAATCTGATTAAGATACTCACATCCCCATATTTCTTATTTGTTTATGGAAGTAGTATTTCCATGTTACATAAAACTCATGTTGTTGGTATTTACTTCATCTCAGAAAAAATAAATTCAATTTGGGCATATGTTAACATATTAAGCATAAATAACAACAAAAACTGAGAGGAGTTCTTAAATATTGTAGATTTTCAAGAAAATTGTGAAATATGAACATCACTCACCAGAGGGTGCTATAGCCATCTGAAATGAAGTAGCACCATAGCCTAATTTTCAGGTTCTCCCAAGAGCTTCAACTTTTGCTTTGGGAAAAAATAATTTTAAAAAACATTCTCCCTCTTTCGTTCTTCTCCTCTTTTCCATTTTCCTGATATTACTTTCAACAATTCCACTAAATATGTCACTTTAATGATACTGTAGGTTAACTAATATTAAAATCAGTTGAGATTACTTGAGCCACAACTACGGAGAGCAACCATGGATTATGAACACATTGGTAATTCATAAAACAATGCAGGTATATGTGTTTCCCTTATCATAGAAAACACTAACATTTGGTTATTACACAATGTCCTCTCATTAATTACATGCATGATTATATAAATAAATAGCGTAGTTTTGTCTAAGAATGATGGCATGCTTTTTGTCTAGGAATGGGGTTCAAAGTTCCCCAAATGGAAGGAAAATAAGTTCTTAGCACCATAATTTATGATAAAATATGAACCAGCAAGCTGCTTTGCCTAATAAATCAGGATGACCAGTGTTTACTGCCAATAAATATAAATAATAATAGTATTGATATCAAGAGGTTATTGTGTGGTTAGTGTAGGTAAACCATGTGAGATCCCTAACAGTTCGGGGCACATAGCAAACCCTTATTTTGTTGATTTTCTGTTAAACTAGAGTTAGATCCACTGATTCTGTGGATCTAGAACCTGGGTTCACCACTTAATCTCTTAATTTTGCAGCCTAGGTTAATTAAAAATTCTCTGCTTTGGTTTTCTGATATTTAAAATGGTGCTAGCCATAGCATTTGTCTCACAGTCTTATTGAGAGAAGTAATTAAGCCAATACACATAAAGCAGTTATCACAGGGCCTTTTTTTTTCAGTAAATGTTCTGTAATTATCAAGTATTATTTGGTTGTACCACTTATCAACCATAGCATCTTCTGTATTCCCATGATTTTTCTATGTTCCTTTAAAATAATCCTTCTATTTGATTTTTGATGCTGACTTTTCTGAGGTTTATATTATCTTTTCTTTGCTTGACCACTTTTGGACTCTTTTTTCAACCAAATGATATGCTATCCATCACTTTGTCTATAAGTATAGATGTTTACCCAAGTGTCCTTGGACAGCTTCTGAATGGTTCTTTCATGTGGACATTGGAATGTCTTTATTTCAAAGTTTTACTACCATTTCCCCTAATTATCAAACTAACCATTTCCTTTAGAGAATGATTGGCATATCATTTTCCAAATGATTGAAAATGTCAAAAATCTCACAGATACCCAACTAAGTAGAAAGAAAGGGAAGCCATTATGTCAGAGAGCTTAGACTTTGTGCTGCTCACTCTAGTGCCTTCAGGCACAAGTTCTTTTGAAAGCCTGGAGCACTCATAGCTACTGTAGGCTCCAGCTTACGCCTATAGCAAATTGTCATTTGAAGTCCTTTATATCTAGCCAAGTATTGACCCATACATGAAATCAGAATCTGTCTTTGAATTTCTTCCCAGTATCCTTCTCTTATAAGGATTCTGCTTATAACAGAGTCTTATGACAGTGTTAGAGGGTCAGTTTACTTTGGCAAATGCTTCTGAAATAGAATATTAGGAATTCTTTTTCTTTAACACCAATGTGTTGTTTCCTCCCGATACTGTCTTTTTCTCCTATCTCTCTCTTCTTGACTGAAGATTTCCCGAGAAAGAAAACAAATATCATAATTTCCTTTGGCAGAATAACTCTGCTCTCTTCAAACATGTTGAATTTTCTGTTTCACATGACTTTATCTACTTTATTTCATGGGTATTTTCTCATGTAGGTAAAAAGTTTGTGAACAACATTTTGATGTCTATATAATATTCTATTACTTGGAATACATAATTTTCTTAATCAACAATGGCGTGGACATTAAAATGTATTTTTTGGTTTTTGATATTATAAATTTGATCTGTGTTTTACACATCTTTGTGTTAAATTTTTGTTTATGTCTCAGATTTTTTGAAGAATTCTTTAGTCAAATATTTACTCAATAAGAGTTGAGAAAAGTTTTGTTGAAGACATATTCTTAGTTTATTTGGTCTAAAAATACAATCATCATAGACTTGGAAAATGTTTGGAGCATACAATTCTATTTTTGTCCTTTCTCTTTCATTTCAAAACCACTTCCTAGCTGTGTTGGTATTTCCTGAAAAATTTGTTCAAGTTATATCACACCTGCAGAAGATGGGGCTCGCTGTGGTGATCATAAAGTAGCAGGTACAATAAGCAAGCACAAAACACTGTATTTCCATTGTTTCCCTCCCATCCTGGCATACTTATCCTTCCTCTTTTGGAATAAAACATTTCCAACACACAACCCACATAGTCTCACAAACATTCTCCTTACCCCATCATTGTCCCTAGGGGGAAGGAAGCCTTTCTTTGACTGAGAGTAGCAGCGGAGAGGCCTTTCTGATTTTCCTTTTTTCCACAGGAATAATAAGGAGGTGCCTGCAAGTCCAGTAGCTGTAATAACTCATCATTGCATGGCTTGTACAGGCTGTGAGTGGAGGACAATGGACGGATCTTCTGCCCGCTAATACTGCATTCCTGTAAATGCTTATAGGGACTGAGGATAGTGCCAGAATTGTATTGGAAATAACTAGAAACTTACATTAATGTGCAGGAATGAGAAGAGTTGAAGAATTTTACACTTTCTTTGAGGTATGCTTTCCCTTGGTTGGTGACAGCCTGATGCTGATGCCTAGAAGATGATTCTTTCCAATTGTCATAGCTTAGGGTAGATGAGGCACTGAAATGGCAAAAAGTAAATTATTCTAATAATTAAAGTGTGATCAAAGATATACAAAGAACTCACATGACTCAACAAAAACAAAGTAAACAATCCAGTCAAGAAATGGGCTGAAGAACTTAAAAGACATTTCTCCAAAGAGGAAATGCAAATGGCCAATAGGCATATGAAAAAATGTTCAACATCTCTTATCATCAGGGAAATGCAAATCAAAACCACATTGAGGTACCACCTTACACCAGTAAGAATGGCACATATTAAAAAAACTAGCAATAACAAATGTTGGTGAGGATGTGGTGAAAAAGGAACTCTCTTACATTGCTGGTGGGAGTGCAAACTGGTCCATCCACTATGGAATGCTGTCTGAAGGTTCCTCAGTCTACTAAAAATGGGGCTACCGTATGACCTGGCAATTCCACTCCTAGGGGTCTACCCAAAAGACACAAAAACATTGATTCAAAAGAATACCTGAACCCCTATGTTTATTACAACAGTATATACAGTAGGTAAACCCGGAAACAACTCAAATGTCCAAAAAAAAATAACTGGCTCAAGAAGATGTGGCATATATATATAAATGGAATATTATCCAGCATCAAAAAAGATAAAATCATGCCATTCTCAGCAATGTGGATGGAACTAGAAGTAATTATGCTCAGTGAAATAAGCCAGAAGGAAAAAGAAAAATATCGCATGGTTTCACTTACAGAAGGAATATAGGGGAACTCAGTAACACATCAGTGTAAAAACATAACAACAGTACAAAACACAACAAAGCAAAAATGGACAATTATAAATCAGAGACATCCTGCAGGGGAGGAGGAGGGAGAGGGATCAGAGGGAGGGAGGGAGAGGAGCACAGGGGACTAAGGTGATGGTGCACGGGTGCATTGGGGAGGGAAATTCCATGGAGACTATATCTGAGGGGGTGAGGGGAAGCAAATATTGTTTAAAAATAAACAACAATGTAAAAAAATTATAAAAAAAATCTTGAAGAAATATTTAAATGTGATGCAAGTAAAGCTATTTCTATCTGATGACAAATCATTTGCTTCGCTTCTGTGAGCCTCTTTTTCATTCTGTACACTGTATCCAAAGAAATAAATGAGAACACAGTAGAAAATAATTCTAATTTCCAATTTAAATGTGGTGCCAAATCAGGGTTGATATGAATATTTGCTTTTGTATTCTCATTTATAGACACAGAATGGAAGAGCCATCCTTCCTTGTACTCTATTTGTCCAGATGGTACATACAATGTTAAAAAACCAGGGATTCAGATCACTGAAGACCTCATCCATTAAAGTAAATGTGTAAAATGGAATGGGCATGTGAGAAGAAAAATATGATTTTTCAGTATATGTGTAGATGGATGGTGTTAAATTTAATAGGCAATACTGCTAGCGTCACAACTTCCCTAAGGTCTTCTCTGTGTTGGCATTTGCCATCTATCAGAATCAATGTGTTGCTAGACAGAGAACCACGGTTCATTTAGTGTATGGTGGTCACTCATTATACTGGTGATAGAGACTCTGGCTAGAGAGTTTATTAAATTTAGAGATTGATGATTATTGAGAGCTGGAGCCTGGGTTTTATGAATGCCTTGTAGGTCTCAGTTTTAATAAATAACAAGAGAAAAGTTCCTCAGACCCCTGCTGCCAGATGATACAGGCATCTAAAAGGTATTCCTAATTAAGGGAATAAAAACCACTTTGCTTTGTGTCCTGGGTATTGGTTCAAACTGTTTGGGAATGAGCATACTTTTTGCTTGAATCAAATCCAATAGTTTTGTTTAGATTTTGGGAGAGTTCTCTGAGTTTCTCTAAAGTTTAGTGGGCATGTTAAAAACATTAGTAGCCTTTATTAGGGGGAGGCTTTCCCATTAGCTTATGTGTGGGCCAGTGTTGGGAGCCAACATTCAGCTAACTGCAGAGGCTTTCTGGTAAAGATCAGTGGTTGTCTCCCTACCTAGCAGTGGCTGGCATTCTCTGCTAAGTCAGAATCGTATTGCCAACACTTTCCTGAAGTCTTCATAAATGCTCACATTTGTAAGAATAAGCATTAATAGTAATGATTCTAGAGAAATGAATACATAGTCTGTGACAGACATTGCTTGGATTTACATATGTAATCTCATGTAGTCTTCAAAATATCTTACAAGGTAACTAATGATATTATTTCTACTTTTCTTTTTTTACATATGAAATAACCGGGATTTAGAGAGGTTTAAAAAATCATTCCAAGTTACTTAAGAGGTTTCATTTTAGGATTGATTCCAAAGACCAGGTTTTTAGCTCCTTCATTATATTACTTAACTAAATTGGTTGTATGATGAACTATAGTAATTGAAAGATTTTAAATTCTAAACTTCACCTTAGTGAAGATTTAAATGTTTGCCTCATTGTGAATTTTAAAACTTTTGAAACACTTGCCTGTCAGTCTTCCTTGTTTTCACATGTTACAGTGGCCCAAATCGGGACAGATAATCAGATCCTGCTGCATCAGGATCCTGTTGCATCTCTGTAAATGAGAGAACACTGATAATTTTTTGTTTCGTAATGAGCACAATTATATTTTTAATAAAATATGAGTGACCAAAATATTGTTCACAATATTATTTAAAACCGGTCATTTTTATTATGAAATAATATCTGTTGCTTTCATATACTTTTTTTCCTTATTATGGCCAGAGAAGGTACATTAGCATACTATATTTTGAGGACAAAAGAAAAAGGAAGATTTGGGTTTTGGTGCTGATACCAATATAAACAAGTCATTCTGAATGTCTGAATAGCCAGCCTATACATTTGAAAATAACAACTGAAAAGTTTATAGTGTAGTGTGAAAGTGTAGTATAGAAGTATACATAACTTTTTATCATTTGTCTTTGATACACCTAATTAACAATGTATAATGCACATATGCTTTAGTTCTGAGAGGCATCTGAAGATGTTGCCAAATATCCCTTTTGGACATTTTGCAAAAAATGTAAAGCAAATATTATATAAAAGAAATGATGGATTCTTGTGGAATTGCGTTGTATGGCATTAGTTATTACTTGCAGGCAATGCCATTTTAAGGTTTAGACAGACCTGTCAAATGAGCACATATGTTTTATTTTGAGGTAGGTTAACAAACTACTAAAAATTTAAACAAGAGAAAAACAGTCTCAGGGTTGTGAAAGATAACTTTAAATAAATAAAATAATCCCTAGTATCGTTTCCTTTTCCTATTCATATTTCTGTTCTAACTATTTAAAGATTGTCATTTATGCTGTTTGATAAAAAACTGACCATACTAAATGTTGTCCTTCTTATATCAATTAAAGTCAACAAATCAATGTGGGACATTGACGTTGTACCAGACATTGCATTAGGTATCATATCTTTGTTGATTTCTTTCTCTAAACCCTCTATCACTAGAATAAATAATCCTTTATTATAATTTCATTCCCACCTCAGATTCATGACTTGAAATAGGGAGAAATGAGGTGTTTGATTTCCTTTGTCTTCTTTGGGTCCACTTCCTCAGTCCTTGATATGTGCAAACCTATCTGACCATCAGTTTCCAACAGCTGGACTTCCTCCTTGCCCTGAGTTCCCTGTTTTTTTTTTTTTTTTTTTTTTTTTGCTATGGATTGCCCATTGCTGGGACTTCTAACCACTATCATCCTCATGCCTTGCACAGATCATCCAAACCTGTGTGGGTCTTGGTGAAAAGGTTTCATTCTCCTCCTGTTTCTCCTACCTTAGGCTTCCCTCTTCGTTATAAATATACTTTCTGGGTTCAGCCTGTTAAAAACATCCATATTTTGTGCTGAGTCTTTAGCCCACAGCACTTTAAATAGACAACCAAATTTAGTTGTCTAAAGTCTAAATAATTTTTTGGTGGGTTTCATTTTTTTTTAGTTATTTTTTTTCCACTTCATGATGAAAACTAAATGGAACTGACTCTAAGCTATATATTTATGTGTAATTATGATAAAATCTTTTGGTTTTGATTATGGTTCTTTTACAGAATTCTTCCTCAACATGAGGTATTCTGTACAAGAACTTATGTATTATTTTGAACCTTAGCTCAACTGCTTTCTGATCATCGTTTCTCTAAATTATATTGTTGTTTCTGTATTATTTTCCCATTGCTTTGAATTTTCTGGAGAGAACTAAATCACTTATGTGGATGGAATCTTATCTGGAAGAAATGTTGTTCAAAGGATCCAGTGATACAAAGGAAATGTTCTCTGTGTGATAGAGGGATGCTGGTGGCAAGGCAACTGCTTAATGTTGGCAGATTACTTCACAGCTCTGGAAATCCAAAACAGTGGTTATTTCTCA
This sequence comes from Talpa occidentalis, assembly GCF_014898055.3. Taxonomy (NCBI): domain Eukaryota; kingdom Metazoa; phylum Chordata; class Mammalia; order Eulipotyphla; family Talpidae; genus Talpa; species Talpa occidentalis. The sequence continues at coordinate 120,157,608 of NW_023602073.1, read as the reverse complement.
AAATATTAAAAATAGATATACTATATGATCCAGTAGTTCTGTCCTTTTGCATTCATCTGAAGAATGCATAAACACTAATTCAAAGGGATACATGCACATCTTTGTTCATTGCAGCACAATTTACAATAGCCAAGTTGTGGAAACAAGCTAAGTGTAACCTAAGTGACAGATAACTGAACTAAGAAGACATGGTATATACACACAATGGAATACTATTCAACTATCAAAAAAGATCAATTCCTGCCATTTTGACAACACGGATGAAACTGGAGGGGATTATACTAAGTGAAATAGAGGGAGAAAGACAAATACTACATTTTACTCATATTTGGAATATAGAGACACAAAGCAGAGGAACTGATAAAACTAAACCAAAACAAAGTCTAGAAATATGATTGTAGTTTGAGGCTAATAGAAAGGGAGTATATGAGCGGAAGAAAGTGGAAAGGGGCCCCAATGATATGGAAAAATGATATGGAAGTTCTGGAAGTGGGTAGGGTGTAGTGATGTACATCTGAGACTATGTGAGCCTATTCTCCCAAATCATATACAGTGCTATAAAACCGGAGTTACCTTTGGCCTCCCCTGGTGGTGCAGCGGTTGAGTACTGGGCTGCTAGGCTGCCCGCAGCCTCTGCAGTGCCGGTTCGTTCCCCGGCCCCCAGCGAGGGTCCCAGGAAACAAACAAACAAACAAACAAACAACAACAAAAAAAACAGTGTTACCTCAATTAAAAAACAAAACAAAACAAAATTGGGCCTCCCTGGTGGCGCAGCGGGTTGAGCGCCGCACTGTGAAGCTGCCTGCAGCCTCTGCAGTGTGGGTTTGATTCTCAGCCCGCCAGGGAGAAACCCACATGGTGGGGCAGACTTCTCCTGCCTCACCCACTGCTCCCCTCAGCAGTGTCTTCAGTCCATTTGCCTGTTCTGCTCCCCGCTCTCTCTGATAAATCCTCTCATCCTCCCGCGCCTCTAACTGTACCCCAGTTCTTGTATAAATAACTAAAAATCTTAAAAACAAACAATAAACAAAAAATTAATGAAAAAAATAATAAATTCATATTTAGTATGCAAATGAGGAAAAAAATCTCCTCTCCCCTTTAGATCTCTGGCTGGGTTTAAGAATAAAACTGATGTAAAACAAATTAACAGGAGAAATGTATATAAATTTATTGAATTTTTATATATACATGGGAGCCTTACAAGAGAATGAAAACCTAAAGTGGCCAGGGCAGAGAGCTTTTATACCCTCTAGACAAAGAAACAATACATTTGTGAACAATTGACAAGACAAAGGGGATTTGAGCTAAGAGTAGTAAATAGTGAAGAAGTAATTAGGAAGATAAGACTTAATTTTATTGGATTTATTTATTCAGCCTTCATTGCCCTGAATTCCCTGTCTCCAGTGATAAGTATGTCTTCTCTCCTGGTATAGGAAGGGTATCTTTTTTATGAGAGATTTAATATTCTGATTTTAGAAGGGCAGGAAGAATCTCTGTTCTTGCACTAATTGTTTCTTAAGTACCATTAAATCAATATGTCAAGTGGGCATATTTTGGGGTTACATATTCTCTACCATTCAAGTATATTCTTTACTTAAAAAAATCAATATTACATCACATGAATGTAGAACAAAGGCAGATGAACATTTTTTACACCATAACTTCTGATCTACAAGCATGCCACTAAAATCAGTCCTCACCCTTTATTGAAAATTGAATTTATACACCTGAGTGCTCATGGCATACCAATTAGCATGTGGTGTTAGGATAGGGATTTGTATGCTGCTTGAGGATGATGAAGTATGTATTGAGTTCTGTGGTCTACAGTCTCGCAGGCAGGAAGACTCAGGTCAGTGATACAACTTTGTTAAGCACCTACTACTATATAACTGATGACCTGTTCTGCACATCCTACATTATTTTGTGATCATTCAAAGCAAATCATATTGCCAAGCCTGATGTTAATGAGGCAGGAAAATAATATACTGCATTCAAAGGCAAGCTCTACAAATCAGATAGCCTCCTCTTTTGAGAAAGATGTTAATTATTGAAAACTGCTATTAGTGATTGGATATTTCATAGATCTGTGTTCCACTTTCTTTTAAAACTTGATATATTATTGAAAGAAAGTATACATCTGTCCTTAGCATTCCCTTTCCCTTATAAAATACAGCATATAATATATCCAAGCATGTTTTTATAGATTTATAGATATATATGTAGTATTTATATGTGTCTATATATACATACACTTACATAAATAATGTATTTTAATTTTACTTGTTCCTAAACCTCATAAAATGGTTTCATATTGAATCACTTAATGTATTTCTCTGTGACAATATGTGGCTTAACATTGTCAAAAATATAGCTTTGGTTTATTCTGGGTTCTTTGTAATGTTTACATTAATAAGTATAGCTATTTTTCTTCCACTGCAACTTTATTTTAACTACTAATGTAATAACTTAAGCCCCCATCTTATTCTTTAGAATATCTTATTAATCCTTGGGCTTTGTTGGTCCTCACACATTTTATAATTAGTTTGTATATCTTTATGTTATACTTTGTTGGGATTTTGACAGGAATTTCATTGAATCTGAAAATTTTATTTGCAATTTGACTTTTTTTCAATACTGTTTTCAAAAATACAATAAATGAGGAACTTTTTATGCCTTTATGTTTTATATTGTTCTATATAAAGTTACTATATCCTTTCTCAATATATATAGTGTATATTTTATATTCTATGTAACTGTTGATATGTGTAATAAAAGCATTTTGTGTAACATAAAATATTTAAATTATGTCCCCTATTATATAACATAATTAATATTTGCATATTGATTTTATCTGGATAGTTTGCTAAGGTTAATATTATTTTGAATAATTTCCTGAGATTATTTTGGGTTTTCTTTGAATAAAATAATCAGATTATGTTTGAATAATTTTCTCTGGTAATCTTATGCTGGTTTTCAATGTCCATTAGTTTGTTTTTATTTTGCTTGGTGTATTCACATTCTTTATTTCTTATATTGTACATATAACTGAAATCATCCAATATTTTATCTTTATATTTCTGATTAAAATTTGTCTGCATAACCCCCTCAATTTTTCTCATATTACTGCAAATGGAAATTTTCATCTTTCTTTATAGTCAAATATTTCATTGTGTGTATATTACACATTTTCTTTATCTAATTAGGTTGGTTCCACGTCTTAGTTGTAAATAGTGCTGCAACAAAATGGTAGTTCATATAACTATTTGAGTTGATGAATTCATAGTTTTCAGAAAGATACTATAGTACATGGGAGTTCTAATCTTGCTTGTGACTCGCACTTCTCCAGAGTTTAGGCATGAATCTCTACTCTTCAAGTTCTATTGGTCACCAATGGTAGGCCCGCTATTTTCCACACCTAATTATGCACACTCCCCACTCCAATACAATCAATATATGTCATTGATCTGGACATGAGTCCTTCAGAACCAACAAAAGAAAGATTTCATATAGCTGTTGTCCTTCCTTTCTTGGGTAATGCATACTTCCTCAGCAGTGTGCCAAGTAATAGACTATTGTAATTTTTCCAACACCCTCTGCTTTGTCAGCTCTTGTCAAAACAGTAGTCTTCTAGTAGTTCTTCAGGACTGCTGTTTTAATCTCTATATGATTTTGTTGTACATGTGGGGTGCAGGTGAATCCAGTGTCTTTATTCTTCTGCCATCTTGGCAGAACTCTACAAGGATTTTGGTTACATTTGTTTTTGCTGGTTGTTTTTTCTTTTTATTTATTTATTTTTTTGCATAAGCAGACATAGGAAAGGTGTTACAATTTTTCGTTTTGATAACTATAGGTCTGTGAGGGTTTTGTATCTGGTATTATATACCTTTAAAGATGTTGAAGATATAACCTTCACCTCAATGAAATAGAACCTTGACCATGATTCTGGCTTCAGTCAGTGTAGCCACTTGCTGGAACTAATCAGACAAAGAAAATCAGGGCAGAAAGAATTGTTCTATGAAAGTAAGAAGGAATAGATATACATTATCAACTTTATAATAGAGAAGATTCATGGCAGCACACAAAAGGTGTTTTATACGTTAATATGTAGGAGATGAGTTTGAGTGAATCGGTGAATTAGGTGAAAATGTGGTTGTATAGTAATATTAAAAAAATAATCTCTGTTGATCCCTTACTAAGCTGTCTTTGCTGATATCCCACTATTCATGTTATTTATAATTTTGTATTAGTACTTTACATGATAAAACTCATATTTAAGTTATTTCAATGTATATTATTTTTTACTGACATTAAATATTTATGAGAATGACTGTTGTATTCATCTTTAATCTCTCATAGTGACTAGGAAAATGCTTTGCACACAGAAAATATTTGGTACATTCCTGTTAAATTGACTTGAAGTAAACAAGAAATTATAAACTTGAGCGACCCATTTCTAACAGATAAAATTGCAAAGCATTGGAAAAATGACATAATGGAATTTCCAAAGAATGCAGAGAAGTTTAAAATGTGGTACACTGAAATAAATGAACAAATAGTGCCTTAAGATGAGCTCAGGAAATGTGAATAGCTTAAAAGGGTGAAACTCTTCTAGGTATTAAAATATTTTTCAACCAAAGCTATGTACACTATCACTGAAGTATAGGAGGCACACTAACTTGTAAAAATTTTCCATAATCTTTGTTATTGAAGTAACATTGATTTACAACATTATATATGATTAAGAGTCACAGAATCATACCCCCTTAGAGTATGTTACCACATTACACACACCACCAAGACACCCATAATCCTCCACCATAGTCCACTGGGCACTCTCCAAATTTTGCTTTTCACCTTCCCCATCTGCCAGCTTCAATTCCATAGTCAGATTTTTAGGATTTGTTATTGGTTTGGTTTTGTCTGACCCTTTGTTTTATTTTTCTATGTTCCACATATAGTGAAATGATCTGTTATTTTCTTTTTCCTTCTGATTTATTTTACTTAGCATAATCCCTTCTAGTTCCATGTTGTGGCAAATGGCAAAAGTTCATCTTTTTTATAGCTGAATAGTGTTTCATTGTGTATATAATCCACTCTTATTAATGCACTCATCTGCCATTGGTCACTTAGATTGTTTCCATAACTTGGCTGTTGTAAATAGTGCCACAGTGAACATAGGAGTGCATATATCACTTAGATTATTGAAGAAAAATCCCATAATTTCTAAAATGAGTACTGTTTTTCTGGAAATTGGAGTTGCTTAGAAACTTAGCTGAACTACAAATATTTTAATTAAGAAATCTACGTCCTAACCAAGAAAATATGTCCTTATAATAACTTTCCCGTATGGACTTTATTATGTGGTTTCATATTTGTTTCCTAGAGTTGGGGACCTTGTAAAGCATAGTAGAATCAATCAATAGTTTTTCATGTGTAATAGCTTAGATTTTTTTTAACCTACCGTGTTATTTATAAAGAAAATGGATTTCTAAAAATTTAAAGAAATTTTTTTAAAGAGCAAAGGTTGAGAAAATATGTGAGTTTGAACTCATCCGACCTTTACAGCTGTAAGGATTCAATTTTTTTATCTGTAAAATGAAATAGTTTGGGTTAGAGTTTATTCTAGTTAATTTTCTATGCCTCTATGTAGCTGTTTGTACTTATAAAGCATTCTGTAAGTGATGGATGATGAAACCCATGAGGATGGCATACATTCAAGGTAAAGCATGAATCTATTTGTCCAGCACTGATTTAAAAATAGACTGTCCTTTAGGTTTTGAATTGTGAACTTTTCTTACGTCACTGATTTCCTTGTTCCACACTTGATGCCTTTAACATTAGGAAACAATATACAAGCACCATCCACCAAATATAGAGGGCAACTGTTTCTCCTTTTCAGTTATAAAAAAGATTGTCCCTAGTATCTTTAGGGAATTCTAAAAGAAATTGTTCAGTATTCTGTAAAGAGAAGTTTGAAGGTGAAAAGTCACTATAAAAATGCAAAATTTTATATATTCTTTCTTTGAGTCTTATGTCCTTTTTCAAAATTTTCTTATTGGAGGAAGATACCAAACCAGTAAACTTTATGTAACAGAAATAAATTAAAAAATAGATTTTTAGAAATCCAATTTCTTTATAAATAACATGCTAGATTAAAAAAATCTGAATTATTATACATGAAAAACAATGCTTTTCCCAAGTGCTTCTCTGGACCCAAGTATATTTGTTGCGTTTCTATTGTCCAAGTCCCCTTTCTGAAAATCCATTATTTTTAGGTGCTAACTGCTTTTCCTTTTTTAGGATAAAATTGTTTTTCCTGACAAAGGCACAGCCAAGAAAACTGCAAAACAGTCAGATATTTCCAAGCATGTGACTTGTCACTATCTTGGCCATTAATTCTTCCCAATTTTTAAGAAAAATGATTTTACTGTTGATATGGTAAAAAATAGTGCATGAAAAGTTAAGTGAAATATGGAAAAAAAACCAAAAACAAAAGCAAAATATCAACCCAAATTTTATAATCTTAAAACCCACCCATTATGTTTTAAGTAAATATTATTTTAGACAATTCTCTATGCTTCAATGCTAATATATATATATATATATACTCACACACAACACACAGATAGTAATACATATTTATAAAATAAGATCATATAATGTTAGTCTAGCAATATTAGCATTTTAAAAGTGGATTAACATAAAGAAAAATAAGTCATTTAATTTGGACAAATATTCTTTAGCATAAGAGTTTATAACATTCCACTTAACAAAGATTACAAAAGCTTCAACATAGCATCAAACACTATGTTTGATTTTATATATTTTGAGACTTTCTTACTTATGTGAAAATAATTAGAGTACTTATGTTGCTTCCAAGCTCCTTATTTGGCGTTCAGCGCTTTTATCATTTATATATTTCCTTTTATTTGTCAAATATTCTAAGCACTCTTTTTTATAACATAAATCTCAATGATACTTAATTTTATTTTTCTCCCTACAGGTGTAGGATTTGGTATTGACTAAATAGCCCAATCCTCTTTACCATTGTTTCTGATGAGATCTTTTATTTTAACTTAGCTTTTGTTTTGCTGGACTTTTTACTTTTCTGGAAAGGTTCATAGGTATTATATTTCAGAATTTCTTAAGAGTCTCAATCTGCCAGTTTAGTTCTTCCATTATTTAGATTCTTATTATGTCTTTGAACATGTTTTCTGTGCTATTTGTCACATGTGTCACATCATGTGTACTGATTTCCTTGGCTGGGTCTTTCCATGTGTGTCACATTCTCTTTACTTGATTAAATTTTACAGGTACTTGACAGTACTTGATAATCTCATGCCTTTTTGCATGTCTGTGACTTGATGTTTATAATTTATTTATTGGTTTGCAAATGGTGTTTAGGCTTTCTGTTTGTTTCCTTGGCTCTAGAGTTTCTCTTTTTATTTCATTTGGTTGTTTATGTTAGCTTGAGTTCCCATATTATTGACTTTATGTTTTTATTATGTTCTTTTATAGCATGATGCATTTGTAGGGAATGATCTTTTCATTGGGTTTGTATATGTTTTTCCCCAAATAAATTCCTCATCTGGCTTTTGCATGTCGTGATCTCCCTCTTCTATATATTTTTTTTTCTTTTGGTGTTGTGTGTATGTGTATGGGGGGGGGATTACTTTCATTTAGCATATGCTGAATAGGAGCATTGCTGAACAGAACTACTTGTTGGAACTGATTCAGAGAGTGGGTGATTAATTATGATATCAGAGAACTCTTCTTCCTCTGAGCTGAGTTGTAGGGCTGTGCCATGAGAGTTATTGTCACTTTTTCAATGTCTGCTGATGGGGATGGGCACAGAAATGAGTGATCTTGTTGAAGCCCGAATACAGCCAGTGTTGATGACCTGGTCTCTGTTTTCTGTTTTTAAATTTTACCCTGCATTCATTAGAGTTGTAGCCTTAGTCCTGTGGTAACATAATCAGGGCTTCACTCTGAATTGGGAAAATTATTTTAAGAGTCCTGAAATTTCTTTTGCATTTGCTGAGAGTCAAAGACCTAGTCTCTAATAATTTTGTTTCTACATTTTAGGATTTTTACCATGATATTTTCTATTTTTTTATGTTGCTACAGATTATGTGATATTTTACATTATGTAAAATGTCCTTTAGATTAAACAAAGGTGAAATTTGTGAGAATTTGATTTTCTTCCTTCCTGTAGTATAACTCTGAGCTCCTGGGTAGGAGCTCTGCTCTGCTAGCCAGAAAAGTGGTCATCACTTTTCAAAGTTCATGGAATGAAGTTGGATTTCTTTATTTTTTGGATTGGTGCTACTGGTGAATTTCAAGGGTTTCCCAAACTGTGGTTGTACATTTCATCCACTTTGGTGGATGGTCAGTCTGCAATCTAACTCATTCTGCCATTTACACCTGAGCAATTGCATTTATTACTTCCTGACCCTCAAATAGATTTCTGAAAACTGATAAGCCAATTGCATTTTTGCCTATTTCTAGAGATAAAAGTTTGCTAATTACCTTTACTTATAAAAACCTTAAAGTAATCAGCTGTTTTGCCGCTTTACCTGCTGTGATAGAGCTTTTGTTCTCTGGAATCTGTTGCTTCTTTATTTTTGGCTTATAAAGCCTAGTTTTCCACATGGAAGAAATACAGAAAATATTAAGAAATACATAAAATGTTAAGTATACAAATTGACTTTCAATAAACACCTGATGTATTTGATTAATATTTCAAGCAATTTCAATACTCTAGGAGTTTATTGGGACAAACCCTTAAATATTTTTATAGGAAAATTGTTTCTATTTAGTATGGATGACACTTTATTGAATTTGGGATTAAATTTGAGATATGATATGCTACTTTAGATTGCAATCCTTGTATTGCTGTTAGTACCTATTTTAATATTTCAAAATGAGGGTATTATTTTTAGCTTTTCTTTTTTAAGTTCAATATAAGACAATGACAAAAAATGTCCTTTAGATTAAACAAGTTCTTGCCCATTTAATAGTAGAAGGAGTGACCCACAGATACGGTTTCAAGGGTGATTTCTAGTTTGGGCTGAATCTGTGCTTTCCCTTCTGAGCTTCTATTGCACTCAGATTGCAGAGAAAAACAGTTACACATTGAACATACTTTGTATTTTTGTTTACCTGACGTACTGAGAATGTCCAGGACTTAGATATACCCACATACTGGTACATTCCAAAGAAATGCATTTCAAAGATCATTTCAGGCTTGGGTCTCGGTGGTTGTATATTACAGAATGAAAGTTTATGACAAAACATAAAAAAATACTTTCACAACTTTGGGGAGGAGTGTGTGTGTGTGTGTGTGTACCTTCACCCCTCATGTAGATTATAGATTATGAAGAATAAATAGCATGCACGATGCTTTTATTTTCATGATTTACATATTATATTAAAGTGTATATATCGCTCCTCTGACAAGCAGGAACTTGGGCATTTGGGGACCCCACTCTCTTCATTACAGCTGCTATTCCTGGAACCTATATGTTAGAAATATGAAATGGCTGACAATCACATTCCAGTCCAGCCCTCTGCCTTGTGCTGTATATACTCTTATTAGCCGTGAACATCTCTCTGTTGTATTCCATCACTTATGCCTCGCATGTGCTTCTTCTATCTCTCCCTTTGTATTTAGTAATCACTCACACTCTGTCCCTACATTTGTAAACAATCCTTGTTCTCTACTAGCTCATATTGTATTCAAGAACCCATTACCTCATTTTGTAATCATACACATTTTTCCAAAGTCATTAACATTTTTGCATAGCTCTTGAATTCTTTCAAGTTCAGGTATAAATATGTTGAAAGTCACTATTTGCCCAGTTAGTATATATCATATAAGGCTATTCCATAGTCAATGTATGATTATTGACTTTTTATGTTTTTCCATGATATCTTTGAAAGTTTGAACAAATAAAAATGTTCCTTCTTCTAGCTCTGTTAGGTCTGGGTAAGATGTATGTAAATATTTATCATTTAAAACCTTGCAGTGAAACCACAGTTTCCTTCTTTTAATCTTTCCTACTATCTAGTAATAGTATTTTAACAGTGAAAACATTCTCTGAGTGCTCTCTAACTTTTTTTGTTTTTTAGTACTCTTATATAATAGCATCAGTAATGTTATAAGAGAAAAAAATCCTCACGCAAAAAGAAATTTAAGTAATGTTTATATTAACTTATTTTAAAAGTAAGCACAGTATTAATGCAATTTTAAATATTCAGAGTAAACAAAGTCAGTCCTTATTTTTTAAACAAAAAGTCTGCCTTTAGCTTTCTGATTAAAGCTCACTGCTGCAAGTTATACCTCTTATTTTCCAATATAAACAGGTGGATTACATACTCAAGCCATTTAAATTTTTTTATTAATTTGTTTTTATTTTTTTACATCATTGTTTTCCCTTCAAGTGTAGTCCCCATAGTTTTCCACCCCTATAAGCACCTGTGATCATCACCGTAGTCCCTTGTGCTCTTCCCTCCCTTTTTTTACCCCCCTCCCGTGCTACTTAAGTCCATGGCCAGGTTGCAAGTTTTGTCTTTTTCCTGATGCTTTGTGTGGTTTACCTATGCTCCACCTATAAGTGAAACCATTTGATATTTTTCTGTTTCCTTTTGAGATTTTAGTGGAAGTCCTTCCTAAGGCTGGATGGCTACAGTGATTACCATATAGGCTGAAATGTACCTGCAAAATCATATTTATTTTTTATTTTGGCTTATGAATATTTGTATGTTGGTTCTACTAGTAATGAGAAAGAGTTCAGGTTTCTGTGATACATTGTTATTCAAGAAAACTGGTCACTCCTGTAGAGAAGTAATATAATGGGGAAAGAAATAGTTAATTACCTTGTGAAATTCTAGAGACCAACAATAATTAAAGATAGATGAATCTAAGATATTAGTTATATCTTCCTTATCCCAGGTTCTATTTTTCCACTTTTTTGAGAGCAGAAATATACATTATTGTTCAGGAAGATCCATCACTGCTGGTAGATGGTGAGCAGATAGCTCGTTATGCCATGGCAGTACAATTGTTCAAGTCCTCACAGTAGTGAAGTTGAATAAACTGGAATGCACACCTATGAAAGCAAACTCATTAACTGATACACTGTATTAAGCATTTACAAACATTGGAGAAATAGTAACTATAATGACAGACTTAGGTGATAAAGTGGGAAGCAGTTTCTCAACAATTAAAAGTTAAATGTGAAATTTAGACAACTTCCTTGGAAGCATATAAAGAGACTGTTCACTTGCAGTGAGAGAAAAAGTAAACACAGGAACAAGGTTAGAATTTTGTTGTCAAGTAGCTGAGATCCAATGGGGCTAAACATCCAAATAATGCAGATCCACAATGTCAGCATTGAAATGCTAGTTGGGAAGCACTGGATTCTGTAAACATGGTAGGGAGAACTGAGTTGATGTCCTCATTTAAGACATGGCTCCAGGACTTGATAGTGAAGGGAGGAGCAACAGCCCTGAAAAATTACAGAACCTAACCTGCACATACTGGAAGGAGTTGTGAGACTATACCTGAGACTATAGTGACAGGGCTTGATCAAGGTGGCAGAAATACAGTTGGATAAGGGACAGCTGACATACTTGGGACTAGTCTCCAGTATACAGAATGTGATACTCTGGCAAAAGCCTCTCTACTATAGCTCCTGGAAGCGTGAATAATAACATGCCAGGAGAGAGCAAACTTTTGCTAACTGGGAAACATAGTAATACTACAGACTTTGTAGACCAGATGGTTTCTGTTCCAACTATTCAATTCTGCCATTATTGTGGAAAAACAGCCATAAAATAATACATAAATAAAAGAGTGTGTCTGTGTGTGTTCCAATAAAACTTGATTTACAAACACAGGTATAGACTGTGTTTGGCCTGGGGGCTATTATGTGCTGATCTCTAACCTACATGGTGTGAGACAAGGCAGACTGTTGGAAAAAGGCATAGTGAAAAATGGACTCATGATAGAGTGATAAACTATCAATATGTGAACCCAGAAGACCTGTCAGAGGAATATACTCTATGGGAAAGTCCAGAGGACACACCACTCACCAAGACCATCAGGAATAAGCTGGTAAGAGGGGCACCACATCTCTCTGTGATTCAGTGGTGATTTGCTTCTGTAGCCCAAGGTTGCTGATAGGAATGCTATTACAGAACTAACAGCATTGTGAATGAGGAACATACTGAAACAATGAAGGCCGGGTGAAAATATTTATGAATCAGGACCCAGGTACACGGAATTATTGTAATAAATGGCAAGGTTGGAGAAGCAGCCTAGGGCCCTGACTACAGAGAGTTATAGAGTTATAGTATAAAAATCAACTACACAGACTGCTCATTTTGCCCATTATGACTGAGATAAGTTACAAAGAACATGAAGAGTCCTGAAAGATAAGACAATTTCAAACAGATAAAGTAAGGTTAGCACAAGCCTTCATAGCAATTTCCCAGATCTAGAAAACAGAAAATTTCCTTTGAATTTATTTCAGGGGCAAAAGTAGTCTTTGATGTCCGCAGCCCTCCTCCACAGCAGTCTTTGTGTGCCTTCAATATGTCAAGGGAGATAAATTGGTATGCTAGATAGTAAAATAAATGGATTGCCAACAATTTACTATTCAATCTGTGCAAAGAATTCAAGGGAGGATGAGGAGGAAAGAGAGTAACTGCCTCAGTTAAAAGTCATAATTAAAAGTAATATTCTCTGGCCCTCCACCAGTTTCATACCTAAATTTCAATGAGGGCCAGAGTCCCTAGAGGATAAATCTGCAACATTAAGGCAATTTACATGGGCATATGGTCACAAATATTTCCTTCAAAGGGGACTATAGACATTTAGCCAGAGAACTATGAACTGTGGGAAGGGGAATGCCCACACATTTTTTTTTAAAGATTTATTTATTTATTTATACAAGCACTGGGTACAGTCAGAAGCGCAGGAGGGTGAGAGAATTCTCCAGAGCCAGAGCAGGGGACAGAACAGGCAGAAGGACCGAAGTACACTGCTGAGGGGAGCAGCGGGTGGCAGGAGAGGTCTGCGCACCATGTGGGACCCTCGCAGGTGGCCGGGGATTGAACCGGCACTGCAGAGGCTGCGGCCGCTTCACAGCCCAGCTCTCAACCGCTGTGCCACCAGGGGAGGCCCTGCCCACACATTGTAAGAGCTGTTAAACACAAGGTCTGTTTGCCTTTATGATGCTCTGTTAGAGTGGTGGCATAGGGAAGCCAGGCAGTAAAATGGAGTGGATTCCAACATGGTTCCACCGCCCTGCACTTCCACATCATTGCTGAAATATCACCTGTGTCTGTCTTAGTCAGCTTGGTCTGCTGTATCAAAATGCCACGAGTTAAATGTCTAATCAGTGACAGAAATGTATTTTGCAGTATGAGGTCAAGGTGCCAATATTATTGAGTTCTGGTGAAAGTAAGAAGGTCTCCTTCCTTCCTTCTGTCCTTCCTTCTTCCCTCTTCTCTCTGCTCAACACCACGCTTCCTTAAGGTGGGGCAGGGGGCTGAAGCCCAAACAACAAGTTTCTAACCCATAATTTGATTACATTAGAAAAATCAAAGCCCAGTTTCTCTAAAATCACATTTAAAACTTTGATTATAACAATAGATACAGCTGAATGATTGAATAGATTTTCCATTTTTTCTTCAGATTTTCATCAGAAGGCACAGTTAGAGTGTATGTTTTATTTGAGCCACACACTTAGCACTAACATCAGGTATATTATTGATTAAAATTTCTACACTATCTAAACAAAGAGAGGTAGAGAGAAAATGACTCTGTCAAGAACTCTGGATTCTACATGAAAGACTTGTTTCAGAAAATTATTTCCAGAATCAAGAAACTATATAACTCCATGACCTCCCTGGAGGGAAAACTTGAAGCACTCTTGCCTAAAATAGCAAAGTTGGACCTCTAAATTATGGAAAATGACAAACACATTGAAAATCTGGAAGTAACTACTTGGGAGATTAAAACAAACATCATGAAGTACAGTGCATAGAAGAGAGCTGATTAAATTCAATATCATTATGAAAAAGATGGGTGGTTCAATTTGAAAACTTAATAATGCCGTGGGACTGAATGGAATTTTTGGAAACACTACTTAATGGAATTTTGGCAAGACTGATGGAGGAGTTGATTACAGCTTAATGTCATATGGAACTTACTTTCAAATGCCAGTACTATAGATAAGATCCATAACGGGGAATTAAAGAAACTGCAACTTAGAGAAAATCATTGTAAGGAAAGATTTGAACCTCTGATGTGGTAGAGAGGCTCTCCTCTGAAGGAAAATCCTCATCTCCCTGGAGCTATGCATGGTGATGCACACTAGGGGGGAAGCTGCCAGAAATACCAAAGAGGGCACAGTTATTGATTCCTGTCTAATGGTCAATAATATAAGATCAATTTATCTCCCTTGACATATTGAAGGCACGCAAAGACTGCTGTGGAGGAGAGCTGTGGACATCAAAGACTACTTTTGCCCCTGAAATAAATCCAAAGGAAATTTTCTGTTTTCTAAATCTGGGAAATTGCTATGAAGGCTTGTGCCTTACTTTATCTGTTTGAAATTGTCTTATCTTTCAGGATTCTTCATGTTCTTTGTAACTTATCTCAGTCATAATGGGCAAAATGAGCAGTCTGTGTAGTTGATTTTTAGCCACTTCACATATGTTATTAAATGCTATAAAAGTATGAAGGGTAAACTTTAGACATTGATAATGCTCTATGGTATATTTTTGAAATTGCACCTGAGTCTTTAGTATTGTGAATGTATTATCCAATGTCACTTTGGAATCTTTAAACTGTACTTAATCAGGGAAATTGGGGTTTTGCCCACAGAATTTATAGAACTTTGTTATAACACTAGCCTGCTAGTAAACTGTCATTTCTCAAGCTTCAGTACAGCAACTTGATAGGCATGAAATTTTATCATCTTGAAATATGTCTTTGGTTAATCAGACTGTACCTTTAACCTAAGTGTCACGATACTAAAATTTTAAACCAGTAAGCTATTCATCACATTCAATAGGTCTTATTGATGAGAGAAAACAGAATAGGCAATCTTATTCATAGGCTTTTAATTCAGTTTTTCTGTCATTGGATTGTGCTTTTAAGTGCATTACTTTTAATGTCATTGCATTCTTTGTAGCTCCTTTTTCTTTGACCACATAGACTTTGGAGATGAGGTTGTTAGCCTAAAAGATAGAATAAATCTTGGGAGGGAAAAACCTGTGACTGGAAGTTAAACAGATGTACGGAATGTGTTTTAATCCCTCATGGCTCTTCAGATGTCAATTGGCTTATGTTTCTGGACACTATCTGTCAGATCACATTGAGTTATCACAGTTTTATATTCCTGGGAATTGACTTCATTAATGAAGAACATGCTAGAATCTGCCATTATCTGCCACGAAAGATAACGTCTTCAGGCCTCGTGAGCTGAAAGATGACTGGATGACCACTTCTTCTCAAATGGAAGAAATTAAAGCTTGGGGCCATGGTGTAAAGGCACTTAACAACAACCTGAAAAGACAAGTAGACAAACTTCAGAACTCCTGGCAAGTGTTTACAATCAACTGGAGCCATTTCAGGGCACATTAGCAAGAGGAGGAGGCCTGGACTGCTGCTGTGAGAACTTTGTGCACGGAGTTCTCATCTTACAACAAGTAAATAAATGCCAAACATTCTCTGGTCTATAGGGAGAATGATGTTGTGTTGGAGAGTAAGCTTGGAGTAAAATGTATGTATTGGAAACATGACTAGGAAGTAATGACATTCTTGTCTGGCTTATAGACTTTTCATATTCTCACTCCGTTGTGTGTTAAAGGCCATCAGAATTTAAATCCATCTATTATATTAGAATTTAATTTCCTAGTTATCACTCAAGTACAAGTGTTTATGAAGATTCAAGTGTTTATACAGACTTTGAACATTTTAATATTGCCTGAATTCTAACTTTATCTGAACCCTAATATTTTAACTATTTCTCAGGATTTCTTAATGCTTTAGTACTGGACTAAGCTTTTGTTGGAGCAGGCAACTTTGGTTAACTGATATTCTGTTGCCATGTGTCATGTGAAAGAACTGCTGTGGAGTTCACCAACACTGAAGGAATGCTGAAATTCACAACATTTTGAAATGCTTTTCTATAATACTTTTATGTAAATTATAAACTATCACTGATAATCATTTTATTCTCAGTGTGGGAGCAAGGGTAATTCACTGAACATAGAATAAAATATAGAGTACTATTTGACATTCTCATGGTGGAATAAAAACTTTTTTAAAAAAGATTTATTTATGCATACAAGAGCTGGGGTATGGACCAGAGATGTGGGGGGGTGAGAGAATTCACCAGAGACAGAGTTGGGAAACAGAACAGGCAGACTGATCGAAATACACTGCTGAGGGGAGCAGCGGGTGAGTCAGGAGAGGTCTGCTGAGCCATGTCGTTTCTCCCTGGCCGGCTGGGAATCGAACTTATGCTGCAGAGGCTGCGTATTGCTTCATAGTGCAGTGCTTAACCCCTTGCGCCACCAGGGAGAACTGGAATAAAAATATTTTTAATGTAAGCTTTTGTTTTTGTTATTTTCTATTATCTCACGTAACTTAAGAGGGCATATCTACCTGACACACTACAAAGATCCATTTAAGATAGCTTATGACTTACTCTAAAGCTAACTTTTTTTTAATATTTAATAACGTTGGCAGCCATATCTTCCACTATTTTGCATGCTGTGAAAATGCTAGCGAAGTGACCAGTAGATAGTTTTTTTTTCAGTACTGTTTCTTGCAAATATGCAAGTTAGTGCAGTAGAATAAGCTTTGGATCAATCATCAAAATGGAGATGTACCCTTGGGAAACATCTTAAACCTCAGTGCTTTTTTTTTATAAAATAGGAAAGTAATTCTTTCCTATCTACTTGAAATATTGTTGTAAATAGGATGTAAAGAGCTTTGCAATCTGAAAACAGTGCTTTCACTATCATTTTAGATGGTTTTAGGAAAGTCAATTTGCTCTTACTCTAAGTTAAAAAAATAAGATTATAGATTTTGGATAGAACGAGGATTTTCAGTTTTCCAAAGTCAATACAACAAGTTGCTTATTATTTTTCAATGAAAAACTTTTTAGATTTGCTTGGGGAAATAACTTCATTTCATCTGTTTCGTAAAGAAGGTGTAAAAGCACATAAAAAATTTGTGATTGGCAAACTAATTTCCAAGTTTTTGACTAAAGGTGGCATTAGAAATACAAATCTTCTAATTCCCAGAAGTCTGAATATCTGCTCAAGTATTCTTTCTTTGTAAAATGTAGAAAGCTACTAAAAGTTTAAAGAAAATTAGTTTTGAAATGTGGATTTTTGTATTTCATTAAATCTAAGACTTGTAAGTTTTCTGAGTTTGAAAATAATGTGCTCTAGAGTTTATGCTTACCATAATGTGAAGACAAAGAGGGAGTTAGTGAACAATGAAAAGGGAATGTAGACTATTCTGCTTTGATATTTCCTTATAGATTCTCATTTCCTGGCATTGCTCAAGGATGTTCCAAAGTTCACTTTTGGGAGACCAACTCCCAATGTCCCTTCCAGGTTTCTGACTATAAAAATTGAAGCATTTGAAGGGAATTGGGTATTCTTTCTTCTCATGTGAGTAATAATTCAACTTAAAACTTGAAGAGTAGTGCATGCTGTAACTATATAAATTAGATCAAGTTGAACTTTTATTTTCTCACCACTCCACCTTGCTCTACTGAGACATGTGATGCAATTCTCAATAGAGAGATAAACAAATGCCAGCATATTCATACAGTTTCATATCAAAATTGGAAAGAATGATCTTAGTTTCACAACCTCTCGAGGTGGCAAAGCTATGACCTTACGCTGTGACAGGATAAGGACATGCTGATTCAGTGTTTCCCCTTCTGAGGATTCTAACAGCTGTGCCATAGACCTTCCTGTGCTCTTGCCAGGGAAAATTGCATTTCTTTGGCATAAATAATTTAAGTACATCTTATTGCTAAATTAGTATTCACTTCTAAATTCTTGAACAAGTTTACCACAAACACAGTGTTCTTTCCAGTTTAAATAATATATTACTTCAGGGACTAATTCTGTGGCTTTTACTTAGGAAATATAGTCCCAGATGTCAAGTCTAGGCTATTAATTTACTGCAATCCCATCATTCCCCCCAACCCCCATTTTAGTGTTGCTCTCACACCATTTTAATAATGATTTGTTGGAAGGATCCCAGGGGTAGTCATTATTTTGATTTTTGAAACAGGATTTGTAATTTAGTTTGCTAATATGATTTCTGTATTCATTTCCTAAATGCATTTTTCAACATCTTTTTAAACAGATTAATTATTTTTTACAATAGGTGACTTTAAAGTTTTTTTTCTATATTGAGAAAAGAGATTGGTAAATGATTTTCTGGATATCCCTCCACCAATCTGAATACTTAAAAATTCAAGTCTTTTGGAAAGTTAGTTGAAACCATTTGTTTTGAAAAAAAGTTTACTTTGAAAGAATATCAAGATTGTAGGTGTTTCGGTGATCTTTGTACTTTCTGTTTTTCTTTTCTCCATCTGTATTCAAGCAATTTTCATATCCTATAGCTTAGAGCTCTCAATGGTATTGCTTTTATCCCCATCATTCTTTTTCTTCCCTCTCCCACTGTCCTGACTCAAGTCCTCATAGTCTCTTTCATGTTAAATTTCGTTAGCTGCTGGATCGATCTTATCCCTACTCTCATTCTCATTGAAGACATTAGTGATAGATATTTTGCTCTTCATCAATATTTTCAATTCTTTTCCTTCCACCACATAGTGCGCTACACTGTCCCTGTGAAAAACGTGAGATGTGTTATGTGGCACATCACATCTTGGTGAGAACCTATGTGGGCACTTGTTGAAGTCACCATGTCCCTACCTCTGCCGCTGTTGGCTATTGTGAAGACTTACTCAGCCAGGATCCCTGAATGAGAATGAAATGGAATTGCTCCCTCAACCCTTACTAAACCTTGTGAAAGACCCAAAAGTAAGCAGTTCTTTAAGCCACTGATATGTTTATATGTTTATGCCTCAAAATGATAATTGAGGTAACATTGTTATATAACATCATATATTTTAGGGGTAGAGGTTCACACCTCTACCAAGTCTATACTTTCTTACCACACCCACCACCAAAGCACTTATAATCCTCCATATAGTCCTTTTTTGTTTTTTATTGCATCAAAACATACACTTTCTTCACTGACATACCATTCTACCTGCAAAATATACCTTTTGAAGAATGCTTCTTTTTAATATGCAAAACTTGTGCTGTTACTACTGTGCTCAAAATTGTGTAGAGAGGTCCAAAGTATCAGTAGATAAATAAAACAAAATTCCTAGGTCTGGTATCCAAGGCCTTGCATAAACTGGGTTCTAACTGTTAGAACAATAAAAGAGTTAAATAATGTGACAAATTAAAAGATACAAAAATATTTAAATATAATGGAAAGAAGATTTCTCAACTTAAAACCAACAACTTTTCCCTTTCCCTACTAATCTCCATAATTATGCCATTTATAGGACACATTTAATTCAAGTCAGTTTCTAGGTCTTTGAGTAATTTAACTCAATAAATTTTCCATTGATAGTTGGCTATTATCTGCTTTCATCCTGTCACTAGCATTTATTGAGATGTAATGATAGTCATTTAAGCCATCTGTGTTTCCAGCAACCAGTGAAGTAAGGAGTATTTACTGTGAAAAATGGAGGGAGCTTGTGTGGGGGTCACAGAGGCTGGGTGGGGAATCCTGATGGGATACTTATTAGTTACATCACCTGAGACATCCTTTCTAACAGCTCTGAGTCTCAGAGCCCTCATTTATAGAGCAAGGAGGACCATGTCTACCATAGTGGTGGTAAGGTTTAAATTATGTGTTTAAAGTGCTATGCCAGGAGGTGGAGCTCAGCGTTCATTGGTTTTCCTTGAACTTCTGCAGATGAGAAAAGAGACTCTTAGAGTTGAACACCAGCTAGACTTTCATACTTTTCCAGGTTTTGACCTTCTAGCTTCACTCATTCTAAACTGATTTAACTTTCTCTTTTCCTGCCATATTATCATTTCTTTCACTTTCTTTCCTTTATTCTTCAAATCTTTGAAGAACAGCTCTGCTGTGTTTGGGGGAGGAAGGGCAGCAAGGTGGCAGAAACTGATAATGTGAGCTCTCAAAGCCTTCTCTGGGTCCTCGGAATCCTTAGGTGAAGATTTGGAAAGTACTGCAAGAAGCAACCTCCACCACTATTAGACAATGTCTGTCCTTCTGTCTCTCTCTGACAAGTGCTTTAGGTTCTTGTGACTACACGTAAAAAACTCTCCTAAAGGCTCATAAATCTATGAGGTTTCCTTCTTATAATAGAGAGGCAGTTTGGCATTTGTTGATAGTTCAGAAAAAACACACCCTTACTTAATATTTCTGTCACTATGTTGCCAGTTGTCTTAACACCAGACATTTTAAACAAATGGGAATTTGCACATCTGTTAATGTCATACCTCTTTTGGAATATAAGATCCATTTTTGCTCTTTGGAGAGTCATTTCTTCCTCCTGAACAATAAAATGTCAGCATTTTTAGTGGAGAAAGAAATTAATCTCATTCAGATCTTTACCATTTATGAGTTATGATGTGACCATAAAAACTGTTTTAAAAATAATGGAAAAACATAATCTTATAAATAGTAGTGAAAACATCTTTAAAAATGTATGTACTTACATACATATAGTACAGGCATGGTTTGTAAGAAAAAGCAATCTAGATATTTACATGCAAGTAGCAAGATATTAATAGTGGACATCTCTAAAGAGTGATGTTAGGTCATTTTTATTTTCTGTTTCTTAATTTGCTGTATTTTCTAAAGTTTCCACAATAAGTAATTTATTTTACTGCTATTATAGATGTAAGTATTTATATATACATGTATATGAAATTTATCTATATTCCATATATTTGAAATAGTTTAATATTTTTAACTTTTTTTAGTACAGATAATTCTCAGTGACTTATTATTTACCAGCCAGAAACATATTGAATAATAGTAAATAATCATGCATTAAATTCTGATTTTGAATGAAATTAATATTTTGCTATTAGTATATTAGCTCTTTTACATAATCATCATTCATCACATTAAAGAAGCCATTTTTAGAGTTGCATATTAAATTCTTACTTGGCATCCTCAAACTTGAGAGTCTTACTAGAGAGTGTCAATTATTGTGAGATTGTTTATTCTATCCTGTTACAGTTTTTTCCCCCTTCTTTTTTAAGTAATAGACTCCCCTTAAATTGTAAATGAGCACATGGCCATACAGGTAGATACCACGATAGGTGTAAGTTTTTCCATTGTGAAGGGACTAGACGTGAGTTCTTCATTCTGGCTCACATTATTTTAGGTAGGCAGTTTGCTGCCTCCTATCCACAATGGGAGCTTCTTCTGAGTACCTAGCAATAACGAACACTAATATAAGTGCTCAATCTATTTGCCTGTAGTACACCGCATTGTACATCTCCTCATCTCTATTGCCTGCTTCCTTCTGTCTTCTTTTCTTTTGGTCTCCTTGGTGTTATGAAGGTAGACTTCTTGTTTTATCACATCTAGTCCATTCAGTGAATCTGACTCCATATTTTGACAATTTGTCCCCATCCAATCACATAACACTTCTCTCCCTGGCCTAACTAGTTTGATATCCTCCTAACCGTTCTGTTTCTATTCTTTTAGTTTATGATATGCTCCCCACAGAACAGAGTGCCTTTTAAAAAAACAGAAATCAGCTTACGTCACTTTTGCTTAAAAACTTCTGATTGGCAACCTTTAATACTTACAAGTAATTTAATAAAGTTACTGAGACTGAGATGTCTGCCTTCTTCTCTGGTTATATCTCATCCTTTGCTTCCTACCCCACTCCTGTCTACCAACACTTGCATTCCTGTTGCCCCCCAAGATGCACTGTTTTCATTCCCACTGCAGGGACTTTATATCTATTTTCTCTGCCTTCAAACTTCATCCCTAATGCAAGCTCTCCTGCATCATTCCAATGTCTCTGAGAAGTCTTCTCACTCACCTTCTAAAACAGCTTTGACATGTTTCCCTCATTATAATTTTGATCATAACATTTACTATTATTTGCAATTTTTTAAATGATTCTTTTCTCCCCACCATATATTTGTTCTCGCACTATAATGTAAACCCTATAATGGCATGGATGTTGGATTGCTTATCCTGTGTCCCCAGAATTTAAACAGTGCCTGAAACATAGTGGATGCTCAACAACATTTGGTTATTAAATTGATATTTAATATTGCATAAATTATCAAAAGATGTTATATTTTTCCTGTTAATATAATTTATTAAAAGATTTTCTGTTACCCATTCATTAATAAACTAAACCCATCTTGGTCATGCTCCATATAATTTGATGTTAGATAAATTTTTTCAGTATTTTTATTCATATCTATAGATGAAACTAATCTATAGATTTTTATGTTATCTTTATGTTATTTTTATGTTCCTCTTAAGATGAACTGGAGCCTTTTTACCTTTTCTCATGCTTTAACATTTGCCATAGAAGAAAAATGGGATTTCCTTCAAAATCTGAAAGAAAACACTATGATACATGGGACTTTGGGTAGATCTAGTACCAAAAGAATATTGATTCATTAGTGGGGAACAATTATCTCTACACTGAAAATTGCTATGGTCCTACTTAACAAAGCTTAACAATAAGACATAACAGAACTGGTTTCTAAATAACCACATTCCAAAAAAAAATTCAAGAATGCTTATAGTACTATAAAAATGTCTAGAATCCAACAAGATAAAAATTATTATGTCTGACATTCAATTAAAATGATTAGGCCTCCCTGGTGGTGCAAGGGGTTAAGTCTCAGCACTCCGAAGCCATCACCAGCCACTGAAGCAGGAGTTCGATCCCCGGCCTCAAAGTTGACCCACATGGCGCAGCAGACTTCTCCTGTCTTGCCCGCTGCTCCCTTCAGCAGTGTATTTCAGTAGATCTTCCTGTTCTGCTCTCCACTCTGTCTCTGGTGAATCCTTTCACCTCCCTGCACCTCTGGCCTGTACCCCAGCTCTTGTATGCATAAATAAATCTTTAAAAAATCATCAGACGTTTACAGAATCTGGAAAATGTGAAATGTAAGAAGTAAAAATAATTAATCAAATAAAATAAACTTAGAATTTAAACAGATAATGGAATTAGCAGATGGTTATAATTGTAATCCATATGTTCAAAATGCTATGTAGAGGCATAAAAGCTTTAAAAAGATCTAAATCAAGCTCCTCAAGATGAAAACTACAGTGCATGAGAGGAAAAATGCCCTGGACATGATTAATAATAGATTAGATTTTGAAGAAGGAAAGGTTAAGAAAAGATTGGATTTGAATACATACTAATAAACTATTTGGAGAGAAAAAGGAAAAACATGAATAGAACATCAGTGATTTGTGGGCCAACTTCAAGTGACTCACTATATGTGTAATTGGGGTTCCCACAGCAAGAGAGAGCAAGAGAGAGGAATAAAAATGTATTTGAGAAAATAATGCCTGAAAAAAATCTGTATTTTAAGAAAAATTATAAACCCACTGATCCAAGAAACTCAACAAATCCCAAGCAAAAGAAACATGAAGAAACAAGAGTACGGCATATAACAATTAAGTTACTAAAAAGTTATAATTAGATAAAAGTCTTAAAATGATCCAGTGGAAAAAGATACTTTGTTTATATAGGAACAAAATTGAGAATCATAGGCAATTTTTCTTTGAAAAGAATGTAAGAAAACAGTAGAACATCGTTAAAGTAGTGGAAGAAAAAAGAAACCCTTTAAACCTAGACTACTGGACCACATGAAAATATCCTTCCAAAAAATTAAATATGTTTTGTATGTATAAAAGCTGGGAGAATTCAACACCACCAGATGTACACTAAAATAATTACTTAAAAAGTTCTTCAGGTAGCAAGAAAATGTTTCTCTGCATTTGAGCCCTTTAATGAATGTTCTTTTTCTTTAGTTTTTAGCATATGCTCTTTCAATATTTTATTATACCTACACCTGATTGTTGGTACTATCATAAGTGATACCTAATTTCATATTTTTAATTTCCAATTTTTCATTGCCAGGATGTAGAAATACAATTGACTTTTGTATATTGATCTGTTTTCATCAATCTTGCAGTAATCTGTAGATATGGCAAATTATATTAAATGATTTTCAAATAGAACTAGAGCTTTTAAAACTTTTTTTGGTTATATGCTTTTAAGAGTTATTGTCCCCAAATAATAATGTATCATAGAACTAGGTACCATAAAATTGGGGTTAAGAATGTCATTCTCAGATGAGGTTGCTTTTACCCTCTTTCTCTATAAAATCAGCAAATAAACTATGTGAAAGACATATCAGATATCAAGGGTAGTGACAGCATGTGGAAATATACCTCCTCACAAAACTTATTTGTACCCAAGGAAGCATGTCTTCAGTTCAGTTGTTCTAACCCCAGATGCTCCATAACTATGGGTGATTTCTGGTTCTTATTCCTTTCAATTTTTGGAGTTATCTGAGATGGTACTGTTTCAGATACCATTTCATTTAGTCTTAATATCTACATCTGAGTTAATTTTCTTGCTGCAAGATAGCCTCATAACCTACTTTGTTCTAGTTCACTTTTGCTGAACCACCAAGCCCACTACTTTAAGTCAATACAGGCCTAGTTATTATTTAGCATAATATGCTGAATGCTTAGTGTGTGTAAGGAAACTCTGGTAGTCATACAGAGTGAAAGTAGACATTTCTGAAACATACATTCTCCTGAGGAATGAAAGAAGCACACAGAATGAAAAAGGTGGCAAAACCTGGGACAATTTTTCCTGGTAAAAGAATTGTAGGAATTGTCTTTAAATATTTAGAGAATTGCTGCCTAGGAAAGAGAATAAATTAATTTTGTTTTTTATTATCACGAAAAAAGTTATATTTAAAATTAGTCAACTGGACTTAGTTTAGATGACCCCAGTTTTGTTGGCAACAGCCAGAACACTATAGCCAGGAACCAGTTAGACATATGCCTTCTTCTCACCATTAGATCTGATTAGGGTGTTGACCTTGACTACCTCAAGGTCGGAGATTCTTCACAGCCTGTTTGATCTGGCGCTTGTTGACTTTAACGTCCACAATGAACGCTTTGTTGTCTTCTATTTTCTTCATGGCTGACTCAGTGGTCAGGGGAAACTGATGATGGCAAAGTGGTCAAATTTGTTTCTCCTGGGAGTGCTCGTCCAAGGATATTTGGGTTGCCTTTGGAGTTGCAGTATCTTGGACCTCCAGAAGGTTGGTGACACGTGGATCTTTTTCTTGTGGCTGTGGGCACCTTTCAGCACTGCTTTCTTTGCCTTCACAGCTTTAGTGTTGACTTTGGCTTTGGGAGGGACAGCGGCTTCCTTTTTTACTTTCAGTACCATCATGAAGATGATGCTAATTTGTTATATTTAAATGGCAGAACTAAGACTAACAGGCAGGCATGTTAAGAAAGGAATGTTTAAAAATCCAATCTAAGGAAGAACTTTGAAACAATTATAGCTATTCAACTTTGAATGACACATTTTGTTATGAATTCCCTCTTATTAGTAGTTTCAGATAGAGGTAGAAGGGACCCATCAGGGATGCTTTCAGTAAAATTTCTGAAGTGATATGGTTTGTAAAATACAGATTTTTTAGGGTTCCCCCCCACCAAGGAGCCCAATTGAATTAGGTCACCAAAAATATTTTCATAAGGGGTAGAACACTACCTTGGAGACAGAAAACTTTTAATTCTCTCTCAAACTAAAGAGGCACAATAGCTTTATATCCAAACAAGCATTCTGATAAATCTTAGCCCTGTTCCTGAAGTAAAATTTCCATAGTACCCCCATTTAATTAGAACATTAAGATTAGAATATTTTGTTTCTCTGAGAATAATGGAGATGTACCCCCTCTTCTTGTTCTTTCATAGTATTTCAGAATGTTTGTTCAAAAGAATAGTTGTTTACAAAAATTAGCATATTGCTTTTCTGTCTCTTGTAAATTAGCATCCCTGAGTGTCTAAAAGATTTTTCTAGGCTTCCAAAGGTCTCTATAGCATTCATCAAAGTAATTCAAGTTGAATACATTTTTTTGCTTACACAAATTTGTTGCTAAGAAGAAAATTTGGTACTTCGAATTATGTAATGCTGCTTCTCCTTCTCCCTAGGAAACACCCCAATTTTCACAATGTTAGAGAGTTCCAAACTGAGCCAAAGCATGCTTTGTGTTTCTTCCTGGATACTGGGCAACAGGAAAGTCTGTGAGATGAAAAAAAAAGAAAAAGATTCATTACCTCTGTCAGTAGAACACTGAACTTAATAACTTAATAAAAGTCCTCAAAAAATAAACAAGGTCTATCCTGAAGTGATTTGGGGTGTTGATAAAGTTCATTTTCAAGAATTCAGAATACCTAGAAATGGTATCTCAAATGATATTTTTAAAGTGCCAAGCTAGTGAGTTTGTTACAAAGATAGGTCCTTCACATTTCCAGACAAACTTAATAGAATGTGCCTATCTTCTCAATCATCCCTTTATTTTTGGGTTTAGAAGTGACACCTTCAAATAGAGTTATTTCACCCCTGAGAAACTATAGGTCATCACTTATCTTACCCTTGTCTTCTTACAGCATGTTGATGAGGTTACAGACAACCTCCATCTCTTTCTGCTGTGCTCTCATTCTCTCTGTCCAGCAGTCTCATTTTTAGCCAGCTAATGAAAAAGAGCATTCTTTTTATCTTTATTATTCACCATACTTATTATTTCTCATATCTAATGTGTTTACTGTAAAAGGATCTGAGTGAATTCTTAGAAAACACTTTGAGGGCCTCCTCCCCTGGTGGCACAGGCAGTTGAGTGCTGTGCTGTGAAGCTCTCTGCAGCCTCTGCAGTGCCAGTTCAATCCCAGCCGGCCAGCAAGGGTCCCACATGGCATGGCAGACCTCTCCTGTCATGCCCACTACTCCCCTCAGCAGTGTATTTCATCAGTCTGCCTGTTCTGCTCCCTGCTCTGTCTCTGGTGAATCCTCTCACCCTCCCACACATCTGACCTGTACCCCGGTTCTTGTATAAGTAAATAAATAAATCTTTCTAAAAAAAAAAAAAGAAAACACTTTGAATTCTCTGCTTTGTTTTTATTAGCTTCTCCAAGCATATGTTTAGTATGTTCTTTTGTTATAGACTATTATTGTCATTTTGCCTCTACTCTTTTCAGCAGCATATACCTTAACAATGCTATTAGAATTAATGCTATTAGCATTAATATAAAATAAAGTACAAAATTAAAAAAGTAATTTGGTATATCCTGTGCACTTAAGTTTGTTGACAAGGTCTTTTCCATTATTATTAATTTTTTTGGGGGGGAAATGTTAGCTTTTCTTTTTTTTAATATTTTATTTTATAAAATTCTTACATCATTTTTCATTTTTGCACAATGTATGCATTTTAATTTTAATTATATTCCCCATACAATTGCATCCCCCCTTATTTCCATTATTACAACCTGCTTCTGTTCATAAATTTGAACAGTCAGTAGGTTGGTTAAATATTAGTTTATATTTGTATATGTTGGGTTTGACTGAAGATTGGTTAATATTTTATGCCTAATCATAGCAGTTATTATTTTGTCATTACTTCCCATATTAGAAAAAATTAAGTAGGTATGATATCTAAGAGTGGCAAATATTTTCATGTCTGTATCCATACAAATCAGAAAGAAAGCTCTATATCATAATACATAGCCCAAAAGGAATTTATGCTCTAAAGTTTTATTCCTTACCATTAAGAAACAATTTTGTAGGAATGTCTGAGTCCTCTGAATTCAGAGGATAAAATTATTACCACCAACAAGTTAATGTCAGACTCGTATCTCCCCTTATTTGGCATTTCCAAAGAACTTTTCCATTTGTTCCTGATGTAGACAAGTCAACCCCTTCATGAAACAAGTCAAGCTATACCATGTTGACTTTTGGAGGAAAAAAAAACTAATTTGTATGTAAAATGTACAAATTTTGTGGAGATAAATCTAGTCTTGTCTTTCCTCATGTTCTTTGGGTGCTTGAGCTTGAAATTGGCAGCCAAATAATTGACTTTTGATTTGTTAAATTCTTCTCCACCACATGGGTCTTTTCAGGTCAAACTTGACTTCATAACTTCCATCTTCAGTAGTGAAGTTGATCATATCAAAATGTGTCTTCCAAGGAACAAATCATTACATGACTTTTTATAGCAGTATTTTTGTCCAAGTAATAAGAAAGGAGAGTTGGCTTTTTCCTGATTCAAGTTCTTATTAAATAAAGAATAACTTTTCTCTATAAAGAAAAAGATCAATTTTTGTGTAAATCATAATTAAAATGGAGGCCTGATAAATGGAATAGATGATATAACATTTTATTTATTTATTTATTTATTTATTTATTTATTTATTTATTTATTTATTTATTTATTTACTTATTTATACAAGCACTGGGTACAGTCAGAAGCGCGGGAGGGTGAGAGAATTCACGCCAGAGCGGGGAGAAGAGCAGGCAGAAGGACCGAAGTACACTGCTGAGGGGAGCAACGGGCGGCAGGAGAGGTCTGCGCGCCATGTGGGACCCTCCTCCGGTGGCCGGGGAGCAGCCGGGGATCGAACCGGCGCCGCAGAGGCTACGGGCAGCTTCGCAATCCAGCGCTCAACTGCTGCGCCACCAGGGGAAGCCCCGATGATATAACATTTTAAATTGTGAAGAATGAGAATTGATTCTTTTCCATGGCCTATTTTTGACCCTTTCAGTTTTCTTACTTATCTTTCCATACCCACATTTGGATTAGTGTGAATAATCCAAATCAATAGCCACATCTGGATATTGAGCCTGTTCTTTGTTTTCTAGTATTGAATTTTCCTATATGCAAATCCAATGTTTAAGTAATAAGAAATTAAATATCAAGTGGAAACTCAATTGAAAGTCACTTTGTCTTCTTTTTTTATAACAGAACCACAAAATACCACACTTAGTGAGATTTGACTTTCCATATAATTATCTACCCAACGATGTAATTTCTTTATAATTTACTTCTTTTCTGAGCCAGTTTCTTTATTATTGATGTCTATTATTGATGTCAGGATGTCTATTATTGTTGTCAGAATGTCTATTTGTCCTGTTAAAAATGTCGAAAAAGCTCCACCCACGTTTCAAATATCAGCAGGTTTAGTACATAACATATGACATGGCAGATGATTCTGCAGTTCTGGTCTTTGTTTGACTCACCTATTTGTCTAACTAAGAGACATTTGCAGGTGTAGGGAAATGTAATGGCTGTTGAAAGACATGCATATAGAAGAAGGAAAAAATATCAAAATCAAGGTCAATAGTTGGCAATCAGCTAAATTCCTCTTTGAAATGATTTACTGTATCTGGAAATACTGGGCTCTTCAATTATTTTCCTTGCTTTGTGGAAATTATGAGACAGGAATAGGATATAATAAGCCAGGAATTTGTCAAGAAATGAGATGACAGTAGAAAGTAATGAGACAAATTTCTTTCATTTTCTATATAAAACAGCCAAAGATAAGTCTTTTAATCTTATCTGAGTATTATCTCTTATTGGTTCCTTTCAGAAATTCCCTTCGCCCCCAAAGAAATAGAGACTCCTTTGCTCTGGACTTCTTTGTAGTTATGAGTGTGTAGTTAAAATGTTTAACAATTACTGAGAATCATAATGTCAAAAAGATATGAGGACTAGAAATCATAGCTAGTAAATAATTAATGTGAGAAAAAAATCTAAAAGTATAATGTTTTGCACAAAGTAGGTTAAAATATTCTATTATTTTCTGCATTATTTTAAAATTGTATTATTAATGATAACAGTACATACTTTTGTCATTTACTTAAATGTTCTGATTTATTTTTATTATTTTTATGTTTTTAAGTTTTCACATTTAAGGGAATTTCTAAGATCATCAATCTTTCATACATCTCACCAAATATTAAAATAGCATTTTGGGGGATGCAATTTTACTTACTTCTTGACTGATGTTATGCTGGATACTGAATTATATTCAGTTAGCTAAAAGTGAGGGGGTAATAGGAACAAGGGATTTTTTTTCATTTTTAACTGTTTTTTGTATTTTCTTAAACATGCTGCTCTTCTGTCATTTAATTATTACTTCATAGCTTGATAAACATTTTAAACAGAAATCTGGCTTATTTTTTATCTTACCCTTTTTTTACTTAAATACTATATTTAGGTATATATTGAAAATACAGTTCAAATAGTTCTAACATTATTAGCAGCCATTTATTTCTTAAACTATTGAGATTTAAAATTACAGGTAGTATGCTGCAGTACACTTAATCAAGACTTACCCAAGTCACTTCAAAATTCTCCATATTGTTATATTTCTATCACCCATTGAACAATTCAGCAAAACACACTGTGGTGGCTATGAGGAAGTGTTACTATTTAATAGTGGTGAAGTAGATTGAAGATGGCTATGCACACTGTCAGCGGAAGGAATGACTCTCTTTACGGGTGTCATCTGGCACACTGAAACTCAGCCCAAAGGCCCACTTCATCTCTGACTCGGTGCCCGGGCTGCATGTGGCTACTGCATGACCAAGTTAATACCTAAGTCTGCTCTGGCTTTCAAACCCAGAGATTTCAAAAGCTGACCGTGATCTATCATTTCAAGACTCTTGAATCTCCTGCATGTTTCGCTAAGTCAAAAAGCCCTGTAGCTATTATTTTTGTAGCACATAAAATATGCCAGCAGGGTGCAATATAGACTCTACATTTCCAGATGCAAAAACACACAGCAAACAAATTAAAAAAAAGTTGGCTTATTTCTTTTTAAAGAAGATCAGTCTTTGAAATGTTACAAACATTTGAATCCTTGAGATTAGACTACACGTGAATAGAAATAATAATAGTAAAAAATTCAAAGGAGCAATCACAGTAATGTAGACAAAATATACATTTAATTTTGGCTTGCATTTTGTGTGTAGAGTTCAACAACATCACAACTGATGTTCTAATTATTGAAGTACTTCCTACAAGATCTTCAGAGAAGATTGGAATCAAAATGTATCAGAAAGCAGCTTAATTCCCAATTCAGTATCCTATTATTTATCATTATATGGGGAATGCTTCAATTAGCTGTCCTTGTAACCTTTATATAAAACACTGATTGTTCACTCTCTTTCTCTCATGTTATTGTTACATTAAATTATATCATATTTCTCTGGACTGAGGAAATGAGATATTTATAATTTTAAAAATATATAGGTTATCAGCTGAACTGCTGACTAGATACAGAACAGGTAAACACAATTGATGGTAATATTAGCAAGAACCAGTGTGAGATGAGATGATCTCCTAGCAGGAACAACAGAATATGTAGTGAAGAAATGTGGATTTACCTATAAATTTAAAACTAATTTTCTATTTCTTTTTTTTCCAACTAACTTCTCTGAGTCTGTTTTCTTATTTGTAAAATGTGGCTTAAAACACCTATTACTTCAAATGTTTGTATAAGAAGGTGGAGCACAAATTATGGAACAGTCAGATGAAAAGATCACCTTTTCTGTAGGTAGCTCACTGGGTTGTTGTGTGAATCAAGCTCAATAATATAGCACTTTTAATAAGCGCTAATGCTCTACATAAATAGTATTTTTAACAAGATAATAATTGGGGAATGCTGAAAAAGAGCATAGGGCTATGAATTCAAATAGTGAACTCTGGTGAAGAAAATTGTGGCTATAAAGCTTGAGGAACTTGTTCAAATAAGATGCATTTGGTTGCAACTTTATACCATTTTGTAGGTTTTGATTTGTATCAGCTTAATCATGTGACTTAAAAATTGTAAGCTGCTTGCATAAATATGACTTAATTGTGTTTGTCTTACCTTTGCAAGATAGACATGTTTTCATCCTAATGAGTGATAGAGAAACTGACAGTCAGTGGTTAGATGCTTTAGCCAAGACTACAAAGCTAAGGAATGTTGGGGCAGTATTAGAACCTTGGATTCTTAACTTCTAAGGTAGTGTGGTTTCTGCCACAATGCCAGCGATGGTTAGGATATGGGATGATGAATTAATGAATGTGGATAAAACCTTAAAATGCCTGGACCAAATTTTTCTTTTTAGAATCCATTATTTTTCTGCCAGGGTTGCTATAGCCAGGAAATTGTTTCTTGAGTGGGAATTAGAGGAAGAAACCACTTGAATCACATCTCAAATATTCAGCCCAATCAAAGCAATCTTCTAGAGCTGACAAGTAACCACAGCTTTTGAGAGGCAATGCAAATAAGCCAAAAAATCATGATATTTATTAAATATTCCATTAAAAAGACATTGAGATATACATTATTTCAAAATTGCCAAATAAAAAGGTGGGAAAGATGGTAAGAAACAGCAAAATACCTAGAACTCTAGGAAGGACAGGGGAAGAAGGTAGACCATTCCTCTCCTGAAAAAATTGTGCTTTATTTATGTAGTTAAATACCTTGAATATATTATAAAGAAAATTCTTGGGCAGAGATTTCAAGGTTTAAAAATAAATCATTTTAAGAAAGATTTAATGTCAAAATCATAGCTTATTAGTAAAATATGGACACCTTTAGAGGATTTGTATATGGTGTGACCTGCATATGAAAACATTTGCATTACAAGGGATTAAGTTTATTTTATACTTTTTAACTTTTCCTTTTTTCATGTTTTTTCATATGTAGCTTGTTTGACTATGTTTTACTAATTATGAATACATGAATTTATCACATTGAAAATTTGTATTTTATGTTTATATAAAATAATTGCCTATCTAGTATAGAAAATAACTTCAGTTAAGTGAATTTTTTAAATAAATTATGGTGATCAGAAGATGATCCAGACCATAGACTCTGCTTCTTCTTATGCTGAATCTTAATAAATCTCAATAAATGTAAGTGTCATTGAATGATTGAAAAAATAGAGAGGGTTCATCTCTGGGTCTTACTTTCTCGTATATAAAAGGAAAATAAAAATAGCTATGAAGTGTTGTTAATGTAGTTAGGACAGCTATGACAATGTAGTTTTTAAGTGAGGAAAGATATATACATATTAACTATATATACACACACAAATATATTTTATATGAATATAATTTATTTTAAACCTGTTTTAAACCTGGAACATAACAATGGCTTAAAAATGATAGGTGACACATAAACATCAGTCTCCTCTTTGATTTTTTCTTTTGATTCATTTTAGATGGAAAACTTTATAAAATACTGTTCATATCTTCCAACTGTATGTGTCTAAAATAATTTTTATTGTAAAAGACTAAGCACATAGTACTAACTAACATTTATTGAATTTTACTATGTTCTAAGAGCAATAGCCATTGCTATTCCTTCTTAAACAAAGAAAACCAAAGTTCAGAGAAGAATAAACATCCACAAAGTCATGCATTCATTAAATGGAGGAGGAGTCTGGATTTAAATCTAAACACTTGGGCCTCCAAATCTCTGTGCTTAATCCTAATGCCAGATCCCTATGGTTATTAATGTAGTCTTGGACTTAAAAACAGGGAAACTCTTAGAAATTGCTAATGCTTGGTTGTCCTATATTTAATATATTTAATATTTTGATAGACATTCTGTTGTGCTTTTTAAATTACAGATTGTTTCCTTGATGGTTTTTTGTCTTATGCCCACTGACTAGCTCCTTAATTCATTTTTCCTTTCATAGTTGAGGAGAGAGAGCCTTCACGTCTCTTCTGTACACTGAAAATTTAATCAATACCATAACTACATTTTAAATAATTCTGTGTAAATTAAATGTAAATATGTCTGAGGAAGTTTGGGGCCTGAACTTCTGAAATAACCTTTTTATTAAGGTTTTTGAGTTATGCTTCTTTGTCTTTTTAAAGAAACATTTTTTAAAAAGATTTATTTATTTATATACAAGCACTGGGGTACAGGTCAGAGGCACAGGAGGGTGAGAGAATCCATCAGAGACAGAGCAGGGAGCAGAACAGGCAGAAGGACCGAAAAACACTGCAGAGGGGAGCAGCGGGCGAGACAGGAGAGGTCTGTCGCATCATGTGGGAATCTCCCTGGGCAGGAATCGAACTGGCGCCGCCGAGGCTATGAACAGCACTGTGCTCAACCCTCTGCGACACCGAGGAGGCCCTGAGTTATGCTTCTATACTGAGTCAAAATCAAAATTGTCAACTGAATATTCAGGGCAATAGAAATACTATTAAATATGCTCAGGTTGAAATGCCCTATCATCTGTGTATTTTGTCTCAAAAAACTCAATTGTTATGCCTGCATTAAGGTTTTCTAATATCAAAAAAAGAGATAGTATCTCTTTAAAAATACTCAGACTGCACAGACCTCTCCTGTCTCTCCCATTGCTCCCCTCAGCAGTGTATTTCAGTGGATCTGCCTGTTCTACTCCCACTCTGTCTCTGGTGAGTCCTCTCACCCTCTATCCCCCCGCCACCTCTCGCTTACACCCCAGCTCTTGTATGTATAAATAAATAAAATAAATCTTTAAAAGAATATTCTGGCTGCAAAAGGTTAGGAATTATTACCATTTACTTTTCTGTAGTGAAATTAGTTTAGCTATTAATTTTCTCTTTGAGTGCTACAAATCCAGTATTGATGGGATCAGTTTTTCCTTTGTCATGTTTATAGTACTGAGTCATATTTTGAGATGTAAACTTGATGGGTGAAGAAGGATTGGTATTCTTAGTGGTGTATAGAAACAAAGACTAAAAGAAGGAATAATACTTAATTTTAAATAGTATAAATCTCAAGGAGGAGGAGCTGATTTGCTCTATATCATTTGAGACTACAATACAAAAATCAGTGCCATCAGGTTAATGTTAAAGGAAAAAGGTTTGGACTCATAAGAAGGAATGGCCTGTTAATCAAAATCGACTAGCAGTGGATTGTAATCATGACAAGCATTCGGGAGGAGACTGCTTATTTCTAAAATAAAAAAAAAAAATGTCCTAGAAGGAATTTCTTACCTGTAGACATTTGATTGGCTCAAATCCCCCAAAACGGGACAGGATAACAAGGGCATTGTGTAGTGTCCCAGCTAGAGGGGGAGATGCTGCTTATTTTCCATGGAAATTCTTCCTGCTAGAAAGAAATTTGATGATCAGATTTATGTAGATAACAGAAAGAATGAAAATCTGACTTTTTATGTACTTCATTCATTCATTTATTCACTCATTCACCATTTCATCTTTATAGCAGTATTTTTTAAGTTGTCTGTTATATAAAAATGTGATGACTGCAAGTTTGGAAGGATTCCAGATGTAGTTGCAGTATTCATGTTATCTAGGAGGAGAGAGGCCACAAATGGAGAAAGTCAATAGAAAGTAAAACAATAATGTGTTGGTTGTGTGGATGAGAGTGGGGGTGTGATTTGGGAGGAATTTAATAAGAGATATGTCATAAAGAAACATTAGCCAATTTCTCTCTCCTTCTCTCCTCTGTCCTTCATTCTTCCTTCCTTCCTGCCTTACTGTTTCCTTACTTTTTTTTTTTCTTTCTTTCTCTCTCTTTGTTCTGGAAGGTGTCTGGCTGGAATAAAACAACTTTCATCAGTCTTTTTTAATATTCCAGCTCTGACACAGACTGTTCTTTTCCTACTTACCCTGTCTGAGGGTAGCCTGGCCATTTCATCTATAATAGCATCTCTTTTTCACTTTATTGAGGACTTATATACTATTTAATACACCTTCAACATAGGATATGTATAAAATTCATTCTGTATTATTCAAAAAAACCTCATTATGGTAGTGATTTTATGCAGGACAGCAATCTAGTATTTATTGTATATGTTAAGTACTCAATAAAAGATGCTAAATATTAACCATTTACTTTGCATATTTTGTGCTTTAATATATAGTGCTTCATCTAATATTTTTTAAATAACCTTGTGATTTATTGTTTTTATTTATTTTTATATTTAATCATTGTGTAATTCAGTTTTTGCTATTGAAAATAGGTTCTTTTTTAAACTGATATATTGTTGGTCAGCATTATTGTTTGTATTTGGGGAGTACGGCAACCCCTGCTTGCAGTGATATTACCATGATGCTTCCACCACCAAAGCACCCAGAAGTCCACCACCACAAGCCATTGTGCTTCTCCCCACTTTGTGAGGGGAAAAAGTTTTTTTTTTTACTAAAAATATTTTTTTGTTTACATATTTATGACTTAAATGTGTTTGTAATTGTGAAGTTGAAATAGTTCAGTTCCAGGCTTAAATCTAGCTTTCAAGGATTTTGCAGGGGCTAGTAAGTATTAAGTACATTTTAGTATTGAGCAGAGTAGGACTTAGGCAGGGTTTTACCCTGTATCGAACAGCCTTACTTGTTTGGAATGCAGCTATTTCCAGAGTAAATTGTCTTAATGTTCATCTTTTTGTTGAGAGCTTTGTTAATTAAGATATCTAAAGAGAAGGGACAAGAGAGATAGGTGTATGTCTCTTTTCCTAAGAATCACATAGTGTATACTTCCTGGACTTAAATATTAAGCAGAACTAGAAGTCTTCAGTATTCATCTGGCCTTTGGGAGCATAGACATTCTGTAATCTTGATAGAGACAAATAAAGAAGATTCTAAAAAGAAGTACCAAAGTTATATTCTTAACCAAATGCTCTTTTAAAATACACATTGCTTAACTTTTCTGGACTCAGTTCCCTTACTTATAGAGAAGAAAATTGTATTATATAGTATCCAAGGTCTTGCAAAGAGGATGATTATTTTTAGTATATGAAAAATGTAGTTGTATTTTTTCCAGTTTTTAGTAGCTTGTTTCCTTCTTTCTTTTTGTCTCTAGTTGTAGCCTGAAACATAAACTTATGATGACTGATGGGGATGGTTTCTAAACTTAGAGTATAAACATTTTATTGTCAAGCAACACTAATTTTGTTAACTACTGTTAGAAATTTGGGAGGCGGGGATTATAAAGCCAAGTGTCATTAGCTATTTCACAGCGCGCTTCATATTGGTGTGTCATTTTTAGGTGTGCATGCTTATCTTTTCTGAAGTGGATAGAAATTATATTCTCTTATTTGTATCTCCAAAACATATCACCTCACAGTGAAAGGCATGTCGGTGATATCTTGCTGACAGGAAGAATGGTCTGTGGCACTGATAATAAACACGTCCCTGTTCCCTGGCCCTGTTGTTTATCTTCTGGGTGCCACTTCTCATACCTCCAAAAGACTTGCTGGGCAAATTTTAAAATGACCATTCCGTCAGCCTTCTCATGTGGTGAGGACATCCAGACTGCCACACTTGCCAAATACAAAAAATGGCACTTGCAATTGCCCAGAAGTCACCTCTGTTCTGACTCAGAGGTGGCTAATGACACAGACTAAAACCCATGAAAGAAATGCTGCTTGTCCTGGGAAGATACACATTTTCTAAAGAAAGAAAACTATTTTGGAACTTCTGCATGTGACAATCTTTCTTGTTCACACTCAGGAAACACATTATCTGGATTCTTCTGATTGTCAATTAACAAGCTTCTGCCAGGAATACCAGCATTGATGCTGTTTTTAGCATTGGAAAATCATGTGGGTGATATCAGGAATTTAGCACATTGTAGGTGCAATGATTCCTGAGTGTGTGACAGTATTCTTGTAACTATTACAATTAATTTTCAGTCAGAGGGACTTGACTGTTTTATTGTTAGGTTTCAAGAACAGGTTCTTTGAAAAATAGTAAAATAATAAAGACTTAGATTGAATCTACTTTCTGAGGCAAGTCATGCCTCACATTATGTAGCAATTAGACTGAGGAGTTCATAGGGCAAGTGAGGCCAAGGTCACAAGTCTTCAGACATCACTGGCAAAGTGCCATCGCATAAGAAATGATTCGGTCCCTCAGTTACAGTCTAGGTCCCTGGTCTTGACTTGTGTTCTCACCAAAAGATGATGTTCATTCCTAATAAAGGGATCCAGAAAAGAGATTATGAATGACAGTGAAAATCATCATGACACTGAAATGAAGTTTTATCAATCAATTAGGTAAAATAATAGCAATTTCATTTAA
This sequence comes from Talpa occidentalis, assembly GCF_014898055.3. Classification (NCBI taxonomy): domain Eukaryota; kingdom Metazoa; phylum Chordata; class Mammalia; order Eulipotyphla; family Talpidae; genus Talpa; species Talpa occidentalis. The sequence continues at coordinate 120,119,403 of NW_023602073.1, read as the reverse complement.
TTCAAACACCTTTTTTACTGACTATAATATAAAAAGGAGGATTGAGAGAAGTTTAAAGGATTCTACTAAGTCACCTAATCTGATTCTTTTTCATGAAAACACAACTTCCTGAAACTAAATGATCAAATGTATACTATTTTAAACATAGGATAATCTAAAATAAAACATGGATAGAAACAGGATGACAACATATACTACATAAAACTTTTTCTTAGTTAAGCCTATTAAATTATTGGGTCAGTATCATGTGATTATTACTAGCTTTTGGAGCCAGGATGTAAGGGTTTAAATTCAGCTCTCACACATACTACTTCACATAGAGCAGGTTACTTACTGTACCCTGTGACCCATTTTCCTTATCTTTAAAATGGTAATGATAATCTTAGCCATCTCATAAGGTTGATGTGAGGATTAAATGAGTTAATCCACATAAAACATTTATAATGGCACAGAGAAAAATGGTTAGCTGTTATAAATATTATAGTTACCAATGACAAAATGAAGTTATAGAAGACAACTAATTAGACGTGCAGACCGTGTTATTTTGAGATTGATTTTCAGTGTAATGCAAGTGATCATAGAGACCAGTACTACTTTTTAAAGTGCCTGTGTTAAGCAGAACACATTTTCATGTTAGGTGATAACATTGCCGAAGAAGACTAAAGCATTTCTCATGGTGAGCTTTAGGAGAACAGTCAAGAATGCCAGTGACCTCTAAACATAGATCACCAGCTGCATAGACTTCATCTCTTGCTGATTTACAGAGCAGAGTGTAATGACCCCACAGTGAATCTTTCAGAAGATAAGTAAGATTGGATGAGGACAGTGTTATTGACCTTGTTGGTCTTGATGCTCTAGCCCTTATCAAATCTTTGGTGTCTGAAATTTTGACACACTGATACTGGTCACCAGGAACAGGGGAAGGGGCCACCCCTCTCTGTACTTTCCCATAAGGGGAGAGGAATAGTGTGAAGGAAAAGAAATACAGTCAAGTTTTCATTTCAACAGGTTAAAAATAACTTCAAATCCAACAAGGGATGAAATACCAGAGATGACAATGTTCATGATCAGATGACTGCTGAAAATACAATAAGGTAGAATCCCAAATCAAGAATTTTCTGGTCAGTGGGTCACTACCCTTACTTTCTTCTACTGAAAACTGGAGGTGTGGACATACAGCCACAACCTCTAGAAAAATGAATCCCTTTCATATTGTGTTTGGCAGTGAATTTGAAGTAAAATGGCCCTCGTAATTGTTTTATTCTGATGAGGTCAAGGAGAATGGGTGGTTCTGCAAACACTCTTAACCTCCCTGCTTCTCTCTCCTGAAAATTCTATTAGGGCAATTGGACATCCATGATTAAATATCTAATTATTCCAAGTTAAATCAAAATAATTGAACATTGCTGGAAATAAATATACCACTCAATTTACTAGATTCACTATAAATTCACACTTTTTCAAATGGACTATTCCCTATTATCTGTGAAATTTCCATGGAGTTTTCACTCACCCTCTGTCAATTTGAATATTTCATGTGTCCCATCTTCCTTCTCTCTTTGAACTTCATAAAGAAACTGAAAGCCTGTGATGGGAATACCTTCTTCCCACCAGCAAATCAGGAACCTACCTGTATCTTTTTCCATATTCTACTTTTTCTCTCAACTGCTCTGCTCATACTTTTCTCCTTCTCAAGGTTTTAATTCTTTCAGTTCATCTTCTGTTTCTCCGATATTACAATGGTAATTGTAATACTGTGCTATTCCTCTCGATTGGATTTTTTTGCCATTGGAATTAACCTCTTAAAAAAACAATTTTCTTGACTCTCACATCTACAGTCCACTAATACATTTTTTTCTTTTTTTTTAAAGATTTTATTTATTTATGCATACAAGAACTGGGGTACAGGCCAGAGGTGTGAGGGGTGAGAGGATTCACTGGAGACAGAGTGGGGAACAGAACAGGCAGACTGACTGAAATACACTGTTGGGGAGAGCAGTGGGTGAGTCAGGAGAGGTCTGCTGTGACATGTGGGTAGCTCCCTGACCTGCAAGTTTCGAACTCCTGCTGCAGAGGCCATGGATAGCTTCACAGTGCTGTGCTTAACCCCTTGTGCCACCAGGGAGGCCCCACTAATACATTTCTTTCCTGTGTAGCAAATCCTATTGAAGGAGTTGTCTATTCTCTAGAACTACTTTTTCTCCTCAATCCACTGCAAAGAGACTCCCCTCGCTAGCCCTCCCCACAAAATGCTTTTGTTAAGGTCCTCAGTGACTTTTGTGTAGTCAAATTAATTGCTGGCAACTCTCACAGTTTTATTTGATAGAAAAGACCACTGCTTTAGTCTCCATATTTCTTCTTGTTTTCCTGTTACCTCAGTGTTCATGCCACCTCAGTTTCCTTTGTCAGCTCCACTTCCTCCATCCCACCTTTTGATGCTGACATAGCTAATATTCAGCCCTGTGTTTCCTTCTGTGCTCTGTTTGGGTTCTGTCTCTAGGTAATCTCAATCATTGGTTTATGTATCAACAAATCACACATTTATTGCTTTGACCTGAACTAATTCACAGATCTCTGGACTCATATATGCAGCTGAAGACTTGGCATATATACTTGGCATATCAGATTTTTAAAGTACTAAACAGATTCACTAATATATCTTTTCTCCCTCCTTGTGCCTCTATTTCTTCCCCATCCTAGTTGAAGACTTGATTAACCCTGTTAACACAAGCCAATCCATCAGTAGATCCAATCCATCCCATCCAATCCATCAGTAGATATTGTAAAATGTTCTTTCCTTCTATGTTTTCTGAAGAGCTTTGTACAAGATTAATTTTTCTTCCCTCAGTGTTTCATAGATTTTACCAGTAGGATGAATGGCTTGACTTTTCCTCATGGGAGATTTCTCTTTTGTGTGAGTGTGTCGCATTATAATAATAAAAAGGTAATTAAGACATTAAGTATTTTACCTTTACTCAATTTATATCAAGTAAAGGCTTTGGTAAAAAAGTTTGGTTTTGGAATAAAAGTGAATTGATAATTTAAAATACAGAAAAATGTATGTTTAGCAGTTTCTTACTAAAGACTCATATGTAGAATAATATAGCTGGCACTAGAACAATCCAGTAAAACAAAGTTCTAGGATTTTCCCCTTTATTTTTAATTTTTATTTATTTACTTTACTGAAGTACTATTAGTTTACTTCCTTATAAATTTTTGATACCAGTTTCAATTTATTTAAAAGGTAGATATTCAGATTTCCTATCCCATTTCTTATTAATCTTGGTTGGCATGGTGTTTTCAAGAAATTTCTCTATTTAATTTAAGCTGTCAGATTATCAGCATAAAGTGTAATATTTATTTATTATCCTTTTAAATGGTTTTAGTATCTGTTTTGGTGAAAGCCTTTCATTCTTGATTTTGGTAGTTTAGGGTCTTTCTCCCTTTTTATTGCTCAGTCTAGCTGGGAGGGTGCTATAAATTTTATTGACCTTTGACAAGAACTATCTTGATTTTTTAAATTTATTTTTATTCTGTCATATATGTATTACAACCTTTTGTCAACTTATTTTGGGTTTACCATGCTTTTCTTTTTTCTGACCTTTTAAGTAGAAGTTCAGGTTATCGATTTTGAGAGGTTCTCAGTTTTTGATCTCAGGACTCATTTGTACTTCTGAAAAATTATGGAGAACTCCAAAAAGCTTTTGTTTTCTGGATTATATCTTGAATTTATCATCCACGTGACATATTATATGAAAATTAAAATACAAATGTTGTATTTATTTAAATGATAACACCATTACTTGTTAATAACTGTATTTTTTAAAATAAAAATTATTAGTGAGAAGTGATAGAAATGTAATTGCTTCACATTTCTGTATATCTCTTTATTGTCTGCTTTTCTAGAAGACAGGTAGATTCTTATTTCTATATCTGCATTCAGTCTGTGAAAACTATTGTTTTGATTCTAGCATATTAAGATTATATAGCCTGACATAAATATCTTTATAGCTTCTTATAGATACTTTTTTTAATATTACACCAAAGCTATGAGTGGCAATTTTTAAAAGTTTAGTTGTAATATGAAATCTGCATGTCTATGAACTCTTCATATATTTTGCATTAAAATCTATATATCTGTTGAACTCTGAATGGATCTTTTATCCATGCATTTTTGGGGGTAACATCATATATAGGTCATCAGAAGACGACTATATTAGCTCACTGAATTATTCAGATCTTGCAAAGATTTATACATTTCATTATAAAATATGAAATGTGTTAATATCATCACTGATTCTACTCAGATAAACCTTTATTTATTTATTTATTTATTTATTTATTTATTTATTTATTTATTTTTGTGGGACCCTCTCTGGTGGCCGGGGAACGAACTGGAACTGCAGAGACTGCGGGCAGCCTCGCAGCCCAGCGCTCAACCGCTGCGCCACCAGGGGAGGCCCTCAGATAAACCTTTAATCAATTGATATTTGGAATTCATTGAGCTCACAGTGGTAGATAAAATATATCTCCAAATTCTAAATTTCCTATGTAAGGTCAATTATTAACAAATACTGTCATTTACTTATCTTGGAGTGACAAGCTCACTTCATTCATTTTTAACAAAATGTCTTCCGTATACCTAAGTTTGATTATTTTTTGTTCATTGATCATTATTTCAAGTACAAGCAAACCCATGGAAAATGGAACTAGCTCATGTAACAACTCAATCAGATGCGTGTTTTTCCTTGTTTATCACTATACTTTTGTATGTAGCTGAAATGTCTCATGTGTAACCCCATTTTGTCACACAGCTTAGTAAAAAGAGTGTGTACCAGTTTTAGATTTAATAAATTAGTATTTTAATGCTTTATAAATTATATTCTCTAGTGAAACTAGCAATATTTTCCCTTACTGAAAGTGATGATGCCCAACATAGTGATTACTATTTCAGTTTATGCTTTTGCCTTGACTTACGCTAAGGCACCATCAGTTTTACCCACTAAAACATTTGCACCATCAGTGAAAATGTTAATACAGTAAAAAAAAAAAAAAATCAAATAATATCATTGTTTTAAAAATAGTTTCCTCAAAATTGATCCCAGATGTCTATGGACTACACTTTAAGAGCCACTGGCCTACATCAATAAGAGAAGGTACATATACAATAACAACAGGGTATTGATAATGCTTTTCTACTAAAAAATTCTTTAATGAACAATACATTATTTTAATTTTTGGATTTAAACTTAGGGAATATAACATGAGCAAGATATAAAGGGAATCCAAATATCTAGGGAGAATTCAAGAACATTTTCCTATGAATGTTAATGGTTTAAACACTGTGTCATCTAAATGTCTATGGTTATTTGGCATGTATGCTTTTGGACAATAGATTCCCAAAGTGAGCTATTTATTAGCTTCTGCCCATATTATAAGAAGTGCTGCCTAATATTGAGCTATTAGTGTGTGCCTGTAAGTAGTTCATATGCACTTATCTTTTTTTTTTTTTTTTTAAAGATTTATTTATTTGTTTGTTTGTTTATACAAGCACTGGGTACAGTCAGAAGCGTGGGAGGGTGAGAGATTTCACCAGAGCCAGAGTGGGGAGCAGAACAGGCAGAAGGACCAAAGTACACTGCTGAGGGGAGCAGCGGGCGGCAGGAGAGGTCTGCGTGCCATGTGGGACCCTCCTCTGGTGGCCGGGGAGCAGCCGGGGCTCGAACCGGCACTGCAGAGGCTACGGGCAGTTTCGCAACCCAGCGCTCAACCGCTGCGCCACCGGGGAGGCCCTGCACTTATCTTTTTGATCCTCACAATATTATGATGTGGTAATTGTTATCCCTATCAAATAGATGAATGACCAATAACTACAAAGTAAACTTGTATTTAACATATGAAGTTATTTGCCTAATATTCCTTCTTCCTCCAATCACCTCCCTTCTGGCCTCTCAGTAAATAGTAAAACCAAAACTCAATGTCTATATAGCCTTTTGTTATTACTAAATGCTATTAGGTATCCTGATAGAGCAAATGTGTTTTATTTGACTCCTTATATCAGTTAATTATTTCTGGGGATTCATTTTTTGATTTTTGATTTTTTTAGGTAGAAGGTTGTGTTTTGAAGACAGTTATAACTTAAAAACCCCTTCCTCTACAAGAGCCAAAGTCAGTGTAGTTCACAACTGTATCCATGAATTCATCATCCAAGTAGAAAGAAAGTTCCTTCAATAACAATATGTTTTATCTTGTAGTTTATTTTCCATTATCATTCGAACTGATTATAAAGCTTAATAAACATTTGATAAAATGATAAGGGATTTTAAAGACACACCTTGTAGCTAAAGGTCCCTTTCAATTCTTTTAAAATTTATGTTTCCCTCCTACTACTTTACTCATACTCATACTCTACACTATACATTTCAAAGCATAGTGAACACAAATCTGGGGGACTTTCAGAGAAAACTTTGTAAAGATATTCTTTAGAGAACTTGCCAATATTGGGGAAAAGTGTCATGAATTTGCTTTGTCATGAATTTGCAGCACTTTTTAAGTGCTGAAGTTTTCACTGGGAGAAATATTTAAAGCATGCATATAAAACTTAAGTTATCCTAAAATACCTGAAAACCCTTTAGTAGTATATTTGTTTTTTCTTCTACTTTTCCATATGACAAAAAAGAAGTAATAAATAGTTTATCTTTAGTTCTTTCCTCTGATCAAAATTCAAGTGTTACAAAGAGATACTCCTGCCCTGCTAAGAGAGGAACAAAATTCTCAAGAGAGACCACAAAACTCAATATACTTTTTTTTTTTTATGGGACCCCCCCCCCTCCCCCGCCTGCCAGCAGTCGGGGAGCAAACTGGCGCTGCAGAGGCTGTGGGCAGCCTTGCAGCCCAGTGCTCAACCACTGTGCCACCAGGGGAGGCCCAAAACTCAACATACTTTTAACTCCAATAGACTGAAATATGTATGAAACAAAACATGATGTGACTGAAATTCAGGCCACTAAATTTAGTGACACTCCAATATTCCAGAAGTTCTAATTTAGCATTTGGCTGATGTCTATGTACTCACCATTTCAATAAAAAGAAACTAGCTCAATTTCCTTGTCTGTGGCTGTATGCAAACTTAAGGCTTAAGTTTAAGTGTATTTCCTTAAGTGTATTACTATGATATTTAATAAGCCAAAAGTATACAGTTCATTGTTGGGAAATCAGCTAGGAAGAAGTCACGTAAAAGCGGTTTGAAGTCTGATAAATGGGGTACTTTTGAGCGGATCAGAGGAAAAGTGACAATTTTTACTGCCTAATGAAAACTTCTGGTAGCTTAAGTCTATTTCTTGTTATTTCCCCCTTACTATGTTAAAGTCATTTTTCTTAACTCTTCTGAAAGAGATTACTATAGATATGAGATGTCCTAGAAATAGTCCTATAATTCTCATCCCATAGGGATATTATTAAGGACTGGTAAGGTCCTCAAGTTTTTGGCATAGCCTATTCCAAATATTCACTAAGAAGCCATTTAATCTTCAGCATTTTAAGTATATGTAGGGAATTACATTTCTTTGCTGTGACTGATCACATTCCTATTTGCCATAGGAAAAGTATATACTTTTACTTTTCAACAACAACAAAATTCCTTGATGTATATATGAGATTTATCTTATTTATAGTTGTCATCCTGTAGGAAAATTTAAAGCTGATATGTAAAAGTTATGTGAACAAAAATAAAAAGAATTTGAACTGGTTTTTTTTTTTGCAGGATATTAATTTTTTTAAGTGACATTGGTTAAATAATAACTTAAAACAATTCTAAAGTAGAGATTTTCAATCTGTTTGTCTAAAATACCCAGCCTGATTCTGCACTCTTTATAGGTTACTATTTAATCACCCCTAAGGAGATAGGTTTTTGTGGGAGAGGATTTCTTTGATAAAAAACTCCACTATAATTTTCTTTAAAAGTTTTTTCAGGTAACATTGGTTTACATCTATAGATTTCAAGCATACAGCATTCTACTTCAATATGTGTGTATGCTACATTATGATCACCAACAGTTTAATCTCAATCTTCCACAATATCCGTTATCTGTTTTACCTATTCCCCATCACTTTGCTCTCTCGTAACCGTCATTCTGTTGTCATAATCTGTGTAAGTATAGTTTTGTTTTGTTTTGTTTCTTATGTTGTATATAAAAGTGAAAACATATGGTATTTGTCTTTCTATTTCTGATTTATTTTTCAGCATAATCCCCTCAAGGTCTATCTGTATTGTCAAGATTTCATCTTTTTCATATCCTGAGTATTATTCCACTTTCTGTATATACTACATCTTATTTATCAACTTCACTGTTAGTATTTCTACAGGGCCTGCTTTCTCAAAAGAATTGTAATATTTGACATACATACTTTCTAGAGTTGTAGAATTGTGTAAAGATTCCCCCCTTCCTATACATTTAATTTTTTATAAGAAGGTTCAATTTCTTTAACCTTTTATAACTTTTAAATTGACCCTCTCCCATTTGAGTTTTCCCTGTTGTTGTAAATAAAGCAGATACTTTCATTCCATATTTCATTTTGATAGTTAGGCTTAGAGGGTCAGTGTTGGCTCATCTGGGAAAGTAAGTATATATCAAATAAATGGAAAAAAGCTTGATTAGCCTGGAGAATATTTGGTTATCAGCATTCAGAGAGAGAAGGAAAGTGACTATTTTAAATAAGAGGAAAGGGATGTGAGTGATTCTAAGTCATTTTAGGAAAAAGAAATTAGAGCAGAACTGTAAAAAATGGGTGTCTTAATGGATAAGGAAGATACTCTGACGGTTATATTGAAGATTGACTCAAGATGGGATAGTCTGGATGATGAGCAAATCAGAGAGAGAAATAGTGTCATTTGTATGGTAGATGTGTGCATCATAAATTGGTAACTCGGTTATCAAGAATATTTTATGACATTAGGATGAGAGTTCATTCTCTACCACGGGAGTATCATGTGGAAACCCACAGAGAAGGAAAGAACAGGGAAGCTATGGATATACTTATGTCTCTCATTGTTGAATTTCTGAGAGGCATGTTATTTAGGAATCTGCAACAAGAAAGAACCGGAGAAGTGAAATATTCAGGCCCTCAATCTTTGTAAGATTGTCTATAAAGCAGGAGTGATTAAACTTTTTCTGTGACGTGCCAGAGAGTGAATGTTTTAGGACCGGTGTGCCATAGAGTCTGTCACAACTACTTGGTTTTGCTGTTGTAGGGCAAAAATAGCCACAGATGATATAAAGAAACGATACCAGCTCTATTCCAATAAACCTTTATAAATAAAAGGTGGAGGGCTGGATTAGGCCCAAAAGCTATTGGCCTCTGTATTAAAGCAATGAAATTGGAGTATTTAGGTAAATTAGGGAAAGTTCCTTTGAATTGTAAGTTTATAAATGTTTATAAGTAAAATTGTATTCTATGTGTTATAAACTATTTTTTTTAGCCGTTTCAATAAGTTTTATAAGGTATAATCCCCCACAAAGTAACATATGATCAGAATTATAAATTCTGGGTTTGTTGCTTTTCTACCATTAAAGATTTGTTAAGTATCCAAAGGGATTTGTTGGTTCTTTGTATTTTTAATTGAACTCAATGTCTTAAATTAGAGTGTGCTTGAATTAGAGTACTCTGCAAACATGTGATTCAGAAGAACTGCTGCTAAGTCTTGAGGTGTACCTTCCCAAGCAGAAGTTCGGGGTAAAGAATTACTGAGGGAACCCTGTTGGCAAGGTGGTCTTTTCTGGAAAGGTGTTTCATGTGTATACAATCCTGTTTTGCACACATATTCAGTATATGAAGCAATGCATACACACGATCAGGTAACCGAGAGATAATTTTCATGCCTATTTGCTTTTTTCAATGGTCCCTAGAGGCATCTTCTGCTTCCACTAATTGAATAGCTTGTTCTGAGTTCTATCTCCTTTTTATTTTACTTTATTTTTTTAATTTAATTCAATTTTATATATTTTTACATCATTTTTCATTTTTGCACAATGTATGCATTTTCATCTTGGTTATATTCCCCATATAATTCCCACTGTTATAAACTATTTAAAGAGATGAAGGAGAACAACATAGAAATAGTATAAACAGTTTTCTTTAGTAGGTAATGAAGAAGATATTGATGCTCTCAGAGGCACATTTGCCTATCTCTCCATCCCTCTCTCCCTTCTTCTCATCCACCGCCCCCATAATTAGTTTAGTGTGTTAGTCCTCCTGAAACCTCATCTGGTATAGATAAACTGATCTTAAATCTCATTCAGACTTTCAAAAAATTCCTTCATAATATAAAAAGTTATACCAGGGAAAGGTATGGAAAAAAGTAGAAAACAACTGAAAGTTATTAACCCATCCAAAGTATTTTAAATACTATTGTTGTTTATACTAGAATTTTATAAATATAAAGTCAATATAATTTAAAATATTGCATTAAAAAGCTGCCTGTATAGGGCCTCCCCAGTGGCACAGCAGTTGAGCGCTGGGTTGAGAAGCTGCCCGCAGCCTCTGTGGCATCGGTTCGATCCCCGGCCGCCGGGTGAGGGTCCCACATGGCGCACAGACCTCTCCTGCCACCCACTGCTCCCCTCAGCAGTGTATTTCATCAGTCTGCCTGTTCTGCTCTCTGCTCTGGTTCTGGTGAATTCTTTCACCCTCCTGCGCTTCTGACTGTACCCAGTGCTTGTATAAATAAATAAATCTTTTTTTAAAAAATTAAAAAAATAAAATAAAAAGTTACCTGTATAGTAACACTTGAGACCCAATCAATACTTTTTTATGAGATATACCACTACATATTTTTCTCGGGTAATAAAAATCATCAGGAGTAATTGTCTCAACTTCTTTGGAAGGTGATGATCCAGTAAATAATAGTAATTATCTCAACACCTCACTGTAGATTCAAAAGAGGAAAAAATGTTCTCTATTTATATAGGGGGTATGCTTACCTCAATATCTGTATTGTTAGCCATTCTGATTCTTAAAACTCCTGGGAAGGAAAGCACTTGAGATTCATTTTGCTTCTTCTAACTTAGGACTTCATTGTAAGTTTTTCTTTGTACTAGAGTGATCATTCCTCAAGAGTTAAGAACACTTACTGAAATATCTTCAAAAAGTTAAGTGATGCTCCATGATAATGATAGCCTATACTCAAGGTGCTTACAATTTGTGAGATGTTTTCATCTAAATCACTGAATTTCAGGCTCTGACCATCCATTGAAGTAAACAAAGGATGTGATTCCTAATTTCTAAAGGAGAAAATGAAACTGTAAGAGGGGAATGAAATTGACATCCAGAGGCACTAAAAAAGAGCTGAAGTCAAAAACAGTATCTCATGTTTTCTGAGGCTGCCTGTCTAGTTCACATACCTGTTACAAACCTGTCCATTTTTCCATGCCAGTGTTTAAACTCATGCCCTTTTTCTAATTTCCATTGAAAACTTTGAGATGAACTTTGTAATAGTTACTGGGGAAAGAATGTCAAGATAACTAACATATCAAAAATGAAAGAAACTATCCGAAGGCTTCAATTACAAACAGCTGATCACCAGCCAGACCCTGAAGTTAGCTCTCTTATTCCTTATATTAACTGTGTGTTCTTGGACAAATCAAACAGCCTGTCTGCAATTCAGCTATTTTATCTATTCTATGAAATGGTTGTATAAGAGCCCTAATCTCTGGTTTTCTCAATTTGACATGAAGAATTCTGAAATATCAGTAAAGGAATCCACAATCTTAAAAAAAAAAAAAAAAAGACTTGCTAGTTGTTTCCTCTTAGAATTGTTGGAATGAGCTTCAGTCTACAATGTTACAGCTGCCAATTCTTTAACAATTTGGACTAAGTAGTGCTAACTTAAATCCACCTGTGGGAATTGAGTTGGAGGCAAGACCCCATCTCAGCTTGCTCTGTTTGCGTTTACAAAAACCACTAAGGGAAGTTGGGCTGAATCCTGTTTTGGAAAAATATAGAAACGTTACAGCAAGCATGACAAGAAAGATAACACTATGTCACATTAATGACTTTTGATTGTATTAGTAATTTCCTATTGCATTGTATTGGGATTCAGTAAATTGGCATAAAATAAAAAAACAATGTGGTTACAATTTAATTTAATCTATTAAGACACGCCAACATGGAGCACAGGTGCAGGCTATTTGAAAGAATTTCACTAGCATAGCTTAAAATTTACATAATTGATAAATTGCAGGCTTGGTTAGAGTGACATCAATGGGAAAGCCTGACTTATCTGCATTTTCTGCATCTCTCCTGGGAGCCATCTTGTCTCTCTTACCATTCATCACTAAGCCCCAGTTTTAGTTTGAAGAATTTCCAAAGATAAAATGGTCAGTCTCACAATCCACAACCTCAGCTCCATGCCTCTTATTTCCTCTCTCCTCAACTCCTATTTTTTGACCTTTAAAAAGATGATTATAAAGAAGGACACATATTCTTTACCAGTATTTAGCTCTAGTGGCCACAAACATAGCTTTGAATTCAGCAGACAGGACTGTGGTCAGTGCTGTTATAGCCATTTCTTTATAAGGTAAGGTCACCCAGTTCAATTTGCAAACTAGATGCTGAACTGCCACTTCTTTACTTCCAGAAAGTAGCTTGCCATCCAAACACATAATTAAAGAGGACTGCAGCCTGTGTTCCAGGATGATTATGCAATATTTTGAGGAAGAATCTTGGTAAAATCAGTAACACATCCTCTTAGCCACTGCCATATTTTGTTAACAAATGTTTATTTTTCTCCCTCTGTGAATTGGTAAGATGAAATCCATTAATTATTTCTATTAGTATAGATTGAGTTCAAGATTTGTCCATATACAAAATTAATCACATATAATCTAATGCCAAACTGTGTAGATCCCAGAGAATGCACAGGTCCATAACCATGGTGTGAAAAACTTGCCAATGACCTTTTCCAAGTTATTAGATCTGTCTTTGGTTTAGAATTCTGGATTATAATTTGTAAAGTATAAGAGATACATTCAACTTACATAATAGGCAACTACAATTACATTTTCATGAATCTTAAATCTACTAGAAATTTTTTTCTATAAATACATGATATCTTCTCACTTAATCGCCTCCTATAAATTGTGAATTCTAGTAGTTAATTTCCCCCACATGTTTAAATGAAACCTTTAGAAATAGAAGTTTCTACTTTAAAGAAATGTCTTAATCACCACTGCCAACAACTTTTTTTCTTGAATCTCATCTGTTGAATTTTTGAAACAACACTAGAGATTGTCAATCAGAAACTGACATTTTTTGTTGCCTTAGTGTAGGGTAAAGAAAATATCAGGCTTTTCTGCCCTTCCGCCATCAGGATAGATGATGGAACCTTGCCTGAATGCATGCCTGATGGCGGGCACCTGGAATAGGGTGTGGGCATAGGTAGATGGGATTCAGCTGAGCTAAGACTGTGCTTTTAAGGGCGGCGTCACGGGGGGACACCAGTAGCAGCAGCAGAACCTGAAGGAGAAGCCGAAGCAGAAGCAGAGAACGCCAGAGAGCCCAGATAGAGTGAAGACTTGCTGGGGGCTGGGAGGTCTGCCAGCCTCCCAGCCCCCCAGCCAGCACCCCTGCCTGCCATATACCCACTGAACCCCAATAAAAGACCTGCAAAACCACTGAGGACTCTGTCTCCTCCTTTACCCGGTCTGCATGGGATCAGAAAACCTGCACTGTGGTCCAGTTCTGCCCTTTACACTTAGTTTCTTAGTGGGGGGTATTTTAATGCCTCAGTATAGTTTTATCTCTTGTAGAAACAAAAGCAATTTTTTTTTTACTGAGGAATTTCAAAAATAGTTACACATGCACAGAACAAACATTGTCTCATCAACCTTTGTCCCACCTCCAAAACTGTGTTTCTTTCCTGAAAAGTGTAGCATAAATAGCACCATGGAAATAATAACTTTTTCATGCACTTCCTAATTGCAGGTTTATATTAATATTACTAAGAAATTGAGTTTGTTTACAATAATGATTTCCAAGCAAAGCAAACCCAAGAGCATATGAGTAACAGTTTAGTTCCCATTGGAAACATTTGTGTATCTTACTTTTTAAGAAACTCTGAAAGACTCTTCTGTGTTTACCCTTTTTGTAGAGAGCTGAGAAGATAATCCATGTGAAGTACTGATCTCTCACACCATCTGTAGTTGTAATCACCCCTGGTCTTCAAGGACATAACTCTGACAGGAGTATTCTAAATGATACCAACTACTTTGCTGTTTGCAATTTTTTTTTTTTAAATAGAAACTAGGTAGAAAGAAGCATCTAAACTTAGTATTCTAGATTTTTCTACATATTTACCAGGAGGAACTCTCACCTGACTAATCTGAAAAGAACTCGAGGCTGTTACTGGCTGAGAGAAGCTGAAACACAGGCTTCTGTGTCCTTTCTGTGATAACAGATAATGATAGTGCAAATTTCATAAAATTTATGTGATTCTGTTAAAGTCTCTTTGGAAATTATAAAAAAAAGATTTTGGGCATTTCTGCATGAAAATCATCTTTTCCATATATAGGGTAAATGAGGCTTTTTGCCTGATTAATTTGCACCACTAGCCTCTGTGGCTATCACCTGACTCCTTGATGGTGTTAATTCAGATGGAGCTTGGGAGCCTGGGTGTGGCGCACTCATGCCTGATGGTGGATACCTGAGCATGGCTGTGTGCGCATGTGCAAGTGTGCACACCTGAGCCTAGAGGTTAGGGATATAAGGGCGGCGTCAGTTAGCCAATTGGCTAAAAGAGGGCAAATGGCGTGACTACCGACAGGTAGGGCTGCATGGGAATGCTAGAGAGAGCCGAGAGATGCTAGAGAGAGCCGAGAGATGCTAGAGAGAGCCGAGAGAAAGATATTATAAAACTCATGGGGTTCTGGGAGGCTCTGTTGCTTGCTTGCCTCCTAGCCCACCCCTGCTTGGCCCGTGCCAGCCTCCCTGCTGGCTGTGCCTGTGAGCCTGGATCCTTGAAAGAGCATTAGGGCCTGAAAATCCACCAAGGGCTTCAGGACTCTCCTTTATCCATTTGCTGTAATCCATAGTGAACCTCCTGGCACTAGACCATGCCATGGAAATAAATATTTGGAAAGGAAAAAGGGCAGGGGGTGGGGGATGAAGAGGGAAGGAAGAAATTGTATGATAGAGATGCCATTTCAGAGAGATCAGTTTCTCCAAAGATGATCTTTACTTTCTGCTTTATTCTGCCTTAATAGATACAGCCTCAGCAAACCTTTTTCCTCTTCTTTTGAAATTCTTTTACTGTAGCTGTAATTCAGTGTAGTGCACCAAAATTCATTTTATAGTAAGTTTTCTCAGCTTGTTACTGTTGTAGTTATCTGAATTTTCATCTTTGTAAAGGTGAGGTAAACCTAAGATTCAGACAGGTATAATGGAGCAACATTTCAACATTTACCATTCTTTTAAAAAAGGCAACAAAAGGAATGCTTTCATTATCTGGCATCTTTCTTTTGGTTAGGAGCAAAGATTTGAGAAAGCTGAAAGACCCCTCAACTTTATACAGAAATATGTATCAACCAGGAAGAAACAAGTGAAAACACTTGTAGATAGTCTTTATTTCTGTCTCTTATTCTAATAACTTTTCTAAGATACCTTAAAAATGGAGGGGAAGTAAAGTAGTTTCAGTAGGTAATTCTGATTATGGTCACTGTAGGGAATTGGTCAAGCAGGCTTTTACGCTACTGGCCCCTGTGGCTATCCTCTTTGGCCTTGAATGCAGAAGGCGCTGGAAGTGTGGGCGAGGAGCAAACATGCCTGATTGTGGACACCTGGAATATCGTGCGGACATGTGTAAATGGGCACACCTGAGCCTAGAGGCTGGGGGTACAAGGGCGGTGTCACTCGAGAGGGCTACAGCTAGGGGTTCAGAGAACTAGTGAGAGGAAGTGTCTATGAAAAACCGCCAGAGAAAAGAGCGTGTAGAGATTCTCAGGGAGCTCAAGTCGCCATCTCTCTGCTGGCTTGTTTTCCCTGGGTTCTAGTTTAAAAAAAAACCTGTGGGGATAATGCCCAGGGCTATGAGCTTCTTTCAAGCTGCCTGAACTGACAATGAACCTACCCCACCTGGGGGTGGTTGCAGAACACCTGGAAAGGCAAATCAACTTTAAAAAAATACTTTGGGCTATTGGCAGATATATTACTCATTTTAGAAGAACTCTGGTGATAGAGGTGAAGTGTCAAGAATGTTTGCTATTAGGGAAGTGATTTGGAAGATAATATGTTTTAGAATAAGGTTCCAGAATAAGGAATCAAAACAAACAGAATAGCAAACTGATAGTAGATTCATCTGAAGAACTGAATAGAAATTCTAGACATATTTTTGCCTCCCAGAGACCTCTTAATATTGGAGATTCTCCGTGCTTAGCTCTCAGTTCTCAGTCAGTTCTCTATCATAAAGATCTCTTCCTTCACCTCAGGCCCCTTCCACACCTCCACTTGAAAATCAAATAAGCAACTAAAAACGAGTATGTTCACAACTGAACTACAAATCTCCCCACAATTGGCTTCACCCACAATCCTCATCCTAGAAAGTGGTTCTTTTCTACCTCTTTTTGCCACATCTGTTCTATCCAGTTCTAATCTCAAGATAATCTAAAACTATGCTACTTTCACCAAGTCTGCCTCTCACTCTATTCTTGCCTCCTATCATGTCTCCTACGTTACTGGTCTCCTGGCTTCCGTCTTTGAGTCTTGTAGACTGTACTCCAAATAGCAGTCAGGAGTAAATTGGATTTTGCTATTCTTTGCCAGAATCTTCTAGTACTCACCCATGTTACTCAGAGAAAATAGCCAGTGTTAAGAACTTTGCACAAGCTACTACTAGGTCTGCCCCCATTTCTTTACAAGGAAAGGATTCACACTAATCTCTCCTTAACCCCTTCTGCTGCAGTCACCTGTTTCTTTCTCCTCTGTTCCTCCTTTGTATTTTGTGGTTTCTTTTACCTGGAATCTCCACCCCAAACTTTTCTCACCTTTTTTCAGAAATTGCCTGTCTTATCAACCTCTTAGTTCTCTCCTGACTCTGTTTAAAATTGCTTGCCTTTTCTAATACATGTGTAGGGTAAATGGAAGTGATCAGTTTTTTTTTTCCTGCCCTCCCACCATTAGCACCTATGATAAATACCTGTGGTCTTACACGCTTGCCTGATGGAGGCACCTAATGTATGGTGTGGGTGTGTGTGAGTGCACCTGAGCTGAGATGGAGCATGTAAGGGCAGCAGCAGAGTGTAGTAGGGACCATGAGAGGATGCCAGAGAGCCCAGAAAGTGAACAGTCACTGTGGACTGGGAGGTCCCAGATCCCCCTGCCTGCCCTGCGCCAGGTTGCCTCACTACAGATGGTGTTAGAAGGATCATAGAAAACCTGCTCTGTGCTTTGCTGCTACTACAATGTGCTATCTGTCTTTTTGTCTTTTCACATGGTATTCCTTCTAAAGTAAATCCTAATTTGTTTATTGTCACCCCAAAAGCCCCTTCTGGGTGTGACTATTGAATGTTTTGTTCCTTCTAATGGGATTTCTTAAAAACTAAGGTGGTTCCTATTCTTGAAGTAGTTCTCTGGGACTTATGAAAAAACACAATATTTTAATAAGGAGCAATTCTTAGAGTTCTACTGTGAAAAAAATATTTTCAGGAAACAGTATTTGGTTAGAGAAAAGGTGTTGAAAAGAAAAATGAAAGATGGTTTCATATTTTAAACTGGAGAAGTGGGGTTTATTGATGAAGTTGAAAATTGTGGGGGTAGTTGTCAGAGTGAAAACATGGCAGTTTTAGAGTTTGGACTAGTTGTCTTTAGTTTTTAAGACAAAATGTCTTGTAAGCATTTTGGTAGATACAGTTCGGTCTTAGATTGACACATCTTTTATTCTAAGATTTGCTATAAAAATTCTCTAGTTTAAAAATAGTGTTTAAAAATTTTTATACTTTTTATAAAAACATTTGGACACTGGAGACCTTAGGAAATATAAGTCTCTCCCAATTCCTTCAAAACTAAATTTTAAACAGTCAATTTAGCTTTCCCCTTGTCTGTTGTGAAATGCTTTTTAATCACAGGACAAAGTAATAAAAATCTGATGGATTTTTAGTGGAAGTAACACATTCTCAATCAAAAAATGTTAAAGAAACAAAGATTTATTTTGAGAGGCTTTAAGGATGGGCATTTAAAATTTAAAGCTTTGTTCTTTTGTTCTTTCATTTCAAAATATGGTCTTTGATTTTCTGCCAAGACTTCTATTTTTGCTTTACTAAGAAGTTGCCTGATGGATGATGATATTGTCCATACTCTGGCTAGTGATCTGTCTCGACATTGTCCTGGTGAATTTTATACAAATAATTTTCCAAAGGTTTATTTTGTTTCTTAACACATCCCATGGGAACTTGGGTTTGGCAGCCTTCTATAAGTGATTATAATATTCAGCTTGTTGAGTCAGGACACAGGCTGTGATGTATTCTATTTAAAAAATCCATTTGTGAGGAATTAGAAGGGTTAGGGGAGCATTGTAATACAGTCCAGTGTAAGGTGCTATGTGCATAAATAGAACTTCATTAGATTTTGATAGTTTTAAGGTTCATCATTGTCTTATGTTGAAAAGGCAACCAATATTCTAATATTAGAAAAACTCCGGTGTTAACTTGAGAAGCAAGTTAAAGGCAGGTTCTTATAAGTTATCTGCATGAGGTAGACATTTATACTTAAGTGGGTCAAATTCCACCCCTCATAATTCCTGTCTCTAAATGTGGGGGCAGCTTAAGTCTCATTCCTTTGACCTCTTCCTATATGGCTGTATTCATGCCTTTTTACTCTCATTTAGTCTCAAGATTTCAGATACTATCAATGTAATGCTGAATAAAATTATCTCTAACAGGAATTATTTTCTGAACTTAAATATATGTCCACTGACCTCTATACAGTATACCTTAATCTAGCTCATAAGCCTGTTCCACTTAATATATCCAAAACCTAGTTCCTGATATCTAATACTTTCCACCTCTATCAGATACAGCCTTTCCAAATCATTACATGGTAGGGCAGTTTTGCCTTTCTCAGCGTCATTTTATTTTTATTTTTTATAGAGGCATGTTTTGTTTATACATGCACTGGGTACAGTCAGAAGCGCGGGAGGGTGAGAAAATTCGCCAGAGCGGGGAGCAGAGCAGGCAGAAGGACCGAAGTACACTGCTGAGGGGAGCAGCGGGCAGCAGGAGAGGTCTGCGCGCCATGTGGGACCCTCCTCTGGTGGCCAGGGAGCAGCCGTAGATCAAACCGGCGCCGCAGAGGCCGAGGGCAGCTTCACAACCCAGTGCTCAACCGCTGCGCCACCGGGGAGGCCCATCTCAGCATCATTTTAAATAGTATTCTCTTCAACTTCCAAAACTACCCTCATTAAGATTAAAGAAATCATGATACATATTCACAATAGTTGAATAATTCAATTCTGCATGATTAGGCCCCAAAAGAATATGACCTTTGTTTCTCCAATATCCTACATCAAGTTTTATCAGCAGATACTATGGTCTATACTAGAAAAATGTGTATAGAATTCAGCCATTTCTCAAACCCATTGGTACTATGCTGATGTAAGCCAGAATAATTTCTTAACTGGGTGGTTGTAGTTGCCTCCTATGTGACCTTGCCATCTTAGTTTTCCATTAAAATGTACATTGAATGATAGTTCTCTGCTCTAGAACCTTAACTAAATGACTAATACTAAACAACAAATTAGAAATTTTGATGTATAATTTCTGAACATTTATTAGAGAACAAGTGTCTCCATTCTTAAGATTTTTGTTTTGCTTCTTGATAAATATTTTAATTGCATATAATCCACTTAAAATTTTCAATTATTTACATGTTTCTTAATATGAATCATGAAGAGATCCACTAAACTTAGATTTCTTAAAATATAAGTGTGTCAGAACTCTCTGGAGTACTACTAAAGTTCATATTAGTAATGTCATATAAATTAATATACATGGGAATACAAAGTTAAACTGACATCAAATATTTACTCTTAAAAATATACCTAGAAAACTGGGGACTCCTTCGTGGCACAAGGGGTTAAGATGCAGCACTATGAAGCTACCTGCATCCACTGCAGCACAAGTTCGATCCCCAGCCAGGAAGGTGACCCACATGGTGCAGCAGACCTCTCCTGACTCGCCTGCTGCTCCCCCTCAGCAGTGTATTTCAGTCGATCTGCCTGATCTGTTCCCCACTCTCTGGTGAATCCTTTCACGCCCCACACCTCTGGCCTGTACCCCAGTTCTTGTATGCATAAATAAATTTTAAAATACATATATACACCTAGAAAACTTTAGAATAATGTGACTTAGGTTCTAAAACATCTGACAATAATAGATGAAGGGCTACATTTCAGTTTGTGATGATGGAATAATGTAACACTTGTATGTTTTAATGCAGTTAGTGAAACTTTAAGCCTGAAATCTAAACTGTCTTTTTCATTACAAGAAATTAGCTTTATTTTGGGGATCATAAATGATCTAGCCCTCATGCGTATCCACTTGATAGTCCAACTACAGAACAGGAAATTTAAATTAAATGTCATATATTTATCACAAGCCCTTTTTATAGATCATCCTTCTACATTAAAAAAATTTCAAATGCTTAATAACAATTCCCTTTTTGTTCTTTTTACAAGTCAACTAAAGCTTTTAATGATTGGAAAACCTGCACCCTATGATTCAGAAAAGGGGGGAGAAGTACTCCAGAAAGCTATTTTTTTGTTGTTGTAGAAATTAATACTTGAAACTTAGATATCAAATGTTGAAAATTAACTCTTGATTACCAGGTATTTTTCTTCTGGAACTGAAGATGTCCCAGGATTGTGTGATCTGGGAGAGTTTGTAATGTTTTTTTGCCCTGGACTAAAACCTTTGGGCATTACTAAGTTTCAAGCAGATTGGAATATGTATCTTTTTATATTTAATGATATCCAAGTAAAGAACGTCTCAATTACATTAAGTGACAAGTCATAAGCTTACTGAGTCACTATTCAGGATCTTTTTTCTATCCCATGTAGTTTAGCTCAATCAGCCTTTCATTTTTAAGCTTTAAAATTCTATTCACCTTTTAAAAAACTTTTATTTTTCAAAATTGGTTACATTGGTTTACAACACTGTATAGGTTTATACCTCCTCATATAATGTTAACACACCCACCACCAATGTACCCACAGGTCTCCACCTTCATCCATTGGACCCACAGATATTTTTTGTAATACACTTCTTTCTAAACTGGATTGGGGAAATTGTCTATAGCTTATATTTATGTGCACAGGAGGCGATTCCTTTTTAACTATGAAGTTGTTTTACTTTTAGGTTATTGCCTTTAGGTTTTACTTTTTTTTTTTTTTTGCCCATGAATTCTTAAGTGTCTCCTACACAAGGTCTATGGACTCAGACGTATTTACATATTACATCTGAAAATGTTTGTATTTCAATTTTTGAATCTCATTTTCACATGTAAAAAGACATCATTTGGGTCATTTGTATGAGCTGATTCTAACTAGTCATTGTCTGATTTAAACGCTTTATTGCTGCATGAGAATTATAAGCATAAGAACCTAATCCCTAGTTTCATGTTTGTACACAAATACAGCATTACAAACATTTTAAGTCAATGTTGAAGGCTCATGGGATATTACATTTTCAGTGTTTTATATAACTTTAAATGTCTTAGGCCAGTGTCTTTCAAAGTTTTTAGTTAATATTCAGTGACTCATTTTAGTGAATATTAGAAGTCTTGAACAAATATAGGAATAAGCAGTACTTTAAATACTTGAAATAAAGCCCCCCCAAAAAACCCAGGGAACAAAAGGATGAACTGGTAACTAAATAAGCAAAATCAGGAGACAAAAAGTGAGAATGACTGTGAGGGAAATTTCCTAGAAAGTGCTAAGATTAATGAAGAAATGTTATTCCAGAATTGCACTAAATTTTTGCTTAAATAAAATCTCTGAATTCATTGTGAGGATATAACCTTTTTGTTCCTGGATCTTGGTAAATGGAAGATACTCACATAGAGATGTTTTGTTCTTTTAATTTTGAAAACTATGAGTTATTCTTTCTGTGAAGCAGACCTTTAACCTTTTGGGTGTGCTACAGGTTATATAATTGTTTAAAAGTTTGGTTTATTGAAAACTGCCATACCAGAGACTCAAAATTATTACAGATGTCAAGGATTATAGCCAGTGTGGATTCCTGAGTAGTGTTGGTCTGTCATAAAAAGCTTTCATATTTCCTGACTGAAATTACTGCTCCAAAACCAAGTTTGTAGGAGTGTATTTTTTTCTGCAGTTTAATAACTGATCATTGACTCTTGCCTCTTTCAAATTTAATAAAATGTTTTTGAACATTGCTGATAAGAACTTTGTGGCAAATCAAGATGCTCCACCTGGTAGCTGCCTTTTTAGTTGGCAGGGTCTGATGAGCTGTGTAATCAGAAGTTCCTACCAACACCAGTGGTGCAGTAATGTTTTCCATCTTTTCTATTATCATACACTTAACTCTGAAGCATATGCTCATTTGGCATTCTAAACTCTTTTGATCTATTTGTACTGTCAGTAAAATTTACAGATTATGCATTCCAAAAGATAAGGAATTAATGTCTTAAAATGTTTTAGCATAGCTCCTCTTGCCAACCTTAATTTTTTTTTTTTAGCATTTGTATATCTAAGTACAACAGCAAGTAAACATAAATGTAATTTACATTAAATTGCAGAGAATATTTTCTATTTGGTTTGTTCTGGATTTATAAATAATAGTTCTTGATATATACTTTGAAGTATGCTCTGATATTAGAATGGCAACATAATATTCAGAATATTGCATCACATACTGTCATGCATTCTCTTGGATATGCTGGTTTTACCTATCTAAATATCTAAAACAAATGAAAATCAGTAAATATGATAGAAGTATATATAATGATTTTGATGGAACATCAGAGTAGTTTCTGATATTTCAGAAGCTATGTAATCCAGTAAGAAATCTGAGGTTTTTCACAAGCTTTTACTTACAAATTTTGTCTTAAATAAAGGTTATTCAAACAATTGATAAATACAGCTCCAAAATCTAGCTGACCAAGAAATTTGACAATTACATATTTAAACGAGAAGATACTTGTTCATCATACATATGCTAAAGGGCTAATATCCATGATCTACAAAGAATTGGTGCAACTCAACAAGAAAACAAATACCCAAATAAAAAATTGAGCAGAAGAGCTAAATAGACACTTCTCCAAAGAGAACATATGGAAAAACAAAAGGCACATAAAAAATGCTCATCATCACTTGTCCTCGGGAAATGCAAATCAAAACCACATTATGATACCACCTCACACTCACTAGCATGACTTATTCAATATATCAAAAAGAACAGTAACAACACAATTGGTGAGAAGGACGAGACAAAGGAAATGCAGACTGATCCAACCCCTAATAAATACAGGGTGGCGATTTCTCAAAATGTTAAAAATTGATCTGTGATCCAGCAATTCCACTCCTAGATATCTACCCAATATAAAAACATTCAAAGGGATATATGCACTTCTGTATTCATTGCAGCACTATTTACAAAAGCCAAGTCATACCAGTGACAGATGATTTTATATATTTTTATATAAAACACTTAAAATATACACACACTGGCATTCTACTCTTTATTAAAAAATGAAAGTTTTCTATTTGTTGCAACATGGATGGAATTGGATGGGATTATCCTAAGTGATGTAAGGCAGAAGGAAAAAGACAAATAGTGGATTATTTCATTCATACATGGAATGTCAAGAAACAAAACAACGAACAAAACTAAACCAAGACAAATCCTTGAAATCTGGCTGTATAATTGAGGCTATCAGGGCCAGGGTGGGGAATAAGAGGGTAGTAGGCGCAGTGAACTATGGTGGAAGACTATGGGTACATAGGTGATAGGTGTGGTGTGGCTATATACATGTGAAGAGGTGTGTACCTGTACCTCTAAATCATACAGTGTTGTAAACCAGTGTTACCTCGATTAAAAAATACAATTCAATAAGTAAACAAAAAATACTGTTAATGTGATTGGAACACTTCTCAGATAATTTGAGAGGACAAGGATTATTGTAAGCTGGAATTGTAATTATTGTAAGCTGTAAGTACATTTCTACACAATATTTTTGCTAGTCTTTGATTATATATACTGCTTTGTTCTGTGTGGTCATTATTCTGGTTCTCCTTATTTTGTCCTTTATTCTGGTTAGAGGGTGCTTTGTCCTAGAAATGTCCCTCAAGCTCCTCACAGGCTGAAACTGATGCATTGGGTGCACAGTTAGTGAAGGGGGGTTACTGTCTTTAGTTTTCTATTTATAAAATTTGTGCCTTACTAACCAATTTAGGTCTCTAGAAAACTAGGCAAAACACTGTACTTGGCATATAAAGTATTCCAGCAAAGAGTATATGAATCAAGGGGTTTACATGTAAAACTGGAAATTTCTGATTATATTGACATTTCTTTTCCCAGACAAAGTTTCCCTTGTCTGCTCCCAAGAAAGACATTAACATCATAATCTAGGAAATAAGTCCTCTTGGCTCATATGGAAACTATCTTCTTTTATTACTGAAATCTAATAAGGCTATAACACATCTGAAGCTTCTCTTTGTAAACTGTTTTTAATCCACTTGGCTGCAGAGTACAATCTAAAGTGTTTAGAGTTTACCTAGAGAATGTTTTACTAAATTCTTGCACAACACAGGCAATATAATTGATCCTGTGAGTTCATTGAGAGGTTGCTGCTATCTTCATGTCAATATTTATTTTTGTGCACATTGTGAGTTCTATGTGAACCATAATTCTTTGGTCATTAAAAAAAATAATGCCTACAGTTCTGTAGTTTGAACTCTAGATTCAGAATGGATCGGTTTAAAATTTAGCTCTGCACTTATTAGCTTTTTAACCTTATACAAATCACTTATTTTCTAAGAATGTGTATCCCTATATATAAAGTAGGGATAATAGGATAGTTGTAAGGATTTAAAAGATTTATATTAATCATCAATAAAAATTTTTAAATATAGAAAATGCTTCCCTCAACTTACCTGTAGATACTTAGCTGATATGTAATACTGAAAGTGCGAATTCAGTGACAAACATCTCTACTTTCCTTGAGATATAGGCCTTACCTTATAAGTAGAGGTTATTTTGGTCATTATTAAACAGTATGATGTTTATACTTTCAACTTTGAAACTTCTCAGCTTGATTTAAATATGTATTTCATTCTAACTTTTATTCCACATTCAAGCAAACATGTTTCATTTAGGGATTATAGGAACTCAACTTCCAGTCAGGAGTATTCTATTTTCTTCATTCTCTTTAGCATCTACTGTTCTTCCACTTTAAAAAGAAAGACATTTTAACCCCTAATCTTGTCATTGATGTTGTTCCAGAGGGTTTAAAAGATAACTTCATGATGACCAACAGTTCAAAATATCACTGTCTGGCAAGTGTGTTTGCTTTGATGTCTAACACCACCATCTCTCCAGTTGCCTAAATCCAATCTGTTGCTGATTCCTCCCCCAGGCTTCACATTTTAGCAGTGACTCCTCCATTCTTCATCCACAATGTACTCCTATCTCTTCTTGTCTTCCTCTTGACTGCTGCTTTTCTAGCCTCCCACTTCTATTTGTTATCTCTCATTGTCATTGATACTTCTTGGTTGATTTTACTCCATGGGAGATATTAGGCACTGTCTAACATTTTGGTTGTCACAATGGGTTGGGGTGGGGTTAGGGGGACATGCTACTGGCACCAAGGATGCTGCTAAACTAATACTAGGCCAGTCCCCCTTCACCCCAGTGCACACACAACTAAGTACAATCAGTTCAAAATGTCAATAATGCAAGGGTGCCACTGGTATAGGGGTATCATGCAAGATTCCCCAAATGGCAATAATGCTGTTATTGAGGCACCTTCCTTGTTACCTATTCTTTGGTTGTGGTGACATTTGTGTTACACATTTTTCAGGGAAGAGGAGCTAAAATGTTTCAAATTTAATTTTGATGAATTGGTGTTTAACCTGTAGATATGTGGAAAACTAGGGTGAAATAATTGTTAGAATGCAAAATTATATAATTTTGCATTCTATCAGTCTTTACTCGTTCTAGCAACAAGCAATTCATGAACACATTATCCAAATGGGGAAAAAACTCCAATATTATAATATGTTTAAAATTGTACTTTTATGTGTAATTATCAACATTTGGATTGTATTTATATTATTTTGGTCAGTTGTATACAAATTATATTTGAAAAAAATCTGAAGTAATTGTTTTAATTCTTAAAGCTTGATGTGATGGAATATTTTTATTGAATTTTCTAATTTTTTTTGTTACAGCAAAATTTGTTAGATTTTCAGCATAAAGATAGGATAAAGTAATGTGTAGGGAATGGAATAAAAACAGGAGTTTAAAAAGAGTGAAGTTGAAATAGTCATTTAAAAATTGTTCCTGTATTAAAATGAATAATGGTTGGTAAAACAAATGTGTAACTTACATTGGATAAATTCAGATGAATTTTATTTTAAAATGTCTGTAGTTAAGCTACACCAGAAATGACCAGGTGTATAGCTATTTAAACTTTGGAAAAATGTTAATGTAAACTTGCCAGGGAGTAGAAATATTTTCAGAACTCTTTCAGGAGCTCTGCTAGTAAAAATTTTGAAGACAACTTTAAAAAAGTGCTATAATGTGGTGAGAGTACACTGAATTATACACATTCTTGCAGATTTGACCTCCTTTGAGGACTCACCAAACCTGTGAATTTGGGCAAATTACTTTTCAGGGTTTCACTATCCTTGTCTACAAAGTGGGGATACCCACATTCATCTCAAGTTTTTGGAAGAAAAAGGGCGTTAACCTACATAATGCAATTAGCACAATCTTGGCTCACAGAAACCTCTCAATAAATAACCACTGCTAGTGCTTTTATTGATACTATTATGTTTTAGTAATCAGGTTCCAATGACCCCAATATTAACTTACAGTGAATTTGCCAACACTTAGGAAGGGCAGGTTTGTGTCAGTTCTCATCCAAATTTCCTTCACTGAGTGGGAGCACAAGTGCTCGCAGTTTGCTTGAGTGTAAGTCTGTTTCTTATTTAAAATTCTTTAGACCTCTCCTTTAACAGCCTTTCCAGTACTTTCTCCCCTCCCCCCCTTCCCATTAGGCCCAATCAAAGGGTCTCTCTTCACTTTTATCTGGAACTGCTGGTCTCAGCATGAACTCTACCTTGCTGATTTCCTTCACCTCTCCCTGTGCCCTGTCCTGCCCCTTTCTAAAACAATTTAACCTCTTGGCGATGTTTCCCTGAGGTCTCCTAGAGCACCACCTCCACAATTCTATCTTGAACAAACTCTTAATTAATTTGAAATGAGATATCATGCGTCATCTCCTTTTAATTCATTAAAATGTTAAAATTGTCTAAAGGAAATGCTGATGAACAGGTTGAGTTATAATAGTTTCTCAGAAAAAAATCATTGTCAGTAGAACAGCAGGAAACCAGAAGAGGTTATTGTCTACTGAATTAACTTTGGGAACTTTGGTTGCAAACTAGATAATATACTCAGTCATGTAGTTAAGGTACTGTTCAGAAATATGCTAAGGAATTACTTAAGGAGTCTTAAATTTCTGAGATGAAGGAAATTTAAGAAAATCACACCCTTTTACAGTTTTATGAATAATCTTTTTGAAAATTCATAACCATTTTTATTAAGTCC
Source organism: Talpa occidentalis (assembly GCF_014898055.3). Classification (NCBI taxonomy): domain Eukaryota; kingdom Metazoa; phylum Chordata; class Mammalia; order Eulipotyphla; family Talpidae; genus Talpa; species Talpa occidentalis. Next base: position 120,091,570 of record NW_023602073.1, on the reverse strand, counting down.
ACAAAGACATTTACAAAATGTCAAGAAATAGATATCCACTTGGCATATGAGGAATAAAGAGTTTTTTCCATTAAATGTAAATTTGGGCATCTTGGGCCTCCCCGGTGGTGCAGCGGTTGAGCGCTGGGTTGCGAAGCTGCCTGCAGCCTCTGCAGCGCCAGTTCAATCCCTGGCTGCCGGTGAGGGTCCCACATGGAGTGCAGACCTTTCCTGTCATGCCTGCTGCTCCCCTCTGCAGTGTATTTCATTGGTCTGCCTGTCCTGTTCCCCACTATAGCTCGGGTGAATTCTCTCACCCTCCCGCGCTACTGACTATACCCAGTGCTTGTATAAATAAATAAATCTTTAAAAAAATTGGCATCTTCCTTCCACTTGACTAGTCTGGTGTGCTAAACCCTACTTTCCAACCCTTGTCCACTTATTTATTTGATTTATAAAAATACACTTATATACTGTACATGTAAGTTGAAAGGCGAGATAGTAACAACAAATTATTTGAAATCAATTGAATGTTATTGATTCAGAGTTAACTCTCTGTGCCCCAGTCAACTTTTCCTATGTCTTTCACCTTATCTCCTGCCACTTCCCATTTGCTGAGTACAAATGATTTGTGGCCTTATCAAAATGTCTCTACTCACCCTAGTCACTTTGTCTCTTTTCTCTCTTGCTCTTTATCTGTTCAGATTTACCCCATTCATGAAGAGTCATGTCAAATCCTAGATCTATTACAATTTCACACACATTATCTCAAAGCAGTGGCCCGCCCCTCTAGTTAACAATTGTAACATACAAATCTACCTTATTTACCTGCCACTTTCCTCACTAAAACAGTAAAGTCATCTTAGCTAATTATAGGGTGCTGTCTGCTCATTTGTTCAATAATTTATTAATATGCTGGCACTGTCCTACTTACATAGTGAGGCAAGAGTCGTTTCATGCTTTTTATAGGTGTCTCAACCTTCTTCACCATCTTCTTGGCTCTTTATATTTCCCAGATGATAAGGCTGCAAACACTGGTATAAGCTCCAGTAAACAAATGAGGATGTTGTGGCTTAGGCTAAGTGACTTGTTTGAGGTCACACAGTGAGTAAATAAGTGAAGAAGCTGAGATTGGCCTCAGCCCAAATCTTCCTACCATTGCTCACCTCCTGCCAGATTTCACTGCTAACATGACTCCAGTGGCTGAGAAGAAAGTTACACACTTATTGTATATGACTGACCCTTGGTCTGAAGATAAGTCCTAAGCCTCCAAGGTACAACCCTTCTTTGTTAGAGTTTTGTGTCCTCCCTTTCTCTAAGCAGAACTTTTCTTCCTGGTTTTCTAGTTCGTCTTTTATTGAATGACACTTCTTTAAAGCTATAACATTTTCTTTGATCCCCGTGGTCTAAATGACTGCATTTTATAGACTCAGAGGCATTTAGTGTCTGTTAAAGAAAAGGAGAATAACTTTCAAATACCAATTTCCTTTGCCAAATAATTTACAGATTTCTGTTACTAACAAATTGAGGGCGTTCATTCAAATATAAAGGAAGTGAAGTGGTGTTTACTCACTCTATTTTTTGTCTTTGGTTCTTTTTATTTTGCAAACATTCAGTGTTCTTTCTCATATCCAAGCTATATACCAGCTTTACCAGTCTTGGCAGAGGAGACACATCTGTCCCAAAAGGCAAATGAATGCTATCATTCCCTAAACTGCTTCCAAAGATACTGGCTTTTTTCCATGCTCAGAGGAGAGTGCTAGAGGGTCATGCACTTTTTCTGTGAAATACATCTGTACATTTAAAAATATTTGTTATATACATATATCTTCTGATTTCAAAAATGTATTTAAAGAAATTTTGGAAAATTCAAGTACAATTGTACTCCTTATTTCGGTTTCTAGTATTACAAAATTAGGATCATGTAGTCTTTATAATTTTGAACTTTCATATTTTCCACTTCATTTTTAGTAAGACTAATAAAAGAATATGAAAGGTAAAAAACCTTTAATAAAATGTTTATGAATATGTAAAAAAGAAGTCAACATCAGAAAATGACATCTGACAGGTAAAAGAACTGTAAACCAAATAGGTAAATAGCTCCAAAAAATAAAGATGAACAACCTAATAAAAAATAATCAAAGAACATGAGCAACCCATTCATATTAAAACCATATCTTAATAATCAAATGATATTCTAATCTTTTTGCTATTTCATATTTTATATACTTTTTATTTTATTGACATGAGTAGCAGGAATACAGCTTTGAAAACCAGCAATTGTGTATACTACATTAAAAAGATTTAGTGGTGAACTTAAACATTGTCAATCAGGCTTATAAAAAGTTACTCTATTGGGCCTCCCTTGTGGCTTAGAGGGTTAAGTCTCAAGGCTGTCATTGGTATGGTCTGAGTTGTATTCCTGGCCAGTGAGCTAACCTACATAAGGCACAGTAGACCTCTCCTGTCTCATCTGCTCCCTTTAGCAGTGTATTTCAGTAGATCTACCTGTTCTGCTCCCCAATCTGTCTCCGGTGAATCCTCTCACCCCCTTCACCTCTGGCTTTTAATACACCCCAGTTCATCTATGCAAAATAAATAAAATCTTAGAGTACATGATAGAGTTGATCACATACCATTTCTTCCCCCCAAAATTATTATTTTGTAATTCTCTAATTCTTAGTGTTAGGGCAGGACACATTCTAATCTATACAAAAAGAGCTTCAGTAATGATTGGAATTTAAAAATAAATGCAGAGAAATGATTTCTTAGTGATAACTTTCAATTTTACTGTGTTGGTAACAGCTAGTACCTGTTAGTCTGCAAGTTTCTTGATTTTTTTTTTTTTTTTTAAGGACCATTTCTCTTTAGCAGCTGGTTCAGAATATGGGGATAATATATGTCCAATACATTTTTATACCATGTGTAATCTATAAGATAAATAATGCAAACATAATGGTGAACATAGATTAAATTTCCCAAATTGTTAATAATTTATCTTTAAAATTAAAGACTGTTTGACTTTTCTGTAGACCTGTTTGACTTAAGCAATTTTATTTCAAAGATTTTTTTGGAAACAATTATATATATTGAGTGTGGTACAAATGCAAGAAAATACCCTTTTTACCAGTTCTGTAAAAATTCTTCAGAGTCAATATACTTCATCAGAGCCAATATACTATGGTTTTAAGAAATAAGAACAGAACTTTCATTTTACGGGTTTAAAATTTTAATTTTTCTGCTTATCTATAGTGAATAAGACTTAATAGATACTAAACAAATTCTTTTATTAAATAATAGAATGCAATAGGTGCAGAAATATTTGTCCCTATAAAAATCCAATTGAGTTTAGTGTCTGCCATATTTAGTTACTTTAATAACCTATTTTTGAACAGTCATGATTTTTTATGTAGCATTATTCTTGGTGATTGTGAGACAGCCTAATAAGAGAAATTGTGACTTGGTAGTCTGAATTACCCGAAGTTCCGTTTGAAAAGGTGCACTAAGTCATGGACTGACAAGCCTTGTCCAAGTGTTCAGCCCACCGCACTGACCAGGAGGCACCACGATAGATAAAAAGGTTTAATCTCACAATTTCCTGGAGTGAGAAAGCTGAGAGCCTACATGCATAGTTGGGACGTAACCCATCTGCCCATCTGGGCAGATCCCAACCCAGAACAAGGTATGCTGCTACGCTCCTCTGCCTCATGGACTTTCCCTTTAAATACCTCCTCCTAGGGGCCTCCCTGGTGGCTCAAGGGGTTGAGTCTCAGTGCTATGGAGCTATCCACAGCCACTGCAGCACAAGTTCCTTCCCTGGGCAGGGAGGTGACCCACATGGCACAGCAGACCTTTCTTGTCTTGCCTGCTACTCTCCTCAGCAGTATATTTGTCAGTCCGCTTGTTCTGTTCCCCACTCTCTGGTGAATCCTCTCACCCCCCACACCTCTGGCCTGTACTCCAGTTCTTATATGCATAAATAAATAAATCTTAAATATCTTGTGGAACCAGCTTATATGCTCCTTTCCCAAACTCTCTCCCTCATAAGTCTCTCTAATAAAATCTTGCCTGGTACAACTATATCTTGCACACTCTGAATTCTTTAAAGGTCAAAGGAAGGACCCACTTTTGGGGTTGGGGTCCTGTAACAATTGTATTAGATAAAAATTTTCAGTCAAATATTTTAGAGGAAATAATGAGGATATAAATTCACTTAGAAATTATAGAAGGGCCTCCCCAGTCATGCAGCGGTTGAGGGTCGCAAAGCCGTCCACAGCCTCTGCAGCACCTGTTCGATTCCCTGCCGGCCAGGGAGAACCCCACATGGCGCAGCAGACCTCTCCTGTCACACCCGCTCCTCCCCTCAGCAGTGTCTTTGGTCCATCTGCCTGTTCTGCTCCCCGCTCTGGCTCTGATGAATTCTCTCACCCTCTCGTGCTTCTGACCTGTACCCCGGCTCTTGTATAAATCTTTTTTTAAAAAAAGAAATTATAGAAGTAACTTTGTCTTATATGGCTATAATGTAATTGGTTATTATAATATCCATCAGTGCAATGATGTAGATACTAAAGGCTCTGGAGTCATAAAAACCTGTTTTTCGTTCTATAAGAAATCCACTACCTAACCTATATCTTGATTGTCTTAAGCACAAAAGAATACCCATAGGGATGAATAAGTGTATATATTCTAAGGTGCTTATGAATATTAAAGGAACGATTGCATATAGAATGTTGATTTCAGTACACTGAAAATTTTAAATCTTCTGGTCCTCAAAATATAGCCTGAAAAAGTGTATATTTAGATTTCTGAAATTCTTTAAAATACATGATTATAATGTTAATATATAGTATGATTCTATTGCTTTCATTCTTACTGAAATTTAACATTTGTGTTTTTTCTTATAATTATAAAAATAGTGTACTCAGAAAATACTTGGATTTCTGTCATTCCCAAATTTTCCCATTATCCCTGTGGATAACAATTTTATTATCAATATATATTTCCAATATTAAGTAAACCCACACACAGTACACTCACAAACCCCCATACAGGTGCACATACATTCTTTTTTTACATAGAATTATATTACATATAATGCACTTACATATCTTGACATTTTTTGATAAATGGTGAAAGAATAAGTATCATGTATGTTTTTATGTATGGAGATATATATCCTAGAAGTATGATAGGTATATTTAAGCACAAATGTACATGTAATTCTGTTAAATATTGACAAATACCCTTTCATGGGTTTAACATTACATATTTTTGAAGAAAAAATTGCAGAAAACTGTCACCTAGGTTTTTATAATCTTTGATGTAACAAAGTGCACATTTTCTAAAATTATTTTGCAATGTGTGCAGTATGGAAATGGTTGTTTTGTAGTACACAATCAGTGTTTTACTGCATAAGTTTTATCTGATCAGGTTTTTGCCAAGTAATAAGTTACCTGTAAAAGGAGACTTGGGAATACCAAATTCTAAAATAAAGCAGAGGAAGAAAACTGAAATAGTGAAAAGAGAATGACCAAAATTAAAAGTGGGGGAAATCTTAGCAAACTAAGCCAAAAAGAAAGAACTAAAGATGAGGAAGTATAAGTAATGGATTGTATAATTTTGGCATCTATCCTGCTTTATTGACTTATTCAGTATGTACATGCCCCTTTCGGTTCAGATCCTGAGTCACAACTGCACTTAGCAGTCATGTGAGTGGAAGCTGGGAGAATACCCAAATATAACAATATTGACTGACATATTTTTCTCCTGTGTCAAAGGTGATGGCTAGGGCTGAGGTGCTACCTTTATGTTGCTGAAATTCGTCGTTAGATTTTAGGATGATTTAGAAGACAAAAATAGCTCCTCAATCCTTTAATTGTGGGCTGCATATAATTCCTTTCAAAAAAGGATGGAAAGGAAGAAAACGTGTAACTCTATGCTGGAGAGACTTGACAAATTTTATCTTAGCTATGCAATCAAGGCGACCATCAAAGGGGATGATAAGTCTTGTTGATAGTATGTACCCTTGATATGTGATGAAAGTTGCATTTTACTTCTTTGTTCTTATTTTCTCTACAGACTTGTATTAAAAGATCAGATAAAGTTCAATTAAAGCACCTTCAAAAAATACCAGATCTCCTCAAAATGATCAAGTCATGGTGGCATCTTCCATCAGTGGGAAAGCCTAGTAGTCTTGCTGCTGAAAAGGAGGGTTAATGGAGACACTATTTTAAAAATATGAAAAGTATGAAAGATACTAAAATAAGAATAATAAAAAAGGGGGGCCTCCCCGGAGGCGCAGCGGTTGAGCGCTGGGTTACGAAGCTGCCCACAGCCTCTGCAGCGCTGGTTTGATCCCTGGCTGCTGGGCAAGGGTCGCACATGGCATGCAGACCTCTCCTGCCACCTGCTGCTCCCCTCAGCAGTGTATTTCGTCAGTCTGCCTGTTCTGTTCCCTGCTCTGGCTTTGGTGAATTCTCTCACCCTCCCCTGCTTCTGACTGTACCCAGTGCTTGTATAAATAAATAAATCTTTAAAAAATAAAAATGAAAAATATGAAGAAAATTCTAAAATTCAAATAATGTCACTCCTATAAATAGGGAATTGCTGGCCATTTGGAGTTATGTTACCTGTTTTATCTAACTTTATCTGATCCTAATTTTTAATTGCTAGTATAACATGCCTTTAAATGCCATAAGTATTGCCAGTTATACTCACATTTTCTAAAAAAAAAAAAAAAATGTGTGGTTTCTGTATGATTCTGGAAGGCAAATTTTACTTCAACTGAAAATTGTATTTTTCTCTTTATAAGTAAAGCACAAGTAGAAAGTTAACTTTCTCTATAAGTTTTCCATTAATAAACAAAATTTTTTAAAGAAAGACTTCGTCCATATTCTGTCTCTCACTGTGCCTCTGGATGTACTAAAAGCATTCCCTAATGAAAACTTACAAAGCTTTCCTTTTCATTCTGCAGTGTAATATGTAGGAGCTATTAATCAGGCCACTGCTGATTTTGCTGCATGCATTGGCCATGGAGTGATTTATCACTGTAAGCCTGTGCTATGGTCCCCTTTCCTATTGTTTCCTGGATGTTTCCTCACTTATGACAGCTTGGGGATTTTTTTTTTTTTTTTTTGCTTTCTCCTGTGTACAAAAAAAAAGTGGTAGATACATATTTTTTGTTTCCTACACCTTTGTATTTTACGAACAATATTGAGAATGAATACAAAGCTAACAAAGTTGAAAAAACATTGTTAAAATATTAAAATAATTTGTGATATAAACTTATATTAATGTATTTTGTCATTGTCCTTGAAAATAAGTCAATAAGTAGGCCAAGTCACCATTTCTGTACTTTTTTAAAAAATTTATTGATGCATACACAAGCTGGGGTGTAGGCCAGATGCATGGGGTGGGGGGTGAGAGGATTCACCAGAGGGAGTGGGGAGCAAATCAGGCAGATCTACTGAAATAGACTGCTGAGGGGAGTAGTGGGTGAGACAGGAGAGGTCTGCTGCTCCATGTGGGTTAGCTGCCTGGGGGGGATCGAACTCATGCCCCAGTAGCTGTTGATAGCTTCATAGTCCTGAGACATAACCCCTTATGCCTCCAGGGAGGCCCCCCATTTCTGTACTTCTATTGCTGTGTGTATGTTTCACATGGAAGGAAATTAGGATACTGGTTTATCCTATTGATTCTATTAATTGGTGACTCAAAGCCACATAGCCTTGTGGTTTAGTAGTTCGTAGTTCTTAGTTTATATTCTAAAATGATTTTGTACCTCAAATTTACATTTGATAAGCTATTGGGACTAAAACCAAAATCCAATGCTATTTGATCAAAATTTGAAATGATAATGCATAATGAATTTAAAAAATTAATATGACAAAAGCAGTTAGCAAAATTCCTTAACATTATAACTAAAGAAAATAATAAGATTTGAAAGGACATAGTAGTAATTTTGATCAGTAGAACAAATACATGTAACAAAATACATGCAAAATAATTTGCCATGAAACTCAGACTTCCCAGAGATTTAGGACTGGAAGGAAACCCCAAGTTCAGCCACTGCATCAGTTCATCCAGTGCTTGAGACAAGGCCATGGAGTCTTTGCTTGAACTCTTCCAGTGAAATGGTTGTTCCCTTGTTTACCATTTATTTTGAACATGATGGATAGAAATTCATTATATTAAATCAAACAATTCTTGCAATTTTTTTTCCTGGTTCTGCCTCAAGTGGCTCAATCCCACAGCCTCATGGACTTTAAGGACCCACAAAGATCATATTGACTAATGTGTAAATTGCTGTGTATTTCTTTTTTTCTTGGGAATATCTGTATTGGGGAATGATGTAATCAACCGCTGCCACATTTTCTCCAGAACAAAATCCAGCTTCATTTCTACAAGTGATAATGACCAATATCTATCTCAAACATCTGCATTATTTTTTATTGCTATCTTCTCTAAGACATTTATCTGTCTCATATATTATTTGTATATATGTCAGCTTCCTGACAAATGTCAGGAAATGGTATCTATTGGATACAATTTTATATTTTTTGTCAGGTATATGATGTGAAATATTTCCTTCCACTCAGTATGGTATACTTTTATTGTAATGATAGTTTCTTTGTGTAGAAATCTTTTAGTCTGATGTAATCCCATTTGTTTTTACTTTTGTTTCCTTTGCCATTGGAATCAAATTCCTAAAGATCACCGAAGCCAATGTCATTGCATGTATTGCCAATTTTTTTCTTCTATGTATTTTATGGCTTTAGGTCTTACATCCAAGTCTTTAATCCACTTTTATTTTTTTGTGTAGTGTAAATAGTGGCATAGTATCATTATTTTGGATGTGGATGTTCAGTTTTCCCAACACCATTTGTTGAAGAGATTTCCTTTTTCTATATTATATGCTTATGTTCATTGTGGCACTATTTACAATAGCCAAGTTATGGAAACATCTCAATGCCCATTGAGAGATGAATAGATTAAGAAGATGTGATCCATACATACAATGGAATACTATTCAGCTATAAAAATGTTTAAATTTTGCCCTTTGCAAAACATATGGATGGAATTGGAGGGGGTTATGTTAAGCAAAGTAAATAAGAAGTAAAACAAATACTAGAAGATTATACTCATGTGGAATATAAAGAAGCAAAGTAAAGGAACAGAAAAAAACAACATAATTGAACTTCAGAAATATTACTGGAGAACTTAGGCCTCTAAAGGCATTAGGGTAAGGAACAAGTTGGGAAGGGGAGGTTTAATGAACTGTGGTAGAGGATTTCTTGTTTAGTGGTAGGTATTGTATGGTAACAGGCATCTAAATCAGTGCTATAAACCAAAGTTACCTCAATAAAATGATATAATTTAAAAATCATATTCCCCACATTATCAGGTTTACAAACACATTGTAGCTACTCAATAATAAAACAACAAAATGTAACCTCAACAAATGGACATGCTCTTGGTGGCTTTGATCAGCACAGAACACAGTAGAGCCATTTCTTCTCTTGTCCTTGCACTTGACTTCTATTAAGGCAACCTAAAGTTGTCTTTACCATTTTAGCAGTCATGCTGTAAGTTTGGCCTGACCTTGCAGTCAACTCTGTCAAATCCTTTCACATGAATTACTGCTAATGCTGAATGTGTGAGGTCAATTTTTTTTTAACAGAAATGTAGAATTTCGTGTTTCTAGCTCTTAAATTTCTGTTTTTTCTGGCCCATACCATCAGCCTGTGATAACATTTTGGGTCTTGTTTCCAACATCTCTTATTAGGCCTCTCTTCTAGTCTTGTATATAATCTAAAACATTGATAGTCATCTTCTCTTTCTTCATACATGTGTTAACCAAATGTTGAACCACTTATCTGGCCAAGGATGAGGCTTGGGCATGACAGCAGAAAGAGATTTATCCCCCTTCCTATAGTACTTAATTTCCATTCTTAAATTATCCCTAATCAAAGTATGATTTTCAAAACTTATTCCTACTTTCCTTCCTTTCTTCCTTCCTTGCTTCCATTTATTTAACTAATTATTAAGTATCTACTATTTCCAGATACTATTTTAGTGGTGAAATAAAGCTGAGATTAAGACAAGCATTCCTACACTCTAGTGGAGAGTAAAGAAATGATAAAAATAACTAATGTCAGCTAGTGACAAGTGCCAAGGATTTAAAAAAATGAAAAGCTAAGGCGGGAAGTAGGGGGTGAGACAAACAAAAAACAAACCAAAAAAAAAAAAAAAGGAACACGGCAGCAAACCACAACAAACCCTGGAAATCTGACTATAGAATTGAGCTACCAGAGGGGAGGAGAGTGTTGTCTTATAACATCTCAACAGGTATGAACTTATACTTCTGAATCATGTACATTTTTGTGAACCATATACCTCAGTGAAAAAATAATACAATATAATAAAAGTTTGGATTGTGAAGATAACCAGTTGCATGTAATATAAAGACTCTTCTTTTAGAGTTCTTTAAAAAATAAAAAGTTCAGTAAGATAGTCTTGGGCACAAAATGAAGTTAGATCAGTCAGCCAGAACATTCCTTTTTGTTTAAAGATGTTGAAGATTTTTTTAAATTGAATTGCAATTAATAGTCCAGAACTCTTACTGGATTTCCTAATATATAAGAAAAGAAAAAATATATGCATTAATGTAGCCTGAAGTAGGTTACAAAGAATTTTCATAATAATCTCCTTTTCACAAATCATGAAACTGAAACTCAGAAATAGTACTTTATCTAGGTCATCTTTTTTTTTGGTCTCAGCAATATTGACAGTTGGGGCCAGATAATTTTTGTTGCGGAGACTTTCCAGTGTATTAGAGGATGTTTAACAGATTCCCTGGCCTCTACACACTAGTAATAATCCACTCTCCAACTTTTTTTTCTAAACATTTATTTTTAATACAAGAACTGGTGTACAACCAGAGGCATGGGAAGGTGAGGGTTCATCAGAGACAGAGTGGGGCACAGAACAGGCAGATGACTGACAACACTGCTGAGGGGAGCAGCGGGCCATGACAGTAGAGGTCTGCTGTGCCATGTGGGTATCTCCCTGGCCGACCAGAAATTGAATCCACGCTGCAAAGGCTGCGGGCAGCTTCACAGCACTGAGCTCAATCTGTTGCACCACTGGGGAGGCCCCACTCTCCAAATTTTGAAAGCAAAATATTTTGGTCACTGTCAGACATATTCCAATGGGCTGCAATGTCTCTGATTGAGATCCACTGGTCTAGAGGCTCATAGAGCAGTGACCACAATGCTATTTAACCTAATGGTAAGAACTGAAGTGTATCTTTTAAAAATTATTTCCTGAATATGAACTAATGGATGCATTTAAACATAAAGACAATAGGTATTTTTTCTTAAAAATACTGTAGTGATATCTCTGAAAATGCTCATATGATAGCCCAAAAGCCAATGCTCAATAATGTCATTGAAGTCCTGGATCCAAGCCTCTGTGTGTCTGTGTGTGTGTGTGTGTGTTTACTAAGTAAACAGTAGAATGGCATCTTTAAACAAGTAATTTAAAGTTTCATATACTCAATCCAGTGACAAGTTAGATGCTCCTAAAGGAAAAGAAAATGTATTTTCCATCTGTAGTGAAGTAGAAAGACACACCGGACCATTCAGCCCAGCCCAAATAAACACTTTTATTTCCATTCTTTTTCTAAAACAAACACAACTCAACCAAAAGTTTATCTTTTCTTCATTTTGGAATTCTATTGTGGTGCTCACATCACAGAGAAAAAGTGAAATGTTAGTGAACAAGCATGTCCTCAGTAGGGGAACATAAGGCATTTATTACAAATTCCAAATAATTAGTGGAGAAGATCATGAATGTTCACAGGGACAAAAAAAGGGCTAAATTTCAAACAGGAGGGGGTCTGAGCCATTAATGGGTAATCTGCACAACTTTTGTTGATCCCCTGGGGCTTCTATTACAGGTGGTTCATATTTCTAAGCAGTGAAGTATGTGAGATGAATGGAAAATTTCTCCTTAACATTTTCCACTACCCAGCATTAGCATGAAAAACTCTATACCAGATCGGGCAGCTGGTTTATTATAACTTCTAATTCAGAGATGTATCACCATTCAGTATTCCCACTCCTTGCTACTTACCAAAGAGATTTTCCTTTCTACATTCCACTGGTGTAGAATTTCTTTTCAAGAAAGTTTGCAGCTAATTCTTCGCTAGACTAGGAAGTGTGAGTTAGGTTAGAAAATACTGGAGTGGAGCATTTGAGTCACTGTTTCTATTTATTAAGTCTGAGAAGGAGATTTCACATTTAAAAGAAAAAATACATATATTTCACATAGGAAATGGCTGCTGATAGTTGCAGTAGAGATGAATTAGAAAAATATGAATGGCTTTTCCTGTAAATATCATTTGAGTTTAAAAGCACTGAATTTTTTTTTAATTTTGTCAAAAACAAGTTCTAAAAAAATAATATAGATGGGGTAGATTGAAGATGTATAAGTAGACCAAAAAGTCAAACAAAAATGAAAACAAAATACAAGTGACGCTTTTCCTGTCCCTGAAGTAGGGAACAAAACATTTCACTGGCTATTGTGAATTTAAAACACATTCATATTTATTTCCATGAACCCCTAAAATACTCTCCGGTCTTATTTCATTTCCTTAAAATTCTATATTTCTTTCTCTCCCTGTGCTTTCTTCTCTGGTTTCTCTTTTCCAGAAGTCATCCCACTTTCCCTTCAGTTCAACTCCTCTATATAACTTTCCTGATACTAATTAAACAAACTATTTCAATCAGTTGTTTTTTTTTTTTTTTTTTTAAGATTTATTTATTTATACAAGCACTGGGTACAGTCAGAAGCGCTGGAGGGTGAGAGAATTCACCAGAGCCAGAGTGGGGAGTAGAGCAGGCAGAAGGACCAAAGCACACTGCTGAGGGGAGCAGCGGGCGGCAGGAGAGGTCTGCGCGCCATGTGGGACCCTCCTCCGGTTGCCGGGGAGCAGCCGGGGATCGAACCGGTGCTGCAGAGGCTGCGGGCAGCTTCTCAGCCCAGCGCTCAACCGCTGTGCCACCAGGGAGGCCCTCAATCAGTTTTTAATACATTTAGATCTACAACTATGCTCAGTTCTCTGGGCATTTAAGTGAAGTATTTATAGCCTTGTCACAGGCCCAGAATTAAGGCGGTGAGATGCAAATAGGGCTTAAATGTGGGTTATTTTACAGGAAAGAAAGACGAAAAATGACATTGACATATCTGTTTCTTATATTGTTACTTTAAAAAAGAGGGCATACATCAATTTTGAAGTCCTTAGTGCTGTTAATATATGGTGGGGGTAGCAGTGTATGAACTACTATCCCCATCTCCAGTCTCTCCCTCTCATAATTCATTCTCTCACTTTGACTAAACTTATATTTTGATATGCAGATTGTATTATCACTTTTCTGTCTTAAGGGTTTCGTTGGCGCTCTCTTGTCCAGACTTCTTCGCATGGCATGCTGTTAAGCTTGTTTATTATTTGCCCCCATTTACTCTACAGTCTAGTTTTCTACAACTCTCCACCTCTTTCCCTGCATTCAGCAGCCTTAAGTACTTGCCATTCCTCAAATATATTCTCATATTTCACATATTAACAGTAGTTTATATTGTTCTAAGGATTTGAAGTAAATTAACTCATTTAATCTCTAAAGAATTCTTTGAAGTAAATATTACTATCCCAATTTCTTAGAAATGCGGTAACTGAGGGACAGAGGAATAGAATCACTCATAGGTGATCATTCAGATAATATGTATCAAGGTAGAGACAGGATTTGAATCAAGGTATTCTGAATCCCAAGTTAGTGCTTTGCCGCTTCTTTGCATCCATGTGTCCTTGACACAGTTCAGTTAATTCAAGATATAGTTAATATTTGTTTGCTCAAATTCAACTTCTATAGCGCTAGGCTGAGTTACTGTCTTCTGAGCTACTATTCTTTAAATATTCCTCAAATATAACACTATAGTACTATAGCACTAATTTCTCATAGGTGATGATTTATATGACTTAATTCGGGTCAGGTGTGAAATCTTATTTGTCTTATTAAGTCAGTCCATAGTTACTGTGTTTTATTTGATGAATAAATGAATAAGTAATGAGCTAAGTGAAGTCTCTTAATTAATGGTGGGTAAATAGTCCTTTACTGAATTTAAGGCCATTAAAAACTTTCCAGAAAATCTAGGTGATAGAATGATAGGTGATTTTAATTATGTGTGTTCTTTGGGTCTATCTGCAAGCATTTTCACTTTTTCTTAAAATGTAACTATCATGAGTTAATGAAACTTTAATTCAAGATCCAAAATAAATCTTTGTGCAGCTAAAACATTATCTAGAATAAAGATGTTCTATTTCTTTTTTTTAAAAGTGGCATACTTTATTCAGGATGCCTAAGGTATTAACATGAAAATTAAATGTACCATAATGAATTCACTTTATCTTAGTCTATATGGAATATTCTGTTATGGAAGAGTTATACCTTTTATCTTCTGCATTAGACCATCCAGTCAAGAGTGAACTAAAAGTGTAGTAGAATTTCCCAGGCAATGGCAACTTGGTGGACTTGACTGAGAAAGGTACTTACTTTGAATCATGACCCTCAAAACTTCAATAATGGTTCTCTATTTCATCTTACCCACTGTGTGTGATTTTGGGATTAATAGTTTCTGGCTTAAAATGTATACAGCCTCATAGATCAAAGACAACCCTTTGAACTGCATCCAGAAACACCCTGGTAGCCAGTGCAAACTGTAGTGCATGGACGTTAATATGATCCATCTGGCTGAGACCCTTAAGCAAGAGAGCTGCTGCTGCACTTTGTAGTAGCTGAAATGATCTGGTGGTTTTCATGATAACCCTCCCACCTCCGGTATCACACTGTTGCAGTATACTGGAAAACACAAACATTATGGGTGAGGCAATGCTGAATGAAAAGGAAACTTCCTTTTCATTGATGAAAGAAGAGATATGATTCTCCAATAGTGGAGGATTTAACAATATATTCTAAAGGTAGCTGACATTCTCTACAAAAACTCATCTGTGGAGTTTAAATATTATGACATTTCTAAGCTAATAAAAACTAAGTTATACTTTTAGTAGGTATTACAAGCACGGGTGTTCAGAAATCAGTGAAGCAAAATGCAACTTATTTTAGGATTCCAAGAAACAGAATTTATTTGGGAATACATAGTGTTTTCATCAAAAGTGTCAATTTTTCTAAGATAAAGCAAGATAGCATTTTTAAACAGAAAGCAATATATAACGTAATACCTTGAAAATGTGTTCATCACTTTTTTGGGTAGAACTTCCTTAAGTAAAAGTTCCCAGACTTATTTCTCCTTCCCTTTATTATATATCTAAAGAGAATTAGCCTGTCTGATGAATACTTTAATAGTGTTCTGTGAATTTTTAAATAAGTGGATATACAAATCAATACTGAAAAACTAAAACAGAAAAAAAGGAAAAAAGCAACATATTTTTCCTAGCTCGCAAGAAGGGAGAAAACATTTTTTTTTTTCTAAAAAAAATCATGCTTCTTTAAGGTACCATATATTAAATTAACCATTGAAGAAGGATGGACTTAGCATGAGGCTGCTGTTCAATTCAATTAGGGGCTTGGCTGGAACACATCAGATTTTCACCTCAATTTTCACAAACTCCCCATGCCTTCATTTTGCTCACCACCCATCCCCTATAACCTGAAAAGATGCAAACTGAGCTCTCCCAGGAAACTTGATAAAAGGACTTTGTTCAAAGGCAAGAAACAGAGTCAAAATAGTTGAAGTAGTCTTGCTTTCAGCCAGTTCTTAGTCTAAGAACTTGAGAAACTTTGACCAAAGGTCAAGTACTGCTCTGGCTCCACCTGAGATTCTCTTGGTCTCACTGTCATTAGGACCCTTAGCCAGTTGTTCCTTCCCAGCTGATATTTCAGTGAGTAACTGAGTGGGGTTCCAATCAACTTCCAGTTTACCTTTAGCTGTGTTAGATATCAGGGTGTTTTTTTTCCCAGTAACTTGTTTCCATGAAAGCCCTGCATTCGTTCAATATCATCTTTCCTAAATAATACAATTCTTAGACTTAAATATTGAAGGGGGAGAGTTGTAGGGCAAGGTTGATACTTTGATTTCATTCAGCTTATCCTGAATTTTATGAGTGAGACTTAGACTAGTAACATCAGAAATAGTATAAACCTCAGACCTTTATTTATCAAATGTGAAAGAGACAAAGTATTCTGTTTAAAGATAAATGGCTTTGGCTGAGAGTTAATCCAAATATCCAGCCTAAAATTTGAAAAATCACCTTGCTGCTTCATTGTGACTGTCCTAACGTATTGATCCCCCACCTCTCTACTTCCTTCCTTACTACTAACACTCCATTAGCAGTTGCAGCCCTGGAATATGGTAAGGTCGAAGATACAGGTGAGATGTTGCCATAATAGCTCATAACACATCATTTAAGCATTTGGACTGCTTCTGTGATATTCGAACATTTTCATTTAGAGCACAGAAAGTTTTGAGTGAAAATGGTTAATGACAATATCTGGACCCCCAAATCTGTACATAGAGGAACAGGAGCCAACATTTTGACTGTCACTGACAAAACGCCCTTTCTGTGTTTCCCAGCGGGAACTGCAAACGTGTGTAGTTTCAATGCAGACATGTGTAGTTTCAATGCAGAGCTCAAAGAGTTCCTGCACCAGGTGCTGTCTGAAAGAGCAACTGACACTACTCAGGAAGGGTGAGATGAGCAGCAAGGATCTCTCAGCTCAGTAATGTCCTTGTGGCATTGGACTCTAAGGGAGTTGCTCTTAATTAGCAGCTAAGTGGTTCCGTTTAGGCATGGTTTAGGAAACGAGGAAGAGAAAGAGGAGGAAATGGAAAGCATTCTGGAAATCAGTGCTATGCAACAGGACCATTTCTGTGCTTGTCAGAGGCACTTCCTGTCCTGTGCAGATGGCTGACTGCCCCTCCTTTGTGTTAGCATGACTGTCAAGGTAAACATCTTACAGCTATGTTTCTGTTAGAAGATAGGTAAGTCCAGTGCAAAGACCCATCCTTAGTGTCTGGAGCACTTCCAGAATCCTTGCCATAATTTACTCTGGGCTTGATTAAAAGAAGTTCCTCCATGTTTCTGAACCTCACCTTTTTAAAAAAAATTATATATTTTCTTACAAAGTTAAGTATGGACACTTTGATTTTTGCCATCAAGTGTAGTCGCCCTTGTTCTCCCAGTATCATAGCACCTATGATCTATCTTCACAGTCTCTTGTGTTGTTCCGAACCCCTGTTTTGACACCTTTCTCTTTCCTCCGCTGTATGCCTCAAATCTATGGTCAGCTTGCAAGTTTTGTTTTTTCCTGACCCTTTGTTTGGTGTCTTTTATTACATGTATATGCGAACTTATCTGATATTTCTTTTTCCTTCTGACTTATTTCACTTAGCATAATCCCTTCCAGTTTTATCCATGTCACAAATGGCATGAGTTTCTGTTTTGATTGCTAAATAGTATTCCAATCTGCTTTATCCATTCATTTATCTTGGGGCATTTGGGTTTGACCCACAAAATGGGATAGCTTTATAGAATTGAGATGATCAGAAACTATATTACTTAAAAATGATTCACAATCCCAAAAGTATTGACATGTTATTAAAATAATGTTTTAGGAAGGATTCACATTGATGCCTTTAATACATTTGGTCAAAGTACTTTGGATACCTTTCAGAATATATCTGACTCCCCAGAAAAACACAACCATGTTGGCCTTCTGTCATTTGTGACCTACAAGACTTGGGCATTGCCAAAAATTAAGACTAATTTTCCTTCCTTCCTGATTAAACCTCTAGGTGGGAAATATAAAGGCATTTCACCTGTATTGCAACTGACAGATACGGTGTAGAGAAATTAGTTCCATTTTAAATTTATGGTCCTGTAATAACAATATTGCAACTTAAGTGCCAAAAGTTTTAAATGTGAAGTATTTATGCTTTGAAATGCTTAATGATGTTTCCTGCATAAAATGGAAAGGATATCAGCTTAGAGAAAAATAACAAAATGTCACAAAGAATGTGTGAAATATCTTTTGCAGGTGCACTGTTCTTGATGTTTCCTGTCATTCATCCAAATATTTCTTTACTGGGAGATACTGAAGAATAATAAATGACAGTGAGATTTATAGTCACAGAGGAATTTCAGTCTGTTATTTAAAGTTACAGATTAAGAAAATAGTACAGGTGATTTTTTAAAAGTTAAAATCTGATAATCCTTTCTTGAAGGACTTCTTGAATAGACCTAAGGCTCAAAGATAATTATGCAGTACCAAAGTCTTATATTTTATTCATGTTTTCAAAATGTTACTAACACACTCATTTCATAAAGATCAGCCTTTTCTAGTCAATTTTTCCCCTTCTCTCCTTTTCTTCCACTTTTCCTTCTTTCTCCCTTCCTTTCTCCATCCTTTCATCCCATCTCTTTCATCCTTTCATCCCATTTCTTCCTTCTGGGCTTTTGCTTTATGTGTGCTACCAATAGTTCAACTTTCTCATAAATAACAACAATATGACTAGAAGGAAGAAAACTATAGTAAAGATTATATTAAAACTATAGAAAACTATAGTAAAGATTATATTAAAGTTCTCAACATTATTGTGGCAGCCACGTATTAATTTGTGGTTTCCTTTTAAGTTGATAAAATTCACTCTTCTGTCCGAGTAAATGAAATAGGGAGGTTTAGATGTAATCCCAATGTTTTAAGAGACAAAAAAAAAAAATCATACATATGAAACACTATTCTATAGGTAATATTATACCTATGGAGTATTATTAGGTATTTATATATTAGTTTTGACTCATAGATAATACAAAAAATGCTGCTAGAACAATGAACTTCCTGATAAAAAATTGAGATTTGGGATATATAGAAAATTTACCTCTCTGAATAAACAATTTGATAGTGTAGTATTAAGATACATTTAATGAATGTGTAACAAAAATGGCCCATCTGAATATTGCTTGTCCAGTTAGCTTACACTTTATATATTTTTGAAACTGTACAATACGCAATAAAGCCATGCAATCAGTTCTAAGTTATGTCATCAAATTATATTGATGTTGAATGTTCCAGTTAAAGAGTTGTATCCAGTCATATGAAAGCTTTTCATCTTTAATTGTTAATGAATGGTTCTTACTAAGGCAAAGCAACTTTGCTCATGGTTTAATGGACTTAAGTCTAATCCTATTCCTTATCCCTACCCTACCATTAAATTCTCATCCCACTTTTTTTTTTTTTAATTTATTTATACAAGCACTGGGTACAGTCAGAAGCACAGGACGGTGAGAGAATTCACCAGAGTCAGAGCGGGGAGCAGAGCAGGCAGAAGGACCAAAGTACACTGCTGAGGGGAGCAGCGGGCAGCAGGAGAGGTCTGCGCACCATGTGAGACCCTCCTCAGCTGGCAGGGGAGCAGCCGGGATCTAACCAGCACTACAAAGGCTGTGGGCAGCTTCGCAACCCAGCACTACACTACAAAGGCTGTGGGCAGCTTCGCAACCCAGCACTCAACCTCTGCGCCACCGGGGAGGCCCTCTCATCCCACTTTTTCCTGTGCCTCTATTCCCCCTGCTCCCTGCTATCTATACCACTAGATGTTGTCTGTGTTCTTGAAACATTCATCCAAGAAACCCTTTTCCAGTATACTCTCATCCCCTTGAATTGGGCTGAATCTTTCTGAGTTTTGAATCCCTATGAACTTAACAAATCATACCTTATTTTGTGTTGTAACAACTTATGCTTGCTGGCTGTCTTTTGGACAATCTAACCTCAGCATCCCTTGAAGTGTCTAGAGTAGAGCCTAGCACACTACCTGCCACATGTAAACACACAGTTAAATTCTTCAAGTGGAGCTGGGAGGTGTTGTGGGCAGTATGACATGGGTTGGGATAACTTTTAGAACAAGAAACAGATTCAGCTCACATGTTCGATTGAGTGAGCCATTTTGGCTATAAAGATAAAGCCACACATGCAAACAATTTGCTTCATTACAGATCTCTTTCATTTGTCCCGTGTATATTTATGTAAAACCTACGCACTTCCTCCCCTATTTTATTTATTTTAAGCTAGGGCCAAATATACACTGGCCTGGGAAATATATCTTTCATGTGATTTTTTTTTTCCCTGTAATGGATATGACACTGATACATTACAAAGAAGGCAAATGACAAGATACAATGACATTTAGCATTTTAAAAATGTTCAAATAGAACAATACCTTTTTAAAGATGTGTAACCTTATTTTAGTTTTTTGTATGTTTACACTTGTGGGACAATGAGGAATGCAATGTTTAGTAATATATTTTTTCCCACAATATACACATAGATATTTCATTATAACATAGACATGAAATACTTTGAAATATTCATTTTTATTGATTCCAATTTAGTTTTTCATTGCATTTAACCATGAAAGTGTGAATAAAGTTCTTAGCCAATGGCTATAAATTCCTCAAAAATATAAGAAATTCTCAAATTTGCTAATGTGTATAGTTGAGTGATATTACTTATGAATGCAATCAAAGAGTAGAGATAAAACCTTCCAAAAATGTTTTATCTAAATCATAACTTGATTTCTTATGTATTTGATTCAAAGGTATTAAGACTAATTAAAGTAGCCATACATAAATATAATCCATAGTTTATAGGCCTGTCTCAGGTGTGTTTCATTTGCTGTATCGGAGCCTGCTGCTGTGAACCTGGGGACAGCTGTGGTGAGAATGAGGTAGCTGTGTCGTGAGTTGCTCAGTTTAGAGGAAATTAATGGACAAAGTTACCAAATGGGTATCAGGGCATGGAAAACAAATAAAAGTCTTGTTTACTATTTGTATAGCAGTATTTATAGAATTTCTTATTTTTGTCTTCCTCTTCTATAAAACAGTGAATAAGTCAGGAAATAGTGCAGAAGTTTTTAAATATATTCAATTCTGCAAAGCAAAACTCTAGATTTATGGCAGAGAAAAAAAAAATTAGCTCTTTCTTATGGTCTCAAAAATAAAAGACTAATAGGAAATAATTTTCAAATGTGAGTTGAAGTGACAAAATGAAACTATCAGAAAAGAATCTTTAAAAATCTTTTTTCCTTTTTTTTTTTTTTCCAATCTTGCTTATCCTGGAGAAAGCATTATAATTATCTCCAAGAAGATATTTTGGGCTTTGAGAAGAGATATTCCTTTTAAAAAGATCTAACAGAGAAAAATTTTTGAGCATTAAAGGAGAAAGTTGTGACCCTGTTTTTTAATGTTATTGAAATATGGTTTGTTGCTGAGAGATTTATGAGATTGAACATGAGATCAAAGATTCTTTCAGAATATTTGAGGTTCAGTAATCACCAAGCTATTACTTTCCAAACAAATTTCTATTTTTTTAAAAGTCCTTACCATTAGAAAGTGAAATTTAATCTGTGTTTGAATTATTGTCTTTTGTGTCAGCAAAACATTGTATTAGAAAGCTATTTCATGTTCTTGAGGCAGTTTGAGTTGCAGTATGGTAAAAGAAGAAAGGATAAGACAGATTAACATCTAATTTTAAAAATCAGCTTAATTTCTATTCATAAAAAACTCCAGAAAAACAATTTGTAATATTTTTATTAAATAAATGCAAATAATTAAGCTACATATATCCTAATATCCCCCACAAAGTGTAACTTAATTAAATGGAAACTATAAAAATATGCTTTATTGTAAAATATGATAAAATCTAACTATTTAGAATGATATAAAGGAAACAGATTTTATGTGTTCTTCAATTATTGTTTTGAATATTCATACAAGCCTATTGACTACGGATAGTAAACTTCAATTTCTGTCATCTTTATTTATCAGGGGAACAGCAAAGTTAGTGCATCTCACAACTGCAGAGATATGATATTAGCATATCAACATGTGTAGTTATGTTTTTATATTGCCTGCAAAATCAAAAATCCTGTAATATTTTAAGAACTACTGAAATTAAATAGGACACCATAGTTAAGGGCTCAAACTACTTAATCAGTATTTCACTTAAGGTGGTATTGAATATCTTATACTATTACACTCTTCTTTATTTTTTTTTTTTTTTTTTTTTTTTATAGAGGCATGCTTTATTTATTTGTTTGCTGGTTTGTTTGTTTTGTTTATACATGCACTGGGTACAGTCAGAAGCGCGGGAGGGTGAGAGAATTCACCAGAGCCAGAGCGGGGAGCAGAGCAGGCAGAAGGACCGAAGTACACTGCTGAGGGGAGCAGCGGGCGGCAGGAGAAGTCTGCACGCCATGTGGGACCCTCCTCCGGTGGCCGGGTTGCAGCCGGGGATCGAACCGGCGCCGCAGAGGCCGCGGGCAGCATCGCAACCCAGCGCTCAACCGCTGCGCCACCGGGGAGGCCCAATTACACTCTTCTTTATACAGTATGACTGTTTATATTCCGTACCTCATATATGTAATATATATATTACACCTGCCTATTCATATAAACATCTATCGTGTTTTTTTTTCTTAATAAGAAAAATGGAACAGTTCTTCCAGAATAACTATTTTTCTATGTTGGAAATATGGCAGGGAATGTAAACAAAAACATTTTGTCATCTCCATTTTTTTTACAATTCATTTCTCAGACTATTACCAGGACTTCTGTGTAATTTGATTTACTCTGTTGGTACAAATCTTGGAATTACTAATGTTCAAGGGCTACAGTGAAAGTTAACTATTAAGTTGGGTTTAGAAAGATGACACTTCTTGGCTCAAAGTCTAGCCCTAAGACCATATTATCTTCCAAATAAGTTAATGAAAACAAAAGAGACCAGTTTCATGAAAGGTCAGACTGAAACCAATAAAAGCAAGGAAATGCCAATTACATCAGTGGGTAATGGAGTACATGTGTCATGTAACACATAACTTTTCCAGAAGACACTTTCCACAGGATGAACTAAAAGTTTCATTTAGAATTTCAGACTGTCTAAGATCATGTTCTGAATATAATACTTTTACTACGTAAACACTAGGAATTCAAAGAGGTATTTCAAGGTCTAAGATTAAGTAAGATGTGGATTATAATACTATATTCTACTGTTCAAGGAGAAAATTTTAGCAAGGTGGGGATGTCTCTATCCATTTATCAGAACTTATTAATAACACATAAAACAGTATAAATAATAGCAACTACTATTGAGCACCTACGATGTTGTAAGCACTGTTACGTATACCTTATTTTCTCTATTCCTCTCAAAAGTGCTGTGAGGTAGTGACTATTATATCCATTTTATAGCTGAATAAACTTGAGGACTAAAGGAGTTTATTTTTCCAAGATCAACACTTACTATCATTTCACTGTCAAGTCAAGAAACAACTATTAAATGTATATTATAGTGCTGCATACCTACCTGTTGCCTAATAGGTATATGCTATTGATTTTTGTGGTATGTTTTTTGAGAATACCTGTGTTGTCTCAATGAGAACTGCAACCTTAAACTTCTAGTATACAGTAAGGCACAATTACTAAACAAATAACTAAAATTTAAACAATCGTCGAAACTTGGAGTACTCATTTCACCTGGACCATAGTAATATTTAGTGCTAGAGGGGCCAAATGCTGAAATGATGGACTTCTTACCTAAAAACTTGTCATCTAATTGGGAGACAGAACATGTATACTGTGATCAGAGTGAACTTGAGTGATCAGTTAACAGAATTTGTGGTAATAAAGGCAACTATTCATATTATTTTTACTCCTATTTAAAGATGCATTATATATATATATTATATGTTATATATAATATATATTTAAAGATTTATTTATGCTTATAAGAGCTGGGATGCAGGCCAGAGGTACAGGGGTGGGAGTGAGAGGATTCACCAGAGATGGGGTGGAGAACAGAACAGGCAGACTGACTGAAATACACTGCTGAGTGGAGCAGCAGGCAAGAAAGGAGAGGTCTGAACCATATGAGTTACCTCCCTGGCCTGGGATTGAACTTGTGCTGCAGTGGCTGCAAATAGCTTCATAGTGCTGAGACTTAATGCTTTGTGCCACCAGGGAGGCCCTGGGTGATGCATTTAGATTTTAAATTTTATTTTAAATTTGTTAGTAGGGCCTCCCCTGGTGGCGCAGCGGTTGAGCGCTGGGCTGCGAGGCTGCCCACAGCCTCTGCAGCGCCGGTTCATTCCCCCACCGCCGGCGAGGGTCCCACACACACAAAAAATAAATTTGTTAGTAATGCTTTACCATTAAGTCAAATTATACCAAAAGAATTAAGTTTGATATAACAGTACTTTTTTATTATGTCTAATCTAGTCCCTTTTCCAGATACCTTCAATTACAGGCCTTCTAATCCTTTTTCAGTTCATTTATACATTGCTTTTGCTTATTTTTCCACCAATTATATAATATAGTATTTGTGTTGTAATATTCTTTTTTCACTCAGTTTGGCAATTCAGAGCTGTTGCATTCTTTTTAACTTATGCATAGTATTCCAAAGGCAAATAACTCAGATTAATTGAAAACTCTTGTTGATGAACATGTGTGTTGCTGCTGTGCATTCAGTTCTTGAGATAGAGAAGCAATAACACTGATCAATGTGTTAATACATTTTGAATGTAAAAACAGACACAATGGAAGATATTAAATGAAAAGATCAAATTAAATCAAACAATTTTCCTTAATATAAAGTAAATCTAACAAATTTGTATTAGTTCAGTATTTTAATGGGTTTAAAGCTAATAAAAACAGAACTTCTAAAAAGTTGTGGGTCAGGATGTAGTGATGGATAGCACTTGAATGCACTCATGGCTTTCAGTGAGAAGCTTACAAATGTATCCCATGTGTTATCCGCCTTTGAGGAGAACTGAAGATGGGCCCCTTTTCAATTAACTCTGTAGTAATGGAAAAAAAATTCTTTGCTAAATAACTTAGTCTTTATTTTTTGCCATTAACCCAGTTAAAGTATTAAATTTTGGATTGTATAACATGTAAAAGGGGAAAAATAATTTGAGACTACATGATCAAAGAGTGTTACTAGACTAAATTTTCAGAAACTTTCCCATGACACAAAGCCATATTCAGTGTACTTGAAAGAACAATAGATATATCACTCCTTTCTTTGTTTCAAGTAGTTGTATGCCTAGAATTTATAGTACTGTCTAAAGTTGCAAACCTAACATCTTTTGGAATGCATGATATCTCTATTCACTTTCTTTCTGCCTTCCTGTCCCTCTAATTCGAATTCTTTCTCTGATTTACTTCTTTTGTTATCGTGATAGAAAACATGAATGCTGTCAGCTCCAGAAACCCACCTGGTTTTGATCTGCTCTTTATCCCTTCGCTGGGTGTATGCCTGACCTTCTCCCATTCCACATGATTTTTGCTAGGTTAGCAATTACAGGATCCCTCCCCCCAATCGCATTACTGCCTTTGCATGGATGCTTACTTCCTTTTATCCCTACCCAATGGTTGATACAATATTCAGGTTAGGCCAACCATACTTCCAATGTGGAAATTTATATCCCATGGGGAGATAAATGAAAAAGGAAAGATTGGAGTTTTGCAATTGCAGCATTCTAAAGAGCTCATCTGAGGTCTAGATCCAAAGATTTAGGTACATATGTTTCCTCAAGTTTGTTCACCTGTAGGGTAAATGAAGTTCATCAGGATTTGTATGCCATTGGCCTCTGTGGTTATCACCTGCAGCCTTGATAGAAGGCGTGTGGGTGTGGGGCATGTGTGCCTGGTTATGGACACCTGAGCATGGGTGTGTGAGCATATGCAAGTGTGCACACCTGTGCCTAGGAGGGAGGGGCAAATAAGGGTGGCATCACTCAGATGAGGACAGCTATGAGAGGACGAATGACTACAGAAGAGGCAGGACCATGAGAGAGTGCCAGAGGCTCCAGGGAAAGAGCATAACAATTCTTGGGAGGCTGGGAGGCTCGCGCGGTTGTCTGCATGCTTACCAGCTCATCCCTGCTCAGGCTGTTCCAGCTTCCTTGCCTGGTGTACCTGGTTCCCTGAGAGAACATTAAAGCCTGAAAAATCCACTGAGGACCCCAGGACTCCCCTTTATCCATCCACCCAAATCCATAGTGAACTTGCCTTGTGCTTGCTGACACTACATTACCTTTCCCTAATATATGGTTGAGACCCCACTGTCTTTTAATAAGTGTGTTCTTAATAGAATTTGTTCAGGTTTTTTTTTTTTTTTTTTTTTTGCCAAGAAGTTGATAATACATGGGTTTTACATTTTATAAACCAGACACTTATAGGAGATTCTTGTTTATTTCTTCTCCATTCCCATTCCAGCCTTCAGCACAATGATTCAGCTCATCTCAGACCAGTAGATGATTGGATTTATTAGCTGGGACTGAGGATTGGAGTTTCATAACAATCATGTTGAAAAGGAAAGAATACAGAGGAGAGCATAAAGAAGGACAGTTCTTATTCTTGTGCAGATTCCTGGTTCCTGCCCTTGTCCTCCTCCTGCTTTCTTTTTCTCACATGCTCAAGCCCTGCTGCTTATATACTTTTCCTCAGCAAAACTTCTTTAGAATGTATTGAATGCTCTTATTTTTACTTCTGTATGACATATTGGTTCCCTCTCCAGCTATCAAGGTCACTGTATCCTGATAAAGTTTTTAATTCTCCAGGCCGAACAGTGTCTCATTCCTTTGTGCTAACATGTCAGCATCTTCTGCTGTAGAAAATGAAGGCAAGGAAAACTTTAGAAGTCAGAGGCAAGTGCAAAAGTCAGAAAAATAAAGAGAAAGTTAGGATTTCTGCAACCTCATTACACTGTTGTCTTGGTTATAGCTTCTGAGATTTTAGTTCTTCTTGAAATCATTGTAAAGCTCTCTTGGCCCTAGTCATTTGTTTGTTGGCTATGCATGGATGGAGTGTCATTCAATCACAATATTTTTCTTCTTCATAGGAGAGAAAGTAAGTTGTCAAATGTCAGCACTTAGGCTACATGTAGGGCAGCTGCTAATGATTTTAGCACCTTTATATTGATTATTATTCTCCAGTTCATATCATGGCTCTTTCGGGTGTAGCAGACAGTGCTCACTCTGCTCTCAAAGGAAGGCAAGTTTTCTGTCCTTCCCTTTATGAAAAAGAAATTGGGGAAGAATGGAAGGAACAGTATCCGAGTTCATCCTTTGCCTTTCTTTCAGGAAGAATGTATTAGAATTATATCCTCTCCAGTTTTTCAATTCAGTTTAATCCCATTATATATTCCCCTTCATTTTCTATTGCTTTTCTTCTCTCTCGTTATATGACAATAATTCTAAACTTTTAATGGCATTAGTGTAAATGCTCAGAACTCAAGCAAAGTATGAAAAGTGAGTTACCCTTGCTCTCAGAAGAATCTTCTGAGGGCTTCTCTTTGCATCCTTCATGAAGGAGAAACTGCTTCAGCTGAGACTGGTTCATGTTTGTTTTTGTACTGCTATACAATTAGAGGTCTAGGTGTTTGCAATTCAGTGGATTAGATTCTTCTGGACCCTGAGGGTACCTGATCCCACCTTGTCTTCTGTCTTTGCTTCTCTTGGTTGATATAAATTGAAGATTGCAACTTTGATCTTGTTTGCCTGTCTCATTTGTGATGCATAATGGCTTACACATGTTAAAATAGAATATTTATGATAAAACCACCTGGTTTCTTTAAAGACCACAGAAAGAAATGACTCTTTCCCCCCACCCCTCATTAAAGTGAATAACATGGCTTTTTTGGTTGTTTTTGTGTAGTAGTAGCTCTGCTTTTATGACAAATTTTAAGGCATGCTGTGCACCAAGGTAGATGTCATGTCCATCTTAAATAAGCAAAACTAAAAAAAGAAAACAAAAATAAAACCTCTCAAAAGAACATAACTCCTCCAAGGAAAGGAAAATGAGATGAAAATATTAATGCAGCAAGCAGATGCATCTAGAATCTCTCAAGAAAGTGGAAAACAGAGCAAACATCTGGGAGACTTCAGCTATGAAGTAAAATTACAATCATTGGTTACAGACGTTTTTCTTGCCCCTTGCTTATAAACAGCCAAATAATTCTATGAAACTGTTGGGGTTTGGTGTGTGGGGTTCTTGAGTCTCTCTGAGAAAGAATTTGGCACAGCCTCCCATCAGCTGCATGGTGAGTTTATTAAGAGAAAAGATGCCTCCAGATAGAGGCAGGCAGCAGTCTTAAAGGGCAAGAGCTACATGTCACAAAGCAAGGGGTGTGCTAATGTACTGCTCTCTGATTGAATTATTCTGTGGGATTTATCACTTTGGGGGTCAGATTGGGTTGATTTTCTGTAACCTTTGATAATCCTCTGAGCCCCTGCCTTCCACCTCCGATTCCTGGCAACTTTCATAGCCAGTCTGATGAATAATCTACCTATATCCACTTCAGTTTAATTTCCACTTTCTTCCATCAAAACAACATATAAATAGCTGATAATCAAATCCCAAACCAAATCCCCCTTGTTAGGATAAAAGAGTAAATTTTGGGCAGAAATTTTAGAAAACTGCTGAGGAAAAAGTCTGTTTCTACAATTTTATCTGTAGAGTAAGACTCACAAATCGGCCCCATCCACCTAACTTCCCCATGTCCTATGAGCTTCCTGCTACCAGGCTCTTCCTGCTATGTGGATACACTCTTGGATTTCCCATTTATGGTTCCTTCCACTTACTACACTCTTTCCCTATTAAAAAATGTATTTTTTTCCCTTCAGATTTTAGCTAAAATATCACTTCCTAGCTTTAACCGTTTTTCTTTATAATACGATTTCCTGATTTATTTTATGAGTGTTTATTGTTTATCTTCCCATTCTAGAATGTTAGCTCCATGAGGACAAGGATGTTGTTTTGTTCATTATTAAATTTCCAGAACTTGAGACTATGCCTGGCACATGGAAAACAGACATTCATATTTGTTGAGTAAATAAGTATAAAACATTAAAAAAAAAAGGAAAAAAGTACAGAACAATTACTGGACAGATGTAAGGATTCACCACCCAGACATCTTTCAGACTTCAGCGGCTTCCAGAATCAACTCAACTGTAAACAGCTATCTTGCCAAGGTCACTCCCTATTGTAGGTGGTTCAGACAATGACTGATGGAGGCAGTAGCTCTGTATAGGCACAGCCGTTTTGATACCACTCTGGAAACTTTCTTGAGTTGGCTATAGCTGCTACTTTTCATGATTGTGTTGTTCAAGGGAGAACCAAGCTATGTTTCCCCTTTGTAATTTTTTATCCCAAGTTCACTCCCCAATACACATCCCAAACACAAGTTTACTTCCCAGAAAATCCCAAATATAACCAGATGGAAAAACAGGAAGTGTTTCTTTACAATTTACTGCTTTATTTTACAATATTATGCTTTCGTCTTAGGGAAGATGTTCCAGCATACTTAAGCAGGATAAATTGCAAACCAAACCAGGCACTAGTGTAGATAACCAGATTCGCAAAGATGAAAATTATACAACTCCTGCCTGTGAGAAGGTCATTTTCTAATTCCTAGCCGTAAAAAATTGGAATGTTTTAATGTAAGGAAATCTGGATATTTATCACCTTCTGGATGTCACTAAATATTTAAAATATATTAATAACAGATACTACCTTTACTGGGTACTTACTACATGCTAAGTTGTCTTCTAATCAATTTTCACATATTTGCAGAAGCCTTATTAGGCTGGTATTTTATTATTATTAATTGCTATTTTTGATTAGATAATAAAATCAAGGTACAGAGTAGAAAATTTCCCAAAACTGCTATAGTAGGTAGGAGAAGCAGAAGTTAAATCTTGGTAGTCTGATGCCAGATTTAGTGTTCTTTTCTTAACATTATTATCTTTAATTTTTCTTGTTATCAAATCAAAGTTTTGCTTATGAAAACCACTTTTAGTACAGCGTACATGTCTAAAAATGGCTTAAAGCCAGATCTAGCACTTGACCTTTTGTATTATATTAAATCTGCTCCTTATTGCATTAGCAGATTTTCCTCCTATATGGAGTGCAGAAGATTTATATATAAAAAAATTGATCTTTTCATTTTGGAGCAATGAATATTTAATCTCATATTCAGCTTAACTGTTGCAAAATGGAAAGTAATGCATTTCTCATTAAAATTTTTTAGTGTTTTTTTGCACATTGTTTCTATTTGTAATCTCAGAAACCTGAAAAGCATCATAATCAGTTATTACTGAGTATACAATGGAGATTATTCTTCAACACAAAATTTGGGAATGGAGAAAAAAATTGTCTGTACTTGGTGAGATAAAACCAAGCACAAGAATACAGAAAATGAACTCTCTTAAAAATCAAAGGCAGATCAGAGTGCACAACAAATAGTGAAATATTCATGCAAATGTTCAGTTAGTCGATAGAGAACTGAAATGTTTTCATGGCCCTGAATCATTGTTCTCCAATTGGAGTGACTGGTATACCCTTTCATTGCATGTGATACTATATCATTTGTAACCTAAAGAGTGTTGATTTAGATTTTCATCCTGACTCTTCCCTGATGGAATCAAAAAGAAATTGTACATTATTGCACACTAAGGTTTCAATCTCATTAGCAGACACATTGTGTGTATGTGTGATTACTTCCCTATGTTTGCCTGAAATCTATTGCTGGAGGAGAGATGCTTCATACTCTGACTGCCTGTGTGATCTTTTAAAAGGAGGAGTAATAAAAACAATTTTTTTCCACTTATTTGCCAGGAGCATCTGTGTGTTATATAGCAATTTATAAAATATGTATTTTAAGAGATGATGAGACTGAGTCTTAGATATGTGAAGTGCTAGCCTTGGGTCACATAGCTATTTTAAATGGAGAAAAAACTAAGTTCTTTTGTAAGCCTTGAGAGTCATTATGTTCAATTTTTTTTTTGTTTACTTTTGGATTTAATGTAGAGACCTTCTGTCAGGAATAAATCATAAGGCTTACCTTATAATAATCCATCATAACACTGGCAATTTTTCTTTATCACTACATAACTTAGATGTTAAATTGCATAGATTTAGATTATTCTTTCTGTGTGTGTTATTTTAGAAATCACCTTTTACTGAGCTACATATGCTATGATTTAACAGTTCTAACTGCCTATGCACTTCTATTTTAATTCTATTGGTTTGTGTGTGTTTGTGCCATTCTCTTAGTTCACCTATAAGACAAATTATTCTAGCTACCTTTAAAAAAGACTTATTGAGACATTCACATTATACATTTCTCCTATTTCACATACAGTTCATTGACTTTTAGTTTTAGTTTTCATTATTCAAAAAAAGGAATCCATGCTCCTTGTCATTATGAACCTCTCCACACCCTAATCCAAGGCGGCTGTGATTCTCCTATCTTTTTATAAAGATTTTCCTATTCTGGACATTTCATATAAAAGGAATCATATGAGTGTTTTTTATAATAGACTTTTATCAGTTAATGTAATGTCTTCAAGTTTCACCAATGTCGTGGTATATATTAGTACTTCATTTCTGTTATTGTCAAATAATATTCACTACATGTATGTACATATTTTAGTTAGCCATTCATTAGGTTATAGCCATTGGATTATTTCCACTTGAGTTTTTTATAATGTTGCTATGAACATTATAATGTTTTTAAATTTCTTTTGGTTATATACCTTCCAGTGGAATTGTTAGGTCATATGGTAACACTGTTTAACTGTGATGAACTATCAGACTGTTTCCAAAATGGCTGCACCACTTTACTTCCACACCAGCAGTGTGTGAGTGTTCTGATTTCTCCATATCCTTGCCAACATTTGTGATTATAGTTATCTTTCTTTGTGATTATAGCTATCTTAATGGGGCAGCATCTCATTGTAGTTTTAATTTTCCTAAAAATAACTTTTCTAAAAATAACTTTCTAAAAGTAGAAGTACTCTTCAGAAAGTTCAAAATATCTACAAAAATATGATAACTAACTACTAAAAAATGAAGAAAAAAATTGTATGATAAAAAATGCAACCATGTGTTCAAAATCTAACTTTTGAAGAATCAAGTAGAGAATTTACTTTTTAGAGCTCTATTGTCTGCTGCTTAGTTAGAGCCTATTATATGTCTGTCACGCTTAGTCACCTAGTTTATAAGCAGGATATAATTGTACATATCTTTAATTCATTTTGAATTACCTTCATGAATTGCATTTGTTATTTTGAAGCATGATGCAGGACAACTACAGAGAATTTTTCTAGCAAAGAAATTATTCCATAAGGGAAAACAAGCACATTAAAAATCCTCTCTCTCCAAATTTGACTTTCAGTTCAGTAAAAATCACCTTTTGGGAGCAATGATAATGAAATGATTCAAAATTGACTTTTCTAGGCAATATGATTCTAAAACCATGAGGGATTGAGTGTAAGCCATGTGAAATGTACAGTTGGTATTGCTACCATCTCTACAATGCCATAGGTATACTCTGCAATGAAGTTGTCACAAAAGGGTCAAGATTTTCAAGCATATACTAAGTTTTCACCTGTAATTAAAAAAAAGTCAGAACTTTAATGGTAGAACAATTTTTCTGCCTATGTATTAAGTAACTACTGTCTGAACTTGAAAATAGATCTTTATCACCCCGGTGCCATATCATGGAAAAGTCTTCATTTTTGTGGAAAATTGTATTGTGCATTCTAATTTTAAAATTCCCTTAGAACCCATTTGTGGTTAAAAATGAATTGAATTATTATTTTGGGCTTCTTACCTCCTCAGATTGAGTAGTTCTCGTGTAACTTTTCTTTAAGTGTGCATATGCTTCAGTTTTTTCTTACACACACATCCATACACACACACACACACACACACACACACATCTACCCAGTATCTCTTGAATTTAGAATTGGTAATATCCATAAGCAATTTGTTCACTGCCAGCTTTATATGAAGCAGTTTATGAGCAGCCTACAGATATCGGTTACTCATGTACCAATTATCTTCCAGTTTGGGATGCCTGAGGATTGGAGAAAATTACCATAAGAGAAAAAAATATTTTTTTTTTTAAAAAGGGAGCACATTCAAACTGCATTGTTCTGATTTCATCTGTTATCTAAATGAATGCCATCTAAATGGGTCTAAAACTTTTGCCAATACAGGGTAAATAAAGAGGCACAGAACATAAATGCAATAGTGTACATTGTAAGTACATATAAAACTTAGTTTGAGATGAGTAAAAAGTGAAAGAATCACGTTGTCCAAGTCTGATCAAATGAGGAAAGGAGAGAGGGTCATCAAATAAGTTCCTGGAAACAGAAGATGCTGAGTGTGAATGATTTTGAAATCCTATCCAAACCCCAATATACATGTACGGAGAACAAGTATCTGTGTGTTCTATTGTGTGGTTTTGGGATTTGTTCCAATTGCTGCAATCAGCATTTCTGGGTTCCATCCTAATCCGGTGCCAAGAGGACATCTTTGTGGATATTTACAATACGTACTTAACCTGGGTCCCAGTCTTTAGTCCCCAAATCACTTTCAATACCAAGTCCATTCTTTAGGGCAACACAGTCCTTCTGAAAGCACTTTACACTGTTGCTTCAGTTAGTTGTTATTATTGGCATCTTTGTTCTGGTGGATTCCTTTTTGGGTTCAGTTAACCCACTCTAATTTGACCCACAGAGGAGTATGTTGGATATAGCAGAGAAAGAAAGCCGTGTTCTAAAACCCTATACTGTATGCTCACACAATGTCAAATAAACTCAAATCCAGGTTTTCAATGCTTTTAGTTTCTTTTAAGTTTAAAAGAGATGTTAAAATTTGAGTAATATGATTAAAAATATTTTCTAATATAACAAAATTTGTTGGTGGTTAGTTAACCCTAAATTCCTTAAATTTGTGTATTTTTTCTAATATTCTTGTTTAAAAAATTATTTTATATCATTATTCATTTTTAAACAATGTTTGCTTCCCCCTCCCCCCACCCTCAGGTGTAGTCCCCTTAGAATTTCCTCCACCAATGCACCCAAGCACATCACCACAGTTCCCTGTGTTCCTCCCTATAATCCCTCTCCCTCCTTCTCCCCTGCAGGATGTCTCTGGTTTATAATTGTCTGTTTTTGTTGTGTTGTGTTGTGCTTTGTATTGTTTTTTCCCTTGATATCTTTATTTGGTACCCTAATATTCTTATGTTTTATGTAAGCTTAAAAACAATATCAACAACAAAATACTTAGGTCTACAGTAATAACACAACCACTAACTCCCTTAAATGAGAAGGTATGGAAATATTCTATTCTACATATATGTAAGTCTCTTACATACACAAGACACTGCAATAAAATATTGTGAAGGATACATTTATTAGACCATCTAAATGTAATATTTGTATGTGAGCTAGTAAAAAAACAAAAACAAAAACCTCTTGGGCACAAGTATAGACCAAATATGGATTAAATGTTATGAAAAGATGAGTGTTTTCACTGAGTTAACTCATGTTCAGTCTAATTGCCCTAAACCTAAAAGGTTATATAAGGGCCTCCCCAGTGGCGCAGCGGTTGAGCGCTGGTTTGTGAAGCTGCCCGCGATCTCTGCGGTGCCGGTTCGATCCCCGGCTGCTCCCCGGCCACCGGAGGAGGGTCCCACATGGCGCGCAGACCTCTCCTGCCGCCCGCTGCTCCCCTCAGCAGTGTACTTCGGTCCTTCTGCCTGCTCTGCACCCCGCTCTGGCTCTGGTGAATTCTCTCACCCTCCCGCGCTTCTGACTGTACCCAGTGCATGTATAAACAAACAAACAAACAAATAAATAAATAACATGCCTCTATAAATAAATAAATAAATAAATAAATAAATAGTTATATAATATGCCCATACTTCTAATTCTTGGGCTATAGGTTGATGGACTCAGGCTATCAAATGGGGTATATCTTAGTTTTATATATCATGTTTTTTTGTAAGGACATATCAAACGTCTGTCAAAATGATCAAATAGTTTGGACTCTTATTAAAAAGAGAAAATTTTTCTTAGGATTTCCTCTTCCGTGTTTTCACTTAAGCTTTCATGTGTACCTTCTCTCAAACCTTTATATCAGCGGTTTCCCAACTTGCTTACTATATTGATTTCATGCTTTTGTCATTAATCATTTCTGTCAGAATTTTTCCCCAATGGATGAATGGCTTTGCAGATTGATTTCTCTCTCCAAAGTGTTAAATCTCCTTTTATTCTGAGGGTTTAATACAGAATGGGGCTCATTGAAAAATATTATGTCAAAATTTGAAGCCATTCAGTTGACCTTTTTGAATCTGTCTTCTCATCTTTTAAAAAAAATAAGATCAAGACAGACCATATCTGCATTTCCTATAGCTGTACGTAAATGTATATTACAGGTGACTTTTGTAAACATATAACAAATGTCACACTAGGATTTACAATTTCATGAATTTTAACTGCTTCTAAGAAGTAGTAATATAACTTAGCCGGTAGATGGCACTGTTTGTTATGGTTTTGGCATTAAGAAAACAGTCTCAGAATGCCAATTACCTCACCTGACCAAGGTGGGGGTGAGAGAGGACGATGTTCTATTCTTGGACAGGAGAACAGATAGATTCCTTAAAGGTTAGAGTGACCTTGAGAAGGAATCCAGGCCAATTTCCTGGCTGATTAGAACTTCAAAAGGAAACTTCTATTTCAAATAATTTTCAGAGAGGTGGATGTTTTTAATAAACTTCATTTATCCCTTTCAAATGTGAAACAATCAAGAAATTTCTACCCAGAGAGCATGTCTTTGTTGGGATCTTTGGTTTGGGAAACATATCAAATATGCAGGAAATGATTATCCACATTCTAATATATGAATTCTAACATGTCATAGTATCGTGTCCATATATAAAATTTAGTATCTCTATATTTGGATTTTAAATAATCAAACTATGTAAATGTTTACAGTACATAACACATGTATACATTTTCATTAGCTAGGACCAACTCAAATCTTTTGGAGAATTAATGGAGCAAAATAAACAGAACATTTAATTTGTAAATGTTAGAGGCAGAATGTTGCTTTCAACTACCACCTTTTTTTATCTTTCATTTTGTTATAGTTTCTTCATGAATCTAAAGATTTCTAAATAAATATAAATTATAAATCAAAGTTCCATTAGGTGAACACTAGCCAATAAACACTGATAGTAGTTCAAGAGGTAACCATTAAATATTTTTTTCTTTAAAAATTTTAATCAATGGTGCATTTAAGTTTGTAATTATGTCTCTTAAAATGTATTTTAAAACTCTTAAAATCATGGAATGTATTTTATTTCTTCATGGGTCCCAAGAGCCTTGCATAGCACTGGCTTAAGCTATGCAGTAGGCATTTAATGAATATTGATTGAATGAATAAAGTTAATTCTGTTATTCAAGAGCATTAGAAACTACTTTCCAAGTTTATTTTCAGTAACTATCACATTAACATTTGTTCCACCATCACCTTGTAGAACAGTCAAAGAAAAAATAGTGAAAATACCAAATGCAGTATGATGCAGAGAAATTTAATCTCTCACACATTGTTGGTAAGAAATGGAACAGCCACTCTGGAAAACATTTTAGTCTTCTTAAAAACTAAAAATACCCTTATCATACAGTTTTGCACTCCTGGAAGTTTATTCCAATAAAAAGAAATGAGCTATTTATAATGCAATGACTTGGATGAATCTCAAGGTCATCAGGCTGAATGAGGGGGGTAAAACCACAAACTCTTGACATTACACATTATATGATTTCATTTATATAATATTTTTGATATGACAAAATTAAAGGTATGGAGAACAAATTAGTGGTTGCTATGGATTATGACAGTAGGGTGCCTTAATAGGGTAGTGAGAAGGGAGAGATCTTTGTGATGGTGAAGTTTTTGTATCTAATTATGGTGGTCATTATAAGAATCTACACATGATAAAATGTCATAGGACTACACAAACATATTGTTCTAAAGTTAATTTTTCTGGCTTTCATCTTGTACTACAGTTCGGTGCAATGTAACCACTGGGGAAACTGAATGATAATTCAGTTTTTAAGGGTAATTCCCTCTACTGTTTTTGCACAGAATCTATAATTTTTCAAAATTAAAAAATTAAAAAGTAACTTCTTGCTATCCTGTCTTAAATTCTAAAATCAAAAATATAATATCTTTCTTCTCAGTACAACTTTTCATTACTTTATACTTTACAACTTTTCTCTGCCATTGGGTTTGTTCTAACACTCAATATATTATGTCAGCAGTCTTTCTGATTTTGAAATAGCAATAAAAATAAGGGTATGCAGGAGAAATTTTACAGTCTTTCTCTAAACTGCTACAACAGTTAATAAACAAAGTATACCCAGGTTCACTGGGGGAAAAACATGCTCATGCAGGAATATTTAAGGTAAAAATTTAAAATGTTTACTAGTTGAAGGAGTGATGACTACTTTTTTTTTCTGAAGCATAGATCATTGCTTTTGATGATTGTAATTGAGACAATAGCAAACTAGCATTTCTTCCCATTGCACATTATATATTTAAGTGTAAACAGAGAAAGAAACTATTAAGAATAACTTACTCTTCCATTTATTCCCCAGTCAAATGATATACCAGACAATGAAATACTTTGCATTTTCATTTGGTACACAGATGTGTCTGGAAGGAACCTGACTTGAAATTTGGGATGTCTGGCCATAAATTATTCTCTGCTTCTTAGTGTAATGCAGAGGATATGAATTTTAACAACTGATTGTACTGCTAAAGGACCCTTAAATTCTGAAGAATTTTTGTATTAAAAATGAGTTATTTTTCTATCATTCACAGATAATAAATAGCTTAGATCACAAGTTTGGAAAACACTTAATAACATGACATAAAATCTTTAATAATTTGTGAGTATTCCCTTAACCACTTCATTTGTCAGTTATCCTTATAGTCACTCACAAAAACTAAAATAACATCATCTTCAACTCAGTTTTTAATAGAATACTTGATTTTGTAAATTTTGCCCATGAATACTTTATATCTCTCCATAAACATGTATAAAATAACTTTATGAGCATATATATATACACTAAGGTGTATAAATATATCTGAGTTCATAAAGTGCATATGTGTGTGTATGTATATATACACACTAAGTGTATATATGTTATATATATATATTTACACTAAGTCTTTTGCAAAACCTACCAATGCCTCTTTGTATATGGTGAACAATTCTCTTTATTTCCACATTGTCTTCTCCTATTGCCCATACATAAGAACAGAAGTATATACATTTTACAATAATAATTTCTTCAATTTCAGGCCTATTATATGTTTTGCATGGAGTCAAATGTTCTGATACCTGTAGGTTTCAGTTTATATTTCTATCATGTTCTATATTCCTTAATGAATTTATGAGGGTAAAACTCTTAAATATTGTCTATAGTTCTAAGTATAAACTGGTCTACATGGTGGGTACTCAGGATAAATTTGATAGTTATAATTCTGTACTAAAAGCATTAGTAAAATTCCTTTAGAAATGTCCAGTAGATGAAAGGCAAAGCAGTGTGGTAGCATGTAGCAGTGCTCTACTGGCGACCCACAATAACGAAGAAGCATGTGCAGGAGACCAGTTTGTCTGTCTTTCTCAATGGGACTCTCAACTATCTCTGTGCACTGCCATAATCTGAGTAATCTGTGCTCCGTTCCCAGTTGCAAACTGGAAAATAACTGCACTTAGCCCTATGCCTGTATGAAATAGGAAATATATTTCACAACCTTTTAGCCCAGCTCCCCTTCAATGGGTATGAAAAATATTGTCTATTTTTTAATTGAAATAGCCAGATAAGTTATGAAGACACATACACACAAACTCAAAAACTCTAAAGTCATTAAACTACTGAATATGATATTTAACCTTGTCTACTATCTACTACTCTTTGATTCTTCTATGCACAAGTGATGTCAAAGATTCTTAGCACACAAATCCATAAAAATCAAACTGCTGTTATCAGAGACAAGGAATAGATGATAGTTTGGAGTTTGAAATCTTATTGCTTTAGTGTTTTCCAGAATACCTTAAAATTTCATCCAAATGTTGTCATTGACAAATGCCCCAGGGCTTAAAAAAAGAGACCTAATAATTCAAGAAACTGACTTGTATCCATGTGCAATAAAACCTGGCTGGTTGTTGAATCCCATCAGTAAAAAGAGGTCTAACTAGTTATGCAGCTTTCTCATTGCCCTCTCCGTGATTATGCCCTGAAGCCCATAGCATTTTCAACAACCATGGACCAGGGAATTCAATAAAATCTCCTTTAACTTGTTGGGAGGAACTTATCTAGGGCGCTTTTTTCCTCTCTCCCATGGCACACCTTCCCACCCACTCGCACTTTGATTCCCACACCCTTTTACTTTGATCTTTCTCACTCCTCTTACTCTGTCTGTAATTTAAAGCTTGATTTTGCATGACTTGAAATTTCCAAGCGTAACTTCTTGTGAAGTAAGCCAGGAAGGCATCCCATCTCTGAATCCCATCTATGTCTCTGAAACAGCCACAGCTGAATCCTTTCCTTTTGCTGTAACCAGGAAAAGAGAATGCAAATCACTTCCAGTTATTTAGCTGAATTCTCTGCAGATTTGCCCCATGTTTTTCTTTATAGGGTACATAAATGAAATTATAAATTTTCAATATCTTAAAGAAACCATACCATATGACTTCAAATGAAGTTTCAGTGAGTCCAAAAATGACTAAAGTAAACTGTTACTTTAAGTACTTACAGTAAGAGAATGGCATTTGGGATTATCTGTAGAGGTATTGGTATATGAAATTATTGAAATTCTATGCAAATCTGGAGATACACATAGAAGCACACATGACTCACTCATGCACACACATGAGCACATATAGATATGCAAACAACACGCTCCCTTTATTAGGACATTCATATGGTACATGATGATCAGTATTTAAAATGCTAGTTGAGGGCCTCCCCGGTGGCGCAGCGGTTGAGCGCTGGGCTGCAAAGCTTCCTGCAGCTTCTGCAGCGCCAGTTCGATCCCCGGCCGCTGGCGAGGATCCCACATGGTGCGCAGACCCCTCCTGCTGCCCCCTGCTCCCCTCAGCAGTGTATTTCATCAGTCTGCCTGTTCTGCTCCCCGCTCTGGCTCTGGTGAATTCTCTCACCCTCCTGCGCTTCTGACTGTACCCAGTGCTTGTATAAATAAATAAATCTTTAAAAAAAATAAATAAAATGCTAGTTGAAATTCATTATGAAATTGAATTTCTGGTGACTGGTGATAATAACAACATGTAAATATCAATTACAAGTTAGGAAAAACAAATGATTCACAAGGCTTCTAAAAAGAAATACATATGTTCATAAAACACAAATTTGAAGAGTAAGGAGTGATAATTATGATATGTAGGCAAATGCTTTTAAGTGTTCTTTTGAAATTTCAGTTACTTTACAGTTGTGGAGATCACTTATTTTTCAATGGTTTCTGAAGGGGGGAGAAAAAATGAAGAAAATAAAGCATCAACTCTTGAACTGCAGGGATTATCCACATAATACCACTCCTGTCTTTTTCTTTTTGTAGATTCTTTTTGTTAACTGTTAATGTTTGATCAGTTTGGTGGATGTTGGTCTGTTTACTGCTTGTCCTAAATTTGAGTTATTAAAATAGAAAAAATAACAGTTTCAGCACTCTGCTCCCTTCTGGTTAGACTAGTATTTCTTACACCAAATACGTTCATTATCCTTGTTTCCACCCACTGAAACTCAAGAAAGAAAGGTGTCTGATTGTATGAAAGATAGTTCCACTCCTGCTATCATTTGACACCCTCTCCATTTCCGTAAATTCCTAAAGATGTGATAAGTTGTCTCAAATGATATTTCATCCATACTTTATAAAAAATAAGGAGAATTTGACATGAAGTTAAATAAATCATGATAGACATGGCTGGCATATCTCAAGGAAAGACTTACTAAAAAGACTAGATAATTTAGGATCCTGGGAACTTTAATGAAAGAAAACTTAAAAGACTAGGAAATTGAAAGTAGGACACTTTAGGAGCTGTTTTCTTTGCAATATGCAAATTATTTAAGAATGCTGGGAGTATGGAGTCTTCTATCACCTTCCTAATATTTTCTGTTAAACCCCATGTTTTAAAACATTTTGAGAATATATTAATCTATATAATTTCCCAAGGGTTCATATAACATATTCTTAAGAATGCAGTGAACTTGCTGTTTCCCCAGACTCTTAAATTTTGAAATATAAGAAGAGTTCTTCCCAGTGTGGAACCCCAAAGGCCACCTAGGCACAATGTGGTGAACAGATATATGATAATCTCTTATGACAAGTCTGACATAGGCTTTTCCCAACCATATTAAGTCTGTTGGGAGAAAATTTCAAGTAATTTGGCAATTTAAAGTAAAACATGTGCCTTAATATTATGCTTCATCTCTTATGAGTTAATTATGCTACTTTGAGGAAGGTAGGTTTTAATGTTGCATTTCTAATGACCCTACTGAAAAAGTTATTCTGTATATATATCATACAAGAATCTAACCTCAAAAGAATAAAATCTGATTTAAGAAGTTTGTATAAAATTTATGTGTTATACATTTCACCACACCCATACCTTCTTATTTTTTCCTGCCTCTAATTTAGAGCATATGCTTTCATTATTCATTTCTGGCTTAAAAATTTATGACATTAATAATTCAATAAATTTACGTAAAAAAGAAATTCATCTAATGACTCATATCTAAGGGATGCTTACAAAATAAAAGTAAGTGTGCATTTTGTACCATCTGAGTGTCTCCAGAGTTACTTAGACTTGTCCCAACTAATGCCATAAGCTTTGAAATAAAGCAGAACGCAGAAGTTCTGTGCTTTGTGACCTCTTCAAAAATGTCAGTTTGTAGTTACTGCATGTGAGTAACTAACTTCACATCATTATAACTTTTCTTGTAACCAAAATTCTGAATGAGTCCAAATATAGAATCAACAGTCCATTTTTCTATAATACAAGAAAAATAAGAACTTTAAAGAAATTGTGCATGATTTCTGATAGTGTATCTTAGTGATTAAGGTTTTGGATTTCTAAAAATGAGTAAAATGTTACCATCTGCTGTAGGAATTTTGATTAATGACTTTGCTTTCAGGGCTCAATTCTAAGACATATATTTTTAACACTAACCAATCTGAAATTGGACCATGTCTTACAACGTGGTATCTTGGCATTTTGTCATAACTTAATTGGCAGATTTTCCATGTCTTACAAGAACTGATTATGATGAAATATTATAGTTATGGAGATAGAAGAATTGATCTGACTTATTAATCCACTTACAAGTTTGTTTTTAGTAATGTTCTTTCACAGTCTGCTCTATATCTTCCCCTGGTCTTAGTTCACAATACTTCAACTCTGGACCATGGTTTCCTGACTATAAAATATGGTGGTGGATCAAGTAGTCTCCAAGTCTCACCCTTTTGAACTGGCTAATCTACCTCTTCACTGTGTGGCTGACAGTTTTGCCGCCTTTGAAGGGGAAATCCTTCAAGGGCACATCAGATTCAACTTCTTTCATTGAATCCAAACAAAAAGTAGTGATACAAATTGTAATGTAGGTGAGGGGTAGGTGGAAATGATTAAGGACTCAATTTTCAGTTAAGTGAAAGTTTAAGTCAGGAAGCACAGTGTAGTTGTCTAATATGAAGTCTGATAGTCTTAAGGGATGTTCCCTTTACAGAATACTAGGACAATCTATAGCATTTTATGAAGTAGTCAAAAAATATTTTCATTCATTTTTGGTCACTGGAGAAAATATATCTGACAGTATCCTTGTATTCTTGGTCTATTGGACATTGGAGCCTGAGAGCTGCTATTGTGTTCTGAAGATGAAGAAAGTGAAGACTGGTGTGAATAGTATCCTACATCACAATCCAATAATGAATCATTGAACTTTATAAAATCAAGTTCTTTGGGTCTGTTGATTTGTGTTATTGTTGTGAGTAAAATTAATGTTCTACACATGATTGTGTCTTTCTACAATGTCAATTTATTTGCAGTTTATCAAAATGACAACAAATGAGTGATGACATGTGACAAGTGAAAATCAGCCAGTCTGATCATCCACAACACAAGCAATCCATCAGTTAGCAACAACCCTAATGCATTTATAAGTCTAATATTCTCAAATATTGCAAAACAGTCAATACTTAATGCACAGAAGTCCAAGAAGATGAGGGTACTAGTGCAGTCCAGGCAGAGATGTGTTAGGGTTCAAATCTCTTATGTTCAGGTGAGTGTGGTATGGGAACT
This sequence comes from Talpa occidentalis, assembly GCF_014898055.3. Classification (NCBI taxonomy): domain Eukaryota; kingdom Metazoa; phylum Chordata; class Mammalia; order Eulipotyphla; family Talpidae; genus Talpa; species Talpa occidentalis. The sequence goes on along the minus strand of NW_023602073.1, from coordinate 120,048,290 downwards.
TAGTATGTTCAAGCTCTATGGGCTGTATCTACTCTCTGACACTCCTCTGCTGTCAGAGGAGTGGTAGAGGAAGCAGAGTGCCTCACCAGGATTGATGAAGCATCTCAAGAAATGGATTAGTGTAGAGATGCATCTGTAATTTGCTTGGTGTCCAGCATATTTTGATTCTCCTGCCCAGGGTCGTATGTCTGGTTGTTTAGCTAAGTTTCTGGGGAGTCCATCTAGGGCAGTCCCCTTATCATATATTACATAGACATATTACTCCCCTGGGGAGTAGCTCCTTATCACTGTGTTCACAACTCCATTTAGTTGCTGTCTAATTTGTTTCCTCAAAGTGGGTTTGTGCTTTTACATTGGCGACTCCATTTTTATACTTGATGTTAGTTACTTCCTTTATATCTTATTAAATAGTGCAACTATTTGAACAATAAACTACTCTGATCACTTACCCAATCTAAAACCTTGTGTCCTTCTTCCTTCTTCATGAATTGTCATATCAAGTCAATCCAAAATCCTATAGACTCTAATTTATTAATATCTCGCAAAGCTTCATACTTTTCTCCATCACCACTAACACTTCCCTGATTCTAACTATTTCATTGTTCACCTGAATTATTGCAACAACCTTCCAAAAGTTCTCCATGTATCTAGACTTGCCTCCTCTTGTTCAGTGCAATGAGGCTATTGTTTCTGAAAGCTTTTGAAATCTGAAACATTTAAAGTATTTCCTGGAATAAAACTCCAAAGCCCCCTAGATAGTGTGGTGAGTAGAATCATATGCATATCTCTTGTGTCCTTTTGATTTTATAAAGTTCAGTGATTTTTTATTGCCTTTAGAAAAAGTTCAGTTTTTTTTTTTCTTTTCAGTAGTACTTCTAAACTTTTTCATCTTATGACACATAGAAACTCCTAAGAAGTATGTGGCTTACTGGGATAGCCTATGCTGGAGGGGTTTGAGGAGTATATATTGATCCTTATTTTAAAAAGACTTTTTACTTTATTTAGGTTATATAATTACAACCAGAGAAATAAAATACAAGTGTTAGGGAAGAATCTAAATAATTTTGTTTTTATAAGACTTTCAAATAAAATATTTTCAAAATTGATTTTGACTAAGAAATTTGGATTTTCAAATTTTGAGTATAGTTTTTTTTATTAGTTTGTTTGAAGTGGCTTCACCAAGTTTCTAATGAAGACTTAAATGATGACCTCTTTGAAATCTTGATAGTCACAACCTGCAAAAGCCTTTGTTCTCATAAAAAGTAGTAAGTGGTAGAAGTGTATTAATCACTCTTTCTATATTGATGGAAACTCCTATCTCACCATTAACCAGCATTTGGTTTACTTGAACTAATTAAATGTTTATTAATAAATACAGTTATTTTTAAATCTAGCAACAGCCCTTTCAATTATTTCATTGGCCAATGGTATTTCAAAATTTCTGGTGGTAATGCAAAGAAATTTTCAATTCAATGAAAATTTTCATTTCAAAATTTCAAAATAATGGCATTTCCCCAAATATAGGCTGCTATTATTCTGACAGTTTACTTCAGGGTTTTCCAGAGGAACAGAAAAGCAACAATCTTTCTCTCGCCCTCCCTTCCTGCTTCCCCCCCCCCTTTATCTACCTCTCTGTATATAGAGAGACATTGCTTGGTAAGTTCAAAATCTGATGGGGAATGACAGCAGGATGGAAAAGTTGCAGTTTGAGTCCAAAGTCAGTCTGCTGTAGACCCCTTCTTAAATTCTTTCTTGCTGGGGATAGATCAACCCTTGTTTCATTTAAGCTTTCAATTGATTGGATGAGGTCCATGCACATAATGGAAGACAGTCTATTTTATTCAAAGTCCACCATTTTTAAGGTAAATCTCATCTACAACACACAAAATAACATTAGATCAAATAGTCAAGTTGACATGTAAAATTAACTACCAAACAATCTTAATAATTCACAGAATTCAGGGCTTCCCTGATGGTGCAAGGGGTTAAGCACAGCACTTTGAAGCTATCCGCAGCCTCTGCAGTACGAGTTCAATCCCAGGCCAGCCCAGGAGCTACCCACATGGTGCAGCAGACCTCTCCTGTCTCGCCTGCTGCTCCCCTCAGCACTGTATTTCAGTCAGTCTGCCCGTTCTGTTCCCCTATTCCCCTCTGTCTCTGGTGAATCCTCTCACCACCCCCCCACACCTTTGGCTGGTAACCCAGTGCTTGTATGCATAAATCTTTTTAAAAAATAATTCTCAGAATTCAAATTATGATACTGATTAAATATCACTAATGAATATCTCTTTTCCCAAATGTTATTCTGAATCTATAAACGTTGAGTATATATTGATGTTATATTCATATAGTCCTTACAAGTTTTGATTACATGTAAGTTCTCAAAAGTTTTGGTTAAGTAAACATTTATTTATTACACTTTTTATTGTTTAATTGTTCTTTTTCATGTAACATTGCTTTACAACGCTGTATGTGATTCAGATACAGGATCACACCTCTTCAGATATCTGTCACCACAGCACACCCACCACCAAGGCACCCACAGCCCTCTTCTATTGACCCAATAACTAACATTTCATTTTATTTTTGAAATGAGTATGAGTATCAAATATATCATTAATTTCAAATATAATACAGGTCTAAGGAGCACAGAGTGAAGTAGAGAGCTGAGAATTCCCTTTGTAATATGGAGTAAAACACCCTGAATTTAAATCCAATGTACAAAATTCAAGATCACTATAGGGTTTATGGTTAAATCTTGTTTTCTAATGTGATTGGGGTTGAGAGAAGCTAATACAAAAATAGCAATTTAGAGCCAAAAAGACAAATCACTGGGAGAAGAACATGAACTTTGCAGTCGCATAGAGTTATGACCAAAAATGTTTTTGGACTAAAGTTTCTTCATCTGTGTGATGCAAAAATAATACCTGCCTCACCAGATGTGAAGAGTAAAAAAATACATGTGCACTCCTTAGCACAATGATGTCAAATAGCAGCTTCTATAATTCTTGTTTAAAATTTTCATTATGTTACCTTAATAAAAGAGCTGAAATTTGATCCCAGCGCCAAAGCATATTTTCAGTAAATTATTTTCTGGAGTTGGTCTTTCTGTCTACCCAAGAAGAATAAAAAAGGAAGATAATGGGAAAAAGTAATGCCAAAAAATTAAATTCTGAGGTTCCAATCAGTTACCTCATAGAAGCTTCTCACCAGAATGATGAGCAGGTGGTAAATTTGCAGGTTTGTTACCAAACAAGGTCATGCTTATATTGTGTGCCAGAAAAAGGAAACGCCCTTCTCCTCTATACTCTTTCTTAATTATCTCTAAATCTGTGGGAAAAAAAAGGCTGAGGTGAATATTTCAACCACGTTCAGCAACAGGTACAGAAAGTTCCCTCCATCTGCCAGTAAAGACTTTGGCAAAATTGGGTCACTCTTTTCTCCCCCTGATCATTCTCTTGTTGGCTTCTGTTTAGATTTTTCTTTATCACAGTTGCTGAGTTCTTTTGAATGCAATGTCTATCATATTTTTTTCAGATCTGGTGGTGGTTACAGTGGCTGTTACTTTTGTTGCTGAAATTGCATTTCTAATAACTCAAATTAGACCTCTGCACATATTATTCTGACCACACTAGTCATCATTTCATATTTCTATCTGAAATATATAACTATTTCCTCTCTTCAAAACCAACAATCAAAATATTTTTTTTCCTTGTCTTAGGTGTTTCTGAAGTATTCCTGGAAACTGGGGAAACTAATTATGAAGTACAGGACAAAAATCCCTTCTCTCAAAGGGCACGTAGTGTTTTTCCAAAGCACATAGTGTTAAGAAAAGCCTGGAACCAAAAAAAAAAAAAAAGACAGAAGTGTCCTTACATTCACTAGATTTATTATAGAACATCATGGTAGAAGTTGTGAGCAATAACCTGTATTATGTTTCCTGCTGAGAATCAGAGTTTGTGTGATACCCATAGATGGTAAAATGATTACCTTAGTGGGTTCAGCTGACATCCATCTTTTCATATGGAGACTGTAAAAGAAGAAAAGAAAAATTCACTGTATGATGAGGATAATTAGGACATACTTTCTCTCTATTATGTTTTTATTGAGGTAATGTCAGTTTATAGCACTGTATTATGAGTTAGAGGTATAGGCTCACATCTCTTCAGATGTGTGTTACCATGCTACACCCATCATCTGAGCACCCTTAATCCTCAACCCTGGTCATCTGGCTCTCCATCTCTTGCTCCCTTATCCTCACTCTCTGGTAGCCTCAATTCTGCAGTTAGATTTCTAGGGTTTCTTTTTGGTTTAGTTTGTTCATTGAGTTTGCTTTTTTAAATATTTCACATGAGTGGAATCATCTGGTATTTGTAGTTCTACTTATGGCTTATTTTACTTAGCAGTATCCCTTCCATATAGCTGCAAAGCACATGATTTCATATTTATTTTTACAGCTGAGTAGTATTCCTTTGTGTATGTGTATCACACCTACTTCATACACTCATCTCATTGGATACTTATGTTGCTTTATAATTTGGCTACTGTTAATAGTGCTGAAATGAACATTGGAGTGCATATACCCCTTTAAATGAGATTTTTTTTTTGCATTATGTGGGTAGATACCTAAGAGTGGAATAGTTGGATCCTATGATCTATTTTTAATATTTTCAGAGATCTTCATATTTTCCATAGGGCCTGGATGAATCTACATCTCCACTAACAGTGTACAAGGGCTTCTTTTTCTCCACACCCTCCCCAGCACATTTTTCTGATATATACCATATCAAAAAGTAATTTGTAAATCAATGTTACCTCAATAAAAAATTACAAACAAAACAGCTTTTCTATATATCATGCAACAGTGTTAGCTGTAGTCATGATGTTATACTTAATATCCCTGATACTTATTTATGTAATCACTGGGTATTTTTACTTTTTGATCACCTTCCAAATTTGAAGCAATTTTGTATGCATGGATTATGTTTTTTACTTTTGTAATTTTAATGGATTAGTATGACTATATGCCCATGATCTCAGTTCACACTTTATGTCTATTTTTATTTGTTACCAATAAGCCCAATGAATACTTTTCCTGAATGACCCAACAGAGAAGACACGCTAGCCTTTTTCTATTAGCAGTGAACACCTTCAAAAGTAAATAGAAATGGAAAAATGTTACATGAAACAGATTATCAAAATTAATCATTTGAGGAAACAAAATACAAAAAGTATTATTATGGTAATTAAGGTAATATTAGTTCCACATGAGACATTCTTTCAAAGACATATTCTGTACCTCTTTTTTTTTAATCTATTTCATAAACTTGATCATCTAACATTTTTCTTACGTGGGTATGCTTCTTAAAGTATTAAGTATTGCTGAGGTCTTTTTTTCCTGGATTTTATAATGTACGGATATTTTCTTTTTCAAAGAATGTAATGAAGTAACAATGATTTATAACATCATGTATGTCTCAGGTATACACACCAGTACTCAACTTCTGCATATATTAAATTATGTTCACTTCACTTCAGTTGCTTCCATCACAACACTGTTTTTTTTTTTTGTTTTGTTTTTTTAAAAAAAACAATGGACTAAAAATGTTGAAATAAGGGTGGGGTAAATCTATTGTTTTTATAAAAATCTTTCCAAGTTGTTCTCTTCATTTTTGTTTTAATATCAGTCACAGAAACTAAATAAACAAAACCCCTCTGGGGATAACAGGAATGTAACAAACACACATGCACACACTCACTTGCACACTCACAATATTCAACTCCTCATAAGATACATTGAGAATACTGGGCACTCACTCACATACTCACAGTATTCAATTCCTCATGAGACACATTGAGAATACTAGGCAGGTGAACAAAGGCTTAAACACAAATACTATTTTTTTCCATTTCTGACTCAGAGAGGGAAAGATATCTCTAGCTTTGTCCTTAGGATGTCCAAATATTTCACGAGTTCATTCACAGATTTAGTCAATCATCAAGATATTTGATCAATTTTCCAGATGCTTTTAAGTGAAACAACATAATGGCACAAAATGACTCTAGTTGTTATTTTTATGCATGGAAGACTTAGAATGAGGAGCGTATTAAGGCAAAGCCTTAAAGGAGAAACAGAAACTGGTACTCAAACATCCTAATTCAATCCTGTGGCCAAGCCAATTTATTTTGGTAAATTGAACTTAATAAAATTTGTTGGGTAAGTTGCAACCCTAGAACATAAAGACCTTGTCTGTAGGGATACCTGAGTAGAATTTCAGTGGTATAAAACAGGAAAAAAATTCTAAATTGGTAACTACAATTTACATTATCTCACTTTTGATCCAGTTTGATGTTAAAAGTGCCACTGTAGTTTCCTTTAAAAAAATTTCTTTCAAAATAAAATTAGTGGTATTTCTCAGGTTACCAAATGATGGCGAATGGAGTATAGACTGGTAATGTGAACAATGGGCAAGGTTTAGAAAAAAACATATGATTTTAAATTCTGGCTCTGTTTTATAAATAACTTCACCTTAAGTAAATTTCTTGATTTCTCTTATCCTCAATTTACTTATCTGTACATTTCAGTGTTACAAAATTAACTGTAATGATTATAAAATGCCTGGAATTTTGTAGTCTATAGCTATTATTTTATTAAATAGTCTCATCTCTTTAAGAGGGAATGTGTTGGGCCTCCCCAGTGGAACAGCGGTTGAGCGCTGGGTTGCGAAGCTGCCCACGGCCTCTGTGGCGCCGGTTCAATCCCTGGCTGCTCCCCGGCCACCGGAGGAGGGTCCCACATGGCGCGCAGACCTCTCCTGCAGCCCGCTGCTCCCCTCAGCAGTGTACTTCGGTCCTTCTGCCTGCTCTGCTCCCCGCTCTGGCTCTGGTGAATTCTCTCACCCTCCCACGCTTCTGACTGTACCCAGTGCATGTATAAACAAAACAAACAAACAAATAAAATAAATAAATAAATAAATAAAACATGCCTCTATAAAAAAATTATTAAAAAAAAAGAGGGAATGTGTCATGTCTAAATGGATCTATATGTGTCTATAACGTGATCTCTGTACCCTCAACTTCATATGTGCAGCTAAGTCTTAACACCGATTGATTCATTCATTTAACAAATGTCCTTTTAATAATTACTGTCTTCCTGGGAGTCTTTCAGTGATGAGATACAAGCATTGTCTGTCCAACTAATTGAACTAACTTGGAATTAGATAAAATACACAATAACTTAATATACACTAAATAAAAATATATACATGATGGCTAAATGTGATCTAATGAATAAAGTGCATGGCAGAGAAAACTCATATGTATAGATCCTATCTAAATCATTGTTCATTGAGACGCAGAGACACGATTGGACTGGAAAATTGGGACAAGGAGTGATGTGAACAGAGGACAGCCTGGGGTAATAGCAGAGAAAGATCACCAAAGTCATTCTAGAGAAACTCTCAAGCTTAGGATAGAAGTGAGCACATGCTTTATTTAGCCTCCTGTCTAACCTCTTCTTCCAGATCCATGTAGAAGTTAGAAAAGAACATTTGACATGATGAATGCTCAAAAAAAGAAAGAGCTTCCAGAGGACTAGAACATAGAAGGAAATCCTGAAAACAGGTCAAATTGAAAAGAGAACAGAGGGTATAAAATATGCAGTAGAAAGTTCTGTCACAGAAGGTGAGAGGTCACAAGGCTGCTTTGTGGCTCAGCAGGTCAGACTGCAGGTCTCAGTGCATCCTTTTGGGCAGCCAAGAGGAAGACTCGCTGGAGTAGCACAAGGGGACTATCTAAAGCAAACGCTGAAGTCCCTACAGAGTGAAATGCACAAATTAAAAAAAAAAAAAAAGCACAAATTCATAGTCAAAATGAAATGCTGAACATTCCTCTCAGAAACCAACCAATAAACCACCCACCCATAAGAAGAAAGATGGAGGAGCTGTGTAATGCACTTAACAAGCTTGACTGACTAGCTATACAAAGATGCCTGTGCCATACACACAAAGCTACATATCATTTTCAAGCATACAGACTACAGCCACAAAAATTTACCATGCACTAGACCACAATGGAAATGTCAGCAAATTCCATAAAGGTGATATTATATGGGCTACATTTACTTATTCATCAACAATTATATGAAATTCTACTCAAAAAATTCCCATATACGAAGAAATTAAACATGCATACACATGCACACACACAATACCAAATGATTATTAAAGAGAAAAATATGATCTTATAAGCTATTTGGAGATGAATAAAGAAATGAAAATTGCTATGTAACAAAACTAGTGGAATATGAATGAAGTCTGAAAAGAAAATATATGAACTTCAACATATATATTTGAAAAGATGATTAAAGATGATTTAGACTTTCAAGAGAAAAGTCTAGGAAAATAAAACACATAAAATAGAATAAAAGTGACAAATATAAATAAAAGAATAAACTATACCATAAAAAATTAAAAATTGATGAATAAAAGCCAGTACTTTAAAAGATTATGATGCATTAGCAAGTACAACCAAGATAAAAAGCTTGAAATTATTGTCAGAAAAAAGGAAAAAGACAATATAGAGGAGACTAACAAGAAAAAAACTTCAGAACAGTGCTTCTATAAATCTGGATTAAATTGATTACATGTGAAGTTTAGCTTTTGAAATTACTTTTCTGAAGTCTATTATAAGTCAACAAAGTTTTAAAATGATAGTAATTAAAAATATATTTTCTAGGAGAATTTTGAAAGAAGGAGAGAAAGAGAGGAGAGAAAAAAGGAATCTAGCCTAAGATGCTCCAGGTGATTAAAAGTAGTGGCACAAAATTTCCTTTAGTGTGTATTTAGGAATTGTTGTATTCTGTGCCATACAAGTTTTGAGGAAGAGATGGTGGAAACTGGGACCCTGCCAGACAGGAGGAAAAAGAAACATTACTTCTTCACAGAGAGAAGGGGGTGCATAAAACAGAAGTAGTTGAATATTAATTAGTCATATTTGTCATCACTAAAACCTGAGTGTCCCAAACATTCTGTATTTTCCATTCAGACCAAAAACTCAGAATCTAGACTAAAAGAATGTTTAATTTGAAGTGTTTAAAAGCTCTGTGGGACCTCCAAAAGTTCAAAGAAAACAAGAGTAACTTCTAGTAGTTTCCTCCTCTCCACCCCACTAAATGCTAAGACTTAAAAGAGAAATTTAATAGTAACTGATATCACTGTTAGACTAAATACAATTTAGTCTCAATAGTTCTTTTCCTCTCACTCTTAGAACTGATAGTAATATTTTAGAAAGTGCATGTATTCTCAAAAGCTTACAAGTTCTTAGTTAGACTTTAATTGGAAAGGTTAAAAAATTACCCGATCAGCCTGTCAGGTAGGATCATGAACTTTATTTATTACTTACACTTTATAAAGGACAAATAAGTTTTTGCTTTTGCCATCAGGGCTGAGAAAGCACAACTGGAATCAAGGTCCCCTAGAGATGGAGGGAATACCAGCAACTCTAAGCATCCTTCCTGTGTGACTACATTAAAGTCATTTTGTATTTTGGTGGACCCTGTAGTGCTATTTTACGGCCTGCTTCTCCTCCCGCCCCACTTCAGATATGAAATTAATGTCTGTGCCCCCTACCCCATAACTCCACACTATGGAGTTACAGTAGTGGAGTTGCATAGTAACTCCAACAGAGAGTACTCTGTTGTTTCCCGTAATAAACTGTGTTAACTGAATGCTGTGAAAAAGTTATAGATAATGTCTTGCATACAGTAAGAACTTAGAGGGCCTCCCTGGTGGCTCAAGGGGTTAAGCACAGCATTATGAAGCTATCTGCAGCCACTGCAGCTAGAGTTCCATCCCTGACCGACCAGCGTGCTACCCACATGTGCAGCAGACCTCTCCTGTCTTGCCCACTGCTCCCCTCAGCAGTGTTTTCAGTCAGTCTGCCTGTTCTGCTCCCCACTCTGTCTCTGATGAATCCTCTCACCCTCCTGCACCTCTGGCCTGTACCCTAGTTCTTATATGCATAAATAAATCTTTTAAAAAAAAGGAAAAAAAAAGAAACAAGGACTTAGTAGGTGTAGGTCTTCAACCCCTTCCTGTTAACTTGCATTTTGCATGTGCCACATTTCTGTCTTTAGTAATCTGGGGTACTTATGTGGCTATGTCCCTCCATATCATTAATTCCTAAGAGGCAAAGTCTCACTCCCTTTTTGCTCTGTCAGGACACCTATATCCAGACAGTGCTTGACACCTCAAATGTGCTAACCCATTGTTAATCCTAACAGGAAAAAATAAGGACAAAAACAGGACTGGCCCTTTCTTAATTTTTTCCCCTTAAAAACTTGTACTTTACAAATGCTCTAATACATGCTGAATGAAATACAGATATTTGTTTACATATGGAAACAAAGTTGTTTTTTTTTTTTTGAAACAACAAAATAAAAAGCATTTGCTGAGGTATTTTAGAAACTCAAGAGAAAAACACGAAGGAGCTAATTTTAAACCACTAAAGAATTTGAGTTTGGTAGTGTTTGCAAAATGCTTTGAAGATGTAGAGTGATGCATTTTTTTTTTAACTTGGCAAAAGGGAAAAAGACACTGAATACGTAAAACCAGATGGAGTGTGAAAAACATGAAGGAAAAAGAAAATCAGCAAAAATACATTTCCTCCAGAAATAATTGATATTTTTGTTGTCATCTGGAATGACCAGATTCCAACTGTAATGAGAAATATATTTTTACATGTTCAACTCATAAATGTGCTTAATTTTGAAGAAATATAATTAGAAAGATTAATAGTTTTATCATTATACTTTCTCCTAGACGCTAAATGAGATGTTTCTGTAAACATGGACAGGATGGAAAAGCTCTGCTTGACTTGAACATTTCACACTTTTGAATGTGTGAGATGGTGCTTTGGTGTGGGTTACAGCTCCTGTAGCAGCGTCTTCATTGAATTATCTGTTGGTAGTGATATGTTTCCTTTTCCTACCTCATAGAACTCTATACAAAACACCCTTATTGTTGCAATTAATAGTCATTTTTGTACTGCTCCTCCATCACTTTACATTTATAGTGAACATTTTTTGAAGTTACTCAAAGTGCATATTTAGGAAAAAGGCTGGCGTGGTTTAAGAGTTCTGAATCACCCTGTCAGCATGAGTGCACTGCTCAGCAAGACATTAGAATAGGACAATGGGCAAGTTGCTTTAATTTGCTAATCCTCTATTTTCGTACTTGAAAGCTGATAGAAATAATATCTATACTTTCTATCTAATGTAGCTGTAATGACAATTATGTGAAAATATGTGTGTAAAGATTCTTTTTAAATGAAATCTGACTAATCTTATTTTTTCTTTAACTGCACTCATAATTGACTTTCCTCACATCACCAGCTCCCATACTGCAGACCTGGTCCAGAGGTGCCTGTGCTCCATGCATATTGTTCAGAAAAATTGTAGCAAGGAGCTTCCATTCTTAAATTTTGTTCTGAGATAGAAGTTTGTGTGTGAGAAGAAAAAACAAAAATTTAGAGTTAAAAAACACTCAAGTAAATCTAATTAGATTTCCTTTTGAATTTGTAAATAAGGAGAATAAAGTACAGAGATGGCTACCAATTATCTTTTGATCAGTGTGCTCTGATAATTAATTTTGTGTTTATCATGGTTTGCACATGATGTTATTAGAAACAATCTCGGAATTATGTTTGCCTCGTTTATAGGACTATGTCTCAGTCTTTTAGACCAGTGGTGAGATAACTACAGCTCATGAGCAAATTTGACCCGCCACTTAGTTTTATAAAGATTCTTTTTTGGAACAGAGTCACACCAATTTATTTAAGTATTGTCTATGGCTGTTCTTCCACTTTAGTGGTAGAGTGAAGCAGTTACAGCAGAGACCATGTGACCGACAAAGTCTAAAATATTTACTATCTGCGCTTTTCAAAAACATTTATCAACTTGTTTTAAAATAGAATTGTTATTATTCCGATAAGTTCTTTAAGTGATACACACTTGCAAATACTTCATAAGTGTATAAAGTGAAATGTGAAAGAGAAAAATTTTTATTCACATTAGATTCTTTTTCTGTTATCTTTGGACCCTGACAGAATTGCCTGGCATAGAGTAAGTGGTCATACATAAATATTTGTCAAGGAAGGGAGGAAAGAGGGAAGTCAGGAGGGAGAAAAAGGAACTGAAAGGCTAGGTAACAGGCCAAGAGGTCAAATTGGTTTAATTCAAGGTCTTAACGTCATGATGATGAGAATAAAACAGCAATTTTTCAGAGCTTTACCTTGTTCAAAAACTTAATATCTTTTTCAGCCAGGCTTTCTCTGTGAACATTCTGAACAAGAAAGTAAGATTTATCTTCAAACATGATATTTTTCTTGCATTCCAGTATTGGGACATGCTATATAAGATTTGATGAGATGTGTCATTTTGGGCTACTACCTATATACATAAGGAAATAAATGCCATAAATGCTAACTTCTTTGGCAAAAGTACACTTTGTTTCCCTTCTTATAGAATAAGAAAACATGAATTTCATGATATACACATAGTATATGGGTACTGAGACAAAACAAAACAACACAAAAACTCATATGAACAGCAGATATTTCCATAATAAACAAGACAAAGCACTGCATACTCTGGAAAACACTCCATCCTAGTTACTTAGAGGATTGCAGACCAGAGGTTACCTTGGCAGGGACTTCATTACACTGTCTTATTGAGAGATTGCTCTCAGGTCACCAAATAGGAATTGCACATGCTTTTGTCAGACTATTTTTAAAGCAGGTTATTGTGAAACAGTTCTAGCCTATGAATTCTCCAGAGAAGTGTGTCATGAGAAAGTAACTATAGGAAGTGTACCTATTTGCTTATTATAGGGCCATTTCATCTCCTCACTTTTGCTTGGTGAGGTAATGCAATGTAGAACCGTAAGCTTATTGTTTTAAGCAGAGTTCGTCTAGTTCACTCTGGGTTCCTGGGTGGTGTATTACTCAAAGACCTCCCGTGGGTAGCAAACCTTTTCTTTGTAATCTCATTACACAATAGTGAAGGCCTGTGGAATGAGTTTTTTTTCCCCCTTACTGCAGTTTGTCTCTACCACATAACAATGTGATAGAAAATGAAGCTGGCACAAGCCTCTCTATGTGATATTAACTTGGAACTGCCTTTTGGCTGTTATCATTGACCATGTCACCACTTTGTCACCTGCCTCCTAGATTTTGTCAACTCTAGCTGGGCATCTGAGATCACTTTCATTCCTGAGGAATGTGCCTGCAGTGTTTGCACGCGAGCCAGTCCACTCAGACTCCCACACAAGGCTATTGCCACAGAGGGAGCTGTTTCACGTGCGTTCCCTGAAGTTTCCAGATTGATTTTTAAGCCCTCCACAGGGAGGGAGGGATAAGGAGGACTCCACAGATGTCAAAGGAGGGGACTCTATGAATATGGGATTGATTTCATGAAACAAAATGAGTAGTGGCCTCTTTACTCATTGTGGATGAACTTTCCTCATCCTGGTTTTCCTTTCATTCAAAAAAAAATATATTATCAAACCTGAGAACTGAAGCTCCCAGCATCTGTTTACACTTCATGGAGTGACTGAGTATGTGTGAAAAGAAAATGGCAGAAACCAGGGGGATAAGGAAGAAACAGCCCCATTCTTAGTCTTTTGAGGATATTTGGTTTCTCCCCTTCTTCATTCCCGTCTCCTCAGCTTTCCCCTGAATGACTTCACTCTTTGTGCTCAGAAGTTTGCCATTTGGTGCTCAGGGTTAATTTTATTACTTAAATGTTTCAGCTGTTAGATCTTCAATAGTTTCCAAGACTCCCTCTGCACTTTTGTTGATTGTACAATAGGTGCGGTGTAAACAGCAGGATTCTTTCCCTCTGTACTCGCAATCACAGGTTTTTCTATTTGTTTAAAGTAGTATCACTCAAAACAGAAACTTTTAAAATGTTTTATCTATTTACTTAAAATATCAGGTCTTATCACAAAACATGTCTGAAAAAAAGAAATATAGAACGAACATGTGGTATATGGAGTGAGGGGAGAGAATTCACAGCTTGGATGGAGAACAAATAAAGGGAATAAAAACAATTATTTTAATGTATACAGTTCCCTTTTCTATTTAAAAGAAAAATCTCAATAAGTGTGCTTGCCTGTAACATCATTCTTCCAGGCTTCTTGTTCTGTTCCTGTTTAACTACATGAAAACCTGTCTGTAAGACCCCCACTGGGAGAGGGAAAATATTCTCTTTGCTGGCAGGTGGTCTTTTTGCAAGCACTTTCCAATTGAAAACATATGTTTTTGGGTGTGAGGAGGCTTCTGGTAAGCAGGGGGGAGCTCATGCTGGGAATGATTGAATTATATAGGCAAATTCAAGATAAACATGCTTAATCCTCCTTTCTTTCCAAAATAAAGGTGGAGGCTTTTGGTATCACATAAAAGCTCGCTATCCTAGCAACCTCACCTCCAAACTTAAAAGCTTCCTCAAATGTCCTACAGCATAATTCAGCATTTAAATTCTCTTTTGTACTAGTGCTAACCTAAGACCTCTTATTTTTCCTCTTTTCCAGGACTTTGTCCCTAACACTAACAAGGCTACCAGTAATATAGGATTGATTTTAACGATAAGATCTCTTTCTCCCATCTCAGATTTCCTCACAAAGAATTTAAGAGAGGAGAGTTGCCAAAACAAATATCTTTTCAATGAAAAATCAAAAGAAGACCCTTTTTCTATTCAAAGAGGGGAAAAAAAATTTAGCAAAGATTTTTTTAAATGAAATTTTGATAGAGGAAAAGCAATATGCAGATAACCTTTTGAAAATAAATCAGTGAGAAAAGTTCAAGACAATAATCACAGTGTAATAGTCCATAGTAATCTTTTACTAAATTCAGATATCTTAACCTGTTTGAACATATCTTGACAAAGGCTAGTGTGGCAAATACTCTACAACTTTCTGTGGCCTTGGTTGGAATGAATAAAAGACTGAGTTTGCTCATGAAAAGTAGAATTTAATTGAATTCTGTGGGCTACAAAACCTGTTGAGTTTTTCCCCCAGTATATCAAACTTTAAACATAATTGAGAATTATACAAAGCAGTGGATAACTGCATAATATCAGGAAATGTTTTTTTACTCCAACCCAAAACCACTTTAGAAATGGGATAGTGTTTCTCATAAATACCAGTGAAAACAGGAGACCAGATTGATATAAGCAGTTGGTTATTTAGTTGAAATTTTATAATACCAAATTGATTCCCCAAATACCTATGCTCTATAATGAAATTTCTAGTGCTTGACAGTTCAAGTGGTTTTTGTTTTTTAAAATACATTTTTATTGAAGTAACATTAGTTTATAACATTATATAAATTTCAGGTATGCAGCATTATATTTCAATATCTATCAATACTACATCATGATCATCAGAAGCTTGGTTTCCAACTATCACCATATAACTGACCCCTTTAATTGGTTTCTCTCATCCCCAACCTACTTCCCATCTGGTGAGCACCAATGTTTTCTCTGTAAATGAGTTTGTTTTTAGTTTAGTTTTGTTTAGTTGGTTGTACCAACAGTGTACAAGGAGTTCCTTTGCTCCACTTCTTCTCCAACGCTTGTTATTTCTTGTCTTTTCGCTAATAGTCATTCTAGCAGGTATGAAGTGATACCTCATGTGGTTTTGATTTGTGCTTCCCTAGTAAGAAGTGATGATGAACAATTTTTCCTGGGCTTGTTGATCGTTGCTACGTCTTCTTTTGAGAAATGACTATTCAGATCTTCTGCCCATTTTTTAATTAGGTTCTTTATTTTTGTTGAATTTTATAGTTTTTATATATTGTTGATACTAATATCTGGTAGGATATATGATGTGCAAATATCTCTCCTATTTAGTAGTTTGACTTTTCACTTTAATGATGGCTTTTTTTTAATATGCAGATTTTTTTTACTTTATTTTTTCCTTTGTTTCCCTTGCTGTTTGAGTAAGACCCACCAAAATATTGCTAAGGATCTAAATATGTCAAGAAACATTCTCCCTATGTATTTTATAATTTTGGGTCTTAATCCAAGCCTAAAGTCTTTAGACTTGTGTATGGTGTGAGATAGTGGCCGGTGACTGTCCAGTTTTCCCAACAATTTATTGATGAAATTTTCCTTTCTCAATTGTGTATTCTTGTCTCCTTTGTCATAAGTTAGTTATTCATATATAAGTGGACTCTCAAATATGCTTAATTGATTAGGAAGCCTATGTTTATTCGAATATCATATTGCTTTGATTACTGTAGCTTTGTAGTGTAAAGTCAAGGTCTTGATACCTCCATTTTGGTTCTTTTTTCTCAGGATTGCTTTGGTTATTTGGGTTTTTTTTTTCTGGTTTGATAACAAACTTGGGGATTTATTTTGGTTTCTATCTTTGTGAAAAATGCCATAAAGGTAGTGATAAGATTGTGTTAAATATCTAGATTATATAAAGTAAAATGGCCATTTTAACAATGTTAATCTTCTAATATATAAGCACAGAAAATCTTTTTTTTTTTTTTAAGAGGCATGTATTTATTTATTTGTTTGTTTGTTTATACATGCACTGGGTACAGTCAGAAGCACGGGTGGGTGAGAGAATTCACCAGAGCCAGAGCTGGGAGCAGAGCAGGCAGAAGGACCGAAGTACACTGCTGAGGGGAGCAGCAGGAGGCAGGAGAGGTCTGCGCGCCATGTGGGACCCCCCTCTGGTGGCCAGGGAGCAGCCGGGATCAAACTGGCGCCGCAGAGGCCGCAGGCAGCTTCGCAACCCAGCACTCAACCTCTGCGCCCCTAGAAAATCTTTATTTCCTGGTGTCTTCTTCAGTTTCTTTCAACAATATCATAGTTGTCAGTGTATGGGTATTTCACCTCCATGGTTAAATTTTCCCTAGCTAGCACATTTTTTTAAATGTCATCATAAATGGTATTATTTCCTTAATTTCTCTTTCTGATTGTTGCTTACATATAGAAATGCCATTTATGATGACATCTATTTATAACTTTGCTATATTCAGTTATTATTTTCTAATAGCTTTCAATAGAGTATTTGGGGTTTTGTGTGTCATGTTATCTGCAAATTAAGGCTTCTTATTTGGCTCTGAGAAAGTGATTTTATATTTTTGATCTTCACCAGTAACTGGCTTTTGAATTTTTACTACAGAAAATGAAGCTAGCCATGTTAAAGGGGCAAGTCGTATTGTTTAGCTTGAAAAATATTGAAAATGAGGCAAGCTTCTCTCATTTTCTTAACATTTATATCTTTCATTATACTAATAAACAATTGGTTGATGCATGAACTAGCTTACAATGTATGTATTGTTGTTTGTGAATGTTAGTATTCCCAGGAGCTGCTTGAGTAACCCAGAAAAAGGGGTCAAGAAAATATTGGACTGTCCTTCAGTTATAACAGGCTAGTTAGAAACTGAAAAACAAGTTAATTCTGATTTTAAAAATAGTGATACTTTTTTATATAGTGTTTTTCAGACATGACTTCATATTTATCAGAACATTGTTCTGAATATAGGTAGCAAGAATTTTCTCCAGTTTATAGAGGCGTAAACTTGGGCACTGAAAGATTAATTGATTTCTGCCTGGCAATGAAATCCTATGCTAAACAGAAAAGAAAGACAAACAGAAAGAGACAAAACTTTCTTCAGAGAACTCTAGAACTTACTATTTAACCAGAAATAAAAATCACATCATCATTAATGTATGTAAAATGTTTTTGAGAGTCTTTGCCTCAACTCCAATATTAAATATCTTCATTATGTTGATTTAGAAAGGATTTGGGTTTCATTTCTTTATTGCTATAATTCTTGCTACACTCAGGATATAGTCACTGGTTGAACAGCAAGTTGCTTACATGGTAATTGAGAAAAAGTGATACTTTCTCTACACTCAGTATAGACTTTCAAATCTTCATTCAAGTGTACATGAAGGTAAAGCTAAGCATTGTCATTATGTACTCTCAGAAAGTACTACTTAAGGCCAGAAAATCACATAATTAGAAAAACTTTAGAAGTCTGTGATTTCAAGAAAATTTCCTATCATAATTATAATGCCCTTATAAGAAATGTCTTGAATTTTTTTTAATGTATGTCATTTTTCCAGCCTGAATATACTTTCTCCACAGTCTCCAGTGGAGACTCAATTCATTCATCATTAATCATACCTACACTCAATACATATTTACCCAGTACCTATATTTTGCCTGGAAGCCTTGTTTGATAGTAGAGTCATGGAGGTAAATAAGATAGACTTAAATGTTAGTCCTAAGGAATTTATAATCATAAACATTAATTCTCACAGTAAGCAAACAAGTGCTATAAGGGAGGAAATAAGTTCTATCATTGAGAAAACAAAGTGGAGATCCTAAAAATCATGGGCCTTCTGTGTAAAAGGATCTATGATTTTTGCAGAATTGCTCAAGCCTTTTTTTTTTTAAGACTTTATTCAAGAACTGGGGTACAGGTCAGAGGCACGGGAGGGTGAGAGAATTCACCAGAGAGAGTGGAGAGCAGAACAGGCAGATGGACCGAAGACACTGCTGAGGGGAGCAGTGGGCGAGACAAGAGTGGTCTGCTGCGCCATGTGGGTTGCTCCCTGGCCGGCTGGGAATCGAACCTGTGCTGCAGAGGCTGCGGACAACTTTACAGCATGGCGCTCAACCCTCTACGCCACTGGAGAGGCCCAGGATCACAAGTCTTTAAGGTTTCTTGTATTTTCATTTATCAGTTGTGAAATTAGTTGATAGTGAAGCACTTTTTTAAGGAACGTCTGCAGTTTTATGTTCTCTCACAGACATTACGGGCGTTAAGAGCAGTTCTGGCCTCTGATACATATTCAGCCACTCAGGAATGCGCAGCATGACATTAATGATTTTACCTCACTCTGTTTTAGATTCCTTAACTATAAACAAAGTAAATATAGTATCTGTTCCCATAGTTTGTGAATATTGAATGAGTTAACTTGCATTTGGAGTTAGAGCATCAGCGTTTGAGATACCCAGGAGCTACCCAGGTAGAGACATAAGCAATTGGATGTCTCTCTCAGAGTTCAGTCTTGGTGTGTATCTTCCATGACATATTTTGTTTTGATTTCAATAGGAAGTCATGTGTAGCTTCTGGATGTCTATTCACATCTAGGAATTTGATGCGTGGTCTTGATATATCTCAGTGTCTTGATTTATAGTTTACCAAAAACACTACCTAATTTTTGAGCTGCTTATAAATCCAAAAGCTCCTATTTATAAGGTAACTTTGAAATGACTGTCTTCTAAATTTGTGGGATATTTTTCTTAATTTTGTTTCAGGCAAATATTGT
Organism: Talpa occidentalis; assembly: GCF_014898055.3. Taxonomy (NCBI): domain Eukaryota; kingdom Metazoa; phylum Chordata; class Mammalia; order Eulipotyphla; family Talpidae; genus Talpa; species Talpa occidentalis. Next base: position 120,028,933 of record NW_023602073.1, on the reverse strand, counting down.
ATTCATTTGCTTTGACCCAACATCTTTCTCGGAATTGAGCATTTCCTTGGAATTATGAAATAAAACTTCAGTTTTTACAAACAACAGGTGTTTCACTGGAGAGATAATTCCTATGATTTTTAAGCCCAGAGTGCTAATAAATGCTCTAGATTTTTAGATGTGAATTTATAACCTGCTATTTATTAACTCAGCAGGCACCATTTTAGATGCTGGAGATTCAGTAATGGACAAAACAGAAAAACATCTTTCCTTGTAGCGATTATAGTCAATGGAGAAGAGACAGATAGTAGAGAAAAGATAGCAAAAAAATATCTAGACTTAATTATGTGGAGTAAAGTTAGAGCTGAGGAGATGGAAACACATGGAGCAAAATATTTTTAATTTTCATTGGGGTAGTTTCAAGTTATCATGGAGAAGCTTCAGGAGTACAAATGTCTATGCTGCCATGGTCTCCTCAGTGAGAAGGCCATGTTACCAGAGTGAAGTAAGCAAGAAGGGAGTTGTAATTGAAGCTGGAGGAGGAAGGTATGGATTCCATATTGTTTGAGCATTTTAGGTCACAATAGGGAGGGATTTATGGGGGATTTTAGGCCGAGGAGTGACATGTTAAGACTTGCATGTTAAAGAAACACTCTGGTTGTTATTAAAATGGACAGTCAAGCATTAGAATAACCCAGGAGAAAGTAATAGAGATTGTGCTGTGTAGCTAATATCAGTAAGCCTATAACCAAGCTGAGCTATTTTGCTGAAGGATGTATTTTGATGACACTGACCTTTAGTTGAGGCATGAAATATGCTGAATGAGAGTGTTGTTTTTTTTTTTAAAAGATTTATTTTTATGCAAGAACTGGGGTATAGGTCAGAGGCGCGGGAGGGTGAGAAGATTCACCAGAGACAGAGCAGGGAACAGAACAGGCAGAGGGACCGAAGTACACTGCTGAGGGGAGCAGCAGGCGACACAGGAGAGGTCTGTCCCACCATGTGGGTTTCTCCCTGGCTGGCTGGGATTCGAACCAGCGTTGCAGAGGCTGAAGACAGATTCACAGTGCTGCGCTTATCCCGCTGTGCCACTGGCAAGGCCCGAGAGTGTTGTTTTTTAACTATGAGTCAAGGACACATTTTAGGATGTTTTTTCCCAATTTGTCAATATTGTTTATTTTATTTATTGGCAACAGTGATATTGATCATTTTTATATAGTCTCAGTGATCTTCCCATAGGGCTCTGACACTAGATTGGTTATCTTGCAAATAATATGCTCGTGGTAAGCAAGAAATAAAACCTATTCTAGTCCAAAATCCACTTGGGGTTTCTCCATGCTGAGGTGTTTCATGCCGTGCACTTATCTGTGGTCTCTGATCTTGAAAGAAAATAATAGAACCTGCAGAGAAAGAATAATTGGACCTGCTCTCAGCTGCTCTGGCTTTCTTGCTGTTAGACAACTTTTCACCTGAAAACATCTCACTTTAATGTTGCTTTTTTGTACATACACTTTTCAAATGATAGACTTCAGATTTATAAGCATTTTCACTTAAAACACTGAGAGTATTCTTTAACACTTCAACCCTGTCTGACCCCTACCATCAGTGCAGGGACTTAGACGAGGGTGGTAGCAGTAGAGGCAGTGAGTTAATCAGTTGGATCCTGGATAACATTTAAAGAGAATTGACATGACTCACTGATGGACTGGATGTGAGATGTGAGAAAGCAATGACAAAGATGGTTCCTAATACTTTGAACTTAGACATCTAGTACGATAGAATTAGGAATGCTGAGTTAGGTGATCCAATTTAACATGCATTTAATAGAAAAAGATAGGAAAGAAATAGATGATATATTGAATATAGAAAACTCTTGTGGGGAAAGTTGATATCAACAGAAGCAGAGGAAAGGGTCTTTTGTTAAGAGAAACACAAAACAACAAATATTTAAGAGACCTGGTGAGATAGTCCTTGAAAGTGAACCTATTTTGTTTTAAAAATGTTTTGAAAGCTTCTTTGGACAAAGGATATTTTTTTAAAAAATTATTGAACATTGCATTATAATATAAGTTTCAGGAGGGCATCATTAAACATCAGTGTGCATATATATGACGTTAAATTCACCAATGAAAGTGCAGTTTTGTTCTTCCTCATACAGTTGTGTCCTTTACCCACCTCCTTCCCCTTCCCTGTCTGGTAACTACTAATTGGTCTTATAGACCAAAGTTTATCCTTTTTTTTTTTTTTTTACTTGATATATTTGTCATATGTATATGCCACATATGAATGAAATCATATAATATTTGCCATTTTCCGTATGACCTATTTCACTAAGCCTAATTCCCTTTACGACTATCCATGTTGCTATACCTAAATCATGTTACATTGTGTGTAACACTTCATCTTTATCCATCCATCTGTTGATAGGCATTTAGGTTGTATCCAGCTGCTACTTATTGTTAATAATGGTGCAATAAACACAGTGATATATATCTCTTTGAATTGGGTTTTTGTATTTTTTGGGCCCAATATACACAAGTGGAATAACTGGATTTTATGGAATTTCTATTAATTTTTTGAGGATGCTCAGAATAGGAGGGTTGTACTCATTTACACTCCCAACAAATGCATACAAGGATTCTTTCCTCCACATCCTCACCAGCATGTGTTTCTTATCTTTTGGATAATAGCCACACTCACAGGAATGAGGTGATATTTCATTTTGGTTTTGATTTATACTTCCCTAATAACAAGTGATGATATATATCTTTTCATGGTCCTTTGGACATATGTATGTCCTTTTGGAGAATTATCTTCTGAAGATTCAGATCATCTGGCCATCTTCTAAGTTAGGTTGTTTGCTTTATGTTGTTGAGTTTTATGAGATATTTATATATTTTTAGTATTAATTTAATAATTAATTAAATTAATTTAAAATTAATTTAATAATTAATTTTTAGTATTAATTTGGAGATGATGTGCAAACATTGTCTCCCATTAAGTAGGATATAATTTAAAAAATGTTTTCTTTTCACTAGGCAGAAGCTTTTTAGCTTGATATAGTACCATTTGTTTATTGGAACTTTTGTTTCCCTTACAATTGGTGTACAGTCCCCAAACACAACTCTACAATCAATGTTAAGATTACTACCTGTTTTCTTCTATGCTTTTTATGGTTTCAGATCTTACATCTAAGTTTTTAATCCACTATATTTCACTTAAGTAAAATAAAGACATAATAAAATCAAAATTTGAAATGCATGGAAAACATAGAATATTGACTTAGTTTGCTATTTGGAATATTATGTTAAAAGAAAATATTATTTCCTGAGGTTATGGGCCCAATATTAATCCTAGAAGTCTGCAGATTTTGCATGACCCAAGAAAAAGATAATTTCTAAGCTAAAATGAATTAAATCTGTCATTAGTTTTGTTATTGGCCTTTAATATTTATTTAGTTATATATTTGCATTTCATCTAGAAGTCTTTTACAGGAAATCTGGGAAGAATCTTATTTTGTTAGAAAGTGAGAAACTTTTGACTGACGTTTAACTTCTATGTATTAGGTGCTGAATAAATGTTAAGTGGCTGAATACATATATTAATGGCTACTACATAAGTGAATGATGAAACATATTACTGATTTATGAATAAATAATTGAATTTATCATGACATATATAATGCAAAAACATATAAACAAAGAGGAAATCAGTAATATTTTATAATTCCTCTTATTTGTTAATATGAACAACATTGAGAATACTCGCAAAATCAGGACAGTGGGCGAGATCGTAACTGACCATTCTAGAGAAATCCATGGGATAGGGTAGAGTGAAGGGCAAGTCTCACAGTAAAGAAAACAAAATAATTCCAAATTCCTAAATCCTTATATGGCTGCACGGATGGATAGGTAGATAGAGATAGATGATAGAACACTGTTATAGAAAAGGTTTTCCACATTATTTCTTCATTTTTAAACAATTTAAAATTTTTTTCTACTTCCTCTTTTACCAACTTGGTAAACACATGCCAGTTATCACAAGATTATGTCTTATAAAAGATATAAAGTATATATAGTAGTACAGTTGGTAGGAATTTAATAGAAAAAACAGTTCTTCTAAAGCCAAGCTACCACACTACCCAATAAGCAATGAAAACAAAAGGACATTTTCATTCAAATATCTACAAAATATTCTTTTATACTTCAGAGTCTATTGATGGTAGGTTTGTCTCTTCAGTCAGATAGAATATCCCTGTCTTTTCTACTGAAAAGAAAATTAAATTTTAAAAGAAGACAGTTTGTTGTTGTCTTTAGACAATAGACACTAGACACCAGGAGAGTAATGAAATGCTGTGAGGAAAGATGTCGGTCACAATTTCTTAAGTTTTTCCCACAGATTTCCAGTACAACCAGATGCTTCAAGAAAAGTGTGTTCCGTGGAGGAACACATTTCTGCAGCAATTCATATGCTGTGCTCTCTAGGGGACACACAGTGCTCATTCAAATATTAAAGGGCCCCAAATGTTGGAGTTAAGCAATATATTTAGCCTCCTTTAACTGAGTTTCCCAAAATTTTTAGATCACGAGAGTTTGTTAAATGTAATACACATAAAGATTCTACAGAGCTAATGATATGGAATATGCTTGCTGCATGCGTCTCAGACAATGCAAAGATACTGAAGTGAACACAGCCAAACCTCAGGGAAATGGAATTACTTACAGGCAACCAAAATCTTTGCAGAAAAGCATAACCTTTTGATGCTCAAATCATGGAAAAAAAGAAACGATATAGGTTGAGAACTATGTATCACATCATTAAGGATAGTTGGAATTAGGATTAAAAATAATCTAAGAAATACCAAAAGTCTTAATAATTCACCCACTTGACTGTATTTTTTAATTAATAATTCTGGTTGTATGGGAAGAAGCTTTTCTAGGATGAAGAATACTAAGTATATTATATTTTTCACTAAACCAATGGCTTCTAAACACTGAGATACATTTGCTTTTGAAAAACCCCACTTCCCAGGGGTTCTGATGGTCTTAGAGGAGGAGAATGGAGGTTTTCAAATTCTCATAAAGACTCACAAAACTTCTTGGCCATCAATTTCCTCTTACAAAACAATAATTTGTTGAATTAAGTGCCAGTGAAACAGATGGATTACATTTCCCTCACAATGTGCACAAATTTAAAAATTAAAGAGATGAAGTACTTGGTAAAACCAGCATTGTATTTTGCTGGGCCTAAAACATTTAGAAAACTGGTTTGGCTGAAGCCCAGTGCCACCAGGCCTGCCTGGCTTCAGACACCAGTCTCATTGACTGAAATATTCTATTAAGCAAATGGATGGGTAAATGGCTTGTTACTGATTTCTCCACAAAAGTCAAACATTAAATGTAACATTACTGGAAGGGTAAAGTCCTTGTGCTTAATACTTTTGCAAAGACGGTTGATATCTATCTCTAGAAGTCTTCAGAGATAAAAAAAAAAAAATTCCCTGAGCTTATATTAAGATTTATCTATTTATACAAGCACTGGGCACAGTCAGACGCGCCAGAGGGCAAGAGAACCTGCCAGAGCCAGAGCGGGGAGCAGAAAAGGCAGAAGGACCTAAGCAATCTGCTGAGGGGAGCAGCAGGCAGCAGGAGAGGTCTGTGGGCCATGTGGGACCCTCACCGGGCAGCTGGGGATCGAACCGGCGCTGCAGAGGCTGCGGGCAGCTTCGCAACTCAGCGCTCAACCACCGCGCCACCAGGGAGGCCCTCAGGGAATTTTTTTAAAGACTATATTAGCTTAATATAATTGAAAATGATAGAAGTACCGAAAGAAAACAATAAACTATTATATATAAAGGCCTAAAGATGACCAAAAAACTTCTAGAAACAATAAATGAATATGGCAAGTGGCAGTATACAAAAAACAACACAAAATATGTTGCATTTTATATACAAATAATGAAGTAGATGAAAAGAAAATTAAACTATTTTCAAAGAAATTGAGCAAAGAAAATTAAAACTTATATGACACCATGAAAGGCCTTAAATAGCTAAAACAACTCAGAGAAAAAAGAAACAGAAGCATTACCTGACTAACCTAAACTATAAAGTGACTAGTAATTTAAACAATGTTATTGGGGAAAAAATAGACACATGAATCAATGTTATAGAATTGAAAGTCTAGGAATGAATCCATTTGTATATATTTAATTCATGATAAAGGAGCCACAATTATACAAATGAGGAAAGGAAAATCTCTAACAAATGGTGATGAGAAAACTGGACTGCCACATGTGAAAGAATGCAATTGGACCACTCTCCAACTCCATGCAAAAAAATAAAGAAAGAATTACATATTATGTGCAACAATAAAACATATAGAAGAAAATATTGGTAATATATGTCATAACATCATGATAAAGATATTTTTGGAGATTTGACCATTACAGAAAGGAAAATAAAAACAAACAATTGGGATTACCCCACATAAGGGAGATGGGGTAGTTATATATATAATGGAATACTATTCAGCTACTAAAAAAAAAGTTGAAATCTTGTTATTAGTAACAACATGGATGGAATTGAAGGGAATTATGCTAAGTGAGATAAGTCAGAAGGAGAAACTCATGACTTCATTCACATATGTAATATATGGGGCAAAAACAGATAAAAGTAAACAAATCCTAGAAATATGAATGAAGAGCTGAGGCTACTAAAGAGGGACTGTTGGGAGTGGGAAAAAATTGGGGAGAGGACCCCATGGTCTATGGTGGAGGATTACGGTGGTTAGTGTAGTTTGTTAACATACACCTGAAGAGATGTGTACCTATTCCCCTAAATAATAATGCAGTTCAGTAAGCCAGATTTGCCTCAGTAAAACTATATATATATAAATGTTAATTTGAAAAACTAAATCACAAATTAAAAGAAGGAATTAAAATCTTTTTTGAAAGTACACATAATTATATCAATTCAAAAAATAAAGAATAATTGGTGGAGCTATAAAGAACAATAGGGAAGTAGTAATTAGAGATTTTAACATACCTATGTCAGTGACTGCTAGAACAAGCAGATAAAATACAGTGAGACTATGGAATATTTGATCAACATGACTATTAAATTTGTAAATTGATAACGCTGCACTGAAAAATTGTGTTTCACATTTTCTGAAGTATGTATCTGATATTTGCCATCAAAGACTTACTGCTGACCCATTAATCGTCTCAACAAATTTCAAAGGATCAATAAAATAGAATATATTTTCTGACTTTCTGAACCGAAAGTCAAAAACAGAAAGATAACCTCAGAGTACCCAAATGGATGGAAATCAGTGACATACCTTTAAAAATATTGGTCAAAGCAAAAAACATAAAGGAAATGAAAATATATTGAGGTAAAAATTAATGAAAATGAAACACATGGCCATTTATGGTATATAGTTAAGGCAGTGTATACTCTGAAGTTTATAGATCTAAATTTAAATGAAAAGAGGGTCTCCCTGGTGGCACAAAGGGTTAAGTCTCAGCACTGTGAAGCTGTTAGCAGCCACTGAGACATGAGTTTGATTCTCGGCCAGGGAGCTACCCACATGGCCCAGCAGACCTCTCCTGACTTGCCTGCTACTTCCCTCAGCAGTGTATTTCAGTAGATCTGCCTGTTCTGCTCCCCACTCTGTCTCTGGTGAATCCTTTCACACACCCCCACCACATTTCTGGCCTATACCCCAGCTCTTGTATGCATAAATACATTTTAAAAATCTAAAATAAATAAATGAAACAGAAGAAAGATTTGTAGATCCATGATTTAAGCTTCCATTGTAGGGTACTAGAAGAGAATTTCAAAGTAAATCGAAGAAAATAGAAGAACAAAAATAAGAAAGATAAGCTCTTAGTGAAATAGAAACTAGAGATGCAATAGTGAAAACAAAACCAAATATATCTTCTTTAAAAGAAATAGATCGATATACTCTTTTTTTTTTTTAATTTATTTATACAAGCACTGGGTACAGTAGGAAGCATGGGAGGGTGAGATAATTCACCAGAGCCAGAGTGGGGAACAGAACAGACAGACTGATGAAGAAATAAACTGCTGAGGGGAGCAGCGGGCGCAGCAGGAGAAGTCTGTCGCACCATGTGGGACCCTCGCCGGTGGCCGGGGATTGAACCGGGGCTGCAGAGGCTGCGGGCAGATTCGCAGCCCAGAGCTCAACCACTGTACCACCAGGGGAGGCCCAGATCAATATACTCTTAATAAGTATAATACAGAGATCCAGAGACAAACTACTAAAATCAGGAATGAATAAAAAGAGATCAATACAAATTTTAGAGATACTAAAAAGAGTTTTATGGACCAGTTTATACTGAATGAGTATTCACATTTTATGGTACTTTATAGTTTATAAATCACTTGAATATACTTATTTCATGTGATTTTTAAATTAACCTGATGACATTTAAGGACAAGCTGTTATTACCCTCTTTTAAATATGAAAAAACAACAACACAAGAGTCTAGATCACAGAACAAATAAGTAGGGAACCGAGTCCTGGCTCAGACCTCCTGAATCCTAGCAACTTATCTACACAAAACCACAGCAGTACACACCCACACTACACACATATATTCTTATACACACTCACAAGTCTGTTATGTAGACAACTTGAAGACTCAGCAACCATATCCATCCCACAGCCCATTCCAAAAGTTGCGTTGAGTGTAAAATAAATAATATGTCATTTCCTACCTGACAAACATTAGTTATCCCACATAAAGGAGATATAGCTATTTTGTTTCTAAAGGATATTTTCTTGGGATCTTTCATGACATAGCTATATATATTTCCAATGTTGTGCTTTTCTTATTGCTCAGCTTTTTACAATTCCATCTCATTTTAAATAGTTTGAGATAAAGACCAAAGATAACTATCATTTATTTATTTCTATTTTATAAATGAGGAAACTGGCTAAGAAATTTTAAGAAACTTGTTCTCATGGCAAAATCATTTCAGAAACAAAATTTTAACTTGGGGTTATATGATGACAAATAGTTAATGTAATGTATAGTTTAATGTAATGTATAAGACTACGGTGGCCATCATTCCATGGTAGAGGATCTTAGCAGTATGACAGATGATAATTGTAAAACGATGATGATCATCAAATATATAATTGTATAAAGAAGCATGAAAAGAATTAATGTGAATTGTTTTACAGGACTTCCGAATTTAGGCTTTATATAAGTCTTGAAAACAAAATTTGTTTTGTAAAAAAAACAAAAACAAAAAAACAAAATTTGTTTTGTAGTTGTGAGCTGTGAGAGGATACACAAAACTCTCGGGAGTTGAACAATATCCTTGACTAGCAGGTTTTAGCAAGCTCACCTTACATAATACATCCGCCAGAGCATTGCTAAATCAAGCAGCGAAGAAAATGTTCACTTACAAACCTCCACCACAATAGGAGGAGGAGCAGGGCTATTGCAATAGCCGTTTTGTAATTCATCATAAATAAGCAGATATCAGATTTAAGCAAAGATTATTGAAATATGCTTAACATACCATCAGCCTCTTTTGTTTTTCTAGATGATAGTCAATGATTCAACATAAACAACTATTTTTCTAACAAACCTTAAAAGAAACTGTTCTGCTGAAACCAAATACTACATAATTAATTTTTTTAATTTACAAAGAATTCTAACCTAATGACTTTAATAATCACCTCATGGTTAACAATATTGATGAAGCCTTTAACAGTCTACATATAAACAAATGAAAGCAACAGTACCAGGATTTTTCCAGGAGCACATGCTAATATTATTGGAGAGGCAAATCTTAGATATTCTTTCACCAAGACTATTTACACAAGTCAAGTGTTTTTCAACCACACTGTGTTATTTGGCCCCAAATATCTATTTTACACCTCACTGAGACTTGTCTTGGCAAACAAGGAAGTAAAACAAGGAGACCAAGTGGTACATTAGGATACCCTCAGAAATAAAATTACCAAGAATTGCAAAGGACACTGCCCATGATATTGGGTACTGCATTTCCACCCCAGTAAATCTAGAAGTCAACCTTACTTTTCATTATCGCCTAGGTTCTTAAATCTTACATCCAATGTATTTTAAGCCCTGTAAGTTGAAAACTTAATAATGCTAGCTCTTAAACAATTAAACAACATTGAAGAAAGGGCCTGGCTGCCTTGGCCAAGTGTGCTTTATGGCCATGTGCTACTATGTATTCCTGAAGTACTTGAAATGCAAATTTAGAGCCATTTTGTCATTTAAATGCTTAACTGGATTGAGCACGTAATTAGGGTGATTTTTCAACAGGTTGGAGTAAGCATGCAATTGGTACTTTGGTCTGGAAAGCCATATGGTTCATCTTAAAGCATCGTAAGGAAGATTAGTACTAATTTATTCCTAATGCAGTGGCCAAGAATTCAGTTTCATCTTACCGGCCCTAATAAAGGATGGATGGAGCCTTAGCCAGGGGGAGAGGATGCCGTGGTTTCTGTTGCTGATGTTGTGTGGGTAGCCGAAGAAAAAGTAGGGTGTTCAGTGAGTCAAAGGACAGAGGTCAGGGCAGGGCAGTTCCTTCAAAAGGAAAGGATGACCTACCTTTACAACTGCACCTCTCCCCACTTCCCACAATCAGGACTCCGACAAAGTATATCTGTTATCAACCTGATTAAAGAATAAAGAGAGAAAAGAACAAAGCCAGTGCTGGACTTTGGTTAAGAACAGTCTAAAGAAATGTGATATGCCAAGAATGCTAGAGATCTTTGAAGATAAGAACAGTGTTAATCTTCAGTCAGTAAAAAGATCAGAACAAGATATAAAGCCCAAAGCAGTGGATACTAACAACCCTGCTGCCCTTACAGCTGAGGCTCTAAAAAAGATTCTTGCTTATCAATATGGCAGTGATAGCCAAGGTGAAACTGAAAAAGGAATTCCAAAGTCTGAGTCAGAGGCTGCCCCAGAAACAATGTTCTTTGGGCCACATGTGTTGAAGTCTACAGGAAAGACAAAGATTTTAACTGAAAATACTTCAGAGTCCTAATGGACAGTATGAGCTGAGAAAAACTATCTTGGTTCAGATGTTGGTTTGGTAGGGCTCAGTTTGACTAGTAGAAGTCAACACTATTTAGTATTCAGTGGTATCCTTTTAAATCCAATTAAAGGACTGAGTAATAACAACAGCACTCTAAGTTGTTTTTGCTGTTATGAGGTCAGTTCTGAGGTTTTCCTAATGTATATTCTGACATGTTTTTAATGTGTAGCTGGGATGCTTAGGTTTCTAGTCTAGAAACAATTATATAGATCTCAGAACAAAGAGTGGATATTTGTAGATTTAGTTTTTAATTCATAAACACCGATTTACCTGTACAGGTGTTTTATGTGCATGTATTTGAATATAAAACAATGTGAAAAAGCTTGTGATGATGGCAATAAGGGTGTTATCATTGTCATCAGTTCTTAGTAATCACTAACTAGTCATTGATGGAACAATGAGTGGTATAACTCAAGTTGTTGGAATGAAATATTTGAGATTGGAAGCTTTTTGCCTTGAACAGAACTTATACCTTAGATTCTCATATTTTCTTGGAGATAGAATTTGAGTAAAAACTGGTTAGTGTTCATCTAAAATTCTGTAATGCATTCCTTTAGGGGAATTCAAGAACCATGAAAGCTGCTTTCACCTTAGTACCATGCTGTGCCGAGCAGCAAAATGTAGTTTTCAAATAGCAAGGAGTCAAATTACTGAATTGAATCTCTTTTTAAAATAAAAACAAGAATATACCATCTTATTTTTTTTATTTTAATAAGTGGCCTCATAAACATTACTTGTTGCCAAGTTAATGTTAGTTCTGGAAATATAAGCATAATGTAGTTTTTAATATTGGTCAGAATATCAGCTTTATAATCTTGAGTAGGCAAAAGAATTTCCCAAAAGTTATCATTGGTCAGAATGCTGTTTGAATTACATTATGCAACATAGTGTTAGAAATTGAGAACTGCCATTCTTACCTAGAACTTTCAAGGAATTGTCATAAGTAATCATTTTAGAATACTTATGAACCCTCATGATTTTCTTTATTTCTCTTAATCTCAGCCATGGTTAATGCCAGAATCTCCTAGCATGAGCCAATATTTATTATTTAAATATATTTAAAAAAGTACTTTCTATGGAGATTTGGAGGTGGGAAAAATAGACATTTACTTAAGTTATTGAAAGTATTGCAATATTCTAGATATTAACAAATATTAGTTAAGATAATTTGATTTGGCTATTCAGTTTAAATTTGGACTGTGGCTTATTTACACATGTTAATGCACATTGTTTCTAATTGCTTTCTATGGTTTAATATTTCTGCCTTTAAAAAAGCATTCAGAAAATTCACCTGACATAAATATACATATTTTGATATTCTATGAAATTTATATTTGTATTACTATTGAACTTTGCCTAGGGTCTGATATAAGAGAGCTAATGTTTTGAATTTTTGTCATCAGAAAAAAATTAGACAATAGTATGTAATAGGTTTAAATGCATATGTGATCATAAAAGCTAACTATAAAACTGAAGCATCCAGAGTGGGGTGTGAGAACAATGAGGGAAAGGAGCACAGTGGACTATGGTGGTGGACTGTGGGTGATTTGGTGGGAGGTGCACTGCAGTGGCAATACCTGAGGAAGAGGATCCTCTACTTCCAAAATACCAACAATAATTTAAACCAATATTACTGCAATTAAAATAATAAATGAATAAATGAATAGATAAATAAAATCCAAATGATAAAATTTGAACCCATTTTTTTCTGATAAAAATTCCTCTTTAACATTCATATACATTATGAATACAAATTTTCTTTAACATTCATATACATTAAAAACTTTTAAGTTGTCTTGATAGCATTCTTTTACAACCAGCACATGGAATTCTCAGTAGAATTAAATTATTACAAGGTCACTAAGTAACTGAAAGGAAAGGCCAGGATGGTTATAAGTGGATTTCACAACACCAATTTTGTTTTGAAATAAATAAAATAGATTGTATCACATAATCTCCTTTTTATTTTTGGTTATTGGGTTGTAATTTTATCTAGGAATATTGATGAACAGAGAAACAAAAGAAAAATGGATTTTGACATTCAAATTCGAATGTGGGTATGTCAACAGAGAGCATATGCTATTATTCAATATATAGTAAGAAACATTGTTTTAAAAAATATTTTTTGAAAATTTACATGATGGACTCAAGAAGCAAAATGTCCTTTTTCTTTTTTCTATTTTGACATCCTACTAGAAATATCTGTCTGATAGTAGTATATTTAGATATATCTCATATAGTGGAAGATACTTTAGCAAAGGCTAAAGTTCAGCAATTAATCCTCAGGGGAAAAATAATTTTCAGAATAGGTTACTCCCCAGGGTCATGTATTTTAATGTAGCCTTGTGGTTTCTAGAGGTTTACTCATAATTTATACAAATAAGTCTTTAAATGGACAATCGATTGCTTTGTCTAAGATATAACTTCATATATTATTTTGGTGTATGGAGATTAGCCTTAACCCAAAATTCAGTTACATAAAAGATGTCTAGATAGTCTGCATATTTATACAATGCAAGTGTAAATTGACAATAAAAGGCCTCATACCCACAAATAGAGATTTGGGGGAAACTAATAAAGCAGCAACTATGAAAAGGATATTATTTTGGGTTCTCTGACATTTTCCTACATGATTTATTGTGATTATGGTAATTAGACTAAATGTCAAGTATGCCATATTGATTCTTCAGAGTCAGAGGTAAATAGGAGAATTCAGATTTTGACATTTTCACTCACATTTTGAAACGGTCTACACTAGAGATAACCTTCCTGTTTATACAAATTCTGAAACAAGACAGGAATATACTAGATAATAACTACCTAATGTTCGCTTCATTTAAGCAGATTCTTAAATGTTTCTTCTTAGAATAGTAATATGGATGCAACAGCAAAATGTAAATTACGTGTCCCATGGAAATGTAATTAAAAAAAAAGGCTGAAAATAATCTCTTTTGGGGTCTTAGATCTTAAAATCACAACACAAATTCAGATATTAGTCTAAATTGTGTCCCACCGGGTCTTTATTTAAGGGCCTATTAAGGAACAAAAGAAAGGGGAAGAAGAATAGGATTGTATAAGCTGTTGACCAAGCACTAGGACTGGTTATAAATTATATTCCCTGGAGTTCATTGACTTTTGGTCAATCCAGCCTTAGTTACTATGAAGAAAAGAAAAAGAAAAAATTGTTGGATAGTTCTTAGAGAAGGCTTTGTCTAGTTGGCAACTGCTTCTTGTTGTTAAAGTTAAAACTTCATTGAAGATGAGTTTTCAGCCAAAATGGAGTTATTAGTCCATCTTGAATATCCCTTTCCACAGGAGGAAAGAGGTAGTAGAAAATTGAAATGCTGAATTTCTCTGGGTTCTACCATGCCGAGGGCATCTCCAACTTTTCAAAGCTTTATATTGATAGCTTGAGTTATACACTATCAATAAAGTAGTCCCCAAAAAACAGATCACTAATTATTTTTGTATTGGTTATTGCTTTAGTTCGGTATTATTCCTTCCTAGCAACTAGAGGAACATGAATTTTCATGACTTTTCCCTTCCAGCAGCCTGGTCACCTGTCCTCCTTGTATCATGACCTATTTCCTCTCTCTTCAGAGCCCCCAGTGGTGGATGACATCCTTCTCATATTGCATCTCTTTGAAGCTTTGTCTATTATTGTGTCTCCTTGACTCAGCTGGGAAAGATTCTCTGCTTTTCAGTATTAATCTAGCTTCACTCAGATAATCCAGGATAATCTCCCCATCTGAAGGTTTTATTCAAGTCAGCAAAGTCCCTTTTGCCATATAAGGTAATGTTATCACATGCTTCTGGGATTAGGATGTGAACATGTTTGGGGGGCTTTAATTTCACCTAACATACTTTTTATATAATGCTTTTAGAAAAATCAAAACCATAGAGACAGAAACTGTATCTCTGGCTACCTGGGTCTGGGAATGGTAACAGGTTCCACTGAATATAGGCAAAGATTTTAGAGTGGGGAAGTTATACATCATGATTTTCCCTGCAGTTCTAAATTTCACTATAAATCAAACTGCTAACTCAATGGGTGGATTATTATGACATGTAAATTGTATTTCAGAAGAGCTGCTAAACATTTTTAAGTTAATAGGAAAAAAACAAGGGAAAATAATTTGAATTAGTTGATAGGATTAAAATAAGTACTGTTTAGAGTGGAGGTTTTGTTTGGGATTTGACTCCTGATGAATTTCTGTTTCCTTCCAGTAACTTGAATGGGTATTTTGACTTCTGTCAACAACACATTGTATATACAGATAATGTCTCATCTGCTGATCTTAAGTACATTCTTATCACAGCATCACCTGACTTGGGTGAAAAATATTATTCCACATGGTGTGAGACTTTTGAACTCAAAGAAAGTGAAAAACAAAAGATGTTTGAATACCTCCTTTGGATGGAATATGAAAACATAGACAAAAGTGGCAGGGTCAGCTCTCCATACACGTAAAACCATGATTCATTATTATTAAGAATGATAACAAGGCCGTCCATTAATTTTTTCTTCATAAACATGTGGCAAATAATTTCTTTAGTTTCCTTTGCTTGGCAAGTGGTAATCCAGTGCCGTGAAAATTTCATTTCTTCTCTAAGTACATAGATTACTATAGTATTTGTAATTCAGAAGTCTAAATAGTTGATACACAGTTGCTCCAGAAGTAATGAGGAAGTTTATTTTACCCTAGTGAGGAATAAAAAGACGTACTCTGCTCATTTATTAATAATGACTCATTAATTTATTCTGTTTAGCCTTAAGGCTTTCAATGAGTCAGTAACTGAATTGTGTGAGTGGTGGGAGGCACAGCAGGAAGTCTGTTGCTGACATACTTAACTGTATATGTTAACAACTCACTGTGGACATTCCCATGATCACATCCATTCTGCTTTTACTTTGTGCCTCAAGGTCTCCTAGAACTGGAGGTGTGATGTTTATTGCTTTGAGATGAAAAATATACCCAAAGAGAAGGTATTATTATACTACAGAAGCATCTGCCTAATGCTTGCCAGACAACAGTAAGAGCCCTAAATGGATATCCCAAGATCATCTCATCTTAAAGTATGAGATCATAAAAATCAATATCTCCTCTTCCTCTGCAAATTAAGAATCTGAGAGTTTAGCTTATTTATTTTCTTTTATCATTTCTTTACTTCATTTTTTCCTATACCATCTTTTCTATTTTACAGTTTTCAAAATCCTAACATCATTGGTCATCACTAGCTTTTAATTTGGAAAGTCCCAAGTTACATTAATTGTGCTGACCAAAAAAATCAGGAACTACATAGATATTTTTCCTGGAAAAATGCACTTTTAAATGCAATGTCTAGATCTGATTTAGAGGCAGAAATAATTTTTTCATACTATCTATAACCATAAAATTTTTAAATATATTCATTTTGAATTAAGTTAGATGAATGATTGAATCATGAGAAAAGATACAGACCCTTCATTTTACTGGATTTTGTTGGTCTGATTCATTAACATATTTTTGAATTTTAAAGTTCTTACCAAACTAATGCTATCCCTTAAAAAATATGAATACTGAATTTAATAACAGGTTAGAACAGTTTCTGTTACCTAGTGACTTTCCAGTTCCACATAATTAAAATCAGGCAAAAGATATGTTCTGTAACCAGTTTCAGGGGTGCTATTAAAATACAGCAAGATATTGGGATTTTACTCTTGACCTGTCTCTCATAGAATATTTCTATCCACAGTCCAGCATTTGAAACAATCCCACAAGGAAGGTTTGATGTGTAGAAGAGGCATTTCTAGGTAGAGGGGAATTTCTTGAGAAGTGACAAGTTTCAAAAGAGATGCAGGACCACTGATTTTCTTTTCTCATTGTACCAATTTTTCAGGGATTAATTCAACATTCATGAATTAACAAGGTTTGAGAATTTAGCTGGCTTCCAGTTTTGAGTTTTGCTGGCTATTAGGAGTTATGCTTATTTTTTAAAAATCAGGTAAATTTCATATATTTTATTGCATCTGGAAAGCCAGAATAAGAGAATAGGAGAACTCTGCTGGGAGACAGGAAACCTGTCTAGGTTCCCAATTCATTTCCACTGAAAGAAATTGTGTGCTATAGAAAAAGTCCTCCCATCCTTAACATACATTATGATAATTGACTACATGAACTCCAAGGAAACTAAACTCTCTAGCCCTATTCCGGAATTAAAAGGTTAACAATAAATGAATAAACAAGAGAGGTTCCCTAGTCACTTACATCTGAGCAACTGGATTTCTGTTATAGGGTGTTCTTGAAATCACAGGGACTAGAGAAAACTTAAAAATAAAAAGAAAGGAGCTAAGATAATCATGTAAACATTTCTCAAAGGTAGGACCTGTCATAAATATGCAAAATTCTTGTCTTTTTCCACATCTAAATTTTTGGTTAATTTGAAAGACTATGACTAACAAGGACATGTAGGTGAGATACTAGCACTCTTTACTGAAAAGGAGATTTGGGAGAATATGAATGCTAAAAAATTTCGAGTAACTTTAACATTCTCCTTACTCTTCCACCCTCAATAAAGTTATACCAAACCTTTTTTTTTTTTTTTTTTTCCAGTCAGAATTAAATCATTGTAGCTATTTCAATTTAGGCAAATGTCACCGAGGAGAATTTCATGGGACTAATTCTGTAGGAAAAAAATCAGAAGGTACTAGCAAATATTTTATACTGGTCATTCTTAATATTCCTGTAACCTTGTTTTAATTGCCTAACTCTGGGAATACTGACATGACTAATTTACTCCAGGAGATAAAGCATCTAAAATATTAAGTCCTTTGACCCGAATGTCTCTTACCTCACCCGCAACTTGAGCTGAATTATCATAGCTAAAGCCTTATGAGATTTTAAAATGTGGGGTTGTTTATACTGAATATTATGCAATTTTTGTCCTTTCACTTAAAAAATTCCTGTATACTGGTGCAAATAAGCGTTCCATAGACACTTATAGGATACATAACTTGGGGTGTAAACTGTTTGAGAACAGATTTTATAAAGAAATTTTGTTGGGTCCCACAAAGCCTAAATATTTTGTAGTCCATTCAAACTTATCTGTGTTCTCAAATTGACACTGTTTTACCTCATACCGTATCAGATAATGTTTCATGAGTTTATCTCTAGAAGGAAGAACTTCTTGTCAAACACAAAAGTACACAGTAGAGAGAAAAAGGTGGAGTTTCCTCACTGAAATCAACTGCCAACATACTGTGTCTGTGGTGAACCCTCACATTCCGTAAATCCAGAAAGCCAGGGCACTGAAGCAAGCAGTTTTATGGAAGATCAAAGTGAAACAGCTTTGTGTTTTTTGTCTTTTCATTTCCTGTAGGTGGTGAGCTCCTGAATTGTACTAATTACCAAAGCCTCTGATTAGATGCAATTGGTTTCCTTCCTGACCCTTAAAATGTCAAAAAGTAAGCAGTCTCTGGATGGCCCTGACTCCATAGCTCATTTGTGATTTCAGTTAGTCCTAAAGTAGTAAGAATTAGCATATATTTTGTTCTAAGGATTCTTTGACGGTCTTTGATGGCATTTATTTTTAAATAACTTAAGTAGTTCATTTTATATTAGTTAAAAATTTATTGGATCACAGCTAATTCTAACTTACCAATTTTTAATTAATTATAGTTAGCAGCTTAAATTAATAAGAAAAGTATATCTGATCCAGTCATATTTTTAAGGAAAACTTATTTTCATTATTTGATGATCTCCTAATTAAACTGCAAAATTTAAATTTGGCATACATAGAACATTTTTGTGATGAAATGAGAAAGTTTGAAAAAGAAAAAGCACACATAAAGAAAATACTTATATATTTTTCCATTTTCAGATAGAGTGCTCATCTTTAAAAATTCTCACCTTATAAAACTACAAAAATAAAATTCCATAGATCGATAGGGAATTGGGAAGAAAATTTTTAATAATAGATAAGACTTATTATTTGAAATTAATTTTCACATTTTCTGCAAATGTTCTATATAAAAGCAATAGTAGTAATTAATATTATTATTAGCATGCACAAAGTGCCAGAAGTAGAGGGAGTAAACATTATATAGGGTCTGAATAAAGAACTATAAGCTCAGTTCTTTAGCTCGGTACCACAGAACTTTAGACTGAAAAAGTAAACAAAAACTCCAGAGTTTCACATATGAGAAAATTCAGTTTCAGAAGAATAACCTATCTTGGGTCAAATAGTGTTGGTACCCTATTGAATTATTGATTCTGTGACCTTTGGATAAATACCTAGGAGTGGAATTGCTGGGTCATATGGAAACTCCATCTCTAGCAGGTTGAGGAATCTCCACACAGCTCTCCATAGTGGTTGGACCAGTTTGCACTCCCACCAGCAATTGCAGGAGAGTTCCTTTTTCTCCACTCCCACCAGCAGTGCAGGAGAGTTCCTTTTTCTCCGCATCCTCACCAACATTTGTTGTTGCTAGTTTTTTTATATTGCCATTCTCACTGGTCTAAGACAGTATCTCATTGTAGTTTAGAAAACCTAAATAAGGGACCAGAAGAAAGACTAATTATAATAAAGTAAAAATCAAAATCAACAAGCAACTATAAACCAGAGACACACAACGGGTTGGGGGTGGGGTGGTAGGAGGCATTACAGTCAAAATAAGGGGGGTGAGAATTGTATGGGGACTATAACCAAGATGAAAAAGCATACATTGTGCAAAAAATGAAAAATGATGTAAAAATAAAATAAAATATAAAATTTTATATAAAATAATCAGTGTTGTAATTGGAGCAACAGTCCATGTCTTGTACTTCTTCACTACTTAATCTCTGTTTTTAGTCGATACACTAAAAACCAAAAGTGATTGTCAGTATTCAACTAACCACATGATTATTAATTTAAATAGAACCTAGTTAAACCTTGATATATAGAATTATACCTAAAATGCTTTGTAGAGTGCTATATATCTTGTAGTTTATCTTGAGTTACTTGGAGTTTACTCAGTACTGCTTTCTGATGTACAGGTAGAATCATGACAATATAGAAAATAGAAAAATAAAGGAAGAACATTCACAATTTTCAGTTTTTACCTCTACTAGCTATCCATGCTAGTAGAAATTGTAATGATGAAGTAATATAATCTTTGTTCTGTTTTATTTAACATTATATCATAACATTTTCCTGTTATGACATAATGTCCATAATTATTACTTTAGCAACTACATAACATCGCATTGACTTGCTTTAGTATTTATTCAGTCATTTCCCTCTTCTTGAACAATTAGGTCATCTCTAACATTACTATAAATAACAGTGCAGTGAATGTCTTCATGCACATTGCTTTTATATTTTGTTTTCCTTTGGATTATTTTTCTGTAGATAACTTATTTTATTGGATTATAACTGGATATGAGAATTTAGATATCAACAGTGCTATAGTGAACAAAATTTGTTAATTTTCTTCAAAAACTTTATATTCTGAAACTATAAAGTCATATAGACTGCCATGATTTAGTAGCTCAACTCTACATTTACCTGAAATGGACTGTGAAATCAATAGAGAAGCTACCAGAGAATGGCCTTGTGTACAAAAGGGTATACAAAAGGGTGCAAGGATAACTTATAGGACAGTCTCTAAAAATAACTTCCTTAGTCACCCTCAAAATTTCCAACAGTGCAATTTCTTAGCCTGCACCTTCTTAAAGAACTAGGTTTTATTTTTTATTAAGAACTAGGTTTTTAATAAAGTTAAACATTTCTACAACCAAACAATAACTGATACATATGCAGAGTCCAGTTTATACAGTTAATTCCAGTGACCAATCATATACTCTTAGAAAATATAGATCTAATGTTTCAAATAAGCATGAAGAAGAAAAATGTTGAGTGCATGAGACATTTATGCCTGTTGAGTAAAAGAAAATAGAGAACTGAACTTAAATCTCTCATACATCATGAACATGTGTTCTCTATATTCCGCCTCCTACAAAACACACACACACACGCACACACACACACATGCACCAATGAAAAGTCCATGCCTTTTTAATTTCATAAGTTCTTTAAGACTCAGGTCCAGGATTTATAGGGTTGTGGTGATTTACTTGCCCATTATTACTCAACATTTCTTTTCCCAGTGTATAGAGCTTTACAGCTGTGATTTATTGCAAAGCTGCTTTGTCACAGACACTTTCTTCCATGCTTTTTGTTCAGGATCTCATTTAGTCCCCACAACAAATTTATATGGTACCATTTATTTCTCACATTTACGTATGGGGAAATCAAGTCTTAGAATGTTTCACTCATTTTCTTAAAATCACAAGTTGTTTTGTGTTATAAGGTGGCAAACCAAGCTTCACCTTCTTTGATTGATGCTCCTTAATCAAATACCTCTTAATCAAGTCAGAGTAAGGGGACATTTCTACCTGAACATACTAATGTTCTAGGATATCTTGATTCTTTTGTAATTTTTCTATTCATAAAACTGGAAAAAATTTACTTGATTCTTTTCTTCAGAATATCAGTCATACCGGCTATTTGCTATGCTGCTTAAAATGCTTACCCTGAAAATACAAATGGTTTTGGTGATAGGGACCCAAAGTGAACTCCAGTGTTTTATGAAGTGTCATAATATTTTGCACTCAGTCTTCATGACTAAAGTGTACTGAAGTCACAGCAGATATTTCAAATGTGTAGTTGTGTTGCCAGTAGAATCTCAACAATATTAATCAGATTTTAACAACCATTCTGATTTCTCTTATTAGATTCAGATCCCGTAAAAGCAAAGGATAAAGTCTCATTTCTGAAATGTCACTAAATATAATTCCTAAAAGCAATTAAACCTGAAAAAGTATTTTAGTTTGAGTCTGAGAAATACTGGAGAAGAAGAAGAATGTAATAATAATAATAAGAAGAAGAAGCATGTATCTGTGTCATAGCACAGCAACCTCAGATTGAATGATCATTTTCCTAAGAAGTTGGTCTTTTGGCAAATTATTTAAAATTACTTGGAATAATTTAAGTATTTACTATTATTTGGAATGATCTTGGCATAGAATTGAAAAAAAATATTCCTCTCTGAAAGCTTCACTTAAGGAAGGATGAGATGAATTCCAAGATTTTAAAGTTAAGCTCAGGAGGAAACACTTTAAACATTTAGTTAATATACTATTAGTGACTATTTAGGATATAAAAGTCTCAGACCCCCTCCCCCAAAACAACTGTGTATCCATTATAGGTGAAAAGATAATTACCATAAATATATATTGAAATTTAAAATGAGAAGAAAGAAATTTTACTATATATTCAGCTGCCTTCACCAGGGTAGACACAATATAGTTATATAGTTACAAATATATGATGAGTTAAGACCTACAAAGGGGAAAAAATAGATGATCCCGTGTAGGTATGCACAACTTCAAAATTTGCTCATAAATGATTTGGCTCTTAAATATAATTTCTCAAAGAAAATATTTCAAATTACAGTGTTTCCCCACCAGAAACCCATGGAATGTGTACCTATGTTGAACTGTGGTTGAGAAAACATACTTTTGTCTCCTCTATTTATTCACAACTTCCATCCCTTGAATTCCCTTGTCCCTTTCCCTGCTCCCTCCCTCTTAACTTCAGAGCCCTCAGGATGTTTATTGATGTCTAGTAGCTATTGAAAGTGTTTATGTTATCAAATTTTCTGTTATATAAATATCCAGTATCTGTTTCTATCATCCTGATTTACTTTGCTGCACAGAATTCTTTGAAACTCCCCCCATTTTGTTAAAAATAGCTGCATTTTATCTTTTCTTATCACTATATAATACTACATGGTGTAGATATATCACATCTTCTTGATCTAATCATCTGTTGATGGGCATTTATGCTGTTCTAGCTATTGTAAGTAATGTTGCTATGTATGTTGTCGATTTTTGTGCTGATGGTTTCATATACTTTGAATAGAATGAGTGGGATTACTAGGTGGTATGGATTCCATTTTTAGATTTTTGTGGTAAATCGAGATTGTTTTTTGTAATAGTCACACAAATTTACACTTCAATCAACAATATAACTGGTTTCCTTTTTGTCTTCATCCTCTCCAACGCAATTTATTGGGAGTGTTTTTAACATGTGATATACTCATGAGTGTGAAATGGCATCTCATTGTGGTTTTAATCTGTTTCTCTCCTATTAGAAGTGACAATGAACATTTTTTCTTACCTTTTGACATTCTGGATATCCTCTTTGATGAATTTTGTTCACATTTGCTCATTTATTAATTGGATCATTTTTTATTGTTGAATTTTATGAGTTTTTATATAGCTTGGATATTAATCCCTTGTAAGTTATATATTGTGTAAATATTTTCTCCCATTCATTTAGGTGTCCTTTTAATTGTCTTGTATTTTATTTCACTGTGTAGAAGGTTTTTAACTTGGTTAATCCTAACTGTTTTCAATTCCCTTTCAATTCCCTTTCAATTCAATCCTAACTGTTTTCAATTGTCATCAGGGTCAGATCAACAAAAATATTGTTGATATGAAATATGTCGTCAATGTTTTCTTCTATTTATTTTATTGTTGCAAGTTTTATATATAATTATTTAATCCACTTGGAGTTTACTTTTGTATGTGGCATTAGTGATATGGCCAACTTCAATTTTTTTTTTTGGTGGGACCCTCACCAGTGGCCCGGGATCGAACTGGTGCTTCAGAAGCTGCAGGCAGCCTCGCAACCCAGCACTCAATAGCTGTGCCACCAGGGGAGGCCCCCACCTTCAATCGTTTATGTGTGACTTTACAATTTTTCCAACACCATTTATGAAAGAGAACTATCTTTCCCTGTTTTATGCTCAAATTCTCCTTATCATAGATTAGAAGTTGGTACATATTTCTGGACTTTCAATCTATTCCATTGATCCATATATCTGTTTTTGTGCCAGTACCATGTTGTTTTTGAAGTCAGGTAATGTGATACCTCCATTTCTCCCTTTTCTCTTAGGGTTGATTTTGCAACTCAAGACCTTTTGTGGTTTCATATAAATCTATAAATAATTACGGTTTTTAGCATACCACTTACTACCAGTCTACCACCCAAAGTACTCTGTGTCTCAATATAACCTCCCTCTCCTTTTTGTTCCTATTATATAGTGCCTTTTACATAGATGACACTGGAGCAAATTAATTAAATAATGAATATAGATTTTAAAAGAAAAGATGTGGCTTTAACTAACCTTTTATTTTATAGTCTCTTCACTTTCCATATATTTACATTTTTGCTATTTTCTACATTTCATATGATTGTTGTTCTGCACAATGACTCCCTTATAGATGAGAGCTTGAGTTCTAGCAATTGTAAAGATATGATGGGTGGAGAGCAGTGTAGTCATCTGCAAAATTTTTCATGTCTGTGTTCATGGAAAGCTCTCTTTATTTTAAATATTGAAGATGCATAGTTTCAAAACCATTGTGAATCAAGGTAAACACACCATCATCAGGGTGTGCAACAATTGTAGATTTGCTTCTCATGTGTTCCAAGCAGTGATGGGATCTTAAAGCAGTCACATTTCCGCTGTATCCAACATGTGGAGAGGCAAGATGAAACAATGCAGAGGCAATGATCCTCTTACTGAGTGTGATGCCCATGGTAATTCATGTGCGAGGTGCCTCCTTAGACCCTTCCTGTGTTGAATACCTATCTTCTTGCTAAGCTGCTTCTCTTTAAAAATCCCATGCACATGCTCTTGTATGGTCAAAAGGAGATTTCCTCTGTACAGAGCTCATTCAATGCCAGACATGGGCACATGGCAGGCTTTTGGACAAAATGTGCCCACTAAACCCTGAACAAATGAATCATGAATCTGGGTGACTGGAGAGACAAATGTTTACCATGGAATGGTAACAAAAAGTCTGGGCCTTTTGCCATTTAGAAAAAAAAAAACCATATACACTTTCTTGTCCTTTCCTGGAGAAAAATCTAAGAAGGTACTGTGTACTCAGTTCAGTCTTTAGGCAGGCATATTGATAGAAATTGAGAATTGTTACAGGTTCACTATGAACTGTATACATTTTTTCAGTGATATGTATGTACATACATACATATATAAAAAATTTGTGTCATAATGACTGATTTACTTTGCCATCGGACAGAATAGAATATTATAATTTAGCTCTTTTCTAATAGCCCTTTATTGTTTAAGGCTATAAAGTGAGCAGGCTATACCATTACTCACTCAACACCAAGAATGAAGACAGAGTGAGATAAAGTTTATGAGCATGGGCCTTCATAGTCTGTCAATAGTGGATTTCAATGCCAGTTCTACTGCTATCTTGTGTGACTTTTAGTCACTTAATATCTTCCTTTCCATTACATATCACTGCAATTAGACAATATGTTAAGCACTTAGAACCTGTAACAAATGAAGTGCTCAATAAATGTTACTTGAAGATCATTTGCTTGTAGATAATATTCAAAAAATTAGTATTAAATTTCTAACAAAAGCACTATGACCAGAGTCAAAAGATATGCCAATAGTGTTATAACCAGCTAGACTAGGTGTATTTGTTCATCTTTGGGAAGAAGTATTTTAAATTAGTTATCTATTGTTCACCTTTTCTAAATTAAAATTTTATTCTACTGTTTTGCCATCCTTTATCACTGTGACAGATGAATAAAATAAGTTACTTCAGAAAATGGAGGTAAAACAAATGAAAACTCCAAGACCATGGAATATGTAATATAGCAATAAATTATATTCAACAAAGGGATAATGGAAAGAAAAAAGTTTAATATTTATGAATAACTTATTGATTTTCTATGGCATATGGCATGTATGTACATATATAGTTGAGCTCAGGCTCTGTGGCTAGAATGTTTAACCCAGATGTGCTCATCTTTCTTTTTGGCCAGCAGAATACTTTTCCTTCCACAGCAGTTTGCTTCTATTTCGCTCTCTGGCAAGCTCACAAACTATGTGATGATCCCATGTTTAGCACGCAGAGACTTTACAGGTTCTCTAATATCATCATTCAAACATTCAGAGAGAAACTGAGACCATTAAACTATTTTCAATTATGCTGGAAATGCACCAGGAAATTTCCCACTGTGTAGCAGAGTGGAAGTGATTTATTAAATGAGAAAATAAACCATTGGTCAATGGAAAGTTGACAGCTACTGAAAAATTTGCTGTGGAGACTCATCTCTCCATGCAAAAAATATTTGAAAAAGAGGCCAAGGGAACTAAGGTGATTTGAACTCCTTATGACACAAGGTTCTGACACTCTTTCTGTAAGACTGCTAATATGAAGTATGGTTTTTCCAACTTTAAGGCTGAGTGATAAAGGAAAGAAAATACATAAAATTTTAGAAACTTACTTCATAGAATACTTATTTCAGATACTCTAAAAATACCAGTCAGACCTCATAAAATTTCCTTGTAAGGTTCCTCTTCCTTCAGAACTTCTCTTTGAAATTCAAACCTCAAGGTCAATCACAGTGTGAATTGGAGAAAGGGGAGGTAGAAAAAGGGGGCAGGGAGTTGACTTTATCAAAAGACCCTTTTTTCATTTTATTTTTTTTAAAGATTTATTTATACAAGAACCGAGGTACAGGCCAGATGCGCGGGAAGGTGAGAGGAGTCACGAGAGACAGAGCGGGGAACAGAACAGGCAGACTGACGAAATACACTGCTGAGGGGAGCAGCAGGTGAGACAGGAGAGAACTGCCGCGCCATGTGGGACCTTCACCAGCCGGCCAGGATTGAACCGGTGCTGTAGAGGCTTCGGACAGCTTCACAGCACGATGCTCAACTGCCTGCGCCACCATGGGAGGCCCTATCAAAAGACCCTTTAATAACCAACCTGTATAGTCTAACTGCTTGACATTTTAGAAAATTTTTGTTGTTGTTTATAAAATTAGCCATGCTTTGAAGAGTGTCCACATGGCAGAATAGGAAACCCTAAACCTTCCTTTTCTTATGGAGATACCTATTCAACAATATACAAACCAATTCCCTCTATGAGAAATCCAGATACCAGTTGAGTTTCCTTCATTCCAGATGAGTATGAGACAAGTTGTATTAAATCTAATAAAAATTAAAAAAAAAAAAACAAATTCATGGCACTCGCTCACCAGAGTCTCTCCCTCTGACACTACAGCAGGGATCAGGAGGAAGTTCCCAACTCCTGGCTTCCCGTGTGGAAATAATGGAAGACTGGAACTTATACCTAACCATCCAGATGTTTGAGGGAGCTATCAGAGGGACTGGATTCTTTCTTGCCTTGAATCTAAACACCAACAGGTGAGGGCATCAGGTTGAGGGCTGCTGAAAACAAAAGTAAAGGTTTGAGACTAGCACACACTCACTGGTAACTAGCCCTAGCATAGAATGAGTGGGAGTAAACCTGTAGCTCCAGGCTTCTCTCAGGAGAGGGAAAGAGATGGATCATATGTTTAACATTCTGGGAATGCATGTTTCCTGAGGGATTGTTTTCTGTCCATCTTATTTAACTTGGAATGCTAACTTGGGATACTCTAGATGTTTGAGGGTCTTTGAGAACAACAGCAGCAAAATCTGGCCAGCCATAGAGCACCATAACACCTGCACCAAGCACAAAAAATTATTATTTACTCATGAAGAAAAAACGTGCAAAATTTTTCTAACTGGTAATATATATGCATGAGTTCAAAGAAGAGCCATGCACAGAAAAGAGGGAGGAGACTCCTATATCTCTAGCCAGGCTATTAGTGAGGGTTTTTCCTGTATGAAACCAGTTCATAAAGAGTAAGAGTCATGGCTATTGTTTTAAATGTGAAAATAACAACATGAAGAAACATGGGAAAGTGCGCCAATCAAAGGAACAAACAAATCTCCAGAAATTGTCTCTAAGAAATGGAGGTATATGAATCACCTCACAAAGAATTCAAAATAATCATCATAAAATGCTAAATGAGCTTAGACAGATGATACATAAGCAAAATGGTAATAACACTAAAGAGAAACTATTACAAAGAACTAAGCTGAAATTTTGGAGGTGGCAAATGCAATACTGAAAAATTCAATAGAGGGATATAATAGAGACGTGATCAAGTAGAAAGGATCAGCAAATACAAAAATAGAGTAATTTAATATTATCCAGTCAGAGAAGCATAAAGAACAAAGAGTGGAGAAAGCCTAAAGGATTTATGGAACACCATCAAGCAAAACTATATATGCATTAGTGAGTCATGGAAAAAGAAGAGAGCAGAAAGTCTTAAAATACTTCCCAAATCTGGGAATGAAATGGACATCCAGATTTAAGTATCCCAATGTATTGCAACTAAGATTAACTCAAATACTAGGTCAAGACTTGTTATAATCAGATTGTCAAAAGTCAAAGACAGAAAGAATTTTTGAAAGCAGCAAGAGAAAACTGACTTGTCATCAACAAGGTTGTCCCCATAAGAAAGTCAGAAGATGTCCCAGCAGAAATGACATAAGCTGAAAGGAAATGGGATAATATGTTCAAAATTCTAAAAGATAAAACTGTCAACCAAAGCAATATATCTGGTAAAACTGTCCATTAAAAATAGGGAAGTAACGTCTTTATCAGACAAAAGAAATTGAGGGAGTTAATATCACTGGACCTTCTTTAGAAGAAATAGTAAAAAGATTCCTTCATTGAAATTTGGGGACTCAATATAGCAAACAAAAGCATATGAAAGTATAAGTATAATATAAACACAAGTAAAAAATATTGTAATAATGTAATAATGGTGCTTAAGATACTTTAAGCTGTTACTGAATTTAAAAGATCAGAGTGTAAAACATGATTATTTTCAATATATACTAATGGATGTACAATGTAAAAAATGTTATTTGTGACATCAATAACATTTAATGGATGGTGGGGAAAAGCAAAGCAGCAGTAATATTTGTGTATACAATTGAAGTTATGTTGATATCAATTTAGAAAGCTCTAAATGTAAAATATATTCTGTATAATGTATGGTTGCTGCAAAGAAAACACAGAGGATACACACAAAAAAATGAGAAAGAAATCAAAGCATGCCACTAAAAACAAATGAGGCCAGAAGAGAGAAAAAAAGGGATAAAGAAGTCACAAGACAAATCAAAAATAATATCATGGAAGAGTAAGTCCCTATCAGTAATTGCTTCAAATGTCAATGGGTTATATCTCCCAGTCAAAAGACAAAGGGTGACTGCATAGATTTAAAAAATAAAACAAGATCCAACTATTGCTTTCTACAAAATAATATAGGTTTAGGGCCTCCCCGGCGGTGCAGCCGTTGAGCGCTGGGCTGCGAAGCTGCGCGTGGCCTCTGCAGCGCTGGTTCGATCCCCGGCTGCTCCCTGCCCACTGGAGGAGGGTCCCATATGGCGTGCAGACCACTCCTGCCGCCCGCTGCTCCCCTCAGCAGTGTACCTCGGTCCTTCTGCCTGCTCTGCTCCCCGCTCTGGCTCTGGTGAATTCTCTCACCCTCCTGCGCTTCTGACTGTACCCAGTGCTTGTATAAATAAATAAATCTTTAAAAAAATATATATATATAGGTTTAAAGTATAAAATACTCACTTTTGATTTAACTGTAATGCATATATAACTGAAAGTGAAAGAATATAAATGATATTACTCACAAATAGTAATTGAAAGAGAACTAGGGTGGCCTATATCAGAAAAAAAAAAATAATTTTAAGCCAAAAACTGTCACAAAAAAACAAAGACACACATCTTATAATGATAAAAGGATCAGTTTACCTAGAAGATATAGTAATTATAAATAGTCATCTAAGATCAGAACACCCAAATATAGGAAGCAAACAATATATTATAGAGATAATATGCTTTGACCAGCAGGAACAATGGAGGCCCCCAAGCAATAGCCCCTGGTCACTCCACCCTAGCTTACACCCCCAATAACTGCTTCCCCCATGCATGCACACTCCCTGGGTACTTGCCCACCTTTGTACTTAATACTAATAAATACAAGACCGCCTTTGGATGGGGGCTGCACATTACTTCCTGTGTAGCCTCTTTAGGCCTCTCTCCACTTGGACTTTGAGTAAACTTTCCCTCATCCCGCATGCGCCACTTCCAATGCTGCCACCCGTGAGCTGACAATAGTAGATTTACAACCATAAGAGAAATGAATCTACTAAAATAAATTGATAAACTGTGTATTTGAACACTTAAAAGGGAGATGTAAGTGACAGAGAGAGTTTGAGAATGAATTAGTGATAAGTACTTAGGAAACTATGCAAATAAAAAATGAGAAAAACGAGCTGTAAGAAAAACAAAAGTTATGTAACTGGTGAATAGTAGTAAGATTATCCTATATAGTTCATCTGTAAATAGTGTTTAGCCAAAATTATGATATAATTATAGTGAGAGAATGGGGAAACTGAAAATGGATGATGTGGAGTGACACAAGCTAAATGTTCATTTCCCATAGTGGAAAGTCAATTTATAATGCCCAAAATTGAAAAACTGAAATTGACATAATATAAATTATTTAATGAAATGGAGGAAGTAACAAAGGAAATAGCCAAAACCAAAGAGAAGTTGCTTCTGGGAAAGGAAAATGGATCAGGCTGAGGTAGACAGTGTATTGACCATTCAATAGAAAGGTCATTATGTGTCTATCTTATATTAACTTAGAAAAAATTAAAAATTATAATGAAAATAGCAGGACACTCATTATTTAAAGAGGAGTTGGATTAATAGATATTTTTTACCCTAAGATAATAAAGCATTTGTATACAGAGCAGTGCCAAGCTTTGGACTAGTTGAAAGGAAATAAGATATGAACTCACTGAAAAAGTAAATAGAGAAACGTTTCTTTATCTTCTACTAGAGCAGTAATGCTGGTTTGTTTGGATTTTTTTTTTTTTAAATAACAGCACAACTTTACTGGCTAATGCCTTTTTTTCTGTGGAAGGAAAAGTTATCCCAAGCTGAGTGCTAAAGTCAGAAGACTCTAGCCCTATGCCTGCTGTTTTTAATTAGCATGCCAGTCCCAATGGCATGTCCGGCAGACGGTGTTTTATTAGAGGTTGGTCATCTCCTCCTCCGAGCCACGTGAACAGCCTGCGGTTCTACATGCTTCCCTTGACCTTCCGGTCCCTCTGGAGTTGTGTGACTGCTGGAAGCTGAAACCACAGCTGTCTGCCACTTGACTCCCAAAGCGCAAGCTTCTCTGCTCTTTCCCCTTGGGACAGAGAGGGGAAAAGCAAGTTGATAGAAAGTCTTCTCTGAAATGAAATAGTGCCTCTCCCTTTAGCATGTTCGAGAACTGGAGTGAATGAGCAATAGTTGGCTGGCATTGATGTAGCACAGTAACCTATGGTAAGCAGGGTTCAGGTGGGAAAGTTGCACCCCTGGGTCAAGAGTCCAGTTTGGACTGGAGGAAAATGACTCTTTGGGTTTCAAGGATAGGATTTAAGCAAGGATATTTAAAGGCTTGGCACACAAGACTCTGAAGAGAAAGCAGCCCTGGAATTTAGCCTAAAGAAGGGAAAGTTGAGGGTGATTTAAAAAGGAACTTTGGAGCAGGAAATGTCATTATATTAGGAATGAAGACCAGATGTTCTCAATCCCATCAGAGCAAAGAGCAGGGAGCAGGAATGACCTTATAGAATAAAGCAGAATTACATGACAGTTCTTAAATACTGGAACAGGGTATCTGTTCTCCACACACACAAAAAATGTTCTTTGTTTAACATGACAATTTGTGTGTAGCTTTACTGAAAGCAGAAGGAAATAGGAAACAGTGTCTAGAGAGTTAGTCTATGAGTATCCTTTGTATCAGGGTTTTCAGGTAAATAAGGTAAAGGGTCCTTTGGAATCTTCATTGATAGTGATCCCTGGACTCTAGCTAGAAGGACCAGAGTGAGCAATACAAAGTTGAATTTTCTTCCTTTTTCCTTCTCTGTATTCTTTCCCCAGTATTTTTAACATATGCTTTTAAATTTCATCTTTTCACTCATAATTTGATCTATTTTTTTGGTGTTAGGCAGATTTATTAACTAAGAAAACACCTTGATGTCTTTGTCCTTGAGATGGACTGAAATTATGTGTTGGTACTTTTTACCAATCACTCTCTATTTATCCCAACTCTCCCAGTCCCTGCAAAGCACTTTTCTACTCCATGTACCTATGATTTTTTTTTCTTGGATTCCATGTATAAATGATGTTATGCCGTATTTGTCTTTCTCTGTCTTATTTTGCTTATAATGCCTTCAAGATTCATCCTGGTTGTTGCAAATTGCAAGATTTTCTTCTTTCACATGGTTGAATGAATTCCATTGTATACATATATCTATATTAATATATCACATCTTCTATATATATTCATCTGATGATGGACACAGGCTATTTCTAAATGTGGTTTTAGTTAATAATACTGCAATATACATTGGAGTCCAGATATCTCTTACATTTTGTATCCTATTTTCATTTTCTTTGGATATATACCTAGGAGTAGGGTTGCTGGATCATACCATATGTCTATTTTTTTTAATCTTTCAAGGAACCTCTATACTATTTTCCATAGTGGCTGCACCAATTTACAATTGCACCAGCAGTATACAAGGGCACTTTTTCTTCACATCCTCACCAAAGTTTGTTATCACTTGTCTTTTTGATGAGAGAGTACTAACAGTGAGAGATGAGATCTCATTATTGTTTTCATTTGTGTTTCCCTGGTGATAAGTGATACTAAGCACCTTTTCAATGTACCTGTAGGCCATTTGTGTATCTTCTTTGAAAAAAAAAATTCAGTTCTTCTGCTCATTTTCTAATCAGATTACTTGGGTGTTTGTTTCTCTGTTATTCTTTATATATTTTGGATGTTAACTCCTCATGAGATATATGATTTGTAAATATTTTCTCCCATTCTGTAGGTTGCCTTTTCATTTTGTTGATTTCCTTTCTATGCAGACTTTTTTTTCCATTTTCTATTTTAAAATGAGATGACAATAAGAACTAAATATATCTTTTCATTCTTCCATCTGATCTAACACTTGATAAATAATTCTATATACAGGCCCTGTGATTTATCCATGCCCTTTATGATGGAACAGAACCTGTTTGTCATCTCATAGAAAGGCGAAAAAGCAAACAAGCCAACCATGAATTGGTTACTGTAATCTTTAGTTTGAATAAGTGGTTTTCAATTAATTTTTCTCATGATCCCACATAAAGCCAATATTTTAATTAGTAAAATGACCATGAAAAAGATGCTGATGGCTGATTAATGAGTTCAGTTAGCAAGACAGCCATACATTTTTTAAAAGATTTATTTATTTATGCATACAAGAACTGGGGTACAGGCCAGAAGTGTGTGGGTAAGAGGATTCACCAGAGTCAGAGTGGGGAACAGAACAGGCGGATCTATTGAAATACACTGCTGAGGTGAGCAGCGGATGAGTCAGGAGAGGTATGCTTCACCATGTGGGTATCTCCCTGGACGGGGATTGAACTCGTGCTGCAGTGGCTGCGGACAGCTTCATAGGTTGTGTCTTAACCCCTTGCACCACCAAGGAGGCCCAAGACAGCCATACATTTTGATCTGTGAAATTCATCTTTGTATCTTTTAATCAACTAAATTTTACAGGTATTTTAAATAATCTGGCATAACATCAATGGATTTTTATATTATGTGACAACGAAATGTTACTCAAAGAAAAGCAAAATCTATAATTGTATATATTAAACTAAAATGTATTTAGTTTGTTTGCAACACTCTTCTGCTTGTTATGTAATGGCTAAACCTTGCAATCACGATGACATCTTTCTTGGTGTTTATTTTTAACTTGGTTATACCAACACAAAACCACTGAACATACTTGTCCATTAGTTTCATTATTTATTTAAAGATTTATTTATGCATACAAGAACTGGGGTACAGGTTAGAGTTGGGGGGGGTGTTGAGAGGATTCACCAGAGTCAGTGGGGAACAGAACAGGCAGATTGACTGAAATACACTGCTGAGGGAAGCAGCGGGTGAAACAGTTGAGGTCTGCTGCGCTATGTGGGTAGCTCCCTGGCCAGGAATAGCTTCATAGGTTGCGACTTTACCCCTTGCACCACCAGGGAGGCTCATGTCCATTAATTTTTAAAATAATTTAGCAGGTAAATAAAATCTCAGTACTGGAAGAGTATTGAAATTTATTTTAGTCACCCTTCAGCTTCTGATAAAACCGACATTGACTAGCAGGCATTTGTATAATAGGATGATCATGGTTACAGATTCATAAGTGTCAATAACTTGTTACAGTTTCAGAACTGTGCTGTCACCAAAGTACATGATCTGTCTCAGAAGCCAGAACAAAAGACATGGCACCTTAAAAGCTCATTTAGGGCAATATTAAATTCTATAGGATGGGTACAAATACTTTGTGTACTATAATTGATATTTTCACATTCATAAGATTAATATATATATGTAAACACACACATACCCACATATACATGCGTGTGTGTGTATGTATCCTTTATATCAGACTACTGAGAATCCCTAGTAGAGGTCATTATTTTGTATTACTTTGGCACCATATAGATTTATCTTCAAGTTCGTTAGGGCAAGGAATGATAAGGCCAAACTTATAGTAACTCATTTTCTATTTAGACTGATCTTTTTACTAATAAAATTAATATTTGTGCTCTACTAAAACAGTTGCTTTTTTGTATGTGACCCAATGTAAAAGATATAGCATATCAGAAAACTATGTCACAACTGAACGAAAGAAGAAAGGAAGAAGGGAAGAAGGGAAGAAAAAAGAGACAGATAGGGTTTACAAAGAATTAAATATTTATAAATAAATAACTTACAAATAAATAGTAATTTATTGAAAAATTATTTTTAAGAAAAGATATAATAAAATACTACAAATTTGACAAGAACATAGAAAAATTTAAGAGGTTGTAGTATTTCCTCTGTGAAAGCATCATGGAAAAAATGCAAGGATAAGGTAGACTACACTATTCCAAGATATATGTTTGTGATTTACCTATATGAAGTCAGAATTCATAGTAGTTGGACTGGGAAAGTGCCTTAATTTGTATATTTTTCATAAGAAACATAGATAAAAATAGAAACAGAAATACTCATGAATTTTTATCAAATCTGTGATTTTTATCAGAAGTTTCCACTGACTTAGCTTCAATTCAAGAAGAAAACAATGCCCTGACAAATTCAATTCCTAAATACAATATTTAGGGCTATTTATTTAACCTTTTTCCTCCCTCTTTTAATCCATTCCTATTTAATATCTAAAGTAGGTATAACATAGTGATCCTTTCATTTTATTTCAATAATTGCATTTTATAACTTTCAATCATTTGTCACTATTTAAAATAAACATGAACTGTTTTTAGAAAAATAGAACCAGAAAGAAATTCACTATGAAAAAGAGAAATAGGATAAAACCTTTTGTTGTGTATATTATTATTTTAACCATGTTCTCAGTGGCTTTAAAACTATTTGACAATTCAAGGGTGAGTTTTTGGCTGACCAGACCCAGTTATGTTCTTCTGATGGGAACCATGTGCAGCTCAGTAGTTTCTAAGACTTTTTGACCCTGAAATCAGTTAAATTTGGATTTTCATGAGGTCTTGTTTTCCTTAGAACTTAGAAATACAAATCACAATTTGCATATTTCAGAGATTTTCCTGAATATATTTAATGGTATTACAATAACTCTACATACAGAATAACCTAGGAATTTCTATAGCCTATCAAGTTTGCAGATCCTTGGATAGTTAAAAATATTTTAAGCTGGCATTTGGATTTTTCCCAGGATTCATTTGCAATTCCACAAACTGTTTTACTCAATGACAACTCTATTGAAAGAAATGATAAGCTAGAAGTTGCCTCTGACACTTCTCCAAAGAAGACATACAGACTGCAAACAGGCACGTGAAAAAATGTTCATCATGACTTATCTTCAGGGAAATGCCAATCAAACCATAATGACATACATCATACACCTGTGAGAATGACCCATATCAAAATTACACAGAAACAGTGAGTGCTGGAAAGGATGTGGAGAAAAGCAAACTCTCCTGCATTGCTGGTTGGAATTCAGCCCTTTTGGGAAGCAGTCTGGAGATGTCTCTAAACATTGAAAGTGGATCTCCACTCCCAGGCATCTACTCAAAAAACCTCAAAAACACTAACTCAAAAGGAAACTATGTTTTCTGTAGTACTAGTTACAATAAAGAAGGAAACAAATTATGGAATCCAGAAATGTCCCCACGAAAATGAGCAGATCAAGAAGATGTGGTGTGTGTGTGTGTGTGTGTGTGTGTGTGTGTGTATGTCATGCATTATTACATACTCAGCAGTCAAAAAAGATAAATTCATGTTATTTCCAGCTCATGGATGGAGCTGGAAGGAATAACACTAAGTGAAATGTTAGAAGGAGAAAGATACGTAACAGATGGTGTCACTAATAGGTAGAATATAGAAAAGCCAAACTAAAGGTTACATAAAGGTAAGTTTAAAGTCTGAAGCTTGAAAACTGAAACATACAGGATAGAAAGTGGGTGAAGAGGAGTAAGAACAAAGAGGTTGGAGGATTATGGGTGACTTGATGGTGGGTGTACTATGGTGGCAATACCTGATGGGAGTATCCTAATATTGCCTCATTTGGAAATTAATTAATTAATTAATTAAAGAGAAGTTAAGTCTGAGGTTAAAGGGCAATTTGGGAAATTAAATTCAACAATTGATTATCAAGGGTTTGTTTAATGCCAACTTGTAGAGGCAACTATTGAAACAACACATTTGCGAACTTTTATAATTTCTACAAATTGTCAAAAAGTCTATATTTGGGAAGGCATTTGGTGTTTGAAACTAAAAGTAAATAAGGGGCATTTTATGTAACCAGAGTGCCTTTTCCTCTCCCCAGTCAGCTACATAACAGTGTTCACTGTTGGAAGAGGGAGGATGGCTTTTACAGATTTATAATATTTTGTGTGGAGGAATCTCACTAATGTGACTCAGCCTTTCTGTATCCTTATTTATTCCCCTTCAAGGAGACAAAATATTCAATCTGATGAGTGAATCTATAAGAACTTGATATGTATAAACTAGTCCCTGTCTCACCCCTTTCTCTTTTGGGGAGGTATCTCGTGGTCCAGTTCTGCTTATGCCTGGGGAGATAAGTTGTTATGATTTTGAGGATTTCTAGGCCCATTAGCTCACACATTTAAATAATGTTCTACTTTAATCATGATTTTTTTCCTTCTTTTGTCTTACTTTTTTGTTGTACTGCTTAATTGGTTGGATTCACATCTAACCAGTGACAGTGAATTACAGGGTCAGCACCCAAATAAGGAAAAAGGCTTCCCAAATGATTATGAAGCTGGCTGTATAAGGATAAGAATAAGAAGGGAGTCTGGTCTCTAATTTTGCTTACTTAAATCCCTATTCTAATAATTGACAAAAGGTATATTCATTAAGTTGTAACCAATTATAAAATGTAAACAATTCAATTTATTATAATGTAACAAGTAAACTTTTTGGATATTATTTATGGGGCATTTGTTTGACACTTAGTATCTTTGAACTAAATTTGT
Organism: Talpa occidentalis; assembly: GCF_014898055.3. NCBI lineage: Eukaryota > Metazoa > Chordata > Mammalia > Eulipotyphla > Talpidae > Talpa > Talpa occidentalis. The sequence continues at coordinate 119,991,285 of NW_023602073.1, read as the reverse complement.
ATTATTTTTATAATGTTTATGGAAATATTGACATGAAACAATTAGTGTTAAGCATACATATTGTATATCATTTCAGTTATACAGCATAAATATTTGATATAATATGTACAATTCAAAGTGATCACCACAGGAAATCTATCTTCCATCTATTCTTAGCAATTTTTCTAATTTATAATACTATATTATTGCCTATAGTATACAGTATGTATGAAAATCCCTATGACAATTCATCTTCCAATTGGGAATATGTACCTATTGATCTCATTCACCCATCCAATCCATCCTCCAGTCCCCTCTAATCATAACTACCAGTCTCTTCTTTGTATTTATGAACTAAATTTTGTTTTGTTTGTATAATTTTTCAGATTCCACATAGAAGTGAAATCATGTAGCATTTTTCTTTTTGTCTGATTTATTTCATTTAACATAACACCTCAAAATTCCTTCATATTTTTTCAAATGGCATATTTTTACACTTTTCAGTGATGTTTGTGGAGTAGAAAATCTGCTCCCAAAAGTTGGATATGCCTTAAATTATTTTTTTGTGACATCCATTGACTATTCTTGCTTTAACTGTAATTTGTCTCGTCTGTAAGCCCCTTTTTCTTTTCTCTGTCCCCATTGTCCTAAAGATCCAAATGAAATTGTGCTAGTTTCTTAGCCTACTCACCAAGTAATTAATAACTAGTTAATTAATGATAACATTATGAATCCATACCTCATCTCCAAAATGTTATTCCCCTGCTTCTTTATTGGATTTTCTTGAGCAACAGAAATCTGGAAGGGGTGAGGGATTAGTAATAAAAAGAGAATGGATGGATCCTGTAACCTTCCTTATAGTAGGTCCAGAACTGCGCAAAAAGAATGTTTATGGAGAATATTTTGTTAACTCAACTGGAGAAACAGAGTAGAGACATTTCTCAAACCTACCCAGTGTTTCTTCCACCTGGAACCTACATCATCATTTCGCCTGAGAGCCCAGTCTGTTCCAAATTCCTCTTTTACTCTCAAGCTACTGCCAGGCCAAGGTCTACCCAGGACTAAGTCTGTCACCTTTAATAAGCTGGATAACATACGTGTACTGGGATGGAATTTTGCTTTCTCAAAAGCACTCTGTTCCAAGAAATATAATGCCATTTTATTAATTTTTGAACAGTGAATGTATGTACTGTTCTTAGAATGTGCCAAAATAGTTTGAAAATGACACTATGGAAAATCATTAGCCAAGCCCTTTGCAACTTTTAAAGATAGAACTTAAACGCAGTTTCAGACACTCTCACAAAAACAATCTTTATCTGTTTCTGACTGTGACTGATTTTTGACTCTGCTAGGAAAATCTCAGGGTGGAAATTTCCTGAGCCGACAGCAGGTCATGCTAAATTAAAGCCACCACTCTTGGGAGGTGGCAGGAGTTAAAGAATGTAGCTGGATTTATTTCTCATTAGTTATATATCCATAAAAGCATTGAAGAGCAACTTTTTGATTCCCCAGTCTTAAAAATAGTGGATCAGTTTTTCCATTCAGCTTCTCATAGCAGGATAGTAGCAAAAGATACCCAAACAAAGCTTCAATTGACTAGCAGTGTGTTTTAGACATATTTTTTCCTTAAGAGAAGAAAGTTGTCATTTTATTTTATTTTATTTCCTAAATCCATGTTATCTTTTGCATGGCACATGTTCAGGATATCAAAAGCAGCATGTTGTACTCTATAAGTGCATCTTTAACATTTAAACCAAATTGAAATTCACACAGTATTTCACTAGAAATGGTGATTTATGCAGACTAAACCACAGTCCCTCTGTGCCTTCCCACATACCCCAATTCATCCTTTCTTAAGTACCCTAAGCTATTCCTTTGTTTCTAGATATTTTTATTCACTACCACCACTACTAGTTGCCACTCTTAAAAACATAAAATTGTAATAAGGCAAGATGACTGTTCAATTAACCCAATATTGGAGAGGTCAGGAGTTGAAGGCACAGACCTTCTCTTTAATGACTTCCATTCTTCTCTCAGCTTTTAAAAAGGGAAGTTCTCTTGGGCTGCTTTTGATACCACACTTAACATTTTTTGTAATCTCTTCCTTTTGATAATGAATTTTCCTCCCAAATCTAATGTAAACTATATTAATCAGCTAGATCTAATATAATGCTACATAACAAACTATTATAAAGTTCAGCACATTATAAGCACAAGCATCTATTTTTCCTCTCACAAGTCTATGATTTGTCTGGAGAGTCTCTGCTGCAAGCAATAGTTTGACTGGACTTGGTACCTGCCTTCAGTTTGGCTCCACCGGAATCCTTGTGACTCCACACACCACTGGGACCAGAAGCTGCTCAGCCATGGTCTTCTCATGGTGTCTCACCAGAAGTCAAGAAGGCAGTTTGAAATGTGTGATGCCTTAGAGATTTTGGTTCAGAATTCTATAGCCATTGACCAATTCACATGGCCAACCCAACATCAGTGGAGTGAGGAAATGTAAATCACCTACGTTTATGTAAGGACAGACACATGGTAGGAGAAAGAATAGAGAAAAAGAATTAACTGTACAATGATAACCAACAGGAAGGGATGTGGATGGATAAAATATCTATTTTTTTCTTAACTCCTCTGTGGATTACATATTAACTTGATGTGACTTGCCACTGGTGTTATATATTATAATGGATGCCACTTAAATGTTTAAAGAAATTATTTGTATACATTTATCAACTCTATACCATGATATCAATCACAGTAAGCACAGAGGATTTAATTCACAGACATTCACACTAATGGGCAAACCTTTACATAAACATTTGTCACTCTCACATTCATTCAAGCATAATTACGCTTCTCAAATCCTTGGCTATTGCAATGATTTTTCTTTATTCCATCTACTTTACTATGTTTTAGATAAAGCATGGATTAAGACATATTGTGCAAAAAACCCACATAAGACATTTGAACATGAGAGGAAACTTCTGTAAGAAAATGTGGGTGGTGGGGTGAATCAGCTCCAGTGTGTTTGGCCTGTACAGAATTAGTAGACTGGACCCAAGGTCAGAAACCATGACCCCTGACGAATCTCACAATGAAATAGACTTTCACTATCATCCTGAAACTGAAATGGGAAATGCAAAACTGGTAATAACAAAATCTCACTCACTTGTCAGGAGCCAAGTCAAATAGAAGAAACAATAATTTGTGCCTGGAACATTAGTAAGTACTCTTAAGTATTAACCATTATTGTGACGTGGTTATATCCTAGGCACTGGGCCAAGTGTTAAGAAAGATTATGAGCAAAACAGATAACTGCACTTAAGCAAATTATCCAGTAATTAAATACAAAATTTGTTTTTAAAATATCAAGTGAAACTACGCACAATGAGTTTGACTTGAATAATTTTTTTTATGGAAATTACTCAGTGGTTTTTGTTCTTTGGTTGTTTAACTAATAGTAACAGGATGTTAATATTAAGAGGGAAAACTGCTTTTACTTATAGGTTAATTAATAGATGTATTTTCCAAAACAAAAGAGACAATTTTCCTGTGATGGTCTTGATCAGTCAGTTAACATAGGGAATACATGTCAACAAGTTTCAACATTTTAAGAAAACTATCAAAAATTTTGACTGTGTACATAAAAAAGGCATCCAGAAGGGTAACATATATAAAAACTACTTAATTTGAAAAAAAGCAAAATAATTCAGTATTTTATTTTAAATAAGAGAAACAGCAAACAGAATTAATTCTTTTTTTTTTAAGATTTATTTATGCATACAAGAGCTGGGGTATAGGCCAGACATGCGGCGGGGTGAGAGAGAGGAGTCACCAGAGAGAAAGTGGGGAACAGAACAGGCAGATTGACTGAAGTACCCTGCTGAGGGGAGCAGTGGGTGAGTCAGGAGAGGTCTGCTGCGCCATGTGGGTTGCTCCCTGGCCAGCCGGGGATGAAACTTGTGCTGCAGAGGCTGCGGATTGCTTCATAGTGCTGTGCTTAACCCCTTGCACCACCAGGGAGGCCCCAGAATTGTTTCTTTAACATAGGCATAATTTTTGACACATGCAAACAAAGGAATACATACATATAGTTTGAGATTTTTTATCTGGAAATATTCAGTAAAGGTTGAATAGTATTCAGAATTATTTGCAAATTTAATTATTTCAGGAATCAATACTATCTATGCTCTCAATTGTTCAATGGATTTTTAATATCCTGATGCATATATTTATTCATATACTTTTTCATTCAACAAATATCCTTTACAAATCTACTTAATGTTTTATACTGACCTTCACCTAAGGGCTATGGTAGTAAACCTGCCTCATGATCCTTACATTCTATTTTTTTAAAGATTTATTTATTTATACAAGAACCGAGGTACAGGCCAGATGCATGAGAGGGTGAGAAGATTCCCCAGAGACAGAGCAGGGAACAGAACAGGCAGACTGACTGAAATACACTGCTGAGGGGAGCAGCAAGTGAGACAAGAGAGGTCTGCTGCACCATGTGGGATTCTCGCCGGCTGGCCAGCCGGGATCAAACCCACGCTGCAGAGGCTGCGGACAGCTTCACAGTGTGGTGCTCAACTGCCTGCACCTCCAGGGAGGCCCCCTTACATTAAGTGAGGCATGATTAATTTTTAAAAAGGTAACCTCAGACCATGAGACTTTCTCTTAACAAAATGTTTCTTTAAAATTACTTGTTTTGGGCCTTCCCTGGTGGCACAAAGGGTTAAATGTCAGCACTAGGAAGCAATATGAGTTCTATCCCTGGCCAGGGGGCTAACTAATCCACGTGGCACAGCAGACCTCATCTGCCTCACCTGCTGCCTCTCAGCAGTGTATCTCAGTACATCTGCCTGTCCTGCTCCCCATTCTGTCTCTGGTGAATCATCTCACCCTCTGCACCTCTGACTTACACCCCAGCTCTCATATAAATAGATCTTTAAAAAATAAAATAAAATTACTTCTTTCAAGAATATCAAGATGTCTTTGTCCTTTCCCCCATTCTAACTCCATCATATTGAATTTCCTTTCATTTCCATGCTCAAATCTAAATTTAAAAATCATGATAGGCTGTAGCAGAGGACAGGATATAAATATACACTGGGCAGACCTGGACTCATCATTTGCTAGGTCATTTACTAACTATGTGATCTTAAATTACTTACCTAGCCATTTTGACACTCACTTTCCCTATTTATGAAATGTGGAGAAAAGGTGCTAGTATAAATAAAAGGATAAAATAAGATGATGTGAGATACAGTAACTAGTTAACTTTTGTTCTCCAAATGTATTTCCCCTTCCTATGTACCCCTTCATTCCATTTTTCCCTTCCCCTGCCTAACTCTCTGGCTAAGAAGGTGACCCCAAGTACTTTATCCCCAGGTTTCCCTTATTGACTGGCTTCCAGGTAAGTCTACCTATTAGAAGCTTTGGCATGAGATTGGATGGTACAAGGAGTGAGAAGTCAAAGTATTTCTTCCCTGATGCTTTCATGCATTGGCAGGTACATTTCAGTACTTATCTGCATCCCTCCAAAACCAAAGGTTCATTCAGGTAGCCTCCTTTTGACAAGTCTAGCTGCCTCTGGGCTCAAGTATCTCCATTTCCTCCTTGATCTCTGGGTCCTGGGAATGCTAATTTTTTTCTGCTGATGTTAATCTATGGGTGCATCACTACCCCTTCACTCTGTACACACGTTCACAAGTAGTTTTCATGACTATATGACTGATATAGTCCTAGACAACAATAACCACACAAAGTATATTCTTAACATGTTACTCTGTGTAAGGGGCAGGACAGGACACAGGGCAGGTTTTCTATGATCCAGCAGATCGGATAAAGGAGAAGTCAGAGTCCTGGAGCCCTCAGTGGTTTTTTGCAGGTTTTTCTTGGGATGTACCCAACATATGGCAGGAAGGGGTCCTGGGGGGCTGGGAGGCTGGCAGTCCTCCCAGCCCCCAGCAAGTCTTCACTCTATCTGGGCTTTCCGGCCTTCTCTCTGCTTCTCTGTTCTTCTGTTCATTCTGCTGCTTCTCGGCTTCTCTTTCGGCTTCTACTGGCGTCCTTGTGACACTGCCCTTAAAAAGCATGGTCTTAGCCCAGGTGAACCCTATCTACATCGGCCCACACCTTATTCCAGGTGCCCGCCATCAGGCATGCATTATTCAGGAGCGCAAGGATCCATCATCTATCCTGATGGCGGGAGGGCAGAAAAGCCTGACTTTTTTCCTTACCCTATACTCTGGAACTGGCTTCTTAACATATTTGATAAGCATGTGGTTTTCCTGGAGGAAAATGGAGACTGGTAATAGTATACCATGACATAATTACTCAGTGCTGATATGGGATGGAAAACTAGATATCAAATAACTGTTTTATTTGGTTTCTATGACAGTACAGATAATCGCAAAGAGTGTAAGGTAAGCTATCTATTCTGACTATACTGGAAACTTACAAAAACAAATAGATAAGTGCAGGATTAAAACTTCAAACTCAAAGCACTAGTGCAAAACTGAAGAGCTTCTGTGATGACTTTAAAAGAAACCCTTCTCGGGCAGATATGCATAAGGATTGGACATAAAATATAATTGTTTAGGTTGCAGAGTTGTTATATTATGTAAATGAATGGTAGTACCAAGACCCTTGTGAAAGGGTTAGGACATTGGTTGAGAAGTCAGATTCTGAGACGTAGAATATGGATGTTTGGATATAACTATTTTGACTCCCCCAATCACCATGAGATTCTTTTGTGTGAAGAAGTAGCCTCTTTCCTGTATGAGAAAAAGAGTCTTTCCTTGCATAAAGACCTTTCAATAACCTCATCTGGGGTTTTACCTTGCAAAGGAATGTCAGTTCGTAATACCAGCCCCCACTATCACTCATTGTCTTACACCCATAACTAGACCTACATTTGGCCATCCCCCCATGTGTAGAATTGCTAAGCCTGTTTTCAGAAGCGACAGAGTATGCATCAAAAGACTTAGAAGATCTTTTTAAGTCAAATCAGTAGGAACCTGATGAACTGTTTGGGAATAGTTTCTAAGAGTGTTATGCGGAAGTAATCAAAATATAACAGTGAATTGGGTCAACTTATCCAAAGAGATATACATACCTAGCAGTTTGAATTCAGTATGCCAATCAAGCAGCTTCAAGTGCCTCTAGTATTCTCTTTTGTTAATTACTGAAACCTGGATTTAATGAAACCCACCATCTCATGGTGTTAAGATGCCAGAAACTCTTTGCCCTAATGTTGAGGAGAGAATCTGGAAATTTAGAGGCTCATGGTGTAGATTTATTACATAAAACCTACATACCTTCTTTCTATAACCCTAAGACAATTTTACAATTTACATCAAGGCAATAAGAAATTAAGAAAATACACCAAGAATGACTTCCTTGAAAATCTCTGTGGTGGCTATCTTCCAAACTGAAAATAAAGGTAAAGGATGTTGCCATTGTGTTAAATTTTCTCATCTTTTGAGATCTCTGATTTCAGTGGGAATAAGAGTCTTAGAGTAGGAAAGACCATGTGGTAATGCTTAACCCTCACAGAAAAGGTGGTTGTAATTAGCATAATTGGGCACAGAGACTGAGTGGCAACCAGTGTTTTGACCTGCAGAAATCTGTGGCTGTGGCTAATTGATGACAATGTTCCCTGTATAAAGTAGACAGGGAGCCGACAAGGTATTACTTGAGCTATATAATTGGAAAAAGTATGTTTGGTAAACAAAAATCTGACTTAAGTCATCAAAAGGGGGAAACATGACATCTTTTAGTCTCCTACCACTTTCCAGATCTAGGAAATTCTTGAAAAAGGACCCTCCAAGTTAGCTCCTGGGAAGATGGTTAGATGAATCTTGAAGAATGAATAGATTATAAAAAACTTAATCTGATTACAGCTACTGTTTCAGAAATTATATCATTACTGAAGAAAATTAACACAGCTACAATATCCTAGATTAGTAGCTCTTTATCTGGTAAGAATTTTTTCATTTCCTAAGGATACTCTGAGTCCACTGGCAGAGTCAGGGCAGAGCCATAGATTTAGAGGAAAAGCATTATTTCTCCATTTGAGAAGCAGCTCTTATGAAAATAGCTAAAATCTATTATCTTTGTATTTTTAACACATAGATACCTAGCTAGAGACTACATAACTCAGCTCTTTTGTATTTATGTGTGGCTACATTCTAGAAACTACACTGTAAGATTCTATGGTGCTTGCAATGGCCATTGTATTTACATAAAGGAAGTTGCTTACCCTGGATTTCTTTTATATTCCCAGAACCTGAAAATGTAGAGAGTAAAAGCCCATGCAGATAAAGATAATGTACTAGCTGTTACAAAATCTGTGAACCCAAGACTCTGAGTAACTACATGGAGCATGACTGACTTATCACACCAGACTAACCAGAACATTTCATAAGCAACAGATTAAAAACAAAACAAAACAAAACCCTTACATAGCATTTAAAATATTGTCCTTTGGAGTCTCTCTCTGTCACAACTAGTCTTAACCTTAATTAATACTCTCTTTGTTTTGCTCTGTTTAGTTATAGTTAGTGAGAAAATGTTGGTTTACAATACTGTGTATGCTTTAGGGGTTTAGATTTCACCTCTACAAATACACACTATCATGCCACACCCACCTGCAAAACCCCTTTAATACTGCACCATGTGAGGGAGGGGCTGGTGTTCCTCTGGACCATCAAACTAGGTACCGACAGTCCCAGGTGCCATCTTCCCAGTGCTCAATCCATGGTCTTTCCAGAGGTATGTGCTCCTCCTGCTATAGGGGACTAGGACCTGCTAGAAACACCAGGTGGGGGAGGAAACAGGACCTTTTAGGACCATCAAGTTAGCCATCCACATTCCAAGATATATCAGTGTTCCTTCGGGACACAGGGAAACTGCTCACCAGTCTGTAAAGGGCTAGAAGCTGAGGGAATATACCAATAAGAGTCTGTGTGGGAGCAGGGCCCTCCCACCCTTTTGAAAGCGTGCTTGCAAAGCTGGCTGCCACCAGCTCCCGGTGTGTCAGCCTGTTCTTATCCAATAGTCAGTATTCTGGGGAGGTGACACTTGCCTGTCTGCAATATGCTAAGGACAGGGGAGAAGTTCTGGATGTCTGAGGTGGGAAGAGGTGGGTGCCTCTTCCAGAGCCCCAGTATCATTTCTGGTGGGCCCCTTTTTCAGACTTTTCCATCCTTTCTGGTGTTCCCCATCTCACCTCCTTATGGAGTTGCAGACGGTCAAGACCTCAGTTTTCTTAAAAGTGTAGTTGCTCCCTCACTAATTTTGGCCCCCTGGGTTTGTAGAAGAAATGATTCCACATTCATACTAGTCCACTATCTTGATAACGAGTGCACTTTGAAAACTGAATGTTGTGTTGCCCCATTCCTTTCTTCCTGTCACTGTTACTAAGATGACTTCTTTACTGTCCTATCAATTTTACTAGTAATCAAATAATTATAAACTTAAAGCACATGAGATATCATTTTTCACCTATTAGTTTTGTTATGGCACAATTCCATTAGGGAAGCAGGCATCACTCACAGAGGAGGAGGGAAGTTCTTTGTTTACTCCAGCAGGCTTTTACACTGGTAGGCCCAGAGGCTATCTCTCACCAAAGTCTGAGCCCCAAGCAACTAGGTTACAGAGTAGTTATTGACTTAAGCAAAAGCAAGGGTATAGTCATCTGGGAATGCATGAATCAGGGTGTGTGTGGCCTTCAGGGTGCTTATCAGCTGCTCCCTGAAACTTTCAGTCTACAGGCTATATCCCAATTTCAGCTAATCAACAGGTCAGCCTGACATTTTCCAGTTCAGTTTAGAAAACAGTGTTTTAATATTATTCACTGTGAGAGAGGATATGGAAAATAACTTCCACAAGTTGTTGGTAGAAAAATTAATTGGTATATTAATTGGTATAATCTCTTTAGAGGACAATTGGTATAATCAAAGATTTAAAAGCATAAAGGGGTTTTATTTTCCTATTATGCTAATTGTTTTTTGAATCCTGGTGACATTTGAAATACTGTTTATAATTCAGAATTAAGTTCACACATCTTCAAGTACTAGTTACCATACCACACCCATCATCAAGGGTTCAGACCCATCATAGTTGCTGACCATAGACCATTGGATCCCTTACCCCCTTATTCTCCATTTCCTACTCCCCATTTAGTATTCCCAATTTTTACAATCAGATTTCCAGGGTTGGCTTTGGGTCCATCCTTGTCTAGCCCTTTGCTTTGTTTCTCAATATTCTACATTATAGGTGAAACCATTTACTATTCTTCTTTCTCCTATGGCTTATTTCACTTAGCTAGCATAATCCCCTCCAAATCCACCCAGGTCACAAATGACAAGAGTTCATCTTTTTTTTTTTTTAAACTGAGTAGTATTCTATTGCGTGTGTGTGTGTGTGTGTGTGTGTATATATTATATATAATATATATGTGTACATATTATATATATATATATATATATGCCACATCTTCTAATCCACTCATCTTTCCATAGGCACTAAGATTGTTTCCATAACTTGACTCTTGTAAACAGTGCTGTCATGCACATAGAGTGCACATAGTTTTCAATCCAGCAATGCTGCCTCTTAGAAACTGTCTTATACACAAAGTTGTATTTAGAAAACATTTATTGCAATCTTATTTGCAGTCTTTTTTTCCAGCAAAAAAATGTGGTAACAACTTGAAGCTATCAATGAGAAAATGATTAATTACCACATATCTTTATTATGAAATTTAATACCTCTACTAAAATGAATGAGATAGGTCTACACAATTAGATGGAGAATAAATAATGAAAAAAATGCACAATATGATATTTATAAACTAAAGTACAAATTAATATGTGTAGTTTATTTTTAAATTCTTGCCAAGAGAAGCATCTGCATATTTTTATGGTTTTATAGAAAAGGCAAACACACACACACACACACACACACACACACAGAAAAATGATAGACAACAATTCACCTTCTAGAAGGAAAAACATCAAACCTTTCAATAAGAGTGGGGAAATATTTTAAATTTTATACAGTTCAAGATTTCTTGAATTTTATATAGTTTTATAGTAATAATGTAAAGTGATAAAAATGAACTATCAAATATAAAGCCTTTTAAGGGCTTTTGAAATTTCTTCTTTGGGCAAATTTATTCTAAAATCCAGAAATACATTTCTCTTTTTAAAGAACAAATTTATTGTATACCCCCTGATGTACTTCTTATGGCAACTTTATCATTATTGGCTAACTTGATCTCAAATTTCTAAATGTAAGTGATATTTTCTCAAAATACGATGTTAATTCATCTAAAAAAATTAAGTCTTTCATTCTAGGAGGAAATTTTATGAATAGAAAGGATCTAATGAGGTCATAAAGTATTGTGAATAAATGCCTATGTTAATTTAATTAACAGAAATAGAACCAGTTCAAACTGTCTAAGCACTAATTGATGTTTATATTAAGTATTTTAAAAGTCACATTAGGAAAAGTGACAATTTACAAGTTCACTCATTCCCCCAAACCCTTCCCTGGATAATCCTTATCAGGAAAATGTAACTTTATTCTTTGTTTTAGTCCAAAAAATATCATTCACACAGACTCCAGGAAAGGCGTTATTACTATTACACCATTTTCTCTTAGATTCCCACGGATGAGCTCTACAGTGTTTTAGACATACTAATGCTAAGGAAGGTAAGAAGGTTACAAAATTCTCCTCATATAAAGGGTTATGTTTAAACCTAGAGTACTCCTTTCTCAACAATCTTATCGTTATAAAATACTTAATATGGCTACATAACAGATATTTCTTCTTTAATAGTTTGCACGATTGATCCTTATCAAGGGTTACTTCTAAGACCAATCCTTACACATCTTATGAATCAATGTTTTTATTGCTTCATTGGATGATTAATTTTTTTTTCACACATTTGGTGTTCTCAGCTTGGATGTGGGGTGTTTTCCAGGGTGTGTCTTTGGCAATGAAGTTATCTTTCCAATCCTATTACCTTTTACTTCTGGAAAGACTGAAAGGAATTGCTTTTCCAGTTTGACTTATTCAAATAAGAAAAAAAATATTTCCTGTGCACTTAAATTTTTTTTTAATCCCTTGATACTGGCATGAGTTTTTTAATTTTGGTTTTGATTTTCTAAAGTATAAACTATTGCATAAAACCGTGATTTTGAAATGTGACCCCTCCAACAGCATCATCTGTGTCACATGAGAATTTGTCGAAGTGCAAAATTTCAGCCTCGTATCTGAGACCCTGGGTATCGGGCCTAGAAATCTGAGTTTTAACAAATGTTCTGGGTCATTCTGATGCACACTTAACTTTTAGAACCTTTGATATAAAATGGAATACGGGCTAAAATTAAATATATTTCAAGTAGAACCGAACACAATTTATTCCTGCAAAATGGGACATTGTGTTGATCTGGATTCTGAGACAGTGTAAGGTCATCAGAAAATGTTGTCTGAATTTGAATACTATTGGCCTTGAGTAGGAGAACTGTGGGATGGGAACCAAGGAGCTCAGCTCCTTACTTTCTTATTTAAAGTACTCCTTTAATAGGATGTATTTATGATCAGAGGACCAGTATCTTCAGAATCACATGGGGGCTTGCTGGAAATCCAATAATCCAAGAATCTGCATTTTAAGTAGCTCTGCTAGTGATCTGAAATGAGAGGAGCCATTGATTCAGTGAATACCCAGTGAGTGGCCTTTTGTTCAGCACCAAATTGTGCCTTCCTGTACCTTGGTTTTGATTTACACTTTTATGACACCTAGACAGCTTTGCTGGATTCACAGTCTCTTATGTTTACTAATTTTTTTTTTATTTGAGATACATAAATGTGACTTCATCAGGTAAAAAAAGACCTGCCTTTTAAACTTTGATTTATATTATAAAATTGCCCCTATGTGACCAAAACCCTTCATCCTATCACCAATAGTTGGTGAAACTTCATTTTTTCCCTAACCCTCTACCATACTGAGTGTTTTTTAAATATATATTTTTTGATAACTGAAGGTAAAAAATGACATTTAATTTTTATTCCAAATATTATTTGAAGATTAGATGTAGGGGATTTTTCTTCTTTTCTTCTATTTAAGATGATTATTGCCTACTTTTTATGTGCCACCACATTGCTAAGTATTTTAAATATAAATATTTTAAATATAGAATAGCTAATGTTTATAATAATCCTACAAAGTAGGTTTCATAGTTCACTATTTAGATCTGAAAATATTCAAGCTCAGAGCAATTAAATCTTTTCCCACTAAATCACATGTGGATAGTCAATAAAACACACAGACATTAAAATTCAAGTTCAGCTCAGAAACCTTAGTATCCAGTTGACTTATGTTATGTCTCTGTTCGGATAATAACAATACAAAGTGAGGAATTTAAAACAAATTGGATTCATGAAAATATGAGAGAGTGAAGAGATGAAACTCTCATGGACAATAAAAATGTCTAGAAACTATTACAAGTTAATGCAGTAGCTGTGTAATGTGAGAACTAAAATAAAGCAGACTTCAGGTTATGCCTTCTCATTATCATAATTATGAATCTTAAATATTAATGAGTTGATAATTTCACTAGGAAAGTAGCAAAATATTTTTACGTAACTAATTTCAAGACATTTTTTACTCTGTAAAATAACTGTTGCTCTGGTGTTATAACAATAATGATATTCATCACATTACTACAGAGTGCCAGACATCATTAAAAATCTGTTAGATATATTAACTAATGCAATCCTCATGTCACTCATACGAGGCACGTACTGCTATATTCCTATTTAACAAATAAGGAAACAATCTTATAGATATCAATTAATGTGCACAATGCTACATAAAAGTTATTAAGGCCACATGGGGTTCAAATCCAGGTACTGTCACTCCAATCCTCTTAAACCATATGCTGTAATATTGTCTCTGAAAATATAATTTTAAAAAAGATACTTAAATCACATCCTGATTATGAACAACAAAATAATCCAAAAAATGGTTAATTTTTAAAATGAGGGTAGTTAATATTCATGATTTTAAAGTGCATTTTCCCTGTTTTGTTTACCTTATGGTAGAATTCAGGAAAAAGAGAAAATTGTTTTCCTTGTTATCTTGTTTTCCTTTTGTTACTTCCAGATCATTATTGATGGATAAAACACATTTGCAATTCATCCAGGCTTCTGATAGATAAGTAAAAACTAGGACTAGTGTTATCTTTTCAGAGATAAAAAAGAACAATAATTCCAGGGATATATATAGGCTCCCTTCTTCATTGCTGTACTGCTATTTACATAACTAAGCTACAGAAACAACCTAAATTATATTTGGATTGCATTAATTCTAAGACAGGTGTGTGGATGAAGAAAATGTGGTGTATAAATGCATAGTGGAATACTACTCAGCTATAAATTAAAAAAAAGATGAGAGCTTGCCATTTGTAATGATATAGATGGAACTGTAGGGGATTGTACTAAAAGAAATGTCAGAAGCAAAAGGAGGAATACCAGATAATTTCACTCATGTATAGAATACAAAGATACAAAATCATGTAACAAACAAAGATAAACCAAAACAAGCCCTAGAGATCTGACTACAAATTTAATTCTGTCGAGGGGTAAGGTGGGGCTTGAGGAGCAAAGGCGCAGGGAGCACAGTGAACTTTGTTGGAGACTTATTAAGGCTCCCTTGTGGATGTGGCAGGGTAAAATAAATAAAAGAGGTGCAAAGAACCTATATCCCTAAATTATATACAGTGCTGTAAACCAGTATTACCTCAATAAAAATGATACAATTTTGGGGCCTCCCAAAAGGAGTTAAGATGCAAGCAATGAAGCTATCTGCAGCCACTACAGCACTAGTTCGATCTCTGGCCAGGGAGATACCCACTTGGTGCAGCAGACCTCTCCTGCCTCGCCCACTGCTCCCTTCAGCAGTGTATTTCAGTCAATCTGCCTGTTCTGTTCCCTACTTTGTCTCTGGTGAGTCCTCTCACCCCCCACACTTCCGGCCTGTACCCCAGTTCTTGTATGCATAAATAAACAAAAAGATACAATTTTAAGATAATAAAAATAAGCAAGCATTTCTAATAAGGATATTATTGCTTAATAATGATATCATTCTTTAAATAAGGTAGAGAAAAAACTTAATGGTACTTGAGGGACTCCTAGATATGTAAAAGGTTCTTTCATACTCTATTAATTCTAGAAATTTTAGTTATGTTAGTATAAATATAAAATCATAACACAGCATAAAAGTACATAGAATAATTGTTTTTAAATATTAGAGTAGAAAAAAATATGGTTAAGACAATTCAAAGGCTGAAATAATCCAAAGTTGATATGTTTTTTCTATATATTTTAAAATGTGGGGAATAAACCATAATTTTTTCACTTATTTATAAAGTGGAGGAATATATTAATAGAAATCATTAGAGGTTCTAATGTAGCTGTGTTGTTTTTTTTTTTTTAACTGTACATTGCTTAAAAACAGAACACATGGTTTTTCACATTTGATAAAGTTGCCATTTCTTAAGTATATGAAGAATAGAGAACATAAAAATCAATATAGCCAAATCTTGAAAAATTTAGAGAGATTTCTCTGGTTGCAGAATTTTTTTTTTTTTTTTAGTGCAAGCTGCAAACTACTGACAAACACAGTTAGTTATATTTACATGAGATGAACTATATGACTATCCGGGGACAAAATACATGATGTTTTTTAAAGTGTTTGCCAGCAACCTTCAAAGTATCTAATGAATGATTGTGGGTATGGCCCTTAATGGCTCCTTATCTTATAATGTTCTAAGCTAAGTTTCTTACAATTTAATAGATACGTTTGATCCAGTATTATGAATAGACTTTCTATCATAGTAAATAAAGTAGTTATCATCAGCTGAATATTCTAAATATTTTCTTACATTTCATTATGTTGAGCTTTGGGAAGAAGCATAAGCAGCAAGTCATGGAAAGAAGGTGATTCATGCTACTTTGGTACTTTTTTACTGAGTTTTAAGTGTAGCCACTTATCATCATAAATGCAAACCTACTGCACTGACCTTATAGTAAATCATATAAAAGTGATATATAACACAAATTTCCCATTAACATTGAGCAAAAGATGAAATCTCTTGCTATGTCATGTTTGCCAGCCAAAAAAGTACATTTTTAACATTCATTCTCTGTCACACTGGAAGTGTTGATCTAGTCACAGGGTTTTGAAGTGAATACAATGTAGAAAGAGACCAGCAGAGAATTTTGTAAATTACATTTCTCTTCCAGAAGATCTATTTCTGCTCACTAAAAGGAAATATTTATAATTGACTGTATTAGTTTTATTGTCAATCCATAGATATAAAAACTAGTTTCTCACAGGCTATTTAAGGTGACAGGATTTTGAGCATAGTCCCTTTCTGTTGTTAAACAGTAAATAGAGAAATAGTCATATAGTGTGTTCTAACTTGCTATAGATTTAACAATCCCCTTTGTTCCCACAGACTTTGAGGTTCTTTATAAAAAATGGTTCACTTCTCCAATCTGCAACTGCCTCAGGGCGCTCCAGCATCCACCTCACTTAGAAGAACATTAATTAGACCTTTAATTTTGGACGTTATCTGCTCTCCACTTGTTCCCACAGACTTCCTGAGACTGCTGAGCCTAAGACATGGATTCTGACTCTCTTTGTTTCACACCTGCATTCGTTGTTTAACCTCATACTCCCAATACCTGGCTTCAATTCTGTGGCTGCAGTGTTGAGACAGGACACGGCTATGGTAGTAAAGTGAAGGAGCAAAAGGACAATATCAAGAAGGTGTTTGAAGAAGAGAATTATGTAAAGCCAGAAGGGATTATCATTGTCTAAAATGGAGTATTGAGCCAAAACTGCAGACTGCAAATACTAAGAATTATGAAAGAGACCAGCTACCTTCTCTCTGTTTTTATTCTAAACCCTTCCAATCCAACCTTGGCATGGTAGCCTGAGTTAGCTATTTCAAATAGAAAACTAAATGACTACTTCACTGATAAAAATCCTTTAATAGTGCCTTTTTATTCATCTTTGAATAAAGTCCAAAATTATTAAAAAGACCTAACAAGAGCCTGCATGCTTTGGCTTCCTAAATGGTTTCACAGTCTTCATTCTCTTGCACTCAACAAATTTCAGATTATGTCTCAACCCCATTAAAACATCTCCAATTGGTCCTTATTTTCTGCAATATTTGATATTCAGCTTCTCTGCCCTCCATTAAGTCAAATTTATTCACCATTATTTCATTTTATGTCCTTTGGTGACCCCCCGCTCCCCTTGCCTGTACGGTCTCTGTTTTTTCAAGTTCTCCCTCTCCCCAATTTCTGCATTTCTAAATCTTTTCTAGAAGACATTAAACTCTATCCATGTATCTTCTCCTAATTCCTCTTCTCAAGAAATTGTCTTTTCACTGCCTGAGCTGTTTTAACATTTTACCACAACACTTGCCCCTTGTTGCTCTGGGTTGTAGATCGCTAAGTCCCTGTCTCATCTTTCTAGCCTGAACACTCCATACATGTAAACAAGGAGCCGTATCTGATTCATCAGTTGTTTTAAAACATCCAGCAAAGTGTCAAGAACCTTAGCTGGCACTCACTCAACAAATATTTGTGTAATGCATGACTGTCTTCAACTATCAGAAATCAATCTCTCTGAGAATCTACAAAACCAAACAACTACTCACTTTTTTTGCCTACTGTTGCCTGAGTGGAGAGTGCCAAACAGTACTAGAATAAATGAATTAAGTTCCAAAGATGAAGAAGCACAAAGCAAAGAGAGTAAGAGGGATATGATCATACCATGTGCTGATTGTTTTGCCCAGAAGGCTTCCAGACCTTTAATTAAGCAGTTTAACCATGGGAGGCAAAAGATGGAATGTGTTCCTAATTAAAGCTTTGAACTCATTATGCTCCAAGGCCAGGAAATATAATAACTGCATAAGAATTTGGAAATTATTTCCACTGAGATCTGGCAGGTTTTATTTTTGATAAATCGCAGTCACTGCTTCAATGGAGCAGTTGCTATTAGCTAAGCTGATATCATAAACCAAAATGAGGCAAGACTTGACGATGCCAGTTTGATTTATATATATTTAGATAAAAAACATCACCACATTCAAATCCCTTTTTGTCCCTCTGTATAAAATTTCATGAAAGTACTGCATAGCCTGGTTGCAATATAGTCAAAGAATATAAAGACATTTTTCTAGAGTAAGAATTATCTTCAAAATTAACCTGAAAGTCCTTTACATTATATGTGAAGGAGAGTAAACACGGTTTGGATATCATTCCATCTCTCAAGAAGTTTACAACTGTAAATCATTTTTCTCTATGATAGGGATAGATTATTATTTCTTTGGTTAAAAATCAAAGGGAGTGATTTACTTATGACTGTGGGCCTTGTTTTTGGAAAGTAACTTTTCTTCTTAATCCACAAAGTTAAATTTATAAATTTAAATATATATGTATAAACATACATATAAATGGAATACTATTGTGTCTCCAACTTAATCCAAATTCACTTGCTTTTAGAAATTTTTTGAAGATAACAATCTAAGAATTAATAAAAATCATTTTCACTAGTCAAATTACTAACCCTATAACATTTACTAGAAAGAAAGATATTAAACTAAAATATGATTTAAAAGAAAATTTTGAATTTTACTGATTCTTCTCCAATTAAGTTATTTGGATGAATAGAACTGGCTTTGTTCTTTCTCCTTCTTACTCTTAAAAAATTCACATGAGAAGAAAGTTTGAAATTTGTCCACAAACTCACATATCTTAAACTCTGAATTCTATTTTTTTTAATTTATTTATTTATGCATACAAGAGCTGGGGTGTAGGCCAGAGATGTGGGGGTGCGGTGAGAGGATTCACCAGAGATAGAGTGGGGAGCAGAACAGGCAGATGTACTGAAATACACTGCTGAGGGGAGCAGTGGGAGAGACAGGTGAGGCCTACTGTACCATGTGGGTCACCTCCCTGGCCAGGGATCGAACTCATGCTGCAGTGGCTGCAAATAGCTTCATAGTGCTGACAACTAACCCCTTCCCCACCAGGGAAGCCCCCTGAATTCTATTTTTGATGATTTTGACAAAGCAGAAAATTTTAAGGAATTAAGATTAGGCAGTCATGTATCTTACAGTGGTCTTCAGAATGTTAGCCTACCACTTCCCATTCAATGCTATGATTTCTTCTGTTTATTAGATAATAAAATGTACACTATGAAATATTTCCTATTTTATAGGTCTGCTCATCACATTTCATATGAAAATCTTGTTCCTTACATCTTATAAAATATTTTTAAAGCAATGTCATTCAGTAAATAATATTTTTAAATATGTATCATATGAAAGACACTAGCTTGAGTTTTGCATGGAACATAGACAATTAATTTGTTATTCATGAATGCAAGTTTTTGAAAGCTGAGTGGAGTCATGGTATCAAGCTGAAAATAATAAGATATCAAGCTATGGTATGGTATCAAGGTAGCACTCAATGATCCTTCCCTTCTCCTATAATAACCTGTAGAGTCCCCACATCGAGTCAGGAATGGTCAATATAATGCTGTGGAAAGGATGGTGTGCAGCCTTCTCAGCTTCTTGTAAAAGTCATTTCAGCTTCTCGACCTGTTGGATCATTCATTGGAAAGAGCCAACTGCCTATAAAGAACCTTAATTTTTAGCTAACAAACTTCTCTGTTACCATTTCACAGATGGTAATGTGAGACATGAGACTCCTGAGTCACGCTCAAAGAAAAGTTTATCAAGACAGAGTATCAGTATTTCTGTCCCTTCCTTAAGCCCCCGTTCACACAAGCCAAATCAGTGCAAGTCAGTTAGTACCTATCTATTGATACATAGTTATTTGCATTAAAGGAGATTAACACTAATTTTAGGAAAGCTAATTTTATATGATATGCAAAAAGCCTGTCTGATACTTGCCTTAAAGAGACATTACCTTAATTCCATGGGAGAAGAAACTTAAACTGTCTTTTGCTCTGAAGGGAGAATATCTCTATACCAGTTTGTGTGCTATGTAAACACCCATGAAAAGTTAATTCAAGCACAGGAGGTTCTCAGTTCCTCCACACACAAGATTTGTGAGAAACCATGGAGAATTATCTTCCAATATTTTAAAGCCACAGCCTCTCATGCAGCCTTATAGAGAGAGCCACGTGGTGACAACCTGAGGCCACTCCCAGCACCACTCCACAGTCCTGGGACTTCAACACTTGAAAGTGGCCCTCCAGTCCCACTGAGGGCCCACTTTCAGCTGACTGCTTTCCTCACTGACATTTTAACAGGTTTTGTAAGGATCTCAGACCAGGGACATTCATGGAGTTGCTCCCAAATTCTTGATTCTCACAAACTATGAAGGATAATAATAGTTATTTTAAAGTCACTATGTATTAAGGTGATTTATCACACAGTAATCTAGAACCTGTAGGGTAAATGGAATTACCAGGTTTTTTTCTGCCTTCCTGCCATTAGCATCTATGATCGACACCTGTGGTCTTATATGCGTGCCTGATGGTGGACACCTGGAGTGTGGTGTGGGTGTGTGTTAAGTGGGCGCACCTGAGCTAAGGCACTGAGCATATAAGGGCAGTGTCGTTGAGGCCAGGGCTTGGCAGCAGAGGGTGGCAGGTGGCAGAATGCAGTGGAGGGCGGTGGAGGGGGTCAGAGAATGACGAAGAGAAGAAAGAGTGAATAGGGATTTGCAGGGGGCCCCAAATTGCTGTCTCCCTGCTGGCTTCTTTCCACTGTCTTATAGGGATGATGCCAACGGTTCCCAGTTTCTCTTTCAAGCTACCTGAACCAACGATGAACCTACCTGGGATGGTTGCAGAACAAACCAATACACATTTTTGTGCTTAGAAATAATGAAATATCATAACAAAAATCATAACATAAAATTTATTACAGTGGTGCTGGGATGAAATAGGAGGAATCTGGAGGCACCTTAGGAGACTGTCAGGGAAAACATAAGCAGCTCTGAGGATACATTCAGCAAAGCCTGATCATCTTTGTGGAGACAGCAGAGAGGGCTTAAAGGATATAATTGTTGGAGCCTCCTTACTGGTGGTAGAAAGTTAACAACACTCTTACCTATAGTAACTTCAAAGGTGGAAAATGTAACTAATGAACAAGAAGATTTAGTGAAGGACATTTCCAGACAGTGTTAAAGGTTCCATTGAGTTCTTGTTGCTTAGACCAGAATGCGGTAGATAGCCTTCAGTGATTTTTGAAGGAAATATAATGTGTAACGTTATAAGCGACATGAATTTCATAAATAATTCCGCTATTGCTATGCATTGCCTTTTAAAAAGGTGAAGCACTGCTTTCTATAGAAAACATAATTCCTTTAATATATGAACACATGCCATTTTTTTAAGAAAAAATTAGAGAAAGGGAAGGTAAGAATTTTTGTTTTCTATGGCTTTTTTCAGTGGTTTTAAAGGTGAACTTAAAAATATTGTAGGGTGAGTTAGACTTTTTATGTCATTAGCCTCTGTGGATATCACCTTTGACCTTGATGGTGCTAATTCAGAGGGCTCATGGGTGTGGGGCACATATGCCTGATTGTGGACACCTGGAGCATGAGTGTGCGCATGTGCAAGTGTGCACACCTATACCTAGGAAGGAGGGGATAAAAAGCAGCATCACCCTTGGGGACAGGAGGGCTCAAGTTGCTATCTCCCTGCTGCCTTGTTTCCCTGGCTTACTATTAAAACCTGTGATGAAGATGCCAAGGGCTCCAAAGTTCTCTTTTAAGCTGTTAGAACCCATGGTGAACCTATCACGTGTGGGATGGTTAAAAAACAAATATGATTAAAAATAATTCTTTCTGTTTTAGTCTCCTGAAGGGTTAAAATATCCTCCTGCTGAAAGCCAAAGTGAGATGGATGAAGTTCTAAGAAGATAGGTGCTGAGACATAGCAGCAGATTCTTTAGGATACTAGACAAGTATGAAGTGTCAGCATAGAACATTATTCTTAGAGCAGTGTTAAAAACATAATTTCATGGTAAAGTATTTTTCCATCTTCAATAATTACACTTTCTTAATTTTCAAAATTCCAAACCACAATAAAACATTTGGTCAAAGATACTCAGTCAGCTCTCAAGTTGTCAGCTTTAATTTGATGGTGAAACTAAACTGATCTGTGAAAGTCGAACACCCTGGATGGATTCAAATAAGGAATAATTTGGAGGCCTTTGCAAAATTCTTTGAGTCCTTGCTTAATCACCTGCTGAAACAGTCAACAATCACAAACCTTTCAAAGTCTGCCAAATATACAAATACATGCTGATGTAAATCTTATAATTTAATCTTTAACAAAATCAAATGAAACAGTGATAAAGTGAATCGAGTTTTAACATAGAGATTACATTTAGAATATTTTATGTAATGAATGTTTCAAATTTTTCTTTATATAGTTCAAATATTAAAACATATTTTATACACACAGAGGGAACTGAAAAGGAGGTTCGTTGAAGTACTTATACAGCAGTTCTCTTATTTTTGTTTTGTAAGAATATTTTGTTTTGTAAGAATATTTTTCCTCATAAAGATATTGCTATATTGTGCTAAGTGAAATAGAAAGAGGATAAATATTGGATGATTCATTTATATATGGAATATAGTGGGGGGAAAGGAACTGACAAAATTAAATCAAGACAAACCTTAGAAATGTGACTGCA
Organism: Talpa occidentalis; assembly: GCF_014898055.3. NCBI lineage: Eukaryota > Metazoa > Chordata > Mammalia > Eulipotyphla > Talpidae > Talpa > Talpa occidentalis. The sequence goes on along the minus strand of NW_023602073.1, from coordinate 119,968,533 downwards.
GAATTGAGATTGACAGAAGGGGAGGGAGTTGAAAGTGGGAAGCAAAGAGAGGAGGGGCCCAATGGCCTGCTGTAAAAGGCTATGGGTGTTTTGGTGATTGGGGTTGGGTAGTAATATATACCTCAGGATGTGTGAACCTATTCTTGGAAATCATATACAGCGTTGTAAACCAAACCTCAAAAAAAAAAAAAAGTTATCGCCAACTTCTAGCAGAAACTCCTCAAAATGATAAAATCACCAGGGAAATACTTTGCTTTCTTTCTTAGAAATTGAGTTTCTGGTTCTGTTCAAAAGACAGTAGACTATTCCTTTTTCTGCCCTTTTTTTTAGTGACAGTCAGATGTTCCTGGGCTTGGGAAAGATACTGCCACTGTTTCCTAAGGAAACCTGCCTTAACATTCACTCTAATCTTCTCATCTAAAAGCTAGATACCACTCTCTTTTGAACTCCAGATGTCAAATACACTAACTTGGAATGGAGACAAATCTGTCACCAGAAGTTACACGAAAAAATGCTGTAGCGTAACATGTGGAGGTCAGAAAAACCAAGCTTTGCTTATAACTTGCAGTGTATTCACTTGGTATCTTTGAACCTGAACTTCCTCATCCATAAAGTATTGATCTAAATTTGCTTCCAACTCAGGTATACTATGATTCTGAGAGATTCCGCCTTTCAGTGGATATAAACTGATAGCAGATTGTGAAGTCTCGACTAAACAGTACCATTTGTAGGTAATTTTTTTCTTTGATATTCTTTCCCATGAAGTTATTTTCATCCAATTGTTTTGAAAGTTGAACACTGAAATGCAACAGCAGTCATGATAGTTTAATCACATTGCCTGAGAGCAGTGAAAACCCCATGATCTTGATATTATCGGAAAGGTCTAAGTTGTGAGTTTACATATGTGAGCAGTGTTTGACATCCTTGTACAATTTTTCATGATGATATTCAGAAAAGCTGATCCGTCATTGAACATGTTTTTTGATCAAATACCTGCCTTTGATTGCTTCCATCACAAGTCATGAATGACTTTGCATAACAAAGGTTATCTGTTCTATGTTCAGAGGATTATTTCTTTGAATGAAAATATATATTTTATGTCAGGTAGTTTTTCTGCTTCAAAGGAAGATACCAAGGAGCAAGACACTCATGAGACTAACTTCTTCTGGCTTTTTACTTAAACCAAACACACTCAGCCAGTAGATAACTTCATGGGAGAGTTATTCACTAGAATAAAATGAGGTTTTAGTTTCAAACGTTTTAAGTGCACGTAGCATGTTGTAGAAAGGACAAAGATATTGTGCATGAATAAAAGTATTTTGAAGATTTTGTGTGTATAGTTTCTTAAAATGATATGCTTTCTTTTGAAAATATCATATTAGTGATCTTCTCCAAAGACCAGGACTGCTCTACAGTAGCTTTTAGTTTTCTAGCTTTTAAAATGACTTTTTTAACATTTCTCCAAAAGAAAACAAAAGTGAACAAATTGTCTGAAGTGGAACATTTAAACAGTTGTTCACTCACTCATCCTACATCCTACTTTTGTAGTCTCCCACTTCTTATACCCTTACTTGCAGAAGAATCATACTTAAAAAATACACTACCAAATAAACAGAGTTTAGTAAGAAATCGAAAACATCTGAACAGGAGCCAGACACATAGGTAAAATGAACCCTAAACCATTTGATTCACATGTGTTCTTTCTCTGACAAGACAAGACAAGCTAAACAGCATCCAGCAGCATTCCTCTGTTTTCCCTTTTGTTGTTTGCCAGTTAATTTTTATTCGCTGGAAATGCCAATTTTCCACAAGCTATTCACTGTGGTGTATTTGTTTGAAAAGAAGCAAAGAAAAAAAAAATAAAGATGCAAAGGACTTAACTCATTCCTCCCGTCTCTTCTCTCCTCCTTCCCAACAAATTCTTTCTTCCAGGCTTAGTGAGAAACAAAATAAGACTCATTCAACTTCAAGACTTGAACCTGTGCCAGGTGAAATATTTTAGTGAGGCTTATCCCTAACTCAGTCATACTGTATAGGTGGGCCTAGTTAAGTGGTTTTTGTTGGCTACTCTGCTTATTATGACTTTATGGTCACACCCTCTGTGCCAAAGTTCAACGTTCAGCAAAGTGTATGTGTGGTGGGAGGGGGGGTTTGTGGGGTTATGTGGTATGCTTTGTTTCAGAATCTAGAGTTAAAGAAAAGATGTAGTTCTAGAAACAGAGGAAACATTTCAGGATACATTTAATCTACACTGAACCCTTATTAACATTTGATATTTACTGAGGCTGAGTCAGCAGCCTTTACACATCCTTGTTATTTTTTTCCTGAGTAGGTAAATTGGAAAAGAAAAAAGTTCTCACTACTTGCTTTAGGACTGGTTAGAAAGTCAGAATAAGAAACTGCAGTACAAAACAGCTTTCAAATTGAATTGTTTTGTGTGCATTACCAAACAAGTCTCTGCCTGAGGGGACATGGCAAAGTAGTACAAATTCTGCAATCCAAAAATTCTTACATGAGGTGCAACATCTCTTTGGAGTGACTTGACAAACAAAGAAAGATCTCTTTACTCAGACTTGGCTTGGAGTAGGAATAGTTATCAGTACTCATTAAATAAATATAATTGAGTGTATTTGCTAATGAAAAGAGCCTAAATAAACTGAACCCAAACCTCCTTGCAGGTTGTAGATAATCAGTAGCAGATGAAACCCAAATCTATTGGTTATAAACACATCCCATAGATTTCTAGTTGTGTTATGTTAAAAGGGACAACTAATGTTTTTTGCTATCATACATTGTAACATTTTAGATCTGGAATAGGTCTTCAAGGTCAGCTGATTCAAAGCTTTCATTTCACAAATGAAACAGCTGATGCCCAGCAGGGTTAAGTGATTCATCAAATACTACCTGACTCATTAACATCAAGAGTAGGTAATAATATGGTTCTCCTGACAGTCAATTCAACTCACCAAACTTTTGAGTCTACCTCTTACATAAAAATATTCTTAGTGCCACAAGAGATGAGAAGATATATGAGCCACAGTTGCTACCTTTAAATACAGAATAATAAAGGAATAAGATAAGTATAAAGCTAACTGTAATGCAAGCAAATGAAGATACAAATTTTTATGTGGTTCTGAGTTTCTTGCTGACATTCCCCACAGTAGTGATTCTTTCCTCACAACCATAATATAACAGTAACTTGAAAAGGACCTCAGAGAAGCCACTGAATTCATCAGGAACCTACTGAATTTCATTCAAATTAAGGGTACCAACTTATGCCTTAAGATGTACAACTCTTCAGTGTGTAGTATATGCCTTGAAGCAAGAAGGGAACAATTGCTATAACAATAAAATGGGACTCCATTTTAAAGTACTATGCATTTTGTTAAAAATCCCAAATAAGAACAGTGTTGAAATAATCACTGCTTTCAAAACAGCCAATAATTTTTTTCTCTTAGCAATAAAAAAAAATTAACCATAGACTAGCTCTTTGTTGATTCTGCACTCTATTCATTTCTTGGATCACTTTTGGATAAAATCTTATGACATATGACCTGAAAAAACTTACATGCTCAGACATAATAAACTCCATTAAATTTGAAAAGTTATTTTTGCAATAATACTAAGGCTATTTTTGTTGTCCCGGTAAATTTTGAATTCTTTCAAGATGTCATTAGCAAATTCCAAACTCTGGAATTGAACTGATAACAAAATGGTAAATTGAAATCAATTTTTTTATTCAACAAATATGTACTTTAGTTTTTTAAAATTTTATTTTATATATTTTTACATAATTTTTCATTTTTGCACAATGTATGCATTTTCATCTTGGTTATAGTCCCCATACAATTCCCACCCCCCTTGTTTTGATTCTACTCCCTTTTTTTTTTTAAGATTTATTTATTTATTTATATAAGTGCTGGGTACAGTCACAAGCGCGGGAGGTCACGAGAATTCACCAGAGCCAGAGCAGAGAGCAGAGCAGGCAGACTCATGAAGTACACTGCTGAGGGGAGCAGCAGGCGGCAGGAGAGGTCTGCGCGCCATGTGGGACCCGGCTGGGGATCGAACCGGTGCTGCAGAGGCTGCAGACAGCTTTGCAACCCAGCGCTCAACCGCTGAGCCACCAGGGGAGGCCCGATCCTACTCCCTTCTTAGTCATACTGATGCTGGATAAATGTTTTCACCAATTACTTAGCAAAGCGGAATAGGCAGTAAAATTTTGGTGTCTGCCACATATAATTAATATAGCTAAAACATAATGACATTCCATTTGTTTTAAAATATGTCACTCATTCCCTCAAGACTTGGTACCATTTGAACATGACTTAATATAGTGGGAAAAAGTAAAGTCTCTCTTTAGATAGCATAAATTAAGCTTTTTGGTATAATAAGTGTTAAAAGAGTCCCATTACTTGTGAGATGACTATGTTTTGAGACTTTGGTATGTGTGTATTGTGAGAAATTTTTCCACTCCTGGGGTGAGACCTGTTTGGGTTGAGGGTGGGCATGTGACCTAACAAGTTTTAATCTGAATGAATCTCAGAAATTTTGCTTTAAATACTGGGATAGGGTCTTTTCTCCACCACTGGACCTTGTGATTCAGGGAGCCCAAGAACAGTGACAGACTCATATGGGGCATTTTCATAGCCTGAGATTGAATCCAGCACACAGAGGGATGCACTCAGAGAATCACAGGGAACTCCTGGATTTAGCTAATTTTGAAGTTCATGTGACCATGGACATTTTGTTACACAAGGCAGTGCATTTGTTATTTTTAAGCTGTTTACTGTCAGATATTCTGACTCTTGCAACCAATGCATTCTAAATGACATAATCCTATAACTTTCTGCATGAAGTATAAATTTTGTAGCCTTGCTTCAGCCTTTGTGATCTGGTCCCTGCTTCTCTTGCTTCATGATCTCTTCCTTTTTAACTAGTTACCTTCCCAGAATCATCTTTTTTCCAGTTATAAAGTACCTTGTCAGTCCCTGAACACATCCTGTTGTTTCAGATCTTTGCGTCTTTGTATGTTTGCCCATCTCTTGGGAATACTCCCCTTTCTTCACCTAATTGTATTTTTTCTACAAAACTTTTGTCCTATATGGTTGTTTATAGGATTTTCTGGGTCATCTGCCACATGACTTAGATATCCCTCTTAAGTGAATCATTGGCTTACCTTTACATAGTATTTATCTCAGGCTGTAATTGCTTAACACCCAACTGGACTAAAAACTCCCCCCAAAAAAATTCATGTATTACATTGTTTTTAATTTTTAACTTACACTTTTAATCACCAATACTTAAATGAACACTTGTTGGTGATCAGATGTTGGCTGAATTAAGGTGTCAGGTATAACAAAAGAAAAATGACAAACCCAATTCCAGTTTAGGACATTTTCCTTTACTTTCGTTTGGTTTGTTTTAGATTTTTAAGTAAGATCCAGTAAATGTATTGGATTTTAACTACTTGGAATGTTTTTCTACTCTTTGATAGAGTTTATTAACCCATGAATTGATAGGTAACTAGATGAGACAGCTAACTGTGGATGAATCACCTTCTCTGGTTACTAGCCTGCAGTCACTAGAGAGAAGTAAACAAGAGATATGGAATGAATCTGTACAAACCCATCAACACTCCCTGAAAATTCTCAAAGCACATGATTTATATGATAATATCATGCTTATTTAAAGCAACTCAATAGGTAAAATGAGAAAAGAAAGAATTTGAAGGATAATTATGGTAAATGGTTTTGTAGTAATTGGGAAGTATCTTATTTAGCCTTTTGAAAGTTTCAAAAAAGTATTTCCTCTAATACTGTATAATATTAGATAGAAGGGAAGCAGAAGAGCTTAAAACATTTTCTCTTTTTCCAAAGCATTATTCTAGCTCCCAGTCATTCCATTATTAGCTCTTTTGGAGAGCGTCAGCATCATTTCAGAAATGGATGGAACTCAAAACCAGTGTTTTCTTAGATGACTCTGATATCCTCTTATAATAAAAGATACACAATACAGGAAAATTTTTTTGAACTTTTTTTTTTTTTAATAGCAAAGCTTGCCAAATTTGCTTCTACATATTCTACAGTTGGTTTTGGCATGCTTATTATCTGTCATCTAGGTGTCAGTCAGGTTCCTTCCTCACAGGAAACAGATGGTCCACACACATCAGAGTAACTTAAGGAAGATTTGTTTATAAAGGGAATAATGACCAAGGTGTGAATGGAGTTTAGGAAACAACTGAATCATTCAGCAACCAGCAAATACCAGCAATGAAGGTCTGTTCCTGCACCCCACCCATTTCCAGAGGCGAGAGGAGGACTCACCAGGAAAAGGGGGAGGATAGAAGACCACCTGTAGAGGAGTTAGTCAAGGAAATAAGTCCCTTGACATTACTTTGTTCCCTACTTTCTATCTTCCACTAGGCTCCCTGCAGGGCCTGTGGGAAAACATAGTTTTCTCAGTTTCTCAGTGTTTTTCAACATGACCTTCTAGCACAGGTGACCTAGTAGATGACGTGGAGCCCTGAGAGGCAGTTCACATGTGCAAAGAGCAGTAAATAACATGTAACAATGCATAGCTTGCATGCACAAAACATACTTGTGTAAAATAGGCCTAATCTTGGCCCTGTGCAGGCTTTGTCTATAAATCATGTAAAAGCTGGGGCTGGGGTGGGTATGGGGGTGTGGGGTGTTCCTCTCGCTGGCTACCTAGGGGGCATGAAGGCACAGTTGCAGCAGGAGTCTAGGGGGGCTGCTGCTGCTGGATGCTGCTGCTGTTCCACCTGTGTATCTCCTTTTGCCTCATAATAAATATTTGTCCCTGCTCTCCACATATGGGCTTCATAATCTGCTTTCTCATCTGCAGCCATCAAGAACCAGGCAAGCGTGTAGCTGAGGCCCTACACATGGTGAAGAGGGTGGGATGGCTTGCAGAGGACTAGGAGACCTGACACTCCCTCTTTATCTGAAGTCACAGGACATGAGAAACTTTTCTTTTTCGTTGTTTTTTAGTACAAGATGAGTGAGAGCTTTCTGCTTCTCAGCGCCCAATACTGTCTTCATCTGGACAGAAAGACTGTGCCTGCAATCAGAGAGAACAAAGATGCATCAGCTATTATCATCAATTCAGTCACATTCCTTCCCGGAGTCTAACATTTTAGATTCATCACATAAGGAAATAATAAGAGACATGGAAGAATACATATGGAGTATCATAAAATAAAACTTCTGAATTCTCTCTGTAGCCACTCACTGACATAAATTGATAATCATAGCTGTCTGCTTCCACTGTACAATTCCATATTCCCTTATCCTCTGCAAACATATCTGCTGGATGAGGATATTTCAACTTGTGGAGTGACTTGAACATCGTATCTTTTTTAGGAACAGGCCATGTTCTCTCAGTCCAGACTATGGTCAGGGGACTAGTTAGCATTAGGCCCACTGGTGGGTGTAAGTCTTAAGAGTCAATTTTTGCTTGTGAGGCAAAGTTGGTTTAAGGGACTTGGATATCTGCAGTTCTTCTGTTTACATCTACCAAAATATATCAGCCAGTGAGGCAGGGTTCTGTTGTTTCTTAACATATGCCTTTCCCTTAGTCTAAAAGATCTGGCAGGTCTAGTTTACAATCAGTGCTATGAATCTGCAACCTTTACATTCATATTGGAGCTTGGCAGTCAGCGTTTTCATTTAGGTGACTATAGAGAGGAGGAGATGCTTAATAGTTACTCAGAAAATCTTCTCAGTCTCTATGCACATCCATAATTATATGTAACATAATTTAATTCTTTTTCCCTGTCTGTATTCTCTCTGACTATGAGGAAAAGCTAAGCAACTCTAAAATCTTAATTGTGAAAGCAGCTAGTGCCACAGCGACTTGATCTCTGCCAGTTTAATCATCCCTTGCTACTATAGTGGTAAGTTGAATATTTATGATACCATTATATAAAAGGATTACCCTTATCTGATTTCACGCACCCTTGGCAAAGAGGTTATCTCTGTACTCTTCAAATATATGGTGTACCCATTCCAGAATCTTATTTTAAGGAGTCTTATTTCCTGGAGCCATTGCTAGCACCAACTAAATATTAACCAGTCAGCAGGAAAGAGATTGTTCGATGAGTGCTTATTTAAAAAGTGTCAAATTTTAAAAGTTTTAGTCAAGTAGATCTCCACAAACAAGGCAGGAAGGGGTTTAGTAGCAGTGAACTGTTACCACTCTTAAACCCGAAAAGCAGAGGGAAAAGAAAAGTAACAAGACTTGAAAGAAATGAAGCCCCAAATTCATGTAGAAACCAGACTACACCAGGATCCTGTTGATAAGTCAGTGAAGGTCCATTTTTGAGACAGGTCAGATGAAAAAGGGGAGAGAGTAGATCTGGAGGGTGAGAGAAAGGTTTATGTGACACATGGCATTTCTTTGCTTTCTCTGCTAAATTGCTTTCCTATTTTCCTAAATTATGCAATCTCACCTTTTCCTTAAACTATCTGGCTTAATTAATTTATAGCCTCCAGTTTGCCATTTATGTATCCATTTCTGGAACAGTTTATTAAAAGACACCCTTATTCATGAGCTTCCTAAAACATGCTCCAGTATGTATATATCCATTTGCATATGATTACACACACACACACACACACACACTTTCCCCTCCCATTTGGATATAATCAGTTATTGCAACTTGCATGGCATTTGGATCATGCCATACATACATGTACAATGGCTTTGAGTTTAAAATGTGAGAACTATTAATTGTACTTGGAATTAACAACAGTTCTAAGAATTATATCTTTCCTTTTATTCTTCCCTAGCACAGCAATTCTTTTTATTTAAAACATTCAGTTTTCACTTATTTCATCATCTGGAAGAAATACTGGCTTTGAAAGTGCAATTTATGAAAGCATAATTTTAAAGTAGTGGCAGGAGATATTGTGAGTCTCATGAGGAGTCTATGACTTTTTTAATCTCCTTTCAACAGTTTTTAATCTTTCTCCTTTCTGATTTCTTCGTAGAGGTTATGGTCATTTCATAAAAATCATTTTAATTACTCTCTTTTTAATTTTAAAAACTGAGGGTTTGTCTAAATAATTCTCCAAAGAAAGAACATAACAGACTACACTGATTTATTTGAAAAGCAAGGGATATATATTGACTGTCTTTTACGAGTGTCAGAAAATTTTGCCTCTGAACCATTTAAGTATAACAACTATAAGCTATAAGGCAAACATCCCCCAAATTCCATTTTGAAAACATCATTTCATGTTAGTAAAATAGTACTGATATTGAGTATAAAGAGTAAGTTTACAGTAACTGTGCTCTACGCCCATTCTCACTTATGTCTTAAAACTCAGATGGCAATGATATTGTCAGGGGATCCAGACTCTTAAATCAGTGACTTCAGGCATTTTCACAGTGTTTAATGTTTGTTTTCCAAGGATCTCAAATTGATCTGTATATGGACCATTATTAGGTGGGACATAGAGTATCTGTATCATTTTACAATGTGAAAAATAAAACAAGAACACATTCTTGAAGTTGAGACAACTTACCTCAAGTCATATGCCAGGTATATAGGAAAAAAATACAGGGAAACTTCAAAATAGGGCTTGTTTCTTGATTCTTTACTGTGGCCATTTACATTCCTTGTGTTTCTATTTCATACTTTAGTGGCATGCTTTATTGAGAATTGTATTGATACTACTCAGTCCTCTGTGCTGACTCAGCAGTTACAACAGATTTGCCCTTTGTGTGCTAGTTAAGTTTGTTGGGACATGGTTTAAATGATGCTGGTTCCAAATTTACATAGGTATGTGGAATAACAGGTTTCTGTCACTCTCTAGAAGCCAAGATAAAAATCAAGGAACATGTGGAAACTCAAGTTCACTTATCTTTTCAGTTTTGAGAAACTGAGGGAAGGTGGGTAGAATGATTTTATTTTCCCCCAAAAAGGGAAGAAAAATCTCACCGTGAACAGGTCAGTACCTAAAAATAAAACATAGGACCCACCCATAACTTTAGAACCAAATATTTTTCTTTCTGGTCAAAAACATGATCGATATAACTCTCAGTAGACACAAAGATGATTTTCAAACTCTACATAAGCTTGGCCTAAAATAAATTTGAAAAGAAAGAAGATATCTGATGTCAAAATAGCATTAAATATGAGTTGGAATGTATTAGTGTCAAAAGAGATTTTAATGATGGATCTGGACAGGAAATAGTCATTTAAAATGTAATCATATGCTTCTAATTGTGATGTAGTAATACACTCTCTGCTGAAAGGCAACATGACCAACTAAAGGAAATTGAGCAATAAAGCAATGGAAAAAGAATTAATAGCAGACAGGACACTGGAACACTTCAAAAAGTCTTCTTTTTGAAGACTTTTAGGAGAAAACTCTTTCAACCTGCTTTTATGCTCTTAAACTAGAGGAACACTGATAAAAAATTCAGTGAAATAAAAATATGACAGAAATGGTTCCAGAAGTGACAGCGAAAAACCAAGATGTAAGACAAAAGGCTTTTCCTGCCACGTTGACCCAAAGGTAGGTCCAGAAAAGAGGCCTCACATTCCAAAGGTCCTCCCTTGACTCCCAAACTCACACTTTTTCCACTGCACTATGCAGGTCCAGAAAGTCTAGCCTAAGAAAACATTGGCTAAAAGACCAATTTGGATTGGAAATTGGTTTGTCTGAAGCTAGAGTTCACAGTTTTTACCACATCATTCTCCTACTCAAAAATCCTTCAGTGGCCTTCCTTTTAAATGTGCTGTGTTAACAAAGCACATCATTCTCTTGGCATTTCATTTAGACTTGCTCAGTCTTGCCAGTTTCATCTTCCACTGCTTTCCTACAAAAGACTCTGCTGCATACAAATCAGTCCACTGCTCCGCTTCTGTGCTCATCTATCTTTCTACATGTTCACTTGCCTGTTCCTCCCATCTGTAACACCATTCCATTCTCTGCCCTATGTTTATTCCAAACCTACCCCATATTCAGTATTTGAATCAAAACCCCAGCTCTTCATAGACTGTCGCTGAAGAGCCCAGGCAACCACTAGTTCCCCTTTCCTTCTCTGGACATGCTAAAGACCATTTATTTCCTTGGCCATAATTAGGTTCTGCTTAGTGGTTTGCACTGCCTTTTATGAAAAGTTTTTATAATATTGCAATACCCTAGATCATCCCATTGTTTCCATTATGAGGGATTAAATAAATAAGCTCTCATATAACATGATGTGTGAAATCTGCACTATACAACTTATAGGGGGCACTCACTTGTTTTATCTTTCACCATAAAGTTTTAAATAAACAAGCTCTCATTCTCTCAAAGTATCAAGAGAGTAAAGGGCTGTCACATGTAATATGTTAACTTCAAATACCCATGGAGGGAGGTCTGATAGATACTCATTTTATAAATGAGGAAGCTAAGCCAGGGAATCATGAGCTATGTGCCCAAGTTTGTACTGATGCAGGGATTTAGAATCATCTTGTCTTATTTGACAATGCTGCTTTGGCTTACTAGTGTTTTGTGTCTGATCATTTTAATTTTGTAGGCTTAAACATTGTGATTTGGAGTTTGAGTAAATCATTAAAACAAAGAAAAGGGTGGCTTGATGCTAAAAGATCACAAAGATATGAAGCTAATAAACATAATTGAGGTATATGAATAGTGCTTTAAATTACTTGGAAATTCATGTAAAACAAGAAAGAGCCTGAGAGAATTCTTAATATAGAATTAAGTCATGAAAACTAAGCAAGTGTAATTTAACGAACAATCATGTGAAAGTCTAGGAACAATGGTTTTGAATTAAGTATATTTGCAGTTTTTTCTTGAATTTTAAATCATGACTACAGATAATAGATAGTATGCAAAATCCATGAAAAAATAACAGAATGTATTCACAGGTTATGGATTCATTTGGCTAACCTGTTCTGGTGTTCAGTTGCTCATGTTTCTTTAATGCAAACTATGAATCAGATATAATCCTGAGTACTTTTCATGCATTAAAAACTGTCCCTCACAATAGCATTCAGGTGTAATTATCTGAACTTTTCAGAGGAACTGAGGCAAAGAACAGGTGTTGACACAGGTGAAATTCTCAACATATGTTGTCTGCTCTTAAGACTGAGCTACACTTTGGCTAAACTATGTTCTAGGCAGAAAACTCTGAATCCAATGACTGTCACCCATTTGATGTTAAAGTAAACATATTTTGAATACCTTGCCTTTCCTAATAATTGACCATTAGTTTAAAATATATTAAAACCTTTTGTGCTCTTGCTAGAATCACATACAACTTTAATGACTTAATATTTCTCTGGATTACTTAAATGTTAAGTTTGGGGCAAAATAGTCTCCAGCAGAAGCTTCTCTGTGCTTTGCAGTGTCGGCACATCTCCTTGCTGCCACATATGTAAGAAATGAACACATTGAGGTTCAGTTAAGATTACCAAGTGTCTCTGATTATGAAAGGCGACATTCGCTTTAGGAGGGTATGGAGACCTCAGTGGTCTCCAGCCTTGTTGAATTTTACTGCAAGTGCATGGATTAACACTTTTCAGAGAATGTAACCCACTCCCTTTTTCCCCCCACCCCTTAAAAATATGATTGTTATTTTTGTGGATGATTAATCTTCCAGCCTGTCTGTTTTTGTGACCTCCGCTGCAGTCTTCACAAATAAACAGTAAGAGCTAACAAATGGCTGTTGGGATCAGATAGACCTCGATGTGAATCTCAATCATTCCTTTACTAACTGTATGGTATGGAGTTTTTACTGAATTTCTCTGAATTTCAGTTTCTTGATCTGTGAAATAATTGTGTCTAATTCATAGGCTTGGGTAAGGATAAAATGAATTAACAAGTAAAAAATCTAGGAGACATTGCTACCATGTTTCATAAATATTCACTTTATTGCAGAAAAAAATGCAGAGAGCATGTATGTAAAATCAGCTTTGAAAATCAGATAAATATAAACATGTCAATATAGTTGTTGGGGAATCTAAGTTTATGGATGTGTTTTCCTTTTCATTCAAATTTTCTGTATCTGTGAGAATTTTCATTAAAAGGTAAAATGGGACTTTTACCATATTCAGTGACTAAAGAAAGACACTATGTTACTGGCAGTAGCAAGAAATCTCAGCACACAGAGGTTAACATTGGTATCCATCTCAGTTCACTTGCAAAAAAAGTCACACATAGTTCCTTGAGGTTTTATATTAAATATATCTCAGCAACCAATTTAGTTCCTTGTGGTTTTGTATTAAATACGTCTCAGCAACCAATTTTCTGTTCTCCAATTAGTTCTGTGAACATATTTCCAATGTTTCACTGCTTACAATCTCCTAGATTCATTTTTTTTTAAGTATAACAATGTTGAGTGCTGCAGTAAAAAAAGTAGAGTTAAGCATAAAAGACATAAGAGGTAAAGTTGTCATGCTGAAAACACAAGCTGGAAAAGATGCTTCTAGCACAATCCAAGATAACTGGAAGGTTGTAGTTTTAAACAGACAGTTCAAATCCTTGGTAAACAGTGGTTTAGGATGATGAAGACTGTTTCACCTGGCAAACACTCATGTGTAGGCAAACACTCAGGCTGACTGACAACACTTACTTATCCTTGTAATTGGTAAACTTCTTTTAGGTAAAACTGGCTCTCCAACAGGAAATCAACTCACACAGCACCTGCTCCCACACCCTGTGTATACCAGCTATACCTGGCATGAATTTCACTGTGTAATATGATTTAATAACCCTGACACACAGGAGTCTTTTCTTCATAGAGATACCTAGCGTGAGGCTAAGAAACAGGAAAAATGAACACAAGTCAGTTCCCAGCCAGGTTCACCCCCTCAGGAAAAAACAATGGAATGGAACACTCTGAACAATGTTTAGGCATTCTCCTTTATAATTAGTTCAGTATGATTTATTGATGATGATTTATAGGTGCTTAAAAATTCTGCAGTGTTGGAGTTATCAATGCTAGTGTAACCCAGGCTTATGTGGGTTGAACCCATGGGAGTCAGTTCTTCCTTCTAAACCTTACGGGGCTGACTATAGAAGTTAACAGGTATTTTAAACTGAAATTCAAAGACCTAAATTATTTAGCATCTGAGCTAGACTTGCAAAGAATCCATAGGAGTGTAAACTGGATTGCACAGAATTGCATGATCAGCCATGAGAGAGCGGTGGGTCTCTTCCCTTTCCCCTTGCTCCTGCACTCCTAAATCTGCCATTTATAAACTTTATAACTGAGCAAAGAAGGGGGAGTTGAACTTTTCACAATTGATGTTTTCGATGGCAATTCCAGTTGGCAAAACATGCAACTCCAGGTGGATTTCCTTCCATTGCTTCTCTTACTTCTACCCCCTCTCAGTGATTACTCTGGTTACTAGAGGTTGCTCCCCAGGCAAGACCTCCTATGAGGTCACCTCTTTGTAGAGGTCTCCATAAACATTTGATGTCATCTAAAAACCTTAGTTTGACCTCAGGTAACACTGAAGCTAGGATATCTGTTCAAACATCCCGATGGGTCACATTTTAACATTTATTGTATTCTGCACAGCAGATACAGTGGCGCATCTTCCAGCTGGGGTCTCTGTGGCTGGAAGCATACAGTAGGGTGGAGAGAGGCACTTTCCCATGAAAGTCTTTCAGATAAACATGTCCAGCATCATCCTTTGTAGTACTGGGGCTTTTAACAGTGTCATGTTCTCTTTGGAGCCTTTACATTCCAGGAGCAAATTAACTGCCAATGATGCCAGATGCTCAAGCCTGAGGGTGTTCTAGTGTAAAATCATCCGTTTTCTCCTAGATAGGTCCAAAATTAAGGTCTCTGAAGGAAGTAGTGACTTGTTTCCATGTGCCTCATGATACATACTTATACAGAAAAAAAAAATGTATCTTTGTTTTCCTTTAGTTTCCTTTATGCAAAATGAACTGATGGACTTTTTAAATGATGAGTAGTTAACCTGTGTCTCAATTTCCATGATTCCTATTCAGTACAACCAGAAATAAAGACTTGGGAAAGAAGTAATTCACTATTTTTTCTCTCTGTTGCTTAGGAATTTACATTTTGAGAGGCCTTTCTGGTGGGGCAAGGGGTTAAGTTTCAGCATATGAAGCAATCCGCAGCCACTGCAGCACAAGTTCGATCCCCAGCCAGGGAGCTACCCACATGGTGCAGCAGACTCTCCTATCTCGCCCGCTGCTCCCCTCAGCAGTGTACTTCAGTCAATCTGCCTGTTCTGTTCCCCTCTCTGTCTATGGTGAATCCTCTCACCACCCCACACCTCGGGCCTACACCCCAGCTCTTCTGTGCAAAAATAAATAAATCTTAAAAAAAAAATCTCAAGGAAAAAAGTTTAGAAATTTACATTCTGAGTAGAGAGAGACAAAGTGGAGATTGATGTTACCCAAGTCCCTTTGATTTAAATATATTGTAATGGGTTTACTGTTGCTTCTAAACTGTAGCTTCTATAGCTTAAACCAAGATTACTTAAGTGAAAGTAGTGCTATTGTTAAATGCCTCCATATCAACATCATTAGCACATTATAATTACATTTTCACATTACTTTTCTTCTACATCTCTTATAATTTTTAAAAATAATTTGTATATTCAGAAGCCAGTACAGTACCTAATCCAACTTTATTATATACCAATTTTCCATGGAATAACCAAATAACTTGCTTCATATTGCACTGTACCTCACTGAGTTTCATACTAGTTGTATTTTTTTGGTAATATATACTGTTTTACACAGAAAGTATAAATTTATGACAGGTGAGAAGAAAAGAGAGACAGATGGACAGACAGACAGAACAAACTATTGGCTCATACATCAGGCTACTTTCTGTGGAACATTTTTTTGTATCACTTTCTAAAGTACTAATTCTAAGACAGACATCCAGGCTGAGTATGGAAGCCTACATTATGCTAACATCAAAAAGCAATAAAATAAAACTTTCCAAGGCTTTTAGCTTTGGAACTCTGAATGTGGTCAACTAAAAATTATTTCCTGTTTCCAAAAAGTTTTTTTTTTTTTTTCAACAAGAAAATCCTCTCTCTGGAAATATCAGATGTCCTCATAGTTATTTGATATTACTGCCCAGGAGAATGGGGGGATAAAAAAGAGAAGAAAGTGGGAAAGGCCAACAGAGCACAGGAAGCCCCTCTTGAAATTTCAAAGGCAATGAAATGTGGGATAAGTTAGCTATGCCAAGGCATTTTATGTAGAAAGCCTAAAGAACTCAGTAAAGAAAAGAAACATTCATTTGAAGGACCATGTAGACATTATACATGTGACTTTATAGTATATAAATTAAACTGAAATGAGAAGAGAGGAAACAAAACCTTTCACAGGAGACAGTTAGGTAGTATTTAGTACAAATAAGTAGATGAATAATTAGAACTATAGGATACTATGGAGTAGTCACTGAAATATGTTCTTAAAATACTACAGCAGGAGCTGTAGCTCCTGCTGCTTTTCATTTTTACACCAAAGGTAGTTTGTATTAGGGTTCTCCAGAGTAACAAGACAAATGGGACACACACACACACACACACACAAATGATCTCAGGAGATTTATTATGAAAAATTGTCTCCCATAATAATGGAAGCTGAGAAATTTTACAATTTGCCATCTTCAAGCTGGATACCCAAGAAAACTGGTGATGTGATTCAGTCTGAGTCTATAAGTCTGAGAACAAGGGGAACAATAGTGTAAATTAATCTGAGATCTAGAGAAGACATGTCCCATGTCCAGTGGTGAGGTCGGAGAAGAAAAGGGAGAGGGGGATGAATTGCTCCCCCTCAAAGAATCTATCTCACACACCCACACTGGGGAGGGTGATCAATTGTACCTATTCCACTGATTCAAATGCTAATCTCATCCAGAGACATCCTGATGACACACCCAGAAATGTTTAATCTGGGCAACCCATGGCCACTCAAGTTGACTTATAAAATTAACCATCACTGTAGTTAATTATTATTTGTTAATATTTATAATTTCTATGAAGAATAGATGAATCTTTTATGACAGTGTTAATATGTATTGTTTCTAGTCATGCCTTTCTTCACTATTATTAAAAAGGAATAGTAGAGGAAAATTTCAAGGGAAGCATCTAGATAATTGTAGCAACCTCATAAACCAAAATTAAGCAGAGAAAATGGGGTCACCCTGTTTGCGCCAGGGTTAAATATTTTAATTAGCACATTTGCTCACAGTATTACTGCAAATGAAGGCTATATTAGAACTATTGTTCTTTTTCAAACTAATAATAAGAAATTTTTTTATTTCCAAAAGTTATTTAGAAATAAAAATACATAGGTACATTTTAAATAGATACATTAATACTTTTTTTAATATTTTGCTTTTTGTCCAAGATTCAAAACATTGGCTAAGAAAGAAGTTAATCAAAACTGAAATATACATCAATGTAAAGTACTTTATAGGGAGTATAATATTGCAGTTGCTCAATATGGGTTTTAGTAGACTGAACTGCAACTCAATCTGAATCTCAACTCAATTTCAGCTCATTCAATTATGTATTGTACAGTGCATTTGAAAGTTGCTACAAGTGTGGAACTTAAAGGTTCTCATTACAAAGAAAAACATTTGTAAATATGTAATTCATGTTAACTGGACTTACTGTGGAAATCATTTTGCAATACATATATATATCAAATAATTATGTTGTAAACCAAGTAATTATTTGTGTACCTAAAACTGATACAATGTTTACATCAATTACATATTAATACAACTGGGAAAAATCCTGTGGAATGGGGAGAAAAAAGACTGTTCAGTGTTTTGCTAACAGTTACACATTATTCATATATTTACTTGCTATTTTGAAAATATTTACTTTCCTTAAGAATTTTACTTTGCAAAAGAAATTTGAAAACAAACAGGGAAGATATCCTTGCTGTACTCTACATTAAAGTAAAAAAAAAAAGGAAACGATTCCATTACTGGCTCTAGAGTGAGGGGAATTGATACGATATATTAGAAGATTCAAAACCAACTAAATGTATATAAGAATCTAATATATGGTATAGGTACTATTTCCAGTGATTGGGAAAGGAAAGTTTATTTAGTGAATAAATGAGCTAGCCAACCACTTGAAAAAAAATAGTAAACCCCTACCTAATACCACATAGAAAAGTAAATTACAATGTACTAAAAATTGAAATGTTGAAATATCAGAAAATAGAATAGCTATATAATTTTGAGGTGAGAAATTGTACTTTAAATCATATGTATTTAATATTACTACCATATCTCTGAGAATTAACCCTACCTTTCCAAAAACAAAAAAAAATTAGTGGTAAAATTAGCATTATTTAACATTCTTACAAGGTTCTTTAATATCTGGCTTAATAGAAAACATCTGTATTTTCCTATTTGCTTCTGCATTCATCTGTGGTGATATCATATGTCATGTAGCTTCTGGAAAACTCCTCTGTAAATTTATGAAAGAATAAAAGTGGAAAAGGCAGCTATCTCAGTATTTTTCTAGAAATAATTTTGACCTTTTAAGCCTCTGGAAAGTATCCTCTGGGACACTCAGAAGGACTCTGAATCATACATTGGAAACCACTGGTCAGGGTAAGGCTAATCTTTAAGTTGATTATATCTTGAGAGGACAGTTTCATTTCCATTGCCATGATAAAGATTCATTTGCATTATCTGTAGTTTCCTATAATTTATCAATTTCCCCTGGAGTTGCAAAATACCCTAGACAATCATTTATGTGCACTTTAATAACAGGATGATGTCCTAAATGTTTTGAAAGGACACCTTCAATCTATCCTTCTGTATGATCATCTTACATCACCAAACCCTATATTAAACCTGCTGATATGCAGGTTCTTCAATGGGTGAATTTCTGGATGGAAATAATTTGACAAGGATAATATGAGAAGGAAGTCCAATTTATACTTCTACACTTAGGTCTGTCCCAACTTCCCTCTTTTATAAAAACTAAATAAAGCTTTCATTTCTTATTTTAGTTTTTTACCCCTTGTTTGAAAAATCTCATCACTTTCCTCAGAAGGTGGAAATTTATGTCCAGTAGCTTACATGGCACCCCTCACTTTTGCCAACTGTTCTTGAGAATCTCTTTTGTTCATGAAGTTGGGATTCTTTCTACTTACAGGATTAGAGCAAAATACCACTGTTTCAATTCAGGTTCCATTTGTATTGCAGAGGAAAGCATGGCTTCATTTCACACTAGATCATCTGGTAGATCATGCCCATCAAAGTGTGTATTAAGAATACAAAACCAAATCTTACACCCAAGTAGATGCATGCATACGTTATTCTAAGAGGCATTTGACCCTTTCACATGCCAACTGTGATTTTACTGCAAGAGACAATCTATCAATGTGCTTTAGTCTTAGTTTCCCTTCTAGTAATGGCTCTAATTAAATTCTTCATGGTTTCCCTTCTAAAAGTATGTGCTTGAACATTTTTTCATATGCCTGTTGGCCATTTGCATTTCCTCTTCAGAGAAGTTTCTTTTTACCTCTTCTGCCCATTTTTTCACTGGATTATTTTCTTTGTTGTTGTTGAGTCTCATCAGCTCTTTGCAGATTTTTGTGATCAGTCCTTTATCATTAGTGCTGTGTGCAAAATTGTTCTCCCAGTTGGTGGGTTTTCTCTTTGTTTTTGTTATTGTCTCTTTTGCTGTGCAGAAGCTCTTTAAGTTGATGTAGTCCCAGCTGTTTATCTTTGCCTTCACTATCACTGCTTTGGGTGATGTGTCTGTAAAGATGTCTTTGATGTGAATATCACGTAGTGTTTCACCTATATTTCCTTCTATGTATTTTATGGTTTCAGTTCTTATGTCTAGTTTATAGCAGCACTATTTACAATAGCTAAGCTTTGGAAACAGCCCAAATGCCCAAAAATAGATGACTGGATCAAGAAGATGTGGTACATATATACCATGGAATATTACTCAGCATTCAAAAAAGATAAACACATGCAATTTGCAGCAACATGGATGGCGCTGGAAGGGATCATGCTCAGCGAAATAAGCCAGAAAGAAAAAGAAAAATACCGGATGGTCTCACTCATAGCAGGAATCTAGAAAACTTAAATAAGGGACCAGGAAAATGAATAACTATAAAAAAGTAAAAATCAAAATCAACAAAAATCTATGAACCAGAGACACTTTTTGGGGGTGGGGGGCGGGAGGGAGGGATTGGGGTCAGAATGGGGGGTTGCAATTGTATGGGGAATATAAAAATAAAATTTATTATTTAAAAAATAAATAAATAAATAAAAATAAATAAAATAAAAGTATGTGCTTGAATGTAAGTAAGAACTCCAGTTGATGTATCATAGTTGCACAACTTACACTAACACATGGATGTAAGACTGAGCTATTCAGACATTTGAAAATTTACCAACATTGCACTAATTTATTTTGTCTTTTTTTTTTTTTTTGGTGTGGCTGGCAAGTCAGTGAGTATTGTCACTACCAATCATAAAAGGAAGTTATCAATCTTATATCTGACATTGAGACTAGGGAACTAGTTTTTCCTTCATATTCTCAGTACAAAATCAGAGTCGTGATGAGGTTCAAGTGTGATTCTAGAGACAGAAAATGAGTTAACTTTGACCACAAGGAGCTGACTTTAGTGAACTATATACCATAAGACTTCATCTCTCTCTCTCTGTGCCCTTCAGCCCCTTCCCTCCCTGCCTCCTCTTTCTCCTTTTCCACCAGCACCATCCTCCTCCTTTATAAAAGGAAGCAGAAATAGTAGCCATATGAAGCTTTTAGCCTAAGTACAGATTGGCAAACCCTGACCCATGGATCAAACTTGATCCTCTGCCTGTTTTTGTATAGCCAATGAGTAAGAATGTTTTCCATGTTTTTAAATAGTTGAGATTAACTCAAAAGAATACTATCTTATGACACATGAAAATTATATGAAATTAAAATTTCAGTTTTTAAAAATAAAATAGGAACACAGTTACACTAATCTGTTTGTGTGTGATAAATTGCTTCCAGGTTATACTGGCAAAGTTAGTAGTTGCAAACCAGACTGTGCATGTCACTCCTATCACTTCACCTTCCTGTCAGTGCACTACAAATCAATAGCATTTCAAATGCCTTGCATATTGCTATATCACATATTTTTTACAAATTGCCAGTGCATACTTATTGTGTCAATACAAGGAAAGAAAAGTTGTGCTTTAAGTCAGGGCATAGTGTAGGTCTTTTAAATTATGGAATTTAAAAGTATATAATATATACCAACATTATCAAATGAAGCATTTTCTGTAATACTGCTAACTCAAAAGAAAGCAATGGTGACCCAAAAATTAGAACATTAATTATGGAACATTTCATTACAGCAGAACTTTTTTCACAACATCAAAAAAAGATCAGTCTGCAACCAAGGTAAGTTTCCAAATTGCTTATTTGTAGCCAAACAAGGAAAGTAATTTACAAATGGCAAAATTAATTGGACTATATTTGATTGCAGCAGTTAAGGAACTATAGCTAGAGAAAATAAATCTACTTAAACCCTTTATCCTTAAAAGATATAGCTTTTATTACTTTATTATAAGCCTTCTAGCAAGAAAACCTTCTCAGAGTTGAGCATATAGGAAGCAACTTCATTAGTGAATTAAAACAATAAAATTGTTTTTAATGGTTTCTTTGGTTTTTCATGAATTCACAAATGTTATTAATATTACTCAGCTGTTATTTATTTGTGGAATCAATGCCAAGTTTGACATGACTGAAGAATTAGGGTCTATGCACAGCCTGTGGGGGATAACTATAAAAGCGAATATTTTCCCCATAAATTGAGAAAGCACAAATTCAGTGCAATATGCAGTGGAATCTGCTAAGATGTGTTGTAAGTGATGGTAGGAATAAATATTTGCAGAGCAGAAATGGCTTAGTTGAACAAATTCACAAAGCTAGTGAAGAATAAGAACTGCTCTCAATTAGTATTGTTGAACACTAAACTGCTTTGGCAAATTTGCCTTTGTTACAGCCTTGATAATGTTTCTTAATGAATTAAATCTAAAATTATAAGCCAATACAGAGTTTATGTAAAACTTATAGTAGTCATTTTCAAAACCAATGTTTTTATAAATAGCAAATTATTATAAGCTGCTTTATATAAACATCATTGTCTGGCAAAAGTTAAAACAATTGGCAAGATTTCCATCCCCATACAACTTTCTTTTTTTGAGATTTATTTCTTTATGCATACAAGGACTGGGGTGTACGCCAGAGGTTTAGGGGGGTGAGAAGATTTACCAGAGACAGATCAGGGAGCAGAACAGGTAGATGTACTGAAATACACTGCTGAGGGGAACAGTGGACAAGGCAGGAGAGGTCTGCTGCGCCATGTGGGTTAGCTCCCTGGCCAGGGATTGAACTCATGTTGCAGTGGCTGGTGATAGCTTGATAGTGCTGTGTCTTAACCCCTGGGAGGCCCCCCATACAACTTACAGAGAGTATAATTTTTTATCCTAAACTATAGGTCCAGTAACATTTTCAAAACTTCATGTATATATAAAGGAGATTTCATTATTTAAAATACATTTAACTGTACAGTTAAGAAGCTTTTACCTGACCTTCAGTTGAAAGTGATTAATCTGAAATGTCATGACATACTAAAAGGCAAATATCAAAAGAAGAATCTAACATAATTTTGTTAATGCATTTTAAGTTTTAAATATGATTAAATTATATGCTGATGGATTGATAACAGTATCTGGCAATACAATCTATGTGAAAAGACATTTTGAAAGAGGAATACCTGTAATCTCATTACATATAGCATTAATAGATGCATGTTTGTAATTGATTTTGAGGATAAGGAACACTAACTTTGAACTTCAATTAAGCAAAAGCTATGCCCTTACTTCACAAAAAAAAGAGAATTTCATTTTTCTCATCTGTAGTCCTGTATTGCAAAATTTTGCTTTGTAGTTCTCAAAATAATTTGAGTACTGTAGCATTCAGTTAAAATTACTTTATTATATTTGAATTTTATCAGCTTAAACATATATAGAAATTTGTTTTCTCTCTTACATTCATACCTTCATAATTCCATTCATTTTTCCTATTGCCCTGCAAAACTTAAAATATTTATTATCTTGATTTTCTCAGAAAAGTGTGTTGACCTTTGATCTAAATGAAGTATATTTGAATTCTGATCCCACCAGCAGAATGCAGAGAAAACTGATGGCAGGAAGGTGCTAGATGCTACTGGCATGGGGGTTAGGACAGCAGCTGTCATGAGGACTGCATGGAAACAAATGGACTACAAGGGCCATATCTGAGATTTTCTTCTCCCAAAAGAGAGCGGAGGCTCAGCTTGAGGATCGATTCTTCTTTACAGTCAGAATTAGACACTTTGGGAATCATTGGTCAAAAGTCCCAGAAGAATGACTAAGTCAAAGCTAAGGTCTTTATATTACACAAATTTTTTTTAAAGTAACATTATTTTAACTCTCAGAGTTGCTAAAACTACATAATAGTTACACACACACTGGAAAACTGGTAAAAGAGCCCATGTTATGTGTTGTTTCTGGGTCATGCAGTTACAGGTTATTTTACTTTTATTCTTTTCTCTCATCTTTTTCTCCCTGAATTTTCAACAGTTGATATTTGGTATTTTGCTGTTTTACTTGTTTCTTATCTTTTCCCCAATGGTTCAATAGGGACTGTATTGTATTCATCTTAAAATTCATACTTTTAAAAATCATTCCCTTTTAGAATGTATTTTCTTATTTACTAACACTCCAAAATACTGGAAGACAACAAGTGTTGCTACTTGTTTTCAGATTACTTACAAGGAATGAAGGTTACAGTCAAAAAGAAAGAAGTTTCCTATATTAGCTGTTTTCCCTACAAACATTTTCTTTCTGTTTTCCCTAGAAACATATTCTGTTTTCCCTACAGACATTGTCTTTCATTTTATTTCTTCAAGGAAACAAGTTTTTTTTTTTTAAGAAACTTTTTTTTTTTTAAAGATTTATTTATTTATTTATTTATTTATACAAGCACTGGGTACAGTCAGAAGTGTGGGAGGGTGAGAGAATTCACCAGAGCCAGAGCAGGGAGCAGAGCAGGCAGAAGGACCAAAGTACACTGCTGAGGGGAGCAGCGGGCGGCAGGAGAGGTCTGCGCTCCATGTGGGACCCTTGCAGGCAGCTGGGGATTGAACTGGCACTGTAGAGGCTGCGGGCAGCTTTGCAGCCCAGTGCTCAACCGCTGCGCCACTGGGGAGGCCCAGGAAACGAGATTTTAAAATATTAAAGGAGTGTGCAGTTAGAGGCTAAGAGATAATTTTCTTAGGTAACTGAAAATACCCGACATTAACAAACATAAAAGACACCATTGTTGTTAAAAGAAACATGAAATTGTCTTTTCTTTAAAAATAAAGTATTAAGACATTGGAGAGAAGGAATTAACAGGCTTCTTGGCATGATATAGAAAAACAATATTTTTTATAAACAGCAAAATTACTTTTATATACATCTGTAAAAACTCTATTGTATTTAAAAATCTAATCCATTCTCATTATCTCAGCTTGTTCTCAGCCCTAATCATTATGAATTTCTCTTAGATTATAATTTCATCATGTGCCAAATGCCTTTAAAACTCTAACGCATCAGGACCTGAAAAAGCATCAGGTCCTGAAAGAAATCTGTTGTCCTTGACCGCTAGCTGTTTGCTGGGGTAATCACACCTCATACCTCAGGAAAGGAGACACTGTTACTTTTCCCTCCAATGATTTTCTGCTTGTGTTCATAGAGTTACATATTTATAGGAAATCTGTATGGTTGTTCTAAACAGATGTTTGTTTACCATGTCAACATAGAGAACACTTAGAAATTTGGGATAATTGCAGAGACACACTATGAGGGGGGAAGGAAGAAGGAATTAGGGTCAAAATAAGGGGGTGGGAATTGTATGGGGAATATAACAAGATGAAAATGCATGCCTTGTACAAAAATGAAAAATGATGTAAAAATATATAAAATTAAATTTAAAAAAAGAGATGACATTGACCAATGTATCATTAAAACACACAGGTGCTGTGCACATTTAAAATCACATACCGATTAAAAAAAGTTAACAGGGAGGAAAAGCGGCAGGTCCCAGTGAGAACCGGGACACGGAAGATAAACTGACGACTCCAGCAAACTGCCCGAAGAAGAAAGTTGCCATAAAAGAGGACCAGAAGGGAGGGAAGCGCAGAACCCTGCTCCCCTCCCCCACCCACAGAGGCGGCACTCTCCGACCGGCAGAGAGGAGGAAAACAACAAACTAAAATGGCCAACAAGAACAAAGGACGCAGCAAGCGGGACTGTGAGTAGAAAGAAACTATTTCAGCCACCACACCCCGTGAACGGGAGCTGTGGAGAACCCTGCAGGATCTGCCGCGAGGGGAGCTCCGGCGCCATTAAAGAGAGCCCCGCCCAGGAGGAGAGCAGCACCAGCACACAGCCCCGGCCACCCGGTAAGCCTGCGCGGAAAGCTGCGCGCTGGAAAAACAGACGCGGATCGGGATTGCACGGGAAAGCGGCGCGGATCGCGCCTGCGACCTAGGCTTGCGGGGAGACGCGCGGAGGCCCTCACCGTGTGAGCAGGAACCAGGCGCCCAGGCAGGGGAGCGGGATTCAAAAGGCGCCATTCCCGCGCCACTGATCTGGGCTACAGCCCGCGTCCTGGAACTGAGGGCTTTGGAACTGAGACCCGGGGCACGAAATTAGGGGCGTGGGTTCCCCACGACGGTGGGGCACAAGGCAGACACAGCACCCCAAAGCCGTTGAGGTGTACCCTACCATCCCTGCTCTGCTCCCTGTCTCACGGGGTGGAAAATCAGCTCCCCAAGGGCTCTAGGAGAGATCTCTGGCGCCACTTAGCGACTTGAAGCCAGCAGAGGCTCCTGAAGGAGCTAGTGGCCAGCTGGGGAGTTAGCCCACGCCGGGCCCCTTCCGAACAAGTAGTCTGAGCCCACAGGGAGAGCGAGCACCCACAGCCGGGGCAGACCAAGCACGCAGAAGAGTGTGCCTGAGACCGGACGCGCAGGGAGTGTGTCCCACATCACCATTATAGAATAGGGACATTTCTTCAGTAAAGACTACCTGCAGAAGGCTTCCTCAGGAGCCAGAGGTGAGCGGGGGAAGTTCGCCCATGCCAGACCCCCTCTGGCCTGCAGTCCAAGCCCAGAGGGGGAGCAGGAACCCACCGCCGGGGCAGACCAGGCGCACAGGGGAGTGTGTCACCACATCGGCATTTTAGAACAGGGACCTTTCTCCAGTAAAGACTGCTTGAAACTGACAGATGACTCCTGGAGGAACCAGAGGGGAGCAGAGAAGCCCACCCAAGATGCCGGCCAGTCCCAACAACACAGTGTCCCAACGCATACG
This sequence comes from Talpa occidentalis, assembly GCF_014898055.3. Taxonomy (NCBI): domain Eukaryota; kingdom Metazoa; phylum Chordata; class Mammalia; order Eulipotyphla; family Talpidae; genus Talpa; species Talpa occidentalis. Next base: position 119,942,106 of record NW_023602073.1, on the reverse strand, counting down.
GCAAATTAGAAAACAGACAGTAGGGAGGAGAAGAACCACACGCAACCTAGCAACTCTCCAGAGAAAAAGCACACCACAAAAAGAAAACCAGCCCCCAGATGGCAACGACAGTAACTTGGAAGAACTTCTGAGCCTTCCAGAAAGAGAATTTAAAATTGCCGTGATTAAAAAACTGACAGAAGTCATAAAGGAAAACAATGATAAGGGAAAAATAATCAACGATCAGAAGAATGAAATTGAGTCCCTAAAGAGGGAAGTAAAAGAAATGCAGGAGATCAAAGAATTAATGGAAGAACTAAAGAATTCTGGGAAAAGCAATGAAAGCAGAATTGATGAAATGGAAGAACGAATAAGTACTCTTGAAGACACAGAATAAAAAGAACCAAAACGAAAAGGAAAGAGAAGTACGAAGGAAAAAGAATGAAGAAAGACTTCGGGAACTATCTGACTCCATGAGGAAAGGAAATATAAGAGTTATAGGAATGCCAGAAGGAGAGAGAGAGAAGTAGGAACAGAGAAAATATTCAAAGAGATAAAGAGAACTTCCCAAATGTGAAGGAGGAGCTGAAAATTGATATACAAGAAGCAAGAAGAACACCAAACTTCCACGACGAAAGGAAAAATACAGCAAGACACATAATAGTAAAGCTCCCAAGAATCCAGGACAAGGAAAAAATAATGAAGCTGGCAAGAGGGAAGAAACAGATAACATTCAAAGGAAAGCCAATCAGGCTGACATCAGACTTCTCCGAAGAAACACTACGGTCAAGGAGAGAGTGGAGGGACATAGTCAACAGACTCCAAGAAAACAGATGCCAACCAAGAATACTCTATGCCGCAAAGCTCTCCTTCCTCTTTGAAGAAAGAATATGGACTTCCCAGACAAACAGAAACTCCGGAATTTCATTGCAACTAAAACCCCCACTCCAAAAAATACTACAAGGAGTCCTAAAGCCAGAACCTCAGAGGGACGAATACAATGAAAGAAGGCCAAAAAAAAAAAAAAGTTATTAAAAGAATAAATAAATAAATCAAAGGAAGACAAACACAATGGCAAATAGAGATGTTAACATATCAATATTAACTCTAAATGTAAATGGACTAAACTCTTCAATAAAAAGACACAGAGTTGCAGCCTGGATTAAGAAACAAAACCCAACCTTTTGCTGTCTCCAGGAAACACATTAGCTACAAAAGATAAAAATAGGCTCAAAGTTAAAGGATGGAAAACAATCCTACAAGCAAATGGACCAAAAAAGAAAGCAGGAACACAGCTACTATATCAGATAAAACAGATTTCAACCTCAAAAAGATAAAAAGAGACCCCAATGGTCACTACATTATGATCAAGGGGACAATACTTCAAGAAGAAATAACACTCATTAACATATACTCACCAAACGAAGGAGCACCAAAATATATCAGACAAATGTTGTCCTCTCTGAAAACAGACATCAGAGAAAACACATACGTAGTGGGAGACTTCAACACACCACTATCCCAATGGATAGATCAACAAGACAAAAAATAAGTAAAGAGA